>NC_091049.1:25552195-26958898 GCF_963966145.1 Tenebrio molitor | reverse complement strand
TGACAACGGAAGCTGGGTTAAGTTCATTGACAAATTTCTAACAAGTGGTTTGATGTTACATGTTTGAATCTATCACTCGGGAGCATCCTATTTCTGATAGCGTTGTGGTACGCATATCAATTTTGATAATCGCTTGTTATAACTATCCTGGTCTTAATTAAAAGACAGATGAGACATAATAGAGTTCAAATATGCCCAACTAATTAATTAAACTGTGTTCAATACTTCCGGCAGTACCGGAAAGAGTACTCCTTTTTCCATCCCCAGCATGACTCGGTACTACCTGTACTACTTCTTCGTGGCCACTGGTGATACACCATGATATGACACATAACCTTTCTTCGCATTCCACATCGACCCTCGAAGGTACCATTTCCCAGCCTTCCCTGAGCATCCGCTGCGCACCTTTACCTAGTCCCCTGATGAAATAATTATTTTTCCATTGACTTTCACTCTTTTTGTCGATTGCATCAGTTCCAATTGAAATTCCTCACCATAATCATCACGCACCAAGATACGAATAAAAACTGAATCCGGATCGTCGGATAGAGGTCAGTAAATTCACTAGAACGTTCCAATTGCCGTTTCTGGTCGAGTGGTGTCAGCATTTGTATTCACCTCGTACCTAGTTACCTTGTGGGGAATCTCGCTGGCACCGTCTTCAAGTACTATCATTTTGTTCTTGTAACGTGATCATGGGTGACGACAGTTGCTAATGAATTATGGTCATTAGTCAATTATTACTTGTCTAAAGGAGTCAAGTCCATTGTGTTGGTCTTGCAGGTGGTACCTGTTCAGCACCACAAGCACACAATTTTGATTTCTATTTATTTCACGGTCTGGTTCGTTTCTATGGCGTACCCTGTTTGGATTTATTTTGAAGATTCTGCAAAGCAAACCTTGGACTTGAAGCTATGCTTATTGATTTTATTGTTTACTCGGGGATTACCGTTCAGAATAAAATGGTACCGCTAAGACGTTTTGTTTTTGATTAATTTTCACAACGAAATTTTAGCTGAACGTTTTTTCAGTGTAGCAAAATCAAATACGTAAAATACAAAAGGAAATGAAGTACTAGGACATAGATAAACGGAAAAATACGAATAAATATAATTCACATTACGGTAATAGCTTTTTAGTTGTTCACACCAGAAAAACCCAAGAGATAAGATGGCGTTGACCAGTGGCGGCGGAAAATAAGACACAGTGCCGTAGGTGCTTCGGAGTAGAAGAAAAAGAATTATTGAAATCACCAACGGGGGAAAAAAGAACAATCTAGGAGAAAGAAGACAATAAAAGTATGAGATTTTAAAAAATAAGAAAAGGAAGTTAATTTAACTGACAAGTTAATCCTACAGTCCAGAGGAGTGCCCAGTTGCATTAATTCCAAAAGAAGTGTGGTGTCACACGAGTCGCCCATGTGCACGGTTGACAGATGTCAAAATCAAAAATAACAAGATGGCCGTTTAACCTTAAAAAGTAAACTTTACACTAATTATATTAAAAAGAGTTATTGTCAGTTTGAATAAATAAATGAGTTCATGTCCGATTTTTTTTTGGAATCAGCTAATAAACAGATAAAATAATATACAGGGTGTCTCAAAATTCGCGTTCCGAATTATTTTCCACAATCATCTACATCATAAATAAAAATAAACACTGAACTTTTCAGCCTATATTTGAAGAAAACGCAGTCCAAAGAATACACCTTCAGACGAATGTATCTTTGTGGAGGGAGTCCCGATTTTTTTTTATTTCCATATATGGACCACTGAAGTGATCCCCTACAACGCTCTAAATTCGGAATTCGCGAATTTTGAGACACCCTGTATAACATTCAGAGTCTTTTTGTGCTTCACCCAGTTGCCTCCGGGCTTAGCACAAAAGACTCACTTCTACTCTTAATGATATAATCTACGATTTTTACAAACAAGTACACGAACTGACACACCAAAATTGTGTAGTGTAATTGACTTTAATGGATATTATTTGTTGTTGCGATGTGACAGTTACAATGTCGGTGCACTGTACAATAGTGAAAGCTCAACGTTATAAAACTAACGAAGACATTTTTTAAAAGGTGCATTCAATTGAGTACTGTATTTTTGTCCTTTTGCAATTAAGTGTTTTATGATCAACAATGAAAGCTAATTATCTATACCTGTCGCCAATACAATTCCATCAATAAAACTATTTATTTGCAACTGAATCTAATTTATATGATAATACACAATTCACATTACGTCAACCTTGATGCTTTTCGTGACAGTTGTCCAGATGTTTTAACTATTGCACTGAAATTACCATATGCGGAGTGCATATTGCTTCGATGGTCAAGGTTTACATCTAAATGTAAATTCCGGCGACGGTGATTTCCGGGGCTCATCAGTTTCCCAGATTTTATTCTACTGGAAAACATTTAAAATTTAAAACAAGCAAACCCATCTTCTGAAGAACACATAATTTTTTATAAAATGCTATATCCTCAAAATTCCTTGTTTCGTCGAAACCCAAAACATGTTGTGTCACTTCTTCTTTTAGAGCTCTCTCGAAAATGCGTATCGACAGACGTATTGTGTTTCCAATTAATTTTTGATTGTTTTGTGGTTTGCAAGTTGAATTTACTCGTATTTTTAGTATCAAAATATTAGCAAATGATTATTATTTCCAAAGAATGTTGCGAAATGTTTGATCGAAGAGAAGTTCAAAGAGCAACAGCGAAAAACATGTCTGTCAAGTGGCACGCATTTTTATTCACTGCGAGTCAATATTGACACAAATGAGTTATATTTTTTATAATCGCACCACTCTCAATTTTTCCCATTCATACGTTTTTTCATATAACACTTATTATTTCGCATCTTACTTCGAACTGTCTCTGTCATTTCCATTTTCACTTTAAAATGGATTTAAACATTGTGGTAACAAAAACAGAAAGTATTAGACAATCTATTATTAAAACTAATGACTCTTGTGTTATTTGTGATAATTTATTTAAGCTTCAAAAATCGAACAATCTGACTCAAACAATGTCGACGAGCAGCGAAATTATTTCATCGATAAATTAAGAATTACCTCGATTATAACTCAAATATTCTAGTTATTACTGTTGGAGATAATGATTTGATATAACGTCACTGCACACGTTTGCCCCTCCCCTTGTAAAATCAAGATGAAACTTTATTATTATTACTGAAGACAATAAAGTAAAGTTTAGTGTTGTGCAGATATCGGCTGGAGCATCAGGTAGAGCTGTTGGATTTTCTCATGGGCTATGAGTCATATCTGCGCATCGGTCTCAAGCAGGAGCTACAAACCGACCGGAAAACATGGCCATTCGTTACGTTAGTTTCCTCTCTCTCTCGTCTATTTGCATGTAAAGTAGTCGACGTTTTCATTTGACATCTTCGCGCAGATATTTCCAAGGTCACAGCCCATGAGAGAATCCAACACCTCTAACAATGACGTATCGTATAGTTCACAAGAGTACCCGCGGCTTTGCCCGCAAATTTCAGAATGTTTTAAAATTATGTTTCTACTTTCATGTATTGCTATAAACGCAATAATTTCAATATGAAGTTTGTCTTTTTACGAAGAATAATTAAAACTTTACTGTAGACTACTTTTTTCTCCGACTATATAAACAAAAAGATCAATGCGATAAGAAACTAACACTATGATCATTTACCAATTCATGAAAATACGCCAACATAACACTTTTATTTTCAGTTGTAACCTTATTTAGATCTTCCTATTGTTTGATTGTCTCGTTTGATTTCAGATACCTGCCTTTTGATTTTTCCAGTATTAAGCTATTTGAAGCTTGTTCTGCTTCATTTAAGACATCTTCCGGTAAAACACAATCATTCAAACACATTTTGCGAAATTGCTACTTTTATAAACAACCAAATGTAACTATGACACCTGAACATATCATGCAAACGCGATTTCCAACTCGAAAAAACTTTTTTTGTGCTTAACAGGCTTAAAAATGATAATAGGGGTTGTTTTTTGTGGGTGTCGAAGGTGACGATATACTCAGAGGATGAAATAGAGGTGAAGCGGCGAAGGTGAGGGTATTTACAACTCGAAAAAACTCTCTTTTTTTCTTAACAGGGTTGAAAATGGTAGTAGGGGTTGGTTTTTGTAAAATTAAAGTAGACAGTAATTTTCTTCTTGTTTTGAAGATCAAGTGTACAAAATTTCATCAAGATCGGAGTAAAACTGTAGATTTGCATACAAAATATACAAACAAACAGACATTCAGTTTAGATTACCAATGTTTCCACCAAGCAATGATAATTCCCTGGAAAGTATTATTTTTTATAATTTGCTCCACGTCTATTTTTTTCTGTGAAAAAAAAGTCATCAGAAGACTTTAGAATCAGTTACAAATGTTAATATTATTGTACAATTTTTTTAATTTGTTATTTGGACAATTTTATATTTTTTTAAATTTTAATAATGAAACTCAGCTAGAAAAGAGTCAGTTTTATTGATACAAAAACGGGTACAAAAACTGGAACTTGACTGTGTAAACGACACAAAAGGACAATATAACAGAAAAAAAAATGACTAAGTTTACATCGTACCTAATAATGCCAAAAAATAGATCGATTTGATTGTGAACGTGCCAAAAATAAAGAATTTTTACTTTGGTCCCACGAAAGATCTATTCTGACCCATCATCTAGTCGATGGTCAATTGTCTAAAACTACCATCCAGACCGAAGAGGTCCTCGTAGTTGGTGGGCTTGCCTGGACGCTTGGACTCGTCGGCTTTGATGCTCTCTTGTTCTTTGAACCAAGGGGTGTACTCTGCCAGAGTCTTCATCCATTGAGCTGCAAAAGGAAATCGTTGTTATTATCGGAGAAAAATTATGTGAACACTGTGTATACCGTTGAAATCGTCAATCTTGCCAGCTGTGCCGCCGTACTCCTCTGGCAGGATGTCCTTCGGGACGAACTTGTACAAGGACTCCATGTCCGAATGGATGTGGATGCGGTTGCGGATCTTCTCCTTGATGAAGGGCTTCACCCAGTTAATGATGGTGTCGACGATGGGCGACGCGTTCACCACGTGCACCTCCTTCAGCTTGACCGGGTAGGCTTCTTGGACGCACACCAGGAACTTCTTGACGATGGTGGGCGTGATCTTCGAGAAGTGATTAACGGAGGCGACGCTGGCGTCCAAAATGAAGACATCTCCGGCGACTCCGACCTCCTCGGCGGCGAGCCGCACGTCCCCGATCATGAGCGCGATCTTCATGACGTCGGCGATGTTGGGCGTCTCGAAGTCCTTGATGGCGGCGCGCATGATGGTGACGCGTTTGCCGTCGGGGGTCAGGCCCGGGAGGGGCGGACCTTGCCTGCAACAACCAAATGAAGAGACTAACCAGCCGCCAGGGGGGAAGCTTACGCGATCTTGGAAATCTCCTGGAGCTCGGAGCGCGAGATGTCGCGGTTGGTGAAGAACTCGGGGATGGCGGCGCGCATCGTGAAGTACATGTCCAGCTTGCGCTTGCACTTTTCCAAGGAAAACTTGCAGCCGCGCAGGAAGGTCATGATGCGCTGCTCATCTACAAAAGATTTTCATTCGTGGAGAATTGATAACAAGGTGCGAATGAAGTTGATTTTAGTGAGAGAATTGATAAGAAAGTGTGGACGAGATGCTCAAAATCGCTAATTGGCTTTGTTATGTGCAACGCAATTAGGCGATGAAGAAAGTTTGAATGTGATTGTTACGTCACTCGGTTTCTACAACAAATTGAAGAGTTTCGTCACAGTGTGTTATTCAAACACACTTCCTCAGGACTTGAGCAAACCGAAAGCAAAGCAATCGCAAATAAATACTTTTGACTCGTTCCTCGTCCATTTTGAATGTCTCGACATTCCTACCTCATTCCAACTTTGTTATCTTTGCTTCCGGCTTACCCCAAGTGTCAGGCAGATGTGGCTGCTTCTGGAGCCAGTCCTTGATGGCCTGGAGGTCGCTGTCTCTAGTGTTGACATCTTCGTTGAGTTCTTTTCTGATGTGGATCTGGAGTTCGGGGCTGGGCTGGACCAGAAGCGACATGGTGTTCCTGCAAGGATCTTCGGAATCAGACAGGGATCGATTAAACCCCATAAAAAATAAACGTGTCTTCTATTAATGCATAATTGATTGGAATATAGCCTGGCTCGTTACTGTGAATAATTCAGGGGCTACACCTCTGGACACGTCACGTTACAATTTTTTCCGCCGCTGCTGAAGAGCAAAAGTGCTAACAGGCTTGCACAATAATCGCATTGCGTGACGCAGCGTTCTTCTGTTTTTCTTCGATTACGCAACCGTTTTTTCGGGGAAACCGAATCTCTGCTCCGGTTTGTGGGTTTAGAAAGTCATAGAAACTACGATTATTAGGCGAATGAGTCAGATAATGGGTGTACAGGGTGGCCCTGGAAAATACGCCGGAAGCGACGGGGAAATCGGTACCGTTTCGTAAGATGTGTGAAACGACGCTTTACCAGCGTACAGAGCGGCTCAAGATTTTATCTATTACAGTGTTTGTAAAAAGTAATATAAAGTCTATTAAAAATTGCAAAAAATCAGTTTAAAAAAAATTACAAAAACCTGAGTCTTCGTTTCATTGATAAACTGTTTTTACGATAATCTTCTGTTACTAGATATTATAATCATCATCCTTATTATTACTATTGTTATAATTATCAAGAGAATCTAAGGAATCAGTTTGTTTGAGAACCGCTGAAAAATTTCAAATTTGGCGCGCAGTTTTGACGTACCACCAACTTAAATGTCAAGATTTTCTCCCAGGTGATTTGCAAGACGCCGAGTACTTCTTCGTAGCTGCTTTTCAATTTCGTGAAGAATTTCTTCTTCTGCAACTAAATTGGGATCTTCTCGTGATCGTGCTTATTGATTTCGAAACACCCGAAATCGCGAAGATGCTGCACAACGTTTACAAAGGTTCGTGCACTGGGAAATCTCTGACCGTAGATTTGTCATAGATCAAAACCATATTAGTTTTCTTCAGGTTGGTGAGAACCATTTGTGATTTAAATTGAGGTTAAGATTGAGGTTCTTGTCAAAGTGACTTAATTTTGAATTAAATGACAACAAAAAAGTCTATTATGATTTTTTTTGACACCTTTTTTCATAAAATTTAGTGACTCCCAAACTTTTTTTGAAAAACTTTTAGCCTCTTTTTCTGGAAAAATATCAACATTTGTATAAGATATTATTGGTTCAATCGTTACGTATTGTGGAGTTCTACCACTCGTTAAAATATCTGCATAACTTTCAAAGTCACCCTGTATAATATTTATATAATTGTACAGTAATAAATACAATATTAAAAATTGTGCATTTTTTTAGAAACACCTAGCATATAAAATGAACTCTCTTGAAAAACAAAAACAAATCATATACAGAGTTGCTTCGTTGAACATTAAACTAGACCAGTTTTTTTAAATATACCGAAAGTTTTTTGAGCTTTTTATTAGTTTTTTGAGAATATACCTTTAATTACTTTTTTCAAATATCTAAATCCCATTCATTTCAACTATTGAAATTAAAAAAAAAAAAAAAACTGCAAGGTTACTTGAATTGCAGGATAATCTTTGTTTTTGTGTCACTGTTATTATAAAAAAAAAAAAAAAAATATTATTTATTTCAAAATCTCCACTTTTCAATTTTCCTAATACAATAATAAAAATTACAATAGGTAAGTAATAATTAAATGTAATTAAATTAATTAAATCCGGCCTGAATGCCGTGTCTCCGGATGTGTGGTGGGTCGGAACATATTTAATTACATTTGGATTTTTATTTAAAAAATGTAAAAAATAAAATGGAGATAATTTCTCCCAGTTTTTGGTTTTGACTTTTTGTACTTAAGTCAAAATGTATCGTTTTTTTAGCACCCAGTATACTATTAAATTTGTTAAAAAGTATAACCCATTTCTCATCATTTATTTGTTATTTCTGTTTAGATTTGTTCGGTTTAGCAAAAAAAAAGAGGCAGAAAATGTCCAAATTTTTTATAAAGCATATACGGGGTGGGTGAAAAAATGATAAGCAATTTAGAAGTGTTTTGGGATTACTGCAACAGATTTGATTCGATTATAATTTTAAAAATAAATGCAAGGGATTATTATATTTTTCCAAAAATGAAAGTGGCAAAACAGTTTGCTATTTTTAAAAATTGCTAATTATTTTTTATTTTGTAAAAATAATTAAACATCTGTTTTAATATAATATTATTGTTATTGTGCATTTTCTGTTAATAAACCAATGCGGTGCTTTGAACATAACAGCTTTATCTTTTTAATAATAATTATTATACAGTGTGTCCAAAAAGTCTAGAAACACCCAAATGAAAACGTAACGCAAAATTTTTGAAAAAAATCTAGACCCGTCAATTAGTGTTTTAAAAAGATTCTGCTGATGTTTTCTTTTTGGTCTTTTCGATGACCTTGAAAAAGTTATGTTATAAAAAAAAATTTGATTTTTTTCAGAAAATTTCTTACGTAAATTGATTTTTTTTGAGTGTCGGGTAGTAAAATTGCGACGTTACCATTTAGAAAAAATTCTGATGACATAATAATTCTTTCAAGGTCATCAAAAACAGCAAACCGATACCATCAACAGAAAACTTTTTGAAGACACTAGTTCACCTGTTTTTGCGTTTTTCTCGAGCATTTTTTTATTTGGGTGTGTCCAGACTTTTTGGACACACTGGAGAAATATGTACAGTAAAATGTCTCAATAGCGGCCACAAAAATTTCTTGTGAAAATGTCCGCTATAGGGAGGTGGCCGTTATTTAGATTGAAGAATAAATAAACCACGTCGGTTCTGGGATCTTCAAAACTGGCCGTTTTTCAGAGGTGGCCGAAAATAGAGGGTTTATTTATAACGTATTTATAACGATGTGCATAATAAGAATAATAATTACTATACATATAATATACATAATTATTTTTTAATAATTAATAACTAACAAAATTAGAATGTTTAATAACAATTATTATAAAATAATAATTATTATTAAACATCCTAATTTTCAACTTTCTTACGTTACAAAAAGAGTCATCAGGATTACGTTTTGCCTCACTTTTGGAAATTATTTTTGTAATTTTTTTCAAAATACATATTTGCAATAAATTTTATTACATACCTAGTTAGAATTTTTTTTGCGAACTTTATGTGTGAAGAGCTGACATTAATACACGTAACACTTTTTGTCACAATGAATCTTTTGAAAATTTTGAAAAACATTATCAAAAAGGTACTTGTTATGAAGATCTTGCTCCAGTTGCGGTATTGTACGGAGTGAACTAGAAACATTTTGCAAAAAAAAATCTGGATGGTACGTTTATTTCGCAATGTGAAAATTGATTTGTCGTTTTTGGAAAAAAGAAAAATTTTTCACGGTGTTTTAGCCTCATTGATTCAGCTAAATAATTAACACTCGGTCTGCTATCGAGAAATAAATAATCCGACCCATTGCGACTCACCGTCCCCTTCACCCCTTTCGAGGCCACCTATCAATATTAAACGGTTCGACGATTTACTCTACATCAAATATGAATGTCTATCGAACTCCATTATTACCAAAGTTAACAAGTCAATTTAGCAACAGACCCGATGAATCACCGTCTTTTAGAATGTGACCCAGTTGTCCCGATCACCCGATCTGCGTCCGATTGATCTTCCGCAGACCATCCCGGAATCGAGGTCGAAGAAAGCGCCGAACTCGCAGTTGCGTAACGTGCAATATCGGAACAAGTTCGCGACGAGTCTGACTCACCTGATTGGTTCCGAAAAGGGCTCTGCAGAAATTTTAAGGGGGTGGAACACTTAGTGAGACACACTGGATCGTATTTGTGTGCGTCCGAGTCGAAGACTACAACGTGAAAGCCGCAAAAGAGCCAGTCTTATAGCAAAAGAGTGTTCCAGTGTTAAGCACAGAATGGGCCAATGGTCCGTTATCGCGCGCCGACTTAACCAATGGGGGCGCGCTCACGTGACCGTCTTTTGTACTTTCTCCGTCATATGTTTTATTAATAATTTTGTTAATGAGTCGGACTGTTGTTTGTTGGTACCGTGACGGGCTGTTGAATTTTTATGTTTTGGATTGGACCGGTCTGGTGTGGCGCTGTTGCTCAATTTGCCGATGTGACGGTTTCGTTGTTTTGCTTAATTGGAATTGTTGCGTCGGGAAGTGTTGACGAAGCGAATTTGATCAGTTCTTGGTGTGGCTCCAAATTAAACCGGGTCAAAGTCGGCTTGGCACCTAAAAAAATCTAACGCACTGGACCACCCTGTATTTAATAAGTGTAGTGAAGTCGAACGCTGGGCCACTTTTTATCCATTCAAATCGTTGTCAAATACTCTCACGTCTGTGGTTTTAGTTCTCAATAAATCACCAAAACAATATACACAGTGTCTCGACTACAATTCAAAACCCATTTTTTGTTTCCATCTGTACACTCAACCCCCCAAACATTCTAACTACGCTTTTAAATTGTTTCATCTGACGCAAAAGTCACATTTGTACCACAACTCATCGTTTCATTGATCATTACAAAAATAATCCTCTTGGTTCACTCAGTATACTTTGTTCTAAAAATGTAATTAATTCTTACCTCGTCTGCTTTTTCTGTTCGTTCCTAGACTTAATTTTGTTCCTCTCTGTAATTAATCGATAATTGATTGTTGCTTTTTCCCCTCTGTGACTGCAAATTACCGTTTCGATACAATTTAGATTGGATACAAATCAGGAAATTATGCGGATGATGAAAGTTCTACAATATTAATTTATTTTAAGTAGCTGTGTTATGTAAGGCTTCACAATGTGTTGTTTTGATAAAAGAATTCGAAAAAATGAATAAATATAAATATAAAATGATGTACAGGGTGTCCAAAAAAAACGAATCCATAGCCTAATAAAATCACATATAAACCTAAGGGCTTCAAGGCTAAACTCTTGTCCTTTTCTTACTTAATTTTTTTTAATTTTTAATTAGTTAAAAATACATATATTTTTTTTCTCATTCAAAACAAGTACATATCGGGTGTTCATTTGAATGTATCCTCAATGAAGAGTCGATCGTGAACGCACCACGGACTACAGGGATCAGCTGTGTGAATCTAACCTCACTTTTTGCGTTGTTTTGCATTGTGGTGCGTTCACAATCGACTCTTCAACGCCAACTTGGAGAAGAAATTTCAATGAAACCCGATCTATTATTGGAAAATACAGTGAAAATGTGTAAGCTTAAGGAAAATCTGTCCCAACTGTGTTCTAAGCAAGTGCTTTTCCTTAGAAATCCATTTTTGCTCTCTCCCATTGTCATGTTCCCGCATTGACGTTGTTAATTGTTCAAACAAGAGCCTCACTCTCCTTCCTCTCTCCGTCTCCGTTCCTCGGCCTCGTCTTCATCGGCACTTGCGAAATCCGTTAATTCTGGCCATTTCCTCGGCACGAGAGCTCGAACCTAACAGAAACTGAACTAAATCCATTTATAAATATGGTAACAGACATAAAGCCACTCTACCGAAACGTTTGCTTTATTCTGAATGCACACACAAATTTAATTAGATTATTTCTCATTTTACGGCGATGACTAAACCCCGCCAAGAGAAAAAGAGGAAAACGGAGCTTGCATTGCTAATGGACTTCCTCGTCCACCTCATGATTGTTGCTTCTTTTTCATTTCTTCGCGATTGTTAATTTGCGCCATCGATCGACTAGGCCCGCGATTTTTCCTAATTGGGAGAATTCGAAATTTAATTAGCGGACGATTAAATTTTCATTAGACGAAATCGCGTGAATTATTTATCGTTGGCTTAATTGCATTTATCATTCGACAAGATTCGCTAAATGTGGAGGAAGTGGCGCGTTGGCTGACTCCTGGTGCGGAAAAGAGTCCAGCGAAGGTCACCGAAATCGGTCGCAGGATAATCGAGTGAAAAATCGAAAGTGGGAATGAAAATTAATTTTCTAACGAGGGGAACGGGCAGGGACTTAATGAATTAATTAAACGGGGAACGACGGATTTTATAATTAGGTGTTTCAGCTGGTACCAACATTGCGACGAGGCTTGTTCGAGGAAAAGGAAAATTTTCAAATCGCTTACTTTTATTCACTGTAGCTGTACCGTCAAATATCATTACATATTTAATAGTGAGTTAAGTAATTTAGCAGTTTTGTAATAAACTGATATCAATCTTAAAAGCGTTATTAAAAACTTGTGAAAACACCATTGAAATACGTTCGGTAGTTTCTATGTTATAAGTGCCCAAGTGATACATATGTAAATACAACTTTTACTTTTTGTAATGTTTTAAGATATCGCGGAATTGCAGTCTTAATTTTTACAAAACCAGAAGAAATCAAGAGGAGCCAAGTCCTCTAAACAATTAATTGTTGCTTTTGCAGTGTGGGCAGTAGCTCAAACTTGTTGGAAACAGCCGTTTGTTAGTTCTGTTAATCCAGTTGATTTATAAATGATTTAAGGAGTGCTGGGAATCTTTGGGGGAAATAATTCGCCTTCAGGACATTGCAACCCAAACACTAATTTTAGCTAGAAGCAATGGTCGCTTAGTGGGGATTATACGCTGCCCAAGTTGTATAATTTTGAGAGGTGAAACCAAGCCTCATCAGTAAAAAAAATAGTGTCTTGCGTGTCATTATTAAGTAAATTGTTCGTGGCTAAAGTAGATTCTCGGGGAAAATCGGGAGTTGTCCTTACGACGATATGATTTCTGCTTGCTGAAAAAGTAAGCCGAAATGCCACCTTCCGTGTTTTTGGCATTTTCCCGCCATATATTTTTTGAATAACATGTTCCATATCATACTTCTTACATTCTTTTTTTAACAACAAATCCAATTACGCGGCTTTAGCGTCTTCGATGATGTCTTGAGGACGAGACAGCGAGAATATAATAAATTGTGTATAAAACGTAACCTTGGTAACGGCAAGTGTGCTTACTCTGATGCTCTAACTTCGTGAAAGTTTAAATTAAATTTTCAAGATTCTTTCTGAAAAATAAAAAGAAACAATCATTAGTACAGCTCTGGAGCAAAGTTTCGTCCCTTCCTTGGGTAGGTGATTGGTTTTACTGGAAGAGCAAATGATACAGTTTCCTCTTTTGTTGTGCAAATAATTATTTCCTCTTCCACCACTTTTTACAATATCATTACGTAAACTACATCACGAGGAGCTTTTAAACATTCACAAGATTCTCGAAATATCACACAATATTAAAATTAATTAGTTGTAGCTTTATTAATTTCTCGTGATATTACATTTTGATTAGATTTATTAAGTAAAATATTAATTAGTACATTATTAATAATTACAACGTTTTCTGTGCTTCATGGTACCAAAAATTTTTCTGTTTTTTTAATTTCCTTTTTAAATATTATTATTATTAATCTCAAACTTTAATAATTTCCTTACACCAAATACACTTTTTTCCTTCATCCTATCAAAGAGAATAATCGAGACGCGTCTAGAAGTATTCCCAGTCTGCAGGTGACGTCACCAGTTGCAATGGCGTAAAGCACTGAGGCCTACCCGGAATGTTCCATATAGGGCGGCCTCGAAAAACGGTAAAGCGCATCCCAAATAAATTATAACGAATTATTGGTGAGCAAAGGTGATGATTATGATTAACAAGCGTTAGTTGGAGAGTGAGAAATTAATTTTAATTTTCTGTAGTGTGAAGTTAACGTTGTTAAATACAAAATATTAGTCGTTATTGATATTTGAATCAACGAATCCACAGCAGAGTAAACATTACAATACATTATTATCTAGTTATGAATAAAATAACTACAAACTACAGTACAAGTAATTTTAGGTTTATTTTTCTACTGCCTGTTATAAAACGTATAATAAATTGCATTCTCCTGTCAAATTACTATCCTCGATTCTACAAACATGTCTATTAGTTGTTGCGACTAGTCCAGTGATGTCACAGCTTTTATTGATTGTTGATTAAATATGAATAGCGAAAGTTGGACATTTATTTGAGAATTTCTAACTTTACGTTGATTGAAGGATGGAAAATCGATTCACAAATGTTTGCACCGGATACGGAATCGTCGGTGTTCCACAAAGTTAGCAACAATCTTGGTAAGATAAGCAAATTAGAGAAATGCTTAGCGTATCAAGATTATTGTAGAATTATGCGAAGGTACTGGGGAATGTATTCACTGACATATGTATGTGCGTATGTTTGTACGTACGTGCGTATGTACGTATACAGGGTATTTCACGAATGATAATGAGTCCGGCGGAGTTGAAAATGCAACCCACAATACATTTGCAAAGTAAACCTGGATATTGTCCGCGCCCATATCCAGCTTAACTTTGCAAATGTATTGTGGGTTGCATTTTCAGTTCTGTCGGGCTCATTATCACATGCGATATACCCTGTATATATGTGCGTATGTGTGTAAAGTTGATTTAATTAAACTTTAAAATATACAACTTAGTTGATCAATAAAGTAATATATCTTGTGTAAGAATTAAAAAGTACTTAAGTAAATATTTATGGGGGATTTATCGTATGATGGATTGAATCCCCAGATACTAATGGATCAGCTGCAAAACATTATCGAGAGATATTACCCAATAAAAGAGTCCTAACAGAAAAACATCTGCGCTCAGCAGAGCCGAACGAAGGATATACTCGTAATAGATTGCTTATGAGCATTTGTGGTAAAAACACCCCCTTTCACCATCTGGAATCGTATTTATTATCACAACTTTTTCAGAAGACTTCAAAGATAAAATAGTCCCTTAGATATTCAATTCATCAACGATGTTTTGCTCTCCCTAAAGAATGAAACGAATTTAGTTCCAGACAGTTTGTCCCAAATACGAGAACGTCTAATTTTCATCCGAGTGGGCCACGACGGTTAATGTGTCGAAAAAAATTAATCAATGACAATGGAAATTTAATGAATCATGAATAGTTGACCCAGTTTGTTGTGATGGTGCTCTTTGGATTCGAATTATTACAAGAAATTTTTATTCTTATTTGTGTTACAAATTGCGCAATGCGCTGTTGCGTATTTAATGTGGAAATTTTTCTCGAGTGGGAATTGCAACAGTATCTTACGCTCAGATTCATTTTGTAATCTCATTAAACTGAACAGAAGAATTCACGAATAAAAAAAAATGTGGATTTTGTTTTTTTTGTTTCTTAACGCTTCAAACGCGAAAATTTATAATTTGTTTCTTGTCGTTGTCTTTTATTGAATTATTTTTAATCCGTTTCCTTCTTTTCTAAAATATCTGTATTTATTTTGAAACCAGTACAACGAACGATGGTCGCATCGTTACTCGTGGAGTCCCTCAAAGTACTATGTTTGGTCCAATATTATGTTATAGTTATTTACACTACGAGAGAGGAAGGTAAAGCTTTTGTTCACGCGAACTGCATGTTATTTTTCATTAAACCAAATTGCAATTATGCGTGAGCGAAAGATAGTGAGCGAAAGTGAACCTTCACCCACTGGTAACCATGGATACAGACTCACTTTCTAGGGAGGTATCGAACAAAATACATTTATATCCCCCATTTCTTTTTTCTGAAGACACTTTCACCATAATCTGTGATGCCTAAATATAACTCTGCTTCAATTCTATCCAAATCTGCTCAGCGATTGCATAGATTGCCTATTTGTTCAATTCATCAGACATTAGAAGAAACTTCTTCTGTATCATGCTTCACAATTCTTTTGGTGTGCAATAAATGGATGATGCTTCTCTGCTTAGTGATTGCATTGAGTGACCCTTTCTTCAATTTTTGTCCTGGTTTGTAGACCCTTCGGCAATGGAAGGTACTTTTAAGCAATGAAGAAATTTCTTTTGGACCAAAACATAGTTAAGAATTGTATCATGCTTCAAAACTCCTATTTGCAGTTCTTTCTTCTCTGCTTGGTGATTGATCCTTTCTTCAATTCTCGTACCGGGTTACAGACCCATAAGTCGTTAGAAGATAATTCTAAGTAACGAAAGAATTTCTTCTGGAAGAATACATGTCTAAGAACTGTATCATGCTTCAAAACTCCTTTTGAATTTATTGAAATCTATTCTTCCAATCGGATTTCATCAAGAAGAAAATTGTCTTCTTTCATTTCTGTCTTTGCAAGGTCTGTCAATAAATGCACCGAAACTGCTGCTATCACTTTTTCTTCGCCGAGTCGTGTCAATAAAGCTCTTCTGGAGTCACCAATGAAGATTCTCCATATTGTTGAAGAGTCCAAGAGATGTCAAAGACATTTCATTTATCTCCTTTAGCGCTACCCCTGTTGTTGTAACCTTGATCCCTCCCTTGACGCCTCGTTCAAATCACTGTGACACTCTTGCGCCGAATACAGGCGTCCCAAATAAGTTCAAATATACAGAGCGTCCCCTAAACACCGACCTCGACCCGACATCGTCTTCATCGATCCGCCATAAACTCGAAGCCTTATCATTAAATACCCTCTCCATTAGACAAGAATAATAAATTAAATCAATTGATGACAAATCGTCGACTCACCCCACCACATCGACCCTCATCCCCCATGAATATTTCAAGATCTGTCTCTGTAAATTACAGAGAAGAATCATATCGGATGGGTGTATTCCCAACCGCACGTGACCACAACTGTCCAATGGGGTGGTAGCCATCTCGTCTATTGGTCCACGATTTCGGAAAATCGAGTACCCTCACTGCCACCGTGGCCTTCTGACTTTCATTTCAGTCGGTGTTGGCGGTTGATGCGAAGAACTTTCTGATGTGGGTGTGAAGAGATTTCAGTGCATTCAAGGTGATTGTTTGTTGAGTCACGATTTGTCAAGTTGGCACTGCATGTGGACGTTAGGGGAAGGTTGTTTTATGACGTGAAAGGGACGTTGTTGGGAGCGTCGAAAATATGTCAGTGGAAATGGCCAAAAATTGTGTTCATAAAACAAACATATACATTTTGTTTGTGTACTTTGTCTTCATATCGGATCAAAATTAGGTTGAAAATACGTTACGAAGTAACCTGTCGGAAACCATTCGATACTGACATATAATCGACGTTGTTTAGAGATCTTAAAGTAAGATATTGAGACAACAAAGGATTTTTAGTTTGTTTTATCTTTCCTATGTTCTGCTAAAAATTAGTTGACGAAGCGTTAGAAAGTAACGTTTTAGTAACGAAAATAAGATGTTCACAGAAGCGGTTGAAATTTGGTTGAATTTTATCTATAAAACAACATATGTATTAAGAAAACTAAAACTGGGTTAAAGTAGAATTAACGAATGCATTTTACAAACATAAATAAGTCCTGTCCTGTCCCTACTTGCCCAGAGAAATTTTTCGCAGGATTTTGTGTATTTTTTGGAAAATATCTTCAGAAAATCATTTCTGAAAAGTATTTTGTACATACTACTAAATATATTCGGTGGTACAGCATTCAGGCCGGACTAAGTTTCAGTGCATTGAAAATACAAATTGTATGCAAACATCATTTTATCGTCTATTTGGTACAATTATTTTACCTCTTATGTTTAGAACCGTAAAAACCACTTTATTTATAATTTTAGACGAATGATTTTAAATTTGAAGGTTAGGTTATAAAATTTTAATTTAATGCTAGTGGAGAGAACAACCAAAATAATAAAAACTTTTTTATCCCAGTTGAAACTGGTGTAATAGGCAAATTTTATATGTATGTATGTATTACTTGTGCACTCATAACTAAAAAATTACTGTATAGATTTTGATAAGGTCTTCACTGATAGTTAGAGTATTTCTTTAGCTAAAGTTTCAATTCATAAAACATTCACCAGCTTGGGAGGGGGCTAAGTGGTAACGAAGAATGTGAATCTAGTGGGAAAAATGGTGTAGCAAGCAGAGTGGTAGCTTGGCAATGGCGTCTAAAGCATAGTTTAGAGTTTTAATGTTTCGACAAATTTTGACAGCATAGAGATCATAGAAATCAGAATGAGATCTACAGGGGCGAAGTCGGGTTTGAATTGGGCATAAAGAAAATTAGCTAGAAGAAATAGAAGATCTCTTTTCTTTTCATTGATTTAATGGCAGAATATGCTACCAAAGTAGGAGTTATTATATCTATGATTATTATTGAAATTGTAGTCGTTTCTCAGAGTAATTATTTCTAATCGATTCGATCCAATATTTAATAATAAATCACCCAAGTATTCAAAAAAAATAATAAAAGATTCAATAACTTTGTTAAACAACATTTTGTTTTGTTAAAATATTATTTTAAACATTTTCCAACAATCAGTAACATTTTTAAATTCTATCGGGTGTTCATTTAAGTTTCGCCTCAAAGTAGGCGTTGAAGAGTCGATTGTGAACGCACCACTCGTCAGTCTGTAGAGTAAAAACACAAAAAAGTGACGTTAGATGCGAACAGCTGATTCGTGACTTGTAATCCATGGTGCGTTCACAATCGACTCTTCAACGCCTACTTTGAGGCGAAATTTAAATAAACACCCGATATATTCTAAAATATATTAATGAGTGTAATAATAATTGTGTTTATGCAAGAACGAAAAATGTTTGAGAATGTCATTAATTAATTTAATTATTGTTCCCGCGGTTTTCACGAAATCTCGCAGTTGACCTCGTGGATGCTATAATTAATTACCGCTAATGATTTAATTAATTTCTGTGATCTCACGCTTTTGGTGGCATTTTGCTTTTGATCTGGTAGCGAATTAAATCCGCTAATTCAATTAAATTTATTGGACAGATCAAGCAAATGATCGAGATCAATTAAATTAATGAAATCATCAAATCGGCGAGATGAGAGTAATAATTAAATTTAAAGCACGAGATCTTCGACATCAGTTCCGAAAAAGATTGTGCGATTAATTAAATTTGCGATATTGATTAGAATTAAATTAAATAGGCATCTACGAGATCAACCGCCAGATATTGCGAAAAACGCGAGATCAATTAAATTAATTAACGTGGATTAATTAATCAAATTAGATTCGACTGAGGTTAAAAATTGAAAAATTGAAAATTAAATTAAATTATGTACAGTCCGGTATTTCTTGTAATATTTTGTACGAAAAATAGCATAATTGAAGTTAGAAAAAAAAATTGTCGCCGATTAAAGGGGGAAAATGTTTATTTATAATAATTATTTTAGGTGCCCTTAATGAAAACGGTAATTTTTCGTTCTCAAAAACGGACGAAAATTAATTCTTTTTCGGATGCTGAACCGTAGCGCCATCTGTTGGTGTGTTTAGTAAGTTAACAACGAAACCAACAAATAACAATGTCACCATAGATTATGTAAATAAGCAATTGTATTGCAAATAGTAAATTTCTCGTTTTGTTTTTCAAAAAAATTGTTAATACGTATTAATAGATTTATCTATTTGAAAAAGGTAGATACAAAATAAATTTTAAATTTTTCAAATGATGTCTTTTGCTTTGTAGTTTAATTTAATGTGCACCTCTGTCTTTTGTCATGGCCCGTTTTCAAGCCTCGGCTGCGCCTCGGCCAGAAAATTTAGACTCGGACGAAAAAGATGCACTTTTTGGCTTTGGTACACAAATAACTATTTTAACCTTCTACTGTGATGACTGATGAGCATTTTATTTTTTATTTACTAGCATTTTTACACAGTTTTTCATCAATGATTAATTTGCTTTGAATGCAATATACATTTTATTTCTGAATTTTTTTATTATCTTCTACCTTGCACTTTCTTGTTTTGCCTTCGATTGCTCACTTTTTCTTCTATTTCCCATGCCCCTTTTCATTTCCAAAGTTGTCTTTTCTCACTCTCATTTTCCTATGATAATTTTTCACCAACAATAAAAAATATGAATCTTCCTTTTTCAGATGATGAAATTCAAAGTCTCCGGCCTCGTGGCCGACCTCATGCCCAACATCAGACTGATCCAAGCGTCCGGCCACTTCATGCTGAACTACCACGCCGACAACTCCGGAGCTGTCCACACCCTCCGGCTAGGCTACTGCATAATGCATCTGATTTTCATGCTCCTGCAATACGGGTAAGCTTCGCTCTTCTTATGCAGACGCGTTCTGACCTGATTCCAGCTGCAACTTCGTCAATCTGATCTTCGAACGGGGCGACGTCAACGATTTGGCCGCTAACACCATCACCGTCCTCTTCTTCACCCACTGCATCACCAAGTTCGTGTACTTCGCGGCGAGGTCAAAGCTGTTTTACAGGACTTTGGGGATCTGGAACCAGCCCAACAGTCATCCGTTGTTCGTCGAGTCGAACAACCGGTACCACGCTCTGGCGCTGAAGAAGATGAGGAGGTTGCTCTATATCATCATTATTTGGACGTCCTTCAGTGCGATAGGTATTGTACACATTCTCAAATTATTCCGAAACTGGTGGAGCTTTTGGTGATGATACGCTCATAATATCAGCAAAAATGTCTGTTTTTTCTTTCTTTTGTATTTTTAGTAGAGCCATATTTCGCCATATTTTCAAAGACATCTTTTTTTCTGCATTTGTTAGTAAAGCGTTCATTAATGATGTCTTATTACGATATCTTCAAAAATGTCTTTTTTAAATTTTAGATTTGTTAGTAAAATCTTTGATATCTTCAGAAGTGTCTATTTTTGCATTTCTTAGTAAAGCCTTTGATAATAATATCTCATTATAATATCTCATTGTGATATCTTCAGAAATATCTTTTCTTAGTAAAGCCTTTGGTAATAATATCTCATTACGATATCTTCAGAAATGTCTCTTTTTTTGACATTTGTTAGTAGAACCTTTGGGAATGAGATCTCATTATAATATCTAACTGAGATATCTCATTATATCATTATAATATCTTCAGAAGTGTCTATTTTTGCATTTCTTAGTAAAACCTTTGATAATAATATCTCATTATAATATCTCATTACGATATCTTCAGAAAGGTCTCTTTTTCTTTTACGTTTGTTAGTAGAACCTTTGGGAATGAGATCTCATTATAATATCCCAATGTGATATCTCATTATAATATCTCATTGTGATATCTTTACAAATATCTTTTCTTAGTAAAGCCTTTGGTAATAATATCTCATTACTATATCTTCAGAAAGGTCTCTTTTTCTTTTACGTTTGTTAGTAGAACCTTTGGGAATGAGATCTCATTATAATATCTCAATGTGATATCTCATTACGATATCTAATTACGATATCTCATTATGATATCTCGTTATAATATATTCAGAAATATCTTTTTTTGCATTTCTTATTAAAGGCTTTGGTAATAATATCTCATTACGATATCTTTTTCTTTTACGTTTGTTAGTAGAATCTTTGGGAATGAGATCTCATTATAATATCTCATTGTGATATCTCATTATATTTTCAAAAATGTCTTCTTTATTTGTTAGCAGAGCCTTTGGTATTGATAAACTTATCATACTTTCAAAGATGCCGCTTTTCTTTTCATTTTTTCTTTTTTTCCTTTCACCAATATATTTTTAATAAAAATCAAGTTTAAACTGTTTTTGCTTGTGCATTTTTGTAAACATTTATTTACCCAGTTGAACTAGATTTACCATTAACTTTCTTCGAGACTTGGGGGGGTTGTGCAAGGTTCCACTGTAAGACCGCTGTTCTTGACTTATATTCTTCTTTGTCGATTGCGGTTTAGCTTGGACTTCTATCACTTTCGTTGGGGACAGTGTCCACAACATCAAAGATCCTGACAATGAGAATATGACCATCACTGAAGAAATTCCAAGGTTGTTGGTGAAGGCTTGGTACCCGTGGAACGCCATGTCAGGAATGCCGTATTATATTACTCTAGTATTCCAGGTGAGTTTGACACATTTTTCATGTCTTTAAACCGCCAAAAAAGTAGAAAGTCTTTTTGTGCTTCGCCCAGTTCCCAACCTTGACTTCGTCTCGGTTTTCAGTCTCTGGGCTTAGCACAAAGAAACTCACTTCTACTCTTAATGATATAATCTATAATTTTATCTTTGTTAATTTTCATAATAAGTATTGTAGAAATAAGATGAGATAGAGAACTAAAAAACTAATGACAAAAAATAGAAAGGAGATGAAAACAAACAAAACATGTTTTTCTCCATTTCCACTCTTAAATATTACATTCTATACTTTTCGTTTTTCTTTTATAACTTGTACATTTTACATTATTCTTTTATTTTTTCTGCTTTATTGGTGATATATTTCCTTTATTAACCCTGTTTTCACGTTCTTTTTAAAAATGTTTATATTCCTTTTCTGTCCAATTATTTTTAGTAGCTGGTGATTATTTTTTAAAAAATCGTTAATGTATTTATTTTAATGGTCTTAGCTTTTTGATACCAAGAAATTTCTCAATTAACATTTGTTTTCTCTTTTTTCTTCTAAGTTTTTGCACCATAATTTTTATCCAATTTTTGGATTGACATTTTTGGAATTTTTCAGTGTATTTTAATATTTCGTATCTCTTTTGTATTTTAACTTTGTTTATATTTCATTGTCATCTAATTTTTTAATCTACTTGTTTTAATTGTGTTCCTCTATTTTTAATACCAAAAAGATTTTGACCTCAACTGACATTTCTAATTTTCTTTTGTGTTCAGATTTTTCACTTATTGTTTCATTTTGATTTTTAATTCAACTTTAATCTCGTATTTGCATTTTCAGATTTGGTCTTTTCTTCAGATTCTTGAGTTTCTTTTTATATTTTGAATTTGTGTTTATTTCTACTTTTTTAACCACATTTTTTATTAATAACATAATTACATAACATTTTTGTTTATTTAAATAACATTTTTAATTTACAATGCGAAAATTTCCGATAATAATGCGGAATCTGGAAAAGTGCCCCGAATGCTTGCAGCGTTTCCACGTTGAATGGCAAGGGAAATCCTCTCAAAAAGGAATTTCTTAGATTTTGAATCCCCTGATTCCGCGATAAGTCGGTCTCCGATGACATTAATAAAATCTATTGTTTCTTTGCACCAAGGGCCTAAGGTTTCAAAGGCTAAACCTTTAAATATGTAGTTTGACGAAATAATTGAACGATATTTGTTATGTTTGCGTTTGCAAGCCATTTCAGCGGCAAAACCTGAGACTTCAGATGTTTTCAATACGTAACTGTCTGCAAGTGTATCTACGACAGTAACGTCCCAAACCAAAGGTTGACCTTTATTCCACGGTACTAAAGTCATCCCATCATTATTTAAATTGATTTCTCTGCTGTTTTAAACACAAAACAATTATTATCTCACATTTCTTATTTCCATTTCCATTCTACTTTCTCATTTTTGTCTTTCATCTCAATTTCTTATATCAACATTTATCTAATTTTTAGTTTTCAAATTTTTCTTCCCTTTTGACTCCTTTTACATTTTACATTTTTTCTTCTTTATACCATCATTTTTATTCAGTGTTTACTTTCTAAATTTATCTTGTTTGTAAACTGTCTCTGCTTTACATAATTATTGTTGTTATTTTCATATTTTTTACAATCAATTTATTTAGTCAGTGATTTTATTTTTCTTTGGTCTTATTCTTTGTTTTCAGCGTTTTTTAATTTTATTTACATTCTTCAGTCCACCACGTACAAAGCTCCACCTTCATTCTTAACTTTCCACAGGTCTATTACGTCTTTTTCGCACTGTCCCACGCGAATCTCTTGGACAGCCTCTTCTGTTCATGGTTGATATTCGCCTGCGAACAACTGCAACACCTGAAGGAAATCATGAAGCCTCTGATGGAGCTTTCGGCGTCCTTGGACACTTACGTGCCCAAGAGTGCCGACTTGTTCCGAGCCCCGAGCGCCACATCCCAAGACAATCTCATCGAAAATGGTAAACCAAAAAATTTTCGAAAAAATGCAAACACACCAAAAGTGATTTCGGAAAAAGAACGTGACCAACGAGAAGATCAACATCTTGGTCCTCTAATTACACGAATTTATTTTTTGAAAAATTATTTGACTCAAAAACAAAAATTTTGGATTTCAAGAGTGATTCTCTGGATAACTTTCAAGTTTAAAAACTCTGTGATCTGATTCTGATTTGAAAACTTCTTAACCCAACGCGGTATTTTTTTCTCCGAATTTTGAAAATTTTCTAAAATCAAAAACCTCCCACTGCATTCTGTCAAAATTTGACTTAGCTTACTTAAGCCACCGTTTAAATTGCAGACTACAACACCAAGAACGAAGACCTGAAAGGCGTGTACAGCACCCGCCAAGAACTCGGCGGGCACTTCCGCGGCGGCGCCTTGCAGAACTTCGGCGGTGTCGGCGGCGGCGTCGGTCCCAACGGCCTCACCAAGAAGCAAGAACTGATGGTGCGGTCGGCCATCAAGTACTGGGTAGAGCGACACAAACACGTCGTCAGGTAGATCGATAACTTTACATTTTTATAACCGTGGGAAGAACAACGGACGCCTCGCTCCTTTTAGAACCATTAAAAATGCAACAAGTATTGATTGATTTTTCTATCAGCGATCGAGGACTAATTAATTATTAAAACGCGACGTTTTAAACCCATATTCGTCGATTTTAATTTTTAACAGGGCGAGGGGCGTGCTCTGGGGTTTGTTGGACTCAGGGTGAACCAAAAATGACCTCGCGGTCACCCCTGAAGAGCGAAAAGTATTCATTTATTTCAAATGTCAATGTTGCAAAATTTGCTGTCAAAAATTTTAGTGATTTGTGTTTGTCAGGTTGGTCACTGCTATCGGTGACGCTTACGGCGTGGCCCTCCTCCTGCACATGTTGACCTCAACAATCATGCTGACCCTGTTGGCGTATCAAGCGACCAAGATCACGGGGGTGGACAAGTACGCCGCCACCGTGATCGGCTACCTCCTCTTCGCCCTGGCCCAAGTGTTTCACTTCTGCATCTTCGGCAACCGCCTCATCGAGGAGAGCTCTTCTGTGATGGAGGCCGCCTACAGCTGCCACTGGTACGACGGCTCCGAAGAAGCCAAGACCTTCGTCCAGATCGTCTGTCAGCAATGTCAAAAGGCCATGTCCATCTCGGGGGCTAAATTCTTCACGATCTCTCTGGATCTGTTCGCTTCGGTACGTCGACCGCTCGATCTGGTGACTTTCTGACCGTTGGGTTGCAGGTCCTTGGCGCTGTCGTCACCTACTTCATGGTGCTGGTCCAGCTCAAGTAGACGTTCTGTTTTTTATCGACGGCCAGAGGCGCTCATTTTCTTTCGATTATTCAGAGTAACAGTCGGTATGAGTTCCTCTTGACTCGGCACACTCGATTTTGTTACAATATAGGTTAGGTTGGCACGGGGCCACGTGACATTCCAGTGGCACTCAAACTGACTTTTTATATGACCTTGTGATAATTGACTAGTTAAAGTTTTGGAGCATTATCGATGTTATTGACTAAGCTAAGTTTAATGTTAACAATTTTTGAGGTTAGGTCTGCACCTCCAATCAACTTTTCTCGAAAGAGTGCACCGATCCCAGCATTCATAAGTGTCTTAAAATTAATCAATCAGAACGTAGTATGGAGACGATTTGACACTTCTTCAAGTACCTGACGACGGCGTGATGACAATTAGACTAGTGATATTTTTTCGACGGGGGAATACAATAACGCTCTAGCTAGTCCTAGTTATATTTTAACTGATTAACTGAATTTACTGATATAATAAAGTTTGATGTACAAGCTTTTGTGTTTTTTTTTGCCCCGGGCCTACTCGATCGAGTTTAAATTTTATCATGGGCGTTAAGTGGATCTCTTTTGTTTCGATAAATGGCGTCTAATGGAAGGATGGTAATGTCATTAGACGCGTAAAAAAATCGCGGCGGCCTGCTTGATCGCGCCGTGTCAGGCGAATCGATACGTCCCAGTTGGCCCAGGAATCGTGCAAATCCAGCGCCATCTAGAGGCGCCGCGGGCGACGCTGCCGTAAACAATCATCTCCCCGGGTATAACCTATGTGATTGGAATTCAAATCTGTACCGTGTGCGAGTCCGGGCCTGTTTCGTCGCTGGAGCCGTGCCTGTGTCCAGACTGTGTTCAACCATTTGCTCAACGATCAACAATAATTAAGTAATAATTCAGCGTCGAGACAATCCAGATCAAGGAGGCCCGGGTCAGAGGTGAGTCGATTTTTGGGTTTTTTCCCTGGTCGTAAATCAAGCGGGATCTGAGGCGGGACAGGGACGGGGGCGTAATTTCGCCGGTGATCAATCATTTTTAATTTGTAAGGAAATTGCTGTTTTTCGCTTCTGGAAGAGTTATTTCTTGTCGGGGATCAAGTTTGACAGGTAGTATTTAAGCGGGATTTTGCAAAGGCGATTGGATCTCGATGTGTCAAGTCGCGCGGCGTTGCCGCTGTGCGCGCGATTGTTATGTAATCGAACCGATGCGCCCTCTCGCGGATTTTTTCCAGACGTGTTTAAGTGAAATTGGTTTCTTGAAAATACGCTGTTTGCGGGGGATTACTGCACTTGAGCGGGTTTTAGTTAAAGTTTGTTTTACGACAGAGCTTAGCCTAGCAGAAAAAGAACAAACAAGAAGAAAGATTGATGAATAAGTGACAAATAATATAAATAAGATCTACAAATATTTAACTGAAAGAAGACGTTTTATTATTTAAAGTGAATATTGTGAAATATTGTAAGATGTGAAAGAGAACTAAAAAAATAATGACAAAAAAAATTGGAAAAGATTATATGCAATAAAAAAAAATTTCTCTATTTACATAAAAAAAGAAAAATTTAGAAACACGTGAAAAAATATTTTAATTATCTCAGTAGGGAAGATCAAGTTTGACAGTTAGTATTTAAGCGGGATTTTGCAAGGTCACTGGATCTCGCGCGGTGTTGCCGCTATTTACTATTGTTATGTCATTGAACGACGCCCTCTCGCGGGTTTTTTTCAGACGTGTTTAAGTGAAATTAGTTTCTTAAAAATTTACTAATTGTGGGGGATTACTACACTTGAGCATATTTTAGAGATGAATTCGCGGAAAAAAATGCGCGAGGGGCAATTCCAGATAATAATTGTCGCTTTACGGCGCCGGCGGCATAAAAATAAAAGTTTCTAAAGGTGCGATAAAAAGTACTTGACAATAACTCGAAGGAGAACTGAGATTACGGTTTGTAAACTTTATTTCAGTTTTGGCTTGTGAAGTTTTTATGTACTGGAGTTTTTTAGATATTTTTGATGCGAATTATTTGCTGCGAAGTTTCCTTTTTCACAATGACAAATCAAATCGAAGATTTCAGGTGATGTAAAGTTGCGATAAAGTTTTTTTCTTCAAACGTCAGTAAAATATGACATTTACTGCTGGATTGATAATGCTGAAGTGTTACTCACTGCCGTGGCATGACGAGCTGACGAGCGGCAGATAAAGTAAACTAGCTAAATCATTCCTAACCCAAATTTTAACAAATTCGGTCCCGAATCTGCATATTGAAAGCGGGAGTGGATAAATGAGATTTAATCAAGAAACCTGTACATAATTGCAAAACGTACTTATAAAATCTATCCAAATAAAACTGGACAGACGAATAATTAAAAAAATCGGCTCTCAAACTACGAGCCTCAGAACATAAAACTTCATTTTTGCTCCTAATAAAATGATATACTTTTTTTTTTTTTTAAACAATAATTTCAATATGATCAATGTGATCAAGAAAATAATATTTTGATTAAGTGTGCTGTGATCACGAAGAAATGAATCGAAAACTATTTTTGGAAAAGTTATTTCAAATTCAATGTTTTGGTTGGAATTTTGGGAGGGATTTAATTCACTTTTTGTTTCAAGTGTGAATGAACACAAAATAAAATGAAATGATAAAAAATCTTAAAATATGTAAAAGGTGAGAAGATTTTTTGAAAAACAGGGCGTGTGTGAAATGTTCTTACCTTTGTTTATTTTCAGAATATTGGAGAAATAAAATGAGAAAGAGAAGTAAAAAAAAACTAATGACAAAACAGAGAAAAGAAATGGAAACAAACAATAGCTATTTATGTAACCAGTTAGGAAATGCGTTATTTTGTGTAACGAGTGGAATATTTGCGGGACGAGCGCAGCGAGATCCCGCAAAATCACACGAGTTACACAAAATTGCATTTCCTAACGTGTTTCCTAATGTGTTAAAATATCAAGTAGGTAAGTAGGAACGGTTATTTTGCTTAAAAACAAAAAATATGACAGTGTCAAATTGATGATACAATAAATTTTTCCTAACCAGTTAGGAAAGATTTTACTTTTCGTAACCAGTTACGAAAAGTGTGACGTTTCCAAACGTCAATTAATTTTGAAAAGTGTCACTTTATATGTCAAAATTAGAAAAAATATTTTTTTCTCCATTTCCACTCTTAAGTATGTATTACATTCTGTTCTTTTATTTTTTCTGCTTTTTGATAATAGCTTTCCTTTATTACCACTGTTCTCACCGAGATGTGTTGCATTTGTTTGTAATTAAATCTACTGCAGAATGTTTTTTACGTTTGTTTATTTTCAGAATAAGTATTGTAGAAACAAGATGAGATAGAGAACTAAAAAACTATTGCCAAAAAAAAAAAAGAGATGAGAACAAACAAAACATGTTTTTCTTCATTTCCACTCTTAAATATAAAGAAATGATAAATTGTAGTGATAACATAATTACATAACATTTTTTGATTTACAATGCAAAAATTTCCGATAATAATGCGGAATCTGGAAAAGTGCCCCGAATGCTTGCAGCGTTTCCACGTTGAGTAGCAAGGGAAATCCTCTCGAAAAGGAATTTCTTTGATTTTGAATCGCCTGATTCCGCGATAAGTCGGTTTCCGATGACATTAATGAAATCGATGGCTTCTTTGCACCAAGGGCCTAAAGTTTCAAAGGCTAAACCTTTAAATATGTAATTTGACGAAATAATTGCCATTTCAGCGGCAAAACCTGAAACTTCAGAAGTTTTGAAAACGTAACTATCTGCAAGTGTATCTCTTAAATATTAAATTGTATACTTTTCATTTTTCTTTTATAACTTGGACATTTTACATGATTCTTTTATTTTTTCTACTTTATTGGCACTGTTTCCACCCTCTTTTTAATTTTTTTAACTTCCATTTCTGTCCAATTATTTCTGTCAGCTGGAGATTATTTTTTCAAAATTTTTTTATGTATTTATTTTAATGTACTTATCTTTTTGATACCAAAAAATTTCTCAATTAACATTTGTTCCCTCTTTTTTCCTTGAGTATTTTCTTAGTCTTTGCACCATAATTTTTATCCAATTTTTGGATTGACATTTTTGGAATTTTTCAGTTTCTTTTAACATTTTGTGTCTGTTTTTATTTCTACTTTTCCAACCATGAAAATCTTTTATATTTTATCATTGTTTATATTTCATTGTCATCTAATTTTTTAATCTACTTCTTTTAATTGTCTTTCTGTATTTTTAATACCAAAAAGATTTTGACCTCAACTGACATTTCTAATTTTCTTTTGTGTTCAGAATTTTCATTTATTCTTTCATCTTGATTTTTAATTCAGTTTTTTTAATTCAACTTTTATCTCGTATTTGTATTTTCAAATTTGTCTTTTCTTCTGATTCTTGAGATTCTTTATATGTTTTGAATTTGTGTGTATTTCTATTTTTTTAACCGCAGTTTTATTTATTTAAATTGATTTCTCTTTTTTTTCCACTCTATTTTCTCATTTTTTTCTTTCATCTCAATTTCTTATATCAACATTTATCTAATTTTTACTATTTTTTGACTCTTGGGTGGTTTTCCATTTTAAATTTATTCTTCTTTATACCCTCATTTTTATTCAGTGTTTAATTTCCAAATTTATCTTGTTTGTAAACTCTCTCTGTTTTACATATACATATGTCAAATTTATTTCTAATTTTGTCAATTTTTTATTTGACATCTTTACAAAAAAATAAGCATTAAACTTCTTACCACTTGTTATTTTCATATTTTATCCAATCGCGCTTGTGAAACGTTCTTACCTAAAACTTTTTTGTTGTAAGTATTTTTTGTACCTTCTAAACAAAAAACACTGTTATTGATTTGACAACATAAAGTGTGTTGGGTTTAAGTGTTGTATACTTTTAAACTGCAAAACAATAGATGTTTTGAGACACCCTGTAGTAAAATAAAAATTATTTTTATGGTCCGCGGGATTGTTATTGTCATCAATGTTTGAATGAAATAATTAAAAAAAAGAAGTCATTGTCTGAAAAATTTGACTTTTTTATGAAATACGTAGTACACTTGTTACTGTGGAGAACTAGTGTACAGAGCGGCTGAAAAAATACCCCAAATTTTCATATTCGAAAAAGGATCAATTTTTTGAAAATAATTCTTGCGAATCTATCAATTCCGAAAAAACCTTGAAATATCATTTTTAGAAGAAAAACTAACAACTTATCTTACGTAATAATTCTATTGAACATTTAATTCAGTGTGGCTCAGGTCAAGGTAATTTGTTTGAAACACCCTGTACAAAATGTATACCGTAATTTTCGAATTTAAACAAATTTTCCAACTTTTGAGACCACTAACACCATACAGAAGACATTTAAGCTATTTTTAGATTTTTTGTCTGTCTGTTTGAATCCACTTAACTCAAAAACCTTTGAATCGATTTTGACGAAACAAAGTTTGTTACAAAGAGAACACTTTGAATTGTGTTCTTCACTTTATCTCATTACGATATCACGTGGTGAAGCTGCACAGGAACGATAAATGTTTACCTCTTCTTACTTACTTCTGTTTCGCTTATTTACATCTAAGCCGCATGTGGACCTCACGTCTCGTATTTTTTTTTTACATTGCAAACCTAAGCGCTACTGGCAAAAGCTGTTATGTAATTAAAGGAAAACCTTTTCTAGCTTGGCGATTCCTGAGCAAGCAAGATTTAACAAAAAGTGAAATAAATACATCGAAAGAAAGAACAGACATTTTTATTTACTAAATACATATGAGGAAATATTTGTTGTTGTTGACAGTAATATCCGTAACAACGAATCAATCCGGCCTGGATGCCATGCCCTATTATTTTTTGGGTTGCCACTATTTTCAGTTATTAATAAAACATGATACTAACTAATAATGGCAATGAATCAACAAATTTTGAAAAATTGGAATAAAGTTTTCGTACATGCTCCTAATAAATATTTTATTCTCTCTTTTTATGGATGTTTATGGTCGTTTATGGAGTCTTCTTCCCACACATTGTACACAAAGCGAGACCACATTTTGCAGAAGTAAACGCTGTAATATCGAATGACCTGTTAAGTATTCATATCTCCAAGTCCATTAAATCCATTTATGAGTCGTGTAAGAGCGATCTTCACCAGAGCTTGCAAAGCACGAATCTGCGAACAATGCACAACCGAAAAAAACCAACATCCATCGATCGAAGAATTTATTCTACGTTATGTTTTTTAAACAGGTCGAACCTGTTGGCAAGAAGAGCACATCCCGATAAAATCGCGGCTGGCTGTTTATTTTTTGCCAGATTTTTGTTTTATGAATTGGTCGGAATCGGCACTTTCCGAAACCCTTTTGTCAGCTTTCTTATTGGTAAATCTATCCTTAACCCCGGCGATTGTTATTTCCGGCCCAGTCAAAGCTTTTGCTCACCTTATTCAGGCGACTCTGAGGATCCAATTTAAGCGAACCCCGACAACAGATATCAAGATTTCACGAGGGGTCTGCCGAGATGTTTTCCTTTTTACGTCTGGCACGCTCAGGGCAATTTGTAATAAAAGGGTTGCCAAGCGAAATATTGAAAAGCATCGTCGGGGGAGGGAAATTAAATATATATTTAAAGGGTGCACCACTGCGGAAGAGCCGAGTAATGTGAACTTATGTTAATGGTCCAGGTTTATTGAGAGGACTTTATTCAGAGTCGGCTACGTTTTGGCAAACGTGAAAGGTATTTTGTCGAGGAAACTTTGTGAATTTTCCGACGATAAAATCATCTTTGCAGGCAGGACGGCGCGTTGGAGTTGTTTTATTTGCGAGCTCTCGAGGATTTTTCGCGTTGTTATGTGGACCGGGGAAATTTGAATCATTGTTTGTCCAGGAAATGGACAAAACGCAATTTGCCGCTTTCCATTTTCCACATATTTTCTTTTATCCTCTCCACACGTAAACAAAAACCAAGTCGTGATTTTTTTTTAACCGGTTTTAAGCGCTTTAGGCTTAATCCAACTCGCAAAGCAACAACAATAAGATAAAAAATTCAAATGAAAATAATGAAGATCTAAAATCTGATTATTGTGTGACACCGTCAAATATTGGGTAAATAATCTGTGTCTAAATAAATTTCTGGTTCAGAGTCCTTTGACAAAAAATTTTGTTTTGTCACGTATGTCGTAACTTACAGTCAAATTAGGTACGCGTTTGTGTCAGGTCATTGTTTTTTTATCCTGTGTCGTATTTTTCGTAAAAACAGTTTTTTTCCCAAAACGAAAATGATTTACTCAACTGAGCAGAAAGCGTTTATGAGAGAAAGTAATTTTCTCAAAGGTCGTAAGGTCAACGATGGGTGATCCTGTTCAGTGCAACATTAATGGCAAGCTTTCAGGTCCAATTTGCATACCTTGTGTTTGAATCGCGCTGCGCAATTGTTTGGGCAGACTGGAAAGATACAGAAAGAAAAAAGAAAGTGGAGGAGCAACAAAACGTGCTCCAGGGGTTTTCGATGCAGCTCTTTTTCTTTTCTTCGTGATTTAGCTCAACGAGTGAATCTTTCTGTTGAAAAGTGTCGCACAATATTAAAAATAGTTTTATATTTATATCCTTGTCCCATGACTTCTGTTCCGGAACTGTCAGCACAAAGGCTTCAGTTTTGTGAATGGTTTATAAACACGCCGCGTGTTGATGACGCAACCCTAAGTAATTTTTTTTTTGTGATGAAGCTTAGTTGTACAGAGTGCCTATAAATGAATGTGGGATCCTAGTAGGCGTTGAAAGTTTGCCGACTCTTTCACCAGAAATCGAATAATGTATGATCTACGACATGCATACAAAAATAGACAAAGACAATACCTTTGTAACACCACCGGGAATTATTTAGTTTGGGAAAAAGCTTTTTGTTAAGAATAAACATACCAGGAAAGCAAGAAACAACAAAGCAGGACTTCAAAAGTGGAAATGAGGTTAGTGTTTCATTAATTTAAACAAGGTGGCAAATTCAAATTCCAGACGGTATGAATTTGTAAAATCGTACAGTAATGGGTCACTTTACAGCAACAATTACTGTACGATTTTAAGTAATATTCAATTTTTTTACGAACAAATTTTAATATTCTTAAAATGCGAAAAAATAGTACATGCTCCTCGTCAGAAAAATGATTTTACTGGACTCGTATGGCATTTAAATACTCGCTAACGCTCGTACTTAAACTTGCCATGCTCGTCTAGTAAACTTCCACTTTTCTGAACTCGTAACGTAATCTACTATTACCTAATTTTTCCAGAATATTTCCAGAATTTTTTGCTGTATTTTATTTTTGAGTTAGCTACCAATATGACTCGGTTGCAATGAAAATGTGCAATGCAGGGAAACAAATTGTTGTGCATTGTACATTTTTCTTTCACTTCAATATAAATTCGTTCGATGAGAGCAGTCACCAAAATAGAAATTCCACTCGTTCTGAATAACTTCAAAAACTAGCTTTTTCAAGCGTTCAATGGCGTGATTGAATCGTAAATGAAAATGTTTCGCCATTCATCCTGAGCACCACTGAGTTGCGGCGAAATGATCTCATAGAGATGTTCCTGTTATAAAGAACCAAACGTTCCGGGGCCTCCGTCATTTTTACAAAATACTTAATTACTCAGCTAATTGTGGAAGTAGACTCTTGTGGTTTCATGTATTCAATTCGTTTCAATGAATTCTATGCATTGCAATTTTTAGATTCGATCAGGTGCAATCGCTAACGGAAATATCGCCACTTAATTAAAAATAAATCCCGGCGCCTCCACCATTTTCGCACAATATAATGAATTGCTCTTTTCTCAGCTAACTATAGAGCTAGGTTTATGCTGTTTTTAGCGTTCACTTCATCGCAATTAATTCTATAAAACGCTCTTTTTAGATTTGATCTAGCCCAATTAATACCGAAGATATTAACAACTTTATTACAAATATATCCCGGCGCCTCCACCATTTTTGGAGATTCTACAGATGCAATTATTTTAGTTGCTACTAAAGATAGATCCGTACGATTACTACCATTTCATTCACTACTTCTAGATCTGTTAGATGTAATTTTTGGATATGATTAAGCTCTATCAGTTGCGGAGATATCACTATTAAAACAATAATAATCTTTTTCCATGATCATTGAATTTCAGTGGCCTTTGCTCACTGAAATTAGTGAGCAAAGACGGCAATTGAATCACTAGTGAGGAAAAAATATTTTCTCACTAGTGAGCAAAGTGAATGTTTTGCGAGTATGTCGATAGAGGGCGCCAAATATGTTGTATTGAAAGTTTTTTAAATCTCTGTTTAAAATACTTTCTGAATATTAATAACTAAAGCTTGTCTTATTTTTGAGTTATTTAAATTTTTAAGCTGTTATTTAGATTTCAATTGACGAAAAAAACGTGAAATTGCTTGGGGTAAACTTCTGGAAAAATTCATGCTAAATCCGTTGTGCGTTGGTATCACTGATTAAACTAAAATCAGTAAACTCGTATGGTTGGGGTCCTCGCCTTCGGCTCAGACGCCCAACTTTCGTACTCGTGATTAAATGCACTACTTTGCTCACTTGTATCGAAAATAGCTAGCTAGCTAACTCAAATTATCACTGCCTTGATTTATATTTACGTTGCATCCTCCTAAACAAAATGTGAAGTAAAGTTAGTACCTGTGTCAAAACCAGTGGAGCAAAGTTGGCATATTAAAAATACATCTCGGCGCACCCTTCAAGTATGAAATAAAGTTTTTAAATTATAGGAAAGCTCCGGGGCGAATCGAGTTCCATAACTCCAACACCGCATCGAAAATTGTTGCCAACATAAGTTAACAATACAGTGTGATACCTGACAGGTCGCGGCCGCCACAAAATACAACCAATTTCTTGTCGCCGAACAAAGATTTCCTTGCGTTTATACCTCTCTTTTTCCTCGCTTGCCAAAAACAAACCGAAACGTCGCCGCTTTGATGGATGTTTCTAAGCTATTGGAAAAAACTGGCGAAACTTCATTATGTGGGAGGGGTGGGGTGGAGCCGTGTCAACTTTTTGCCAACGCTGGAATTTTAAATTTATCATCGAATTAAAACTCCTCTTGCACCCGAACAAAGAAACGAAAGGACGAGGTTCACCTCTATGCTTTAGCCAGGCGTCTAGATGATCCTGTTGAATATTTAAAGTGGACTTGATTGTTACTCGAGTGAAGAGGGATTGAGGGGCGATGCAGCGCTGCACCACTTTTAAAGCAGATGTACACTCGGCTCAACCACGATACAGTGTTATTTGATTTTGATACGTGATTGAATCAGACTCGTCTAGCTTGACATTTAACACACTTGGGGCTTAGCTTCTCGTCCTCCGTCTTATTCGGTCCCTGTCAAGCGCTTTACACGTGTTAAAATGAAATTAATGGTGAAAAACTTATCAACTTTCATGTAACGAGTTTAATTTATATTTTATTTTATTGTTGCAGTTGTTGCTAAATATTGTTTTATTTATTTTTTGTAAGTAACAAGTATTTACTAAACGAATGATAAATTAAATATGAATGTAAGGCAGAAGTGAAAGTATTCGCCGAACAGATAAGTAAAGCGGACCGCAGTCTGAACAATGTGTATAAGTGCACCTGTCTAACCTCGCTTTTTATCAAAAAATGTCGTTTGTAACGTAGATTAATAAAGCTACGCAAGTGAAAAATGCAAAACAGGAGCCTAACTGCACTTCCGGTCTAAGTTGTGAATACATTAACCGAATGGAGAATAAATAAAATGCAAGAAATTTCTATTTAATAATTGCAATAGAATCTGTGTTGATTTGTGTTTTGTGGGAAGTAGATTGACAGCTGGAAGCTCTCGTCGGGAACAATGCCAACCTGGCGCTCCAATTATCGAATTGTTGCGGTTGGTAGAACTGTCGGTGGCGTCCCTTTGTCGTGCCAACCCAAAATAAAACATCGAGTGGCGACGTGTTTGTCCTGCGACAAATAATTCCCATTAGAGGACGCCTCCACCTCGTCCTTTATCCAGTCGTTATCCAGCGTTGTGCGAATCGGAATCCTTTAATGCCGATTCGAAACAGACATCGAGTGTGGCGTCTGTTTTAAAAGGCATTGTTTCCGGACGCCTCGATATCGAAAAGCGAACAATGGAACTCCACACGATGTAAACCTTGGAGGATTGATATTTACAATTTTCCTGGAGAAACTCGCAATCTGTGTCTCGGATTCGAAAGTAAGTGAATAAGGGATGTCGGCGAGGCTTTAAAGTGGGGTTCGCTGTTCTTTCTGACAGGAGGGAAGTTTTAAGTGAATAGTTTGATGGCGTATTTGGGTTTTTTGCAAGTGAAGAGGGTGTCGAGCTACAAGGTTTAAACTGATGAGGTGACAAGCTGATGTGGAGTGTGTTTGATTTTATCGATTTATTTGTTTGGATAGGATCTGATATAATGTGACATCGGGGACGGTCCTCGACTAAGCTGCTCTGAACCCCGGACGAGGTTTATCAGATTTGTTCTAGTTTTGTCCGGAAGAGGCCAAACAAAATCGAGCTTCCGTAGCCTCCAAATTGCAAATTACTCCAATTAAAACTGTTTGGGAAAAGAAGAAATCTTCACACAACAAAAAAACACCCAACAATGCTGCCAGCTACCTATTTGTTTGTCAACATCGAGATCTTGTTCTTTCTTCTGGGCGAAGAAATTGTTTGCAGATGACCACGCAGAATGCGTGTCCTAGATGAAAGTCGATAAATCTTCATTGCCGATCATGACGTAATACAATAATATTGTTATCGCAGTGGATAATAAATTAATTTCAACTATAAAAGTGTACCGACTTTTACATCTTCTATGGTCTGACGTCTTCAAAGATGGCTGCCGCGTCATCTTTCTGTTGTGTGTTCCATTGGGTGTTTTTAATTTGTTGTTCACGCAATTAATCCAAACCTGGAAAGAAGTGTATTTCATCTCCTGTTTTGCATATTTCACTCACTTACTTATGCTTTATCAACCACAGCTTTGTCTGAAGCGTTTTCAAAATAAGGGAGGTTAGGTAAGTCCGCATTGTTTGGTGCTGTCCACATCTGTTCATCACGGCCTTTCACTTTTTTACACATTCTTGCTTAATTACAATATCTGTTGCAAGAAATAAACAAAACAATATTCAACAACAAATACAACAATAAACACAAATATAAATTAAAATTAAATGAAATTTGATAAGTTTTTCGTCGTTTTTGAAAATTCGAACTTGGACTGAGTGGATTTTGGGCAACATTATGTAAAATGATTATTAATTATTGTTATTCCATGAATATATTGTACTGTTTTCGACAACAATTAAATTAATCGCCAATTACCAACACCAAGTTGATAAACTCGCCGTGCAACAATCAATTATTTTTTATGGTCCATTAAGCATAACGTAGACCCTTCTACACTTACCGCAATTCTTAGAAACTCGATTGAGTCAAGAATGTCTCGCTTTCTCCAAAAGCTGTTATATTTTTGGAAAACTGGAAGAGTCTGGAAAGGGAGTTGAAGAAAAAAAAACGATTTCGTCAAGATGATCGCAGGATCTCGGTTTCTGACCTAGAAGGAGTACTTTTTGTTGTCTACAAATCTGGAAAAGATGAAACTTGCGTAAGAGTCATTTCTGCTGAAGACTTAGTAAAAGAGAAAACGTTTTGAAATTATGATTTAAAAATCCCTTTTGAACAATAGTGTATTGCATTTTTATTTACCCCTGTAAATCGCCAGATTTGGTCCCAGTTGATCATTTCTAGAACAGTGTATCACCTTCTACCTGCAAAACTTTATTGAAACTTTTTGCCTAGTGGCAAACACTATGATTCGATCAGTGAGGTTAAGCAGGGCCAACAGGGTGGGCGCTGAAGAATCACAGCTTCACCACTTGGTGGAAATATCTGTAACGGTAAATAAATTCGACCTCGATGCCGGGGAAATATAATAATAATAACTCTCTATTAACAATTTATACAATAAGTAATATACATTAATAAACAAAGAAACGAGCAACGAACACTGGAAATAATAATAGTAATAAGCGAATTGTTCCTCGATTCTTCTTAACAGTTTGTTACGTCACCATATTTATTGTTTGATAAACATTTATAAATTGTTTAAATTGATCATTAATTACCAAAATTTTATTTTTCAGTAAATAAAAGTTGTTTTAACAATTACATAAGTATTATTTCTTCATAGTCCATTATAGCTATTTACGTTACAAGACCCGTAGTAACGTTTTTATGGACGAGCTAGTGAATTACAGGTCGAGCCCGATAGGGCGAGACTTGTAAACTAGCGAGGCCATAATGCGTCTAACGGTCGTGTGACGTACAAGATTTTTTAGTATACTGAGACAATTATTTAAAAGAATATAAATTTAAATAAAAAAATTTGGCTCTGAAAAAGATTGCTATGCCTTGTTACTATGATAACAAACGATTCATCACAATTCAGTCTGTCGAAGTTTTTCGTATGATTTCTTTCATTTGCGCTAACTTCCTTTAATAAAATAAAGTCTCACAACCGAACCGAAGCAGAAGTCAAGTTTTCTTCCCAGACCACCTTTTGGAGAAGGTAGATAGTGCGCGATCAAACTTATTGCTCCAAAAATCATCGGGAAGATATTTCACATAGTACAAGTTGTTCTACAATTGGAGAATACGAAATAAAGTTGTTTGGATTGATCAAACGGTAATGCTTGGCTTTAGAAAACCATCTCAATGATGTAAGTAATTGTACATTTAATTTTTATATAAATAAAAACCAATAAATCTGACAAATTATTTGACATTTGCTACCGGCCGCGGTGGAAAGTAAAACGGACTAGACCATAAACATGTGTCTACCGGACTCGTCGTCAAGCAGGTAGACACCTACTACCAGCACAGTATACTAAAAATGAGTTTTATGTATCAGATCCTTTCATATAAGGAAGGTATCTCAGACATTTCTACAATCTACAGTGCATCAACAACAATTTTAGATTTAAGTCACGAAATGTGTCACTTACGCTTTGAACTATTCTACCTTTTCATTATTTCTGGTAAGACAATCCTTTTTTGGATAAAATGAATTCCCACCAACGAGATTTTCGAGATATGAAAATTTTTTAAGGGAGTGTGACAGCTTGCAGTGTCCCCCCTATTTTCGGGCGAGTGCGAAAAATACGATATGAAAAGTTTGTCAAAATGACAGGAACCACGTGTAACAAAGGACAAGGCCAGATCATCCAGTTTGGTTTAATGATGGATCAGTTTGTACCAAAACTCAAAGCGTGTTTAGATCCTGCTCATAGACGCCCATTTTGGATTAAACACTATTTAGGACAAAGAGGAAGTTGCGTCGACGACTCCAACGCAACATTCTCCTGGCCGAAAGACTTCTTCGAGAGACTAAATCCAGAACAAGATGGCGAAGTTTTTTCGGGTTTCGGGAATAACCAGTTGAGTCCCATATGCGACTTTGATGTTGACGAAAGCGTGATGGGGCTCTTTTATGTAAATGCAGATTCTGAGGGGAAAGTGCTCGATGAAGGGAATTGGAAGGCTTTGGAAAGAGAGTTGAGAGACGTGGTTAATAAGGGCGAGGAGAATTTGGTAAAAGTGATCACAGGAGCTGTCGGAAATTCGTTTTTGGCCGAAGACAAATTCGCTTATCCGAAATATTTTTTTAAAGTTGTTGTCCACAAATCTGGAGAAAAAGAAGTTTACATAGGAGACAGTTTCTCAGAAGGTGACGAAACTATATGCGAGAATGTTGTTTCTGATTGTGGTTGGGCTGATCGCAGCAAGGGAAGAATTTATTGTTGCGGACTTGACGATCAGCTCTTGAGCCAGTTGGGGTTGGAACCAGATGATCTTTTGTTTTGAAGATAATTTGCCAGTTGTCAAATGTTACGAAGATTTAGCTTTTTTTGTTCATTGTAATTATAATTTTATTTCCTCAAACTTGAAAAATCATTGAAGAATTATTACATCACATGATTCTATGTTGAAATACAAGCAAAAGACTCTAGTACCAATTTGCTGTTAACCCTCTGCTCATAGAGTTATTAACAGTCAAACTTGGATATTTGCTTTGATAACACAATAACACATAATTCAACAAATACAATAATCTTCCAGCACTAATTTTACCGTTTTGATTATTGTTTTATTTGTAATTTCATTTTTTTAAATGTTTTTCAAACATTTTCGAGCTATTGGAACATCGCAACTAAGCTAGAGTGATTTTTCGAAATTGAGTAAAGACAGTAATGACATTTTTGATAATAATAATAAATTTATCAAGGAGATTCTTTAAGTCCTTTATGGTTTTGTCTAGCCATTAGTCTTTTGACAAATCTATTAAATAGCACTGGATATGGTTTCAATATTAGACTTAATAATACCACACTATCCAAATTAAATCACCTTCTTTATATGGATGGATGACATAAGACTTTATGCATCTAAAAAGAATCACATTTTATCTTTACTAATAATAACTGAAAATTTCTCAAATGATATTGGCATGAGTTTTGGTATTGATAAGTGTAAAACGCAATCAATATGTCGCGGTCATTATGAAAATTTAGAATATATAACTAAAGAAGGAGAAATCATTAAAAATTTAAATAAAGGAGAATTTTATAAATATTTAGGTATTAATCAATCAAATCATATTCAACATTCAATTATAAAAGAAAATTTAGAAAAACAATTTTATTTAAGAATTAAATCTATTTAAAAATAAAAATTAAACGGTAATAATTTAATTAAAGCAGTTAATACATATGCTGTTCCATTGTTGACCTATTCTTTTGGTGTTATAAAATGATCCAAAACTAATTTAAAGAATATAAACATTCAAACTAGAGTTCTCTTTAGAAAATTTTGTAAACATCACCCCAAATCTGCTATTGAAAGATTTAATTTTTTTCAAATCTAGAAATTCTACAACACAATCAAATTGCTTCACTAAAAAATTATTTTCTCAATAGAGCTCGTGATAACACTTTTTTTAAAGCTTTGGTTTCAGCCGATAAAGGTTACACACCTTTAAATTTAAGTGATAATATAATTTCAGATATTGTTGAGCCAAATATACCTGACACTATACCAAATATAAAACAGGTCTTTACATGGGAGATATTTTAAAGAACTGGAACAACCAGAAATTAATATTCAGGCTTCTCATGCGTGGCTTAAGAAATCAAATATTCACCCTGAGACTGAGGGTTTTATATTTGCAATACAAGATCGTGTTATCAATACAAGAAATTATAAAAAACACATATGCGGTTTAAAATCGATCATCGATAAATGTAGGATTTGCGCAACTGAAGGGGAAACCATTGAACACATCATTTCTTCTTGTACCGTTTTGGCTCAAAGCGAATATAAGAAACGTCATGATATATTCGCAAAAATTATACACATGAATTTAGCAGCTAAATTCAACTTATTAAAGGATACACAACCACATTATATTTATAAACCAGAAAGTTGTTTAGAAAATGACAATTACAAATTATATTTTGATCGTACAGTTTTAACTGACATTCACATTCAGCATAACAGACCAGACATTATTATTTTAAATAAACAACAAAAGCAAGCATATCTTTTAGATATAGCTGTTCCAAATTCCCATAATATAACACAGACATATAACAGAAAAATTAATAAATATTTAGAGCTCTCCGTTGCTATGAGAAATCTTTGGAGTTTAGAAAAAAATTCTATTTTACCACTTATAATTTCAGCAACGGGAATAGTACCGCAATCTCTTTTTAAAAATTTAAAAATTCACATTGGTAGTTGAAATTCAAAAAGGTATATTATTATACTCATGTCATATCGTGAGGAAATTCCTTAACATTGACACAGAACATAATACACAACAAAGGCAAAATGCGGAGGTGAGACGCCGGTAATTATGTTGATAAGCACACTGCACTATTACTTGATAGTAATATCCGTAATAGTGTATGTACTCTGGCAAAATTGCCGTGCCGCCGGGTGGCGGAGGGATAGTTTTTATAATTTATAAATTATTGGTCTAAGAATAAATTCACATTACAGTTTTTTCTTTGGTCTTCAACGTAGATTCATGTAACATAAATAGTATGCGTCATTTTTAATACACCCTGTATGACCAATACAGGCTGTTTGATGAAAAACGCCTCAACCCATAACTTTGTTATTTATTACCCGATTTCAATGAACAAAAAAATCAAAGATATGGTTTTTCAAGCGCTACAAAACAGCCATAAAATGTTTTTTTTTTTGGCGTTATCTTCAATAGCTAACGATAGTCAACTTTTTTTTTTTAAATGGACACATGTAGTTTTTTAGGCTTGGTCTGGTAAGGTTTTTTTTTCTGGATCTAACGATGTATTGAAAGTTATCATTTGGTTCATAGCTAACTGAAAAAAAAATAAAACATTTTTTTGTGGTTCAGCTTATTATAAATTTTTTAAGAGTGCCATGAAAAACAATCGGAATACAAAGTACGATAAATGTCATCTAAACGTCAGCTTAGAAGTTTTCATCTGCTTTTTTAACCTTTTTTTATTTAAGTATAAAATAACATTGTCAGTCATGCAGGATAGCAGTCATTTGACTATTATTTTATGTTCGAGTGTAATAAAAATCGTAATTAGTCAAAAACAAAAAGTTAATAGAAAAAATAATAATAATTAAAAAAAAATATTTTTTTTAATTACATATTATTTATGTTTTCCAAGAAAATAATAATAAAACTCTTCAAGATTGCACCTGAAAATTTTCAAACTCACACTTGACATTTGTTGCTATTTGTATTCCAATTGTTTTTCACGGCACACTTGAAAATTTCATAATAAACTGAACCACAATTAAAAAAATTTTTATTTTTTTTTCAGTCAGCTATGAACCAAACGATAATTTTTAATACATCGTTAGATTCAGAAAAAAAAAACTTTATCAGACTGAGCCTAAAAAACTACATATGTCCATTAAAAAAAAAGTTGACTATCGTAAGCTAATGAAAATAACGCCAAAAAAAAAAATGTTTTATGGCTGCTTCGTAGCGCATGAAAAACCATATCTTCGGTTTTTTTGTTCATTGAAATCGGATAATAAATAAAAAAGTTATGGGTTGAGGCGTTTTTTATCAAACAGCCTGTATGCTGCAGCATATTGTTGTTCCTTTCAGCATCATAGGGGTGCTGTAATAGAATTTGAATAAAATCGGTTCACAATTTCAAGGTGCTACGATTTCAATGAAAATCGGTATATTTTTAATTGTTCATTACTGTTGCACTCCTAACAATAAAGTATACAATGTACAATTTTATATTACTCAATTAGTTGGTCCAGCTATTAAAAACAAGGTTCTAGTCTTTGGCTGGTGACACTGTAAGCACTTCGATCGGCTGCGGTCAGTGTTTGGAAGGGTGGCCGCGTTACATTCAGTGCCTCGCAGCACTCACAGCTTCACCACTTGGTGGAAATATATGTAATGGTAAATAAGTCCGACCTCGATGCTGTGTAAATAATAATAATAATAATTCTCTATTAACACTTTATACAACAAATAACTTGAGCAACGAGTAGGTAGGTACTGGAAATAATAATAGTAATAAACGAACTGTTCCTCCACTCTTCTTAACAGTTTGTTACGTCACCATATTTATTGTGTGATAAAACTGTATAAATGGTTTAAATTGATCGTCAATTAACAAAATTTTATTTTTCAATAAATAATCAGTTGTTTTAACAATTATGTAATTATTTTTTTTTAATTCTATTAATGAGTTTTATGTCTCAGATCCTTTCATATAAGGACATTTCCACAGTCTGCAGTGCATCAATAACAATCTTAAATTTAAATCACGATTAATCTAAATGTGTCGTTTACGCCTTGAATTATTCTACTTTTTTATTATTTTTGGTAAGACAATCCTCTTTGGATAAAATGAGTTCTTACCAACGAGATTTTCTAAATTTGATTTTTTTTTAAGGGAGTGTGACAGCTTGCAGTCCTCCCCGTATGAACATGGGAAAGCGAGAAATAAGGTACGAAAATTTTGTCAAAATGGCAAGAACCTCGTGCAACAGAGGACAAGGCCAGATCATCCAGTTTGGTTTAATGATGGATCAGTTTGTACCAAAACTCAAAGCGTGTTTAGATCCTGCTCATAGACGCCCATTTTGGATCCAACACTATTTAGGACAAAGAGGAAGTTGCGTCGACGACTCCAACGCAACATTCTCCTGGCCGAAAGACTTCTTCGAGAGACTAAATCCAGAACAAGATGGCGAAGTTTTTTCGGGTTTCGGGAATAACCAGTTGAGTCCCATATGCGACTTTGATGTTGACGAAAGCGTGATGGGGCTCTTTTATGTAAATGCAGATTCTGAGGGGAAAGTGCTCGATGAAGGGAATTGGAAGGCTTTGGAAAGAGAGTTGAGAGACGTGGTTAATAAGAGCGAGGAGAATTTGGTAAAAGTGATCACAGGAGCTGTCGGAAATTCGTTTTTGGCCAAAGACAAATTCGCTTATCCGAAATATTTTTTTAAAGTTGTTGTCCACAAATCTGGAGAAAAAGAAGTTTACATAGGAGACAGTTTCTCAGAAGGTGACGAAACTGTATGCGAGAATGTTGTTTCTGATTGTGGTTGGGCTGATCGCAGCAAGGGAAGAATTTATTGTTGCGGACTTGACGATCAGCTCTTGAGCCAGTTGGGGTTGGAACCAGATGATCTTTTGTTTTGAAGATAATTTGCCAGTTGTCAAATGTTTCGAAGATTTAGCTTTTTTTGTTCATTGTCATTATAATTTTATTTCCTCAAACTTGAAAAATCATTGAAAAATTATTACATCACATGATTCTATGTTGAAATACAAGCAAAAGACTCTAGTACCAATTCGCTGTTAACCCTGTGCTCATAGAGTTATTAACAGTCAAACTTGGATAGTTGCTTTGATAACACAATAACACATAATTCAACAAATACAATAATCTTCCAGCACTAATTTTACCGTTTTGATTATTGTTTTATTTGTAATTTAATTTTTTTTAGTATACTGTGCTGGTAGTAGGTGTCTACCTGCTTGACGACGAGTCCGGTAGACACATGTTTATGGTCTAGTCCGTTTCACTTTCCACCGCGGCCGGTAGCAAATGTCAAATAATTTGTCAGATTTATTGGTTTAAAAATTAAATGTACAATTACTTACATCATTGAGATGGTTTTCTAAAGCCAAGCATTACCCTTTGATCAATCCAAACAACTTTATTTCGTATTCTCCAATTGTAGAACAACTTGTACTCTGTGAAATATCTTCCCGATGATTTTTGGAGCAATAAGTTTGATCGCGCACTATCTACCTTCTCCAAAAGGTGGTCTGGGAAGAAAACTTGACTTCTGCTTCGGTTCGGTTGTGAGAATTTATTTTATTAAAGGAAGTTAGCGCAAATGAAAGAAATCACACGAAAAACTTCGAATTGTGATGAATCGTTTGTTATCATAGTAACAAGGCATAGCAATCTTTTTCAGAGCCAAATTTTTTTATTTAAATTTATTTTCTTTTAAATAATTGTCTCAGTATACTAAAAAATCTTGTACGTCACACGACCGGTAGACGCATTATGGCCTCGCTAGTTTACAAGTCTCGCCCTATCGGGCTCGACCTGTAATTCACTAGCTCGTCCATAAAAACGTTACTACCGGTCTTGTAACGTAAATAGCTATTAAATGTTTTTCAAAAATTTTCGAGTTATTGGAACATCGCAACTAAGCTAGAGTGATTTTTCGAAATTGAGTAAAGACAGAAAGAAACAAGGATTGTCATTAATGTCATTTTTGATAATAATAATTAATTTATCAAGGAGATTCTTTAAGTCCTTTATGGTTTTGTCTAGCCATTAGTCCTTTGACAAATCTATTAAATAGCACTGGATATGGTTTCAATATTAGACTTAATAATACCACACTATCCAAATTAAATCACCTTTATATGGATGACATAAGACTTTATGCATCTAAAAAGAATCACATTTTATCTTTACTAACAATAACTGAAAATTTCTCAAATGATATTGGCATGAGTTTTGGTATTGATAAGTGTAAAACGCAATCAATATGTCGTGGTCATTACGAAAATTTAGAATATATAACTAAAGGAGAAATCATTAAAAATTTAAATAAAGGAGAATTTTATAAATATTTAGGTATTAATCAATCAAATCATATTCAACATTCAATTATAAAAGAAAATTTAGAAAAACAATTTTATTTAAGAATTAAATCTATTTTAAAATAAAAATTAAACGGTAATAATTGAAATATAATGAATTAATAACAACAATTACATAAACATTTTTGTTTTATAATACAAAAATTTCCGATAATAATTTAATTAAAGCAGTTAATACATATGCTGTTCCATTGTTGACCTATTCTTTTGGTGTTATAAAATGATCCAAAACTAATTTAAAGAATATAAACATTCAAACTAGAGTTCTCTTTAGAAAATTTTGTAAACATCACCCCAAATCTGCTATTGAAAGATTTAATTTTTTTCAAATCTAGAAATTCTACAACACAATCAAATTGCTTCACTGAAAAATTATTTTCTCAGTAGAGCTCGTGATAACACTTTTTTTAAAGCTTTGGTTTCAGCCGATAAAGGTTACACACCTTTAAATTTAAGTGATAATATAATTTCAGATATTGTTGAGCCAAATATACCTGACACTATACCAAATATAAAACAGGTCTTTACATGGGAGATATTTTAAAGAACTGGAACGACCAGAAATTAATATTCAGGCTTCTCATGCATGGCTTAAGAAATCAAATATTCATCCTGAGACTGAGGGTTTTATATTTGCAATACAAGATCGTGTTATCAATACAAGAAATTAAAAAAAACACATATGCGGTTTAAAATCGATCATCGATAAATGTAGGATTTGCGCAACTGAAGGGGAAACCATTGAACACATCATTTCTTCTTGCACCGTTTTGGCTCAAAGCGAATATAAGAAACGTCATGATATATTCGCAAAAATTATACACATGAATTTAGCAGCTAAATTCAACTTATTAAAGGATACACAACCACATTATATTTATAAACCAGAAAGTTGTTTAGAAAATGACAATTACAAATTATATTTTGATCGTACAGTTTTAACTGACATTCACATTCAGCATAACAGACCAGACATTATCATTTTAAATAAACAACAAAAGCAAGCATATCTTTTAGATATAGCTGTTCCAAATTCCCATAATATAACACAGACATATAACAGAAAAATTAATAAATATTTAGAGCTCTCCGTTGCTATGAGAAATCTTTGGAGTTTAGAAAAAAATTCTATTTTACCACTTATAATTTCAGCAACGGGAATAGTACCGCAATCTCTTTTTAAAAATTTAAAAATTCACATTGGTAGTTGAAATTCAAAAAGGTATATTATTATACTCATGTCATATCGTGCGGAAATTCCTTAACATTGACACAGAACATAATACACAACAAAGTCAAAATGCGGAGGCGAGACACCGGTAATTATGTTGATAAGCACTGCACTATTATTTGATAGTAATATCCGTAATAGTGTACTTATGGACTCTGGCAAAATTGCCGTGCCGCAGGGTGGCGGAGGGATAGTTTTTATAATTCATAAATTATTGGTCTAAGAATAAATTCACATTACAGTTTTTTCTTTGGTCTTCAACGTAGATTCATGTAACATAAATATTATGCGTCATTTTTAATACACCCTGTATGACCAATATGCTGCAGCATATTGTTGTTCCTTTCAGCATCATAGGGGTGCTGTAATAGAATTTGAATAAAATCGGTTCACAATTTCAAGGTGCTACGATTTGAATGAAAATCGGTATATTTTTAATTGTTCATTACTGTTGCACTCCTAACAATAAAGTATACAATGTAAAATTTTACATTACTCAATTAGTTGGTCCAGCTATTAAAAACAAGGTTCTAGTCTTTGGCTGGTGGCAATGTAAGCACTTCGATCAGTGAAGTTAAGCGACATCGGCTGCGGTCAGTGTTTGGAAGGGTGGCCGCGTTACATTCAGTGCCTCACAGCACTCACAGCTTCACCACTTGGTGGAAATATATGTAATGGTAAATAAGTCCGACCTCGATGCTGTCTAAATAATAATAATAATTCTCTATTAACACTTTATACAATAAATAACTTGAGCAACGAGTAGGTAGGTACTGGAAATAATAATAGTAATAAACGAATTGTTCCTCCAGTCTTCTTAACAGTTTGTTACGTCACCATATTTATTGTGTGATAAAATTGTATAAATGGTTTAAATTGATCGTCAATTAACAAAATTTTATTTTTCAATAAATAATCAGTTGTTTTAACAATTATGTAATTATTTTTTTAAATTCTGTTAATGAGTTTTATGTCTCAGATCCTTTCATATAAGGACATTTCCACAGTCTGCAGTGCATCAGTAACAATCTTAAATTTAAATTTAAATTTAAATCACGATTAATCTAAATGTGTCGTTTACGTCTTGAATTATTCTACTTTTTTATTATTTTTGGTAAGACAATCCTCTTTGGATAAAATGAGTTCTTACCAACGAGATTTTCAAAATTTGAATTTTTTTAAGGGAGTGTGACAGCTTGCGGTCCTCCCCGTATGAACATGGGAATAATAGGAAAGCGAGAAATAAGGTACGAAAATTTTGTCAAAATGGCAAGAACCTCGTGCAACAGAGGACAAGGCCAGATCATCCAGTTTGGTTTAATGATGGATCAGTTTGTACCAAAACTCAAAGCGTGTTTGGATCCTGCCCATAGACGCCTATTTTGGACCCAACACTATTTAGGACAAAGGGGAAGTTGCGTCGACGACTCCAAAGCAACATTCTCCTGGCCGAAGGACTTCTTCGAGAGATTAAATCCAGAACAAGATGTCGAAATTTTTTCGAATTTTGAGAATAACCAGTTGAGTCCCATATGTGACTTTGATGTTGACGAAAGCGTGATGGCGCTCTTTTATGTAAATGCTGATTCTGAGGGGAAAGTGCTCGATGAAGGGAATTGGAGGGCTTTGGAAATGGAGTTGAGGGACATGGTTAATAACGGTGCGGAGAATTTGGTAAAAATGATCACAGGAGCTGTGGGACATTCGTTTTTGGTTGAAAAGAAACTCTCTTCTCCCAGATATTTTTTCAAAGTAGTTGTCCACGAATCCGGAGAAAAAGAAGTTTACGTAGGAGACAGTTCCTCAGAAGATGACCACATTGTATGCGAGACTGTTATCTCTGACTGTGGTTGGCCGGATCGCAGCAAGGGAAGAATTTATTGCTGCAAACTGGACGATCAGCTCTTGAGTCAGTTGGGGCTGGAACCAGATGATCTTCTGTTTTGAAGATAATTTGCCAGTTGTCAAATGTTTCGAAGATATACCTTTTCGTGGTGTTTTATTTCTTCGAAATTGAAAAATCATTGAAAAATTATTTTTCGTTAACCATGTATTTATAATAATTTATAACAGAAAAATAAACTTATTAAAAAACAAAAGAAGAAATGAACTATAGGATTTTCTTTTGACTGGTGGTGTCGAGAATAAAAGTAGGAAGTAGGTCGGAACGTTTGGAACGAAATGTAAAGAATGAAATCTAAGAAGTAGCATTTGGAGACAAAAGAGAATAAATGAAAGAAACAAAAAATGTATAAAAACTGACGATATTATAAAAATATGTATCTAAATACGAAAAAAAATCTATGACATGAAAAATGTACTAGATAGAAAGAAAGATAGATAAAATGAAAAACAAAAATTAAAAGTGGTACTTATGTAAATAAGGGTATTTAAAAAAAAATTTAACTGTAAAATAGGATTTATTACCTAGGTAATGGATGAAATACGTCATAAAATTTTGCTATGGATAAATAAAATATGATTAATCAACTTAAGTACATAATATTTTTGTTTTCCAGTACAAAAATTTCCGATAATAAAGCGGAATCTGGAAAAGTGCCCCGAATGCTTGCAGCGTTTCCACGTTGAATGGCAAGGGAAATCCTCTCGAAAAGGAATTTCTTTGATTTTGAATCGCCTGATTCCGCCATAAGTCGGTTTCCACTGATAAGAAAATTAACACGATACGGAAAAAATAAGAAATCATTGGCAATAAAAAAAATTATGTTGATGGTCCTTGTTGGGTCACTTTTTCACATTGATGATGCTAAGGTGTAGGCCCAACCATTTTGTTCTTTTTTATTTCTTTGCGTTTTTGTTATTTATAGTTTTTAATTGTTTTAAAAATATACATTAAAGATACATTTCTTTATTTTAAAGATGGGATCTATGAACGGAGATTTTATAAACTCACCGATGACACAAAAATGTCATTTACTCCCTAATTTGATTTTCTGTTCAAAATTTGGCAAGTTTTAAATGAGCTACTTTTTTTATGTAGTTTCCAAATTGCAAATCTGATAATTTGTGTAACATTTAAGAAAATAACATTTAACTTTTTTTGAAAAATTTTCAAATATATTTTTTTTATTTTGATACATTTGATTGTATTAGATATTGACTCTTTTAAAACATGCACATTTAACTAGAGCTGTGCACATATCAAACTTTTTTATAAAAATGATGCCCACGTGGCGTAGCGTCAACTAACGTCTTTCTGATATAGACAACTTGGGAATATTGAAATGATTTCGAATGAAAGAGGACTTTGCAAGCTCTCCAGTTCTATTTTAATCTATTTAATTCTTTTCTGGTACCGATTTAGCAAGATTTAAATTACCTATATTGTACATTTTTATTAAAAATAATGACAAAATCATTGTCGCATGATAAGCGAAACAAATTGTAGAGTTAAATTTAAGAAACTCTATACTGAGTTTGAATAAACCTCCACAATTAACATCTTGCTTTCATAATACGCTGTAAAAATAAAAGACAACAAAAAAAATTAACACATAAGAAATGTAATAAATTTGGAATTAGATAAGACTGATTCAATTAAGACAGCTGTAACAATCGCACAAGTCCATAAAACTTAGAATATCTAAAAAATATTTGTTCGTTGTGCATTATTCTCGCATTCACAACAATAAAGTATTAATTTTAATTGTTCAGTTTTACGCTCAATTAGTTGGTTCTGTTTTTTATCACAAAAATCTTACTATTCACGCAAATGAGGAGGACGATTCCACCACTCGCCTACGACTCGTGTTGGAATTTTTATCGAGTAGAATCATAACCATCATTATACTAACTATTAAAGTTGAAAGCTATAATAAATGCAACAATATTAGAAAATAATGTAGTAATCAATAGTAAATAATTTAGCAAGTAAAGAAAAATAAATAAAAAAGCCAAAAATCGAAAGAGCTATCTCTACGCAATTATCCAATATGAATTCATTGCAGAATCGAGTCTTGCTTCAAATTAAAAAAATGTAGAGAACGTAAATTCCGAAGCGCTATTCTACCATATAGCTGAAAATTTGTACCAAGGCGCCTTAACCGCCGCAAGTTATACAGGGTGTATTAAAAATACCGCATGATATTTACATCACATGATTCTATGTTGAAATACAAGCAAAAAACTCTAGTACCAATTTGCTGTTAATCCTTTGTTCATAGAGTTATTAACAGTCAAACTTTGATTGCTTTGATTGTAATGGAGAAATACCTATAAATAGCACCAATAACACATAATTCAACAAATAAAATAATATTCCAGCACTAATTTTACCATTTTGATTATTGGTTTATTTGTAATTTCATTTTTTTAAATGTTTTTTCAAAAATTTTCGAGCTATTGGAACATCGCAACTAAGCTAGAGTGATTTTTCGAAATTGAGTAAAGACAGAAAGAAACAAGGATTGTCATTAATGGCATTTTTGATAATAATTATTCGTCTAAGAACATATTCACTTTACAATTTTTTCTTTGCTATTCAACGTAGATTCATGTAACATAAATATTATGCGCCATTTTAATACACCCTGTATAACCAATATGCTACAGCATATTGTTCTTTCTTTCACCATCATAGGGGTGCTCTAATGGAAAAATTTGAATAAAATCGGTTCACAATTTCAAGGTGCTACGATTTCAATGAAAAGCGGTATATTTTTAATTGTTTATTACTGTGGCACTCCTAACAATAAAGAATACAATGTAAAATTTTATATTACGCAATTAGTTGGTCCAGCTTTTAAAAACAAGGTTCTACATAGATATGTATAGAATTGTATCCATTGTTGAGAGAGTAAAATTGATTTAATTTTAGACTGTAGGTAGGTACATTTCGATTGTGATTGTCTTTTCTTTTTTATTTTAACTGGTAGGTTTGACAGAACAAAATACACTTTTTCTTGTAGTAGGTGTATTGTGTTACGGCGCCAAATACAAACGAAACGCCGCCATTGTCAGATTTATCCGACACATCTTCTCGTACAAGAATTTCCTGAATGGACAGGTCGGCTCACGCACATCTGCGTTTGAGATAAACTTATCCGGAATCAAAGTTTGCGTGAATTCCAGTCGACACCAGACTTTCTGAACCCAACACTATTTGGAAACCGCGACAAGGTCCCCGGAATTGTTTGGAGATTGGCATCCGGAATCGTTTTGTATTAGCCTGCGCTGAACACACAAAGGTCAACCGACCCTCATTCCCAATTTCAACAACACTGCTGAAATAAACACAACACCAAGAGCCAAGGTGTTGAGTTTGGGGAACTGGTCTTTGCTCATTGAAAATAGTGAGCAAAGATGGCAATTGAATCACTAGTGAGGAAAAAATATTTTCTCACTAGTGAGCAAAGTGCGAGTTTGTCGATAAGGGCGCCAAATATGTTGTACTAAAAGATTTTTTGATCTGTTTTTAAAATACTTTCTGAATATTAATAATAATAAGTAAAACTTGTCTTATTTTTGACTTATTTAAATTTTTAACCTGTTCTTTAGTTTTCTATTTACGAATAAACGTGAAATTGCTTAGGGTAAACTTCTGGAAAAACCATGCTAAATGCATTATGTGTGGATATCACTGATTAAACTAAAATCAGTAAACCAATCACAAACACGCAACGCCTAACAACATAACCTCTTTAGTTTGGAATTTTGTTGATCCATGTTTTCTTGTGAAAACTGTTGTCGTGAGTTCACTATTGGGCTAATTTTGTAGAAGTTATTGTTTCAGTGATTTTAACAGTTATGAAAAATAGTGATGCAGATAGATATTGATAGGTATGTATGTACAGTTTACGTTAATATAACCTAATTTTTTACTCTTGTCATGTTTTTGTCACTTTGATTTATTGACATTAAAAAATAGTGATTTGCGGCATAATAAAGGGTAGACAACAAGTGAAAGCAATGACTGAAATACACTCACTGCAATTAACTCAAAATTCAAAAAGTGACAAGAAAATGCTGCCCGAAATTTCAAATCCGCGATTCTATTTTTTGATCATGGAAAAAATCAGATTCAACACGCATGAGCAAATGTGCACTTGTCCGGTTGAGGTCCTCGCCTACGGCTCGGACGCCCAACTTCCGTCCTCGTGATTAAACGCACTATTTTGCTCACTTGTATTGAAAATAGATATTAAATCAACAAACCTTTTTGAAATTATTGTTTAAACATCCCTTTTGAACAATTAGTGTAATGCAGTTTCATTTGGTCATGTAAATCACCAGATTTGTCCCCAGTTGAACACTTCTAGAATAGTGCTTTTACTTCGACTTGCAAAACTTTAAATAAAGTCTTTGCCTAGTGGCAATGTAAACACTTCGATCAGTGAAATTAAGCGACATCGGGTGCGGTCAGTGTTTGGAAGGGTGGCCGCGTTACATTCAGTACCTCACAGCAGTCACAGCTTCACCACTTGGTGGAAATATTTGTAATGGTAAATAAGGCCGACCTCGATGCTGTGTAAATAATAATAATAATAATAATTCTCTTAACAATTTATGCAACAAATAACTTACGTTAATAAAGAATGAAAGGAGCAACGAGTAGGTACTGGAAATAATAATAGTAATAAAGGAACTGTTCCTCCACTCTTCTTAACAGTTTGTTACGTCACCATATTTATTGTGTGATAAAATTGTATAAATTGTTTAAATTGATCGTCAATTAACAAAGTTTTATATTTCAGTAAATAATCAGTTGTTTTAACAATTACATAATTATTATTTTTTCATATTCTATTAGTGAGTTTTATGTCTCAGATCCTTTCATATAAGGACATTTCCACAGTCTGCAGTGCATCAATAACAATCTTAAATTTAAATCACGATTAATCTAAATGTGTCGTTTACGCCTTGAATTATTCTACTTTTTTATTATTTTTGGTAAGACAATCCTCTTTGGATAAAATGAGTTCCTGCCAACGAGATTTTCAAGATTTGAATTTTTTTTAAGGGAGTGTGACAGCTTGCATGCCTCCCCGTATTAACATGGCAATAGGAAAGCGAGAAATAAGGTATGACAAGTTTGTCAAAATGGCAAGAACCTTGTGCAACAGAGGACAAGGCCAGATCATCCAGTTTGGTTTAATGATGGATCAGTTTGTACCAAAACTCAAAGCGTGTTTAGATCCTGCCCATAGACGCCCATTTTGGACCCAACACTATTTAGGACAAAGAGGAAGTTGCGTCGACGACTCGAAAGCAATATTCTCCTGGCCGAAAGACTTCTTCCAGAGATTAAATCCAGAACAAGATGTCGAAATTTTTTCGGATTTTGAGAATAACCAGTTGAGTCCCATATGCGACTTTGATGTTGACGAAAGCGTGATGGCGCTCTTTTATGTAAATGCAGATTCTGAGGGGAAAGTGCTCGATGAAGGGAATTGGAAGGCTTTGGAAAGAGAGTTGAGGGACATGGTTAATAAGGGCGAGGAGAATTTGGTAAAAGTGATCACAGGAGCTGTCGGAAATTCGTTTTTGGTCGAAGACAAACTCACTTCTCCCAGATATTTTTTCAAAGTAGTTGTCCACGAATCCGGAGAAAAAGAAGTTTACGTAGGAGACAGTTCCTCAGAAGATGACCACATTGTATGCGAGACTGTTATCTCTGATTGTGGTTGGCCGGATCGCAGCAAGGGAAGAATTTATTGCTGCAAACTGGACGATCAGCTCTTGAGTCAGTTGGGGTTGGAACCAGATGATCTTCTGTTTTGAAGATAATTTGCCAGTTGTCAAATGTTTCGAAGATATACCTTTTCGTGGTGTTTTATTTCTTCGAAATTGAAAAATCATTGAAAACTTATTTTTCATTAATCATGTATTTATAATAATTGATAATAGAAAAATAAACTTATTGAAATACAAAGGAAGAAATGAACTATAGGATTTTTTTTGAGTGGTGATGTCGAGAATAACAGTAGGATTTAGGTCGGAACGTTTGGAACGATATGTAAAGAATGAAATCTAAGAAGTAGCATTTGGAGAGAAAAGAGAATAAATGAAAGGAAAAAAGATGTATAAAAACATGTATCTAAATAAAAAAAAAAAATCTATGACGTGAAAAATGTACTAGATACATAGAAAGATAGATAAAATGAAAGACAAAAAAAAACAAAAATTAAAAGTGGTATGTAAATAAGAGATTTAAAAAAAAAAATTAACTGTAAAATAGAATTACATAATATTTTTGTTTTCCAGTACAAAAATTTCCGATAATAAAACGGAATCTGGAAAAGTGCTCCGATTGCTTGCAGCGTTTCCACGTTGAATGGCAAGGGAAATCCTCTCGACAAGGAATTTCTTTTATTTTGAATCGCCTGATTCCGTCATAAGTCGGTTTCCGCTGATAAGAAAATTAACACGATACGGAAAAAATAAAAAAATATTGGCAATAAAAAAAATTATGTTGGTGGCCCTTGCTGGGTTACTTTTTCACATTGATGATGCTAAGGTGCTGAGACCAACCATTTTGTTCTTTTTTATTTCTTTACGTTTTTGTGATTTATAGTTTTTAATTGTTTTAAATTTATATATTACAAGTACATTTCTTTATTTTAAAGATGGGATCTATGAACGGAGATTTTATAAACTCACCGATATTTTCAAATTTTTGGCAAGTTTTAAATGAGCTACTTTTTTTAGGTAGTTTCCAAATTGCAAATCTGATAATTTGTGTAACATTTAAGAAAATACAATTTACCTTTTTTTGAAAAATTTTCAAATAATATATTTTTTTATTTTGATACATTTGATTATATTAGATATTGACTCTTTAAAAACATGTACATTTGACTAGAGCTGTGTACATACGACTCTTTTTTTATAAAAATGATGCCCACGTGGCGTGGCGTTAAGTAACGTCTTTCTGATTGACAACTTGCAAGTTCTGCAGTTTATTGGTTTGCCAAACCTGTGTACATTAATCTTTTTAATTGATTTCTGGTACCGATTTAGCAAGATTTGTAAATTGTATTGTACATTTGTATTAAAAACAATAACAAAACCATTATCGCATAATAAGCGAAACAAATTGTAACCAAAGTTAAATTTAAACTCTTGCTTTCATAATACGCTGCAAAAATAAAACACAATAAAAAAACCGAAATAAAATGTATTGTGTAATAAAAAAATTAGCACAATAGAATATTCACTAAAAATGTGGTGGATTGAAAAGAATTAAAATACGAAACAAGCAATAAAATGGGGATAAGAAATGTAATACATTTGGAATTAGATTCAATTAAGACAGCTGTAACAATCGCTTTATAAGATTGAGAATATCTAAAAATAAGTTGAAATAAATTTAACATGTCCGGCTTAGGTGTGATGACTATTATCGGCCATTCAAATCACCGGATTTGCCTCCACTTGAACACATTTGGACCAATGTGTATTCCATATCTCCTTCTACAGTTTTATTCATTTTTACACCGAATAACTATTCCACCAGAGAACAGTTCTAATATACGACGACTGAGTCATATTTGTGTTTTCTCAAACGTGAATCAACTTTAAAATTAACCTCAAGTACCTAATAATTTTTATCAATTTACATATCTCGACAGTTCGTTTTGCAAAACAAACTAAACGAAAATTTAAAAAAAAGCAACATAATAAAAATCGATGCAACTGAGAACGAGACGTTCAGGTCAGGTCAGGTCAAGTTTTTGCAAATGTAATTTTTCCTGGATTTTGTTTAATATTTAGTCAGCGCAAATTGTTTGTCTTGGCGATAAGATATGACAATAGAAGGTCTATAAATGGTGGGCGGAGACACTCCTTACGCCACTTGTTTCCAAAATGTGGCGCCTTCTAGTCTTGTGTCTTGTGCTTCCGTTGATAGTAATTCTTGGTAAGTTTGGGCAACTCCAAACTAATTCATTGTATTGCCTAGAACCAAAAATCTGCGTACCACGAAACCTTTTTGGTCAAAAATTCTACTATTTTGTCCAAAAATTTTTTGAAAAAATCTGAACCTTTCCCATTCTTTTTAAGGCCTGGCGGGTGTATATATCACCGTCCCTTGTATAACCTGGCGCCAATTTGACAGTTCGATCCAAGCAAATCTTGCTAACCTGCCTTGCAACTATGGCGCAGGTGAGGTCATCTACATCGGTCTAGAGACCGGACCCTCCGCCTGCAGACGGTTCCACCCAAAGATCACGGTCTGCTTCGACAGACACCAACACCGAACCTACTGGACTTCCCATTTCTTGGAGAACGTCAGATCTGACTGCTCGAAATCATCCCACAGATGGAACAGCAGTTTCTTTGATGGAGTCAATCCCGAGATGTGGTACAAAAACAATAAGTTTGACAGAGGTCACTTGAGTCCAAGATGCGATTTCGAGGGAGACTTGGAAAGAAAAATGACCTTCTACTACATCAACGCCGCACCCCAAAACTTAAGTCTGAACCGTGGCGGCTGGAAAGATCTGGAGGTCTACGCGAGGAGCAATGCCACCAAGAAGGTGGCCAAAGTGATCACTGGAACTTACGGTACTCTGGACACTTTTGGTGGAATCAGTGTTCCTAAGAATTTTTTCAAAATTCTTGTCTTTTGCGACAGTTCTTTCGAAATTTACGTCGGTGTGAATTATGGCACCAGACGTAGTGCTAATGATGTTTGTCTTCCTGTTGCGTGCTCATGGCGCCACGCTCAGACCAGGGAAGATATCATGACCACACAAATTTACTGTTGTGGATATAATGCTACACTCATCAGAAGCTTTGGTTTAACCGGAAAAGAACTCAAAATTCATTGATACCATCTACTAAATTTGAGTACCACGTATATATTAGAAATGTATTAGACTTGGTTTTAATTATACTCTAGGCTGCATTATGATATTGATTTTTCATTACAAAACTAAAGACAATTACGTTCACTTCGTTTATTGAGCATTGTGCGGTAATAAATGTTTTATCGCACACCGTGCTAATAACATATAATGCATCAAGTGTGAAAAGTTGCCGATTTCTCACGAGTGTGAAAAATTTTGGCACGAGACAAAGTCGAGTATATTCAACTATCCCACCTCCACCCGGCGGCACGGCAATTTTGCCGGAGTACATACACTATTACGGATATTACTATCAAGTAATAGTGCAGTGTTTATCAACATAATTACCGGCGTCTCGCCTCCGCATTTTGACTTTGTTGTGTATTATGTTCTGTGTCAATGTTAAGGAACTTCATCACGATGTGACATGAGTATAATAATATACCTTTTTGAATTTCAACTACCAATGTGTTATCTAAATCCAGAATTTTTAAATTTTTAAAAAGAGATTATATTTATGATTGCTTTATTTTGCCCTACGGGCTTTCGGATTCGAATTCCAAAAAACAAAAAATAAATAGTTTTATTCCTATCCCCCACCTCTTTCCTTCTCTGTTCTTTCCCTCCCCTTCGCTTCCCTAAAGCTATTTCGAGATGGTCCAATTCTACTCTCTCTCCTATTCTGAATTCTTCCACTCTTTCCCATGCTTCTTCGTTCACTGTTCCGTAATCTATCACTATTTCCCCCTATAGGTCCATTTCCCTTTTTCTTCCCCTTGTTTCTTCCCGTTCAACACTTCCCATCCATTTTCTTCGATCCATTCCATCAGTTTCTTCCCCTCTGCGTTTTACACCTTGTCTTTGGATTTTCTTTTCCCAACCCCTCTCTCCCCTCCCCAATTTCTTCCTCCTCTTTCTCCTATTCTCCCGTTGAAGTCCCCTCCCAAGAGCATACATTTTTCCTTGTTTTCTTTCATTGCGTCTTCGAACGTCTTCTTATTGTCTTCATCTATTTACTGTATATTGTCATTATTTCCACCACTTATTGCCTTTATGAACTTTTTTCCATGCATCCTTCTTCTTTTCCCTTTTCTTGTCGCTCTTCTTTAATTCCCAATTTCACCCCAGTTATCATTCCCCCGGTAGCCCTTTCCTTTTTCTTTTCTCATTTTGCCCCTCGACCTTCCCATTTGTACTCTTTCGGTAGCGACTTTCCCCTTTGTACTTCTTTTCCGGTTTCCGTTTTCTTTGTCCATTACCTTTTTATTTATCTTCTCTTTATACCTTTTCTCGCCGGTTTGTCTTCTCTTCTTCTCTACTTCTTCTAAAAATTTTTCCTCAGTTTCTCTTCTCTCTCATTCCATATAAACCATTCGCCAATTATCTGTATCTTCCTGTATCCTATTTTCACCATTTTTCCTCTATCTCTCTCTTCTCTAGTCACCTCTCTTAACTTTTTTTGTGGTTTGTTCGTCATCTATATACATCCTCTCACCTTTTCTTTCCTTCAACTTTCTCTTATTTACCACAATGTTCTTCTTTTGCTCCCAACTTTCTATTTTTGCCAGCATCATCTTATCTTTATTTCTTTTAATTGCTTTCTTTACGTTCACTTTCACCCTTATCTCCGTTTCTAACTATTCTTCCACCCCACTCTCTATATTTCCTCTTATTCCCCCTATTCCGGTTATTATAACATTATTCTTTCTCTCCTTCTTTTCTATTTGTTCCATCTTTTCCTTTATCATTTTCATCCTTTTCATCCAATCTGCCTCCTCCGCATGCCATTTTTCTTCTCTTCATCTTATCTCGCCGCTAATTCTCTCCTTAGCTCCCCCTTCTCTTCTCCCACTGCCACTAATTCCTTTATTAGTACTTTGTTCTCCTCTCTTATTCCCGCCGTATCCTCTCTTATCTCTCTAATCATGGTTTTCATTTCATTATCCATTTCCTTGCTTTTATTTTCTTCTTCGCTTTTATTCTTCTCTTTCTCTCTACCTGCTTTCATTCTTTACTTTCGGCAATTTCGGCATGCCTTCTCTTTCTTGCCCGCTGTCTTCTGCTTATCACCTCTCACTCACTCGTCGCTGTTTACGTTAGTAATTTCTGCACTTTTTTACTAAACACGTCTGCTCAGTATCGCTGCCAGACCAAGAATTCTTGTTATAAAAAGGGGGCACGGCAGCTAGGCCGAATTTATTTATCATTACAGATGTTTCTATCAAGTGAGTATAATTTCTTTGAAAGCACTCTTTTTACGTTATAATTGTTTATTATTATTATTTACTTACAAATGTCCTGTTTTCAATATTACTGAAATTTTTAGTGAATTAGAACTCGTTTGCAAACAGTTGCGACAAAGATGACTCATTCTTATCTTTAACTTTGTTCTTTTTTTATTTCCATATTTGGTATTTGTAGTTTTTAATTGTTGTAAAAATATGCATTAAGTAAATGTATTTATTTTAATGATAACATATCAACGGAAATTTTATACAAAAAAGATGTGTCGTTTACTGGCGTAATTTATATTTTCCGTTTAAGCTTTAAACCAATAACTTATTTTTTTTTTTATAATATAATTTCCTCGTTGAAAATGTGACAATTTTTGTTTAACATTTAAGAAAATATAATTAATTTTTTTTAATGTTTACAAATCATATTTTTTTTATAAAAACGGTGCCCACGTGGCGTGGCGTTAACTAACGTCTTTCTGATATTGACGGCTTGGGAATATGGGAACAATTTTGAAACCAAACAGAACTTGCAAGTTCAATTATTATTGATTTTCTAGGCCTGTGCACGTTGGATCTATGCCTGCTCTATGGTATTTCTCTTTAGGTGCCTATTTAGCAAGTTTTATAAATCGTATTGTTACATTCGTATTAACAACAAAATCGTAATCTCATAATAAGCGAAGCAAACTGAAATCAGATTTAAATTTAAAAACTAAATTGAATTTGATTAAATCTCCAAAATCAACCTCCTTAGCTTTCTTTATACGCTGCAAGGCATAAAACGAGTGGGCTTGAAGTAATGAAAATTTATATTTTAATCTGGCAAACGAACCAAGCAAAAGGAAACGAGAGAGTATTTCTATTAGTGAAAACGGAATATTTTCGATTCGGAGAGAACAATCAAGTCTTTTGTAAAAGAGAGGCACGGCATCGAGGCCGGATTAATTATCACTACAGATACTTCTGTCACGTAGTGAAGCAAGGAAGTAAGGATGAAGCGCGGTTTGTTCGGGGGGCACCCATCCAAATATTAATTGGTGGAAGCGTTGCTTAACTTCTCTAATTGTGATTTTTTGCTGTGGCTGCAAGAAATTGTGTAATTCGAGTTTAATCGAGCTTTTACAAAGATTTCTGCGGTCCAGTGGACACTCTTGAAAAGTTTGTCCCAACTTAGACACTAAATTAAGTCCAAATCTGGCAACCCCTCCCTCGACCAATCAATCGGGCCTCCCCACCCCCAATGTAGACAAAACTACTCCATCCAAGTTTCTTATTAATCCCATAACACCACCTCCTCCTCAATCAAACTAGAACAAAGCGACACCCGCAATTTCACTATCTGAAAACTTGCATCCGTCTCTCTCCCGGCCGCTGCCGCCCCCATCGCCGTCCCTTTCCCGCGTGGCGATTGTGCTCCGCACATCCCTCACCGAAAATTCTCCGATGGAGCGCTTTCAGTAGCGCTCCAACCGCCTACCAGTCCGCTCTGCTTCCGTCGCAACTCCCGGATCACGTGTCCGACGATAAATCCAAACTCCCGAAGTTATTGTCCGCCTGTCAAAAAGCGCAACTCCCTGGGGTCTCTTTGCGAACGGGAGGCGATTCGCAAATGCTCAAACTGTAAACTTTCCTCCCGGGGGAGTCGATCTTAGACGGCGGCGAAGTCCGGAGGAGGTCCCGTAAACAGGATTCTTCGTAAAAATAAATCACTTCTCTCGGCCGGGGGTGATTTATCGGGGTGGCCGAGATTGATGGAGCTCCTTCGCTAATTTACAAGCCCGCGCTTGTGAACACGCCGAGGGGTTGTGGTAGATGTAACTGCTGAGAAAAGGCTGCAAAGTGGCTGAAACGGCGAGTTCCGATGCTGACGCTATCACCCCCAATTCGAAACGGCATCTAGGTAAGTCGAAATATTTTTGGCGGGGAGGGGGAGGCTCTGATTAGGCGCTGAAAGGGAATTAATTCGGCTGTGATTAGCTAAGTCGCTGCATTAATAACGAATGATCTTCCCAAGTTTGGAAGTTGCGACCGGGAGTTTGTGCATTATTTAGGGGGTAATTAGGGCCCAAAACGGCCATACTTAATCACCGTATACTTACTTTCCATTGTGGAGAATCCCAGATGAGCTCCTCAACCAACTAATCCCCATCTAACTAGTCCACGCGATGATCGAACCACTTTCTGTGTCTTCTATTTATTATTATCATTGTTACTATAGATTGTATCGCTTTGAGTAGGTCAACGCAGAGCACGAAAAGCCACCTCGAGACTGTAGAAAGTCCAGTGCAAATGACGCTTCACCGCGCGGCCATCTTGTAAATCAAATTCTCGATCAAATTAGATCTAAATATTTAAAAAACAATATTTCACGATCTCTAAAGTCTTGGCAAAATGTCAGCTGCAGTGAGCCTACGGTCCAAGTGCGGCAAAACTTCTGAAACTTATCCGCTTTTTAATTCCATTACCTCTGAATTTTAAGCTCATTTGACGTTTGACGCGGCGCAGCGCCACCTATTCCAATTCTCCGGAAAACTCATTTCAACTTCTTAACAATTCAATTATGATTCTATTAAATTTCGACAAACAAAAGTCACTCAGGGCGTTATTATCCGTCAGAATCCAATCTCCTCGTGTTTTCTATTTAGATTTGGACGCCCACGTTGTTCGCGGTGTTTCGTTTTCCATTTTTAATCCGGAGCAACAGAGAGACCACGAGATGAGCTGTGCAACTTAAAAATCTCGTGGATTTCTCGTGAAAGTTCGTTTTGTACGTCTGCTGCTTATTACAGCGCATAACGTAAGAAAAGACATCCAAAGTGTGTTCCACCGGTGCTAGAAACAAGTTGAAACATCAAACTAGAGTGACAATTGTGCGACTGACATGTCAACTTCATCCCAACTTTCCTACCAAAACTTCCGTCGATTGACCAGGTGATGCAACCGAACAAAACCATCACTCCAAGGGAAAATTTGAATTGCAGATGTCGCGAGCTGTTCTTTCAAACTTAATTAAACTCTTCGGAAGTTGTGGCCGCAACGACCAGGAAATAATTAATTCTCGTGGGGCGGTGGAGGCGGCGTGCATCCCAACGAGCCCAGACATTAACGTTGTAGTTAAATCGCCACTTACGTTTTGTTATCGACGAATTAATTAATTAAATTCCTGTTAGTATCGCTGGTGCTAGGCAACCAGTAATGCACCGGTGCATAATTCGGTTCGTCAAACTTTCCGCACAATAAAACGAATTTGATCAGGCTGCTGCATAATTAAGCGCTTGATAAACATGATAACAATACCTTCATTGTTTCGGTTTAACGTTATGAAGCACACGAGTGAAACTGGAATCGTTCTTTATTCAACTTGATTAGGTTTGAAGGAGTTCTGTCAAAATGCGAGAAGGTGGCGGTGATGTTTGTATTTTGCGGGAAGGAGCGGATAATTTGTTGTAATTCCGCGGTAAATTTCGTATAAGGGAACTCGTTTCAACTTTCTTTGTTGGCCGGATTTAATTATCAAGGCGCCAAGTTTTAATGGATGGATGAATTATCGCGTGCCGAACAGCTTGCTCGGGATAAGGAATTGATCTATTAAATCTTCTCTGTGGAAAAACTTTTCATAATTTATGTCTTCCGTTGACGTTTAACATTGAAATGTCATTACAAGTTTTGACGAGTTAATTACTAATTAGGCCATTGTGCTTAGAAAATCACTACAAATTAACTCTTCCACGATTTCTTACTAAATTTGCGCTGTCAAAATAACTTCAACATTGTCTATGGAAGAAATATTAACATGTTATTCGAATCTTTTTCTATGGAAGAAATTTATTTCAATTTGACGTTTGTTTCATGAATTCTTTATGAAGAATATGGACACATTTTAGTCATAATTGTACTATTTAGCAACATTTGACGTTAGAGTGTCATCTTAAGTCCCCACAATGCAAGACATTTTGAGTATTTTGACTAATTTATTTCACGTTTATGATTAGAATGTCATTGCAAATTATTACTATACTATTACATTGTGACGTCATTAGTATCTATGGAAGAGGTTTTCACAGTTTAATTTGTCGTTTGTGGCTAAAATGTTGAAATTTGGAGGGAGTTAGCTTTTGAGATTTTATATACATGTCTAAGAGGTCCCCGGAGAAGAAGTTTTGACGTTCAAACGTCACTCCAAACTTTTTACCTCTTAACCCTAGAATATCGTACCTAATTTTCAAAATTTATATTTTTTCTATAGGTACTGCATGTAGCAATCTGATCTGACTTGACATTTGAGGTTAGATTAGAGGTTAAATTCATAATTTGTTGTTGAAATGTAACCATAGAATATCATTCCGAATTTTTACTGTGGAAGACATTTAGACAGTCTATGTTGTTTGTAAATCTTTGCCGTTCAAACGTCATTCCAATTTCCTCAACTCTTGATCTCTATCAAGGTTTCATTATTTTACATTTATAGTTGTTTACTAAAATTTTACAACCGACTATCACTTCCTAATCCGCAAAAAACATTTCGAGTTTTTCTGTGAAAGAAGATAATAATCTATCGTGACATTTAGGTTAGAATCTCATCCCAAATTTCTTATCGTTTGATACCAAAACGTTCCAAATTTGTGAAGAGACCCTTTCAATATTCGTGTCAACATTTAAATTTTTCTCGAAGATAAGAAAACAGTATTGTGACGTGACTTGTTGTAAACAAGAAGTGTCAACGCTTTCTGAAGTTGTTTTTAGCTCAAGTACTAATCACATTTTTATTTCGGCAAAATAAATAATTACACCAATTTATTTGAAAGATTAGTGATAAGATCAGACGTAGTTACATTCAGAAGTGACTGTCACAAAGTATATTTAGAACTGTCAACTGTCATAATCGTAACAATTTCATTTTTAGATTTTAGTCACATTTCTTTAGATTGTTGTAAAATTTGAGGAAAGCTCCAAAATATTTGCGTAATTTTCCTGTCGCTAGTTATACCCACACATAAATAAATTTCATGTTTATCAATGTCATTTTTGTAAGAAATTCCACCGCTAGACCCCCAAACCTTGACATTTAATAATAATTGAAACCACTCTAAATAATTTTCTGATATTCATAAATATTTCCAAATCCCTCAGACGCACTATTTTTCTTGTTGTTTATATCCCGCTATCAACAACTCGCTAATCGGGTATTAGATTTCATAAACAATAGCCACATTAATAATTTATGACCCAACCTGACCTTCCATTCCTCCCCGAGGGCCATAAACCTCTCAAATTTGGCAACGACGCCATCAGATTAATTCCATCCCACTCATCTTGACCCTCCACGCCAACCCCATCCCAACCCTCTTATCAATTCTGTCACGCGGTCAGTCGATCAAAGACGTGAGCGTTGCGATTATCCGACGCTTCCGGATCGCATGCAAATCCGGATTATTCGGAAAGCGATCCGGGAAAAGCCGCGTCATGAAATATGGAGCGGTTGGCCACTTTATTTAACGTCGCCGTCAAGAGGGACGTATTGAAAAAGTTCTTTTCGCGCTTTCTCCGGATCTATACTAAAAACAAGTTTTTTATGCGGCTTCCGGGCGGTGATCGTCGATCATCCGTGCATTATTCATCGAGGTTGGAGTGGCTGTTACGCGACGTGTGGTCACTCGATGCCGAATTTATGCGAGTGTGATGGATGGTCGTGCACGTGCCTACGCGCGCACGGTGTACGGCATTCAGGCCGCAATTTTTTCATGACCCGATATGTAAATTATGTCATATTTTATTAATGGGACCACCTAATCCGCCTGCTATTGGTGCACTATCTGTCAGCCATCATTTTCAAATGGGTTTCTGGAATGATTTAGTTTGTCTTGGTCTGCCAGAGGCCACGTCGGTCCAAAAAAAAACCGTTTTTGGATAAAAACTTCCAAGAAACTGCTCTGCTAATGATGAACTCGACGATAATGGGAGTGAGTCAGAAAATAAAAACATTGCTTTCGAATTTTCTGACGTGATGATGACCCAGATGAGTTAGAAGATTACGGAAAAACCGCTATATATGATGTACTATAAAGGTTGTGCCTTCATTGCGAGTAAGAAAGCACAACATAGTGTTGAAAGCTCCCATTCTCAAAGGAGAAGCTCGTGCTCTTGGCCAAACTGCAGATCCACTTTCTATATGGAATTTACTCTTTTCCGAAGAGATTCTCCTTCAAGTTTTCCTTCTAAAAGATGCAGACATGATCGAATTGAAGGATCTCTTATGACTCTTGATCTATACATCAATGTTCAAAGTAAACCATGGAAATATAGATGCAGTGGTAGTTACTGACGAAACAGGTAGAGATTCAGTACAGTCATGCATGAGCAACAATTATTTTGCAATTCTTCTGAATGTTCTATGATTCAATAATCTTGAGACAAGGACGGATCGTAAAAACATGATCCAACAGCGACAATCTCGAAAATTTTATGGTTTTATTGCAGTTTATTGAAAACTACCAAAACGTTTACGCAATAAGAAATTTGATGACAATCGACGAAATGCTTGTCAGTTTTAGGAGATGAACTCATCTCAGACAAGCCATTTCAATGTGGCGTAAAAATTGTGTCTCGCGGACGCCAGAACAAATTATCTCTGATGGACTTGACGAAGAATAACAGAAATTCCCTAAACCCTCAACAGGCAGTATAATTAAATTATATGTCTTGTAAAGCCGTTTTCTTGTAGTAATCGAGATATTACTGCCGATAACTGTTTTACTTCCATAGAGCTTGTAGATGTTTTGGTAAGAAATAAACTTAGGTACTGGTGTTAATACAGTAAAACAAAAAAGCGAGAAATTCCAGTCTAGTTTTTGTCCAATAAGAATAGAGAGCAAGGGTGGTCATTGTAGGAATTTATAGAGAAGGCCACCATGATTTATATGTTTATTAAACTTCCTCTATTCACTTCTTCTTTGGTCTCACTTTCTTTTTCTTTCCTTCAAGTCTTCCTCTGTCTGTAACTTCTTTGCTCACCCTCTCTTTCTCTTTCATTCAAGTCTTCCTTTGTAACTTCTTTGTTCTCCCTCAATTTTTCTTTCCTTCAAGTTTTCCTCTGTAACTTCTTTGCTCTCGCTCTCTTTTTCTTTCCTTCAAGTCTTCCTCTGTAACTTGCGAGTCTATTTTCCGGTAGTCTTTCCACATCTTACTCGTCAGGCTCTTAGGTACTTCCTATATTATTTTATGTTCTCCAAACAATGTTGCTCTTTAATCGTTTGTTCTCCTTCCCCGCTGATCATCCACTTTTCCTCCATTTTTACCATAGATAACAAAGAAAATGTATAAAATAAACAAGAGCAACATTTTACATTCATAACAACGGGTAATTTCCCACCTTTTTTGCCAAACGCGACGCCACTGGTGCGCAGATTTTTCACAAAAATGTCAAAGAAACGTCAACGATGTGCTGTTGTTAACCTCATACATATCGGTATGAGTCGTTCTAAGACAAACTTTTCGATAAAATAAAAGATGAGGTAGCACTCTTGATTTGTTTTCTTCACAGTAATTCGTGAAAAGTTCATACTTGCAAAAAAACCTAGCAGTCCACTCGTAGTTCGTGCAAAATATGGAAAGACGACAGAAAAATCCTCGAGGACCTAGTTCCAGTACGGTTGGCTTCAAAAAAAAAACGGGAACTGTCAGAAAAAGTTCTGTCAGATTTTATTAAATTTTTATAGTTTGAAACGGCCTTTTAGAATTTAGGTTAAAAAACTGCACTTATGTGTCAGAAATACTACTGTCAAACAGACACATCTCCGTTTTTTTTTTAAGCCAACTATACAAGAGAATTTTAGGATCACCGGAAGTAAATGTTTCATTACCAAATGAAGTGGAATCAATAATAATTCAAAAGCCCCAGGGATGTTATTTGTGTCCGAGGGTGAAGCACCCCATGACGAAATATCCGTGTGTGCAATGTACAAAAGCGATTTGTTTGCAATGCTCAAATAGTACGGGGTGATCAAGGACTGGGTTGGTAATACTGAATTTTATTTTTAAATGGTACAACTGGAGGAACTTCCGGTTGTTGATGGCTCTACACTGAAAATAATTGTTCCGTATTTCTTTTTATCGATAATTTTTACTCTCATAACCATACCTTTTTGTCGCTGTTACGTCAGAAATCTGTCAAATAAACCAACAAAACATATCCTGTTGCAGTGTGGCAAATAGCCGAATCAAAAATGTTCCTAATTGTATTGCCAACTCAAACAGTCATTCTTGATCACCCCGTATATTATGATACGAGTCTTATAAGAAGAATTTTTAGCATGCACGCGTGGACTATTTTTTTCTATTTTGTGCCTTTTTAAATGAATCAGTTTTAAAATTTGGGGAATTTTATGGTAGTTGGTAACACAAATGTGACAGTAGATCATTTGAAAGTTCAATTTAAAGTTATCGTTTGTTTAGCGTGATTTGGGGTTTGGCATTGAAAGTTACCAACCTTGAAAATGTAAATTGTACTGGTCTCTTACAGCACTTAAATCAGCTATTAAGGCACTCTTTTCAGTGCTGTAATAGCTCTGTTATAAAGGCAAAATAGAAAAACCATTATGGTCTACTCCTTTATGAATTAGTATGTACGCCTCAAAATATTGGTCGAATAAAATAATCCTTACATTTTTTTTCAAATCAAAGTTCCTTGAGTAATTCCGCATGTTCTTGTTTGAGCGTTTTTTTGGATTTTTTGTTTGTTATTTCTGGTAAACAGATAAAATAGCTTCGATGTAATGTGGTAATACGTGTATTTGAAATACTAAGCGATTTTTTATAAACATGTATGTTAATTAAGCAGTCTGTCAGGCGCCACACGGTAGTTTGTGTAAAAAAATTCACATGGTGGGTCAAGGGTTGAGGCCGCATCCCGTCACGTTATAGCTTTATTGATACTGATAAAAATCACAATACATGATAAAAAACAGAGATTGCACCAATCGACCTAGAATATAATCCGTCTGGCGCACACTTAATCAAACCAGGCTGATCCCGTCTGACGTCACTTGTACGTGCGGATCACATCCTTGATGTGAGCCCTGCAGATAGGACACTGACCATTCCCCGCCCCCTGCTTCTGCTGCATGGCGCACTGGTAGCACATGCACATATGTCCGCACTTATACAGCACCGAGTTGATGGCTTTCAGACAGCACACCGTGCACAACTCGTCCTCATTGACGTAATCCGCGGAGGTGTCTTCGTCACAGCTCGCGTCGATCTCCGCCTCGAGGGTCTCGGCCGCCGTCACGAACTCCACCGTGGTGGAGACGCCGTCGATGTCGAGGATGGCCCAAAGCGGCCCCGACGTGCGGACGCGCTTGTAGAAGGCGTCGATCTCGTGGCCGTCGATGCCGAAGTGGACTTGGCCGTCTTTCGAGACGTAGTAGGAGAGGACGGTGTTCTCCACGCACATGGTCTTGAACAGCGGCCAGATCCAGTAGCAACCTAGCTTGAACACGTCCAAGTAGGAGTAGTGGAGGTCGTCGGAGAGGGTGTTGGGGTTCTTCGAGGTGAAGCCGAAACAAATCGTGCTCGACAGCTGGTTGGAGAGCTTCAGGAGCTTGATCGAGATTTTTTCGTTGACCTTGACGGGGCGGGAGCTGAACACTAAACCCTTGCCGTAGCCTTGCAGGCGCTCCACCACGTGCCCGTTGGCCGACAGAGAGATGTTGGCGCCATGGACGTCGTGGAAACGTAACTGAAACACAAAAGAAACTCTTATCAAAAATATTTTGAGGTGGCTTTTTGTGCTCTGCGTCTACTCTCAGAATGCCTCGTCGCTGTCGTAATTTATTTTTACGTTGTTGTGCAACCATTCAAGGAGTAAAAACTACGACTATATGATAATTTACTAAACACAGTTTAGTTACCAATATTTACTTAAGTGTATTTCTCAAGCATACATCATCAAAATTTAAAATTTGATTAAATAGAATGACTCAATGTGAATCACAAATTTGTAAAAAAAAAAATTACGTAGATGGCTTTTTGTGCTCTGTGTCGCCTAACCTCAAAAATGACATCGCAACGAATAAATCAATGAAAACTGGGTCAATCTTAAAGGAATTGAAATTATTTCAAATTAATTAAGTTCTTTAGCTTAATTTCAACTTGACAATATTAAAAAATAAATTTTAACTAACCCACATTTTGCAGTTTGATACTTTACACTGTTGCACAACAAGTCAAGAAGTCAAGACCACGTTATAAGTTACTGAGCATTGTTCTCGTTACCATTATTAGCTTAACTGTTTTTCTTAAATATACCTTAACAGAGCCCATGATTGGTGATAATTGAGCAAAGTATTACTTAGCGTTGTCCATCGTGTCCACGACAGCATATATTTTTGTCCGCATTATATTTTTACACTTAAGCACGTTATCTCTGACTTAAGTAAGGTTTTGATTTGCTTCAGTTGAGCCTGTTTGGATGAAACGCAATCGATTTCCATTTGCACCAAAAAACAGACAAAAGTAGTGACCCTGAAGATCGAATTAAATGTATCAGAGTCTGGTTTAAATCTTGTAGCTTGTACAATAACAACTGGAGCGCGGCCACATGTTGCAATTGAAACATTTAGATTAGTGTGAAACGTTTAACTGATAATTCTGTTAAGGAAAATATTTTCACAAGGTTTGTGTATTTTTAGATATTTTCCGCGAAGGGGAATAATAATGGACTTGTGACGCATCCTTGCGCAACTCCTCGATTGAACCGGCGTGCTAACGACCTGTTAGCTCTAGCAAATGGCAGTGATTCATAACGTAACTGTTTAACCAAAGTGGCAAATTTATTTTTACAAGAAGAAGGAAGTAACTGTCAAGTGGGAACCAGAACAAGTCAAGACAAATACTTTTAGAGTTAAGAGTTTTGACAGTTTCAGATGAGAGAGAAAAATTCAATGTAAATGAAAAGTAAAAAAATTGTCGGTTTAAATTAAAAATTAATTTTTGAGGGACAGATTTGTCAAATTTTTCTTGTCAAATACGTCAGTTCAGTTGGCAACGATTTGGTACAAATGTCACTGAAAAGTCAAAAAAATTGTACAATTTTTGACAGCGCCACCGCCGACTACAATTGTTGCAGTGTAATTGGAGTAAGTGATCTTTGCGGTCCATTGTAATTTCTCTATCTTATCAGTGATTTCCTTCTGGAATACGTCCTGCCAGACACAGCGCCGCGACAACGCCATTTAAACGTCAAAAACCCCAAACACACTAAATCACTCTAGTTTACGACTGTTGACAAAACAAAGAACAAACAACCTCAAGGTGAACCACCACAAAAAGTGCACAGAAAGTAAAGCGGAAGAGGTAGCGATGCAAAATTCGACATTTCGTCGATTCACGCCAACTGGTTTTGTCACATTTCACGTTGGAGCGAACCCGATCAAGGCCGCCATTACCGACACTCTTACCTCTTCCATTACACAGGTCGCGTTCCTGGTACACTACTGATCCGGACGCATTCGCAAAATATCGACAGTAATCAATCGAGTGCGCGTAGCTGATAAGCCGGACCGGCTGATAAGGTCTCAGGAGTGACGTCGACACCAGACGAAGACCTAGCGAAACAAAACACTGCCAGTGTCAAGTGGGACACTTGACAGGTTCAAACCCGAGATAGGCGGCCGTGCACAGGAAAAAAAGTCAAAGATAAAAGGAGTCGTGAAAAATATTTTATTGTCAACTGTCAAAATCTAACATTTGCAACGACAAAGTTCCATGTGAGCGAAACAAAAGACAAGTGTCACCAAATAGCGAATTGCGGTATCTTCACAGTAAAATATTTACAGGTGCTGTGAATGATTTGTTATCTTATCAGTCATCAGGTCTTTTGTTTTGCGTTGTTGCCAGGAACAGTGACGGACTGTTGGTTGGAAAAACCGGAAATCTTCCGTAAATAGGAGTCGCAGACAATGCAAAGAATATTTTTGTAGTCAAGGTCATTCTTTGTCGTCTTACCTCTGTCATTGCGCCGAGCTCGCTACACTACGTACGTCACTGATTTATCGAAGGTGCACCGGACTAGTGAACGTCGAAAAACAAGATTTCATTTGTTCAGCTTGATCACATCCCTAATCACAGCCCTACAGAGCGGACAATGTCCGTCCCCCTTGCCTTGCCACTGCTCGACGGCACACTCGAAGCACATGCACGTATGTCCGCACCTGTACAACGCCGTCTCTATGACGTTGTCGTAGCACACCACGCACTCTTTCTCCTCGTCCTTGACTTGTTCCGGGCAGGTTAACAATTGAACGGGCTGGGTGGTACCGTACACGCTGAGAAAAACCCAGAGATGCAAGGTCGCGTCCACGTGGACCACCCCCTTGAACTTGCTCCCGTTCACGTGGAAGCCGATCTGGCCGGTCTCGCTCAAGCACAGTCCGATTTCGTCGTTGCAGTTCAAGTCGGAGAAGTCGCAAATGAGGACCCAGTACTCGGGTCTGTCCACCAGACAGTTGGCGTTGTCGGGTAGGTCGTCGCTGTCGAGGGAGGCGGGGTCGCAGGAAGTCACGCCCAGGTGGAGCAACCCCGCGAAGCGGCCCTTCAGACCGGGCGAGATCTGGATGGTGAGCGCCTCCCCCGGCTTGATCGACCTATCGGTGAACACGTAGCCTTGGGAGTACTTGGCGTCGAGCCTTTGCGCGGCGTTCTTGCAGACGCGGACGTTTCGGCTGTGGGTGGAGTGGAGCTTCATCGGGACTAGTTTCCTGTTGGGCTTGGGCCGCAGCTCCGCCCCTCGGGGCGCGTCCACCAGCCGCACCGCGCTCGAGTTGCCGAAGATGCTGAAGAGCGGCCACAAGAGCTCCGCCTGCTTCACCCGCCCGTCGAACGCGCCCTTCTCCTCGTTCTCCACCCCGTAGTGGACCACCCCCTCGGCGCTCAAATAAAAGAAGAGGAGCGTGTTTTGGGTGCACAGGTCCTTGGGGAAGAACCAGGACCAGTAGCCCGAATGGGTGGCCAGGTGCTGGCACGTCACCCCTTTCAGGTTGTCGGGGTTGTGCGACGTGAACCCCACGTACACGAACGCCCCCAGGTTGTCCGTCACCTCCATCAGCTTGAACGTCACCCTCTCGTTGGCCTTGACCGGGCGCGTCCCGAACACCAGGCCCCTGCTGAAGAAACTACTGTTGACGCGGCGCGCGACCGTCCCGTCGTGGCTCACTCTGATGTTCTGGTGGCGGTTGTGGCGGAAGCGCATCGGCGACTCGACCGAGGTCGAGGGTGCCGCCTCCTGCAATTTTGCATCTAGTAAGCCGTGGCGGCGGTGCTAACAAGTACTTACGGTTGACATCTTGCCGGCCTGACTGCTTCGAGATGCGCGTCTTCTTCGAATGTCTCAGCATTGTCGACTGTCAACAGTGTCAACTGTCATATGACGCGCACACGACGCAACATCGCAGCCAGCTTGATCGCTATGAAAATTGGAGTAATCCGCCTCTAATAAATGATGACTCACGGGAGTGGGGGAAGGACGGCGAGCACGAGAGTCGACTGTTTTGTCACAATTGCCCGAACAAAACGGTTCGATTGGAGGTTAGGTGGTTGCTTCTTTCGTTTTTGCTCGTAGTTGGGTATGCGAATATGTTCTGGAGTTTTCCGCAGGTCGTTCACATCGCAATTATGTCGTTTTAGCTTCGATAACGTGCGAAAAGTGCCGTAAATCACTGCGAGGTCGCTGAACTTCACTAAGAAAGATTGCCTTCGCTTTGACATTTGCAAGTTTTTAGTTTAGGGATTTTACGTTTGGTTGGTTTTTCGCCAACGATTCGTACTGAAACGTCAAAATAAATTCAAAATGCCTAAAAATAACTTGAAATTATTCGATCCCCACTTTCACATGTTGCAAACACACAACAGCTATTAGATAATAATTAAAAAATCATTTATTTGTACACAATTTCACAATTCCATTTTCATTTATTTTTTTAAATTTACCTTGCTCACGTGAAGCTGAGTAATTTCTTATCAATGATGTTATTGATAAAATACGATTTATGTAGAGCAAGGTCTACAATTTCTCGATGATATTTATAATTTAAATAACAGATGACAGATTAGTAGATCACATGGTTGGCACTTCTTATAAATTAATTTGATTATATCACCTCTCACCACACAATGCATTTCTTATAATCAGATCAATTCTCATTAGTCTTTAAATGTACGTCAATAACAATCGAGAATATCAATGTAATACACATCGCACAACAATTATCGCATCACTTTGTTTCTTAAGTGCCAATGTAGCAAATAGTCTGCAAACATTTGGTATAAATAGACTAAATTTAATCTTTAAGAAGATTTCAACCCTATATTGGAATGGTAATTGATTTTGTATAATAGTTTTTTAAATTACCTAACTAAAATGAAAGTCACAATTACCTACTTATAAGAAAAATTTTACAACACAAGAGTATCCATTGAGTTGTACTAATTATACCTGTCGGCGTATTATTGTTTGCTCGTTCATTAGAAGCTATTAAGAGAGTCCAAAGTAACATCCAGCTGAAAAAGAATTATTCTTCAGCTTAATTGTATTTGATTAAAACAGCAATTGCACTCATTACGTCCCAGAGACTAAGATCTGCTGTAATACGATATGATAAAAGGTGTTTGAATGTCAAACGTGTCAAATTTTATCGTCTCTTACATAGAATTAAATTCAGATCATTCAATATCGGCGTAAACATATTATTTCTAGTCTGTAAAGTGAAATTCAATTGACGTAGTCTCAAATTAATGCACTAATGATTCATAAGCTACCACTTATTTCTACTTGAGGGTGCCTCAAGTCTCAGCAATCGGTCCCATCCTCCACTCAACAAATAATTCCCTTCGGTGCTTCGTCGACGTTTCGTTTTATATCATATTGCAATTCATTATCTAATGGTCCGTGATAACTCCCATTTAATTAATTTTCCCGGCTTGTAGCCTCAGTTTCACTCAGCGTCTCTTTTTACCCCCAGGATTTGACATTACTCCTCGTTAAGCCACGCAACGGTTGTGTAATTAAAAGTTACTCCTTTCTGCATTTCCAATGAAAATATATTTTAATATATTCATGTATAAAATGCGTTATGAACAGGCATTCAGCTTCAGTTTCTGCACAAAAAAAAGTGTAATATAATCCGACGGGGGGTAGCATGTTGAATAGTTTTTGTGGGGTGGAAACATCAGGCAAAGATGTTAAATTTAATGAAGCAAATTATTGTGGTGTATAACTGGTTGCATAACCCACACGAGACCTCGTTTCTTGTGGGAATAACTTTTTTTTAAAATGAAATATGATTCGAAAATGGCGTTTAAAGTATCTTGAAGGAAAGGCTGAAGGATTTAAGTCGTTCAAAAAGACCTTGGATCCATCTGAGTCCTTAGAATCGGTCCGAGTAGGTACTTAGAGAACGAGGGTACAAATTAAAATGCGGTCGTTTAGCTGGAAGGGCCACCACCGCCGCCTCTCGTAATCCGGGAGCCACCCCCGGCGGATTTCCATTTTCCCCGCCGCCGCTCCGAAATGATTTTTTCAACTAATAACAAAACTCCATTAAAAACCGCCCGAGTCCGACGAGTCCGCTTTTAATGCACCCACCGACAATTAAAACTTTAAATATCGAGCCTGCGGAAAGTTGTAAAAAAAGCAACACCCCCTTTGACATCCCCGCCGGGTCGTAATCTTGGCGGCGACAGAAAGAAAACAAACATCACACAACAAGTGGCGAAACACGACTTAAAACACAAACATGGGGGCGGCGGAATTAATTCCAAGTGCGGTCGGGGAATCCGGAGATTTCGAGGGATCCCGCAAAAGGGTGGGACCACGATTGCAAAATGAGGCTTGAGGATTTATTATTTATTCCTTGACTGTTTTGTAAAAAACCTCTTTGGTAGAATTTTTTGTCATTTGTGTTGTGGCCCCCTGGCTCATTTTTCGATTTTGCCGCCCCCAGGTGGGATTAGTTCGATTTGAAAAGAGGCACAAAATGCTGTACAGCTCTTTTAAGTAAGAGCGTTAACGACACGTGAAAGAAAACGAGCTCGCAGAGTCCTTTTAAATACCGATGGGAAAAGGATCCAACGTCGCAAACACCGCACTTCCTTTGTCCTTGTGACGTCTGTGTCATCGTGGAAAGACGCGAAAAACCCGATACTCGTCCTGGGGAATTTCATCAAATTAACGCGTCCAGTGTGTTTGTTTTGTCGGTTGGCAACCGTGATCGATTGGCGATTCTCCATAAGCGTAAACGCAATTTTTCACCTTATTTCCTGGGACTCCTTCGGAACGCAACAAATATTGCCGACTCGACGAGTTTCGCTTTTTTACGAGCGAATGAATAAAAGATGGCGTTGATGGGCGAGTTTTATTAGGACGGCGGCGACAAATGCGCAAAGAATTAGCCGGAGGCGGCGATTCATCATTTTTCACTTAGGTGGTGCAATAAACGTCAAATGGGAGAAATATGGGGGCAGTTTTTCACCACACGCTGTATACGGAACTAGTCCAAGATGGCGTCTTGACAGTCGAGAATTCGCCGAGATTAGTGTTTTTGCTGTGGAAACAATTAGCTCTAATCCGGCCCTGCTCTCGCCACTCCATTAAAATGGTAATAAGCAAATTCGGCAACGTTTCGCCCCCTAAAGAGAGAATTAAAAATTTACAACCCCAGTTGGAAAAACAGTCCAGGAAGCTTTCATTAATCGCGTCGCCGCCTGAATTTTTCATCAACTTTTCACCCCAATTTTGCCACAGTGTTTGAATGCCACCCCTCCGGGTCGCTTCTTCACAACAAAAACGATTATTCCATCATCCCCGATCATAATAAACTGGACAAATGAGGGTCGTCAGGTCGTCCAGTTCGAACCTTAACCCGACCCACCCCAGACATTTGCATATAAAACTCACCCTCCCCGGTTTAATTTCCTTGTTCGATCCTGGGGGGAATACGGGTCGCGATACACTCATAAATTGAATTTCGGGCAAGGAATGCTGGAATAGGGGGTGGGTTTTGGGCGGGGGAAATTATTCGGTCGGCGGGTGGGAACGGCGGCAATGGACATGAATTTATTTAAGGGTTTTTGTGGGGGGTGCATGCACGCGTCTACCCCGTCAGGTTGAGGGTAGATGGGCGGGTGTGGGAGAATTTCGAGATGTCTTTGGGCGCGATTTTGGGGTGAATTTTGAAAATCAAAAAAGATGGAAAAATTTTGGCGACGATTGAAAATTGTGGTGATTTTCTCCGTGGAGAGGTGGTGTTTTGTATTCAGTCGTAGATGAATTGGAAGAAGAATTGTGTTTGAGAGTCTGTGAAGAAGTTGATAAAACAATGTGGGGTATCTGAATATGTAAAAATAAAATAAATAGAAAAATAGAATGAAAAAAAAATTTACAAGATATGCGAAAAGCGGATAATTGAAATGTGTAAAGAAATTATACAAGGAAAAACCAAAAGAAGATTTGACGAGGAAGTAAACAAAATCGAGTGAAGAAAGGTGGAAAAGGAGACAAATAAATAAGATTTTAATTATTATAAAATATAATTACACTGGAAAAAATCTAAAAGGATTAAAAAGGGGAGAAAAATAAAGTCAGTATAAGTTACATTTTTAAATACAGTAACACAATTAAACAAAAATGGGTCGTATAAATTATTAGGTAAAGAAAGGGGAAGGAAGAACTAGAATAGTAAAATGGAATGGATTGAAAAAGTGCAGAAAGAAAAGGAACAAAATAAAATAATATTGTATGAAGAAACATATAAAGAAGCGAATGAAGTGACAAAATGACGCAAGAAAAGAAAAAGACAAAAAACCCAAAATAAGCTTGCAGAATGCAGAAAAAGAATATACTATAGAAGATAAATGTTCTGAAAATAAATAGACGAACAAAGAAAAATTAAGTAATAAAGTAATTGAAACAAAAGAATTTTAACATTTATTATAAAAATACCAAATACAAAATAAACAATGAAAAAAAATAAATTCTAGGAAATTTGAAGCAAATAAAAGATCGTATAAAATTTAATTCATTAAGAAAAATATTAATAGGTATAGCTGCAGTAAACCACACAAATTCACAAGAAAGAAAAGAAAAATTAAAAGACGAATAACTTAAAATGTAGAGGGAATTAATAAATGATAATCAAATAAGGTATCAATTGTGAAATAAAAATATGTGTCAAGAGGATTAATAGAAAAATATAAAATAAACAAAATAAGAAAACGTAAGAAAATTGATTTGAATGTCCAGCTTTAGAAATGATAAAGAAAAATAAAGTGAAAAAATTAGGAAAAAAGATGTAAAGGGCCTGCGTAAAAGAAAATGTTATCATTAAAAGAAACAAAGTATGTATAGTACATTCTTCAACGATGCCTAATATTCAAGAAGATGAAAATTCCAACACGAGCCGTAGGCGAGTGGTGGAATTGTCCGAGTGAATGATAGCCATTATACGCGAGTTGAAGACAATACTTTCTCCACGACTATACCAAGAAAAAACAATTTTTGAAAATTGAATTTAATTTCACTTTTAATATTTGACAATTAAAATTGTGCCTCGTTTTGCAGTTGCTGCGCGATGCGCGACTTATTGTTTAGAAACGCATCCGCGATTTCCCGTGATAGAATGTAAATACGAGAGATGTGATTGTGGGTTTTATTATTTTCTATCACTGGGTGCATTCATTCTTTAATAGTCGTGCAGAAAAAAAACATTAAACCAAATAGGCTAGATTTGTGACCAAATAAAGATAACATAGCGAAAAAAATACAAAATTATGTGACCAATGTTGTAAAAAAATTAATTGAACTGTAAGGTTCAGAACATAACAATAATACAGGGTGATTCACGAGTATTAATGAGCCTAAAGAAATTTGTGATGCAACCAACAATACATTTGCACCGATTATGTGGATTTAAATAAAAATATATTTATATGTATTTTAATTTTATAAAACTAAATAGTCAACATGCCCGACATTACATTTGTCAAATTTAATCAGTATCATTATAATGTATTTTTGAGTGTACTATCGCGGCCATCCAAAAGTGAACGGTTGTTTTTAATAGTTTGATTTTTACTTTAAATCATAGGCGTCCTAAAATGTCAAAGTTTGACACTAGCGTTAAAAAAATTATTGAAACTATTTTTTTTTAAATGCCACATCTCATTCCGATTCAGACAGCTAGGGCGATTGCAAAGCTAGAAGAAAATTGGTCGTTGCCTTCTGTGGCGAGAGAATTACATTGTAATAAGACTTGCATCTTCAATATAAAGAGGCGTTGGCAAAAAAACAGGCTTGCAAGACCAATACGAATAGGTGTTGGAAAGGTTTCTTTACTACAGTTTACTTTCACTTTAATAATGTATTAATTACTTCTCAGCCTCATTTTTATTAAAAATTATTTATTACAACTTTTTATTATTAAAATAGTAACGCCTTCTGCACGAACGCCAATGAATACAGCCTGATTTAATCTAACGAAAAATACGAAAATTTTCGCAAGATATCGTTCACTTTTGGATGGCCGCGATTGTACTTACTTAATAAGTACAAAATTTCTACTATTGAATCTGACTGTACTTGCGTCAAGTAAGCGTCAAATCAAACATCAAGCGTTTTTGAGGTTATGTTACCTTTGTTTTGCAGCTTTCTCAAAAATGTTACACTTTTTTATAATATTTATACATGGCTTGTTTTTCTTTAGTAGACAGTAACATTCATTCTTTATTTTCCATAATTCACAATTTTTAAATTTTGAAAGAAAGTGACAATTGGTGATACATATTAACTGTTGAAAAGTTTTAAAACTTCAATAAAAATTGTAACCAATATAAAAATTTTTAATTACTGTCAGCCGAGCTGTCAGCTAATTAATGATTTTTGTGTTAGTCAACCAAATGTCACTTTGACATGTCAGCAGTTTCCTGAATACAGTACATTATCATGTATGGCGCTTCGAATAAAATCCTGGGCTGAGTAGGCGTTGGAGAAATCAAACCATTTAGAACAGTGTAAAGTTTGAATTTCTCTCCGCTACCCGATTACCTATGTTTAATCGGGCCATAATTGAACATGTTTGTTTTCAGCAAAGGGTGCCCTTAAATATTTGCTTCGAGAATAGGAATAGTTAAGTTATACTATTTTTAAGGTAAAACATTGCAAAGAAAGGAAATAATAAAAAAATTTTGACTCTAAATTTTAGGTTAGCTGTCAAGATGCTCCAATTAATCTACGCTTTAAAAAAGCACAACAATTGACGGTTTGCAACGCCTTCTTAGCCCAGGATTTTATCTGAACGCGCGAATCAATAAAACAGAAACTAAAAAACTACCGGGTGATCAAAAAGAACTCTTTGACTTGGCAATACAATTAAGAGCATTTTGTTATTCAGCTATCTGCAATACTGCAACCAGATATTTGACGTAAAATCAACAGCGATAAAATTGTAGGTTATGTACCTACTGTCGCAAGCAAAAAATTCTGGTCGTCAATGTCATTTCAAAATTTGGTTAGATTGTCACAATTAAAAACAATTGCCTGCCTGATTATGCCCATGTCAACAAAGTGTTAAAAAAATGAGAAAAAATGACAATTAGTGTCATACAACATGATGATAGGTTATGATATTTACGACCATTTTACAATGGAGCATTTTCCATTGTGTCAAAGCATGATTTTGACGAGTTTTTTTTGCTCGCGACAGTATGTATTTATAAAAATCAACGGTACAAAGAAACAACTTGAACTGTCAACTATCAGTGTGAAATCGTCAACAACCGGAAATTACTCCAGTTATACCATTTAAAAGTAAAAATCAGTAGGTACTGCCAACTCAAAGTCAACAGTCCTTTTTGATCACACTCTATTTTGGAGATGTATTGTTGATTGCATCACAGATTTTGTTAGGCTCATTATTACTCGTGAATCACCTTGTATAGTAAATTCAAAAAATTCCTTCACTGTCAAAATTAAATTTTGTTACCTATTTTTTTTTCCTGATAAAGAAGAACTGTTTGTGTTGGCAATAGAATTAAGAACATTTTTTATTCGGCTGTTTGCAACACCGTAACCATATATGTTTTGTCTAATTTTATGTTTTGTTGGTTTATCTGACTTAACAAAGTGGTCCGTTATGAGAGTAAATATTAACGGTAAACAAAAATTAAATTTGAAATACAGAACAATTATTTTCAGTGTCAAGCCGTCAACAAATGGAAGTTACTCCAGTTGATTCATTTAAAAATATAATTCAGTATTACCAACTCACACAGTCCTTCTTGATCACCTTACTTGTACGGTGTGATCAAGAATGACTGAGTCTGTTCGTGACAATGAAATTTGGCAAATTTAAAATTTACCATCAAAGGTTCATTTTTGTAATAGCATAAACATAACTGGCATAACCAAAAATGTCGTCTCAAGTTAAAAAATCTGGTCAGTGCCAATTATGAGACAAAAAACACCAGTACTTTTCACTTGTTTCATTGCCAACAGACTCAGTCATTGTTGATCACGCTGTATTTAGGAGAAGCAAATGTACATTTATAAAGCGGCAATAGCGCAATACGCGAGTAAATCTGATGGATGAAGGTTATAGGCTGTAAAAGCTTTTATGAGTTTTGCGTTTTTGTTCTTGTAATTAATTATCAAAACAAGTTACAAAAATAAGCAAGTTTTGCATAAAGTTCCAAATAAAAAAAAATTGCAGTATACTTCATTTGTTGTCGTCTTAGGTTTCCACCAGATGTTGAACAATTATTGCTCGACTTAATTCGCGATCATGAAGTAGCTGCTAGGATACAGTTTTCTAACAAATATTAGAATTGTCACAAAATGTTGTAATAAGACTAAAGTCCATTCAAAAATCGAAAAACCACCACCTGTTGCTTTAAGTTTGGTAAAATTTAAAAAACCCGAGGTAGTTATTTTTTCATACTATGTTGGTAAAACTATAAATTATGACATTTATTTGATTCAAAGTAAAATTCAATCCCTTTGAATCTCGTTCAAATTGTTTTGTTATTGCTCAGCACGTTTCATTTATTTGTTAATATTATTTTTACTTAAACAAGTTTACACGAACTCCCGATAAATTAGAATAATTTGACACTTAACCTCAAAATTACAATTCTCACCAAATTTCACAGTAGACAGCGTTACCAATAATAATCACCTAGGAAAATGCTACGTTGGTGGTTTTTTGATTTTCGAATGGACTTTATGTATTTTTTGTTCGACACTGTCAGAATTTGAGAATTTTCTCCTATGTGAACGGATTTTGATAAATGTGACAACTTGTCAAAACGAAACGTCAAGTTAATTTTAAAGATTTTAAGCGATTTGGAGCCTTTAAGGGGCTCGTCGAACAATAAAACGTTCAACTCGTTCGTGTGTAAATTGGACTTCTTTTGGCACTCGTGGGCCTTTAAAACGCTCGTTTCACTCGCGTTTTAATTTGGCCCACTCATATCAAAAAATCCCAATTTACACACGAACTCGTTAAATAAATAACTATTAGTTTTCCATTATTACATCAATTGGTAAATGACAAATAATTCATTTTTTATTTTGATTTATCACGGCCTCCTAGATATAACGATAGACTTTTAGTCTATCCGGCCGTGCGCATTCGTAGTTCCAAGCATCATTTTTGTTGTCTAGACTGAGCTGCGGTGCGGTGCATGGTTGGTTGCCTACTAGCATTTATTAAAAAAACAATTTTTTTGCCATTTATGCAATTAAAAAACAAGAACAACGGAAACTACACACTGTAAAATTTAATAAAAGTGTTACTGCAATGGTTGACAAGTGTTTAATTGCTTGATTTGATGGATTTGAGTATAAATAAGTATGCAATCAATATTACACAATTTTGTGCTTTTAACCTCGTTTCAAAAGAGGGAGCTTAGGTGCTCCCGTTAAATGTCATTTGGAAATCACAAAGATTTTGCGCAGGGCCGGATAAGAGACTTGTCTCTTGTCGTATCTAGGAGGCTGATCTATAGATTTTGGCTACCGTCAGGGGCGCCACTGTTGACAGAAATCAGATGATTGAAAGTCATACTCGCCCTTGACCCGGCTTATGTTTGTGCATTGTTTTTTAAAAATCGGTTATTGGTTTTACGGTTTTTATGATAGCTTTTTTAAGGTTACACAAAATTTTAGCTTATTTAGAGACAACACCAGCAAGCAGATGTGTTGTGAAAGGCGAAGAATTGTTGTGTGCGAAGTTGTTAATTTTATTGTGATATTTCACACATTTTATGCTTTATTCTTTTGGTTGGCTGTTTTTCGCAGTTCGTATAATAATATTTTTTTATTGTTTCTAGCCTCGACACATTTTTAATCCCTTTGGGGATTTCAGCAGAGTGATCACTGACTTATCGCCGCATATATACATATTTTTTTTTTGTAACTGAACCCACAACAATAAAACATTCGCAATCTGTGTTTTCATTTCGAGGACCAGCGATCCCCTTTGACACTCTCGTAATTAACATCTGCGCCGGAACAGGATAATATTTTTCTGTTGTTTGTAGCCTCGACACATTTTTAATCCCTTTGGGGATTTCAGCAATGCGATCACTGACTTATCGCCGCATATATTGTTTTTTTTTTTTTTGGTAACTGAACCCACAACAATTCGCAACCTGTGTTTTCATTTCGAGCGCCAGCGATCCCCTTTAGCACTCTCGTAATTAACATCTGCGGCGGCACGATCCTGTTTCGCCGCCCCGATCGCGAGCCTTCATTTCCGATTTGTTTTTTCCAGTTCCCTTTATTCGCATCCACCTGTCCTTTGCACGTCGCCAACCGAAGAACTTAATTAGCGAGGCAGCACAAAGGGTTGTATCGGTATCGATTCGGTCCGCAAAGTTGGCACTAATTGGTAATCACGGCATGTTTGATTACACCGGCGGAAGCGGCGGTTGATATCTTCATAGACCCTTAGTTATGGGTTGTGGGTGCGCTTCGGCGAACCCGTTTCGCTGTTTAAATGCCAATTAGGACGCTCGATCGGCTCGCCCTTCGTGCGGAAGCTTTGAGCGAACACTCGGTACAAAAACGCTAAAAAGTTCTTGGTCACAAATTTAAGAGAAATATCAATTCATGAATTTCTTCTGCACTATAATTTCTAAACAAATTAGAGAGAGAGAGAGAGAATTGAAGCTCCTCCAGAAGCTCTCGTCAGTTTTCCCCAAATTGTTTAGGTGGCAGAGAATGTACATTGTTCTTCTTAACTGCCTTTAATGAATGGGAAAGAGGTAATTCGTCTTTCTATTTTAGTCGCGTGAGCGCTTGTAGTTTTTTCCCCTCAGTTGCGTCCTTGAGTCGTTGACGCGACGCGTGGCAGTTGATGCGTGACTCACGCGGGCCGATCAACTGCCCGTCAACTGTCACTGTTGATGCGAGGTGGTGGGGCGGAGATAGCGTCTTTCGAATTCGAGTGCTGGAGTTTGTTCGATTACTTTATTTGATTCAGCGCCTCCTTTTCGTTTGCGTTCCAGTTAATATAATTTCTTGGGGAGGGAAATGTCAAGAAGCGAGGGATACGCTCTTGGGGCGCTTGCACAACACGAACAATCTTCGTTTCGGTTGTTCCGATGGATGGAGTCTCCTCAATAATTAAATTTTAGCAAAGGGATTATTATTCCCAAAATGTTCAATTACTTTTTGTTTTCTTTTTGTTAGTTTCTTTTTAATTTTATATTTGCACAACACCTTGTTTTGTGATTTTTATTCTCCACCCTCCCTTTCCATCATATCTTGCTAAAATTAGCCAATTCGAGCGAAGCCCTGTCGTGTAGCTCCGTTCGTCTAATTGCATTCAGCCATCAATAATCGCCTTTTCGTTTCTCGTCGAGCCGGAATCGCATTAAACATGCCTGAAAATTGCAAATTACAAGCTTTCAAGTTCCACCGTCCCTCAATAAAATAGCGCAATTTCCACCCGAAAATAGTCAACCGTTGCGAGCAGTTAAAAGGCTGAAACGCCGCCAAAGCGAAATTATTGGAATAATTAAAGAGCTCCAACGAAAACATCTTGTCACCAACCCCCACCCCCCAACAACTTAATTTCCGTCAATAGCCGCTTCCGGATTAGATTTTAATTGCGCCACATTAATAAAGTCGCCGCCCCACCCGCCCCCATCGATCCGCCGGCCTCTACGTGCGATTTATGGCCTTGTTGTTGTAGAGTTGGACCTGGATTTTTTGGAAAGACGCCAGAACGAGCCCAACAATGAGAGTCAAGAGGCGCCCCGGAGCCCCATCGAGATCAGCCCGGAGTCAGTCGATAGGGTTAAGGTTATACTGCTGGGGGCGCCGGCCGTCGGCAAAACCAGCATAATTCAGGTGGGTACGCAGCCCCCGCACATTTTATTATTATTATCCGCGCACACTAGAACCCCACTTATGCTAAACCCTTCATTTTTTTTAATCCTGAATCCTGGTTAATCCCTTTTTAACTCGATACTTAAGGGTTGATCCTCGCAACGTGCTTTGCTCCAAATGCAGGCCGATGCGAGCTTTATAACGAAGCACGTAGGGTGAGTTTTAATTGGAAATAAAAAAAATACACATTTTTAAAATAATAATAGTGTTAATGTCATCGGTAATAATCAAAATTTGAAATGAAATAATTGATTTCATCATTACTTGATTATAGTATTCGTAATGATCACTGCGGCCTGAATGCTGTGCCACCGGGGTGTGGTTAAAAGAAAATCATGTTGACTTCCAGTACTTGTAGATTTGCTGTGAAAGAGACCCCAAAGGGGGGATAAAGACTTTGTTTGCGTCTTAACCAAACCACCGTAAAGACTAACTCCAACTCAAAAAAACAATCTCGTTCAGTTTCGGTTTTATTCGGGATAAGAAAATTAATTCTCTCTGTGTAAGTTTGCAAAATAGTCTCCGTTTACCGAGATTGCTTCTTGTTAACTCAACACAGTCGTGGCAGACAGACGTAAAGCCGCCCGTTTGCGGCCGGAAACGGCTTTATCGCGGCTAAGGGGCGGTTAGCGCTGGCGGCGTCTTCGCAACAACTCTCCGCCCCTCTTGAAAAACGAGACGGCCGGAATCAGAGCAAATTGGCATTCATTTTATTCACTGTTTCGCGTCAAAGCTGCCGGAACAATGACTCTCGACGACAGTTAATTGGGAAGCATTTGGGAGACATTTATTTTTCAGTGATGAGGCGTGGTTTCACTTGTCTGGTTTCGTCGTCTCTCAAAATTGGGTCCAAGTAAAATCGGTGTTTGGGCTGCCACTGAGACGGATTCTCGGCCCAGTCTTATTTTTTATTTACACTCAATGATACCAAAAAGTTTTTGATGATCTGGAACCAACGAATGACTGTTTCCAACAAGACTCAGCTACTGCTCACACGACACCAACAACAAGGTTTGGGACATATTTCTGTTAGTTTCTCTGGGATTTGGCAAATCTGGTCCTCACACTTCCACTCACACCACTGCCGAAATTAATTACGAAAAGGAGGGGGAACATTCCCGTTCTAGGCATGATTAATTACTCCCACCTCGCTCTAATTATGTAGAGTAACGGTTGTGGTCATCTCGACAGCCGCGTCCTTCTTCTCATTCCGTCATGGCCCCGTGAGGGGAGTCAAGAAGCGCCACCCCCGTCGCCCACGAAATAATTAAATTCTTGGAGTGAAACGTGATCGATGTGCGAAAACACACGCGTTTCATCATTTTAATTAGATTTGTTCGTTTGTCGTTAATCGAGCCGGAGTGGAAGAGTCGCTTTGGTAATCTTTCTGCGCTGATGGCTCCAGATATTATTTACTCTGGCTAAAAGCTGTCTACAATCTCTCGGTTTGTTTTCGGCATACAAGCGCTCTAAATGTTTCGGAAAATGACTTGATTTGGATAATCGGTGATCGCGTTGGACGTAGTGTCCCAAAGGTTGTACCGTGTTGGTTCAGATGGTTCAAGATCGCTCAGATCTGAAGGACGCTGTCTTAGACATTTGACTCTTACAGACAGATTGTTCACAACACCAGGATGGGAAATGAGGGAAGATCTAAGACGCTCAATCTCTAACAATACTTTGTCCAATAAAATCTTTTGAACTGCATCCAAGTGTACACCAAGTATTTGTTCCTTTTAATGAAACACACATTTTGTGAAGCTTTGAATAAAATCGGTTCACAAGTTCCAGGTGCAATTATTGCAAATTGAATTTTTTACGTTTAAATGTGGAGTTTTCTTAATTACATATTTATTATCTTGTTTCTTTTTACAGCACATATTTTTTCATTTCTACCCATAATGTTCAATTACTTTCTGTTTTTTTTTTTGTTGTTATTTTTCTTTAACACAATATTCTGTTTCGTCATTTTTATCTTTCACCGTCCTTTTATTATTATTATCATCATTATTATTATACAGGGTGTCTCAGCTAAGACTTTCGAGCCTAATATCTCGGTTATTTGCCAACGGATTTTTATGAAATTTAAAATGCAGATATTTTAGACCGTCAAGGTTAAATTAGCAATAATAAAATTACCTCAAGTTAAAAAATGTCATTTTAACACATGTTTCCTTTATCGAAAATTATGCGCGATTGTTATTAGATTGTTAAACATTAAAAAATAGGGGTCTACACAAACAATTAAGTAAATCACTTGTCTGATTCAACGAAAAGATTAGATTTTGTCGTTAAAAATTTAATGTAAAATTTGAAGGTATTTGAGCAGTCACCTTTTGAAACAATTGATGATTAATTGCCAAGCCACATTTTGTACACCCTTTAAAGTCTGTCAAAATTGGGCGCGCTTTATTAGAAACGTCAGATTATGAAAATTTATTGAAAATACTTTAAAAATACACTACAGCGGCAGAAATTTCAATATTGTTGAAAAAGGAAAAAAAAATTGCCTATGGAGAGTGTCGTAAGGACTTCAATGACACAGTTCGTTTTCTCGTGGAACGCTGTCTAAATGTAGGCCTTATAAAATGTAAGGCTAAGAGAGTCGTCAATTTATTTGAAGACACAGGAAGCGGACGTGAACTAAATTACCTTGCTAAAATATGCCGATCGTGTTTTAGTCCTTTATGGAAGAATTAAAGCATCAAGTATAATAAATTACTTCCAAATGTTGTCTTTAACTTTGTAAGTGTTTTTAAGGTTAGCAAGATAAACGTCAAATATGTCACCTGCGCTTCTGCGAAAAGGGATGACCAAAATTCTGCAAAATTGCGCGTTTGTTTCATACGCGTCTACGTTTTTGCATTTGCAGCCACGTTTAACACAGTTTTTTGATTTTTTCTTGCAAACCAGACGTCTTTCAAGGACGAGTTTTTCCCAACAGAGTTTTTTACTGACGATTAATTTTTTATGTAAATCTTAATTGATTCAACATTTTAAAAGGGCACGTAAAAATTACGTTTTTAAGACTTGGGTGATTGCATTAATGGGATTTTATTCTTTACCGTCTAAAATATCTGCATTTTAAATTTCACAAAAATCCGCTGGAAAATAACTGAGTTACTAGGCTCGAAAGTCTTAGCTGAGACACCCTGTATACGGGATATTTAACGAGTGATAATAATGAGCTCGGTGGAATTGAAAATGCAACCCATAATACATTTCCAAAGTTAACATGGCTATTTTAATTATCGTCGGGCTCATCATCACTCGTGAAATATCCTGTATATTATACTTAATTATTTATTACCTTGTTTGTTTCTACAGCACATTTTTTTTAATTTTTATATTAAAATGCAAAGAAGCCATCGATTTCATTAATGTCATCGGAAACCGACTTATCGCGGAATCAGGCGATTCAAAATCAAAGAAATTCATTTTCGAGAGGATTTCCTTTGCCATTAAACGTGGAAACGCTGCAAGCATTCGGGGCACTTTTCCAGATTCCGCAATATTATCGGAAATGTTTGTATTATAAAACAAAAATGTTTAAAATAATAGTTATTTATTTAACGAGTTCGTGTGTAATTTTGGCTTTTTTTGGCATGAGTGGACCAGGTCCACGAGTGCCAAAAAAGCCCAAATTACACAAGAACGAGTTGAATACAACGTTTTTTTGTTCGACGAGCCCCTTAAAGGCTCCAAATCACTAAAAATCTTTAAAATTAGCTTGACGTTTCGTTTTGACAAGTTGTCAAATTTATCAAAATCCGTTCACACAGGCGAAAATTCTCAAATTCTGACAGTGTCGAACAAAAAATTGTTTTTTTCTCCCATTTTTCTCTTCTTAATTTTTACCCAATACATTGTTTTGTTATTTTTCACCGCCCTTTTCATCATAGTGTTTTAAGTATATTTTCTGTTCTCCTCTTTTCTCTTTTTTACAAAATCTACATACTTGTTTTTCCTACTTTTGTAAAGATATATTTTTAAATATTAAAACTCTTGGTTTTTGTATTGCTTTTCATGTTTTCTTCTTTTTTATCGTCCTATATTTCTTCCCAAGCTTTTTTCTATTAAATATATTTTATTAAGCACCGGATCGTTTTCTTATTTCTGCTCGGCACATTTTTTTTTCTTTCATTAATTTGGAAATACGTTGTGTTCCTCCAATAATTTCCTGTTTTTGGTGGCACTTTTTTTTTCTTTTTCATTCCATTTTTCCATAGTCCACACTAAGACCTTTTGAACTGCATCCGAATGCACACCAAGCATTTGTTCGTTTTACTGAAACACACATTTTGAGAAGCTTTGCATAAAATCCGTTCACAACTTGGAAGTGCAATAATTGCAATTTGAATTTTTTACATTTTGTTCTCTCCTCTTCCACACTTGTCCCATCTTAATTACCTTCGTTGTCAATTGTTGAAGTTGCAGTTTTCTTTATTATTCCTTATCTTCTTCGTTTTTTCAGTACCTACCTACATTTCTTTTTTCTATTTTCTGTTCTAAGCCCTTTTCAATTTTGCAAAATCTTATTCTTCCTATTTATTTGAAACTCTTGGTTTGTATTTCTTTCTTCTTTTTTTTGACGTCCTTTGCGACTTTCCTCTTGTATTTTTTCGACATATTTATTTATATTTGATATATTTCCTTACGCTCCGTATCATTTTATTCTTTTTATTTCTTTTTTATTAAATTAATTTGCTTATAAATTGTGTTTTCCCAAAATGTTCAACTACTTTATGTTTCTTTATTGTTATTTGTCTTTTCTTTTTCGTTTAATTTTTCCACAATACCCTGTTGGGCTATTTTCGTTTTTCACCGTCCCTTTTCATTGTAGGTTGCTAAAATTATCCTATATTATTCTTTTTTTTGTTCCTTTATACAGCACACTTTTTTTTCTATTTTCTGTTGTTTTTCCTATTTTTGTAAAGATATCTTTTTAAACATTTATTTAAAACTCTTCGTTTTTATATTCCGTTTCGTTTTTTTCTTTTCTTTTTGTCATTTTTTCTTTCTTTCCTTTATTGCCATATGTACTTCTATTTTCGTACACATCTTTCTGTATACACCAAGCATTATTTGTTTTGCAAGTTATTGTTCCCATTTTTATATAGATATATTTTTAAATATTTATTTAGAACTCGTCGTTTTTTATACCCTTTCGTGTTTCTTTTTTTTTTTTGGCGTACTTTTTTCCCGTATTTTTCCGTCTAATTTATATATATAGGATGTCCCAAAAATGGCGTACTAACGGTGCACTACGGTGTAGAAGAGACTACCGTAAACGTCAGAGAAATGTTTAAAAAATTCTATTGGACTTATTGGCTAATTTGACGGTCTTTGAAAATGGCACTTAACAGGAAAATTATTTTGAAATATATGTATTAAATTGTCATGACAGCTACCTCTAATCGTACATATTATCACAAAGTACAAGATTACTCACTACCAATATCTAATCCTGCACAATAGTGAATTTAGAAGCTTTGAAAATCGAAAAAAATATTTTAAATCCACTACGGTAACATTGCAAGGTAATGATGTACGAGTACATCTTTGTTTACATTGTATTACCGTTAATAATAAAAATAATAATAATTTATTTTTTTGTCTGAAAAATTTTTTCCATATTTTTTTCGTGTACATTTAAACATCCTGGATACGGTAGTAAGTAGTTAGTACGCCATTTTTGGGACACTCTGTATATATATATTTGCTGTACTTCTTTAAGCACGGTATTGTTTTCTTTTTTTACTGGCCACTTCCTTTTTCTTAATTTATTTGCTTCTAAATTGTGTTTACGTTTCTTATTTGTTATTTTTCTTTTCAAAACAAATCACAACTGACGTTGCAAATTATTATCGGTCATGTCGTAGCGAAATCGTATGAAAATGTCAAAGAAACGTCAACGATATCCTGTGTTAACCTAGAAAACAACTTTTCCAATTACTCCAGAATAAATGTTACAATGGGTTTTATTAATGATAATTAATTAATTAGTAATAGATTTTTCGAGAGCTAGGCAACTAATAAAACGAGTGTGCGTAGCAAGTATACATGTCCTGCTCTGATTACATAAATAAGAATAATAATTCACTCTGTCTCTCTGGACACATTCACCCAACATCAGCAATGGCACTTGCTGTGCGAATTATTTTAATCATGATACACTTTATTTTATTTTCCCTTCTAAACGCGACCAAGTTAATAAACCCCCAGAAGCTTTCCCGGAAAATATTTTGAAAGGTGGCAAAAGATTTAAATTTCAAATGAGTCGAGCCGCCTTGTTCCCCTTAATTAAAACCCTTCAGAGAGAAAACCTGGCGGTAATTGCTGCATCTGACCCCAATTGACTCCTGAAGGACCGCCCAACAATTAATTCTTCTGTAATTAGTAAACTCCAAAGATGCGCTTGAACAGCTCTCAGACAAGCAGAATTTCTGTTGAGCCACGTTTACCAATTAATTCATTTCCAAACAGATAACCACCGATGCATGTTTCGCATGTCCCGGGTTAACCAAACAAGCCGATGCGGATTTAGATGAATCTGTCCGGTGCACAAGTTGGTGCAGTTGCATGTTGTGGTGAGTGTTGCAGAATGATCGAATCGAATTGGCGTTGGAAATTTTGTTTAGTTGATTAAATTTTATAACTCGTGTTGTTTTATCTGTTCAGAGAATTTTCTCTGACCTTCCGACCTTTCTCAAATCAATAAAATATTATTTCTTATTTATAAACACAACACTCGAGTTAGGTCCAAGTTTGAAACTTATTGGTAAGAAAATTTGTTGTGGCTTTTCGAGTTTTCGCTGAAAAAACTATTCCAACGTATAAAATGGGGAATTGAGTGATGGATGAAATAACTGGAGAAAATCGAGCAAGAAAATGATGAGTTTTAATAAAAATTTCAGGATTTCAACTTCCCAACGAAAAAACAATAGCTATTTTCCATATGAGTACGGAGGTTGGGCGTCTGAGCCGAAGCTGAGGGCCCCAACCGTACAAGTGATTAAATGCACATCTGTTCATGCGTGTTGAATCTGATTTTTTCCATAATCACTTTTTGAATTTTGAGTTAATTGCAATGAGTGTAATTAAATCATACTAATATTCAGAAAGTATGTATTTTAAAAACAGATTAAAAAAGCTTTCAGTACAACATTGTATTTGGCGCCCACAAACTCTCAAACCATTCACTTTGCTCACTAGTGAGAACATATTATTTCCTCACTAGCGATTCAATTGATCTTTGCTAACTACTTTCAGTGAGAAAAAACCACTAAAATCCAATGATCATGGAAAAAATCCTTGAAATTAATCAGTCGGACGGAGAGAAATGATGAGGTCCTCGCATTTTTTTCGCGAGCAAATTTTTATTTAACTCTCTCCCCCTAATACAAACATCAAATCCCACCCGCCCCCGGGATCGCCGCCGTAAACCTCATCGTTCCCCCATCACCGGCAGACTCCTGATTTATGGCCACGACTCGGATTTACACAATAATTATCCCGAAACAACCCTCCACTCTGGTAAACAAGAGAACGAAAAACGCAACCCCCCCCGACCCATTTGCCGCCGCGTAAAAAATCGCGGACAAACCGGAGCACGTCATTTGTAAACGTCGTCCCTCTTCTTCCGTCACACATTTTTCTGGAAAGCAGCGATGCAGAAGGAGGAGATGGGCCGCCCCACCTTCGATAACTGACAACGAAGGTAATTAAGATGGGACGAGTGTGGAAGAGGAGGGAACTCAACGTAAAATGTATTTTTGTATTAAACGATCGTTTGACATGATTATTAAGAGAATTTCTTTTGAAATTTTTTTAACACAGTTATAAAGAAGACATGTTGTTTGTTTGCTGCAACCTCGTCTTTGATTAGGTATAACTCGGGGAATAATTGGGATAAAAAAACATTCCAAAGAAATTCGTCAACAACTTATCATATCCTCTGGATTTCTTGACTGAATTTTTTCGGAAGAGTCAAAAACTGCTTGTTATCGTGTTTTGTAAAATGTACGCCAATGCGAAGTAATCTATAGGAAATATGCTTTAAAACAAGGAAACCGCATTGGTGTACGTTTTATAAAATATGATATACAGGGTGTATTTTTAAAATGTGCCGAAATTTTACCTACGAGGTTGTTTGACAACCTAGAAGACTAAAAGTAATTAAAAAAAATTGTAGCTCAAAAAATAAATGTCATTTTATTTTTTGACATAGAATTTTTAAAATATTTTTTCCGAGTTCTACATGAAGCCAGTAGCTTGTGGTTAAAATATCTGTACAACTTTCAATAACACCCTGTATGTTAATTTTTCGTAAATGTTATCATTTCAGTTCAAAGGTTTAAAAATTAAGTCAAGAAAATTGTTGATTACAATTACAGTAAACGTGTGTAAAGTTTGCCGAAATCGAAAAGTTGTTTGCTAGGTTAACAACAGCACATCGTTGACGTTTCTTTGACATTGACGCGTAAAATCCGCTTATCAGTGGCGGCGCTTTTGACAATAAAGCTGGTAAATTACCCATTCTTAAGAATGTAAAATGTCTTGTTTATTTTATAAATGTTCTCCATTATCAGAAGAAAATGTACAATAACAATCCATGCATTGAACGCTTATTTACATAGAATTCCGCTACGACATGGAAGATAATAATTTACAACGCCTGCTCTGATTTTTTTTTATCACTTTGTATTTACGTACGTACCTCATCTATTATCAATCTTCGTAAACAATGAAAATTATGTATGTATTAGATATGTATGTGGAAATTGTCAATAAATACCATAAACAAATAAAGCGTAAAAAGCAACTACACGTGGTAATAGTTTTTTTGTCTGAATTATTAAAATGTGTAAACGAGACAGTAATAGTTTTTATCTACGACCATTACATAATACGTTTATTTTTTACGTAACTATAGATACATTATGCTAGTCATAAATGTCACCCGTGACTTATTTTAAGTCACTTGTGATTTATTATAAGTCACAGATCTTATTCGTTTATTATTTACGTAACTATAGATACATCATGCTAGTCATAACTCATACATTACACCCGTGACTTATTATAAGTCACTTGTGATTTATCATAAGTCACAGATCTTAAAAATTTTGTAAGCTAAGTGTTTTATGAAAAAAAAGTCGTAGGTTGTAGATAAAACGTCGTATTTAACTCGCAAATAATGCCTATAATCCACTCTGGTGATTAACAAACTCACCTGCGGCTCGTTTTTTAACTTTCACCCTCGTGGATTATGACAGGCATTATTAGCTCGTCAAATAATATACTATTATGCCAAACTATGACATTAGCTTGTGTTTGCTCACAAGATTTTTTCTTTTGAATTTCGAAGCGTCACTTCGATTGTAGACCTAATCGACAAAACAACGATTCACAGTTCTTTGAACTGGATTATAACGAGAAGGAACGTGGTCAAAGAATTGAGAACGCTGAAGAGGGTCGACCTGTCAATGGAAAAAAATCTGGCAGCTCTGAATTCTGGACGATTGTTCAGCACAACATCGATAAAAACTTGAATTTCTTCGTTTTCCTTGGAAGACAATTGCGTTTCCAATCTGTAAGCTTGTGCCACAATTTCGTCGCCTTTTTTCAAAATGGAGTCACAAAGCAAGATCGCTGACACAATTCCAGTCTAAAACCAAAAGGGTGTAACATTACGAAACGCACATCTCAACAGCTCTACCCAAGTTATCACAACGAAGCAAATATCGTAGTAGAAAAGCAAGTGGTCCTGCGTCAGTCACATATCACTCTTTTTGACGATCAAGTCGATGTAAACTAAAGTTCTGGATACGCAACTAAAGATGTTGAAGAGGATCGCCCATCCGAAGATGTCGTTGAAATCTTCTACACCCTGTTTCAAAGCGAAAACCCCACTCTTGACTCGCCTCAGAGTTGCGATTATCTCCTTTGAGTGGAGCTGACTTCTAGTTTTGCCCACTTGTAAGAGAATCTCCCTGAGACGCTCGTACCTCGACAGTAGCAAGACCAAAAAGGTCGAAGTGACAACAATGTAGAAGAATTGAGTGAAGTGGTGGTAACACTCGAGTACGCTAAACACGAGATGAAGAAAACTGAAGTGTTGAAAGACGGCATAGAACCCGAAAGCTGTCAAGCAACAATAGACGACTTGTGGTACTACGAAGACCATCTTGATTGGAATTCTTTGTAGCGCAGCTTGGACAGTTGCAAGACTCTTGATCAGGACGTAGAACAGGAAGCAGAACTGCTTCAGCTCGAACAAAATGGCCAACACGAATTGCATAAACGTCAAGACGTGGTAGTTGGACGTGCTGGCGCAGGTACTCACACCACAAGGTCCACGACGAAAACGCTTGTAGAGTGGAGTTTTTGCGACCAGTGCGGATTGGTGTTCTTCGTCGACGACGGAGTCAGTGCCGCAAACTTGCCCCAAGTGAAAAGTTTGTCGATTATTTGGAGGTCCATCTGGACAGAGTGGCGGCTACCCAAGCTTTGGTATGCGAATGTGGAAATTAAATTGATTTCGATCGTATCGCAGGAAATTACAGATTGGAAAACAACAACAACATGTTGTCAACAAAGCTTGATTGGTTTGTTTGTAGCATGATAATTTATTCGCTTCGGTTTTGTTTTCAATAGAGACGTTGTGGTTTAAGCTGGAAAGTCGACAAACAAGACGAGACAAAACATCCAAAGCAATTTTATTTGAAATGATGGGGGGTTAAGCAACCTCCGGTGCGGTCAGAGTTTGATTGGGTGGCCGGAGTGGAGAATTGTAATCCGAATGAATAATTTTACAAATTACGAAGTCGTTTTGGCAAGGGGAAAGAAACTCCTCGCTGGTTCAAATTGTGGTCTCTTTCGAGAGAATGTTTTTGACCAAGATGTTCGGGTTTATAAGAGTTTTAAGAGATTCCTGGTCTGGCAGCGATAGTGAGCAAAGGGCATGCCGAAATCGGCGAAAGTAAGGAAAGAAGGCAGCAAGAGAGAAAGAGAAGAGGGTAGGATGTCTGATGAAGGTGCGAACCCAATCAGAAAGAGTTCCAGAACGGGAAGATCCCCAAGTAGCAAGGAAATGGATAAGGAAATGAAAACCATGATTAGAGAGATAAGAGAGGATACGGCGGGAATAAGAAAGGATAATAAAGTACTAAGAAAGGAATTAGCGGCAGTGAGCGAGGAGAAGGAGGAGCTAAGGAAAGAATTAGGGGCAGTGAGAGAGGAGATGAGAGGAAGACAAGAAAAAAATGGCAGCCGGAGGAGGCAGATTGGATGAAAAGGATGAAAATGATAGAGGAAAAGATGGAACAAAGAGAACAGAAGGAGAGGAAGAATAATGTTATAATAATCGGAATGGAGGGAATAAGAGGAAATATAGAGATGGGAGTGGAAGAATAGTTAGAAGGGGAGATAGGGGTGAAATTGAAAGTAAAGGAAGCATTTAAAATAAATAATGATAAGATGATACTGGCAAAAATAGAAATTTGGGATCAGGCGAAGAACATCATGCTAAATAGGAGTAAGTTGAAGAAAGAAAAACACAAAAGAAGTTAAGAAAGGTTGCTAGGCAAGAGAAAGATAGAAGAAAAAAGGTGAAAATAGGATACAGGAAGATACAGATAAACGGGGAATGGTTTATATGGGACGAGAGAGAAGAGAAACTGAAGAAACATTTTTAAAGGAAGGAGAGAAGAAGAGAAGATGAACCGGCGAGAAAAGGTGTAAAGAGAAGGTGAGTAGATGGACAACGAAAACGGAAACCGGAAAAGAAGCGCAAAGGAGAAAGTTGTTACCGAAAGAGTACAAATGGGAAGGTCGAGGGGCAAAAAGAAAAGAAAAAGGGAAGAGCTACCGGAGAATAATAACCGGGGTGAAATTGGGGATTAAAGAAAAGCGACAAGAAAATGGAGAAGAAGAAGGATGCATGGAAAGAAAAGTTCATACAGGCAATTAATGGTGGAAAATAATGACAATATACAGTAAAGAAACAAAGACAACAAGAAGACGTTTTGAAGACGCAATGAAAGAAAACAGGGAAGATTGTATACTCTTGGGAGGGTACTTCGACGGGAGAATAGGAGAAAGAGGAGCAAGAAATTGGTAAGAGGAGCGGGGCGGATGGGAAAAGAAAATTCAAAGACAAGGTGGAAAATGCAGAGAGGAAGAGATCGATGGAATGGATCGAAGAAAATGGATGGGAAGTGTTGAACGGAAACAAACGAGGGGACGAAGAAGGGGAATGAACCTAGGTAGCAGGAGGGAAACAGTGATAGATTACGGAATAGTGAACGAAGAAACATGGGAAAGAATAGAAGAATTCAGAATAGGAGAGAGAGTATAGTCGGACCATCTCGAAATAGCTTTGAGGAAGCGAAGGGGAGGGAGAGAACAGAGAAGGAAAGGGATGGGGGATAAGAATAAAACTGTAAATTTTTTGAAGTACTGTTTTATGTTAAAGAAAAATGTAATCAGGAATCGGAAAGGCAAAATAAAGCATTAATTCATATAAGAGTTCTAAGCGATGTGGAGAAGATGTCTAGAAGCGATACTGCATCCTTGATGATGAATAAGTCGTGTTTGTATCGAACAAAACTAAATACATCACCCGAGAGTAAGGCCGCTTTCGTTCACTTGAACTGCATCGTCGCGTGAACGAAAGCTTAGCCTTCCTCACTCTTACTGTAAATAACCATTCCCCTTTTTTATTACTTGAGATTAAAGATATCGATTTGTTTGCGATTTCAAACCAATTCAAGCCGGCGTTGAACAGACAAAAAAACAACGAGAAAAATGTTGTTAATATATCCGGACCGTTTTTGATTAATTTTTTTTTCTAAAGTACAAGTTTATTCGCTTGAAAAACTTTCCAACAATTTTTTTTATATTTCGTAATTAACTCGATCTCGATCCTCCGGTCTTGCTTAAACATTTACAATATCAAGATTTGCGCTTCCGCTTCGTTCATTTTGTATTTAGTTCACATCTAATCAACGCGTCTTAATTTTGTGGTTCTTCTCATTTCCACTTTTTCCAGATGTGCTACTTCCATTTTATTTACATAAAACAATAAGACATAAGAATCAGAAATTTCCAAGCGTTACAAATGCTGCTGGTACCGTCTACACCGATTCGAAGCCTTTGGAAAGCCAGAACAGATCGAAATCACCCAAAAAGTAATCGAGAATGTTACTGGATGGCTATGCAACCAAATATACAATCTACAGTTCCCGGAAATATATGCAACCAGACATACAAGCAACCGAACGACCTTGAACTGCAAAATTACTGCAAAATACACGGGATTTTGGGCCATAACCGACTGTCTATAAAAGAATGTAGGATCGTAGATGGCTCTGAAATTTGCCACCTCGTTTAAATTCATGATTCGCAAACTGTCAAATATTCACAAGCAATCAACACAAAATCAACTTAACTTCATTCACGCTTTCGAAGACCTTCTTTGTTGTTTCTTGCGTTCCTGAGCTATTATTTATTCTTAAAAAAAAGTTTTTTCCAAAGCTAGATAATCTCCGGAACAACGAAATGTATAAACGACAAAAGAATAATTTAAATGAGTTAATAGAAGAGATTACCAACTGTTGTCGCAACATCAATGAACACATGTTGCAAAATATTTTTGAAATAAGAAAGTGAGAGTGAGCAGATGTTCAGAGCAAAGTGGACGACACTTCGATTCTGGTGAAAAAGTCGGCAAACTTTCAACGCCTACTAGGATCCCACATTCATTTATAAACACTCTGTACAACCACTTGATTTATTTAAACATGATTTTATTTACTTTATAGACTTGCAGATACTTTCTTTATGTAAAATTATTTGATTCTAACAAGGTTTCCACTTTTTCACTGGAATTTCATTGCGTGCATTCTCTTTATTCTCCGTTGTGCTTTAACGCGTTTATTTTATTGCTCTCGTGTCCTTGAGTCAAGTCCCAGCGCATCCACCATTTCTCTTTGTTGCCCTTCGTAAAATATCACCTAAATCAATGAAATTAAATCAATTTGGAAGGAGAGTCGTCCGTTTGCTGCGCCCGTTTGATTTGTGAATGCGTCGGCAAAGCAACAATGTCAAATATTTATTTGTGAAACTTCATCAATCTGCCGTACGTCTGCTCTGCCGAATTTCTTTTCACAAAACGTCCATAAAACATCTCCGGAAATATTCGCAGAGACACGGCAACAATCTTTCCTGTTAGGCGAGGCAGGTCGGTATTTTCCCAAGGAAAAATTCCGCGTCCAAACACGACCTATTTACATTCCATCCGGCGTCCGGTCCACAAAAAACAACAAAAAACCTCCCTAATTCCGGCGCAACAACCTAATTGACATTTAATGCGTTTCCGGCTTGCATTGTCGTGGCCGCGACATTAACTACGTGCCCGGAATTCCGGACGTGTCCGGAATGTGGAAAACTCGCCCTTTTCCCACCTCGATAAAGCGATTACTCTCCAATCCGGGCCCATTGTTGTTAATTGATGTGTTTCGCGCCACCACTTCCGCCCCTAACTATGGATTTTCGATATTAGTTATGTGTAATGCGCTTAGCAAAGGTTCGCCTTTGAAAATGCAGACTAATTGGCCGAATTGATGTCTTCTCGGGCCCGGCTAATGAGCCATATTTATGTCGGGGGCGGGGCCTGGGGTGATTTACGACGGGCCCGCGATATAATTTCGCTAAAACGGTCGTGTTTCTCGCCTTGTAAACAGGGCCTGGAGCCGGAAAAAACCGAGCAAATTAAACGCAGATTAAACAGTCGGAAGATGAGCAATAAGAGTTGTTGCGATGGAAATAAAATCCAGATTTGGATCTAGTCGAGGGGGTGGCGCAGATTTACACTTTGGGAAGGGAAGGTTTCATTTTAAAAAGCAGTTGGGGGAATTGCATTTGTGCAAAGAGACGTTTTCATTAGTTTCCGTCTCTTGTCTGGCTTAAATGAGTCGGTAATGAAAGGTAACAGAAAGAAGCGAAAAGAGGAGAGCGGAGAAATTCAGTATTAACCAATGCGAGCGTAAAGTAAGAAATAGAATGTCTTAAATTAACGCAGGTCATTTATTCTACGTGTATATTTGGTTGCCTACTCATCTAGTAATCATTACAAGAAATTTATACAAATGAAATCATAGTACAGTTCTGGATAATTAAATAAAAAATAATAAGTAAAAATATTGATGTTTTGACAAAACTGAAAGATTTTTGCCGAAGCGGATTTAATTACAAAATGTGAATAAAAAAATGTTTGAACGTTATTCGAGCGAACAAAATTATATTTCGCAAAAAAAAAATAAATTGAATGTTGAGCGTTCCAGGATAATTAACAAAATTTTTTTCATTTTCTCTTGTTTATCAAAAGCTTGAAATGTATAAATTACAGGTATCAAAAGCTAAAAATGTTTTGTTAATATTTCACGTTAAAGAGGTATTAACGAATCAATATGCGAAATGCCAGAAGTAATAAAAAAGGAATTAATTGACAAATGATGAATACAATATCCAATCCAAAATAAAGTAGAAATGATTTGTTGGAGGGGAATAATTAATTGAATGTGTAATTTTTAGCTGAAACTGTTTAATGCTAAAATAATTGAAATAATGATGGCGTGGATTAATTTTAGCATTTAAAATTGTGATATAGCGTTGAGCGAAGCTTCAGATAATGTATTCAAAATTTAATCCCTCATAAATATTCAGATAATAAAATTTTGATAGGTAATATTAATTTAGTACTGATCCTTTACTCTGATTCGTGCAGAAGTAAATAGCTATTTTCAATACAAGTGAGCAAAGTAGTGCATTTAATCATGGGTACGGAAGTTAGGCGTCTGAGCCGAAGGCGAGGACCCCAACCGTACCAGATTCAACACGCATGAGGTGTTGAATCTGATTTTTTCCATGATCATAAAATAGAGTCGCGGAATCGAAATTTTGGGCACCCTTTTTTGTCACTTTTTTTCACTGCAAAAGCAAAGCAATTTCACGTTTTTTCGTCAATTGAAATCTAAATAACAAGTTAAAAATTTAAATAAGACAAGCTTTAGTTATTAATATTCAGGTTAAAAAAACTTTCGATACAACATATTTGCCGCCCTCTATCGACAAACTCGCAAAACATTCACTTTGCTCAGTGAGAAAATATTTTTTCCTCACTAGTGATTCAATTGCCATCTTTGCTCACTATTTTCAGTGAGCAAGAAAGGAATTGCTACATTAAGGGCCAGTTTATAGAACGTGACTTTGTTTAATTTAATATTAATTTATTATTATTTAATATTTATTAATATTTAATTCGAATTAAATTTTAATGCGCGATGAATCCGAAACTTCGATTGGTTCAATCTGATCACGTGTTCAGTTAATCTCGCATTTGATTACGATTAACTTAATTTCGCTTCTCTAAACTGGCAGACAGATTTATTAGGTACAAACAAAATATTTTTTTATTATTTTTGCAGTCAGATATATTTTTGTTCCTCTTTAGATGAGGATGATTTATTTATGAGGATTTCTGCTGAAACCGATTTAATTACAGATTGTAAAAAAATATTGGAAAGTTTTTCAAGCTCATAAAATTATGTTTCATGAAACAAAATAATAAATTAAAATATAGAGCGCCTCGGGAAAATGGACATTTTTTTCGTTTTATTTGACAAAAGCCTGATTGGTATGTCCGCTTGGAGTTAAATTAGAAATGTGAAAAGCTCACAAAGTTTTATTAATGTTTCACTTTATAGAATATACTATGAGTATCTGAAATATCAGAAGTAGGTAATAAAAAAGGAGTTGCGACTTGACAAATAGGAAACGAAATGAGAATTTATTCCGTTGAAGTAAATGAAAATGCTGGGATCATAGAAAGGTACAGAAAGTGAAAAAGAAGAAACACTGTAAGTAGTTATTTAGACTAAAAGTGAGGAAGGCAAAGCTTTCGTTCACGCGAATTACGGACAATACAATTCGCGTGAACGAAAGCCGCCTTACTCTCGAGTGCTGTATTTGGTTTTGTTCGATATCTCCGTAGAAGGTGAGTCTGGAACTTTGTATTCAAAATTTTAAATAAAAATAAATCACAGTTGCTAAGGAAAAAAATCAAATACAAAATAGACAAAATTCTGTAACGTCAATAAAGGTGGTTGTGTGCACGTTGTGGAAATTGTGGAAATGGATGATGAAGAGTTATATGTTTCTCATGATGTCCTGGAAGAGCCAAGTGACAGTGAGCGAAAATGAACTGAACGAAAGAGAAACCTTCACTTGTAACTATGGAGACAAACTCACTTTCTAGGGAGTTATCGAACAAAAGAATTTTTTATAGTTTATTTTGGACCTTCGCATCTTTCTTCTATACAAAAAGCCTGATCTAGATGACTATTTTTGAGACTCGAACTGGATGTGCTCATTTTCTTCTTTGGCAAATTTTTTCGAGAGACTAAACGAAAATTACCCCCCTAGCGGCACTAACTAGGAAACCATGGGTCTTTAAAAGCTTTAAAAGCAAAGGACGTCCTTTGATTTTTTTCAAATGAGGTTTAAATTAAGTATTGGCCAAACAGAATTCAGAAGTAACGAAAGCCCCGCCCATAGATACCATTGCGTCATATTTGTGGGTGGACTGAGGATACTCAAGGACAAGTTCAAGGCTCGATAACTCGATCAATTATGGACCGAATGTCAAGTTATTTGCACCAAATTAATCAGGAGAGCAAGACGAATCTAATGAAGCTAAAATGGTCTCCGTAGCTCCAATGATAAGCCAGATCGTGTGCAAGAAATTGACTGTCTCAATTGACTAGTTCAGACGAATGGTAGTGTATGCGACAGATCTTGACACAGAATTATTTTTTGTGGGCTTCGCCCAGTTGCCGACCTCAACTACTCTGGGCTTGGCACAAAAAGAATCACTTCTACTCTTAATGATATAATCTACTATTTTATCAAATTAATTCGTCTAACCTTCCCCACGTGTTAAAATGTCTCCAAACAACCCTGTCCATATTTTTGAATTACTTTCTTTTTAATATCGATTTTTTTTTATATTACATACAAAAAGCTCCTCGACAAGGGTGCCCTAACCTTGACAAGAAGCTTCAGCTCAGTTTTCAACTTTTTTTGCCACTCCATTTTGTTCTCATAAGTTTGTGATCGATAATCTGTCTCTTTTGGTGCTCAGCAAGCAATCCCAATTCCCACCTTTCCATTACACCACAATACATTATTGATGCCAGTACGTTTTCATTTTGAAGTTAAAATATTTCTAGATATGTTTTTTTGAAAGCTGCACTATTTTCCGTAACGACACACTTGTTTTATAATTGATTGATAATAAAAACAAATTTGAAATTTTTCTCACCGATCGAATAAATATTTAATGTAATTATTGCCACACCTAATTTACATACAAATTAAACAAAAACAAGAGAAAAAAGAATGATAAATAATTAACATTCAAAATAATTAAGTCAGGAAAAAGCAGGCAAAGTTTAATTATTTGACAAGAGCGATAAAGAAATACCTAAATTTGCTTGAGCGTAAGAAACAATGGAATTGTAGGGAAAAGGTCTTAAACACTGTGATGCGAAATTGCGGGAGCGAATTCATTGTCCCGGAATTAATTTTTTACGAAGATAAGAGGATGATGGCGGAGGCAACACTTAGCACAGTATATAAAGCACAAATAAAATTTAAATAAACCTTGAACTCGGAGAAACAAACTAAAAACAATTTCCTCATCCACTTACCGCTTCTTCTTGTGCTTATTTTTAAAGAGATTCTTTATCAAGTATTTATTTGCACGTTTTATTTACAATATCTGAATAGTTATTCACATTACAAATGCGGTAAGTTACATTTTACAGCGCGAGGTTTTTAGATTGAAACACGACGGCGCAGCGGGGGTGTTTTAACAAAAACCGAGCGATGTAAAATGCATACCGCATTAGTAATGTATTAATGTTTTTGGCCGACAACTCGTTTTCTCAAAGACTGATTAAAAAAATACCAGAATGTTATCTATTATACCGATAACTGATATGCTTACGATCTATACCACAAGATGGCGCCATCAGAATTCACAATTATGTTCATTTTCGAAAACTGAACGGATCAATGGTAGCGGTCTCTTGTTTTAGTATCAATGGACTTTATGATAAAATGACAGTTTTTTTGGAGGTCCCTGAAAGCTTAAAATTTTCGTGGTATTTTACACACTCCGTGCGGTAAAATGACAGGTCGTTTGATTAGTGCGTAAAAATCAAGATACCGTAGCTGTTCAAAATGTGTAAACATGTCATTTAGAGTTGAGGAAGCCAAAAAATATATTTCGATTCCTTTCCCGACACATTGACATTCATAATTTTCCAAACTACTGATTTAAGTAAGTTCGCACTTTAGCTTTATATTATATTTTCCTCTACATTTTTTACCAAAGTGCTCGCTTAAACGAGCTCGATTAAACATTTCCTACAAGATAAAACAAATTCCTCTAATGCATAGTTAACGAGTTTGTGAACAAACTACTGAAAGTTTTATTAGGATACTTTATGAGGCAGCTCTTTCAAAACTGGAACTTTCCCCCGGAGTTGGTTTAGTTAATGTTAATAAAAAATTCAAACAGTTTCTAGTTGGTTTCCCTGTTTTTCCTTTTCTGAAATTATCATGATTAAGGCGTAAATGAGGTGTTTCCACTCAAAGCAAATTATTCTCAAAGCTCGGATTTAATTCCAATTTGCAGAATGCAAATTTTGTCTTTAATTCCTTCTTTATTCTATGTTAATGACTCCGCAATTAAAATCAACAAGAGCGCGGCGGCTGCAGTACCGATTCATATTTTACCAGAGGGCGCTGCGAATGTGTCAAATTTTGCAAGTTTTGTTAGGTTAGGTGGAGCACGCGGTGTGAAGTTTTAAAAGTACAGGAAACGTCCATAAACTTTTTTCAAGGTCAACATCAACACCGTTGCTTTAAAATTGACGTTTGTTTGACATTTCACCGAAAAATCAGTGGCGGCGCGTTTGGCAACAAATTACTCAGTTTTACGAATGCAATATTTTACGTTGCATAAGATTCCGCTACGACATGACGGATAATTTGCAACGCCTGCTCTGATTTGTTTTCTTTTTGATCACAAGATACAATCTGAAGGGAAATGGTAATTGTACAAAAACGGACAAATTGCAGAATTCCTTGACGCAACAAGCGAGTGAATAAAGAATGGAAGAACGAGAGAAAAAAAATCTTGAAAAATTGGAAATCCATCGAATGGTGCAGAACCCAAACTCAGTTCTGTTCGTCATAAAGCAAGCCCCTCTTCATCCACATTTCTACCCAAATTGATCTCGCACAATGCGAACTTATCGAAAGCAAGAGAGCTAAAAACTTGAAAGCCACCAAAAACTCCCATTTGCTTTGTCGTCGGAAAATTGAAAATTACCGAACCAAACAAATTACCATACACATCTCGAAATCTGTCCCCACATCCTGTATACCAACAAAATCCAATAACTCACCCCAACACGCTCTGAAATATTCAAACGCGGCGCCTGCCACCAAGACATTTTTCTCCACGTCTCCTCCGATAGAAATGATTGAAAAGAGCAAATGCGCCCATTTATTATCTTCTTATCCGGACAAAGGAACAAATTACGACGTGGATGGCGAGGTGGATTTTATAGGAGCTGTAATGGTGGGTTTTATCCTCCCCTGCAATCTGTAACGTTCAAACCGAAATTTGCTCGTATCGTTGGATGGTCTCGCCCTTAAATCAACCATTACGGACCGTTTCCCATCCAAGTGTGCACGCTTTTTATCGCGGCCTAACAATTTTCCGCGCCTTCGTCGATTTTTACGGCCGCGAAAAGACTTAAATATTAAATGTGATGACACGGAACGGGTGGAGGTTACGAGGGGTGTCGCCGCAAATGTACAAGCTCGGAATGTGACGGTTGCAGGGCTGGGGGCGGCGGCAGATTTATTCGCGGGCTACGTGGTCGATAGTTCTATTTGCAAAAACATCCACAACAATTTTTTCACTCTTTCGTTTTTTAATTCGTTCAGTTTGGAGTTGCTCAAGGGTCAGCACTAACTCTCGCTCTATTCACAATATTGCGCAGGTGTAGACTTCAGGTTTTCCGAGAAGATTTATTTCCAATACGTAACACAGAACGCTCAATTTTCTTACGCTTCAGCAAATGTCAATGTTAGTTTGGGAGATAGCGAGAATGAAGTTTTTTGCTGAATCCGCCATAAGAAAATCTCAGGGATGTAGTTTACAGTTCGAACTCAGTTTAAACGGGATATCTAAACATTTAATCTCGGAACTTCCCAGCGCATCCGCCATTTTTGTAATTTAGAAAATGGCACTTCTTATAGTGGCACAGCTAACAGCGTACGCCATTTATTCGTGGCTTTGCGATAGAAAAATCTGCAGTGCAGTTTTTAAGTGTTCTCAAATTTTTGTGAATAGCAGTCGCAACAAACCAACTAATCATGTCAGAGCGAAGCAAACTGTAACAATAGTTCCAAACAGGCTGCATTAAATATTCACACAACTGTGAGAGCAGCAAGGCATTTTATTACGCACGCACGTCCTCACTGAAATACAGCTCTGCACGAGGACAGTGTTGAATTTTTTAGATTGCGACAGGACGTCAAGAGATATTAATTTTTTGTTCCTTTTGTATTATTTCCAAACCTTTCCAACAAAATTTATTAATGTCAATGTAGGATTTCACCTGAACTGCTTATTGTCAGCACCGTTGCATGTTTATTGCACAGATTGTCTATAAATGAATGTAGGATCGTAGTAGGCGGCGAAAGTTTGCCGACTCTTTCACCAGAAATCGAATAATGTTAGTATGATGTAGGATATGCAACTCTCAGAACAAATTGGTTTTACTGGTTGCCTGGCTTGACAAAATATGTACTTTACAAAGAAAACGAAATAAAAATAAAATAATGAAATAATTATTTATTAGGAGATCTCAACACTCAAACAAATTATGCTGATTTGCAATATAAAAACAGATAAAGACAAAACCTTTGTAACACCACCGGAAATTATCTTGCTTGGAAAAAGGTTTTTTTAAAAGAATAAACAGACCAGGAACTCAAGAAACAACAAAGCAGCAATATTTAACAGTTTGCGATTAGTATTTTATGAATTTAAACCAGATGACAAATTCAAATTCCAGAGCCATCTGCGATCCTACATTCTTTTATAGACAGTTGTATATAGCGAACATGAAGGGGACCCGAAACAGAGCTCTGAGGAACGCCACCGTAGTGAGTGGAGCAGTTTCGTTGTTATGCGATGTGTAATTTCAAATTTGACTGGAGAGCTCATAGCAAGAAGCTATAAAAATAAATGTTTTCATGTTCTGGCAACAATCCAATCCCTGGCTTCACGATTGATAAACTTTTACTTAACTGCGTTCGCTCGTTCTTTTAATGCTTTTATCTGAACGTATTAATCATTTTTACGTTCAAGCTTGCTACGTGACTATTTACGATGTGTCTAAAGAACGATCGTGTAGGACTCGTTCGTAAACTTTCTGCACGTTTCCATCTCTTGAGGATATTGTCACCATTTACAGTCTCAACTACGTCAAGAACTGAAACATAAAACAGCAACTCCAAAAAAATAAAAATGAACAGTTTTATTCCTATCCCCCATCCCTTTCCTTCTCTGTTCTTTGCCTTCCTTTGCTTCCTCAAAGCTACAAGATGGTCCGACTCTCCTATTCTGAATTCTTGTACTTTTCCCATGCTTCTTCGTTCACTATTCCGTAATCTATCACTCTATCCCTCCTGCTACCTATATAGGTCCATTCCCCTTCTTCGTCCCCTTGTTTGTTCCCGTTCAACACTTCCCATCCATCTTCTTCGATCCATTTCATCAGTCTCTGACCCTCTGCATTTTCCACTTTGTCTTTGGATTTTTTTTTCCCTTCCCTCGTCTCCTCTTCCTCCTATTTTCCTATTTTCCTATTCCTATTTTTCCCAAGAGATTACGATCGTCCCTGTTTTCTTTCATTGCGTCTTCAATACGTCTTCTTGTTTTTTTTTTATACCCTTTCCCCTTTCACCACTTGGCCTATCAGGTACCTTTTGCGGTCGGCTTGTTTTTCTCTTTTTTCTTATGTGGTGCAGCGGGGCTCCGGGGTACTTTCCCCGATCCATGGCCCGGCGGAGGTTCCTTCCTTCGAAAAAATCCTCCCCCTTCGGTGGGATTCGAACCCACTAGCGCCGGGACCGCGACCTCGGAGCACTGTCTCCGACAGCCATGCGGCCACCGAGCTTCTTGTTCTCTTCATTTCTTTACTGTATATTGTCATTATTTTCCACCATTTCTTTCCATGCATCCTTCTTCTCCCTTTTCTTGTCGCTTTTCTTTAATCCCCAATTTCACCCCTGTTATTATTCTCCCGGTAGGTCTTCCCTTTTTATTTTCTCTTTTTGGCCCCTTGACCTTCCCATTTGTACTCTTTAGGTAGCGACTTTTCCTTTTGTGCTTCTTTTCCGGTTTCCGTTTTCTTTGTCCATCTACATTTTTATTCCCCTTCTCTTATACCTTTTCTCGCCGGTTCGTCTTCTCTTCTCTCCTTCTTCTAAAAAGTTTTCTTCAATTTCTCTTCTCTCCCATCCCATATAAATCATTCCCCGTTTATCTGTATCTTCCTGCATCCTATTTTCACCCTTTTTCCTCTATCTTCCTTTTCTCTAGCAGCCTCTCTTAACTTCTTTTGTGTTTTTTTTCTTCGTTTGTCAAATCGTCATCTATTACATCTTCTCTCTTATTTAGCATAATGTTCTTCTTCTGCTCCCAACTTTCTATTTTTGTCAGCATCATCTTACCTTTATTTATTTTAAATGCTTCCTTTACGTTCACTTTCACCCCTATCTCCCCTTCAAACCATTTTTCCACCCCCTTTCTATATTTCCTCATATTTCCTCTTTCCTATTCCGGTTATTATAACATTATTCTTCTTCTCATTTTTTTCTCTTTGTTCCAAATTTTCTTCTATCATTTTCATTCTTTTCATCCAATCTACCTCCTCCGCCTGCCATTTTTCTTCTCTTCCTCTCTTCTCCTCTCTCACTGGCCTAAATTCTTTCCTTAGCTCCCCCTTCTGCTCTCTCACTGCCGCTGATTCCTTTCTTAGTACTTTATTATCATCTCTTATTCCCGCCGTATCCTCTCTTATCTCTATAATCATGGTTTTCATTTCCCTATCCATTTCCTTGCTTTTATTTCCTTCTTCGCTTCTACTTGGGGATCTTCCCTTTCTACTCTTTTCTTTTCACCCATTTGAACGAGTATTACAGTTATCTGTAATAACCCATAATTCCTAATACTTATCTAAACGCATGCAACAGGTGTCCCTTCTTAATACATTTTTACTTGGACTATCATATTTACATTTTGATGATTCTACAATGATTTAAATTGTCTCCCCTGTTAAATTTATCTCTACCCGTAAATGGGTGGCGTGACTGCATTTTGTGCTCTGCGCCGAACCACAGCTATTTGAGTACATTTTCAAAGACGGTCGGCAAATTTTATTTAATTACTGCATCACCACTTTGAAGGGTTATTGTGCCGACGAAGATATTGAGAAATATAGAAATTTGCAACAAACAAAAATCCCCCCGAGTAGGTGGTTGTTAAGACGTTTCGTTGCAATTAGTCAAAATTAAAAAATCGTAATTTAGGGAAGCTATTCAGGCCAATAATAGGAAGTCCTAAAATGGAGAAAATTAATTTTGTAACTTTTTTTACAGCGAATATCCTCTCAAAGAACACTATTGAAATCGTTTCAAAGCTTGTCCCAAATGAAATTTTTCGAATCGCGGTAGTTTATTTGATACAACGATTTTCTTTTCACCTTGCTAATGTCATAATTAAGTTTGTTTTCTTTTGTGACTACTTCTGGTTCATGACGTTATTTTATTCGGCACAGTAGGTATCATTTCATTGTGTTGAAAAGAACGTCAATAACGCTCCCTCAGCAATAAATGTGAATTTGTGTAGAATTCGGCAGCAAAAAGCTCATTATAATATGAATGCGGTATATCAGTGCCACCCCCACGTTCAATCACACTCATCCCTATTCTGTCGACAGCAATTCGTGTGGAACGACTTCTGCGAGGAGTACATCCCCACCGACCGCAAGCACACCTATTACCCATCCGTCATCACCAACGAGCGCTTGTACGAGATCAAGATCAGCGACCTCCCCGTCATTCCCTACTTCCCGGTGAACTCGTATTACGAGTGGGCCAACTACCGCTACTACGGCTTGCGGAGCGCCTCCGCCTACATCCTCGTCTTCGACCTGTCCAACCTGGAGACCTTCCAGTACATCCGCACGCTGCGGGAGCAGATCTGCGAGAGCCGCAACATGTCGAACGTGCCGCTGCTCGTCGTCGGCAACAAGCAGGACCTCATCGCCGACGAGGCCGGCGCCGCGGTCAAGCCCACCAGCAGCCACGAGGAGAAGCGCAGGGATATCGCCAATCTGGTGAAGAAGCACTGGAAGTGCGGATACATCGAGTGCAGCGCCAAGTACAACTGGAAGGTGGTGGCGGTGTTCAGGGAGCTGATCACCATGATCGACAGTCTGGACTCGAGGGATCAGAGCCCGATGCTGGATAACATCCAGGATGCTCTCGACAGGAACAAGTGTGTCGTCATATGAAGGGGGGAGGGTGCTTTTTCTTCGCTACATCTGCAGCAATAAATTTCTTAGACAATCTTGTCCAGGCATGGATCACAAAGATTATTACGTAATCGTGGTTGTGATTTTGTTAAAATGTGCCAACTGTAGTGGGGTTTGTCACATCAGTACTATACTACCATTATCAATAAATTTGCTGAAGTAGTTTGGTTTTTTCTTATTTACGTACAAGTATCGATAAATATCAAAAAGAGAAGCACGTCAGAAGACTCCTTCATCGATGACATTATCACAAATCTTCAGACAATTCCTTGTTATTAAACAACATTTACCACTGAAGCAAGTTGGTTCGATCATTTTTCGAAATTACCAAAAGAACTTCCTCGTACAGAAACGCAAACTTCTTCTTAGCGTTCTATTTTCCAGTTTCCTTGTTTTAAAGCATATTTCCTAGACCCTAGGGGTTACTTCGCATTGGCGTACATTTGATAAAATATGATATACACGGTGTATTTTTAAAATGTGCCGAAATTTTACCTACGAGGTTGTGGGACAACGTAGAAGACCAAAAGCAATTAAAAAAAATGTAGCTCAAAAAAAATAAATGAAATTTTATTTTTTGGCATAGAATGATTTTAAATATTTTTTCCGAGTTCTACATCAAGCCAGTAACTCGTGGCTAAAATTTGGTCACACATTTCAATAACACCCTGTGTATCGACAGGTTGAAAGGGACAATAAGAAACGTGATCTGACGAAAAAACAAGTGCAAAGTAAGAATCATGGGAAAGAAGATTAGCCACGTTACCTTCAGAATCACATTGACTGTCATAAACATATTGATTCATTTAGTCTAGATTCTCTTGTGATTTTCAGTTTGGGTTTCTTCACCAGCGGAAGCGATCTGCAATGACTCTCATGATTTCTTTCACCAACTGAAGTCTACACAAATGGATCAAGATTGTGAAACTAGTCTGAAAAATATCCGCAAGAAAATTAATTTGGCGTTGATAAATTTAGTGGTAAACAATTCCCCAATTGTCAATTAGATTGGCAACACTGTTGACAACTTGATTTGAATTGTCAAAGTGACGCTTCGCAATTCCGGGAGAAAACACTTTCTGTGATTGTTAATAAAACTGTATTATTTTCTAGTGCTGAAATTCTTTTAAATTAAAACTTTTGAATATGAGAACCCTAAATGACAACAGTGTTGCCAATCTAATTTAAAACTCATTGCCTACTTTAATTATAGATTTAAATGATCTCAGGGTATTTACGTTGAGTTTCTTAATAGCTTCATAAAATTATTTTTATCTATTGTTTCCAGGATCTTCTGACAGGCTTCTTCTTCACTAGTCTTGGCATTTTAGAATAGTGGAAATTAAATAATAATGAAAATATTGTTGAAGAAAATATCTCTACTCTGAAGATGAAAAAGGAATAATTTTATTGTGAAGAATATTTTTAAATTTGAAGCAAGTGTTTTCTATGAATTTATATACAGTGTGGAACAAAATGATTTTCATCTTTGCATTACCCTTGTAAAGTACGAAGTGCCGCTCTACTAAAAAAGGCAGTACTCTAACCTCAAAATATACATCAAAATTCCAAATATGATTTATTGCGAAGGGATGAAATGAATGTAAAGTTGAGATTGAAATTGAAAAGGAAGCCAACAGATGGTGGATTTTTGATTTTGAAACAGATTGTAGCTCGTTTTGGAAAGCGTTACTATTACCGTGTGAGCAACAAGTACTGATTGAGTTGGCAATAAATTCTGGTGATTTTTGGTGACTTTTATGGCATGTTCCAACGAGAAAACCATTTTATTAATAAACGATTACAAAAACCAACAGTTTTAAATTTGAAATGTATACCAACTGTCAATAATGTCAATAAAACAAACCGAAATAGGTACAATTCACAGTCTTGAAAATTTTATGTAAATTTTTTTTTTTGCCAACTGAATCAGTTATTGTTGCTCACCCTGTACTATGACTAGTACCGTGCGATCGAAAATTAAAAAAAATCGAAATAACCATGATTAATACACTTCAGTTGGCAGCACGTAAAAATTTAATTCAAATGTCATTACAATGGTAATTGTCATTATTAATTATTGACTATTAAAATTTGGTATTACAATATGTTCACTTTAGAGTAACAAATTTTCATTGTCCAGTGTTTCTTCAGCAATTGAGAAAGGCTTGGTCCTATTCGACACCTCGAGTTTTTGAGGAATTTCAACAAAAATTTCCAGACTTTCAAGGCACTTAACCAACAACTTGCCCAGAAAGTCTACAAATGCGTAAACATGTTTTTGGAAACAGGTAGTGTTCTGCGCAAAAACAAAAAGAGTTTCATCTAGTTGTACCTTTGGATTACCTTTGTAAAATACGAAGTGCCGCTCTACAAAAAAAAAGAAGGCAGTACTCTAACCTCAAAATATACAACTGTGATTTATTCTAAATTGAATGAACTAAAATTTAGCAAATTCTTACTGAAGCTAATGTTGACCTTCTCAATGACACTGCTATTGACTGTTGTCAAAAAAAACAATTAAGTCTTTAGCCTTAAACAAAAATTGAGCTCTTGGGAAGTGTTGATTTGAAGAAAAGAATAATCACATGATATTAGGGAAAATTAATATTTTACAATTTATTCATTGATTTGTCCGTTGTAGACGCATTAGTCAGACTATTAACTAGAATATTTAGTATTTTTTTCAATCGATTGGAAGACATAATAAATAATTTTATTATTATTAGTACTTAGGTAAGCGATACATGTATCCACTCACGATAACTTAAATATTTACTAATTTCGGTAATCATCATCATCATCATCATTATATTGCTATTGAGACGTTAATATCTATCAAAAGCAGTAATTTAAGATTGAGATAATCAAACAAAGAAAATGTCTGTTGAAGTACAGCAGTAATCAGTCTCTTTCTAAAGTATAAAAGAGAATTAAGGACTCGCTTCAGTGGTAAGCTGTCCACGACAGTGGTTCACCGTTTCAAAATTCTTAATTAGACAACTATTTCGCCACTTGCGAAAAATATTAGTTTAGAGATAACCATCCTGGCAAAATTATTATTTGTCCGAATATTCGATGTATTTTACTGAATCAGAAAGATGAATCGAGTAAATCCCTTCGATGGTAAGTTTTTCACAAAACTTAGTTATTCATTAGAGATGATAAATTCCAGAGACTGATGATCCATTTGTGGGATTGAAAAAAGTATCTTATGAGTTCGGCTACCACAAGTTTACAAAGATTTTAAACGCTTGTTTGAGCTTAGTTAGTTTCTGTTGTATGTTGCTCTCTTTTCATTATTTAATTGAGAATTTCAACAAAGATTTGGTTATAAGATATTCACCGTCAGCGATTGTTTACATCTACGTAAGTACAAAAAAAAAAACTACTTCATAGCACTTTTCCGATTGTACAATTCAAACTACAGATGATACTAACGATGTTTATCTCCATGGTTCTCGAAAAAAAGACTTTTTATTTAGTGGGCGAACAGAAACGTCTGTTTTGGTCCATCAGCAGCGCTGGCCCTGAAGCACGTCTTTTGCTTTTGAAGAATGCTTCACAAATTAATCGCTTCACCTATCTTATTTACGCAATTTCAGCTGCTTGGAGCATTGTCTTGTTACCAGTTTTTGGCAGCCACAAAGAATGGTTGCTCACTGAATACGTTTTTGACCGATATTTCGGGTCAAGTTCACATATTTTATACCATCTGGCATTTTTTTTTTTTACACCTTTCTTTATTTACACATCAGTTCGTCACTGTTGCAGCTTGTTTTACTACATATTGCAGTTGTATTTGCAAATGTTTTTGATTAATCAACGCATTTTGCAAATTTGTGATGACAAGACCGTTCTTGAGAAGCTGACGTTTGAACAACGTGTCCGACACGAGAACGAAACATTCAAAAAGTTGTGTTTTTGTATCGACCATCATGTTGTAATAACAAGGTAGAGTGACAACACAAATTCTAGATGTGTCTTTGCAAGAATTATGTTTGTAGGTTAACAAGAGACCTACTGGAAATGGTGAGATCTGTGATGGCAATTTTTTTGCTTCTAGGTGTCCTAAGTTGCATCTCTGCCATGTACTCCATATCTTATGTGCGTTTCATTTAGTTAGAGAACTAGACAACAGATTAGGATTGTGAATGTTTCAGATTTATGCAGACGCGAGCAACATTTTGAAGATTCGCTTAGGTTTCGCGACTATCTTTAACGTCGTTGTTGTTGCCACTTTTTCTCACGCTGGTCAAATCCTAATCGACGAGGTATCTAGAAAATAAAACTTTTGTTTTTATCAACATTAATTTCAATATTTACAGAGTAGTTGCATTTTTGACACTTTGACGAAGTGTTCCTGGTACAACTGGAATAAGAGAAACAAGACTGTTTTGCACATTTTTATGACGAATTGTTTGAAACCTTTTGCTATCTCTTTTGCTGGAATAGTTTTAGATTATAAAATGACCATTGCAGTAAGACAATATTTCTAAGCAAATCTGTGCAAATTGGTACAATTTATTTTTTTGCAGATGTTTCGTACAGCTTGTAGTTACGCTCTGATCTTCTACAACTTACAAAAAAAAGCCGCTTGATATGGGAATATCCAATTATATCACATCACCAAATTCTTGTTATCTAAAATTCTTTGAATACATAAATATTTACAGAATTATGTGTCACTGCAATAATTATACGGTGATAGATATTTTTTTAAATTAGCCAAGCACTTCTGTGACACTTAATGTCTTTTGATTCTATGTCGCATACAATAAATAGTGAAGTGAAAACATTTAGACGATTGGATTATTCTTTTCACATGAAATTTTTAACAAAATGTATTTTCACTATAGTAGGTATCTTAGCATAAATGAAGTAGATCACAGTTTGTTTATTTATTTAATAATAATAAATTAAATTAAATTTGTAGAAGTACCTATTGGTCTTGCTTGTGACAAAAATACATATAATGAAAAGGTTCTGTTATTTCTTTCCCTGCTAAATATATTTATTTGAGTAAAATGTCGAGGAGATTGTGACGTAAAGATCTCCGAAAAAATGCTTTCTTTTCTTGCCAACCTAACGTAACTGTCATTGTTGTATCATTTGTGACTTTGTGAGGTGGTTCTCGCGTGTTCTGCGCACCACACTAGACACTACAGAGTTCTCAGAACGAAGGGAATATAAAGTAAAGATCCCATAAATTTGAAAAGAATAATGTGAAAAGAAAATACAACGAACCTAGAAATAAAAGTAAGATTTGGCTGATATTGAAACGTTTCGACTTCCTTGGTTCCTCCTCGATGAAACTTTCCTCCCTCATTTGGTGTATTGTTGGTTGCCGCATTCCCTCGGATGATATTTTTGCGCGAAAATACGAAACAAAAATAATGAGAAAATGTTTATGGATCCTACGTTGTGTTTTGTTGATAATTTAATTTAATTTGTTTCAACGAGAGGCCGTACTTTCGAAAGGTTTTCAGAAAATGGACTTAAAATGGTTGGACACATTTCACTTAAATTTTATTGAACAAGAAATCGTTTCTGGTGGTGCTTGGTCCCAACAAATGGTAGAAGTAAATAAATGAATTTAATAACAGAAGTTGGTGGACATTTGACTCAAGTAGATTTGACTCGCGGCCCGCGAATTGAGACCTGACCCATGAATAAATGACTAAGCTGGGCAAATACAGAAGTTTCTGGCGCGAACAGCATTATACGAGTTTGAGATGCAAACTATGTGATCCGATTTAGATTTGACTTGTTTCCCCAATTAAATTGAACCCGACGCAATGCCCTGGAATCTAATAGATCAGACTGGTCTACTCCGGTGGTTGAAAATAAAAGGGAAAAAGTTCTAACAAGGCCAAAGGGCAAATAATATAATCCTTATTTTAACACGATAATGAATTAATGTTGTTTGAATAATTAACCCGCGACTACAATGCAAGTACAAGACTTAGAAAATAGTTATTTTTATATTAAGTGCGTGAAGAGAGTGTTTTTTGTGCATGAAAAGGTCTTTTACGCCGAGACGAAGGTCGAGGCAGTATAAGCCTAAAAGCCTTTGAATGCACAAAAACATCTTCACGCACGAAATATAAACAATATTTTTTCTATAATTGATTCAAAAAATTGAAATTAAAAATTCAAATTTTTTAAGGAACTCTGAAGTTTCAATGCAGTGACCATGTTGCTAGGTAACTAATAAAATACAGTGCGTGAAGTGAAACACAGAAATAGTCGTGTGCGTGAAATCGCATTTCATACACTGTTTTGTATGGTTTCTATGGTTTCGATCTTACTAACAATGCAAAAATTACACGTTAGAAAATGACCCACTTCAGGCACCGATAACTATGCATGAATTTCAATTTTTTGAATCAATAATAGAAAAAATAATTTACCTTGTAAATGTAAACCACGTGGCGGCCAAAAAATTGTGGCCGTCACTTTCTTGACATTCAAGTAAAGTGTAAATAAACCTTTAGGAATCGTAACCCCACTTCCGATTCTTGTAATTTTGACAATCAATTTAAACTGTTTGAAGCTCAGATATTCCAAAAATCCGATATGAATGAATAAAATTAGGGCAATCGTACATAGATAACCTGAGGTAAACGTTCTGTGTAGTAGAAATGACAAAATAATTTTGAGTTTTGAAATTTACCACCTAAAAAATAACGTTCATAATCAAGACGGTAATCATGATGACAATAAAGTACGGATTACAATTTTTTTTTAAATTGACAGACAATGACGGCCATAGTACTATGGCGGACAATAAATTTAGGCCGGCAAATTTCTGACATTTCAAAAAAGTCAATGCAAGCGACCATTTATTGTCATTATGACTGATATGTCAGTTTGTCAAACTGAAGGTTTTCAAGCTGTTTGGCGTTTCCTTCGCCCTTTTCGTAACTTACAGATCATGACGCACTAACATAACTGATTTGTAGTAGCACTTCTCTCTGCTGCACGCTTCTTTTCCCAATTTAAATTTTGATTATCGCTGTCACGGTGACAAGAATAACAAAAATCGAAAGTGGGGTTAGTTGAACATAATGCCAGCTTCACATTTTCATGTCAAGCCAATGACAGGCCGGCCTAAATTTATTGTCCGCCATAGTACCTCCGGCTACTTTGGAGATCAAACCCCGAATGAATCAAAAAAGCCTCGTTTCCCGTCCCGCATTCGGTTTTATCATTTTTGGCGTACCCCACTTTCGCAAACCCTACTTGACCAAAGTGACCAATCAGCTCGGTTCTACTTTACGCCGATCGCGACACCTTTTCGATATCTCTAGAACTTTTGAAATTACAGTTTCCGTTTTCCACCATTATTTTAAATGTTTAAATTTAGACTTTTGTTAGGACCAGACCGAATGTACATAATTTGTTGTTGAATTAAAACTGTGAAATAGTATATTAAAAGACAAGTTTCATAAGACCAGTCTTGAAACACGAATTCAAGTTTAAAAAACCAGTGACGTAGACGAGTTATTTTAAAGAATGAGTGCTTCAAGGTCTTATGAAACAGGTTTTTTATAGTATTTTTTGTAATTTGTCCTTTTTAAGCCGATTTTAAACAAAAATGTTTACTTTCCTCGATTTAGGGATTTTTGTGGCGGTTGGTAATGTCTTAATTTTAAAAGTGAAAATTTGATCAAGTCTTCAAAGTTGCCTTTTGTTTTATTCAAATTCTGTCACAAAACACGAATCTTTCATGTACGTCCGCTGCAATACGTGAAATTGCCAAAAATACGGTAGCGAATTTGTTGCCTGATAAATCCTGATAAATGATTTTTTGCACATTTTGTAATTTAAACTGACACGCATGACGGATCAAGCTTTGCCAACCTAAAAATTTTCGTAAAATATTCCGTGAAAAAATGGCTATAAGGACATCCCAGATGATGACGTCGCGTTCGTTAATATGTCTATTAGAGAATCAAAATGGAGGCAAATTACAAAAAAGGACACTAAATTACTGACTCTATACAATAATAAACATCAGCATCAAGAAACAAACAAAATTAAAATTGAAATAAATTAACACTGTCACGCAAGTGCCATGTCATGCAACTAAATTCAGTTGATCTACTACTTCTAATAATTGTTCCTACATTGGTTTGATTCCCCAAAACTGTTCTAATTAATTAGTAATTTTTATTCGCTCTCTCTCACTCACACCTCTCCGACTCCTTTTCTACTTTGCTTTGTTACTTTTCTAACTACAAGTGCAAACGATTCTAGTTATTTTCTACGATAAAGCGCTCTGTTTCTAATTTGCAATTCTCGCCCTTTAATTACAAATATGCTACAAATTTGAGAATGCTAAAAAAAGTAATTTGAAACTTGCTAACATCAAATTCATTAATTTTAACTGGACTCCCCAAATTGTCGAACGAATCAATTTTGCAATGTTTATTTTCCCATGAAAACTGTTATTATTTGTGTTGTGTTTGGTCCGGACGCGTACCTGCATTTTCAAAAAAAGGTTGACAGATTTCACTTGAGGAATGTGGTACCACTTTTGCCGACAAAGGCATCAATAAAATAACATTTACAACTGGCTAGCATTTGCGCCCCAAAATGAACGACTTTTAAAATGTTTCCTTGAAATTATTTTAAAAATTAAAATTCTTCATTTAGCGAACCTATTCGGACCGTTACAATATATTACTTAATGTTATCTCTAGATCTAGTCTCAGAATTTGTAAAAACTTGCCAGTGCTCGATTGTCACTTTTTCACTCAGATGAAACGGGTCTTTATTTTTAATTGGTTAATACCTAGGTTGTGTACTGAGAGTAGAAAGTTATCTGACTTACCTGAATCTTATTTTGAGGATTATTGTAAATGTGTAAACTTTCGATTAGAAAAAGTAGTCGTTTATAAACACATGTAACATAAATAACAAATGTTTTGCTTGAAAATATAAATCTTCTCATTAACCAATTAATAACTTGAACCTCGTTCCACTAATAAAGCAAACATTAGGTAGGATGTTTCTTTGAGAAATAATCATCATCATCATCATCATCATTATTATTATTCACAAATCAATTGGTGCCAAAGACGAGAACGGAGAAAGGGCAAATCGGGAACGATCGTCGTTCTATCTATACAATTAAAGACCGATCAAATTAATTTGTAATCGAGTCAGCCTTGAATCCGTATGTCTTTTCGATTGATATGCACAGATCTAACCTGTGTTTTAAGCTGTGTTTTTTGTTCAAGAAACGACATACGATTTCGGATTCATGGATAACTCGATTACAAATTAATTTGATCGCTGGATATAACTTGAAAACAAATGAAAATTGAATAAGAACATATGAGTTATTTACATTATTTTCACCTGTAAATACACTCATGGAGTTTTGGCCGTTCCTCCCGACTCACCCTGTATAAAAAGAACTGCTTTAACCTTGTTGTTGTTAAAAAATAATGAATAATTTGACTGCAGTGATACATACAAATCTACCTAATTATTAAATTATTGAAGTATTCAAAATATTTAAAGTACAACAATATAACATAATTTGATCTTTCAAGATCGAGCGGCTTTTTGAAAGTTGTAAAAAACCAGAGCGTAACTACAAGCTGTGCGAAACATCTGCAAAAAAATAAATTGTACAAATTAGCGCAGATTTGCTTATAAATATTTTCTTACAGCAATGGCCATTTTATAGTCCAAAACTATTCCAGCAAAAGTGATCGCAAATGGTTTTAAGCAATTCGTCATAAAAATGTGTAAAACTGTCTTGTTTCTCTTATTCCAGTTGTACCAGGAACATTTCGCCAAAGTGGCAAAATTGCAACTACTCTGAAAATAATCAAATTAGCTTTGTCGAAGAAAAGTTCAATTTTCTAGATACCTCATCGATTAGGATCTGACCAGCGTGAGAAAATGTGGCAACAACCAGAACGTTAAACATAACCCCAAAACATAAACGAATCTTCAAAATGTTGCTCGCGTCTGCATAAATCTGAAACATTAACAATCATTCTGATCTGTGGCCTACTTTTCCAATTAAATGAAACGCACATAAGATACGAAGTACAACGCAGAAATACAAATTAGGACACCTAGAAGCAAAAAAAATGCCATCACAGATCTCACCATTTCGACTAGTTCCTTTGTCAACCTACAAACATAATTCTTACAAAGACATATCTAGTATTTGTGTTGTCACTTTACCTTGTTATGACAACATGATGGTCAATACAAAAACACAACGTTTTGAATGTTTCGTTCTCGTGTTGGACACGTTGTTCAAACGTCAGCTTTTCAAGAACGGTTTTGTCATCACAAATTTCCAAAATGTGTTGATTGATCAAAAACATTTGCAAGTACAACTGCAATATGCTATACAACAAGCTGCCACAGTGACGAACTGATGTGTAAATAAAGAAAGGCGCACAAGAATATGTTATATGGTATAAAATATTTGAACTTGACCCAAAATATCGGTCAAAAACGTATTCAACCAGGATCCATTCTCTGTGACTGCCAAAAACTGGTAACAAGGCAATGCTCCAAGCGGCTGAAATTGCGTAAATAAGATAGGTGACGCGATTAATTTGTGAAGCCTTTTTCAAAATCAAAAGACGTGCTTGAGGGCCAGCGCTGTCGATGGACCAAAACAGACGTTCCTGTTCGCTGGCTAAATAATGATACCTTTTTTCGAGCACCATGGAGATAAACATTGATGTCATCATCTGGAGTTGTAACTGTACAATAAAGCATATTAATATTTTTTACTTACGTAGGTGGTAACGATAAATGCCGGTGAATATCTTATAACCAAATCTTTGTTGAAATTCTCTATCAAATAATGGAGACAGAGCAACATTAGACAGCAACCAGCTAAGCTCATAGAAGCATTTAAAATCTTAGTAAATTTATGGTAACCGAACTCATAAAATACTTTTTTCAATCCCACAAAGGGATCGTCAGACTCTGGAATTTATCATCTCTAATGAATAACTAAGTGTTGTGAAAAACTTACCATCGAAAGGAGTTACTCGATTCATTTTTCCGATTCAGTAAAATACAACGAACATTCGGACAAATAATTTTGCTAGGATGGTTATCACAAAAATTCCAATTTCAAAAATTTTTTTTTCCAAGTACCCAAATAATTGTTTAATTAGGAAATTTGAAACGTTGAAGCACCGTCGTGGACAGCTTACCTCTGAAGCGAGTCTTTGATTCTCCTTTCTACTTCAGGAAGGAACTGATTAATATTGTACATCGACAAGCATTTTTTTTATTTTATTCTCTTTATCTCAAATGACTCCTTTTGACTGATATCGAAGTATCAATAGCAATATAATAATGATGATGATGATGATAATAATGATCTTCACCGATAGTAGTAAATACTAGTAGGTGAATGCATCGCTTTCTTAAAATAATAATAAAATTAATTAATTATTCCAATCGATCGGCTAAAATACTAAATATTCTAGTTGATAGTCTTACTAATGTGTGTAGAAGGGACAAATCAGGGGATAGACAGTAAAATATTAATTTTTTTAATATATCAAGCGATTGTTGTTTTTCAAGGATCAGCATTTTCCAACGGTTCATTTTTCGACTAGAGTTGAAGATTTTATTGTTTTTTGACAACAGTTAATTTTAATTCTGAATCATTATTTATTACATTATTGTTTCATTCACCTCCAAGAGTGAACGAGCCACTAGGAGTGTCATAGAAAGGTGAACGTTTGCTTTAGTAAGAATTTGTCAAATCAAATCTTGATTCTTTCAATTTAGAAGTTTGTCATTGTGAAGATTCACGATAGAAACTTTTTATGTCATTTTCAAATGAAAGAAAAAACTTGACGTAAAAAGTAACACGGAAAAAGGATCTTTGGAACAGTACTTAAACAGTTGTAAAAACAAGTACAGAATTATTATAAATGATTGTAGTCGAAGCAGGCCGTGCCCATGTTGTGAAATTTTTGCAGCTTCCATGTGAACTGTCAATTTTTGCCTACTTGGACTACAATCATTTATAATAACCCTGTGTAATAGTACATACAGGGTCGCTAAAAAGTATGTGAACAGCTAAATATTTTCAGAACGGTTTAGCAGAGCTCGTTGAAATTTGACACAAAGTTACAACTGTTTAAATTCTATCATCTGAGATTTTTTTATCATTTATTTTGCAAATCGAAGACTAAATTCATTTTTTTTATGGCACAGGGGGTTAAATTTAATATCTATGAAAAGAGTATTTTTTGTGAATTCCGTAATTGAGATATGTGAAGCAATTAATTTGTGAAGCATTTTTCATAATGAAAAGATGTGCTTGAGGGCCAGCGCTGTCGATGGGCCAAAACAGACGTTTCTGTTCGCTAACTAAATGCAGTGTTCTTTTCGAGTAGACCAGCGATAATCATCGTCGATATAACCAATAATCGCAACAGTGCAAGTGAAAAATCTATTTAATTCTACGTAAGTAGACGGTAAGAACAGGTGAGGGGGCATATCTTAGGGTCAAGTTTTTGTTGAAATTCTTTATAATAAAGTAAACGCTGAGGAACAGGCTGAACCCATAACATATGATCAAACAAGCATTTAGAAATGTCGTAAACTTGTGATAGCCGAATTCATAAATACTTTTTTCAAACCGATGAAAGGATCATCAGACTCTGGAATTCATAATTATCACAAGTCACAAAGAAATTTGTCAAATACCAAACTCCACAAATATTTTCGAAGAGACATTTGAGTTTGGTCATAAACAGCTTACTACTAAAGCGAATTTTCGATTCACATTTCTAGTTTAGGAAAAACGAATTAGTATTTTTCATAAACAGAGAATTTTCTTTTCATTTTTCTTTCTTCTTTAAATTACTACTTTTAATCTACCTGTACAAAACTGACAATCAAATGATCTATAATTAATTTGTGACAATTCCTTTAACATAGGTTGTTCGTAGCAAAAATGAAACAACATTTTCTCGGAACAATTTATTCACTATAATGCTGAATAAAAATCACACAAATGATCAGTTTTTTAAATAGGAAAACAGTTTTTGAAGCAAATACAGAAATGACAAGCCATTGTCAAAAGGTTTTTTTGCGCTCCGCCCAGTTGCCGACCTCGACTTCGTCTCGGTCAATCTCTGGACTTGGCACAAAAAAAACTCACTTCTATTCTTAATGATGTAATCTACTATTGCAAATTTCAAAAATGGTGCGCTCGGTGCAAACAATTAAGAAGAAACATGAACAGCTTGTTTTTTATGACAACAGTTGTGTGAGACATGCATTTTAATACACTCTCTTAAGTTTCTATCGGTGGCCGCATGGCTGTCGGAGAAAGTACTCCGAGGTCGCGGTCCCGATGCTAGTGGGTTCGAATCCCACCGAAGGGGGAGGAATTTTTCAAAGGAAGAAACCTCCGCCGGGCCATGGATGTGTGTGTATGTCTCCTCGGGGCTGACGGTAGGGTGGTGGAAGGAAGAATCAACACTCTTTCGGCCACCACCGCGAGGTCAGCACGGGTTCGAGTCCCGTCGGGAAGGGCGCCCATGGGTGTATAAATGTTGTTGTGTATGTCTGTGAATGTGAGGTGGAATGGGTGTGGGTGGCCGGGGAAAGTGCCCCGGAGCCCCTCCGCATCACCTGAAGAAAGGATAGGCAAAGGAACAAGGAAAATGAATTGAAAAAACGGCCGACCGAAAGGTACCGTAAAAGCCGTATGGCAAAAAACGGGAATGGCAATTTAAAAAAAAAAAAAATATCGTATTCAACAAGCATCTCTGTGACTGCCAAAAACTAGTAACATCACAATGCCCCAAGCAGCTGAAATTGCGTAAATAAGATAGGTGAAGCGATTAATTTGTGAAGCATTCTTCAAAATCAAAAGACGTGCTTGAGGGCCGGCGCTGTCAATTGACCAAAATTGACGTTTCTGTTCGCTGACCAAATAATGAGCCCTTTTTTCGAGAACCATGGAGATAAACATCGATGTCATCATCTGGAGTTGGAATTGTACTCGAAAAATGCAATGAAGCAGATATTTCTTACGTAGGTGGAAACGATAAATGCCGGTGAATATCTTATAACCAAATCTTTGCTGAAATTCTCTACAAAATAATGGAAAGAGAGCAGCATACCATAGCAACTAGCTAAGATCAAAGTAGCGTTAACAATCTTTGTAAACTTGTGGTAGCCAAAGTCTATGAATACTTTTCTCAACATATCAAAAGGATCGTTGGACTCTGAAAATTGGTAATCTCTGATGAAGTAAATCAGTTACTTCAAAAAACTAACCGTTAAAAGAAGTTACTTGAGTCATCGTCAGCAAAATACAACCGTATCAAGATAAACGATTTCTACGTGGTCTGAAAAATTGCAAATTTAATAAATATTTTTCCCAGGTAGCGAAAAGAGTGTCAGATTCTGATATTTCAGATTTACAAGGACAATTAATTTCCATAAAAACAACTACACAATTTTTAACAAAGGAACTGCCTACCTACTGTATAAATGCGAACTTCTTTCCAAAATAAAACATTTGTTGTAATAAACAAAGTGTGTTAACCTTCATTTATGATGCTATAGTGAGAATACATTTTATTTAAAAAAAATTATGTAATAAATTGTAAGAATGATTAACCTAGAAACTGAACACTTAATTTTTAATTAATAACTCGATCTTCCCAGATCATGCGTTTTTTTGTAAGTTGTAAAAAACCAGAGCGTAACTACAAGCTGTACGAAACATCTGCAAAAACATAAATTGCACATATTATCGCTGATTTGCTTGTAAATCGTTTCTTACAGTAATTGCCAATTTGCAGTCTAAAACTATTCCAGCAAAAGTGATCGCAAATGGTTTTAAGCAATTCGTCAAGAAAATGTGTAAAACCATCTTGTTCCTCTTATTCCAGTTGTACCAGGCACACTTCGTTAAAGTGTCAAAATTGCAACTACTCTGAAAATAATTTAATTAAAGTTGTCGAAGAGAATCTCGATATTCTAGCCACCTCATCGATTAGCATCTGACCAGCCTGACAGAAAGTGGCAACAATAAGAACGTTAAACATAATCCCGAAACATAAGCGAAGCTTCAAAATGTTGCTCGCGTCCGCAAGAATCTGAAGCATTAGTAATCATTCTGATGTGTTGTCTACTTCTGTTATTAAATGAAACGCACATAAGATACGAAGTATAATGCAGAAATACAAATTAGAACACCTAGAAGCAAAAACAATGCCATCACAGATCTAACCGTTTCCACTAGTTCCTTTGTTAACCTACAAACATAATCCTTGCAAAAACATAACTATCTAGAATTTGTGTTATCACTCTACCTTGTTATTACAACATGATGTTGGATGCAAAAACATAACTTCTTGAATGTTTGGTTTTGATGGTGGAGACGTTTTTCAAATGATAATTTCTCCGGAATAGTCTTGTCATCAGACATTTGTAAAATATGTTCATTGATCAAAAGAAATTGCAAGCTTAACTGTAATATGTTATACAACAAGGTACCACAGTGACGAAATGATGAATAAATAGCAAAAGGTGCACAATAAAAAAACATTTGAGAAATAATTTTTGAACTTGATGCTAAATATTGATCAGAAACGTCTTCAATCATTAACCATTCTCTGTGGTTACCAAAAACTGGTAACATAGCAATGCTCCAAATGGCTAAAACTGTGTAAATAATATAAGTGTAACAGTTGATTCTTGAAGCTTTCTTCAAAATGATGAGTCGAACTTGAAAACCAGCGCTGTTGATGGACCAAAAGAGACGTTTCTGTTCGCCGAGAAAATAAAAAACCTTATTTTCGAGGAGCATGGAAATAATCATCGACGTTATCATCTGCGGGCGCAGTCGTAAAAATGCAAGAAAGAAGTGAATCAAATTTAATCTTTTACTTACATAGACCATAACGCTAAATGATGGTGCATATCTCATGACCAAATCTTTGCTGAAGTTCTTTATCGTAAAGTGAACAACTAGCGACAGACCAACACAACTGGTTAAAGCCAAACTAGTATTGAACAATTTTGTAATTTTGTGGTAGCCAAAGTCGATGAATACTTTTTTCAACACCCCAGAAGGATCGTGGGACTCTGAAAATTAGTAATCTCTGATGAATAAATCTGTTACTTCAAAAAACTAACTAACTGTTAAAAGAAGTCACTTGAGTCATCGTCAGCAAAATACAACCGTATCAACATAAACGATTTCTACCTGGTCTGAAAAATTGCAAATTTAATAAATATTTTTCCCAGGTAGCGAAAAGAACGTCAGATTCTGATATTTCAGACTTACAAGAACAATTAATTTTCATAAAATTTTCATAAAAATAACTACACAATTTTTAACAAAGAAACTGCTTACCTACTGCATAAATGCGAACTTCTTTCCAGCGTTTTCCTTTTCTATTGTCTCGAAACGGCCGTTTTTGATCTATGTACAACTACAATGCTGATGTTACTTTTTTTACGAAATAGTTACCAATAATTGATTGGGGTGATTTACTTCATAATTCTCAAGGTAACTCTTTGATTCTTCATTAGTGTCATTACTAATTAAAACAATTTAGAAGATTGTGATGCTGTTAATCCAGAATGACAATGGTAAGTTTAACTTTCCAACCAAATAAAGAAATGCTACTATTGATATAAAACGAACCAGCGAACTGACCCCACGGAAACAAAATTATTTAGTGATTTTCTTAACGACGAAAACTGAATCGAACACTGTAAATATTCCTTTTGAAGTATTTAGTGACCAATATGGGTCATCCAGGTACTTCGATTGGAGAGAAAAACATAAAGAAGCTTTTGTCTATTTTATACCTAAAGGTGTTTTTTTAAATTTGGCGTCGAAGCAGGCGTTGGAGAGTCGATTGAGATCGCACCACTCGTGTAAAAGCGTAAGATTTAAACAGCTGATCCGTGATCCGTAACCTGTATAGTGCGTTCACAATCGACAATTCAACGTCTACTTCAACGCGAAATTAAAAAAAAACACCATTTATATGAACTAATTGCTAAAAGCGATAGATTTTTATTTTGCGTGAATAAGTAGCAGATTTGTGTCTTTTAAACTTTTTTGTTCGACACTGTCAGCATTTGAGAATTTTCTCCCATGTGAACGGATTTTGATAAATGTCACAACTTGTCAAAACGAAACGTCAAGCTAATTTAAAAGATTTTAAGCGATTTGGAGCCTTTAAGGAGCTCGTCGAGCAAAAAAACGTTGTATTCAACTCGTTCGTGTGTAAATTGGGCCTTTTTTACACACAACCTCGTTAAATAAACTATAGTTGACTCATATTGCAAAGAACCACTTGTCATTTGCAGCAGCATTTTTTAAATATTTTTGAACCAAATAAAGGCACAACGGGATAGTTGAGATTGAATATTTTTCATATAAGTACAGTTTTGAAGTAACTTCAAATGACTAATGCCATAAAAGTGGTTCTTTGCAACTTGAGTTTAGTTTACTATTATTTTACTAGCAACAATTATTATAATTCTGAAAAAGAACAACAAAAATAAAAATGTAGCTTTAATAGAAGAAACTCTTAATTAAATACCCAAAAACAAACAATAGCGCAAGTGTTCAAATTGCTCTCCGTCAACCATTTGGCACTGATCGATACGAGTGTAAATACTTTGTACACTTCGCTCAAGGACTTCAGGAGTAATGTGCTCTACTTCAGCGCGAATTCTTTGCCGTAACTCGTCTAAATTATTTGGCCTATTAAAATAAACCCTTGATTTTAAATAACCCCACAGAAAAAAATCTAAGGGAGTCAAGTCTGGGGAACCCGGTGGCCACTCAATTGCTCCTCGACGTCCTATCCACCTTGCAAGAAATGTGGCGTCAAGATATTGACGAACGTTGATTCCAAAGTGAGAAGGCGCCCCATCTTGTTGAAACCAAATATCCTGATGGGCTACATCTGCTTCGTGATCATTTGGAAACATTGCTGTCAGAGCTGGCACTAAATCAAACCGCAAAAAGTCCTAATAACTTGGTGCTGTAAGGTTTTCTTCAAAAAAGTAAGGCCCTATAAAAGCCGTCCGATTATTTCAATCTAAATATTTAATTTCCCTTGGAAAAAGGAAAGGATACATCTTTGATTTCCCCCTGAGAGAGGGCGGGCTGCTGAGACTTTCCAGAGCCTTTTCAGCCACACTGACGGGAAGATCCGGATTGGTGTGGAAGGAAGTACTGAGGGGTTAATCTGACCCAGCATCACCTTATTTGTGATGTGAGACCTGTGCTCATACCACGATGTGATGGTGTGGGGAAAAGTTCCGCGAAAAAACCCACCCAGGTCAGGCGGCGGGATTAGAACCAGGGACCTCCCGAGTGCAAAGTGGCGCGCTAGGCGCTTGGCCGCGATGCTCAGTAATTTCATTGGCGTTGACTGTGAGAGTCTTGAGTCCATTGAGGATTTTGTCTTGACCAACATCTCCAACTGTAACGATGTACTGTCCCATTCTGGCAAAAAGTGGTTTCGTCAGAAAATAGGATATTATTTAAAAAATTGGGGTCTTCATCGCAGCGTAACATTAGTTCTTCGCAAAACTGCATGCGGCGGTCTGGATCATCCTCGTTTAATTCGTGAATCAATTGAATTTTGTAAGAATGATATTTCTCTTTCTTCAACAACTTCACGACAAAAGAATGTTCCACGTTGTTATTTAGGGCTAGCTGACTTATAGAGAATGGAGAGGATTTTCTTCAGCTGCAACTAACACATCTAATCTGGTTTCTTCGTTTACTCGAGGGCAACCAATTTACTTACTGTGGATCTTGCAATAGGATGTTCTTGGTTGAATAATTCACATGTTTCCTCATGTGTTCTTAGCTTATCACCATATCCAACCATTATTAAAATTTCTATTCTTTCCCCTTCAATTAAACGTGCCATTTTTTGTTAAAGGCAAAGAGAATTCGCTTTTAAAAAACTTGCTAAATGGCTCTTTCACACTCTCAATAAAATACTCAAGTGCTGTTTTATAAAAGATTTATTAGTTTTTGTTTTATCCGTCAAAAGTGAAACAAACATGATAACGATAATTTGCAAAAACAAGTTTAAATTTTGAAGTATGTTATTTTCTCAAAAAAGCTATCAAAGGTACCAATTTTTTTTCACCATCATTTAAGTAGTTGGGCCATCTATAAAAAGCAGCAAAAAATTGGGGTTGTTTTTGAAAAAAAAAAAACAATGATGATGTTATTGTGTCATAAGTAAAATTTTTATCTCATAAGGTGGCTAATTAAAAAATAAAATTGACCTGTCTGAGCGTTTTGCTTGAAAATATTAAATAACGCAATTATAAATTTTGTTCCTTACTTTATCACCACATTGTATACAGGGTGTAACAGAAAAAAGTGCATTTATTTTAACTGGTAGTAGAACTCATCTACTACAACTTTTCTAAATAATTTTTTTTTTCGAAAATAAATTCTGAAGGGTTTTAAAAATTAATTTAAATTTACTAAAGTCTTGCTTACCCACCTATGGAACGATTTTAATCTAACTACATTTAATAAAGAAGGAAAACAAACAGCAGTAATAAAAAAAAAAACAAACAAAAATGAAACCATTTCATTCATCAAATGCAGGTTATACGATTCCTGCTTAAAAAAGTTTTTAGACTTATAAAATTGCCTTCAATGTGAACGGCACGTCAAAATAAAAGGAGGACAAATGGCAATTCAGTTTTGTAAATTCCAAAAAACTTTATTTAAAAAAGTTGTTGTAATTGATGAGTACTATTACCAGTTAAAATAAATGCACTTTTTTTTGTTACAACCTGTATATTTTTTTAAAACCCGTTCGAAAAACTATGTTAGTTGAAAGAAGATTTTTTCAAAATGTGTTCTGTGCTTGTTTTAATATCACTTCAATGTTTCTTTGCCGATGAAAGCAACAACCTTCAAAGGAAATTGACGTGTTGGTAATTATGTAAAAATGACTCAAAAGCCGACTGTATACCTAATACAGTGTGGAACAAAATGATTGTCATCGAATTAGCTTTGGAATTTTTTCACATGTAAATGTTCTTGCGCCTACTTTATAGCCTACTTTAATCATAAATTTAAATGATCTCACGGTATTTCTTCAACAAAAGGAAAGTTATAATGAGGATAACAAAGAAAGAAGAAAACAACATATTGTATTGAGTGTCCTGGGCAACCAAGGTACTAGGACTTGGAAGGTTTTAACAAATTTCATTAATACAAATATTAGTGTTTTCATTCATTTTTGTCTTATGTCTACTTAAATCATTGGTTTTTAATTGTTGTAATTTCTACTCTTAAAATTAAATAAAACAATCTCTGTTTCGCAATCAATTAGACGAGTCGCTCGTTCGTAATGCGTTGTGCCCATTGTGCCCTTTGTGCCACTTTAAAATTCATCGCCTTGGCAGTGAATGTATGCCTAGAGAAAATGGTGAAAAGACATGTTATAATCTTGCTTAAGTGCTTTGATATGAAAGTATTATAAAACTATTCAGAGAGTTTTTACATACACACACACCACCTTCAAGATAAAACGGCTTTTTGTAAGTTGTAGAAAACCAGAGCGTAAGTACAAGCTGTACGATACACCTGTAAAAACATAAATTATACAAATTATCGCATTTTTGCTTGTAAATATTTTCTTACAGTAATTGCCATTTTGTAGTCTAAAACTATTCCAGCAAAAGTGATCGCAAATGGTTTTAAGCAATTCGTCATGAAAATGTGTAAAACGGTTTTGTTTCTTTTATTCCATTTGTACCAGGAACATTTCATCAAAGTGTCAAAATTGCATCTACTCTGAAAATATTTCAATTAATGTTGATAAAGAAAAGTTCTATTTTCTAGATACTTCATTGATTAGGATCTGACCAGCGTGAGAAAAAGTGGCAACAATAACAACGTTAAAGATAAACGGGAAACATAACCGAATCTTCAAAATGTTGCTGGTGTCCGCATAAATCTGAAACATTAAAAATTATCCTGAACTGTTGCTAATTCACTAACTAAACGAAATGCACAAAGTAAGATACGAAGTACAACGCAGAGATGCAACTTAGGACACCTAGAAGCAAAAAAATTGCCATCACAGATCTCACCATTTCGACTAGTTCCTTTGTTAACCTACAAATATAATTCTGGCAAAGACATATCTATAATTTGTGTTGTCACTCTACCTTGTTATTACAACATGATGATCGATACAAAAACACAACTTTTTGAATGTTTCGTTCTCGTGTCGGACACGTTGTTCACACGTCAACTTCTCAAGAACAGTCTTGTCATCGCAAATTTGCAAAATGTGTTGGTTGATCAAAAACATTTGCAAGTACAACTCCAATATGATGTACAACAAGCTGCCACACTGACGAATTGATGTGTAAATAAAGAAAGGTGCAAAAGAAAATGTAATATTGTATAAAATATTCGAACTTGATCCGAAATATCGGTCAAAAACGTATTCAGCGAGCATCCATTCTCTGTGACTGCCAAAAACTGGTAACATCACAATGCTGCAAGCGGCTGAAATTCCGTAAATAAGATAGATGAAGCAATTAATTTGTGAAGCATTCTTCAAAATCAAAAGACGTGCTTGAGGGCCGGCGCTGTCGATGGACCAAAACAGACATTTCCGTTCGCTGACTAAATAATGAGTCCTTTTTTCGAGAACTATGGAGATAAACATCGTTATCATTATCTGTAGTTGCAATTGTACAAACCGAGAAATGTTTTCATGTTTTTACTTACGCAGATGAAAATGATAAATGCTGGTGAATATCTTATAACCAAATCTTTGTTGAAATTCTCTATTAAATAATGGAAACAAAGCAACACTATACAGCAACTAGCCAAGCTCAAACAAACGTTTAAAATCTTTGTAAACTGGTGGTAGCCAAAGTCTATGAATACTTTTCTCAACACATCAAAAGGATCGTCGGACTCTGAAAATTGGTAATCTCTGATGAATAAATCAGTTACTTCAAAAAACTAACCGTTCAAAGAAGTTACTTGAGTCATCTTCAATAAAATACAACAGGTTTAACAAAGGAACTCCTTAGCGTATTAATCTAAACTTCTTTCCAGCGTACTCCATTTCTACTGCCTCGTTTTGGAAGTTATTGATCTATGTAAAACTACAATGCTAATGGTACTTTTATTACGAAATAGTTACGAATAATTAATTGGGGTAATTTAATGCATAATTCTCAAGGTAACCCTCTAATTCTCCATTAGATTAATTAATAATTCATTACTAATTAATTGCCGTGCCGCCGGGTGGAGGTGGGATAGTAAATATAATTTAGAAGGTTGTGATGCTGGTAATCCATAATGGCAATGTTAAGTTGTACCTTCAAAGCACATTCCAACAGCACAGGGCCATTGATATAAAACGAATGAGCGAACTGACCCCAGATAAACAGTTTCCTGTGTGTGTTATTAGGCATAGGATTTTTTATCGAGGCGATATCCGAGATTAAAAACATGCCGTGTAGGGAAAATAGCTATTTTTCAATACAAGTGAGCAAAGTGGTGCATTTCATTACGCGGGCGGAAGTTGGGCATCCGAGCCGTAGGCGAGGGCCCCAACCGGACAAGTGATTAAATGCACATTTGTTCATGCGTGTTGAATCTCTTTTTTTCCATGATCATAAAAAAGAGTTGCGGAATTGAAATTTCGGGCAGCATTCAAATCACTTTTTTAAAGTAAATAAATCAAAATGACGAGTAAAAATGAGGTTATATTAACGTAAACTGTACATATGTACTGTTACCAAGGAGGTTAAAGTAAGAGGAGGGAAAGCGCCCTATGCTAGTAATGCATTGAAAGTGATGCCAATCGTCCACCGGGTATCGCATCGCTTTGGCGCCAGTGGCGTTCCTTTAACCCCCGCAACAACGTGGTAAGCGTTTTTATGTTACAACAAATGCTCCAGTGCGCCCCGTCATGTACTTACAGTTTTTTCTGAATTATAAATTTACTTCTTTTATTTTTGTTAATTTTTTTCATGTACTTTATGTTACAAATGACAATAAATGCATCTGTCTTTTATAGGCCACTGATACCATCCCCACCAACCACCCCTGTTTAGCAACCTTTTATGGCTCTGCACGATTTGGCGGGTGGCATCACTTTTTCAAACTGGCTTTCCCTCCTCTTACTTTAACCTCCTTGACTGTTACGTTATTTATTTTTACTCTGGCCCGATGGCTGAATAAAATAACGATTTGGGTAATTGTTCACTTTAACTACTTCTGGAATTTTCGCGTTTTTTTTGGCTATACAGCCTCAGGACGTCCTCCTACATCGTTTCCCACCAGTCAAACCTTGTGCAAATGAAAATTCTCCTTACCCTTTAGTTATACTAAGACTTGGCGCGACCTTGACGCGACCTTGAAACACAACAAGAGAGAAAAAAAAGGGCATTTGCACAAGGTTTGAATGGTGGGGCACGATTTAAGAGGACGCCCTGAGGCTGTCTAGCCAGAAAAAACGCGAAAATTCCAGAAGTAGTTAAAGTGAACAATTACCACGATTTGGGCGTTAGCGTCGTGACCAGGAATTGACTGAAGACGGCACCGCTGGAACGCAAACCGAAGGAGAGGATGAATGACAACAAACTTACTCAAGACCTCGCTATAATAAAAATAAAATGAAAGATAATTATAACAAAATGTAGAAAAGAAAAATTATTGACATATACAGGGTGGACCATCGTATGGCATTTTTTAAATTTAACCTATTTAAAATGGTCCAAAAAAGATGAAAATTGGAGGAATTGATCTTCAATTTTGATACTACAACATGGCATAATTATTTTTTAGAAAACAAAATTGTGGTGAAAGTTGATTTTGATAGCAATTTATTATCAAATTATTAAAGCTATCAGTTTTTTTTTCTTTCACTGCATCTACGTAGTGCGTACATTATGATGATATGCAAAACGGAATTTAGATTGGTATAGTGATTGAATAAACCGAAATATTAAATAATGTAATGGAAAACACTTTTATTTATGGCCGAGTTCTTAAATGACAACCCTCATGAACTTGTGTCAGGCTGATTTACAACTGTCCCCAGTAAAAGTGGTTCTGAGGTACAATCGACACGAGCTATGAGTAATAAGATCCAGGCCCGTACTTAAATCTTCTATGGAATTTAAAACTCTCTATTTTAAATTTTTGAAAGCAACATTGTTAAAACAGCTTTGCTTACTCATTTAATATTAAGCATTGAAGACAAATTACATTTATCTAGTTATTTTACCCACTTATTGAAATCCAGGTAAAAGCAAGATTAGTTGAAAATTTAAGTAGCCACTACATTACTACTTTACTTTATTTTACCCTACGGGCTTTAAAGGATTCCTATACTTTACAGTTCTAAATAAACTTACAATTCCAAAATCATTCTTTTTCTTTTTTAAATTAACCTACATTTTCTTTTATTCCCCACCCCTCTCCTTCTCTATCCTTTCCCTCCTCTTCCATACCTCTTTCATCCATCCTATCTCTCTTCCGTCTTCGTTCAGTATTTCTCCCCGTTCCTTTTCCTCCCTTTCTCTCATTTCACCGCATCCTCTCCACATGTGCTCGATCGTCTCTCTCTCCTCACGGCACATCCTGCACATTCTTTCCTCCTCCTCCATCCAGTACTTATTTTCTCTCTCTTCGTTCCCACATCTAAATCTCGCCATCATTTTCCTTTCTTTCGTGCTCTCTCTCCCCAGATACACCGGAACATCCTCTGTCACGCACCTTTCATACTCCCTGTTGTACCTCGCTTCTCTGATTCTCTCCCTTCTCTCCTGCTTGTCCGTATCTCTGTCCCTCTCGCTCAGCTCCGCACACATCCATCTTCCTTCCGCTCTCATTCTTTCCACTTCCTCTCTGGCATACCCGTTCCTCCTACAGTACTTCTCTCTCTCCTTCTCATCCGCGTTCTTTTTCTTTTCTCTATAGCACTCAGTCAGTATCCTGCATTCTTCCCTTCCACCCATTCTGTCCTCGAACTTTGCCGCTCTCTTTCCCGCTTTTACTCTCAGCTTGCTCCTCTTGCACTCTTCCCTCACTATGTACCCTGGTGTTTCTCTGTCCACTCCTAGCACCCATCTCAAATATTTCTCTTGCACCCTCTCCACCTCCTCCCGTTCCTTCCATCCCCATATCTCTGCTCCGTACATCAGCACGCTCTCCACCATGCTCTCGAACATCATCATTCTCCTCCCGAACTCGCCTCCCCACATTCTCTCTCCTATTCCCCACACACATCCAACTACCTTGTTCGCCTTCCTCACTACCTCTCTCACTTGCGCCCTGACTGTGGCTCTCTCGTTGAAGGTGTAGCCCAGGTACTTAAACTCGCTCACTCTTTCTATCTTGCCTTCTTCCCACTTCCACTCGCTCTCCTCATTCTTCCTCTTTCTCTTGCTGAACACCATCATTTTTGTCTTCTCTACATTCACTTCCAGCTTTTTCTTTCTCACATACTTTTCCAGGTTCCTCATCATTTCTTTCATCTCTCTCTCACTCTTTGCCACAATCACCATGTCGTCCGCATACGCCAGGCTCCATACTTTCTCCCTACCCACTACAACCCCCCCCGCCTGCGCTTTCTTCAACATTTCGTCCACATCCGCTACGTATATCGTGAACAGCAGGGGACTGAGCGGGCAGCCCTGTCTCACTCCCTTTGTTGTCTCAAACCATTCGCCCTCTTTCTCTCCCACCTTCACCTTGTTCCTCGTTCTCGCATATATCTCCTCGACCTTCCGCACCAGCCATTCACTTATTCCTCTTTCTCTCATACATTCAAACATTTTCACTCTGTCAACCTTGTCGAACGCCGCCTTGAAGTCTATGAACAATGCGTACATCCTCCCCCCTTTCTTCCTCAATTCGTTCCTTGCTAAATGGTCCAGGATGTACACATTGTCCACAGTACCCCTTCCCTTTCTGAACCCTGCCTGACTATCCGGCAACACTCCCTTTTCCTCGATTTCCCTCTTCATCCTTTCGCTCAAAACAGACGCATACAACTTATACCCCGTGTTCAGGAGAGTTATTCCTCGGTAGTTTTCCGCTCTATTTTTCTCGCCTTTTTTAAAAATTGGGCAGATTACGCCTTCTCTCCAGTCCTCCGGGAATCCCTCTCCTCTCCATACCCCATTCATCAGTTCCACCATTCTCTCTACCATTCTTTCAGTCCCATACATCCACGCTTCATTTTGCACCCCGTCCCATCCCGGTGCCTTTCTCTTTTTCAAGTATCTTATGTGTCTTCCCACCTCCTCCGCTGTGATTTCTGTTTCCTCCATCACCGTCTGCTTCTCTTTCCTTTGTGTTCCCACCTTTCCTTCTTCTTTCCTCCCTTCCAGCAGTCTCATGAAGTACTCTTCCCATTCTTGTATTGTTATTTCCTCGCTCACAGGTTCCTTTTTCTTCCTCTCTCTGTTTATGTATTTCCACACCTCCCTCTCTGTTCTTATTTCTTTTATCTCTTTCTCCTCCCTTTCCCTCTTCTGCTTCTTCTTCTCTCTACATCTCTCTCTGTATCTTCTTTTCGCTTCTAGGAATCTGCTTCTGTCAATTTCGTTCCTCCTCCATCCTCTCAGCGCCTTTACCACTTCCCTCTTTGCTTGCTCACATTCTCTGTCCCACCATCCATTTATCTTTCCTGCCCCTTTCGCTCCCCTTACTATCACCTCCTTTTTCTTCGTCGCTTTCTCGATCACTTCCTTTAGCTCTGTCACCATCTTCTCTATTTCCTGCTCCTTGAATGTTGCTTCCTCCAGTCTCCTCCTGTACTCTCTCACTCCATGTTCACTCCACACTTTTACTATCACCTTCTTCTCCTCCTCTCTCATTTCTCCCTTTTCCTTTTCTTCTTGGTTCGTTCCCTCTATGGTAATTTCTAGAGGGAGATGGTCGGAGTCCACTCTTTCTCCCACTCTGAACTCTTTCACTCTCTCCCATGCTGCCTCATTTACTATTGCGTAGTCTATGACTGTTTCCCCCCTGCTGCCTACGTATGTCACTTCCCCTTCCTCATCCCCTCGTTTATTCCCGTTCAGCACTTCCCATCCATTTTCTTCTATCCACTCTATCAGCCTCTTCCCCTCTGCATTTTCCACTTTGTCTTTCGTTTTTCTTCTCCCATCCCCTTTCTCTTCTTCCCAATTTCTGGCTCCTCTCTCTCCAATTCTCCCGTTAAAATCACCCCCTAACAGCATGCATTCTTCCCTGTCCATCTTCATTGTGTTCTCGACCCGTCTTGTTGTTTTCCTCATCTCCTTGCTATATACTGTTGCTATTTTCCACCATTCGTTATCTATATGAACGTTTCTTTCCATGTATCCCTCTTCTTCCCCCTTTTCTTTTTGTTTCTCTTCAATTCCCAACTTTACCCCTGTTATTATTCCCCCTGCAGCTCTCCCTCTTTTTCTTTCTCTTTTTGCCCATTGTCCTTCCCATTTATATTCTTTCGGTAGCGTCTTTTCTACTTTTTCCCAGCTCTGTTTCTCCACCCACGTCTCCACCAGTCCCACTACCTCGAATTGTCGTACATAGTCCCAAAATTCATCCCCTCTTTTTCTTAATCCCGCTACGTTCCAATATAATACTTTTGCTCCTTTCCTCCCTTTCGTACCTTGTTTCTCTTGTTCCCCTTTGTGCTTTCCTTCCGTTTTCCCTTTTTTTTGTCCATCTACCCTTTTCTTTATCCTTTGTCCATTTCCGTTGTCTCCCTTTCCTCCCTCTCCTCTTCCTACATCTACTGAAAAACCTCCAGTCTCCCCTTTTCTTCATTCCATCTCATCTGCACCCCCTCTATGGTTATTTTCATGTACCCAACTTTTAGATCTTTCCCTTGTCTCCTTTCTTCTCTGGCGATGGCTCGTATTTTTTTCTGTATTTCCCTTTCCTTCTTTGTGAGGTCGTTGTCAATAAATATTTTCTCTGTTGCCCTATTTCCTCTCAATTTTCCTTTTTGCTTCATTACCTTCTCTTTCCCACTCCACTCTTCCATTTGCACTAGTATTTGGTCCTTGTTTATGTTGTAGCAATCTTTAACTTTCGCTTCCCCTATGTTTTCTTTTATAAACTTTTCTACTTCCTCTCTGCTCTGCTGCTTGCTACTTCCCTCACTTCTCCATCCCGTTATCACTATGTTATTTTTCCTTCTTCTTCTTTCTTCATTCTCCATCTTCGTTTCCAGCCATGCTACTCTCTCAGACATGCTGTTTTTCTCCTCCTCCCATTTCTTTTCTTTATTCTTAAATTCTTCCCTTAGTTGTTCTATTTCTCTCTTGACATCTTGATTCTCTTTTCTCAGCTCCTTTATTTCCTCTGTAATTTCCCTTTTCACTTCCTCCAGCTTTTCCAATATCTTTTCCATTTCCCTGCCTAATTTCTTCTCCACTTCCGGTGACCTTGCGGTTTTTTTACTTGTCCCAAATACCTCTTCCTCCTCCTCCTCTTCTTGTCTTCCTGTCTTCCCTTTTCCCGTTCTTTTCCTTTTTTTCTTGTCTTCCTGGGACGCCTCCCCCCTTCCTTGGCTAAAAGATCGGTTTCTGCTTCCCTCGCTCATAGGCTTGCTCTTTACCTCCTAGATGTCGCCGTTTTATATCGCCGTTTTCCGTTTGTTTAACCTTCTCTTCTTGGGTGTTTCCTTCCTCCCCACACCGCTCCGCCTCTTCCTACCTTGCTTCGCTGATCTCTTGCTTGCTTGCTTCGCTGATCTCTCTTATTTTTCTATACCTTTACTACTTTTCCACTTCACTCTCTTAGCTCGTTTTCTGCCACGTGTAGCTCGCTTCGTCGGTAATACAGGAATTAAGTAGCCACTATTTAAATCTTATCTACTCAAGCGTATTTTCTGGGTTTATTAGATTTGTTAAGTACTAGGAAAAAGGATTTATTTGAAAATTTACCTGCCTGCTGTTATTTTAAGAATTTACCTGATTGTAACAAAATGTTTAGTTTATTATTGAACTTCCAACAGTCTGGACGTGCTTTTGAGTTGTGTAGTTTTTGTGAAATTAATTCTGAACAGTAATTATGCCTTTTCAATATTCATTTGAAGAAAATACTGATATGCTACTAATTTTTGGAGAATGTGGCAGAGACGCTACTCTGGCCGCTGAAACTTACGCCGCGAGGTTTCCGCAAAGCCGTGCTCCAAATCATCAAATTTTTAAATCATTAGTGTCTTCTTTACGTGAAACAAAGTACAAAAATTGAATTGGTAGAGGCGGACCCATACCTTGGCCAGCGAGATCACCTGATCTTACACCACCAGATTTTTTCTTATGGGGTGCCATCAAAGAACGTGTTTTCCGGGAGAGACCGACAACAAGAGATATTATGAGGGAAAGACTAATTACCGCCTTCCGCGAATTTAATGACCTGAATGTTGCGGCTACCGTTTAAGCAAATTTTAAGAGACGCTTGCGACTTTGCATCGAACAGGAAGGTCATCATTTTGAACATCTAATGTAAAATAAAATAAATTAAAAATCAACTATTTGTTTATTTTATCTAAATCCGATTATCAAAAAAATTTTAAGTCCGCCCCTGAAATAAAGTCTACCCTCGGCTCGTCAGAGATACCTTTTGTGATTTATGGTTGGTTGTAATACTTTACAGCGGGCATTGTGAACGCAAATTTGTTGTGGACAGAAGTTACAGCAATAAATCCATTATACTTTGCCGACAAAAATCACAAAATCTCAATTCATTTAAAATCAAAGGTTCCTATCAAATTTTAAATTTCGGGAATACATTTTCCATAATATTTTAAATGTAATTATTAAAAAAAAAATTTTTGAATTTCTGAATTTTTTCACTTTATAGCGTCCCCTTAAGCTGTTTAGAAACTTAATTCAAAAAAATAAAATTACCATGGTGTAGTACTTTAATTGAAGATTGTTACCTGTAAGTTTATTTTTTTTTTTAACAACTAGAAATAGGTTAAATCTCCAAAATGCCATACGATGGTCCACCCTGTATAATAAAACTAAACCAGGTTTGTGTAATGATAATAAATTTTGACAATAAAGTTATAAATGGACTAACGATTTGTACGAAAATGACTTAATTACAATGAGTTGAATTTGAAACCAAATGGCTGTTTAACTGCTGGCGAGTGCTGTCCTTCTGGAGGCGGCAGGGACGACTGGATGGGGTCTGCTCCAGAGTACCACTTCTTGATTCTGTGACCCTCCTCGCACAGGCTCGGCTCCGACGAAGGGAAGGACGTGGACCAGCCTGAGAACCTCGTGTTAGAAAATCTGGCGATTTTGGGGACCTGGAGGAGATCCGGCGTGGGGGTGGAGCTGCCACCGTTCGCTGTCCGTCGACCTGTTCGCGTACACGTGCGTTTTAATTTGAGGTACCGCTTGCACCCGAAAGGGGAGAAAATGTTGAGCTAAATTTCTTACCAGGCCGAAAGGGGAGAGTGACTTCGATCCGCACAGGGCGATTTGTTCCAGAAGGGAACCTCTTGGCGTAATCATCCTTGTAACGCCCTTGGTGCATGAATACCTATTTCCTCATTAGTGATTCAATTGCCATCTTTGCTCACTATTTTCAGTGAGCAAAGACCACTGAAATTCAATGATTATGGAAAAAAATTGATTTCCTACGTAAATTAAATTCGTTTTATCAAATGGTATGTTTTACAAATAAATAAAAATGCTGGGTTAAAACCAATTTATTTTAAGATAATATACACTAGGTATGCTAATAAATTTTATAACTAAATAGGTCAATTTCAAAAATGGTGCGATTGAGAGAAAACCTGAGCAAAGTAATGATAATGATTTTCACCTAAAGTGGTAATTATTTAAACTGCTCTAATTACATTCCTGCTTCATTAGCTTAAAATATTAATAAATTCATTAATAATGTCATGCAATGTGTTAAATAAATTAATAAGTAGTGCTCTAGTTAAGTTTCTGCCTAATGCGCTCAAATAGAGACAAATTAAATGAGTGGAGAGAGTGAAAAATATTTTTTCCCTACCGGTTAGAAATGTAGGTTGTGGATACCTCATTTGAGGTGAGAAAATTCAACTTTCTCGCTAAGGTAAGAAAGTTAATCATGAAATGTTTATGGTAAAACTGTACCAAAATACAAATGTCAAAAGTGTCAAAAGTGAAATAAGTTATTGATAAATGAAAGCCAATTCAATGAAGTAAGTTGGTAGGTCAATCATATAATATGGAAAATAAACAGATAAGCTAGGTAGGTAGATTACTTTACCCTGTTTATATCAAATTTTCGAACAAACCTCAAATCTTCAAATGCGATGACAAGTTAATTAAACAAATAACACAGCCTCCTATTCAATTCTCAAAATTTTCGTTTTAAATCACGAATATAACCATCTTGTTTTACTTTTTTCAACAAAGTTGTGCCGGTAGGGAAAAAAATTGTATTCAAACCTTGTTAAGAAAGTGTCCTTGCAGACCTTAGGCACTTACAAACCTCGTCTACGACTCGGTTTATAATCTTTGCCTGCGGTCTGCAAGAAACCACTTTCTTACCTTGGTTTGAAATATACTATTTTCCCTACCGGTTAGAAATGTAGGCTGTGGATACCTCATTTGAGGTGAGAAAATTCAACTTTCTCGCTAAGGTAAGAAAGTTAATCATGAAATGTTTATGGTAAAACTGTACCAAAATACAAATGTCAAAAGTGTCAAAAGTGAAATAAGTTATTGATAAATGAAAGCCAATTCAATAAAGCAAGTCGGTAGATCAATCATATAATCAGGAAAATAAACAGATAAGCTAGGTAGGTACTACAACTTCTGTTTATATCAAATTTTCGAACAAACGTCAAATCTTCAAATGCGATGACAAGTTAATTAAACAAATAACCCAGCCTACTATTCAATTCTCAAAATTTTCGTTTTAATCAGGAATATAACCATCTTTTTTTGACTTTTTTCAACGAAGTTGTGCCGGTAGGGAAGAAAATAGTATTCAAACCTTGTTAAGAAAGTGCCCTTGCAGACCTTGGGCACTTACAAACCTCCTCTACTGCTCGGTTTATAATCTTTGCCTGCGGTCTGTAAGAAAGCACTTTCTTACCTTGGTTTGAAATATACTATAATTCTTCTCATATTATAATAAAATCAAAACATATGGATTATCAGCATCACAACCCCCTAAATGGTTGACAATTTTTGTATTCTAGACGATAGTATAATCCAATTATCTTGTCCTTCGAGCCGGATTCGGTGCTGCGAAGTCAATATAAAATTAATTTGTTTCCGCACAGAGAGTCTTTCTGGACGTTCTTGTATACAAAAGGCTAATCTCCTGTATGTCCGTCCAACTGCCAGAAAATATTTTTAACACGATAGCCTTGAAACTTTATAATATAAGTCAATATGCGTTTTCCTTCTTCCATATTAATAATATATTAATAATGCAAATCTGAATAATCTGAATTGATGATTGACTCGAACAAAATCGTTAAGGTCGTTAATGACGTAAATAAAAACTTGCAAGTAGAGTAAAATTGCAAACAGTTAATTTTAAATAGACGATGAGGATATTTACCAATATTTCTACTCTAAGCACATTGTAATGGGATAGTTTACTCCAGGATAGGATATTTAAGGTAGTGACGCTACCATGGAGACCGATTTCAAATGTCAAAAATTTCAATGAGAGGGCCTTATGAACACGAAAATGTATATGAATGAAGTTGGCCATGATTTAGGTAGCGTGTGTTGCTTTTACGTATAACAGATGGCGGTGTTCAAGAAAAGCATGTTCTTACCTGTCACAGGAGTAATATTATACAGGGTAAGTAACAATAACTATTTCAGTTGGCAAAAAAAAATTTTACATAAAATTTTCAAGACTGAATTGTACCTATTTCGGTTTGTTTTATTGACAATATTGACACCTGGTATACATTTCAAATTTAAACGTCTTGGTTTTTGTAATCTTTTATTAATAAAATGGTTTTCTCGTTGGAACATGACATAAAAGTCACCAAAAATCACCAGAATTTATTGCCAACTCAATCAGTACTTGTTGCTCACACGGTATAATAACAACATAACAACACGCCTCTATTTCAAAGCAATCGCTGAAGAACTTTTGGAGATCCTAATTTACATTTTTATTTACGTATATAGATAAAATCATCTCCGAATAAAAGTTTCTTAGAATCTACTGCTTGGCTTGGCAGAACTTGACCAAGATGCAATTACAATATACAACCTAACCTATTACAAGTGCGACCTACTTTTTCCGCTTTTTTAGCAAAACTTGACACTCATCTTTGGGCATCATCAGAGCGGCATAATCCAGTTCAATCTCTTTTACAGTTTTATAGAAAACCGGTTTTACCGTGTAGATTCTAAGAAGACTGGAAAGAGTAATCTTCATCCCTGTTATTCCAATCTTCCAACCTAAAATACTCTCAATTGGAGTCGCAACTTGTTCTTGACAGTTGTCATTTACCTGGACAATTTCTGGGTCCGTGACTGAACGGCATATAAGCACAACGATGGCTCTTTTCCACCTCTTCTGGTAAGAATCTGTCTGGATCGAAACTGCACGGGTCAGGTCTCATATGGATCTTCATCATGGGAATGATGACGTTTGATCCAGCTGGAAACACTTGAGAATCTGGAAGTGCGTTAGTAGAAGTTGTAGAAACATCACTTGTACCTATTTCGATGGTCTCGTCCACTTTCCTCATCACAAAAGGAATTGGTGGGAAGAATCTCAGCGATTCTTTGATAACTCTCTCCAGATACTCCATGTTTTTGACGTCCTCCATAGTGGGATCTCTGTGGCTCTCTCCAAACAACGAGTCAAGTTCGCTCTGGACGTTCTTCTGAACTTCAGGATATATCGCGAGTATCAGAATTGTGAAGCAGGAAGCGTACGTTGACGTTTCTGTACCGGCGACGATCATATTTTGAAGTTCTGCCGAAACATTATCTTCGGACAGTTCTCTTTTGGCGAGTAAACCAAACAAATAGTTCAAATAACGTTTGCTCCTCAAATCATCATCTGCAAAAAATAATAGCATGTTGTAAAACAAGAAACTATCAAGATAGACTACCAGAGACGTCGGGATCATAAGTATATGTACTTTTCTTCAATTCAATCAACTGAAACAAGATGTTTTTGATTTTCTTTTAATTTAAAGCACAAGTGGGTACCTGTTTGATGAACGGCCACATAACTTGTGACAGTTTCTCGATGGTTTTACCCAATTAGCCAAGGTTTCTGACAACGTTCCACCACGATTTCTTCAAATCTTGAATTGTCATAGATGATTTATTGCTCTTACTGCTTTATCTTTATTTACCTTCTAACTTTGGCTATGTATTCATCTTGTCCCACTACTAGATCTGGATTGACATCAGCGAACGACTCTACCAACAAACCATCAACTTCAATCTTTCACCTTTGAACAAATCTTACCACAGAAAGCGTTGACCGATGCCTGTTCGAGGCCGGAGTGATTCTGGAAATAGCTTGTTGGGTCCTGTCTCTCTAGATGCAGGTTGTCTTTTTGTCCACATCGGTATTACGGAGCCGCAGTCTTTTTTGTAGAGGAGTGAACGAAACGAACACGTTTAGAGCGTGAACGAAATTGGGCGGAACATCGGTCGCACACGAACGGAGCCCGCTCATTGGCCGAACAGTGAGCGAGCGGAGAACTCTGAACAAACCGGGATGCGAACGATGGCGCCGCATCACAATATGCACTCAACTTTCATTTAACTGCATTACCCGTGCATATCTTGATGATGAAATGCACAATAGGATGTAAAAATGAATTCTAAGAAGTGTGTGTTCAGTATCTACAGTGTGTTTGAAAATTATAAAATGAAAAGTAATGGTGTGGAACGTTTCGTCGGTGAAACAAGGCTTCAGATTTTACTTAAGAACAGCCTTTATTCTGCGGAGATTAGGAAACAGAAATAAAAGTATGTGATTTATCAATTTAACAAAACGCTAATTTACTGTATGTACTGAACTGCAAGAAAATACATTTATCATGATACCTTTGAAGCTTTCTAAGTCACATACAACGATACTCGTTTTCCTTCCTGTATATCATAAATATATTAATAATGCAAATCTGAATAATTTGAATAGGATTGATTGGAACGAAATCGTTAAGGTCGTCTAATGACGTTAATAAAATTATAATTAGAATGTGCACATAAAACAAAAACAAAAAACTTGCAAGAAGAATAGAATTGGAAGCAGTTCATTACGATATTTACGACGATTTTACTCTAGAAAATGATATATTATGCTCTCTTGTGGTTTTTTTCTGAACTATACAGGGTGCCTCGCGAATTCCGAATTCAGTAGTCCAAATATGGAAATTAAAAAAAATCGGGACTCCCCCCACAAAGATACATTGGTCTGAAGGTGCACTGTTTGAAGTGCGTTTTCTTCAAATACAGGCGGAAAAGTTTTTATTTATGGTGTAGATGATTGTGGAAAATAATAATGTAAAACAATTTTTTTGAAGAATACCTTTACTTTGGAGTAAAAAAAATCTTAAAATTTTGTGATCGTAATTTTTCTTAAAAATGGAACGGCAGCGTAAGTAGAATAGTATTTTGTGACTGTGGATATAAAGGCTGCTATGTATTGAACAAAATTAAACTGCTTATATCTTCTTCAGGAAGAGCGAAGTTTTTTTCTAAGTATATTTCGACCTCCACTGGGTCCTTCCCTATCACGCTCGGAATTCGCGAATTTTGAGACACCCTGTATAGCTATTTATACAACTTCACTTCGTTCGGAAGCCAAACTACCAGCTTCAACACGTAAGACTTAATTTTGAAACAATTTTACGTACTCACAAGAGGGCGAAAAGTAACTATTTTTCGGACGCTGACCGTGGCGCCACCTGTTGGTCTATTTAGTAAGTTAGCAACGAAACCGAAAAAACCGGTAATTGTCCTGTCACTATAAATTATGTAATTGTATTATAAAAATAATAAAAACAATTTTTTTCTCAAGCTTTTTTAAATGCCTTACATAAAAATGTCATGTTGACAGTTACAAGACCTATCAAAATGATGACGAATAAGTATAGGTTGCTATTTAAAAAATAGATGATGACATCATTACTTTGAAAAGGAATACCTGTATAAAAAAAATGTTACGTCGATAAACGTGAAATTAAAGTTAAAAATCGCCCTGTTTTTGTTCTTTTCTCAAAAGTCAACTTTCGGCTTATTGTGATTAAACTCTTTTCAATTATACTGCCCTTGCAAGTTTTTGCTTTTGTGTTGTATACACATTCTGATAACAATTTTTTTTGTTCGACACTGTCAGAATTTGAGAATTTTCTCCTGTATGAACGGATTTTGATAAATGTCACAACTTGTCAAAACGAAACGTCAAACTAATTTTAAAGATTTTAAGCGATTTGGAGCCTTTAAAAGGGGCTCGTTGAAGAAAAAAACGTTGTATTCAACTCGTTGGTGTGTATAGTATTTTTACCCCTAATAGAAATATTGACTAAAATCATAAATCACACCAACAAAGAAACAGATCTTAAAGCACTCCACCCGGTAATTTATGGTAGGATATTAAATAACCTCAGACAAAAATTGGTCGCACATAACGGGCAACAATGACCGGTTTCTTACCTGAACTGTAAGTACCTGTAAGTGGTTTGTAAAATGTTTCTTTGTTCGTGTAATTTATGATTTTAGTCAATATTTCTATTAGAGGTAAAAATACTATAAATTGGGCCTTTTTTGGCACTCGTGGGCCTTTAAAACGCTCGTTTCACTCACATTTAATAATGGTCCAGTTGTGAGAAAAAAGCTCCGATTTACACACGAACTCATTAAGTAAACTACTATATTTATGTCATTCGACGACCTTATTGATTTTATTCGAGTCAATCAATTTTTTTATTTATCAATTAGGTACACGAAATATTTAATAACTAAATTATCCCTAAAAAACCGAAAAAAAAAACCCAAATTATTATCTAATATTTAACCGGTGCCACTGTGGTATGTAACAAGCCGTTCGTTGCGAAATAGATGGTCGTTCAGTGTTAAAAAGTAAACAGTTGTAAGTTGCAATCTTTTGCTACTCTTATTCACGTTTTTATAATTTTGTTATATTTAGCAAATATCTGAAGTATGTACAGGGTAAGCGAAACTCGATGTCTCTATTCATCAAATTTTTTTTTTTCCAGCAACATACCTATATTTTGGCATAGGTATTTAAAAAGATCTAATTTTTCTGAACAAATTTTCTAAAGAAAAAATTTTGCTATCTTCCGTTAAAAATTATAAGCAAATTTGTAAAAAAAAAGTATTATCAAAAATTCGCAATTTAGCAAATTTTGTTCTTTACAAAATTTGTACGAAATGCATCGCACGGCTCGAGAATTGATGCAGATCGCGGCAAACTCTATGGAGATCTAATCGCACCATAGTCTCCGGCGAAAAGTGCATGATTTCTGCATAATGCTCTGATGAAATGTTTCTGGCTACACAGGTCAAAAATTTCAAATGAGACGGCCTTATAGACACGAAAGTATATTGGGTGATTCAAAATGATTGTGGCCAAGTATGGCAACTATATACGAAAATTTATGTGGCAACTGTGTGGGTAGGGTTGAATTGACATTTCTTTGACAGTTCATAGGCGTGCAATTTTGAAAGTTGTCAAATCAATGTGCAATGGAATTAAAAAAATCAAATCCACGCTTATGAAATACACTCCTGGACAAAAAAACCCGGACACTTTAAAAAAATTTGATTTTTTTAAATTTACCTTAAAATACAAGGGAGATACACATTTCTTCCAATTCTCTAATCAGTTTTACACATGTCGATTGTTATAAATAAAAGTTTTTGTTATCATTTATTATTATTGTTCACTTTCTTAAATCTTAAATTAATTAATAAATGAAAAAATTCTAGTGTCCGGGTTTTTCTGTCCAGGAGTGTATTATACAAATATTAACACTACCCCATTCACACAGTTGCCACATACATTTTCGTACATAGTTGCCATACTTGGCCACAATCATTTTGAATCACCCAATATATGAATGAAGTTGAGCATGATTTTGATAGCGTGTGTTGCTTTTACAAATACGTCCAACATAACTGTAATATGTTATACAACAAGATACCAATGTGACGAAGTGCTGCATAAACAATAACAGGTGCAAAAGAAAAAAATATTTGAGAAACCATTTTTGAAGTTGACCCTAAATATTGATCAAAAACGTCAAAAACGTCAAAACGTCTTTGGCTGGTTTGTCTGCCTCACTGCGTTCGGCAGCCAATCTACCAGCCGCAGCACATAAAACTTCATTTTTGCTCCTCATAACATAATATACTATTTCCGTGGTCTGAAAAATTGCAAATTCAATAAAACATTTTCCTGGGTAGCGAAAAGGACGTCAGATTCTGGTATTTCACATTTACAAGGACAATTAATTTTTATTAAACAAACCACTGAAAAGTTGCGAAGATGGTTTTTCCAGTTCGACAGAAAAAGTCTTTCGTGCATAAATGCAAACTTCTGCTCAGCTTTCTATTTTTCTACTGTCTCAAAATGGTCCTGTTGGATGTTTATTGATCTGTGTACAATGACAATGATGATGGTACTTTAATAACAAAACATAATTTTTGTTTCTTTATTATGAATAAGTAACAATTAATTGGGGTAACTTACTAATTATTTGACAATTTTTATACGCGTATATACTCTTATACAGGGTGATTCATCTTTTACCGCCGGTGGCAAAATGACCTTTAAAAATTGAGACAGAACTATGAAATATACAGATCTGATTAAACAACTAATAATAATTGAGAAAATGACAAAATTTGACATTATTAACTTATAAATTTCATTTTTTGATATTATGTGCATCACAAATAATAAATTAGGTCTGCAAAATATGAAAATGAAATCATAATTTAAAGGTCAATTTTGCCACCGGCAGTTAAAGATTAATCACCCTGTATATTCTGGATAATGGTATACTATTGTAGACTATCCCACCTCCACCCGGCGGTACGGCAATTTTGCCGGAATACATACACTATTACGGATAATACTATCAAGTAATAGTGCAGTGCTTATCAACATAATTACCGGCGTCTCGCCTCCGCATTTTGACTTTGTTGTGTATTATGTTCTGTGTCAATGTTAAGGAATTTCCTCACGATATGACATGAGTATAATAATATACCTTTTTGAATTTCAACCACTAATGTTTTCTCAAAATTTTTAAATTTTTAAAAGGAGATTGTGGTATCTACTATTCCTGTTGCTGAAATTATAAATGGTAAAATCGAAATTTTTTCTAAACACCAAAGATTTCTCATAGCAACGGAGAGTTCTAAATATTTATTAATTTTTGTATTATATGTCTGTGTTATATTGTGTGAATTTGGAACAGCTATATCTAAAAGATATGCTTGCTTTTGTTGTTTATTTAAAATAATAATGTCTGGTCTGTTATGCTGAATATGAATATCAGTTAAAACTGTACGATCAAAATATAATTTGTAATTGTTATTATTACAGCTACGCAGTATCCCTAGAATTTCCGGATAAACAATAAAACCCTTTTTCTGCCAAAAATCATTTTCTCATCCTTCGGGCCGGATTGGGTGCCTCCTGAATCAATATAAAATATTTCTTTTTCGCCATTTTGTTGTATTTGTTGTGCAAATTAAATCCCAATATTTATTTTATTTGCAGTTAAGATTTTAAATTTATTTGCCACGCTCTATTTAACTACCATATCTTGGAAATGAGAACGAATAAGTGATGGGCTTACCATGTGCAATGGTTTTTATCGGAGTTTCAGCAAAACTTCTTCATCTTTATCATCGCTATTAACGTGATTGAAGCCACACCTCACACTTACCTATGCTTGTATCGTTACGCTTTAGTTACTTAATAATAAACGGTATATACGCCAAGTTTTACTGACGAGTACCTAATGTAATGATTCTACAAACTTGAAGAGTGACCCCCACGTAATAACCAAAAATCAATGAACAACATATCTGTCACAGAATTTCACAAGACAAGCATTACTGTAAGTAAATAATCCAGTCTCATTTGTACTAATGAAGTTATTATTAATTATTCACGATAAACACAACTCCGCACTGTTCTATTTTTGCTGGCCTCTCTTTGAAAATGCAGGTACGCGTCCGGTTCAGACGCAACACAAAAGTAATGTACATATTTTCATGGGAAAAGAAACATTGCAAAAAATTATTCGTACGACAATTTGGGGAGTCCAATTAAAATCAGGGGATAATTGAATTAATGAATTTGATGTTAGCACGTTTCAAATTGAGAGAACCATCAAATCAATGTTCATTAGGTTAATTTATTTTTTACCAATGCAGAACAATTTTTAGAAGTAGCAGATCAACGGAATTTATTTGCTTGACATGGCACTTGTGTAACAGCGTTTCAAGCCCAATTTAGGTTTCAAAATAATATTAATTTGTTTCATTTTTACTTCTGTTTGTTTCTTGATGCTGATGTTTATGATTGTATAGTCAGTAATTTAGTGTCCTTTTTCATAGTGGAAATTCAACAACAAATTATGTACATTCGGCCTGGTCCTAACAAAAGTCTAAATTTCAACATTTAAAAATTATGGTGGAAAACGGAAACTGTTATTTCAAAAGTTCTGGAGATATCGAAAAGGTGTCGCGATCGGCGGGAGTAACAAGTAAAGTCGTACTGAGCTGATTGGTCCTTTTGGTCAAGTTGCGAAAGTGGGGTGTTGGAAAAATGATAAAACCGAATGCGGGACAGGAAACGAGGCTTTTCTTGATTCACTCGGGGTTTGATCTCCAAAGTAGCCGGAGGTACGTTCGATACCTCCAGTAGCCATTTTGTTACCACGTACTTTACATTTACAAGGTAAATTATTTTTCTAATTCATGTACTTAAATAGTAGTCGCGGTTTAATTATTCACAAAACATTGGTTCATTATCGTGTTAAAATAAAGATTATATTATTTTCTTTGAGCATTTGATGACCACGTGACTCTTTAGAATCTGGAATTAAATTCTTTGTCGCCAAGTATGTGATCTTCTTGCATTTACCGATTAGGGAAACGTGCTTTCGCCAAGGCGAACTATTATACAATTACTATAAAACATTGTCATTCATTATTTTCGTCTTGGAGTCTCAAGTTCGGGAAGCTACCGCCAGTGTCCGTCGCATTCAATTAGCTGTGGTCCAGCGTAAGAGCACAAAATTAGCCGTCACCCCCAAGGGGGACAGTGACCAAACTAGGCCAGCTGACACGTGAAGAGAGGTACCCTTTGGCCCTGTTAGAACCCTTTTATTTTCAACCACCGGAGTAGACCAGTGTGATCTATGAGATTCCAGGGCATCGCGTCGGGTTCAATTTAGTTGGGGAAACAAGACAAATCTAAATCGGATCACATAGTTCGCAGCTCAAACTCGTATAATGCTGTTCGCGCCAAAAACGTCTGTATTTGCCCAGCTTAGTCATTTATTCATGAGTCATATTCCAATTCGCGGACCGCGAGTCAAATCTACTTGAGTCAAATGTCTACCAACGTCTGTTATTAAATTAATTTAATTATTTCTATCATTTGTTGGGACCAAGCACCACCAGAAACGATTTCTTTTTCAATCAAATTTAAGTGAAGTGTGTTCAATCGTTTTAATTCAATTTTAGGAAAATCTTCCGAAGGTACGGCCTCTCGTTGAACCAAATTAAATTAAATTATAAACAAAACGCAACGTAGGATCGATAAGCACTTCTTTTCTCATTATTTTTGGCAACCAACAATGCACCAAATAAGGGAAGAAAGTTTCATCGAGGAAAAGTCAAGGAAGTCGAAACGTTTCAGTACCATGATACGAAATAAATATCTTTAATCACGGCGGCGGTACTCCAGAGAGTACGAATAGTTCGCTCTGGAATTAGGTACGTCCAAAAAATTCGAATAGTTTTGAGTGAAGCTTTTAGTGGAAAATGATTTGAAAGCAAAATGTGAATGTGAAAGTGCTGTAGATAAGCTGGCATTGCATAATTAGTTACCACATCCATTAAGAATTCTGTTTTGTAACTTTGAGCTCGACTACAACTACAATAAACAACCTGAAAGAATTCAAATTTTAACACGTACCAGGGGTAATAATTGAACACATTATTTCTTCTTGCACTGTTTTGGCTCAAAGCGAATATAAGAAACGTCATGATATATTCGCTAAAATTATACACATGAATTTAGCTGTTAAATTAAATTTATTAAAGAATACACCACCACATTATAGTTATACACCAGAAAATTGTTTGGAAAGTGATAATTACAAATTATATTTTGATCGAACAGTTTTAACTGACATTCATTAGTTTAAATAAACAACAAAAGCAAGCGTATCTTTTAGATATAGCTGTTCCAAATTCACACAATATAACACAGACATATAACACAAAAATTAATAAATATTTAGAGCTCTCCGTTGCTATGAGAAATCTTTGGTGTTTAGAAAAAAATTAGATTTTACCACTCATAATTTCAGCAACGGGAATAATACCGCAATCTCTTTTTAAAAATTTGAAAATTCTGGTCTTAGATAACACATTGGTAGTTGAAATTCAAAAAGGTATATTATTATACTCATGTCATATCGTGAGGAAGTTCCTTAACATTGACACAGAACATAAATACATAATATAAAAACACAACAAAGTCAAAATGTGGAGGCGAGACGCCGGTAATTATGTTGATTAGCACTGCACTATTACTTGATAGTATTATCCGTAATAGTGTATGTACTCCGGCAAAATTGCCGTGCCGCCGAATGGTGCAGGGTTAATAAACGTATAATTTAGCAATTTACTTCCGCAGTTATCGCTGTTGCTAATTTGAGAACTTTCTAATCTTTGAAAAATAATATAATTCCAATTTTATTTGAAGCACTCCTGCATGCAATTGATAATAATTTTTGGTCCTTCAAACCGGACAAATAGATTGTGTGATATACATACACATAGATACATCATACAATTATTGTTTCCCCTTCAGTTCAGCAAATCCTACATTTGTCAATTATCGATTGCAAACCGCATAGTGTGTTTTTTATAATTTCTAGAATTTATAACACAATCTTGTATTGCAAATATAAAACCCTCCGTCTCAGGGTGAATATTTGATTTCTTAAGCCATGCATGAGAAGCCTGAATATTAATTTCTGGTTGTTCCAGTTCTTTAAAGTATCTCCCATGTTTTATATTTGCTATAGTGTCAGGTATATTTGGCTTAACAATATCTGAAATTATATTATCACTTAAATTTAAAGGTGTGTAACCTTTATCCGCTGAAACTAAAGCATTAAAAAAGTTTTATCACGAGCTCTATTGAGAAAATAATTTTTTAGTGAAGTAATTTGATTGTGTTGTAGAATTTCTAGATTTGAAAAACCTTTACCACCATTTTCGCGTGGTAAATTTAATCTTTCAATAGCAGATTTGGGGTGATGTTCACAAAATTTTGTAAAGATAACTCTAATTTGAACGTTTATATTCTGTAAATTAGTTCTCGACCATTTTATAACACCAAAAGAATAGATCAACAATGGAACAGCTATTATTAACTGCTTTAATTAAATTATTACCGTTTAATTTTGATTTTAAAAGAGATTTAATTCTTAAATAAAATTGTTTTTCTATTTTCTTTTATAATTGAGTGTTGAATATGATTTGATTGATTAATACCTAAATATTTATAAAATTCTCCTTTATTTAAATTTTTAATGATTTCTCCTTTTTTAGTTATATATTCTAAATTTTCGTAATGAGCTCGACATATTGATTGCGTTTTACACTTATTAATACCAAAACTCGTCCCAATATCATTTGGGAAATTTTCAGTTATTGTTGGTAAAGATAAAATGTGATTCTTTTTAGATGCATAAAGTTTTATGTCATCTATATAAAGAAGGTGATTTAATTTGTATAGTGTGGTATTATTAAGTCAAATATTAAAACCATATCCAGTGCTATTTAATAGATTTGTCAAAGGATTAATGGCTAGACAAAACCATAAAGGACTTAATGAATCTCCTTGATAAATTCCCTGTTTAATTTGAATCGGCTCGGATTTTAATTTAGTATTGTTTATTGATAAATTTAAAGTAGTTCTCCAAAATGTCATAACATGGGATAAAAAGTTAATCAAATCTAAATTAATTTTATAAATTTTAAGAATTTTAATTAACCATGAATGTGGTACTGAATCATAGGCTTTTTTATAGTCTATGAATGCGGTATAAATATTTCTATTATTTTTTCGAGCTTGTTCCATTATTATCGTATCTATTATGACTTGTTCTTTACAACCAAAAGACTCCTTAACACAACCTTTTTGTTCTTCATTAAGTATATTTAATTTTTGACAATGGTCATAAATTATTACTTTAATGCAGGATGTCATAATTTTATAAATTGTAGGCAAACATGTGATTGGCCTATATTTTGATGGATTTTTAGTATCGGAATGTTTTGGTTTCAGGTATGTTATACCATGTGCCAAAAACTCTGGAAATGTGTTAGGTTCCCTAATAAATCTGTTAAAGTGATCAAGTAAGTATTTATTTTATTATTTAAACATTGTTGTTACAAAAAAAATTTATTAGAACATAGCTTTTGAAAACGGAGGGAAAAACTATTTTATTGCCAATGATTTATTCTTCATTCACTAGAATACCTATTTTCTAAATTTTACAAAAATCGGTCCGTTAATAATAGAGATATAACACTTGAAAGTATTAGGTGGGATATCATGTATAACTATTTAAAGCATTTTTAAAGCACCACTTTCAAGATTAAACGGCTTTTTGTAAGTTGTAGAAAACCAAAGCGTAATTACAAGCTGTACTAAACACCTGTGAAAACATAAATTGTACTAATTATCGTATAACTATTTGCTTGTTTCTTACAGTAATTGCCAATTTGTAGTCTAAAACTATTCCAGCAACAGTGATCGCAAATGGTTTTAAGCAATTCGTCATGAAAATGTGTAAAACCATCTTGTTCCTTTTATTCCAGTTGTACCAGGAACACTTTGTCAAAGTGTCAAAATTGCAATTACTCTGAAAATAACCAAATTAACGTTGTCGAAGAAAAATTCAATTTTCTAGATACCTGATCGATTAGGATCTGACCAGCGTGACAAAAAGTGGCAACAATAAGAACCTCAAACATAACCCCGAAACATAATCGAACCTTCAAAATATTGCTCGCGTCCGCATAAATCTGAAACATTAAAAATCATCTTGATCTGTTGTATAGATCTCTAACCAAATGAAACGCACATAAGATATGAAGTACAACGCAGAGATGCAACTTAGGACACCTAAAAGCAAAAAAAATGCCATCACAGATCTCACCATTTCCACTAATTCCTTTGTTAATCTACAAACACAATTCTTTCAAAAATATATCTAGAATTTGTGTTGTCACTCAACCTTGTTATTGCAACATGATGGTCGATATAAAAACACAGCTTTTTGAATGTTTCGTTCTCGTGTCGGACACGTTGTTCAAACGTCAGCTTCTCAAGGACGGTCTTGTCATCGCAAATTTGCAAAATGTGTTGATTGATCAAAAACAATTGCAAGTACAACTGCAGTATGATGTACAAAAAGCTGCCACAGTGACGAATTGATGTGTAAATAAAGAAAGGTGCAAAATAAAATGCCATATGGTATAAAATATTTGAACTTGGCCCGAAATATCGTTCAAAAACGTTTTCAACCATGATCCATTCTCTGTGACTGCCAAAAACCGGTAACAAGACAATGCTCCAAGCGACAGAAATTCCGTAAATAAGATAGGTGAAGCGATTAATTTGTGAAGCATTTTTCAAAATCAAAAGTCGTGCTTGAGGGCCAGCCCTGTCGATGGACCAAAACAGACGTTTCTGTTCACTGACCAAATAATGAGCCATTTTTTCGAGAACCATGGAGATAAACATTGTTATCATTATCTGTAATTGTAAACTCGAAAAATGCAATGAAGCAGATTCATATTTTTTACTTACGTAGATGAACACGATAAGTGACGGTGAATATCTTATAACCAAATCTTCGTTGAAATTCTCCATAAAATAATGGAAATAGAGCAACATTATATAGCAACTAGCAAAGCTCACACAAGCGTTGAAAATCTTTGTAAACTTGTGGTAGCCGAATTCATAAAATACTTTTTTCAATCCCACAAATGGATCATCAGTCTCTGGAATTTATCATCTCTAATGAATAACTAAGTGTTGTGAAAAACTTACCATCGAAGGGAGTTACTCGATTCATCTTTCCGGTTCAGTAAAATGCAACGAACATTCGGACGAATAATAATTTTGCCAGAATGGTTATGTATAAAACTGCAAATTCAACAAATATTTTTCCCAAGTCGCAAAATAGTTGTCTAATTAGGAAATTTGAAACGTTGAACCACTGTCATGGACATCCTACCACTGAAGCCAGTCTTTGATTCACCTTTCTACTTCATGAAGAAACTGATTAATATTGTACATCAACAGACATTTTTTTTCTTTTTCTCTTTTTCTTAAATGCCTGCTTTTAATCCATACCCACGTATTAGTAGCAATTTAGTGATTAATGATGATAATGATCTTCACCCATAGTAATAAATGCTCGTAGGTACATGCATGCATCGCTTTCATGAAATAATAATAAAACTATTTATCATGTATTCCAATCGATTGGCTAAATACTAAATACATATTCTAGTTAATAGTTTGACTAGTGTGTCTGCAAGGGACAAATCAAAGGATCGACTGTAAAATTGTAATTTTTTCTTATGTCATGTGATTGTTCTGTTTCAAAGATCAACATTTTCCAACAGGTCAATTTTTGTTTAGAGCTAAAAAGTGAATTGATTTTTGACAACAGTTTATGCATTTTAATTCTGAAGCATTATTCATCAGAAGAAATGTTCGCTCTCCGAATTTTTTGTTAAAATCAGATGCCCAGTGTTTATTGTGAATTATTTTGTCAGTTTGTGTCGGCGTTCTTTGTGTTTTTACAAAAAACATTGCTCAAGAACCTGTAGAAGAAATGAGGAAGCGTTTTCGTGTACACCTCCCGAAATCGTAAGTGCAACAAGAGATGTGGTTCTAAATTTATTGCCCAAAAAATCAAAAAACTTCAATCAGTTACATTTCCCGTGGTTACCAGTTGGGAGTTTGCAAGAATGAATCAAAATTGGGAAGAGCATGATTGGGGACGAGTTCTCTTCTCGGATGAATCACCATTTTCTTGGCGCCATAGAGTCTGGAGACGACAAAGGGAGAGATATTCTTCCGGCAGGTCAGGTCAGGTCAGGTCAGGTCAGGTTCCCCTCCAAGGAGCCGTGAGACCTTGTCGTTGGTGAAGGGGCTTAAGTAACCGGAGTGATGCTCGAGGCGATGCCGGCGGGAGCTCCGCGCTCCTGGTAGGGTCACCCATGCCGACAAGGCTCGAGCGGACTGGCGAAAAACAAAGGACGGCTCAACCCTCAGGATCCACCACGAAAGTCGTGGCACGGGAACTGGCGAACCCGGGGGAGATCCGAGCTACGGTTGGTCGAACGCGGACTAATCGTCACACACCGTAACCGCGACTCACACCTCAATAACCCTTGCTAGCGTGGCAGGGGTACGTCGTGTGAGGACTCGCGGCCGGGGGGCTTGCCTTAACCGGCCGGCCCGCGAGGAGGCAACCTCCATAAAATAACCGACAGCGAAGTCGCAAAAACCTGCGAGGCACCTGGCGCACCTCGCAGTATAAATGCCTTACCCGGCCACGCGGGGCTCTGGACGGACGGACCGAAATTCCCTAGCTTCTCGTGGGAAAAAAATGGAAGAAAATATTACAACAGATTCAGATTCAAAAGATTCAGATTCAAATGATAGAACAGGAAGGGAGAAAACGGTTGAGGAAACATGGAAGGAAGCGGTAGTGGTTATTGAAGAGGTGAAGGCTGTGAGGGAAGCCGAGAAGGCGGCGAGGTTGGCCCGACACAGGACCATGTCGGAACGTAGATGGAAAAGGAGAGCCGACGAATCACCGGAAAAGGATGAGAGGGTCCAAGCAAAAAAGGGAACCCAGGAAACCGGATTGAAGAGTAAGAGAGGTCTCCACGAGATGGGTCAACTGCTAACCGAGGTGAACGAGTTCATAACAGAGAATAGAAATGTGCACAGGACTATCAAGGAGATAATAACGGAAATGAAGAGTGTTTACAATGGAGTGAAGATAGCGAGCGAAGAAGAAGAAATGACGAGAAATTTGAGAGAGCGAGATAGTAAGAGACAAAAGTGGAAACTAGACGAGAGGGTGAAATCCCTCGAAGAGCAGCTAAAGACGTTGACCACGGGTAGACTAAAAATAGCTGAGGATAAAGTAGCCCAACTTAGTGCGGAAAACGAACGGCTGAGGAAGCGGGGGCCATGGGCAGGTCCGAAGGGAGGAAATGACAAGCTTACTTCAGTAGAGGGAATCGATACCCTGCAGAAGTGGAAGGAGGTGGAGGGGAAGACCTGGGAAGAACGGGTCTTCTCCAACACCGAAATAGTTGTTGGAAACCCGGTGACGGCAAGTGACCTGGCTGTGAAGGTGGTGTTGATAGACCCGGAAGACCCGAAAATGGAGAAAAGCATACAAAGGATATACAGGGACAGATACCCCGAACTGGCGGAGGCGACCGAAGACTTTGAGATCCTCGAGCAGATCTCAAGGATTCGCTCAAGAGGACAACACGAACAGACAAAGAAAACGGTTGTCAAGATAGTACAGGACGGAACCGACGAGGTTCTTTGGAACAGGCTAACAAGGCTGAGGGACGAGACGATTGGAGTGGAATCAGTGGTAATGCACCACGTCAAGTGCATGAGTCCCAAACGGCTGCAAAAGATGACTGAAAGTATATTCCAAGGAACAACAACGAGGGTAAAAATATATACGACCAGCAAGACCAGAGTGAGTTCGGGGGAAGCGAAGAAAAGAGAGAAGACTACATACGCCCTAGTTGTCGAGGATGAGGGTAAAGACTACAAAACAATCCTCAATAGCGTAAGATCTAAAATTGGAACTGACGCGGCTGGAGGCGCCATAAGAAGCGTGAGGAGTACTAGGAGAGGAAAGCTCCTAGTCACGACGGAAAGGAGCGACGAGAACCTGGAAGCTCTGAGTAAAGCCATACGGGGCGCCTCCGATACCATTAAGGTGCGGAAGGCAGGCAACGAGGGGAGCATGAAGGCGCTGCATATCCGGGGGATGGATGCGCTGACTGAAAAAGACGAGGTGGTCAAAGCAATTGAAAATAAGGTAGGAAGCCTGGAAAACAAGACTTATAAACTAAGTGAACTCAGGCCGAACGCGAACGACACGCTGGCGGTGACACTAGTCATAAATGAAGAGGAAGCGCAAAAAATTATAAAAGATAGATGGTTCAGGATCGGCATTGTGAGATGTTCTGTTGAAGAAAGGATCAGACTCTACCAGTGCTTCAGGTGCTGGAAATACGACCACGTGGCTGCCAAGTGTACTGAAGGCGACAAGTGGAACCTCTGTCGCAAATGTGGCGAGGAGGGACACAGGGAAAACGGATGCAAGAACGAAGAGTACTGCATCCAGTGCAATAGACCCGGCCATAAGGTCGGAAGTGGAAAGTGCATAGTCTTTCGACGAGCACTGACCAAAGCCAGAAGGGAGTGGAAGGAAGAACAAGGAAACGAAACCCTTAGACAAGAAAGAGAACCGCAGAGAGAGACAGATACTGGGACGACAGCGGAGGATCAGCCGCACTAGATGCTAGACCAGGTACTTGAAGTAATGCTTAACGGCGGTTCCGAGTACCTGGGAGAGGATACGAGGAGGGGTTTTAGTGGGTAGACTTGCCCCGACCATCACGGCGAGGAGTCCCACACTCTCCAGGGCAACTTGGTGTCCTGGAGGTTGTACGTAATGTATTTCCCCTCCTCCCAAAAAAAAAAAAAAAAGATCAGGTCAGGTTGTTCAACAAAATTTTTGTAGCGGGTTTGTTATGGTTTGGGCGGAAATTTCGCTGGAAGCAAAAACTGAGCTTTTTATTCTTCAAAAACGAACTTTACATTAGGGACATTCTTGCAGACTGCGTTGTTCCTTTCGCACCATTTCTAGGGCCAGATATTTTGCAGGATAATGCAAGACCCCATACTGCTAGGTACGGTATCTGCAGGAAGTAGGATTTACATTTTTGGAATTACACTCTTCTGTGTGGTTCACAAACCCTGTTGGAACGAATCTGGTAACGTTTAATTTGTATAAAAAAAAAAACACAACGTACAACAGAACGGTCTTGTCATCGCAAATTTGCAAAATGTGTTCACTGATCAAAAACATTTGCAAGTACGACTGCAAAATATAGTAAAACAAGGTGCCACAGTGACGAACTGATATGTAAATAAAGAAAGGCAGCAAAGATAATGCTATATGGTATACAATATTCGAACTTGAGCCGAAATATCGGTCAAAAACGTGTTCAACGAGCAACCATTCTCTGTGACTGCCAAAAACTGGTAACATCACAATGCTCCAAGCGGCTGAAATTCCGTAAATAAGATAGGTGAAGCGATTAATTTGCGAAGCCTTCTTCAAAATCAAAAGACGTGCTTGAGGGCCAGCGCTGTCGATGGACCAAAACAGACGTTCCTGTTCGCTGACTAAATAACGATTCCTTTTTTCGAGAACCATGGAGATAAACATCGTTATCATTATCTGTAGTTGCAATTGTACAAACCGAGAAATGCAATGAAGCCGATTCATATTTTTTACTTACGTAGATGAAAATGATAAATGCCGGTGAATATCTTATAACCAAATCTTTGTTGAAATTCTCTATTACATAATGGAAACGGAGCAACATTAGACAGAAACTAGTTAAGCTCACAGAAGCGTTGAAAATCTTTGTAAACTTGTGGTAGCCGAACTCATAAAATACTCTTTTCAGTCCCACATAAGGATCACCAGACTCTGGAATTTATCATCTCTAATGAATAAATGAATAATAAATGTGACACAAAGGATCCTCAGATTTTTGAATTTATCCCTTCTAATTAATAACTTAGTGTTGTGAAAAACTTACCATCGAACTACTATTAGGACAAATAATTTTGCCAGAATGGTTATCTCATCTCGAAAATTGCAAATTCAACAAATATGTAATTGTCTAATTAGAAAGTTTGAAACCACTGTCATGGACAGCTTACCACTGAAACGAGTTCTTGACTCTCTTTTCTACTTCAGTAAGAACTGATTAATATTGTACATCACCAGACAATTTTTTTCTTTTAGTTCTTTTTGTCTTAAATGACTGCTTTTGATATATACCAATGGATAGATCAAAATACTAAATATTCTAGTTGATATAGTCTAACTAATGTGTATTCAAGGACCAATACGAGGGTCGGTTGACAAATTTCCAGAATGACAGTGAAAAGAACATACATTTTATTTAAATTACATTTTATTTTTCAACATAATCCCCTCGAAGCTCAACACTTGCTCCAAAGTTTCTCCAGCTTTTCGATTCCCTCCCGGCACTGTTTTTCTTCGAGATCCTCAAAATTAGTGTTAACCGCATTGATCACCTCCTCATTCAGCTGAAATCTCTTTCCAGTTAATTTTTTTTCAAGTCCAGGGGACCCAAATCTGGCGAACACGGTGATGCGCAAGAAGTTCGAAACTCAATTCCGTTATTTTTTGTTCGCCAATTGCATTTGAATGAACAGGTGCACTGTCGTGGTAGAATAACCCTTTTTTCTTGGTCATTCCTGGGCGTTTTTCCTGAAATCCTGTTTTCAGTTTCTTGTGTCGTATTGGCCATTAATAGTTCTCGCCTTCTAAAGATAATAATCAATTAGCAAAATTCCTTTGGAGTCTCAAAAAACCGATGGCTCCAAAAATGAAGGTGATGAATCCCGAAGAACAATATCCAACCTTGATTTGATTTCTGTTGCCGTTTTTCCTTCCAAATGAAAACATTTGATAACCGGTCGAATATCGTTGTTATCCATAATTGAAAACATTGTTAGAGTCAAATATTTGTCAAATCCAAATTACTTCACAGATTCTTTTGAGATTTGCAGTAAATAAACATAAAGGGATTGTCTTTAGAACAACATAAAAACAATTTAAAAAACGCGACCCCTTGGAGTCGGATTGTTTACTTGAACATCGATCTTGCAATCGAAATCTAAATGTAAATATTGGGTGATTCAAAATAATTGTGGATAAATCTGGCAACTATGTACGAAAATATATGTGGCAACTGTGTGGGTAGGATAGAGTTGACATTTCTTTGATAGTTCACAGTCGCGCAATTTTGAAAGTTGTCAAATCAATGTGTAATGGAATTAAAAAAATCAAATGCACGCTTATGAAATGTCATACAAATGTCAACTCTATCCCATTCGCACAGTTGCCACATACATTTTCGTACATAGTTGCAATACTTATTCACAATCATTTTGAATCACTCAATAAAACTGCTTGAGATTCACTGTGATTTCAAATTTAATGGAAGAAAATAAATCATTTGTTTGGACATGAAATTCTGACTTAATTAACAGTGCTAATGGTACATTTATTACGAAATATAATTAATAGTTACTAATTTATTAATTGGGGTGATTTACTTCATGGTTCTTTCTGTAATTCTCCGTTGGTTTAATTAGTAATTAAAACAGTTTGGAAGGTCTTGATGGTAATGCGTAGTGGCAATGTTAAGTTTTACTTTCAAACCAAATAAAGATTCTGACAGCACAGTGCTATTGATGTAAAACGAACCAGCGAACTGTCCCCAAGAAAACAGTTTCCCAAAATATATTAGATACAGAAAATTATTTAGTGATTTTTTTAACGACGAAAACTGAATCGAACACTGTAAATATTCCCTTTGTAATGTGTTTAGTGATCAATATAAGTCATCAGTGACTTATTACCAGGTACTCAGATTAGAGAGCAAAATCTAGAAAAGCTTTTGTTTACTTTATCTTTGAACTGCCTCTCAAAATGGATAGATTTTTTTTTATTGTAATTGAATTAGAAGCAGGTTTGTGTCTTTTTTGTGTACTGAATGGAAAACAGTCAGTTTACTAGGTAGAAATCATTAAAGAAAAGTACCACTTTACTGGTTAGCAACACTGTACTCATTAGCAACACTTTACTCATTAGTAACGCAGTAATAAATTTTTCGGCTTCTTAAATTAGGTCAAGGGGGCTGCGATTTTCCGAACAATGTCAAAAATTTCCAGTGGAGTGTGGGAGCCAAGTCTGATGGAGTGCAGGAAAAATGTGCGAACACCGTTAATTTATTCTTTTCTCAGTTACTTTAAAATTAAAGTGTTTATACGGTACTTTAATTTACTGTAAAAAAACATTTCCCTGTATTATACTTTTCCGATAAATGTGTTTGTTTAATTTATATTGACCAATAAATAATCATAATGAGAACATGGAAAATACAACCTACCGGGTTGGCAGTTGTATAATGTCAAAAAGTTTGACAATTGTTATTTCGTAAAAATCTGAAAAATTGCACAATAAAAAACACAGAAGATCTTAAAAACGTTTTCTGTATTTACTTTATCTAGTCCTAACTGTTGTTGCCAGAGGCTTTTACTGCCTCGTCCTGGGTCTCGTCGTAAAAGACCTTTTCAGGCACAAAAACATTCACTTCACGTCCTTAATATAAAAATACCTATTTTTCAAATCATTTAAAAAGTATACAGCATATAAAAAAATAATCCAATGTTTTGGGAAGGTGGTTTACAATTTATTATATGCGACATAGAATTAAAAGACATTGGGTGTCACAGAAGTGCTTCGATAATTTAAAAAAATGATCGACCACCGTATAATTGTATTTAATTGCAGTGAGACATAATTCTGTGAATTTTTTTTAGATATTCAAAAGCAATATTACAGGACTCGAGTATGAAGATTGCATCTGTAATCATCCGAATTTGCTGTAATATGCTTTAGCCCACGTGTTATCTACAATATTTTATCTAAGACCGCCGCGAATAAAAATAAAGTAAATCTTATTTATTTACGCCAGTAGGATAAACGAGTTTCATTACCGCACTCAGTGAAATAAGAACTTACCTATCCCACTGAGTGCGGTAATGAAATTCATTTATCCCACTGAGTGCGATAATAAAACTCATTCTTCCCACAGAGTGCCATAATGAAATGAAATTTACCGCACGTAAAGAACTTCTTATCCCACACAAAATGAACGGGATAAGTGTCATTTGTCCCACCAAATTAAATAATAGTTATTTACACAATTAGTGGGATAAAAGCAATATTACAGGATTCGAGTGTGAAGATTGCAGATAACGAGGGCGTTAGCCCGAGTTCATCTGTAATCACACGAGTTTCCTGTAATATGCTTTAGCCCACGTGTTATGTACAAAATTTTATCTAAGACCGCCCCGAATTTTAAAAAAAGGTAAATCTTATTTATTTCCGCCAGTTTCATTACACCACTCAGTGGAATAATAACTTACTTATCCCACTGAGTGGGGTAATGAAGCTCACATATCCCACTGAGTGGAGTAATGAAATGCGTCCGGTAATGAAGTTCCTTATTTCACTCAAATGAGTGGGATAAGTGGCATTTATCCCACGGGATTAGATAATAGTTATTTATTGTATAAGTGTTTTAGATAGCATTTTATCCACGCAAGAATTTTTAACCGCGAGTGCGAACGCACGAGCGTTTAATATTCTTCAGTGGATAAAATGCGACTAAAACACGAATGCAATATAACGTTTTATCCACAATTACAGCGATTTAAAATCAGAATCGCCAAAATTTCATCTCATGTCATCAAAAAATGATTTGACATTACACTCTGACAGCGGATGTCACCTCAAAAATCATTGAAATTAACTAAAAAACATGGGAGGTGTTGAATAGTCGCTATTTATTTTTGATTGTTTATCGACTCCATTTGTACAAAACGCTGTGCAAGTTGGTGAAAATGGAAGAAAGTGATCCTGTTCCGATTGATTTAAGATTGTATTTTTTCATTATTCCACTAATGGAATAAAGTGATTTCATTATTCCACTAGTAGATAAAGTGTTACTTTATACGGTTCATAAGTATGGATAAAACTTCAATTATAAGGTAATTGTGGATAAAAATATTTTACTAATTACTAATTTACTAATTATGTAAATAACTATTAGGTAAACCAGAAACAACAATTTTGCAATATGACATAATTGGATCTTTCAAGGTCGAGTGGATTTTTGTAAGTTGTAGAAAACCAGAGCGTAACTGCAAGCTGTACGAAACATCTACAAAAACATAAATTGTACAAATTAGAGCAGATTATCTTATAAATACATATTTTCTTACAGCAATGGCCATTTTATAGTCTAAAACTATTCCAGCAAAAGTGATCGCAAATGGTTTTAAGCAATTCGTCATGAAAATGTGTAAAACCGTCTTGTTTCTCTTATTCCAGTTGTACCAGGAACATTTCGTCAAAGTGTCAAAATTGCAACTACTCTGAAAATATTTCGATTAAGGTTGATATAGAAAAGTTTAATTTTCTAGATACCTGATCGATTAGAATCTGACCAGCGTGACAAAAAGTGGCAACAACAATAACGTTAAACATAACCCCGAAACATAACCGAATCTTCAAAATGTTGCTCGCGTCCGCATAAATCTGAAACATTAACGATCTTCTTGATCTGTTGTCTATGTCTCTAACTAAATGAAACGTACATAAGATATGAAGTACAACGCAGAGATGCAACTTAAGACACCTAAAAGCAAAAAAATTGCCATCACAGATCTCACCATTTCCACTACTTCTTTTGTTAATCTACAAACATAATTCTTGCAAAGACTATCTAGAATTTGTGTTGTCACTCTACCTTGCTATCACAACATGATGGTCGATGCATAAAGACAACTTTTTGAATGTTGCGTTCTCGTGTCGGACACGTTGTTCAAACGTCAGTTTCTCAAGAACGGTCTTATCATCGCAAATTTGCAAAATGTGTTGATTGATCAAAAACATTTGCAAGTACAACTGCAGTATGGTGTAAAACAAGCTGCCACAGTGACGAACTGATGTGTAAATAAAGAAAGGTGCAAAAGAAAATGTTACATGGTACAAAATTTTTGAAATTGAACCGAAATATCGGTCAAAAATGTATTCAGACATCATCCATTCTCTGTGACTGCCAAAAACCGGTAACAAGACAATGCTCCAAGCAACTGAAATTCCGTAAATAAGATAGGTGAAGCGATTAATTAGTGAAGCATTCTTCAAAATCAAAAGACGTGCTTGAGGGCCAGCGCTGTCGATGGACCAAAAGAGACGCTTCTGTTCGCTGGCTAAATAATGAGCCTTTTTTTCGAGAACCATGGAGGTAAACATCGTTATTACCATCTATAGTTGGAATTGCACAAATTGAAAAGTGCAATGAAGCAAATTAATATTTTTTACTTACGTAAATGTAAACGATCATTGACGGTGAATATCTTATAATCAAATCTTTGTCGAAATTCTCTATTAAATAATGGAGACAGAGCAACATACCACAGCAATTAACTAAGCTCACACAAGCGTTGAAAATCTTTGTAAACTTGTGGTAGCCGAACTCGAAAAATACTTTTTTCAATCCCACAAATGGATCATCGGACTCTGCAGTTGATCATCTCTAATGAACAACAAGTGTTGTGAAAAACTTACCATTGAAAGGAGTTACTCGATTCATTTTCGTGATTCAGTAAAATTCGACAGAAGGTTTTCTCTAAAATTGCAAATTCAACAATATAATGAAGATAATATTGAGTTATAAATAGTTACGTGCATGCATCGCTTACCTACTAATAATAGAAAAAATATGTGTTACGGAGGTATTATACCAATCGATTGGAAAAAATACTAAATATTCCAGTTAATAGTCTGGCTAATGTGTACTCGTATATAACGGACAAATAAATAAATAAACCGTAAAATATTAATTTTTCCTTTTTTAGGGTGATTCTGAAATAATTTTGAAAAAAATGCAGTAATTGGTGATGACCAGAAAAAGCCATAGACAAAAAAAAAATCTTGTAAAAGAGATACAACTGATTGCAAATTTGGTCAAAATTGCTAGTACGCTGCTGAGTTAAAGGTGATTACCTGATTATCTTGTTAGTTTAGCAACAATAATATTCAAAGGTAAAAGATGCCCGTCAGTTACAAACTTCTCTCGATAATTTCCATAGAAACATTTACAAAGCAGTGTGCTTGCACCTAGGACTTTATTGTGAAATTGATGTAACAATGGTTGCTAATGAAGTGAACAAATTCGGACTAATTTTTCCCATTCATAGGCGTCGAAAATACAAGGATGTAGAGTAATTTCCATCCTTTTGATTTCCCTCCAATTGTCATTTACGCCGAATTATTTTGAGCCAAGGACACTCCACATGTTTTTCCAAACTTATTTGTGAATCACGCTGTATTATGCGATTATTCTTTTCCTCAAATCAACACTTTCCAAGAGCTCAATTTTCGTTTACAGTTTACGATTAAATTGTTTTTTCACAACAGTTTATTTCTGAAACACTATTTATTACAAAATTATTTCAATCAGTTCCAACCAAGAGTGACCGAGCGACTGGGACTGTCATAGAAAAGACAAATTTTAATTCTTTCAGTTTAGAAGTTTGTAATGGTGATGATATGTGATGGCAACTTATGATGTCATTCTCGAACGAAAGAATAAACTTCTTGCACCATAGTGGTGTATTGTTAAAAAAATAATCAGCATTTCAAAAAAAAAATCGAATACTTGAACTATGTATCTGTTAAAAGTAATACATATTGAGAATGGGTCTTTGAAACAGTACTTACACAGTTATAAAATAGTTATTTACCTAAGGTATGGGAAAGGTGAAATTTTCCGCCTAAGCACTTTGATGATGATTATTATTATTATTTCCCAAAGAAACGCAATGTTTGATTTATTGATTTGATTTATTAGTGGAACGAGTACCAACTTATTAATTAGTTCATGACAAAACTTACTTAAACTACATTGTTTACATACTTTACGACACGAGGTTTCACAATTTTCAAGCACAAAATTAGTTATTTATGCGACACGTGTTTAAAGCACTACATTTTTTATTCGGAGTTTACACACACGACTGCAGCGAATGTCGTAATCTCGCAAAAGTGATCGCAAATGGTTTTAAGCAATTTGTCGTGAAAATGTGTAAAACCGTGTTGTTTCTTTTATTCCAGTTGTACCAGGAACATTTCGTCAAAGTGTCAAAATTGCAACCGCTCTGAAAATGTTTAAATTAAGGTTGTTGCAGAAAATCTAAATTATTCTAGTTACCACATTGATTAGCATCATCATTATTTATTATATACATAGGAGTATTACAATCGATACGATAAAATACTAAATATTCCAGTTAATAGTCTGACTAACGTGTCTACAACGGACAAATCAATGGCTACAATCTAGAATATTAATTTTTTCATGATCATTGAATTTTCGTGGATTTTGCTCACTGAAAACACTGAGCAAAGATGGCAATTCAATCACTAGTGAGGAAATAATATTTTCTCACTAGTGAGCAAAGTAAATGTTTTGCAAGTTTGTCGATGGAGCAAATATATTGTACTGAAAGTTTTTTTAATCTGTTAAACTTCTGGAAAAGTTCATGCTTAATGCATTATGTGTTGGTATCACTGATTAACCTAAAATCAGTAAACCAATCACAAACACGCAACGCCTAACAACATAACCTCTTTTGTTTGGAATTTTGTTGATCCACGTTTTGTTGTAAAAACTGTTTTCGTGAAGTCCCTGTTGGGCTAATTTTACAGAAGTTATTGTTTCAGTGCTTTTAATAATAATAATAATATAAATAATAATAATAATATATAGAATAAAACGCTTTGGGACACGTAATAGAAATAAATGCTTCTGTTATTATTTATAGAGCAGAAGAATGTACTGGGTGATTCAAAATGATTGTCGCCAAGTATGACAACTATGTACGAAAATGTATGTGGCAACTATGTGAAGGGGTTAGAGTTAATATTTGTATGACATTTCATAAGCATGCATTTGATTTTTTTAATTCCATTGCACATTGATTTGACAACTTTCAAAATTGCACGCCTATGAACTGTCAAAGAAATGTCAACTGTACCCTACCCACACAGTTGCCACATACATTTTCGTACATAGTTGTCATACTTGGCGACAATCATTTTGAATCACCCAATATGTAATTACAGTAATTTAAATAATTACTGTTAATTATCAACATCATCATTCTGTACAAGTAGATGTCTATTAAAAGTTATCATTTAAGAAAAATAGAATAATGAGGAAAATATCTGATTATATACAATATTAAACAGTTTTCTTTATTCTAAAAGATTGCCGTGGGTACTATGGTAATAATATCAACAAATTTGAAAAAAAACAATCTTCATCGTTGAAATGTGCCAAAACGTTCTAGAAGAAATAAGAAAAAAGGGGCATTTTGTTACCAATGAAGTCTAAAAGTGCATTCGAAAAGGTATATGTTTCGTTTCAAGGCCGGAACAATATCATATCATCACAGAGGTAACGGAAGGTGTCATTTTGGCTTTTCTTGATATGAGGTAAGTGTGTAGAACTTCATTAAAAGTTAATTTACATTACGGCAAGAATCATTTGAAGAAAATGTAAAGATTGCTAGTTTTTGATGGCCGGCCGCTTGCATTGGATGAAACAGCAGAAGTTAAAAAAGAAGATGTTAGGAACAAGAGCACGAAGCTAATGTGGCAGTTCCAATTCAACAATTGTACTTTTCACTTTTGTGATAATTACTGTAAAAATGATGAATAAAATGTTATTTAAATAATATGTGTGAGCGTATTTTATGACTCTATAAGATACGATGCTATTGACGACGTGTCTTATAGAGAAAAGCGTATTTTATGGGAAACATAAGGTGTGAGCTCAAATGCACCACAGAAACAGTATAAGATATTAGTGTTAGAAAAAAAACATTTTCACCATTCCACTGTTGTCCACCTATCGCATTATGTTTGAAATTGCAAATAAAACATATTCATTTGACCAGTCCAGTCTTCCTACGCCATGAATTATGATTCTTCATTTCATTAAAACATAGTTATTTAGTGTAAAAGTCTATTCGTCTGTGAAGCAAATTGCCCACAGAAAACGACGATCATTGTTAGCACACTCCTGCATTTCATAACAGAATGCACTCCTACATTCTTCGTCAACAGCAACAATCTCTCGATGACACTGTGTCTTTTAGGAATGATGTTAGTACTTCCTGAGGATATTCCGTATCTACGATTTACATAAACCTACTTGAAGGGTAATTTATCTTGAACTGTATGTTGGGTCCAAATTTACCATCGCCAAAACACGTTCTTCTGTGCGGTTAACTATTTGTCGGGTTTCCTATTGTTGACAAACTTTGTCCCGTTGTCTGACTGGAGCATTCTCAACTCTCCCAGAAGAGTGAAGAATCAGTAAAATAAATGACACCTTATTCGACTTTTATTTCTGAGCTCATTATAGTTTGTTTCACATTTCTCTTTTCAAATTTATGGGATCTTTACTTTATCTTGCCGTCATTTTGAAAACTCTGTAGTGTGGTGCGCAGAGCACTCGAGAACCACCACACAAAGTCACAGATGATACAAAAATACCAGTTACGTTAGGTTGGCAAGAAAAGAAAGTAACTGGCATTGGCATTGGCATTTTTTCGGAGATCTTTAATTCTTTATATTTAGCAGGGCAAAGAAATAACAGAACTTTTTCAATATATGTATTTTTGTCCCAAACAAAACCAATAGGTACCCATTTCTACAAGTTTAATTTAATTTAATTATTAAATAAATAAACAAACTGTGATAAACTTCATTTATGCTAAGATACTATAGTGAAAATGTATTTTGTTTCAAATTTCATGTGAAAAGAATAATCCAATCGTCTAAATGTTTTTGAAAGGTGCTTCACTATTTATTAAATGCGACATAGAATCAAAAGACATTAGGTGTCACAGAAGTGCTTTGATAATTTTTAAAAATGATCGACCACCGTGGAATAATTGTATTTAATTAAAAAATATTTATTTAAAACGAAAGAATTACCAAAATGGGAACAAAGACTAAATAAACGTATTAATAATATCAGACGAGATTTAGGTAGAATAACTCAATATTTAAAGGGTATAAATTCTAATCATCTAAATAATTGTATTCAATCCATTTTAAATAACAACCGAATACATTGTTTAAAATATAATGAATATAATAAAACATTAATAGAAATCAAAGACACTTTATTACAGAAGTTACATATTTATTCTTAACGACTCAAAAGATATAAAAATAATAAACAATGGAAATTTGAAAACAAACTATTTAGAAATAATGAAAAGTTGTTTTACAAAAATTTAACAGATAATAAAACTCAAACTAATAATGGTACACCAAATATAAACGAAATTAAAAAATTCTGGTCAAACATATGGTCAAATGAAGTTCAATTTAATAATCAGGCAGAATGGATTCCTCATTTAGAAAATGATATACCAGATAGTAATAATCGACATCATATTCAAATTAGCCTTGAAATTTTAGTTAAAAATATTAATAGTTCACATAATTGGAAATCCCCCGGAGGTGACCAAATTCATAACTTTTGGTTAAAAAAATTTACTTGTATTCATGAATGCTTACTTGATCACTTTAACGGATTTATTAGGGAACCTAACACATTTCCAGAGTTTTTGGCCCATGGTATAACATATCTGAAACCAAAAGATTCCGATACTAAGAATCCATCAAAATATAGGCCAATCACATGTCTACCTACAATTTATAAAATTATGACATCTTGCATTAAAGTAATAATTTACGACCATTGTCAAAAATTAAATATACTTAATGAAGAACAAAAAGGTTGTGTTAAAGAGTGTTTTGGTTGTAAAGAACAACTCATAATAGATACGGTAATAATGGAACAAGCTAGAAAAAATAATAGAAATATTTATACCGCATTCATAGACTACAAAAAAGCCTATGATTCAGTACCACATTCATGGTTAATTAAAATTCTTAAAATTTATAAAATTAATTTGGATTTGATTAACTTTTTATCTCATGTTATGACATTTTGGAGAACTACTTTAAATTTATCAATAAACAATACTAAATTAAAATCCGAGCCTATTCAAATTAAACGGAGAATTTATCAAGGAGATTCTTTAAGTCCTTTATGGTTTTGTCTAGCCATCAATCCTTTGACAAATCTATTAAATAGCACTGGATATGGTTTCAATATTAGACTTAATAATACCACACTATCCAAATTAAATCACCTTCTTTATATGGATGACATAAAACTTTATGCATCAAAAAAGAATCACATTTTATCTTTACTAACAATAACTGAAAATTTCTCAAATGATATTGGGATGAGTTTTAGTATTGATAAGTGTAAAATGCAATCAATATGTCGCGGTCATTACGAACATTTAGAATATATAACTCAAGAAGGAGAAATCATTAAAAATTTAAATAAAGGAGAATTTTATAAATATTTAGGTATTAATCAATCAAATCATATTCAACACTCAATTATAAAAGAAAATTTAGAAAAGCAATTTTATTTAAGAATTAAATCTATTTTAAAATCAAAATTAAACGGTAATAATTTAATTAAAGCAGTTAATACATATGCTGTTCCATTACTGACCTATTCTTTCGGTGTTATAAAATGGTCCAAAACTAATTTACAGAACATAAACATTAAAACTAGAGTTCTTTTTACTAAATTTAGTAAACACCATCCTAAATCTGCTATTGAAAGATTTAATTTACCACGCGGAAACGGTGGTAGGGGTTTTTCAAATCTAGAAATACTGCTAAAAAATCAAATTGCTTCACTAAAAAATTATTTCCTCAATAGAACTCGTGATAACACCTTTTTCAATGCTTTGGTTTCAGCCGATAAAGGCTACACACCTTTAAATTTAAGTGATAATATAATTTCAGACATTGTTAAGCCAAATATACCTGACACAATAGCAAATATAAAACAGAAGTCTTTACATGGGAGATACTTTAAAGAATTGGAACAACCAGAAGTTAATATTCAGGCCTCTCATGCATGGCTTAAGAAATCAAATATTCACCCTGAGACGGAGGGTTTTATATTTGCAATACAAGATCGTGTTATAAATACAAGAAATTATAAAAAACACATATGCGGTTTACAATCGATAATTGATAAATGTAGGATTTGCGGAACTGAAGGGGAAACAATTGAACACATCATTTCTTCTTGCACCGTTTTGGCTCAAAGCGAATATAAAAAACGTCACGATATACTCGTATTCGCTAAAATTATACACATGAATTTAGCTGTTAAATTAAATTTATTAAAGAATACACAACCACATTATAGTTATACACCAGAAAGTTGTTTGGAAAATGACAGTTACAAGTTATATTTTGATAGAACAATTTTAACTGACATTCATATTAAGCATAACAGACCAGACATTATAATTTTAAATAAACAACAAAAGCAAGCATATCTTTTAGATATAGCTGTTCCAAATTCACACAATATAACACAGACATATAACACAAAAATTAATAAATATTTAGAGCTGTCCGTTGCTATGAGAAATCTTTGGTGTTTAGAAAAAATTTCGATTTTACCACTTGTAATTTCAGCAACGGGAATAGTACCGCAATCTCTTTTTAAAAATTTAAAAATTCTGGATTTAGATAACACATTGGTAGTTGAAATTCAAAAAGGTATATTATTATACTCATGTCACATCGTGAGGAAGTTCCTTAACATTGACACAGAACATAATACACAACAAAGTCATAATGCGGAGGCGAGACGCCGGTAATTATGTTGATAAGCACTGCACTATTACTTGATAGTAATATCCGTAATAGTGTATGTACTCCGGCAAAATTGCCGTGCCGCCGGGTGGAGGTGGGATAGTGAGAAATTTAATTGCAGTGACACATATTTCTGTAAATATTTATGTATTCAAAGAATTTTAGACAACAACAATTTGTTGAGATGATATAATTGGATATTCCCATATCAAGCGGCCTTTTTTTGTAGGTTGTAGAAAATCAGAGCGTAACTACCAGCTGTACGAAACATCTGCAAAAAATTAATTGTACCAATTATCGCATATTTGCTTGTAAATACTTCCTCACAGTAACTGCCATTTTGTAGTCTAAAACTATTCCAGCGAAAGTGATCGCAAATGGTTTTAAGCAATTCGTTATGAAAATGTGTAAAACCGTCTTGTTTCTCTTATTCCAGTTGTACCAGGAACACTTCGTCAAAGTGTCAAAATTGCAACTACTCTGAAAATATTTCAATTAATGTTGATAAAGAAAAGTTCTATTTTCGTGATACCTCATTGATTAGGATTTGACCAGCGTGAGAAAAAGTGGCTACAACAACAACGTTAAAGATAGTCGCAAAACATAACCGAAACTTTAAAATGTTGCTCGCGTCTGCATAAATCTGAAACATTCACAATCATCCTAATCTGTTGTCTATTTCTCTAACTAAATGAAACGCACATAAGACATGGAGTACAACGCAGAGATGCAACTTAGGACACCTAGAAGCAAAAAAAATGCCATCACAGATCTCACCATTTCGAGTAAGTCTCTTGTTAACCTACAAAAATAATTCTTGCAAAAACACAAGTATCTAGAATTTGTGTTGTCACTCTACCTTGTTATTACAACATGATGGTCAATACAAAAACACAACTTTTTGAATGTTTCGTTCTCGTGTTGGACACGTTGTTCAAACGTCAATTTCTCAAGAACGGTCTTGTCATCGCAAATTTGCAAAATGTGTTGATTGATCAAAAACATTTGCAAGTACAACTGCAATATGCAGTAAAACAAGCTGCAACAGTGACGAACTGATGTGTAAATAAAGAAAGGTGCAAAACAAAATGCCATATGGTATAAAATATTTGAACTTGACCCGAAATATCGGTCAAAAACGTATTCAGCGATCATCCATTCTTTGTGACTGCCAAAAACTGGTAACATCACAATGCTCCAAGCAACTGAAATTCCGTAAATAAGATAGGTGAAGCGATTAATTTGTGAAGCATTCTTCAAAATCAAAAGACGTGCTTGAGGGCCAGCGCTGTCGATGGACCAAAACAGACGTTTCCGTTCGCTGACTAAATAATGAGTCCTTTTTTCGAGAACCATGGAGATAAACATTGTTATTATCATCTGTAGTTAGAATTGTACAATCGGAAAAGTGCTATGAAGCAGATTTTTTTTGTACTTACGTAGATGTAAACAATCATTGACGGTGAATATCTTATAACCAAATCTCTGTTGAAATTCTCTATAAAATAATGAAAACAAAGCAACATACAACAGCAACTAACTAAGCTCAAACAAGCGTTTAAAATCTTTGTAAACTTGTGATAGCCGAACTCATAAAATACTTTTTTCAATCCCACAAATGGATCATCAGTCTCTGGAATTTACCATCTCTAATGAATAACTAAGTTTTGTGAAAAACTTACCATCGAATGGAGTTACTCGATTCATTTTTCTGATTCAGTAAAATACACCGAATATTCGAATAACAATTTTGCGAGGATGGTTATCTCTAAAATTGCAACTTCAACTAATATTTTTAGCGAAATATTAAGTTGTCTAATTAGGAATTTTGAAACGTTGAACCACTGTCGTGGACAGCTAACCGCTGAAGCGAGTCCTTAATTCTCTTTTATACTTTAGGAAGGGACTGATTTCTGATGTACTTCAACAGACATTTTCTTTGTTTGATTATCTCAGTCTTAAATTACTACTTTTGATCTATACCAACGTATCAGTAGCAATATAATGAAGATGATAATGATTTTTACCGAAATTAGTAAATATTTAAGTTATCGTAAGTAGATACATGTCTCGCTTACCTAAGTACTACTAATAATACAATTATTTATTATGTCTTCCAATCGATTGAAAAAAATACTAAATATTCTAGTTAATAGTCTGACTAATGCGTCTACAACGGACAAATCAATGAATAAATTGTAAAATACACTGACCACCAAAATTAACGCATCACTAGTATTTTTACGATTTTTTTGAAAAGTTTTACTTTAACCCTTTAACGCGCAAAATTTTTCTGACTAGTTTTTGCATGTTTTTTTAATTAGACGTGTAAATTAACTAATAAATTAATGAAAAAATGCTATTGGATATATTTTTGCAATTTGATTGGAGGGGGGGGGGACGTGGTTGATAAAGTAACCACTGAACGTTTGAGGAAAAATTTATTTCAATTGTGTGGTGGTCACTATAATGACTTCATATATATTTTTGGAAAAAAAATATCCAACAAAACCAAATTGATTCAAAAACATCAACAATATAAAAACAAGTGATAAAGACAATAATAATCTATTCGATAAACATAAACAAATACATATTTTATCAGCTCTATGGAACTATATACAGGGTGTCCCAGAACTCGCGGATCAAATTGAAACTGTATATTCCTTGATCCTAATGAAGGTAAAAAACGTTTACAAAAATATTCAGGGTGCAACAGCTTTTTAGTTATGAATTAATCAAATTGACCAATAGAGCTCGTTCTAATTTTCCCTTTATGAGAAAATTGAGTACCTTCCCTCAATTGCCAAGCAACGTATAATTCGATGAATAATAAAATTATTTTCAATATTTATCTGGTCAACTTGTCGAAACAGACGTCAAAAGTGACAGCTACTTTTGAAATAACCAAAAATGGGATAATTTCGCCAAAGGCAGGTAAACAAATGTATAGAATTTAAATCAGGGAACGCAAGAAGTTTCTTCTTCCGGCAATGAATGAAATATGGTTTGTTATTAGTGAAAATTTCCAGAGCAATTGTAACCTTGAGGGGTATGGGAAATTGACGGGAGGAATATGATGAATTGAACTTTGGTTGATGGAAGGTAAAATGGCGACGTAGCGTCAAGTGAGTAATATTACTACCTAAAAAATCTTAGTAAAAAGTGAAATATGCAGGGCCTGTGAAGTGAATCGGAATCACAAGAAATTTATCCTGACTCCTGTGCATACACTCTGCATCTGCAACGTATTAGCGCAGCTACACGAGCGGGACTTTTCATCGTCGAAATGAAAGAAAAGACTTTTAGGAATATTCTTGACATTACAAAAAAGCTGGAGTTACACGTAGGTTTTGAACAACAGATCAAGCATAGTGGCAGTTCTGAAAGAAAGAAGACAAAACTGAATTGAACTAACCTATTTATTTTAGCATCATTATTAGTAAAAATTAGATCAAATTTTATAACTAAACTATGTAGAATGCAACAAATAAAATAAGAAAACAATAATTTATAACAAGTGTTTAAAATGACCACCTTTCATCTGAAGGAATAGGCGAGCTCGTTTTATTAAATTTTCCCTTGCCGGTCTAAGCATATTAGGAATAACAGTAGCCAGTGTTGATATTGATAGGTTCGCGGTAAATATAGTTCTTCAAATATACTTCTTCTACCGTCGTCATCAAAGGACTGAAGAACAGCATCTTCAGTCTCTGGCGTTCTAACTTCTTGCGGGGGACCACCAATTTCTTGTCAGGTAGGCACCAAGGACCCAGTGTCTCGAGGACGGTACACCGTAGAAATACGTTATAATTTGGATGTGGCAAACGTTGTGAAAAACGTATTGCATATTCCCTTGCATTCTCACGTGCATTGCGCCGGCACTCTCCATAAATTATGAGCATTTCGGCATACTCTGCAGCTGTATACATGATTTCAATACGAAGTTTGACAATTTCGAATCAAATTATAACTTGACGTTGTCAAAATCTTTACAGTTGCCCAAACATTTACTTGAAATTTCATAGCATTCTTACTAGAATTATGTTGCTAGGCAATTCAAACCTTTGATTAAATTTACGTGAAATTCAAATTAACAGCGTCCTTCTGATTGGTCAACTTTAATTATTCATTACAAAAAATCCATTATACCCTGTCCTTTTTTTTAAACGCCATTGCTTTCAGTTATCACCAAGGAAAACGCACTGTAAGTTTGATCCGCGAGTTCTGGGACACCCTGTATATAAAGCAAAATAGGAAATATTATATTGAAAATGAACATTTTTACACTTGTGTGATGTTTACACTTGTGTGATGCTGATGACATCTGGAAAAACAAGTAAAAATAACAAACTACCTGGCATGATGAATAATATTGAAAGTAAAATTGAAAATATACACAACTCTTATTATCCACAATTTTGTTTTTTACAAAAAATGAAATAACAACTTTGCGCAAAAACATTAGAGCGAAATTGCATTTCTAGTTTTTCATAGACAAAATTGTGAAAAGAATGAGATATAACAACATGCGAAAATGTTATTTAGAAGATAAAAAAAAATAAATCAATTATACTTATTTCGAAAATTTTGTGCACTAACTTGTTATTAAATTCACCATAAGCGTTAAATCAAAGCTTTTTTTACGTTGGCACCCTCAAATTGTTCCTCCAAGTGTACACTTTCGAGTGATATACTTAACACTAACCAGTTTGCAACGGATTCAAAGTGGTGAAAAGAAATTTTCAAGAAAGTCAGAAACTTGCAAAAAAATGCAGTGCGCTGGTGGGTAGTGGTGCATATAGAATACCACTTTTTGTTTGAGCGCAGCTAAGATATCAAAAGTGAGCTCCAAGTTAGCCACAACGCATCCTGTAGTGCTATTAAATGCATTTAGGTTCACTTTCGCCTATTTATCCTTATCAAACATGTATCAGCTGGACCTTATGAGTGTGGTTACTAAAGTGACCACAACGCGTTAAAGGGTTAAAGCAAAAAATTGTTATACACACTGAAAATAGAGGAAAAACATAGATCATTCTGCAAGAGTAATTAAAATTTCCAGCCACTGTGTACAAAAATGAGCAAAAATATCGTTTTTGCTCAATTTTTAAATTTACTCGAAAATAATTTTTTAGTAACAGTTGAAAAATTGAATCAGTATTGACATCAATCTTCATTTACTTTTAACTGTTAACATGTTAGGAACAACTTCGCATTTAAAAAGTCCGTGCAAGTGCTTTTGTTAGCTCAGAATTAAGAAAGTCGGAGGACTATAGCATATCACTTTGGTATGAACCAATCTACAGTATCTAAAGTTCTAAGAAGACTGGACGGCACACAAGGAGGCGGGAACAAGGCCGAAAACGGATCACAACACCAACAGGACCAATACTTAAGGTTAATAAGCATTAGAGAAGGGTTTCTCACTGCTCTCCGACTTCAAGATCGCATGTTAGACAATATGCACTCCGCCTGGGTGAAAATACTGTTAGAAAATGACTAACAGCCCTTTCACAATGGCGTTAACGTGACGTCGATGTTAAAACGTTAATGTTAACGTTTGACCAAATTACATGTATTTCAGTACTTTTTATAAATTATTTCCGTTGGCTAATGTTAGAATGTAACGTTAAGAATCCAGAACATTTCTAGAACTAACGTTAACGCTAACAATATCATGGAACATTAATTTTCATCATAACGTCATTGTGAACCGTCCACAATTAAATACATGTAATTTTGAATTTCTAGATCTAACGTTAACATTAACGTTTTAACATCGACGTAACGTTAACGCCATTGTGTATGGGCCTTTAAGGAGAATCAGATACATCCGAGAAGACCAGCCACTGTATCCAAGTTAACTGCAGCTCTTCGGAGGGCCCGTTTAAACTTTGCATTAGAACATGTCAATTGGGTTGAACAAGATTGGCCTTCGATGAATCCAGGTTCTGTCTATACAAGTCTGACGGACAGATAATAGTGTATAGACGACCTGGTGAGTGATATGCGCAGTGTAATTTCGTTACTAAGAGAGTTTTGGGGGAGGGTCAATAATGGTATGGATAGGAATATCTTTAGACGTTGTGACAGAATTTGTGGTTTTAGATAGAGACAATTTAAATGCACATCGATATCCCACGAACATCTTGGAACCTTATGCCCTTATTCGTAGGGCAAGACGTCATTTATATGCACGATAATAGACGGCCACATATTGCAAGGGTAATTTCCGACTAATTTAGGACTATTGAAATATCAGTTATGAAGTGGCCAGCACGTAACCCTGACCTCAACTCAATCGAATACTTATGGGATAATATGGAAAAACTGTTACAGGCAATGTAGGGACGTCCAAATTACTTCAGTCAGCTAACAAGAGCACTTCTGCATATTTGGGAAAATATAGGCTAAAATCATAACAGAAACCTCATTTTTAACATGCCACTACGTTATTGAGCTACAATTAACGCTACAAGATTTCAGGAAAATAATATTTAAATTTCCATTGTTTTTTCGATTTCACATTTTTACTCGTGATGTTACCTTTTCGAATTTTTGTATTTTTTTTACATTTATGCGCTCTTTTTTGGAAGAAAATGTGTTGAAAATATTTCCCATGGTTCAGCTGTTATTGTTGTTAACATATTTTTTTAAATATTTTAAAACTTGCTTTATTAATAAAAAAAATCAAAGTGATGCGTTAATTTTGGAGTTCAGTGTATTAATTTTTCCTAATATCATGTGATTATTCTTTTCTTCAATACTACACTAGCACTAGCACTACCGAATTAATTTAACTTTTTTTAAAAATCCCTCCTAAAATGCGGCTCTAAAGAGTCATTTTTACGACGACTCGGCCTAAAGAAGTTATGCATTTTCTTGATAATTTAGAAAAAAAATAAACTTTTTATAATAAATTCTTCGTTCTCGCGCTCTTGGTGAACGTTTATGAATGATACGTTAAAATATTTTAATTTGACAACTCGAAATCCAGACAGAGAACCACATCCAGTTCCAACAACTACACCTCAGGCAGGGGGCGGCTCTGGAGTCAAGTTCAAAAATCGGTTGACATCGTTCGACTTTCTAAGTTAGATCGAAAAGAAGAAAATGACACGCTGACTCGAAAATATATAAAAAAGCTATGTAAAAATAGTTATTTGTATATCAAGGATGCGAACTCGTACTTTGACGAACCGAGAGAAAAATTGTCGCCAAGGCCGCTTTGGGGCCGCGGCAAGACAATCACGAGATCGTCAAAGGATTTCGTGGCCAAGGTGTACACTAGTTATTTGTATATCAAGGATGGGAAATCGTACTTTGATGAACCGAGAGAAAAATTGTCGTCAAGGTCGCTTTGCGGCCGAGACCAGACAATCTCGAGGTCGTCAAAGGATTTCGTAGCCAAGGTGTACACAACATTTTGTGTGCAACCCGAAAATTTGTAATTACAAAATGAACAAGTAAAATTTCCTTTACTGTCAATAAAAATAAAGTCGCTATGGAAACGACATAAATAAAACAATTCGCTTTGAGAAAAATTGCAAAAATGTCCGAAGAAAATTACGATGTTTCAGTTCCGTGTACTCATCCAGAATTAAAAAAATATTATAAATTGTGCAGTGTCGCATTTGAAACCTGAAAAATCGAAACGGCAATATGAAAAATGTTACAGTGACTTTGAGACTGATATAACAAGAAGAATGTGAAAACCATGTCGGATAATGTTGTACTGGCTTACCTATTTATTGGAATTTATTTATTGTGGAAGGTAAATGCTAAGTTCTGTTATGCTAGGTTGTATCATCTGCTCCTTTTTAGGTTATTTTAATCGTGGAAATATCAGGAGTCGTGCAAAGACAGAAATAAACCAAAATGTCTGTTGATGACATTCAGGAAATGTCACGAGATATCTTTCTCTTTTTGATCGGTGAAAAATTAACCAAAATTAACCTAATTCACATGTGTATGTTTCATATAGATGATAGATCGATAATGGGGATCTTTCATATCGACTCCTCAACCTCTTGCGGCTGTCTCATTTGAAATTGGCGGAAATTTCAAACCGGATGAAAATTCTGTACTAATAGTGGCCGTTCCTGACACAAAATCAAACTTTAACTGTAACCAATCCAGATTTGGTAAGATTACACCGGAAATATGCAGATAGATATGTTGTAATTGTGATAATAAATAAATATAAAAATGACTTTTGCTTTTACGCCCGTCGTCAAGACAACAGCTGCGAAATTCAATTTCGGTGCCTGTTGTACGCACGCGAAGTGCCCATTTCGCGTACGGTTGCACACAAATTACCTTCCCGGCCGGGCTTCGTATTACTATGTCTGTTCAGCGACCACACTTTAGTCGCTCGCTCACTTTTGGAGCTGGATTAAACGATTATGTAATAATAAATGTAATTTCAGAATTAAAATAAGCTGTTGTCAAAAAACAACTAAATCTTCAACTCTAAACAGAAATTGGGCTGGAATGGGTTGATCTGAGAAAAAGAACACTCACATGATATAAGGAAAAAGTAATATTTTACAGTCTACCCATTTATTTGCCCTTGTATACACATTAGTCAGACTATCAACTAGAATATTTAGTATTTTGATTTATACATTGTTATACATCAAAAGCAGTCATCTAAGACAAAGAGAACTAAAAGGAAAAAATTGTCTGTTGATGTACAATATTAATTAGCTCTTTCCTGAAGTAGAAAAGGGAGTCAAGAACTCGTTTCAGTGGTAAGCTGTCCGTGATAGTGGTTCAACGTTTCAAACTTCCTAATTAGACAATTATTTGTTGAATCTGCAATTTTAGAGATAACCATTTTGGCAAAATTATTTGTGCGAATGCTAGTTTTATTTTACTGAATCTGAAAGATGAATCGAGTAACTCTCTTCGATGGTAAGTTTTCCACAACACTAAGTTATTCATTAGAAGTGATAAATTCAAGAATCTGAGGATCCTTTGTTGGTATATCAAATCTATTATTCATTTATTCATTAGAGATGATAAATTCCAGAGTCTGATGATCCTTATGTGGGACTGAAAAGAGTATTTTTTGAGTTCGGCTACCACAAGTTTACAAAGATTTTCAACGCTTGTGTGAGCTTAGCTAGTTGCTGTTTATTGTTGCTCGGTTTCCATTATGTAATAGAGAATTTCAACAAAAATTTGGTTATAAGATATTCACCGGCATTTATTATTTTAATCTACGTAAGTAAAAAATACGAATCGGCTTCATTGCATTTCACGGTTTGTACAATTGCAATTACAGGTAATAATAATGATGTTTATCTCCATGGTTCTCGAAAAAAGGACTCGTTATTTAATCAGCGAACAGAAACGTCTGTTTTGGTCCATCGACAGCGCTGGCCCTCAAGCACGTCTTTTGATTTTGAAGAAGGCTTCGCAAATTAATCGCTTCACCTATTTTATTTACGGAATTTCAGCCGCTTGGAGTATTGTGATGTTACCAGTTTTTGGCAGTCACAGAGAATGGTTGCTCGTTGAATACGTTTTTGACCGATATTTCGGCTCAAGTTCGAATATTTTATCCCATATAACATTATCTTTGACACCTTTCTTTATTTATTCATCAGTTCGTCACTGTGGCACCTTGTTTTACTACATATTGCAGTTGTACTTGCAAATGTTTTTGATCAATCAACACATTTTGCAAATTTGCGAAGACAAGACCGTTCTTGAGAAATTGACGTTTGAACAACGTGTCCGACACGAGAACGAAACATTCAAAAAGTTGTGTTTTTGTATCGACCATCATGTTGTAATAACAAGGTAGAGTGACAACACAAATTTTAGATTGTATGTTTTTGCAAGAATTGTGTTTGTAGATTAACAAAGGAACTAGTAGAAATAGTGAGATCTGTGATGCCATTTGTTTTGCTTTTAGGTGTCCTAAGTTCCATCTCTGCGTTGTACTTCGTATCTTATGTACGTTTCATTTAGTTAGAATACTAGACAACAGATCAAGGTGATTTGTAATGTTTCAGATTTATGCAGACGCGAGCAACATTTTGAAGGTTCGGTTATTTTTTGAGGTTATGTTTCACGTTCTTGTTGTTGCCACTTTTACTCAAGCTGGTCAGATTCTAATCGATGAGGTATCTTGAAAATTGAACTATTCTCTTCGACAATATTAATTTAATTATATTCAGAGTAGTTGCAATTTTGACACTTTGGCGAAATGTTCCTGGTACAATTGGAATAAGAGAAACAAGACGGTTTTACACATTTTTATGACGAATTGTTTAAAACCATTTGCTATCTCTTTTGCTGGAATAGTTTTAGATTATAAAATGGCCATTGCAGTAAGACAATATTTCTAAGCAAATCTGTGCAAATTAGTACAATTTATGTTTTTGCAGATATTTCGTACAGCTTGTAGTTATGCTCTGGTTTTTTACAACTTTCAAAAAGCCAATCGAACTTGAAAGATCCAGTTACGTTATATAGTCAAATTGTTATGTATTATTATTACATATGTATGTAAGTATGTAGGTACCACTGCAATCAAAGACAAATACAACAGTAGTGCATTATTTTTTTAACTTTTGATATACTTAGTAAGTATTTATTGAAAATATCCTTGACGGTGAATGTATTAATAGTATTATTGTATATCAAGAGTTGAAAATGAAAGATTTCACACGAGTTTGCAGAATTGAGCCACAAGCCGTAGGCGCGTGGCTTAAGCAAACGAGTGTGAAATCGAATTTTCAACACGTGGTATACACGATATTTTTCCGATGACCACAAAAAAAAACGCTAATATTCGGTATTCCTTCAAACTTCAAATATTATTCGACAGAGCTGCGGACAAAACATACATTGGTGGCCATGGTTACTACAACTGTGTGCAATGATTTCATTGCGCACAGGCTAGAAGGTATCTGATTGGCTAACCAGTTTCATTGCACACGGGTTCGCTATTTGCATGCAATAGCCAACTTTCAATAATAGTTATTTGTGCGAATTTACGCATTTTTCATAGTGGTCGTCGGAAAAAGATATTTATTCAATGTTCCTGTTAAACATTGACATAATTTTTGTAATTTATTAACTCATTAATCAATTAATTCGTAGGTATAGTCAAAATGTGTATGATTAAACTTTACGTTAGTGAGATTTGTCATAAATTCTAAATAGCTTATTAGCGCACCTAGCTACTTTTGCCGGTAGTGCCAACTTAACGACAAGTCCCCAATCCACATTATAACGTTCCGGATATAGACACTTGTTCAACCAATAAATCAAATAAATACAGCAAACATTGTGTTTTCTTGGGAAATAATAATCATCTAATCATCATGATCAGCATCATTATTCACAAGTCAATTGCTGCCAAAGACGAGAATGGAAAACGGACAAATCGAGGACAATTGTCGTTCTAGATGTTGTAGTACAGTTTTTTAACACATAAAATTGAATTGAGAAGCTCTTGGGTGTTATACCATGTGATCAAATATTGTTTTCCTAATTGTTAAGCTTAACACCTCGCTGCTATTGCACTCAACTGCAAGAAGTAGCGAGATTCTCCACTCAGTGGTTATCAACTATGCAAAAATCTAGGAAATATTTATAGGAGTATGATGAAATGAGGTAGAATAAAACTCTTTGGGAAACATGATGAATGCTTCTGTTGTTATTTATGTAGAAACATTGGTACATGCTTCATCATTATAATGCAAGTAGATGTCTTAATAGTTGTCATTTAAGAATAAACGAATAAAGAGAAAAATATCTAGTTATGTTCAATATTAAACTTGATTTTTAATTCTAAAATAAAGGATGCCTCAGTGATAGGCTGACCGTGACAACACTGGTTAGTCAAGTTTTCAAATTTCAGAATTTAACGGTTCTGTCGACGCTTTACGAAAACTAGTTGTTAAATTTTGAATTTTCCATGCAGTCGCGGACACAAAAAAGTAGGTAATAGATACAACGTTTTTTCGTTAATGTAAGTCTCTTTACTCGTTCTATAAAATTAAAATTTTAGCTGAATTTCTTCTACTTTTTTCTGTCTGTACCTACGAAAATTCTCTCAATCAGGTATTGCGCTCAATGGGAAAAATGCATCAAGGGACTTGCTTGGATGATTAGTTTCCAGCAAAATCCAATTATTCATTACAGATTACAATACACATGCTTATTCTGACATAAAACTATTGACAACTGTCAGTGCCAAAAGGTCTACCAACCGTTAATACACAAAATATATCAATCACATCGCACTCTAATTCCGAATTTATTTGAAGGCACGGTATATTATGAATACGAGTCATAAGACACATTTTGTAGCACGCATGGGTTTAGGGCACGACGAGCTTGCCAGGAGTGCCATGAAAGATCAAGTACTACAAAATGTCTTATAAACGAGATATCACACACAATTTTTTTATTCTGTGCTATTTATGCCCTTTTTAAATGAAACATCGCAGTTTTCAAATTTGCGGAATTTTAGAATGGTTAGTAACACAAAATATGTTACAGTGGAAGTTGCCAATTCTTTGTCCTTTTTTTAAAGAACACAAAATGAAAAATAAAATCATGTAACAACAAAAGTAAAATATTTTGAATATCTGAATAATTACATAGTTATACAGGGTGAAATTGAAATGCATCACAATATGTAAACTACAGTATCTTCAATAAGCGAATAAACCGAAAATGTGGTTCTAACACCTGTGGCGTACGCTCTTGGCACCTGTCCACACTCTTCGGTAGAAAAGTACCATTTTCCCGTAGACGCTGTACAGCCAAAAATGTTGGCGAATGCGGAACACGACGCGCCGGAAATTTTTCGCGATACAAACTTGTGCTAACACTATCTGCACTTCCCATCATGGATCATCAGTCATCACAATCACAAACCTCGAAATTGAAAGAATTAAGATTAGTCAAAAAACAATTATTCCTCAGCTCTAAAAAAATTGAGCTGTTGAAAAGTGTTGATCTGAGAAAAAGAACAATCACATGATATTAGAAAAAAAATATTTTTCCCTACGTTTTGAAAAGCTATATTCTAATATTTTTTGGTGAAAATAATGTTTAAATAATAATAATATAATGTAGGATTTGCGGAACTGAAGGGGAAACAATTGAACACATCATTTCTTATTGCACCGTTTTGGCTCAAAGCGAATATAAGAAACGTCATGATATATTCGCTAAAATTATACACATGAATTTAGCTGTTAAATTCAATTTATTAAAGAATACACAACCACATTATAGTTATACACCAGAAAGTTGTTTGGAAAATGATAATTACAAATTATATTTTGATCGAACAGTTTTAACTGACATTCATATTAAGCATAACAGACCAGACATTATTAATTTAAATAAACAACAAAAGCAAGCATATCTTTTAGATATAGCTGTTCCAGATTCACATAATATAATATAACACAGACATATAACACAAAAATTAATAAATATTTAGAGCTGTCCGTTGCTATGATAAATCTTTGGTGTTTAGAAAAAATTTATAGAATTTACCACTTATAATTTCAGTAACGGGAATAGTACCGCAATCTCTTTTTATAGTATATTAAAGTATAAGTGGATATTAAGGTCTTTAAAACACGGGCAAGTGTTTTAAAGACCAGTTATCCACGAATACTTTACGATATATTTTTTTTAATGTTAAATGAGGCCTTTAATGTCCTCGCCTGTTGTCAAGTCCCGGCTCCGCCTCGACTAGAAAATCCAGACTCGGACAAAAAAGATGCACTTTTTGGTCTTGATACACAAATAATTATTAGCTTAGAGAACAAGTGGAAGTCAGAGGTGTAGGGATTTTCTAAAAAGGCCGACTATTTTGATTTAAAACTGTTTATTCAACGTGTTGTTTACAAGGTTAAAGATTTTCTTAGTTACATCTACGCCTTGGTTTTTGGTACCAACATAAACAAACAAAAATACTGTTATTAAATAACTGTATCATGACAAATACATCAACAAGAGGGAGCCAATTCAGGGGAATATGGCCATTGCAAGAACACGGGTATGAGGACGTGCATTGTCCTGATGAAAAATGATTTTCTTATGCGCTAAATCTGGCCTTTTTTGGCGAATACTTTGGTGCAATCGATCCAAAACATTAGCATAATATTCAAAGATAATCTACCATCAAAATGCCTTTTGCCTCCCAGAAAACTGATGCCATCAGCCCATCACCTTGCCAGTTGTTTCATGGCCATCACTTTCTTTGGAGCCGAGCCACAACGTTCTGTCCATTACTTGAATCGTAGTTTTGTTTCAGGGGTATAGCAGGGTCAGACACTCTTGCGAAATTTACATTCGAACAGTTTTGATCGAGTGTAAAGCAACCGCGGCACCCATTGCACCGATGGCTTTCTCATACCCAATTCTTGGGTTAAAATATTGAACACTCTCTCTTTTGAAATCCCCACAATAATAGCTATTTCAGACAATTTCAATCGTCTGTCTTTCAAGGCCATATCGTGGATTTTGGCCACCATTTCTAGTGGAGTGACATTTTTTGGGTGTCCAGAGCGGTGTTCCTCTTGAATGCTGGTACGACCATGTTTAAAATCAGTCACCCAATTTTTTTACGGTCGCATATGATGGAGCATTTTCGCCCAATACACTCTGCATTTTTTTAAAAATTTCAGCACGCTTTAAGCCGTTAAGGTGCAACAGTTTAATAACAGCGCGATGCTCAATATTTGCCATTGCTAAAAATCCACAAACACGTTTTATTTGAAGAGCTTTTAACAGAAAACTGTTTGACAAATGGATTTGAATTTTTGAGTATTCCCTAATAAGATATAAAACTTTAAAACTCATTAATTGTGTGGACAGGTTCCTTGAAAACGGTGTTTTTTAAATGAGGAAACAGGTAATAATCAAACTGCGTAAGATCTGGCGTTCTTGTAGGGTAGAGATCTCGATTGATCAAAAAATGTCCGCAAATAATTTCTGAATTGTGTGGTGTCATCATTGTAAAGTGCTTGAGGCCCCTTTTCGTTTATCTTCTTACGTTTTGATGTTCAACAACAAAGTGAAGTACGAATAGGTGGAACTGATGACCTAGAAGCACTAGATGACATTCCAACTAATGAGTAATCAGTGACTCACTCTCAAGAAATTTGGAAACGACATGACTCCCATGTTGGCAGCAGTGAGAGTGAGTGCCTTCTGGGATCTCATCAGAATCATTCGGACATCTTTTTGGACGTCTCCAGGAGCTCGGTACCACGATACGAAATAAATATCTTTAGCTACAGCGGTACTCTACAAGGTACAAAATTAAAAAATGAAGTCAATTTAGTGTAAGAAAGTACTCGTCAATGAGGATTTGGCCGTAAAAGCAGATCAGCAGTAGAAGTACCAACCAACCGAGCAAGTGCAAAACAAATCTCAAAGAGTCGTTGAAATTATCGACGATGAGTATTTCAAAACCGAGGGCGCTTATTACGAGAGATGTGAGGGTCAAATGGAGTATCATCATGGTACTGAAAGCTTCGTTGGTTTTGTCCCAGTACCTGCAATTGTAAAGTATTTGGAGTTCAATGGGAAAATACAATACATACATTGTTGTCAACATTGTTTTAGTTTATTTACTTACTTGATTATTTTGATGTGGTACAAGACAATTTGTCGTACACTCTTTTCGATATCTTCCGGTTCTTCTTTGATGACCTTGTCCAAACGACGTACGAGTTTACGACAGTATCTTAATTGAGTCAACACATGCATCATTAAACCCACCAGTGTCATAGATAAAACCACAACGTAATAAGTGATGATCCCACAAGTATAAACTTGAATAAAATAGGCGAGCGGGAAGAGATTTCCCGAAACGTCGAAGGGATAAAAACAACGAGCCATCAGACCGCAAGGATCTCTTTCTCGATACAAATCAGATTTACGTTGCAGTTTGCATTGGCTTCTGTCAACTAGTGGGACAATGCAGTTCATCACGTTGCCAAAGAACCAATAAATGATGATCGCTGGAAAAGAGACATGACATTTTGTTCTCTATTTTCTTGTCAAGACGTTTGGATTACCTTTGCTGTAATATTCTACTGCTTCATCAGTCGCCACAATTTCTTCTTTGGGACAGAACTTTTCAAACTCACCGAGCTGTTCAATCAAAACGTTAACGTCTCGAATTTTCTCGAGGAAACAGTATCTCATGTAGATACATCCTGCAAAATCGATAAGCGCAATGACTCGTTGAATGAGAGCGTCATAACCGTCAGATTCTATAAATGTCGTCCTCACGATACCGTTGAAAACAGTCCAAGCGCTGAAATAAATAATCAGCAGCAGGGACAAACTCTTGAGGTTGTAGCTGTGTGTCACGTGACCGTTTGGTGGCCACATCATTATTACTCTCAACGTTAAGATGTTGAAACTTAGGTGCTCAGTTTCGGACATGGTGGTCTAACAAATGAGGTGTTTGCATCGATGTATGTGACGTTTCAATTGTAGTTCTGAAAGGGTGTTATTGTATTTGAATACTTCAGTGTGTTCCGCTTTGATTTGATATGTCTTTGGCGTCCACTTTTTATCGACCTTCTGTCACTTTTATGTTTAAAATGCTACTGCGTGCAGTGAAGGACAAGAGAGGGACTTTTGCAAATTGTTAAGAGATTGGCATTTTGCACACCATCTACGTTGTCAACGGAAGCAATCAACTGCTGTTCTGATCCTTCTGAAGAGTTCTCTCACCTTGAGTCTAGTCCTTCTGGGAACAAATATTCATTTGGAAATGTGCAAACCTTCTGTGAAGATATCTAGAAATATGTGGACTCTTCTACTCAACTACAACCAAATCTGTTCTACCAAAAAAAATTCTTATGCTTTCATATTTAGTAATAGAGTGAAGTACGAATATGCAGAACTTATGACCTAAAATAAGACAGTCAAGAAGTTGATGAGTCACCGCCTTCACCTACTCTTAAGAAGGTGGCGAAGGCCATAATTCCCATGTTGGCGGCATTTAGTGTGAGAGGTTTTTGAGTCCTCATCAAGATTATGTAGATGTGTCTTTGGACACGCACCGGAGCTAGGTACCAAGGCACAGAGTAAATGTCTTCAGCCACAGCTACGCTCTGCAATTGGTACAGACACGCTTAAGTCATGCTGTTTAAGTCACTTACTTCGTCGATGAGAGTTTGTCCGTAGTAGCATATCAGCAGGAGCAAAATCAACCAGCCGAGAAGGTGCAAACTGAATCTCAAAGAATCGAAGAAATTGTCAACGATCAGAATTTCGAAACAAAGAGCGCTGATGACTAGAGATGTAAGAGTCAGATGGAGCATCATCATTCTGCTGAAAGCTTCGTTGGTGTTTTCTGAATAACTTAAGTTGCCACCTTACTACTACTTTATCAATAATGATAAGTAACGACTTACGTGATTATGGCGGTGTGGTACTTGACGCAAAAGTGCAATTTCTCCAGTAGTTTCTCTTCGGGAAACTTGAGTTCGACAATGAATCTTCTCAAATGCTTGAGTTGGTTGGTGATGTGCATCAGAAAACCGCACAGCAACATGGTTAAGTTTAGAATCACCACGGAGACCATGGTGCAAGTGTAGAACTGGTGGACAAAGACAATTTCAAAAACAGGGGTGTAGTCGAACTTGAACGGAAACCAACACCTGGTGACCAGGCCGCAAGGAATGTCAAGATCTACCATGTTCTGCTCTCGCTGGTACCGACACTTGTCGATGTTCAAGTAAGGCATCGTCATGTACACTATGTTACCTGCGATTCCATAAAACAGAAACACTTTAGCGTAGAGATTGGCCTTTCTGTCGGTTTCCACGAGGCTCGAGGAGTCGCTGAAAGCGGTGAAGTGATCCAGTTGAGCAACCAGTTTCTTGATGAGCCGGCGCTTTTGGATGAAGCAGATTGTCATGTAGATCATTCCGATGATGCAAGTCAAGGCGATTATGTTTTCGGTGAGGGACGTCAGGTTGTGTACGTCTCCTAGGAGTAGGTACAGTTGTTTACAAGTGGATAGGTTTTGAAAGGTGGTAGTACCGTGGAGCTGCAGCACGAAGTCGGCCAAGATCGGTAGGGCGCAAGGCATCAGCGACAAAATGAGAGAAGTGTCTTTGAATAGTCGCCATTTTGTGTAAACGTGGTGGTCTTTATTCGGCCATAAATTCGAGATTCTTAGCACGCTAACAGTGAAGCTGAGAAAAATGTGATTTGGGGACATGTTGAGGAGTTGTGCAACACTGAAGCGTTTCGTGACAGGTTGTTGGTTTTGTGTTGGTGCGACGATGAAAAATTAACAATGTCTGGAAGCTTTGATTGATTGTTTAGCATAAGAAATAGCAAAGTCAAAGGAGACTCAATTTTTTACTAACAACAAGGAGATCTAGGGGGACACTTGATTTGTAGACTGACAGTCTCCTTTAATTATTACTGGAGTCTTGCAATATCTAACTGAAGCATTACGCTTTTTAGATCAGCTGTATTTTATTTTTACACTATTAGTCAATGCAAGAAATAAAAAAAACAACTGAGGCTTTAATCTATTGATCTCGGGCAGGGTTGGTCGGCGAATGAGAGGACTCTGTTTGTGTTTCCCACAAGGAAGTGACGCCTGCCGAAATTCGGCCCACTTTCGTTCACGCTCTAAACGTGTTCGTTTCGTTCTCTCCTCTCCACTCCCTCTACAAAAAAGACTGCGGCTCCGTAAAAGCGAGTTAGACAGAAAGACGATGCTGTTTTTCGAGACCACGTTGAGAGGCGGGATCCAACGGGCTCTTTCTAGAGTCACTCCGGCGTGGAAGAGGCTACAAATCGGCACCGGCCCTGAAGGTGGATTCGACAGATCTACCGCTCCAGAGGGCCGGTAGTAACACTACCAAAAAAGAATGCGTTTGTTGTTAATTTTACTAAGAGAACAATAAAAAATTAATGTTTGTTTTATCTCAGCACTAACATATTATAAAAGACAAGATTTGTGCATTTGTACGCATTACTTGTCTGCTTATAGCTAAGTAAGGACGTGACGAAAAAGTTGACACAAGTCGGAGCATATTTTAGCAAATATTTGGAATATGTTAGATTGAAATTACATTTACTTGATTCCAATGGGCTAGATCAAAATCAAGCTCTGGTGAAGAGCAAGATCTAGATGAAGATGAAATCTTTCGGAGTGAAGACCAACTAGCTGCATATATTTTACAACAGCTTTTCAAATAATTGTTCTCAGGTTCAAAAGGAATAATTTGCTTTGAAATTCCGATAGAGTATCGTTGTGAGATACAATAAAAATTTTACTGGAAAATGATTTGAAAGCAAAATTAAAAATGTAAATGCTATCGACAAACCATCACGGAATAATTAGTAACAATGTCCATTAAGAATTCTTTTTGCAGCTAGGTGCTTTCCTACAACTACAAAGGATTGAAATTATGATTTAAATGGGTTGCTACATCGTACAAGCACTCTTCCTGTTAAGTATTAGACGCCCATGGTTTCTTCCCCTTCTTGTAAATTTTTCATTAGTAACGGATAAAAAGTGCACGTCAAATCACAGGCTTGCTCGCACAGAAATCATTAAAATGTGACACGGATCTGCTAGTCGGTTGTTATCGTGCTCTATCGATATCCAGGAGTGTTCGGTATGCGACCCGTCGTACTTGATATTTGATACGTCAGAACAGTGCAAAGGACAAGAAGATTTCACTTGGCGAGATTGCACTTGAAGCAAGACCAATTTCTGCTCATATCTGCCCATTAAATCTGCAGGTAAAGAAAATAAGAAGGAACTTGAAACTACGAAATCCTGAAGATTCAAACTCAAACCAAATCAAAATCCATCTTGAACAGACAAAAATATACTTTGGTGTGACGTTCTACCAATACTGGTCAAGATCTATTCCAAGATCTGCAACTGCGCAAGGATTCTCTCCCACAATCATGAAGCCTGAAATTTTAAATATGCAGTCGAAGCTAAATATATTTTTTCCATGATCATTGAATTTCCGTGGTCTTTGCTCACTGAAAATAGTGAACAAAGATGCCAATTGAATCACTAGTGAGGAAAAAATATTTTCTCACTAGTGAGCAAAGTGAATGTGTTGCGTGTTTGCCGATTGGGGGCGCCAAATAATTTTTTCAATTTTTTTAAACTACTTTCTGAATATTAATAACTAAGTTTGTCTTATTTTTGACTTATTTAAATTTTTAATCTGTTATTTAAATTTCACTTAACGAAAAAACGTGAAATTGCGTGGGATAAACTTCTGGAAAAATCAGTAAACCAACAACAAACACGCAAAGCCTAACAACTTAACCTCTTTTGTTTGGAATTTTGTTGATCCACGTTTTGTTTTTTGAAAAACTGTTTTCGTGAGTTCCCTGTTGGGCTAATTTTGTAGAAGTTATTGTTTCAGTGATTTTAACAATTATGAAAAATAGTGATGCACATAGATAATGCTAGGTATGTACAGTTTACGTCAATATATCCTCATTTTTTACTCTTGTCATGTTTTTGTCATTTTGATTTATGACAAAAAAATGCTCAATTTTATGATCATGGAAAAAATCAGATTCAACACGCATGTGCAAACGTACATTTAATCACTCGTATAGTTGGTGCCCTTACCTTCGGCTCAGACGCCCAACTTCCGCACTCGTGATTAAATGCACTACTTAGCTCACTTGTATTGAAAATAACTATTTCCTTTTTTTTCCGATCGCAAAACAAACACTCTTGTTGTACCTATGCATTTGTACCAAAATTTGGCTCGTCACTTTTAGAGCACCTCAAGGGTTCATTTTTGTAACCTTGTTACTTCCAATGTTTCAAACCTCCGAAAATACGTACAAAGTTCTCCATCTAAATACCCATAGAATACGAAACCATTGACAAATACTTCTATCTAGGAATTGGGGTCAAAACTGTCCAAAGGTATTGTCAATAAAGAAGTGACTTGTAAAATACAACTTTTATAGAAACTTTATGATACAATCTTATTGATGCCTTGCACCAGCTCTGGTTGGCTCAATATTGTCACGTGATCACCATCCACAGTGACAACTTGTACGGAATGCTCGCACACTTTCGTCAATTGATAATCTTCTTCTTCGCTTGGCGCTATGGCGTACTTGGCCTTGAACAAGTACGCTCTCGATTGAATTTTGTTGTGGGAATATTTGTAATTTATGGCGGCCTTGAGTCGTTTATACAACACCACCATCGCTTGCTTCTCCAATTTTTCTCGAATGGCAACTTCGAAAGGTATCAACGTCAAAGCTAGATCGCACATTTCGTCAAAATCAGAACATTTTAAAAACTTGGCCTGAAACAGCACTATCTAGACCGGAAACTAAGTGTATCATAGTAATACCTTGTACGGGGCCAGCAAATCCACCGGTATCAACATCGAAAAAATTTTGCAGACGAGATTTGTGTGGAACTCGACTTCTGTGTCGCCCGGAAGAGATTTTAATATAGACGACCGTGTATATGTCGGTGAACCATCGATTAAAACGAGTTTACCAGCATAACCTCTACTCTCTAGTAAACTAAGGAATTCTAGACTGACTAAGGTGCCGAAAGAGTAACCGATTAAAGTCAACGGTTTGTCTCTGGATATCTTGTCTTCAACGTGCTAAAAATAAAGCATACTCTCAATTGCTTAGTAGAGTACTTCAACTAACTGGAAAGATTGTTTTTGCAATTCCTTCTATAGAGTCTTCTGGCTCCTGATAGCTGTACTGCACTCCCAAAACTTGAGCATGGAGACTTTCTACCAGACCGCCAAGGCGCGTAAAGACTCCTTGAATTCCCGGAAAGACTAAAACCGTTTGTGCATGCTTGTCTTGACCTTCACCGGAGAGTTTTACAATCGGTCTACGATCGGCTTGGCTGTCTGGTATGAACTGCATGAGCATGGCGTTGCCTTGTTGCGTCTTGTTCAGACACTTTTCTTTCCCAACCTTCTTCTTCGACTCGATCTCTGTCAATCTGGAATGTCGGTAGAGTCAAGTGTACCACAATTTTGAAGTTTTTACTTGGCAAAACTCAAGCACCGGACGTCTTTGGTGGTGATGTAAGTCTCGAACTCCTTCTCCAAAAGTTCGACAACTTCAGTGCCCACCATCGAGTCGATCCCCAGCTCGGCCAGGGTAGCATGTTGACTCACGGTCTTGATGTCCTTGATGCCCAAGACGTTGGCAACGACTTCGACAGCGCTGATCACACCGTGACTCCTATTGCGCTTCTCTGCGACCAACATGCTGGCGACAATCGGATTGTCTTGCTTCAAGAACCTCTCCAGCACTTCCAGACAACTCGAGATCTTCTGTTGAAAAGTACCACCGATCGCCACTTCCTTGTTCTCCTTCTGCATCTTGGCAACGATTCCCACCTTGAACAACAACAGTCAAAACTCCTCAACTCTCATTGATTTTAACGTACGTCTCCGATGGTGCCCCACTGGATCGCCAAAGCTGGAAATCCATCACGTTTTCTCCTCTCACAAATCCTTTCCATGATCGAGTTGGCCATGCCGTAGTTGGTCTGACCGGCGTTGCCGCGACCGCAAGAAACCGAAGAGAAGATGACGAAATACCTAAACCAGATAATCACAATCTGGGAAGCTTACTCAGTACTGACCTCAAATGTGGACAGATCTCGCGAGTTATTTGATCCAAATAGGTGGTGGTTCCAGCTTTGGGGGCCAAGGACAGGCGGAATGTCTCTTCGGTTTGGTCCTTCAGAAGCGCATCTTTCAAGACCACGGCCAGATTGAAGATGGCGTCGATGGGACCTAGTTCTGTAGCTTCTTTGATCAAATCGAGACAGCCTTGCTTGGTTGTGACGTCGCGCGTCGAAATTATAACCTCAACGCCGTAAGACCTCCAAAGTCTGGAGGGAGTTAAGAGAAGATTATCAAATTTACAAACTTACCTTATCCTTTGGGCTTGGTATCCGGTTCGTACTCCAGATCTGGAGACCAAGACCAATTTTTTAGCTTCTCTCAAGACCAGCCAATCGGCCAATTCCAAACCGACTCCTCCCAACCCCCCAATGATGACGTACGACTTGGTCAATTCACAGGTGAATCTTCAATGCAATTACACTAATTAGTACCACAGGTGCGCCTCAAAGATGTGTGTGGACCTCTTCTATTACAGTACTCACCTCGGAAGCGCCGGGAATAACCTTTTGGGTCCAACATCTCGCACATCTCCTTCGTCCCTCACTTTCACCAACACCTTCCCTATGTGCTTCCCAGGGGTCATGTATTTGAACGCCTGCACCAGTTCGTCTCTACCCAACACGACCCTCGGTAAGGGCTTAACGTACCCATCGTGAATACCTTTGTATAAAGCGTCGACAAGTTTCGCTTTTAATTCCGGCGAGTTTTTGAATATCTGGTCCAACATGATTCCGTGGTAGCTTGCTCCTCGTTCGATCAAGAGAAGGTTGAGACTCGAGTCGTTCGCAAGGTCGAACTTACCGATGTCTAAGAAGCGTCCGCCGCGCGCCAAGCATCTCACCGATGCTCTGAGCTTATCTTCGCTCAAAGAATTCAACACGGCGTCAACACCGCGATTTTTAGTACCGGCTTTGATCATTTCCTCGAAAGAGGTATCGCGAGAGTTGCCGATGTGACTTTCAGGAATCTGGGGGTAGTGCTTTCGAAGAAAGTCTCGCTTGTCTTGAGTCCCGACGGTGACGTAGATTTCGAACTGGTGGTGGAGACAGACGTTCAATGCGGCGAGACCGATTCCGCCGGTACCAGAGTGAATCAAGACGGTACTCTTGGGTTTGAGGTCTACGGCCTGCAAGGTTAGTGGGTTAAAAGGCATATTCTTAGTTTGAGAATTTCACCATAAGCAAAGCGTAAATCACTGTGGAGTAGACAATGGGGATGGTGGCTGCGTCTTCCAAGCTCCAAGACTCGGGTACCGCCCACAACAACTGAGAATCACCTCTGACGTGAGTTGCAATCCCACGATTGTCAACAATTCCCATTACTCGGCGCCCCCTTGAATCAAGAAATCGTAGAAACGTGCGATATTTGTTTGGAAATTTACTTCGGATCTAATCCGGCGAACTCGAAGCCTATTAGACACTCTTCTTCGATGCGGTCTGTGGTAATATTTTCCGCACCGATGCGACCTGTCGCCAGCATGATATCTTTGAAGTTGATAGCGGAATAGTAGTTCTGCAAAGGAGTGCGAAGTCATCATCGTCAGTTAAAATAAACTGTACTTACATAGATGAGGACTTGGGTTTTGAGAAGTTGGGACTCGTCAATTGGCGACCCTTCCAACCATCTCATGTTCGACAAGTCTCCCTTTGCTAAAACGTTACCGAAACAATGCTCACATTCCACTTCTTGCAGCTCTTCCAACAGCAAGTGTCTGTAAGTCCCCCATTTGCCCGATTTGTAAATGTTTATGGCGAGATTTTTTCTCAATTGATCTCCATAGAAAGGTTGTCTAGGGTCGAAATCTGGCGCCTCGTCGATCATTAAGAAACACTTTACCTTGTGTCCCCCCGGTTCCTTCCTGAGACAGTTGACCAATCCGATCAAGCTGTCAGGTTCGCGATTTTGACCGTAAACAACGACATTGGCTTCAGATTTCAAAAAGTTTTGCAACTGGGACAACCACTCGAAATTGTTCGATGACACCTCGACAAACTTCTTCTCAATTTTTTCTTCACACTTCTTAAAAAGGATCAATTTCTCTTGGGCCGTCTTGTACTCGGTCACAACTTCGATATTGTCCAAATCCGAGATCTCAAAATCGACTTTTTCTCTAGTCAAGACAAAACCTTTAGGATGAAGAGAATTTAACACCTGTTTTAAGGAAAATGGTTTTTGTAGAAGTTTAGTGGCGATGATCAAAAGCAAGTTGCTCTCAGGAGTTAGAACAAATTGTTCGATTTTGACACCAGGAATCGGATCCAAGTCAGTTTTGGTGGAGATTATCAGATCAGGAGTGACGACAGGGACGTCGTCTAGCACTTTACAAACCAGAGGCGAAAGAATTTCTTCAGACCCCTCCAGAAGTTCAACAGATTTGAACTGACTTTCTAGACTATTCTCGAAGATGATTTGAATGTTGATTCTTATCAGCTGGGACAAGTCGAGCGACCCCTGATTCGGAACGAACTCGTATTTCTCCAAAACTGGCTCCAAATTAGGTTTCTTCTTGGAAATGGATTTTACTGTGAGCCAACGAATTTCAATTCCACCAGATCTGCGCAAGAATTATTTAAAAGCGTCCAGGTTGGCACCAAATCATACTTTATCATGTTGCAATCTTTGTAGACGTGCACGGGAATCAGAGGTTCATTATCTTTAAAACTGTCAACAACTTCTAAGTGTTTCAACGGATCAATTGATAACTTCTTTATCCCTACAGGAACATAGAGCAATCTGCTGTCAACTTGAAGGATCTTCATTTGAAGCATTTTATCCACGAAGGTGCTCCAATTGTTCTCCCACTTGACCAGACCGGTGGAGGCACCTATATCACACCTCGCAATACCCTTAAAGATACCACTGATCAGGATCTATGAAAAAATCTACACAATATTGTCAGTCCTGCCTGTAATTGTAGCCTCGAAGGTTGAGTTCTTTGTAGATCTCGTCTTGTTCCAAAATTTGAGTCGCATCTTCGCTGCACAGATGAAATGGTTTTAAATTCGTTTGTTCTTGACTCACATTAGAACAGTGGTAAATTCGACCGGTTACAACAACCATGCCATTGTGCATGACTTCAAAGTTGCCACTGCCTCTCTGGATGGTAACGAAGAGTTTGATGAAACTACTTTTTGGCATCGTCACAGCTCGGATGAATTTGCAATCTTCGAAAATCACAGGAAAGTTGATAACTGACAACTTCCAACTTTGGGAAAGGGTCTGCCACACTAAATACAAAAATTCCGAGGCGGGGAACAAGTTGCGACCTGAAACTTAATGTCAGCAAGTTGTGCTAAGACGTAGATCAACAAACCATCAATCACGTGTCCCGCTATGTGCTTGAACTCTTCGTAGTCGGTCGAGACGTTGTATTCCATCTGTTCCACTCCTGATGCAATGAACTCAGTAAACTCGTAACCGAACCAGCTCTTAGCGTGGTCCCACTTGACCATGGGCGAGATCATGGCAGTCCCTCGACTGACAGGGTACACGACTTCTGGATACAACTTGTGCAATTGAGGATTGTAACCGCATTCATACAATCTACAAGAGTTTAAGTTAAAAGCAACCTACAATCTGGATTTAGACAGGTACCTTCCCAAAATCTCCAAAAAGTTGACGAGGTTGCCTTCCAAAAGCAAGACGTCTTTGTTGTCTAATTTTTGGTCGGAAACATTCAAGACTAACGAATTTTTCGGGATTTTGAGCAACGTTTCGTGGCCGCGCAACTCTAGATTTTTTAAATTTTTACTAAAGTATCGGTCTTGTCTTTTGGGAACCGGTTTAAGCAAACTATTGAATTTGGCGATGTCGTCGAAATGGATGTTCGAGGGTTCTTGACTGATCTTGTAGGCTGTCAATGCCGCTTCTTCTATGGTGATGAGGTCGTAGTAGTAATCGCTCACTATCTTGCCCCAAGAGTCGCCATACACTGCGGTCGGGAGCAGTTCTAACGTTTTCAAGAGATCCACGAGTCCGACTTGCATGGCGATGGCACCGAGGAGGTTGTCTTTTTGGATTTGATCCTTCAAAATCGTGTCCAAGATGTTGACGTTTTTGGTTGCCAAAATGTTATCGATTCTTCAAATAAAATGGACTAGGGTGAATCTTCGACGAAGAAGACTTACCTGGAGATTGTATTTTTGAAGATTGTGAAATGCATAAGATAGGAACCTACAAGCTTGAAGGAGCGTTCAAATTGGCCAAAATAGACGTAAAGAGGTTTGTGTTGAAAGGAAAAGAATTTCGAAGATGTTCTAAGAGGACCGTTCTTCGACGCTATTGTGAAACCTCGATAAATGTGATTGGCAAGATTCATTTTGTAAATTTGATGGAGAATACCAACGTGTTCCGCGTCAAGATTTCTACTGTTGACATCGTTCAACACAGACAAAACTGCGTCTTCTGTCCTCCCACTAACGCAGACCAATCTGGGAACGTCATCTCTGGGTACTCCTCCGTCGACTTTCTTCTTTTTGAACCTTTTGAGCACCGCGTGACAGTTATTACCTCCTAAACCAAAATTGTTGATTCCCACCAGAGCCTCGTCGCCTTCTAACTCTGTCAAATCGAGTACCACCTTCATTCTACCTAGCTGGAATCCCTCCATGCCCGTCTTGATCTCTTTTAGGTTGATATTAGGAGCAATCGACCCAGTGTCCATTGCGATCAACACTTTGATGACGGAACAGACTCCAGAAGCTGATTCTGTGTGGCCGATATTCGACTTGACCGCACCGACCAAGAGAGGTTGGTCGCATTTTTTGGCCAAGGCGTGGTCGATGGCTTCGACTTCTTGGGGATCTCCGGCTAGGGTGCCGGTGCCGTGCGCCTCTAAGAAGCCGAGTTTGGAGGGGTGGACCCCGCTCTCGTCGTAGATTTCGTCCAAAAGTTGCTTCTGCGCTATCTTCGAAGGGAAGTTGATACCTTGTTTTTTGAAACCGTCAGAATTGGCTTTGGTGTTGATGATTTGGGCGTAGACCCGACGCGCATTCTTCGTTCTTTGGAGGAAGATGCACGCGACGGTATCACTTCTGACGAAGCCGTTGGCGTCTTGGTCAAACACGCGACAGACGCCTTCACTACTCAGTACTCCCAACCTTTAGTAAGCACCGATATATGTAAACACCTTCAAACGTAAATACAGACAGCAATACCGGAAATATTGAATTGTGTTGCTCGGATGTAGGATTATATTGCTACCGGCAACTATAGCACTGTCGCATCGTCCACTCCGGATGGCTTTGAACGCCAAGTCCAACACGTTCAGAGAACTGCTGCAAGCTGTGTCCACGATGCACGCCGGACCTTTTAGTTTCAGAAAGTAGCTGATCCTGTGCGCGTTCAGAGAACGCAAGTACCTAAAACGCACTGACTCAGTACCGACAGTACCGCCGTCGAAACGTACCCCGTCATTCCAAATCTCTGCGGTTCTGTAATACCCGTCAGGATGGTGTGTTCCATCTCCGACCAACACGTACCAACGAAGACTCCCGTTCTCGAACCTTCTATCTCGGAGGGATTCATTCCGGCGTCCATGATCGCCTCCACCACCGTCTCCAACAAGATCCTCATCATGGGGTCCATAATGTTGGTTTGCCGGTGGTGCACCCCGAAGTATCCGGCGTCGAAGCGGTCCACGTTGGGGATTTTGCCTCCCCTCTGTGGTATTTCAGGGTGGTCAAGTTTCCAGCGTCGATCGTTCATCATGTCCGTTTTACTGAAGAGCTTGTCGCGAAATTCGTGAATGGATCTGGAATCCGGAAAGCGACCAGACATGCCGGAAATGACTACTTCTTCGCCCGGAGGAGCAGAGGAGAACCATCGGCTGTACTCGAAGTTAGGTTCCCCGGATCTAGCGTGAGGTTGACTCGCGTCCATCTTTACTTGTTGGACAAAAATGTTATAATCTTAGAAAAGCAAGAAAGTAAATTGAAAAAATGGAATTCACGAAGAATCCCTAAGAGCTTAAAACTTGACATGTTTTGCTTTGTCAGTCTACATCTCTATGCTATGACATATGTCACTAACTGTAACACTAATCATTATTAGGCAGATAAGAATAGATAAAAAATTGTCACCAAATGTTAAAAACAAGTAACAATGCAAGAAATGTCTTGGTCACTTACCTTGCTGGTAAACTACCTGAGTACCACAAAACTGACATTTGAATTCTGTTATTTTGCTTAATTTATATGGCAAAGTGACTGAAGCGGGGAGTGGAAATTTAAGAAATGAAATAAACAAGGTTGTCTGCGTATATTGCATTGTAATGCGCCTCTATGCAATTTTCCGATTAATGTATTTCAAATTTAAAGTCCTAATAAAAAATGACTAAGTATCGCATTTTAATCTTGTCTGACCCGGGTTTCCTGTTTGCGAACAACAATATTTGTTGTTAAGTCACATAAACACACAAAGAATTGTCTTGGTTCACGAAAGTGAAGCAGTGATTGCTGCTTGCGAAAACGTTTCATCATTTTAACCTCAGACTGAGGATAGATGTCCTGCTCTACTGAAACTCTCCAAGAGGAAATTTTTACCATCTCTGTGATTTTCAAACTTCAGAGGCGCTTATAATGTTAACGCTGCAAGGTCTGGAACCGAGCATCGTGGCCAAGCGCGTAGCGCGCCACTTTGTACTCGGGTGGTCCCGGGTTCTAATCCCGGGGCCGCCTGACCTGGGGTGTGGGTTTTTTCAGGGATTTTCCCACATCATCACATCGTGACATGACCACAGATCTCATATCACAGATAAGGCGAATGCTGGGTCAGTATCTACCCCTCAGAACCTACCACCTTCCTTCCGTACCCATCCTCACCGTACTCGTTCCGAATCTTCCCGTCAGTGGAGCTGAAAAGGCTCAGGAATCCTCGACTAATCTCAACTAAAGAATCGTCGTGAAATTTCATGTTTATTTCTTTCAGCATGGAAGGATAAATAAATAATTATTTAATATTATATTAATTCATTTTTTTATTCAATTCTGACGTTTTAAACCGTATTTATTAATTTCATAACAACCCAGGTAAACAACTGTTTATTCGGTAGAGTGAGTTAATATATTTTTTTTTTTAATTGCCATTCCCGTTTTTTGCCATACGGCTTTTACGGTACCTTTCGGTCGGCCGTTTTTCCAATTCATTTTTCTTGTTCCTTTGCCTATCCTCTCTTCAGGTGATGCGACGGGGCTCCGGGGCACTTTCCCCGGCCACCCACGCCCATTCCACCTCACATTCACAGAAATACACAACAACATTTATACACCCATGGGCGCCTTTTCCCGACGGGACTCGAACCCGTGCTGACCTCGCGGTGGTGGCCGAAAGTGTTGATTCTTCCTTCCACCACCCTACCGTCAGCCCCGAGGAGACATACACACACATCCATGGCGCGGCGCAGGTTCCTTCCTTTAAAAAAATCCTCCCCCTTCGGTGAGATTCGAACCCACTAGCATCGGGACCGCGACCTCGGAGTACTTTCTCCGACAGCCATGCGGCCACCAAGCCGCAGCCGAGTTAATAGTTATTTACATAATTAGTGGGATAAAAGCAATATTACAGGACTCGAGTGTGAAGATTGCAAATGACGAGGGCGTTAGTTCGAGTTCATCTGTAATCACACGAGTTTCCTGTGATATGCTTTAGCCCACGTGTTATTTATTACAAAAAAATTTCTACTTTGCGTTCGTACTGATGCTATTACGATACTGTTTTGCGTATCGTAATAGGAAAAGGCGTGCTAATTATAGTTAAAAAATGAAATGTCACTGTTTCTATTATTATTATTAATAATAATAGAAACAGTGACATTTCATTTTTTAATGTTAACGGATACTGTGGTGTCGCGGCAGACCGCAGACGTGACCTTGGGTGGAATCCTTCAACTTTAATGGTTTAAAATTTTTTTTTTAATTGAAAAAGTGGCAAAGTAGAAAAAATACTGTATGACATCTCGTTTATAAGGCATTTTATCGCACTTACTCCTTTAGGGCACTCCTCGCTACGTTCGTCGTGCTGTAAACCCGTGCGTGCGATAGAATGCTTCTTATAAGACTCGTATCATAATATACTATTATCTAAGACCGTCCCAAATTAAAAAAATAAATCTTATTTATTGATTTTCGCCAGTGAAATAAATGAGTTTTATTACCACACTCAGTGGGTACTTGATCACATTAACTGATTTATTAGGGAACCTAACACATTCTCTGAGTTTTTGGCTCATGGTATAACATATCTGAAACCAAAAGATTCCGATACTAAAAATCCATCAAAATATAGACGAATCACATGTCTGCCTACCATTTATAAAATTATGACATCTTGCATTAAAGTAATAATTTATGACTGTTTTGTCACCGATGAGAATTTTCATCAGCGAATGTACTTTTTTGAGTTGGGTGTTTTTGGGCATGAGTTCTGGACACGACCACTTTTCTTGATTGATTCACTTGTTGGATTGACGATACGGTACCGAATCCGGCTCGAAGGACCAATGTTTTGTCACCAATGAGAATTTTCGACAAAACAATGACCATTGTCAAAAATTAAATATACTTAATGAAGAACAAAAAGGTTGTGTTAAGGAGTGTTTTGGTTGTAAAGAACAACTCATAATAGATACGGTAATAATGGAACAAGAGCGAAAAAATAAAAAACATATTTATACCGCATTCATAGATTACAAAAAAGCCTATGATTCATGGTTACTTAAAATTCTTAAAAGTTATAAAGTTAATTTGGATTTGATTAACTTTTTATTCCATGTTATGACATTTTGGAGAACTACTTTAAATTTATCAATAAACAATATTAAATTAAAATCCTAGCCTATTCAAATTAAAAGGGAGATTCTTTAAGCCCTTTATGGTTTTTTCTAGCCATTAATCCTTTGACAAATCTATTAATATTTGACTTAATAATACGACACTATCCAAATTAAATCACCTTCTTTATATGGATGACATAAAACTTTATGCATCTAAAAAGAATCACATTTTATCTTTGTTAACAATAACTGAAAATTTCTCAAATGATATTGGGATGAGTTTTGGTATTGATAAATGTAAAACGCAATCAATATGTCGCGGTCATTACGAAAATTTAGAAATATAACTCAAGAAGGAGAAATCATTAAAAATTTAAATAAAGGAGAATTTTATAAATATTTAGGTATTAATCAATCAAATCATATTCAACACTCAATTATAAAAGAAAATTTAGAAAAGCAATTTTATTTAAGAATTAAATCTCTTTTAAAATCAAAATTAAACGGTAATAATTTAATTAAAGCAGTCAATACATATGCTGTTCCATTGCTGACCTATTTTTTTGGTGTTGTAAAATGGTCCAAAACTAATTTACAGAATATAAACATTAAAACCAGATTTCCTTTTACCAAATTTAGTAAACATCACCACAAATCTTCTATTCAAAAATTTAATTTACCACGCGAAAACGGTGGTAGGGGTTTTTCAAATCTAGAAATACTGCAACACAATCAAATTGTTTCACTAAAAAAATTATTTCCCTTTTACATGGGAGATATTTTAAAGAACTGGAACAACCAGAAATTAATATTCAGGCTTCTCAGGCATGGCTTAAGAAATCAAATATTCACCCTGAGACGGAGGGTTTTATATTTGCAATTCAAGATCGTGTTATAGATACAAGAAATTATAAAAAACACATATGCCGTTTTGCAATCGATCATTGATAGATGTAGGATTTGTGGAACTGAAGGGGAAACAATTGAACACATCATTTCTTCTTGCACCGTTTTGGCTCAAAGCGAATATAAGAAACGTCATGATATATTCGCTAAAATTATACACATGAATTTAGCTCTTAAATTCAATTTATTAAAGAATACACAACCACATTATAGTTATACAACAGAAAGTTTTAACTGACATACATATTAAGCATAACAGACCAGAGATTATTATTTTAAATAAACAACAGAAGCAAGCATTTCTTTTAGATATAGCTGTTCCAAATTCACATAATATAACACAAAAATGCGGTTTTTTAAATATATTTTTTTTTGCTAAGAGAACAATAAAAAAATTCATGTTTGTTTCATTTCAGCAGTTCAGCACCAACATATTATAAAACACAAAATTTGTACGTTTGTACGCATCACTTGTCTGCTAATAACTAAAGAATGACGGTACATATTTTGATGAGGCCTTCACTGCTAGATAGTATTTCTTCAGGTAAAGTTTTAGCTTACGAACTAGTCACCAGCTTGCAAGGGAACTAAGTAAGAACGTGACGCAAAAGATGACGCATTTTGTATGTGTGAGACATAAGATACAGCAATAGGTCAAGTACTGGGGACAAGACGTACCTTTTGTTTCTATTTCAGTCGCACGCATGTGATTAACAAATATATTATTCCTAGCGTTTTCCATGAGTTAGGTATATTGTATATCCATGAAAGGATATTTCTTTATTTGAAAAATTGTAAGGAGTGGAACATACAATACAGGTCTTCATCTTTAAAGCAAAAAATTATTCACAAATAATTTGTCACGATGACGTTTCTCAATTATCAGTCAACTAGACGAATACGAGGTACTTCTCTATTCAAGTGCAGATGTATGGAAACAAGACAAGAATACATTAATTGTGTGCTAGAGAAAAATGGAGGATAGTACCGGAATCGTTGATATGTTTTCCCAAGCAACGAAATACGTTTATATGGAATGGCTGTATCTTCCCCTTATATATCTATGGTGTGAGATTTATTGAAATTGTAGACATTATCAATGTTGTCGACTTGGTGATGTGGTGACATCAAAATTCGCTCATCTCTTCAAACCTTGTGCAAAATCTTGTGAAACGTCAGTTTCGATGCTTCATTTAGTTCCAGAGTTCGTTGTCAATCTCCGTTAGAATCATCATGTACGTATACGAAGCTTGCAAAATCTGTAAAGATAAATTAAAATTTAAGAAATAACACGTTGTGGTACTCACAGCTAGAAGAAACTCGAACGAAAACACATAAAAAATTCCAGCTTTGACACCAAGCGGCGTTTGTGACCTCATCATCATCATCCTTATGTAGAAATTAATTTCGGCATCGTATTCGTACCAGTTTAAGGAGTAGATTACTTGAGATAATGAAGTACTCTGTGATCAGAACAGTTAGAATGCGATTCTTAATTACGGATAACGGAAGTACCTCATCTATCAGGGTTTGTCCACTATTGGATAACAAACTTAGAGTGACCAACCAGCCCAGAAGATGTATCACTGCTTTAATCTCCATTTGCTGAAGTAGAGAAAATAAAGTTCAGAAGACGGTACTAACGCTTTTTACACTATTTACTTGCAAGATTTGATGGTTCAATATACCTAGGATTATTGAGGACAGAACGTAATGCACTGCATTGAGACTGCCGAAACAATCGTTGAATTTTTCAGTAAGTCTACAAAAAAATCAATATTGGACATGTCACGGTGAGTGAAACTGGTACCTCAAAATGCGAACATGGTACTGAACCGACCACTTCAACTTGTTCATCTTTAAGCCACGTGGTAGTACCTCAATATTTTCCAGAACATTTTGTAAGTGTTCAATTCTGACTGTTATGAAATCGACGCAAGTTACAGCAAAATAGGTGCCCAAAATAGCTGCTAAGAGTACCAATAGGATACAGAATGCTTGCAGTGAAAATACGATGTGTTTAATAATGGGGTCGCTTAGATCGAAAGGTAGCCACACGGGTACCAGAAAACCACACACATCTCTTGCATTCTGCTCGTCGTATTTTCTTCTGCAGTACGGCTCTTCGAGGTAGCTTACAGCCGAATAGACTAGTAAACCCACGACGCAATAGCCGTACAAAAGTTTAACGCGTTTGTTGTGCTGTTCTTTGAATTCGACCAAATTTTCCGGTTCCCCAAATTGTCGAAAATTTCCAAGATCTTTAGCAAGGTCAACAAAATCGTTAACTTTTATAAAGTATAACACAAAGGCGTAACTGAGAAAGACTCCCGTGAAAAAGACCACGATGCTATCAGTGAAATTAATGTTGGCGTTGTCTGAAATAACCTCCGGAAAGTTAACGGAAAAAAGGTTTCAACCTCCAACTTACTCAGATATTGTACGAGGACATATGCTCCAGTTGCAAATCCAAACCAAGTGGTTGGGCAATATATTAACAAAGTTTTCAACATTTCGCACACTGTCACATATTCGTTGTTTTGAGGCCACATGCGTTGAAATCTTAACAAAGCTATGACAGCTTGAGAGAAGTGATGCACTTATTGAACTTGCTGATCTCGCCTTCTATCCATGTTGTTGCTCACGGATGATCCAGAATCACAGAATACTCACGATTACTTGAGAGTTGCTTTTATTACATTTAATAATTCTGCGACATGGTAGCTACCAACTGTGCGTGTGAAGAGGAATAAAGACGTTCAGCGACTGCTTGAAATAACTCAATCATTGTTTTTGTTGGTGTAAGTCCAGTCCAGTAAAAGTTTAATTAATGACTATTTCTTTTATTTAAGCTTGACCTGACATTAGCATTGGCGTGCGTCTGTCATTCTTTCTATATGCTTTTTCCATTCTATTTTCCTCCTTTTACCCACTCATTTAAATTATTATCTATCTTACATGTTTTTCTAATATCTCTACTCCTTGCTCTATTTTTCAGGGTCTTATTTGGTATCTTCCTTAATATCTTCTTTTCTGCTGGTGTTTTTATATTTCATATTTTATGTTTATCAAGTTTCCTTGTACACACTTAGTGCTTCACGTACCGTTTCCAATATATTCGTTTTTATTTTCATCCAGCTCTCTTCTATTTTGTCTTCTCCTTCGACTGGGTTCGTAGCGATTTCCTAGTCTTATCTGGTAAGTATCCCTGTGGTGATTATTCTTACAAAGTTTGTACATTTATCTTGTTCTCATCGTTCCAATTTTGTTCGAATTATTTCATTTTCTTTGTCTTCCTAAAGACGCCTAATTGCAAGAAATCATATAAAATTTTTGCATTCGGCAATAACTCACCAATTGTGTTCAGTAATGCAAGCGCGAGAACACGAGTGAGTAAAACTCATACTCTTCCTGTTAAGTATTGGACGCCCATGGATTATTCCCCTTCTTGTAAATCTTTCATTAGAAACGGATAAAAGGTGCATGTCAGATCATAGGCTTGCTCACACAGAAATCGTTAAAATGGGACACGGATGTGCTAGTCGGTTGATGTCGTGCTCTATCGATATCCAGGAGTGTTCGGTATGCAACCCATCGTACTTGATCCTTGATATGTTAGAACAATGCAGGCAAAGAAAATAAGAAAGAACTTGAAACTACGAAATCCTGAAGACTCAAACCCAAACCAAATCAAAATCCAGCCTGAACAAAAAAAAAAAAACTTAGGTGTGACGTTCTACAAATACTGGTCAAGATCTATTCCAAGACCTGCAACTGCGCAAGGATTCTCTACCACAATCATGAAGCCTGAAATCTTTAATATGTAATCGATATTACGAGTTATTTTCATATGAGTAGTGCTGGCAGATCACTTTTCAGGTATGAGGCCGAAATGTGAAGCACGAGGCGTCAGCCAAGTGCTGCAAAACAGTTCACGAATATTGAATAACATTTTTCGTGTTCGTTTAGGCAAAGTCTTAAAAACATTAATTTATTGTAAATTTTGAGATTATCTTTGACAGATGTCAAGTTAGGTATACTGGGTGCCCCAAAATTCGCGGAACAACTTAGCAATACGTTGTTAAGTAGTCATTAAAATATCAAGTAAAAATGTTTAAAAAAATCAATCTTCGTTTTTGTCGAAGATATGGACCTATTCGTTACACTAAATGTGGCAACATTTAAAAACATTCTATGTATCCAAAAAGTCTGCAAATATTTCATTTTTGTTGTATCCATGGAAATGGGGGAGAACAATCAAAGCCATGTTGCCGTACGTTATTTTAGGTAAAACCGACATAAAATTACTGTTTGGAAATGCTGAAAGTAATGAAGAAAATAATTGCAAACCTGATCACAATCGTTCAGAATTATAATGCCAATGGCTAAGAAAAGACGAATAATGAAAATCTTTTTTAATATTTAAAATAAATGTGATCAAAGCTGCACCTTTTGAGTTCCCATATCTTCAAATTTAAGAGGGATAGAATTTTTTTATTAATTTTCTCATTATTTTCTAACATGAGTTGACATTGCCCCACTGAGTTCTTCCACGAATTTTGGGACACCCAGTATAACCGGGAAAGTTTATATAATGGATTCATTTTTGTAATGACGAACTAACTGGAACATTTTTTTGTCAGATTTTTTTACAAAATATATGAAAATTCGACAGTTGGCAATGATTTAAAAATTAAATTTAAAAATTCGCGGTAAAAAGATGTGTTCACAAGACAAAAGTTACTAAATTTAGTAACCCTAGTTCGTCATTACACAAAAGTGAATTGACTATATTTAGTTATATATCACTTTCCCGGTTATTTTTCCCAAGAAACGAACACGAAAGTATGTATTTTTCCCTTTTCTTTTTCTTTTTTTTTTCTGAAGCAAACATTCTTGTTGTACTGCGCATTTGTACCAAAATTTGGCTCGTCATTTTTGGAGCACCTCAAGAGTTTATTTTTGTAACCTTGTTACTTCCAATGTTTCACACCTCCGAAAATATGTACAAATTTGCAAGTTCTCCGTCCAAATGCCCATAGAATACGAAATCATTGACAAATACCTCTATCTAACAACTGGGGTCAAAAATGTCCAAAGATATTGTCAATGACTGTTATTGAAACTTTATTATACAATCTTATTGATGCCTTGCACCAGCTCTGGTTGGTTCAATATTGTCACGTGATCACCATCCACAGTGACAACTTGTACGGAATGCTCGCACACTTTCGACAATTGACAATCATCTTCTTCGCTGACTATGGCGTACTTGGCCTTGAACAAGTACGCTCTCGATTGAATTTTCTCGTGGGAATATTCGTAATTTATGGCGGCCTTGAGTCGTTTGTACAACACCACCATCGCTTGCTTCTCCAATTTTTCTCGAATGGCAACTTCGGAAGGTAACAACGTCAAGGCTAAATCGCACATTTCGTCAAAATCAGAACATTTCAAAAACTTGGCCTGAAACAGCACAATCTAGACCGGAAACTAAGTGTATCATAGTAATACCTTGTCCGGGGCCAGCAAATCCACCGGTATCAACATCGAAAAATTTTTGCAGACGAGATCTGCCTGGAACTCGACTTCTGTGTCGCCCGGAAGAGATTTTAATATAGACGACCGTGTATATGTCGGTGAACCATCGATTAAAACGAGTTTACCAGCATAACCTCTACTCTCTAGTAAACTAAGGAATTCTAGACTGACTAAGGTGCCGAAAGAGTAACCGATTAAAGTCAACGGTTGGTCTCTGGATATCTTGTCTTCAACGTGCTAAAAATAAATCATACTCTCAATTGCTTAGTAGAGTACTTCAACTAACTGGAAAGATTGTTTTCGCAATTCCTTCTATAGAGTCTTCTGGCTCCTGATAGCTGTACTGCACTCCCAAAACTCGAGCTTGGAGACTTTCTACCAGACCGCCAAGGCGCGTAAAGACTCCTTGAATTCCCGGAAAGACTAAAACCGTTTGTGCATGCTTGTCTTGGCCTTCACCGGAGAGTTTTACAATCGGTCTACGATCGGCTTGGCTGTCTGGTATGAACTGCATGAGCATGGCGTTGCCTTGTTGGGTCTTGTTCAGACTCTTCTCTTTCCCAACCTTCGTCTTCGACTCGATCTCTGTCAATCTGGAATGTCGGTAGAGTCAAGTGTACCACAATTTTGAAGTTTTTACTTGGCAAAACTCAAGCACCGGACGTCTTTGGTGGTGATGTAAGTCTCGAACTCTTTCTCCAAAAGTTCGACAACTTCGGTACCCACCATCGAGTCGATCCCCAGCTCGGCCAGGGTAGCATGTTGACTCACGGTCTTGATGTCCTTGATGCCCAAGACGTTGGCAACGGCTTCGACAGCGCTGATCACACCGTGACTCCTGTTGCGTTTCTCTGCGACCAACATGCTGGAAACAATGGCATTGTCTTGCTTTAAGAACCTGTCCAGCACTTCCAGACAACTCGAAATCTTCTGTTGAAAAGTACCACCGATCGCCACTTCCTTGTTCTCCTTCTGCATCTTGGCAACGATTCCCACCTTGAACAACAACAGTCAAAACTCCTCAACTCCCATTGATTCTAACGTACGTCTCCGATGGTGCCCCACTGTATCGCCAAAGCTGGAAATCCGTCACGTTTTCTCCTTTCACATATCCATTCCATGATCGAGTTGGCCATGCCGTAGTTGGTCATACCGCCGTAGCCGCGACCGCAAGACACCGAAGAGAAGATTACAAAATACCTAAAGCAGATAATCACCACCTGGGAAGCTTACTCAGTGCTCAGTACTGACCTCAAATGTGGACAGATCTCGCGAGTTATTTGATCCAAATAGGTGGTAGTTCCAGCTTTAGGGGCCAAGGACAGGCGCAAAGCCTCTTCGGTTTGGTCCTTCAGAAGCGCATCTTTTAAGACCACGGCCAGATTGAAGATGGCGTCGATGGGACCTAGTTCTGTAGCTGCGTTGATCAAATCGAGACAGCCTTGCTTGGTTGTGACGTCGCGCGTCGAAATTACAACCTCAACGCCGTAAGACCTCCAAAGTCTGGAGGGAGTTAAGAGAAGATTGTCAAAATCACTAATTTACCTTATCCTTTGGGCTTGGTATCCGGTTCGTACTCCAGATCTGGAGACCAAGACCAACTTTTGGGCTTCTCTCAAGACCAGCCAATCGGCTAATTCCAAACCGACTCCTCCCAATCCCCCAATGATGACGTAGGACTTGATCAAGTCACAGATTAATCTTCAATGCAGTTACAGTAATTAGTACCACAGGTGAGCCTCAAAGATGTGTGTGGACCTCTTCTATTAGAGTACTCACCTCGGAAGCGCCGGGAATAACCTTTTGGGTCCAACACCGCGCACATCTCCTTCGTTCCTCACTTTCACCAACACCTTCCCTATGGGCTTCCCAGTGGTCATGTATTTGAACGCCTGCACCAGTTCGTCTCTACCGAACACGACCCTCGGTAAGGGCTTAACGTACCCATCCTGAACACCTTTGTACAAAGCGTCGACAAGTTTGATTTTTAATTCCGGCGAGTTTTTGAAGATCCAATCCAACATGATTCCGTGGTAGCTTGCTCCTCGTTCGATCAAGAGAAGATTGAGACTCGAGTCGTTCGCAAGGTCAACCTTACCGATTTCTAAGAAGCGTCCGCCGCGCGCCAAGCATCTCACCGATGCTCTGAGCTTATCTTCGCTCAAAGAATTCAACACGGCGTCAACACCGCGATTGTTAGTACCGGCTTTGATCATTTCCTCGAAAGAGGTATCGCGAGAGTTGCCGATGTGACTTTCAGGAATCTGGGGGTAGTGCTTTCGAAGATAGTCTCGCTTGTCTTGAGTCCCGACGGTGACGTAGATTTCTAACTGGTGGTGGAGACAGACGTTCAATGCGGCGAGACCGATTCCGCCGGTACCGGAGTGGATCAAGACGGTACTCTTGGGTTTGAGGTCTACGGCCTGCAAGGTTAGTGGGTTAAAAGGCATATTCTTAGTTTGAGAATTTCACCATAAGCAAAGCGTAAATCACTGTGGAGTAGACAATGGGGATGGTGGCTGCGTCTTCCAAGCTCCAAGACTCGGGTACCGCCCACAACAACTGAGAATCACCTCTGACGTGAGTTGCAATCCCACGATTGTCAACAATTCCCATTACTCGGCGCCCCCTTGAATCAAGAAATCGTAGAAACGTGCGATATTTGTTTGGAAATTTACTTCGGATCTAATCCGGCGAACTCGAAGCCTATTAGACACTCTTCTTCGATGCGGTCTGTGGTAATATTTTTCGCACCGATGCGACCTGTCGCCAGCATGATATCTTTGAAGTTGATAGCGGAATAGTAGTTCTGCAAAGGAGTGCGAAGTCATCATCGTCAGTTAAAATAAACTGTACTTACATAGATGAGGACTTGGGTTTTGAGAAGTTGGGACTCGTCAATTGGCGACCCTTCCAACCATCTCATGTTCGACAAGTCTCCCTTTGCTAAAACGTTACCGAAACAATGCTCACATTCCACTTCTTGCAGCTCTTCCAACAGCAAGTGTCTGTAAGTCCCCCATTTGCCCGATTTGTAAATGTTTATGGCGAGATTTTTTCTCAATTGATCTCCATAGAAAGGTAGTTGAGGGTCGAAATCTGGCGCCTCGTCCATCATTAAGAAACACTTTACCTTGTTTCCCCCCGAATCCTTTCTAAGACAGTTGACCAATCCGATCAAGCCGTCAGGTTTGCGATTTTGACCATAAACCACGACATTGGCTTCAGATTTTAAAAAGTTTTGCAACTGAGACAACCACTCGAAGTTGTTCGATGACACCTCGACAAACTTCTTCTCAATTTTTTTTTCAGACTTCTTAAAAAGGATCAATTTCTCTTGGGCAGTCGTGTATTCGGTCACAACTTCGATATTGTCCAAATCCGAGATCTCAAAGTCGACTTCTTCTCTAGTCAAGACAAAACCTTTAGGATGAAGAGAATTCAACACCTGTTTTATGGAAAATGGTTTTTGTAGAAGTTTGGTGGCAATGACCAATAGCAAGTTGCTCTGAGGAGTTAGAACAAATTGTTCGATTTTGACACCAGGAATCGGGTCCAAGACGATTTTGGTGGAGACTATCAGATCAGGAGTGACGACAGGGACGTCGTCTAGAACTTTGCAAACAAGAGGCGAAAGAATTTCCCTGGAACCCTGGAGAAGTTCAACAGCTTTGAAATGATTTTCTAGACTATTCTCGAGGATGATTTGAATGTTGACTCTTATCAGCTGGAACAAGTCGAGCGACCCCTGATTCGGAACAAACTCATATTTCTCCAAAACTGGCTCTAAACGAGGTTTTTTCTTAGAAATGGACTTCGTAGTAACTCCACGGATTTCAATTCCACCAGATCTGCGAAGAATAATTTAAAAGCGTCCAGGTTGGTACCAAATCATACTTTATGATGTTGCACTTTTTGTAGACGTGCACGGGAATCAGCGATTCGTTATTTTTGAAACTATCAACAACTTCCAAGTGTTTCAACGGATCAATTGATAACTTCTTTATCCCTACAGGAACATAGAGCAATCTGTTGTCAACTTGAAGGATCTTCATTTAAAGCATTTTATCAACGAAGGTGCTCCAATTGTTCTCCCACTTGACCAGACCGGTGGAGGCACCTATATCACACCTCGCAATACCCTTAAAGATACCACTAATCAGGATCTATGAAAAAATCTAGACAACATTGCCAGTCCTGCCTGTAATTGTAGCCTCGAAGGTTGAGTTCTTTGTAGATCTCGTCTTGTTCCAAAATTTGGGTCGCATCTTTGCTGCACAGATCAAATGGTTTCAAATTCGTTTGTTCTTGACTCACATTAGAACAGTGGGAAACTCGACCGGTTACAACAACCATGTCCTTGTACAAAACTTCAAAGTTGCCACTGCCTCTCTGGATGGTAACGAAGAGTTTGATAAAACCACTTTTCGACATCGTCACAGCTCGGATGAATTTGCAATCTTCGAAAACCACAGGCAAGTTGATCACTGACAACTTCCAACTTTGGGAAAGGGTTTGCCACACTAAATACAAAAGTTCCGAGCCGGGGAACAAGTTGCAACCTGAAATTTAACGTCAGCAGTTTGTGCTAAAACCGAGATCAACAAACCATCAATCACGTGTCCCACTATGTGCTTGAACTCTTCGTAGTCGTTCGAGACGTTGTATTCCATCTGTTCGACTCCTGATGCAATGAACTCAGTAAACTCGTAACCGAGCCAGCTCTTGTCGTGGTCCCACTTGACCATGGGTGAGATCATGGCAGTTCCTCGACTGACAGGGTACACGATTTCTGGATACAACTTGTGCAATTGAGGATTGTAACCGCATTCGTACAATCTACAAGATCTTGAGTGAAAACCAACTCACACTTTGGATTTTTGGCTTATACCTTCCCAGAACCTCCAAAAACATGACTACGTCGCCTTCCGAAAGCAACACATCTTTGTTGTTTAAGTGTTGATCGGAAATATTCAATACGAACGAATTTTTTGGCACTTTGAGCAACGTTTCACGGCCCAAGGTGTCGCCGCACAACTCCTGATTTGGGTTCTTGCTAAAGTATCGGTCTTGTTTTTTGGGAACTGATTTAAGCACACTATGCAATTCAGAGGTGTCGTCGAAAGGGACGTTCGACACAAAGTCGGACGGTTTTTGACTGATCTTGTAGGCTCTCAATGCTGTTTCTTCTATGGTGATGACGTCGTAGTAGTAAGCGCTGACTATCTTGCCCCAAGAGTCGTCATACACTGTGGTAGGGAGCAGTTCTAACGATTTCAAGACATCCACGAGTCCGACTTGCACGACGATGGCACCGAGGAGGTTGTCTTCTTGGATTTCATCTTTCAAAATGGTGTCAAAAATGTTGACGTTTTTGGTTGTTAAAATGTTATCGATTCTTCAAGTAAAACAGACTAGGGTGAATCCTCGAAGGAGGAAAGACTTACCTGGAGATTGTATTTTTGAAGACTGGAAAATGCATAAGACAGGAACCTAGAAACTTGAAGGAGCGTTTGAACTGCCCGAAATAGACATAAAGAGGTTTGTGTTTAAAGGAAAAGAATTTTGAGGAGGTTCTGAGAGGACCATTTTTCGACGCTATTGTGAAGCCTCGATAAATATGATTGCCAAGATTATTTTTGTAAATTTGATGGAGAAGACCAACGTGTTCCTCGTCAAGTTTTCTACTGTTGACATCGTTCAACAGAGACAAAACTGCTTCTTCTGTCCTCCCACTAACGCAGACCAATCTGGGAACATCATCCCTGGGTACTCCTCCGTCGACTTTGTTCTTTTTGAACCTTTTGAGCACCGCGTGACAGTTATTACCTCCTAAACCGAAATTTTTGATTCCCACCAGAGCCTCGTCGCCTTCTAACTCTGTTAAATCGAGTACCACCTTCATTCTACCTTGCTCGAAACCCTCCATGCCCCCCTTGATCTCTTTCAAGTTGATATTAGGAGCAATCAACCCAGTATCCATTGCGATCAATACTTTTATGATGCCACAAACCCCAGAAGATGGTTCTGTGTGGCCGATATTTGACTTGACCGAACCGACCAAGAGAGGTTTGTTGCGTTTTTTGGCCAAAGCGTGATCGATGGCTTCGACTTCTTGGAAGTCTCCGGCTTGGGTACCGGTCCCGTGCGCCTCCAAAAAGCCGAGTTTGGAGGGATGAACCCCGCTTTCTTCGTAGATTTCCTCCAGGAGTTGCTTCTGCGCCACAGTAGAGGGGAAATTGATACCTTGTTTTTTGAAACCGTCAGAATTAACTTTGGTGTTGATGATTTGGGCGTAAATTCGACGCGCGTTCTTCGCTCTTTGGAGGAAGATGCACGCGACGGTATCACTTCTGACGAAACCGTTGGCGTCTTGGTCGAACACGCGACACACCCCTTCGCTACTCAGTACTCTCAACCTGGAGTAAACAGCGATATGTTTAAATAACTACAAACGTGTACAGATAACATTACCGGAAGAACTGAAGGGTATTGCTTGGATGTAGGATTATATTGCTACCGGCAACTATAGCATTGTCGCATTGTCCCCTCCTGATAGCTCTGAAAGCCAAATCCAAGGCGTTCAGAGAACTACTGCAAGCTGTGTCGACGATGCACGCCGGACCTTTCAGTTTCAAAAAGTAGCTGACCCTCTGCGCGTTCAAAGAGCGCAAGTACCTAAAACCGATTAACTCAGCACCGACAGTACCGCCGTCGAAACCTACCCTGTCATTCCAAATCTTTGCGGTTCTGTAATACTCGTTAGGATGCTGTTTTCCATCTCCGACCAACACGCACCCACGAAGACTCCCGTCTTTGAACCTTCAACCTCCGACGGATTCATTCCAGCATCCATGATCGCCTCTACCGCGGTCTCCAATAAAATTCGCATCATGGCGTCCACAACTTTGGTTTGGCGATGGTGCATTCCGAAGAATCCGGCATCGAAGCGGTCCACGTTGGGGATCTTGCCACCCCTCTGTGGTATTTCAGGGTGGTCAAGTTTCCAGCGTCGATCGTTCACCATGTCCGTTTTACTGAAGAGCTTGTCCCGGAATTCGTGAATGGTTCTGGAATCCGGAAGGCGACCAGACATGCCGGAAATTACTACTTCTTCGCCGGGAGGGGCAGAGGAGAGCCATCGTACTCGAAGTTAGGTTCGCCGGATCTAGCGTGAGGTTGACTCGCGTCCATTTTTAGTATTGCTCGATACTTATTTGACAAAAATGTTAAAAACTTAGAAAAGCAAGAAAGTAAATTTGGAAAAATGGAATTCACGAAGAATCTCTAAGAGCTTCAGATTTGACACGTTTTGACTTTGTCAATCGTGCTACATCAATATACGTAGGAAAGAAGAACAGTGAAAACTACTCAAACTTGATAGAATACTTCTTCAATGAAAAATGTGGTGAAAGGTCCCACAAAGACACAACGAAGATGGAAAGACAGTGTTATGAGTTATGACAAATAGAACAATGACACCATGGGTGACTACGTGTGGACTTTAGTACGAGGCAATTGAAAAAAGAAGAAAAGCCAGATTTCTTCTCTTCTACGTACTGTTCTTAATTTTGCAAGTAAAACACTTCTATTTTTGCACGAAAATGTTCATAAATGTAAATAAGAAATAATACAAGCAATGTCTTGGTCACTTACCTTGCTGGTAAACTACCTGAGTACCACAAAACTGACATTTGAATTTTGTTTTTATTTTGCTTAATTTATATGGCGAAGTGACTGAAGCGGGGAGTGAAATTTTAAGAAATGAAATAAGCAAAGTTGCCTGCGCATATTGCATTGTAATGCACATTTACGCAATTTTCCCTATGTAATTTTCCAATTAATGTTTTTCAAATTTAAAGTGATACTAAAAAATGACACTCGCATTTTATTCCTGTCTGACCCGGGTTTCCTGTTTGCGAATAACAATATTTGTTGTTAAGTCACATAAACACACAAAGAATTGTCTTGGTTCACGAAAGTGAAGTAGTGATTGCTGTTTGCAAAAACGTTTCATCATTTTAACCTCAGACTAAGGAGAGAGTAGGAAAAACAGGAGAGGACAGATGTTCTGCTTAAGCTCTATCGAAACTCCCCAAGAGGACATTTTTACCATTTCTGTGCTTATAAAAATGTTAACGCTGCAAGGTCTGGAACCGAGCATCGTGGCCAAGCGCCTAGCGCGCCACTTTGTACTCGGGAGGTCCTGGGTTCTAATCCCGGCGGCCGCCTGACCTGGTGTGTGGATTTTTTCAGGGATTTTTCCACATCATCACATCGTGGTATGAGCGACAGGTCTCATATCACAGATATGCTGGGTCACCCATCAGAACCTACCACCGCACCCATCCTCACCGTACTCGTCCCGAATCTTCCCGTCAGTGTGGCTGAAAAGGCTCAGGAAAGCCCTCAACTAAAGAATCGTCGTGAAATTTCATGTTTATTTCTTTCAGCGTGGAAGGATAAATAAAAAAACATTTAATATTATTTAATAACAGATTAATAACATTTTTTTACCCCATCAATTAAATTCTGAAAGACAAATGATTTGTCTTGTGAGGTAGCATGAAGGCTAATCAATTTTGCAGAACCCCAACGGCACACTGGAAATTTCTACCTAAGAGTAAAAAAAAATCTTTCAATTATTATTTTTGAAGGATCATCTTGCTGATTTGCCCTTTTCGTTTGCGACGACAGAACAAATTGATTCGGGTAAAAGAAAATTAACGAAGAAAAAACTAACAATAGAGAACTGTAGAGGTAGAGACGCTATAGTCTACAGATGGTGCTGGAAGTACACTGACGTACTACTTTTTTGAATCCTGAGCTCACAACCTTCCTCGTAGCCTTACTAGACTACTTTCCAGATTTTCCACGTGTCGTGTATTCTTTTCCGGCCCAGAAGAGATTACAACTACAAAATCTGCGAATAGTACTCGGGTACTGGTACTACTGCTTTCGATACTGCCCTACACGAGCTAGTCAAAAGCGATCAAGTGATTATTCTACTCCTACGTTGCCGTGAATAACAAACACCGAGACATACCAGTGAGTTATTTGTAACGGGCCAAAACCGTCATGTATGTGTACGCTCCTTGTAAAATCTAAAACTGCACCTGTAGGAATTCGTGGTTAGAAGATTTTGGTACGTACACGGTGAAAGAACTGATATGAGTATTGATTGAGAATTCCTGCTGTTATCGACAACTCCTTCTGAGAACGAACCATCATGATTTTGATGTAGGACTTCAACTGGGAGTCGTACTCGTACCAGTCTAAAAAGTAGAGCGTCTGCGATACGGAAAAGCTCTGAAAAGTACTTCCAAATGATAGTCCTGTCAGTACTATTTTTGCGTACCTCGTTTATCAGCTTTTGTCCAGCGTGGCACGACAGACCTATTATGAAGAACCACCCACACAGCTGTACCGCTTGTTTCAGTACCATTTCCTAATAACTAATCTAATTAAAAAACCACTTTCTGATTTTTGGGTACTTACATGAAGAACCTGATGAATCAACAGCGCCATTACCACTGCCGACAAAGTAAAATGTACCGCGTTTATATTACTGAAGATGTTGTTGTACTCCTCTGTTAATATGTGGTGATACCAACTTAACAAAAATACTTCCTGATGGTTACCAACCACTCACCCGATAATGTGAACGTGATAGTTGACACACCAGACGAGCTTTTCTTTCTTCTGCTCCTGTGGTAGCTCCTTCACGCTTTCTAGATTTTCGTTCAGATGCTGCATTTTTAGCGTGATCAGATCGATGCAAGTAATGATGAAGCACGTTGCCGTCATGGCGCACATCAGAGAGAGGACAATATGAAAGGTCTGCGCCACCAAAACAACATTCTTCACAAGGGGATTGTCCAAACTGAAGGGAACCCAAATCGGTACCAGCACACCACAGGTCTCTCGTCTGTACTGATCAAAACTGGTTCTCCTGCAAGTGAGTTCTTCCAAGTAACTCCAAGCAGAGTAACCTAGCATTCCGCCCACGCTGTTGACGTACAAGAACTTCATCAACTTGTTCTGTCGATTTTTGAAGCTTGCCAAGTCTCGAGGTTCGCCGAATTCCTCGAACGATTGCGACTTCTTCGTCAGATGGACAATGTCGTTCAGGTTTGCCAAAAAGAGAGAGAACGAGTAGACGAAATAGATTCCTTCGACGAACACGACAGCGCAGTTAATGCAAACTGAGTTTGTCGTTTCTATAAAAATGGAAACTTTATGGAGAAGTTGTGACGTTTTGGACAAGTATTATGTAACATATTTGCAGGAAGGGTGGTCTGTAACTGATTAAGAGTGTTGTGCTTGGTGCCAGAAGAAAGAAATACAGTTGGGCGACTAGGAGTGTCATGTGGAAGCTGACGCTTCAGGATGAATTTGACACATTTTGAAAGATAAATGTCGCTGCCCAACACTCTAACTAGATATAAGTAGTCGTCTGGAAAATGTCCACAGGAAAATTATCCATTTGAAATTGTAGATTTATTGGTAACTTACAGTTGAGGAGGTTGTGATGGTCATAGTCCATAATGGCAACTAATTGTTGGCAAGAGAGAGGCAAGAAATTCTTGCTAGTACAGTTGTCATAAAAATAACCAATCAACTGACTACACGTAGAATGTCGTAAAATATATTAGGAAAAATTATCTCTTAATTCAGTTAATAATTCGAAGCGAACGCTGCAATTATATTTTTTTCAAATGTATTTGATGACCAAATTGGGATATCGGAAACAGTTTATTACTGAAATTATGGAGGATACATATAATGAAATCTAATATTTATTGTTATTTTAATTATGTGTTTGTCAACAACTGTTTCTTCTTAGAAAATTGTTCGCTGGAAGGTTTAAATTTATTTAAACGGTGCCCCAAATTTCCAACACGCTGTTAAATAAAGTGAATAAAATAAAGGTGAATTTTTTTTTAAATTTTTCTTTTTTAATGTCGAAATTTCAAGAACTCCAAACTTACACATTTATGATTATTAGAAAACGTTTTGGCAATCTGGTTTTTATGGGCTAGTGAAATAACTATTTTGAATCATTGATTTCTATTGGAAATAGGAGAGAGAAAGTGGGGAGGTGATTTCAAGAGGAGAATGATGTTTGAGAGCACGATAGAGAGTATATTGATGTACAAGGCAGAGATCTTGGGATGGAAGGAACAAGAAGAGGTAGAGAGAGTGCATGAAAACTATTTGAGAGGCGTGCTAGGAGTGGACAGAGAAACGCCAGGTTACGTAGTGAGGGAAGAGTGCAAGAGGAATAGGATGAGAGTGAAAGTGGGAAAGAGAGCGGCAAAGTTTAAACACAAAATGGATGGAAGGGAAGAGTGCAGCAGACTGACGGAATGCTGGAGAGAAAAGAAAAAGGACACGGAGCAGAATGAATGAAGAATGGGTATGTCAGTGAAGAAGGGGAACGATTGAAAGCAGAAAGAATATGGATGAATGGGGAACTGAGTGAAGGGGAAAAAGATACGGACAAGCAAGAAAGAAGGAAGAGAAGCAAAGAATCAAGCAGGGAAGTGTATGACAGAGGAAATTCCGGAGTACCTGGGGAAAGGGAGTGCAAGAGAAAGAAAGATGATTGCGAGATTCAGATGTGGGAACGAGGAGAGAGATAGCAGGTATTGGACGGAAGGAGAGTGAAGAAGGTGCAGAATGTGCTGTGAGGACAGAGAGAGTGTACAATCGTACTGTATATTAGAGGTCCTGGAACCTTATTATTGTCTACCAGAGCTTACCTGCGACCAGGCATAAGGGACGAGGGACACTCGTTCCAAGTAACTCGACAGAGAAACATTAAAATAAACTGTTAAAATAAACCAGCTGTACCGAGAACGAGTCGTATTCATTTTCAGTAACAATCCGCAAACCGTGGATTACCAGAAAGGATGTAGCCAAATTAGAGAGGGAAGGAAAAAATGAAGACGGAAGGGAAGTACGATGAATGAAATTATATGGAAGAGGTAGGAAAGGATATAGAAGGAGAGAGGTGGGGGATAGGAATGAAAAAGGTTATTTTTGGAATTGTTATTTTATGTTTAGTTATGTTTATGTGTCCCAGAACTCGCTCTCCAGAGAAAAAAGGAGAATTCTCCAAAAAAGACAAATAAAAATAATCCCAAAGGAAATGTTTTCTAGCTTAAACGGTATTCAAGAAAAGAACATTTTAATTCGACCAATCAAAGCGTTTTAAGTCATCCAGGTGTGCTTTTTGACCGACTATGTAACTTTTGAGAAACGTCAGTGTCAAAATTTTATTCTATGCCTTCAAATCGCTTTAGTACCGCCGTCGTGCTCTTTCATCATGTATTCTGCAGCGGATTATTCCTAACAGGAATCATCCTGATCACAAAACGATCCTTGGTGTTATCGATCAAAAATATAGCACAGCCTGTATATTTAAATGTCATTTTAATTTCTAATTCTAATAGGAATAAGTAGAACTTTATTCGTAACAAGCCATGAATTACTTATGAAGACATTTTTGTAGTCATGGAAACAATATTTATTAAGTAATACAAACAATAAAAATAACAAAAATTTTTTTTAACTGATCTGTTCAAATTGAACACCATTTTGTTTGAGACACTTCGCCTGGCATTCAGAAGGCTTTCTCTGCAAGTAGTAATTTTTATTATTTCCGAAATATGCTTGCAACATATCCACAATTTCATTATTGTTCATTTTATTTCACAACACGAAATTGGAGAAAAAAATTAAACAAAAATTACGACAAATATAAAGTTTATTTTCAAAATAAATGTTTTTTTTTTGTGTTGCCATGGCTACAAGAATATCTTAAATAATTCATGGCCTGTTACGAATAAAATCCTACTTATTCCTAATGATTTGTAATTGAATTTTAGTTATTTCTTATGTTAGAATAACATTTAAATATACAGGATGTGCTATATTTTTTAACTCAGAAAAACATAATGAATCTAACTGTACCAAAAAAATTAGATGTTGCTATTTAAAAAATTTAAATTGACACTTGACCCTTGTAAGATAGGGTTGCTAAGGGCAACATTTTATATCCAGTTTATAGTACTTTTTGAACCCATTAATTTGATGTACCTCTCGTTGAAATCGGATTTCAAATAAGAAAGATATAAGCTGGGGCGTTTTTTTTGTGATCACTCTGTATTTGTTTCGAGAATACGAATCGATAAGTTATTCTATTGTAAAACATTGCAAAGAAAGAAAAAAAAAAGAAAGATTTTTCGACTCTAAATTTTAGGTTAGCTGATAATTCGCTTTAAAAAAGCACAACAATTGACATTTTCCAACGGCTTCCCAGCACAGGATTTAATTTGAACGCGCGATACAAATTTGTGGACTTCCCTCTTTAATGTTTCAATTGACTGCACAGTTACCGGGAGACATTTATGCAGAATTTTGGAACGCAGAACTTCCCAATTTGCTTGAGACATTCCACTTGTTTTTTGTGCGTTAATTGCTGGTTTCAACACGATGGTGCACCACCACACACAGTCGACAAGTTCGAGTAATTTTGGATCAACAGTATCCTCACCAATGGATAGATCGTGGCGTTCCACGACACTGTTAAAAATATTGTATACAGGAGCTCTATTGCTACAGAAGAACAACTCAGGGGTTCCGTTCCGGAAGCTTTTATTTGCTACAATTACTCCTTGCATTTTGGGCACTTACTCCGATTGTATTTATTTTTCGCTTCATGATCCCTTTTGATTGTCTCATCGCAATAGGCGAAAATTTAATAAGCTAATAACTTAATAAGGAATCGGTAAGCCCGTAGGGCAAAATAAAACATTTGTTGTAATAAACAAGGTGTGCTAACCTTCATTTATGATGCTATAGTGAGAATACATTTAATCTAAAAGAAATTATGCAATAAATTGTAACAATGATTAACCTAGAAATTGAACACTTAATTTTTAATTAATAACTCGATCTTCCCAGATCAAGCGTTTTTTTGTAAGTTGTAAAAAACCAGAGCGTAACTATAAGCTGTACGAAACACCTGTAAAAACATAAATTGCACATATTATTGCTGATTTGCTTGTAAATAGTTTCTTACAGTAATTCCCAATTTGTAGTCTAAAGCTATTCCAGCAAAAGTGATCGCAAATGGTTTTAAGCAATTCGTCATGAAAATATGTAAAACCGTCTTGTTTCTTTTGTCCCAATCGTACCACGAACATTTCGTCAAAGTGTCAAAACTGCAACTACTCTGGAAATATTTCAATTGAGGTTGTTGAAGAGAATCTAGATTGTTCTAGCTACCGCGTCGATTAGCATCTGACCAGCGTGACAGAAAGTGGCAACAACAACAACGTTAAAGATAATCGCCAAACATAAGCGAACCTTCAAAATGTTGCTCGCGTCAGCAAAAATCTGAAACATTGACAATTGTCCTGATCTCTTGTCTAGTTTGTAATTAAAAGAAACGCACATAAAACATGCAGTACAATCCGGAGATGCTACTTAAGCAACCTAGAAGCAAAAATATTGCAATGACAGACCTCACCAGTTGGAGCATTTCTTTTTTCACTCTTTAAATATAATTCTTTATAAGACATGTTTACAAATCGTATTGGCACTCTACCTTGTTACTACGACATGATGTTGGATGCAAAAACGTAACTTCTTGAATATTTGGTTTTGATGGTGGAGACGTTTTTCTAATGATAATTTCTCCGGAAGGGTCTTGTCATCAGAAATTTGTAAAATATGTTCATTGATCAAAAAAATTTGCAAGCATAACTGTAACATGTTATACAACAAGGTACCACAGTGACGAAATGATGAATAAATAAAGAAAGGTGTACAATAAATAATTATTTGAGAAATCATTTTTGAGCTTGACCCTAAATATTGATCACAAACGTCTTCAATCATTAACCATTCTCTGTGGCTGCCAAAAACTGGTAACATAGCAATGCTCCAAAGGGCTGAAACTGTGTAAATAATATACGTGTAACAGTTGATTCTTGACGCTTTCTTCAAAATGATGAGTCGAGCTTGAGAACCAGCGCCGTTGATGGACCAAAAGAGACGTTTCTGTTCGCCGAGTAAATGAAAAATCTTATTTTCGACGGGCATGGAAATAATCATCGACGTTATTATCTGCGGGCGCAGTCGTAAAAATGCAAGATTGAAGTGAAGCAAATTAAATCTTTGACTTACATAGACAAAAACGATCATTGACGGTGCATATCTTATGATCAAATCTTTGTTAAAATTCTTTATCGTAAAGTGAAAACCGAGCGACATACCGACACAACTGGTTAAAGCCATACCAGCATTGATCAATTTTGTAATTTTGTGGTAGCCAAAGTCGATACATACTTTTTTCAACACCCGAAAAGGATCGTCAGACTCTGAAAATTAGTAATCTTTGTTGAATAAATCAGTTACTTCAAAAAACTAACCGTTAAAAGAATTTACTTGAGTCATCTTTTTGATTCAATAAAATACAACCTTGTCTAGATTAACGATTTTTCCGTGGTCTGAAAAAGTACATTTTTTTACTAGGTAGCGAAAAGAATGTCAGATTCTGATATTTAGGACTTACAAGGACAACTAATTTGTATTAAAGAAACCACTGAAACAAGTTGCTTCGTTGGTTTTTCCAATTTAACAAGAGAACTCCTTCGTGTATAAATGCATACTTTTCTACTGTCTCAAAATGGTCCTGTTTGGTAGTTATTGATCTGTGTAGAACGACAATGATGATGGTACATTAATAAAGGAACATAATTTTTCTTCCTTTATCATGAATAAGTAAGAATGAATTGAGGTAATTTTCTAATTTAGCAAATTTATATCCTGGACGATAGTATAGTATTGTTATTATTACAGCTACGCAGTATCAATAGAATTTCAGCATAAACAATGAAACCGTTTTTCTGGCAGAAATCCAGGGACATTTTCTCGTCCTTCGAGCCGGATTCGGTGCTGCATTTTAAACGCCCTATTTAGCTATCAAATGGTTCTCTCACTACAATGATTATGTGACTAAAATTGAGCATTCCCAAGGTCATTTTCTAATTGTCCATAAGTTTACTTACTAATTGGAAGAATTTAAAAGGTTGCGATACTGATTATTATCAATAATGGTATTCTCTGGGATTTCCGCGCTGTCTCAAAACGGAAAGTCAAGTTGTTTCTGCACATTCTTCAGGATACATCGCCAGTATCAGAATTGTGAAACACAAAGCGTAACTTGAGGTTTTTGTACCGGCGACGATCATTTTCTGAAGTTCCGCCGAAACGTCATTATCGTTTAGTTTTCTTTCGGCGAGTAAGCCAAACAAGTGATTCAAATAACGTTTGCTCCTCAAATGGTCATCTGCAAAGTTGCGATAATAACTTGTCCCAAATCCAAATCGAAAAAGATTACCAGAGAGGTCAGGCTCGTAACTAAATATTTTTCTCTTCAGTTCCATCAACTGAAACAAGTTATTCTCGATATTGTATTAACTATAGAAGAAAGTAGTAACGATTGATGAAAGGTCACCTGAAATTTGACAATTCTTCAAAGCTTTCGCCCAACTTAGAATGATTGAAAATAAAATTGGGAAATAGCCAAGGCTTTAAAGAGCGCCCCCCCACGATCTTTTCATATCTTGAATCAACAAACCAAATTTATTGTTCTTATCCTCATAATTCTTTTATTTACCTTCTAACTTTCAATATGTACTTATCTTGTCCTATCACTAGATCTGGACTAATTTTAGCGAACGATTCTACCAACGAACCATCAACTTCAATCTTTCACTTTTGAAAGAAGATTTTTTAGTTTGATCTTTGTTGATCAATAAACAAACAAACAAAGGACAATTCAAAATGTGTTCTGTGCTGGTTTCAATACCACTTCAATGTTTCTTTGCCGATAAAAGAAACAACCTTCAAAGGAAATTGACGTGTTGGTAATTAGAAGTGACTCACTAATACAAAAGCCGACTGTACACCTAATACAGTGTGGAACAAAATGATTGTCATCTAGTTAGCTTTGGAATTTTTTCACATATAAATTTTCCTGCGCCTACTATATAGCTTAGATTAATCATAAATTTAAATGATCTCACGGTATAGCCTCAACATAAGGAAAGTTACGAATGGGAATAACAAAGAAAGAAGAAAACAACATATTGTATTGAGTGTCTTGGGCAACCAAAGTACTAGGACTTGAAAGGTTTTAACAAATTTCATTAATACAAATATCAGTGTTTTCGTTTTTTTTTTCTTATGTAGGTATACTTAAATAATTGATTTATAATGGTTGTAAATTTCTACTCTTAAAATTAAATAAAATAATCTCTGTTTCACTATCAATTAGACAAGTCGCTCGTTCGTAATGCGTTGTGCCCGTTGTGCCCTTTGTGTCACTTCAAAATTCATCGCCTTGGCAGTGAATGTATACCTAGAGAAAATGGTGAAAAGACATGTTATAATTTTGCTTAAGTGCTTTGATATGAAACCATGATAAAACTATTCAAAGAATTTTTAAAGCACCACCTTCAAGATAAAACGGCTTTTTGTAAGTTGTAGAAAACCAGAGCGTAAGTACAAGCTGTACGAAACACCTGTAAAAACATAAATTACTTATACAAATTATCGCATTTTTGCTTGTAAATATTTTCTTACAGTAATTGCCATTTTGTAGTCTAAAACTATTCCAGCAAAAGTGATCGCAAATGGTTTTAAACAATTCGTCATGAAAATATGTAAAACCGTCTTGTTTCTCTTATTCCAGTTGTACCAGGCACATTTCATCAAAGTGTCAAAATTACAACTACTCTGAAAATATTTCAGTTAATGTTGATAAAGAGAAGTTCTATTTTCTAGATACTTTGTAGCGTTACGAAACGCCACAATGGCGATTGGCCGGAGTAGGAGGCCACGAGGTCCTACTTATGCTCGCGGGGCTAATAGATCGCAGTTCGAAGACCCGGAACTAGCAGTTAACGCACGGCATTTGGCAACGCGACGCGCCCACCCTGCCTTCAAGTTTTTTACGTCGCTCATTCCGGAAGCGGAAAGTTTCAATTTAGAGTCATTTGTGCCAGCCACCACGGGGGGGCTGGAAGAACACATGTTACCCCCGCAAATGTCAGGCTGAGGTGGCCTCACGCCTCTAGGTTGGCGAGCTGCAACCTATCTTTCAGAACCCCACTTTCACTTTCTCTTTCTCTTCACTTTCTCTTCTTCTCTTCTCAGCGATAGGTGACCGTACGGCAATGTTGGGTCCCTTTTCCTCTTTAGTAACTTGCCGGAAAGTCATCTCCTTCTTTTCAACCCCATCTTTCTTCCTGTCCTTTTTTTGACCTGCGAGTTACGGCAATTAACATCAGGATAGACGTGCACGACTTACCGACACAATACCGTCCAAAATCTGAATTCTCCCGCTCGGTATAATTTCGAGGTAAACAAACCGACGCCATGACGGTCCACCTGTCATGACACGCGCACGTGTAGTACCACCGGAAATGCACATTTTTGATTGCGCAGTACCACGCAAGCGCAGCCCGCCTTATAGCACAACTGAATAAGGTCGAGAATCGCGCGCGTGACGATTTTCGCGATTTATGGGACTGCGGTACCGAGATTAAAAATGCGGAAGTCGGACACTTCGTCGAGAGCCGTCGAAGCGACGCCAGCGAAGCGCCTTTTAGAGTTCGTGGTCGAGTGACCCCTCGCACTATAGAGGTAATTATCGTTCAATTTTGAATTCATTTCACTAAGACCATGTATTAGGGGTGGTTCGATCCAGTTTAGAGTCAATCCCGTTTGGATGAATTGATCCAGTACCGTATCGCAACTTTAGAGTACCGAAAATTTTTGAGTAAAGGAGTGCCGGAAGGACTTCGATTTAGCGCCAAGAACCCCCTTTTTCGCTGAAAGGGGTCGTTCGCAGGGCGATTCGTAGCCAGATCGTTCGCAGGGCGATTCGCAGCCAGATCGTTCGCAGGGCGATTCGCAGCCAGATCGTTCGCAGGGCGATTCGTAGCCAGATCGTTCGCAGGGCGATTCGTAGCCAGATCGTTCGCAGGGCGATTCGTAGCCAGATCGTTCGCAGGGCGATTCGTAGCCAGATCGTTCGCAGGGCGATTCGTAGCCAGATCGTTCGCCGAGGCGACCATTTTGGAGAACATCGTTCGCAGAGGCGATCGTTTATTTTGAGCACCGTATCGCCAAGGTCACACCGCAAGTCAAAAGGACGCTATTCGAGGAGACAACAGACCAGTCATAAAGCTAAGTCGCCATATTTTTTTACCGCGGCATTGCAAAATTTAGGAACGCCTCGAATTTCTCGCTTCTCGCTTTCATAATTTTTGTATGTTCACTAAATTTTTTTGAAACTTTGCAAATGTTTAGAATTTTTTTGTAAGAACCTTTTCATTCAATCTCCAGTGTCAACTTAAAGAAATTTCAGTCAAATTTAACGTTTCGGAACTTCACCGATTTAAACTTTCCTATCAGGATCAATTTTAATTTTTTGTCAAGGTGACACCCCAATCTTGACCTTGGGTTTCATTAAGTTTACATTTAATAATTAGCTCGATCAGAAGGAAGTCTAAGTTCGGGAGGTTCCTCATCAGGAATCAAAACATCTTTTATTTCGTCGAAGAATATCATGTTTAGTTTAAGATTCGGTCACATGTGAAAGAAAAGCTTTTCTGGTTACGACCAAAGTAGATATTAAGGCCACCAAAAAGTACTGGTTCCGCATCTTTCAATTTTCATCTAGTAGTTACAAGCGAACCATTATCGCATTCGTGTGAACCAGTACCGAACCACCAAATACTGTTCTGTGGATAATTTTGCAGTAACCGAATAAACCAAAATTTGTTTAACGATCAGAAAGCGTTTGCTTTTACTTACCTTCGACGAGTAAGATCTGAGCACTTGTCCCGGCAGCTGGACAAGCAACAACCAGCTCAAGACAATAGCTGCCTGGCGCCCATTTTTTAAAAATCCGAACCCACGCCCTCTGCCCCGAAAAACCCCCTGGGAGCCCGGAGCTGTCACTGGCCAACTTTTGGTCACACAAATTTTGACGCCCAGAACGTGGGGCTCGATTTTTTGGAGCAACCACAAATTTTCGTTTATCGTTCATCTTCATTGAGGCTCAGTCACTTTTTTCAATCGGAGCAAAGGGAGTTGGTAAAGGTTTATTGAAAGTTGAATTTTTTGATTGTGTGTTAATGAGAAGCGGAAATTTAGCGGCGAATTCATTGTTTGAGTAGCGGTCTTATCTTGTACCCTCGACGACAAAAACCTTTTCTCGGAATCGACTATCGTGTTGCGCGCTGTTTTTTGGTAGTGTTTTGACCGGCGTTTTTATTGCGTTACCGACCCGTGGAATCGCGGTGAGTCTTCGTCAAAATGGACGAACAATTCAAGGTCAAGCATTTACTAGCTGACGAGCTGACGTATGAATTGCGTATACGCGGCATCACGACTAGCCGAAACCAGGACGATAAGAGGAAACTGTTAGCGAGAGCTCTGTCCAAAGAACTAGGTCGACCGGACGAATACTTTCTGTCACTTCATGACGCAGAGTATGATCACGACACCGAGGTCCAGGCCATTGAGGACACCCTTGAGAGCATACGCACGATTTTGACAGAGTTTGAAGGAACGGCGGAAGACATGATCTTCAAACGGTTGAAGACCCGTCTAACGCACCTTTCATTTCGCATTCGGCGAATGAGACGCGAGCGAGATGCGGAGTATAGAAATGAGGCGTACGCGACATGTTTGTTGCTCGAAGCTGATCTTCACGACAAGGCAGCAGAAGCGAGCCCGGTTACGGTGGAAGCGCCACCAGTCGTCGCGACTACTCCCATTTACGTGCACCCTCACGCGAGATCTCCGGAACCGAAACTAGTGCCAATTCACACCTGGGGCGTATCTTTCAACGGGGAGGAAAATGGAATGACGGTGAACCAGTTCTTGGAACGGGTAGAGGAACTGTCGGTAGCGCGAAACGCAACCAACAGGGACCTTTTTAACGCGGCCATTGATCTCTTTAGCGGCAAAGCGCTGATTTGGTATCGTTCTGTTCGGAGCAGATTGAGCGATTGGGACGAAGTGGTTCAGTTGTTGAAACAGGAATTTCTTCCACCGGATTTCGATGAATTGTTGTGGGACGAAATCAAGGGCAGGCTTCAGGGCAAAAGCGAGTCGATAACCATTTACGTTGCGGTTATGGAGACGCTTTTTGCTAGACTTAGTCGACCACCGGCGGAGATAACCAAGGTAAAGACGATTCGGAGGAATTTGCTTCCATGTTACCTTAACCAGCTTAGCATCACCGAAGTTGTCACCGTACCGGAGTTGATTAAGTTGTGCAAAAAAGTGGAGGAGTTATCGGCTTTGCGGCAGAAACATCGCGCTGCACCCAAGTCATCTTGCGTGTTGGAGCCAGAGTTGGCATATGTTCGGGCGAGCGAACCCGCGAAAGCGAGTCCACGCGCCATCGTCGTGAAGGAACCCTCAGGCAATTCAGCCAGACGGAGTGAACCCGCGAGTTCGTCCTCCAGGTCGTTCAAGTGCTGGAATTGTCAACAGCCGAATCATTCGTTCATGAACTGTCGACTGAAAAGAAAGCAGTTTTGCTACCGTTGTGGGGAGCCAGACGTCACCTTGGCGACCTGCAAAAAGTGTAATCCGTCGGGAAACGCGCAGTAGGGACGCGGCAGACTTGCGGCCGTGCTACGTTCCTAAAACATCCCAAGGCCGATGTAAACGCATCGATCATCGCGAAACGTACGGACACCCAGTGGAACGCTTGGTTAGACGAAGTCAAAGAGTTTTGCAAGCCTTCTCGGGCAAATTCCGCTTCCATTTTCGTCAGCAAAACCAATGACAATAGGCCATTTATCAGACTGCGTCTAAACAATAAGGAAACTGAAGGACTCGTGGATTCCGGTTCGAATTGCACTATAGTTGGTGGAAAAGGAGCCGATTTAATTCATTTTCGCGCAGGTGGAAAAACTTTCCCATCTCGGCTAAAAACCATCAGAACTGCCGACGGAAAACAACATCCGGTAACCAAAGCTATCGAACTAGAAGCAGTGTTAGACTCGTCGAGACGGCGAATTCGTGTCTACTACGTGCCAGATCTTCAGCATAGCGTCATATTAGGGTGCGACTTTTGTAGATTATTCGGACTCAAGATAGATTTCGCGGGTCACAAAATTGAAGTTGCGTCGGATATCGTAAGAGTACCAGAATGTGACGCGGTGACGGAGTGTGGCGCGGATCGGCATGAGATCACCGAGATCATCCGGAAAAATTTAGATTTGTTGAGCAACGACGGAAAGTTAGGGAGGACACACAAAATGACAGTCACAATCGACACGGGAGAAGCATTGCCGATCAAACAACGTCCGTATTGGTGGTCTCCGTACATGCTTGCGGAAGTCAACAAAGAAATTGACCGCATGCTCGAGAACAATGTCATATCGCCTTCTGACAGTCCGTGGTCTTCTCCAATTTTGTTAGTAAAGAAATCTTCCGGTGAATACCGACTTTGCTTTGACGGTCGCAGGCTCAATGCCGTGACAAAACGTGACAGTTACCCATTACCGCGTGTCGACAGGATTCTCAGTATGTTGCGAGGAGCAAAGTACATCAGTTCGATCGATCTCAAGAACGCTTTTTGGCAAATCCCGTTAGATTCAGAGTCTAGACCGAAGACAGCTTTTGCGATTCCCGGCAGAGGTCTTTTTCATTTTAACGTATTACCGTTCGGACTGACAAACGCAGCCCAGAGGCAGCAGTGTCTCATGGACAGAATTTTCGGACCTGAACTAGAACCTCACGTCTTTGTTTACCTGGACGATCTAATCATTATCGCCCCGACATTCGAGAAACACGTACAAGTTTTGAGGGAGGTGATACGACGTCTTCGAGACGCGAAACTCACCGTGAATGCGAAAAAGTGTCAACTTTTCCGCTCAAGTTTGAAATATTTGGGTTTCACTGTCGATGAACATGGTCTAGGTACCGATCCAGACAAAGTAGCGGCCATGGTGAGCTATCCAGTCCCGAAGACTAGTACCGAAATCAAACGTTTCGTAGGCATGTGTTCTTGGTATAGGCGTTTCATCCCTCATTTTTCGACCCTCATGTCCCCGATAAACGCGTTACTTACCGGAAAGCGAAAGCGACAGAAAACGGAGTGGACTCCTGAAGCTCAGGAAGCTTTTCAGAAAATCAAGGATGCACTTGTTTCAGCACCCGTATTGTCAAGTCCTGATTTCTCGAAACCTTTCGTGATCCAAACTGACGCTTCAAACACCGGTCTAGGAGCAGTTTTAACGCAAGATTTAGACGGAGATGAGAGAGTGATCGCGTACGCCAGCCGTTCGCTAACAAAAGCCGAGCGAAATTATAGCGTTACGGAACGAGAATGTTTAGCCGTTTTGTTCGCGTTGGAAAAGTTCAGACCTTACGTTGAGGGCACCCATTTCACGATCGTGACGGACCATTATTCATTGCTCTGGTTAAACCGAATGAAGGACCCAGCAGGCAAGTTAGCGCGATGGAGTGTCAAGCTCAATCAATTTTCATTCGATTTGGTCCATCGTAAGGGCAAGCTCAATGTAGTACCGGACGCACTATCGAGACTACCTGCAGAAATTGCTGCGGTAGACATTGACAGCTTTCTCGGCGTGAACTTGAATGATTTGGACGAGTCGTACACGCGACTTCGCGACAACATAATCGCCAATCCTCAAAGAAATCCATCATGGAAAGTCGAGAACGGTTTCGTGTATCGATTCGTACCGAACAAAATTGTACTACCCGGCAACGTCCCGGAGTGGAAGCTTTTAGTACCGCGAAATCAAAGAACAAAAATTTTAGAATCATGTCATGATGCACCGACATCAGCTCATTTCGGGTACTACAAGACACTTTCAAGGTTATCCATCAATCACTTTTGGCCGAAAATGCGTCGTTCCGTCATTCGTTACGTTCGAAACTGCAAGGTTTGCAATGAGCAAAAAGCACCGAACACCGCTCGCGCAGGGCTTATGGGAAAAGAAAAAAAGGTTCAGTTTCCGTGGCAAATGATTTCCGTTGATTTGATTGGTCCATTACCGACGTCCACGAAAGGATATTCGTATCTCTTAGTGATCGTAGATTGGTTCACGAAGTACGTTGTACTATTTCCGTTACGAAAAGCTACGAGCTCAAAAGTTACAGAATGTATCGAGAACGGAATTTTTCTTGTGTATGGTGTACCGCAATTCATTTTGGTCGACAACGGCAAGCAGTTTGTCGGAAACGAATTTGTAAAGACTTGCGAGAACTACAAAGTTCAAAAGATCTGGTTCACAGCCAAGTATCACCCTCAGAGCAACCCTGTGGAGCGATACAACCGCACAGTTGGCACTGCCATACGAAGTTACGTCAAAGGCGCTCACAAAAAGTGGGATGCCGAGGTGGCAAAGATCGGGTACGCGATTCGCACAGCGGTCAACGAAGTAACCGGATTCAGTCCAGCATTTCTCAATTTTGGTAGGGTAGTACCCTGTACCGGTGAATTTTACGGCAAAGTAGCGGAAAATCCGGAAACCTTGACGACAGCTGATCGCGAAGATCACGCGAAAAATTTAGAACACCTCAAGACCATCTTGCAGGATGTAACCCAGCACCTTCACAAAGCGCACGAACGCAACGAACGCTCGTACAATCTTCGGAAGCGCGACGCTGAATTTTTTGTAGGCGACAAAGTTTGGAAACGCAACAAAGTACTTTCCAGCGCTGCGAAAGACTTTGCGCAAAAATTAGCGCCACGCTACGTGCTGTGCACGATAACGAGAAAACTATCGAAACTCGCGTACGCTCTCGAAGATGAGAACCGCGCAGATCTAGGTGTTTGGCACATGAAAGATTTGAAAGAATTCAGAGGATCTCTGGCAGAAGCCGAAGAACCGTAGCGAGCTTTGCATTTCACTTTTTCGTACCGTTCAATTTTTCGATTAATTCTTTTGTCCTCCTTTGGAATGTTGACGACAGTAAAATTTTACCGTGGAGTTTGTTCAGGAAAAGTTTATTTAAGAACCCCAAATTATGACATTTAACCGGACTTGACTTACATCATACCGCAGTACTCAAGTACTAATTGACATTGAGATTCAGTTTTCAATCGTTTGATACGCGCAGATATCGACAAGCCATTTTCGTGGCGAAACCAAAACTTTTCCAGTGATCAAATTTTGACGTTTTTTTTTGTGAAGACTTCATCTTCGTTTTTTTGTAAAAAGTAAAAGGCAACTGAGTTACCTTTTCCTTTTTCTTTTTGAGGAGGGGGGTAGTGTAGCGTTACGAAACGCCACAATGGCGATTGGCCGGAGTAGGAGGCCACGAGGTCCTACTTATGCTCGCGGGGCTAATAGATCGCAGTTCGAAGACCCGGAACTAGCAGTTAACGCACGGCATTTGGCAACGCGACGCGCCCACCCTGCCTTCAAGTTTTTTACGTCGCTCATTCCGGAAGCGGAAAGTTTCAATTTAGAGTCATTTGTGCCAGCCACCACGGGGGGGCTGGAAGAACACATGTTACCCCCGCAAATGTCAGGCTGAGGTGGCCTCACGCCTCTAGGTTGGCGAGCTGCAACCTATCTTTCAGAACCCCACTTTCACTTTCTCTTTCTCTTCACTTTCTCTTCTTCTCTTCTCAGCGATAGGTGACCGTACGGCAATGTTGGGTCCCTTTTCCTCTTTAGTAACTTGCCGGAAAGTCATCTCCTTCTTTTCAACCCCATCTTTCTTCCTGTCCTTTTTTTGACCTGCGAGTTACGGCAATTAACATCAGGATAGACGTGCACGACTTACCGACACAATACCGTCCAAAATCTGAATTCTCCCGCTCGGTATAATTTCGAGGTAAACAAACCGACGCCATGACGGTCCACCTGTCATGACACGCGCACGTGTAGTACCACCGGAAATGCACATTTTTGATTGCGCAGTACCACGCAAGCGCAGCCCGCCTTATAGCACAACTGAATAAGGTCGAGAATCGCGCGCGTGACGATTTTCGCGATTTATGGGACTGCGGTACCGAGATTAAAAATGCGGAAGTCGGACACTTCGTCGAGAGCCGTCGAAGCGACGCCAGCGAAGCGCCTTTTAGAGTTCGTGGTCGAGTGACCCCTCGCACTATAGAGGTAATTATCGTTCAATTTTGAATTCATTTCACTAAGACCATGTATTAGGGGTGGTTCGATCCAGTTTAGAGTCAATCCCGTTTGGATGAATTGATCCAGTACCGTATCGCAACTTTAGAGTACCGAAAATTTTTGAGTAAAGGAGTGCCGGAAGGACTTCGATTTAGCGCCAAGAACCCCCTTTTTCGCTGAAAGGGGTCGTTCGCAGGGCGATTCGTAGCCAGATCGTTCGCAGGGCGATTCGCAGCCAGATCGTTCGCAGGGCGATTCGCAGCCAGATCGTTCGCAGGGCGATTCGTAGCCAGATCGTTCGCAGGGCGATTCGTAGCCAGATCGTTCGCAGGGCGATTCGTAGCCAGATCGTTCGCAGGGCGATTCGTAGCCAGATCGTTCGCAGGGCGATTCGTAGCCAGATCGTTCGCAGAGGCGACCATTTTGGAGAACATCGTTCGCAGAGGCGATCGTTTATTTTGAGCACCGTATCGCCAAGGTCACACCGCAAGTCAAAAGGACGCTATTCGAGGAGACAACAGACCAGTCATAAAGCTAAGTCGCCATATTTTTTTACCGCGGCATTGCAAAATTTAGGAACGCCTCGAATTTCTCGCTTCTCGCTTTCATAATTTTTGTATGTTCACTAAATTTTTTTGAAACTTTGCAAATGTTTAGAATTTTTTTGTAAGAACCTTTTCATTCAATCTCCAGTGTCAACTTAAAGAAATTTCAGTCAAATTTAACGTTTCGGAACTTCACCGATTTAAACTTTCCTATCAGGATCAATTTTAATTTTTTGTCAAGGTGACACCCCAATCTTGACCTTGGGTTTCATTAAGTTTACATTTAATAATTAGCTCGATCAGAAGGAAGTCTAAGTTCGGGAGGTTCCTCATCAGGAATCAAAACATCTTTTATTTCGTCGAAGAATATCATGTTTAGTTTAAGATTCGGTCACATGTGAAAGAAAAGCTTTTCTGGTTACGACCAAAGTAGATATTAAGGCCACCAAAAAGTACTGGTTCCGCATCTTTCAATTTTCATCTAGTAGTTACAAGCGAACCATTATCGCATTCGTGTGAACCAGTACCGAACCACCAAATACTGTTCTGTGGATAATTTTGCAGTAACCGAATAAACCAAAATTTGTTTAACGATCAGAAAGCGTTTGCTTTTACTTACCTTCGACGAGTAAGATCTGAGCACTTGTCCCGGCAGCTGGACAAGCAACAACCAGCTCAAGACAATAGCTGCCTGGCGCCCATTTTTTAAAAATCCGAACCCACGCCCTCTGCCCCGAAAAACCCCCTGGGAGCCCGGAGCTGTCACTGGCCAACTTTTGGTCACAACTTCATCGATTAAGATTTGACCAGCGTAAGAAAAAGTGGCAACAACAACAACGTTACAGAGAGTCGCAAAACATAATCGAAGCTTCAAAATGTTGCTCGCGTCCGCATAAATCTGAAACATTAACGATCATCCTGATCTGTTGTCTAGTTTTCTAACTAAATGAAACGCACATAAGACATGGAGTACATGGCAGAGATGCTACTTAGGACACCTAGAAGCAAAAAAATTGCCATCACAGATCTCACCGTTTCCACTAGTTCTTTTGTCAATCTACAAACACAATTCTTGCAAAGACACACATATCTAGAATTTGTGTTGTCAGTCTACCTTGTTATTACAACATGATGGTCGATACAAAAACATAACTTTTTGAATGTTTCGTTCTCGTGTCGGACACGTTGTTCAAACGTCAGTTTCTCAAGAACGGTCTTGTCATCGCAAATTTGCAAAAGGCGTTGATTGATCAAAAACATTTGCAAGTACAACTGCAATATGATGTACAACAAGCTGCCACAGTGACGAACTGTTGTGTAAATAAAGAAAGGTGATAAAGATAATGTTATATGGTATAAAATATTCGAACTCGAGCCGAAATATCGGTCAAAAACGTATTCAACGAGCAACCATTCTCTGTGACTGCCAAAAACTGGTAACATCACAATGCTCCAAGCGGCTGAAATTCCGTAAATAAGATAGGTGAAGCGATTAATTTGTGAAGCATTCTTCAATATCAAAAGACGTGTTTGAGGGCCGGCGCTGTCGATGGACCAAAACAGACGTTTTTGTTCGGTGACTAAATAACGAACCCTTTTTTCGAGAACCATGGAGATAAACATCGTTATCGTCATCTGTAGTGGCAATAATTGTACAAACAGAAAAATGCAATCAAGCGGATTAATGGTTCTTACTTACGTAGATGGAAACAATCAATGACGGTGAATATCTTATAACCAAATCTTTGTTGAAATTCTCTATTAAATAGTGGAAACAGAGCAACATTAGACAGCAAAAAGCTAAGCTCATAGAAGCGTTTAAAATCTTTGAAAACTTGTGGTAGCCAAAGTCGATGAATACTTTTCTCAACATCCCAAAAGGATCGTCGGACTCTGAAAATTAGTAATCTCTGATGAATACATCGGTTACTTCAAAAAACTAACCGTTAAAAGAAGTTACTTGAGTAATTTTCAATAAAATACAAGCGGTTTAACAAAGGCGCTCCCTAGTGTATTAACGTAAACTTCTTTCCAGCGTTCTCCATTTCTACTGCCTCATTTTGGAAATTATTGATCTATGTAAAACTACAATGCTAATATTTCTTTTATTACGAAATAGTTACGAATAATTAATTGGGGTGATTTAATTCAGAATTCTCAAGGTAACCCACTAATTCTCCATTAGATTAATTCATAATTAATTACTAATCAAAATAATTTAGAAGGTTGTGATGCTGGTAATCCATAATGGCAATGTTAAGTTTTACTTTGAAAGCACATTCCAACAGCACAGTGCCATTGATATAAAACGAATCAGCGAACTGACCCCAGGTAAACAGTTTCCTAAAATGTGTTATTAGGCATGGGATTTTTTATCGAGGCGATGTCCGAGATTAAAAATATGCCGTGTAGGGAAAATATCTACATATTTTCAATACAAGTAAGCAAAGTGGTGTATTTAATCACGCGTACGGAAGGTGGGCGTCCGAGCCGTAGGCGAGGGTCCCAACAAGACAAGTGATTAAATGCACATTTGCTCATGCGTGTTGAATCTGATTTTTTTCCATGGTCATAAAAAACAGTCGCGGAACCGAAATTTCAATTTTTTTATCACTTTTTGAGTTAATTGCAGTGAGTGTAATTAAATCATCGCTTTCACCTGCTGCCTACCCCTTATTATGCCGCAAATCAATTTTTTAATCTAAATTGTATGTAAATCAAAATGACAAAAACATGACAAGAGTAAAAAATGATGAGGTTATATTAACGTAAACTGTACACACCTAGCATTATCTAGCTGCATCAACTGTTAAAATTCTGAAACAATAACTTCTATAAAATTAGCCCAACGGGGAAATGGATCAACAAAATTCGAAACAAAAGAGGTTATGTTGTTAGGCTTTGCGTGTATGTGATTGATTTACTAATTTTAGTTTAATCAGTGATAACAACACGTAATGCATTTAGTATGAATTTTTCCAGGAATTTATCACAAGCAATTTCAGGTTTTTTCGTTAATTGAAATCTAAATAACAAGTTAAATAACTATTGTGTTGCTGCCATTTTCATTTTCACATTGTGAGAGTTTTTTTATACTGAAAGCTGCAGCACAGTTTTTGGTACAAAATCGGGGTCTATGTTATGCTATGCCATGCTATTAAAACTCCTGTCCGTTCTTTTTGACACACCCGATATCTTCCCTTCGTTCCGAGGATTTCCTTGTGTGGTTCGCAGAGCACGTGAAAACCACCCAGCAAACTCACAAACGGTACAGAAATACAAGCTGCGATAGTTTGACGAAGAAAGAAAATAATTTGTACTCTGCCGATAAAAATCGATTTTTTCGAAGATCTTTACAGTCTCGTCAACATTTTGCTCAAATAAATATATTTAGCAGGGCAAAGAAATAACAGAACCTTTTCAATATAAGTATGTATTTTTGTCTCAAACAAGATCTCTGCCAATAGCCACTTCTACAAATTTAATTGACGGTCGCTTATTCATGCTTAAAAATGACAATCAAAGGATCTGCAATTAATTTGTAACAATTCCGTTTTTTTTTTTATATATGCCATTCCCGTTTTTTGCCATACGGCTTTTACGGTACCTTTTTCGGTCGGCCGTTTTTCACTTCCAATTCCTTTGCCTATCCTATCCTTCCTTCAGGTGGTGCGACGGGGCTCCGGGGCACTTTTCCCGGCCACCCACGCCTATTCCACCTCATATTCACAGACATACACAACACTTATACACCCATGGGCGCCTTTTCCCGACGGGACTCGAACCCGTGCTGACCTCGCGGTGGTGGCCGAAAGAGTGTTGATTCTTCCTTCCACCACCCTACCGTCAGCCCCGAGGAGACATACACACACATCCATGGCCCGGCGGAGGTTTCTCCCTTGGAAAAACTCCTCCCCCTTCGGTGAGATTCGAACTCACTAGCATCGGGACCGCGACCTCGGAGTACTTTCTCCGACAGCCATGCGGCCACCGAGTCACCTTTGTGACAATTCCTTTAACGTAGGTTGTTCGTACCAAAAATGAAACAACATTTTCTCGGAACAATTTATTCACTATAATGCTGAACAAAAATTACACAAGTGATCAGATTTTTAAATAGGAAAACAGTTTTTCAAGCAAATAAAGAAATGACAAGTCATTGTCAAAAAATCTTTTTGTGCTCCGCCCAGTTGCCGATCTCGACTTCGTCTCGGTTTTCAATCTCTGGGCTTGGCACAAAAAGACTCACTTCTATTCTTAATGATGTAATCTACTATTGCAAATTTCAAAAATGGTGCGCTCGGTGCAAAGCAATAAAACTTTTGGGCTATGGTAAATGCTATGACTTTGACAGTGTCAGATATTTTGTATCTCTGCTATCTTTAGCTAATAAACGTCAAACAACTGACACTATTAATCAAATTTTAACGCAAAAATAGTTGTTATTTTAGAGTCCAATTTTTACCCTTTTGAGGTGACGTTACGATTTCCTTCTTCGCTTTCTCTCTATTGAATCGACAGAAACAGAAGAAAAAGAAAAGCGGTACGTTCATTTATTGTTGGTTTCTTTGTGGTTATTTTATGCAGTTTGACAATTTTTAATTAATTAATTTAACACCAGTGAATTATTTGTAACGGGCCAAAACCGTCATGTATGTGTACGCTCCTTGTAAAATCTAAAACTGCACCTGTTGGAACTCGTGGTTAGAAGATTTTGGTACGTACACGGTGAAAGAATTGATAGGAGTATTGATTGAGAATTCCTGCTGTTATCGACAACTCCTTCTGAGAACGAACCATTATGATTTTGATGTAGTACTTCAACTGGGACTCGTACTCGTACCAGTCTAAAAAGTAGAGTGTCTGCGACACGGAAAAGCTCTGAAAAGTACTTCCTAATGATAGTCCTGTCAGTACTATTTTTGCGTACCTCGTTTATCAGCTTTTGTCCAGCGTGGCACGACAGACCTATTATGAAGAACCACCCACACAGCTGTACCGCTTGTTTCAGTACCATTTCCTAATAACTAATCTAATTAAAAAACCACTTTCTGATTTTTGGGTACTTACATGAAGAACCTGATGAATCAACAGCACCATTACCACTGCCGACAAAGTAAAATGTACCGCGTTTATGTTACTGAAGATGTTGTTGTATTCCTCTGTCAATCTGTGGTGATACCAACTTAACAAAAATACTTCTTGATGGTTACCAATCACTCACCCGATAATGTGAACGTGATAGTTGACACACCAGACGAGCTTCTCTTTCTTTTGCTGCTGTGGTAGCTCCTTCACGCTTTCTAGATTTTCGTTCAGATGCTGCATTTTTAGCGTGATAAGATCGATGCAAGCAATGATGAAGCACGTTGCCGTGATGGCGCACATCAGAGAAAGGACAATGTGAAAGGTCTGCGCCACCAAAACAACATTCTTCTCAAAGGGATTGTCCAAGCTGAAGGGAACCCATATCGGTACCAGAACACCACAGGTCTCTCGTCTGTACTGGTCAAAACTGGTTCCCCTGCAAGTGGGTTCTTCCAAGTAACTCCAAGCAGAGTAACCTAGCAGTCTGCCCACGCGGTTGACGTACAAGAACTTCATCAGCTTGTTCTGTCGATTCTTGAAGCTTGCCAAGTCTCGAGGTTCGCCGAATTCCTCGAACGATTGCAACTTCTTCGTCAGATGGACAATGTCGTTCAGGTTTGCCAAAAAGAGAGAGAACGAGTAGACGAAATAGATTCCTTCGACGAACACGACAGCGCAGTTAATGCAAACTGAGTTTGTCGTTTCTATAAAGATGGGTTGTTTTTTTCCCAAGAAAGAAGAGATTTGGGTGACGAACTTACCCACGTATGTGGACAGTAAGTACAGCATCGTCCCGCTGAAAATCCAACCGCTGAAGCAATAGAACACCAAGACTTTAACAGCCTGAGAAACTGTTGCAAACTCTTGTTTCGGCCATAATCCGTGAAACTGTAACAATGTGACGATAACTTTGGGAAAATTTTCCATGTTTCTTGTAGGTTTGTGTTAAGTGAAGCACATCGACAGAATGAAACAATATTAGTTTGTAGGTTTTTGCTAAATGGGGTCAGCTAAAAGGTTTAATTAGTTAGATAGTTAGGACATTGTTTAACTATTCATGCTGATATCTCAACAAAACATTTATAATAGTTATAATATTTTATAGCGGTACATTATGGAAGTTGACGTGATATTTGCTCAAAACGAAGAGAACTTCCATAACTGCTGTTTATTGTTATGATGTAACTTTTAACAAAGAATTTACATTCCAAGGTCGGTTTTCTGTTCTGTATTGTTTGTAAGTACATTTTTTATTTTCTTTAAATGTGTTTTCGAAAGAGTGAGTTTTTCTTTTATAATTCACGTTTTTGAAAAACTTGTATCTGATCAGTGAGTGGAGATTTTGAAACATTTTCGAAATCAAGTTGTTGCAATTTTTCACAAACAAGTGCTTCGTGTTTAATATAATTTAGATTTTCTATTGTGCGATAACATTTTAACTTCCTATATGTAGTTTAAGATAGAGCTATAAAAAGATAGAAGAGATGGTAGATAATTTCTCATAGTTAATAGAATAGTTATCGTTAAAGAAGATTTTTAAAAACTGAGTTAGTGTTTCCCTTTTTTTGTACTCCAGAAGAACGAAACAATCGAATAGAGTATTTTGCCAATCTGCAAATTAAAACAAATATCTAATCTATAAGATCATCACCAAATGATACTCACGAAAACAAACAAAGTATTGTTAACAATCAAGCCGTCGGTGAACTTTAAGCTGATGGGTCTAGTTGTGTTGGTCAAAATTGTCAACAAAAGCTTCCGGTTTTTGATATTCCAAGTGTACCATTTTGGGATAGAAAAACTCATCAACATTTTCTCTGACTGAAAAATCATTCAATATCAAACCAAACATTGCAGAGTGTTTCACCTCGTCTTCTAAATGATGTCCAGCTGATATCAAACTTGTGATGGCCAACAAGACACAAACCAGCAACAGATAACTACGCCACGATATCACATCCTGCAAAACAGACATCATCAAAAAACGTGAGAGAAAATGGGTAGCAGAAAGAGTCGATTGAAAAGAACAATATATTTAGAAAGGAAGGTTCTCACCTGTAACAAGGAAAGAGCAATACTTGTAGTGATGCCGATGGCGGCCAAAATAAATGGGATCATAAGATTTTTTATGATCAACAACGTATTGTCTCTCCATCTGTAACAGAACAATATTAATTAGAGGATGCATCAAGAACAGTTCAAAAAGTGGAAGAAATTGCTGCGTGGTGTTTTTAATAACAAAAACAGAAACAAACATTGAAGAAACACAATCTCAAGAGTTACCGGATAAAATCAGAATGTCTTTTGATTAAAGATTTGAGTCTTAATTTGGTCAAATCTTGATAATCTTCATCATAAATCAACTTTTCTTCGAGAGTTTTGCAACTGCTCAACTCTTCGATCAGTATTTTACACATATACATTTGAAATGTCACATGTTGTGTCACATAAATCATCTGAAATGGATACGCCATCGCCGCAACACCTGCCACATAAGTCGTCAGGTTGAAAAGAACAACAAGAAACGTGGTCAGTCGTGGAAACAACAAGTGAAGAGTATGCCGAACAAAAACCGTCTCCGAGGAATCATAGCAAACAACATGACTAGTAGCCCATGTCATCACCAGAATCACGTTGATCGTCACAAACACATTTATTCGTCTGGATTCTCTTATGATTCTTCGTTTGGTTTCTTCACCGGCGGAATCGATCTCCCACAGGTCGATGGCGCTCATGATTTCTTGCACCAACTGACTTCTCCACAAAAGATTCAAGATGATGAAATCAGCCTAAAATGAAAACTTCAGGAAGAGGTTGTGATGTTTCTGGACAAGTATTACGTAACACATTTGCAGGACGGGTGGTCCGTAATTGATTAAGAGTGTTGTGCTTGGTGCCAGAAGAAAGAAGTACAGTTGGACGACTAGGAGTGCCATGTGGAAGGTGAATGTCAGCTTCAGGATGAATTTGACACATTTTGAAAGATAAATGTCGCTGCCCAACACCCGGAGTAGGTACAAGTAGTCGTCTGGAACATGTCCACAGGAAAATTATCCAGATGGAATTGCAAATTTATCGGTAAACTTACAGTTGAGGAGGTTGTGATGGTCATAGTCCATAATGGCAACTAATTGTTGGCAAGACGGAGACAAGAAATTCTTGCTAGTACAGTTGTCATAAAAATAACCAATCAACTGACCACACGTAGAATGTCCTCAAACGTATTAGGAAAAATTATCATTCAGGTAATAATTCGAATCGAACCCTGCAATTATATTTTTTCCAAATGTATTTGATGACCTAATTGGGGACATCGGAAACAGTTTATTGCTGAAATTATGGAGGATAAATATAAAATACTTATAATGAAATCTAATATTTATTGGTATTTTAATTATGTGGTTGCCAACAATTGTTTCTTCTTAGAAAATTGCCCGCTGGAAGATCTAAATTTATTCTAACGGTGTCCCAAATTTCCAACACGCTGCTAAATAATTTTAAAGGATCGTGAATTTTTTAAAAGATCTTTCTTCTTTGGTGTCGAAATCGCAAGAATTCAAACTTACACAAGAAAGCGGCAAAGTTTAAATACAAAATGGATGGAAGGGAAGAGTGCAGGAGACTGACGGAATGCTGAAAAGAAAAGAAAAAGAACACGGAGAAGAAAGAGAGAAGAACGGGTATGCCAGTGAAGAAGTGGAAAGATTGAAAGCAGAAGAAAGATGGATGAATTGGGAGCTGAGTGAAAGGGATAAAGACACGAACAAGCAACAAAGAAGGGAGAAAATCAAAGAATCAAGGTACAGGAGGGAAATGTATGACAGAGGAAATTCCGGAGTACCTGAGGAGAGAAAAAGAAAGAAAAGTGAAGGCGAGATTCAGATGTGAGAACGAGGAGAGAGAAGGTATTGGAAGCATGTAGCGAAATGAGAGAGAGAGAGGGAGAAATACGAATAAAGACTGAAGGGAGATAGGATGGATGAAAGAGAAGGGAAAGGATGGAGAAGGAGAGGGGTGGGGGATAGGAATGAAAAAGCTTATTTTTGAAATTATTATTTTTTGTTTAGTTACGTTCATGTGTCCCAGAACTCGCTCTCCACAGAAAAAAGGAGAATTCTCCAAAAAAGATAAATAAAAATTATCCCAAAGGAAACGTTTTCTAGCTTAAACGGTAATCAAGAAAAAAACATTTTAATTCGACCAATCAAAGCGTTTTACGCCATCCAGGTGTGCTTCTTGACCGACTATGTAACTTTTGAGAAACATCAGTGTCAAAATTTCATTCAATCCCTTCAAATCGCTTTAGTACCGCCGTCGTGCTCTTTCATCATGTATTCTGTAGCGGATTAGAATCATTCTGATCACAAAACGATCCTTGGTGTTATCGATCGAACAGTCGAGACAAGTCAAATTTTACCGAATAGAAAGGAGATTGGTGGTGCTCCCAGGACTGTACGCACTGTTGAGAACGAACAGACTATTTTAGATGCCTTTGAAGAAGGTATCGAAACCTTTAGAGAAGTTGCTCAGGAATTGAATATTTCGAAAACTTCTGTATTTCAAGTGATGAAGACTGAACGGCGACATCCATACCATTACACGCATGTGCAGCATTTGCCAGACGGGAATTCTGATGAATCAATTTTCGGCAGACAAGGATATCTAGGAGGAAGAAAATCCACATGCTCTATTTTCAAGAGCATTTCAAGAACGGTTTTATACAAATTTGTGGACTTCCCTCTTTAAATAAAACCTTTTCAAATTCCTGCACAGTTAACGGGAGACATTTACGCAGAATTTTTGAACGCAGAACTTCCAAATTTGCTTGAAGACATTCCACTTCTTTTTTGTGCGGTAACTGCTTTCAACACGATGGTGCACCATCACACACAGTCGACAACTTCGAGTAATTTTGGATCAACAATATCCTCACCAATGGATAGATCGTGGCGGTCCACGACACTGGCCTGCGCGGTCCCCCGATTTACGAGTAAATCCCTGCATTTCTTTCTTTGGGGCCATATTAAAAATGTTGTCTGCAGAAGCTCTATTGCTAAAGAAGAACAACTCAGGGGTTCCGTTCAGGAAGCTTTTATTTGCTACAATTACTCCTTGCAATTTAGGCACTTGCTCTGATTGTATTTATTTTTCGCTTCATGATCCCTTTTGATTGTCACATCGCAATAGGCGAAAATTTAATAAGCTAATAACTTAATAAGGAATCGGTAAGCCCGTAGGGCAAAATAAAACATTTGTTGTAATAAGCAAGGTGTGTTAACCTTCATTTATGATGCTATAGTGAGAATACATTTAATCTAAAAAAAACTATGCAATAAATTGTAACAATGATTAACCTAGAAATTGAACACTTAATTTTTAATTAATAACTCGATCTTCCCAGATCAAGCGTTTTTTTGTAAGTTGTAAAAAACTAGAGCGTAACTACAAGCTGTGCGAAACATCTGCAAAAACATAAATTGCACAAATTATTGCAGATTTGCTTGTAAATAGTTTCTTACAGTAATTGCCAATTTGTAATCTAAAACTATTCCAGCAAAAGTGATCTCAAATGGTTTTAAGCAATTCGTCATGAAAATATGTAAAACCGTCTTGTTTCTCTTGTCCCAATCGTACCACGAACATTTCGTCAAAGTGACAAAACTGCAACTACTCTGCAAATATTTCAATTGAGGTTGTTGAAGAGAATCTAGATTGCTCTAGCTACCACATCGATTAGCATCTGACCAGCGTGACAAAAAATGGTAACAACAAGAATGTTACACGTAATCGAGAGACATAAGCGAAGTTTCAAAATGTTGCTCGCGTCAGCAAAAATCTGAAACATTGACAATTGTCCTGATCTGTTGTCTAGTTCTGTAATTAAATGAAACACACATAAAATATGCAGTACAATCCGGAGATGCTAATTAAGCTACCTAGAAGCAAAAATACTGCAATGACAGACCTCACCAGTTGGAGCAATTTTTTTGTCACTCTTTAAATATAGTTCTTTTTAAGACATGTTCACAAATCGTGTCACTCTACCTTGTTACTACGACATGATGTTGGATGCAAAAACGTAACTTCTTGAATGTTTGGTTTTGATGGTGGAGGCGTTTTTCAAATGATAATTTCTCCGGAAGAGTCTTGTCATCAGAAATTTGTAAAATATGTTCATTGATCAAATAAAAATTGCAAGAATAACTGTAATATGTTATACAACAAGGTACCGCAGTGACGAAATGATGTATAAATAGCAAAAGGTGCAAAATAAAAACATATTTGAGAAAGCATTTTTAAACTTGACCCTAAATATTGATCAAAAACGTCTTCAATCATTAACCATTCTCTGTGGCTACCAAAAACTGGTAACATAGCAATGCTCCAAAGGGCTGAAACTGTGTAAATAATATACGTGTAACAGTTGATTCTTGAAGCTTTCTTCAAAATGATGAGTCGAGCTTGAGAACCAGCGCTGTTGATGGACCAAAAGAGACGTTTCTGTTCGCCGAGTAAATAAAAAATCTCATTTTCGACGAGCATGGAAACAATCATCGACGTTATCATCTGCGGGCGCAGCCGTAAAAATGCCGGAAGAATGAAGTGAATCAAATTAAATCTTTTACTTACATAGACCATAACGCTAAATGATGGTCCATATCTTATGACCAAATCTTTGCTGAAGTTCTTTATCGTAAAGTGAACAATGAACGACATACCAAGACAACTGGCTAAAACCAAACCAGCATTGAGCAATTTTGTAATTTTGTGGTAGCCAAAGTCGATGAATACTTTTTTCAACACACCAAAAGGATCGTCGGACTCTGAAAATTAGTAATTTTTCTTGAATAAATCAGTTACTTCAAAAAACTAACCGTTAAAAGAAGTTACTTGAGTCATCTTTTCGATTCAGTAAAATACAACCTTGTCTAGATTAACAATTTTTCCGTGATCTGAAAAACTACATTTTTTTCCTAAGGAGCGAAAAGAACGTCAGATTCTGATATTTAGGACTTAAAGGACAATCAATTTTTATTAAAGAAGCAAGTGCTTCGGTGGTTTTTCCAATTTAACAAAAGAACTCGTTCGTGCATAAATACAAACTTCTTCTCAGCTTTATATTTTTCTACTGTCTCCAAGTGGGCCTGTTTGTATTTATTGATCTGTGTGTGACGAGAGTGATGATGGTACTTCAATAACGAAAAATAATTTTTGTTTCTTTATCATGAATAAGTAATACTTAATAGGGATAATTTAGTGTTTGGACAATTTTTATATTCTGGACGATAGTCACAGGAATACTAGGACATTTTCTCGTCCTTCGAACCGGATCCGTGCTGCCGAAATCAATATAATAGCAATTTTTCTATCTTGTATTTGATGCGCAAATTAAATCTCAATATTTATTTTATCTGCAATTAAGATTTAAATCTATTTGCAACGCTTCAATTCAATAATTATACAAAGCGAATATAAGAAACGTCATGATATATTCGCTAAAATTATACACATGAATTTAGCTGTTAAATTCAATTTATTAAAGAATACACAACCACATTATAGTTATACACCAGAAAGTTGTTTGGAAAATGATAATTTACAAATTATATTTTGATCGAACAGTTTTAACTGACGTTCATATTCAGCATAACAGACCATTATTATTTTAAATAAACAGCAAAAGCAAGCATATCTTTTAGATATAGCAGTTCCAAATTCACAAAATATAACACAGACATACAGAGTGTCCCAGAACTCACGGATCAAACTTACACTGCGTTTTCCTTGGTGATAACTGAAAGCAATAGCGCTTAAAAAAAGGACAGGGTATAATCGATTTTTTGTAATGAATAATTAAAGTTGACCAATCAGAAGGACGCTGTTAATTTGAATACAATCTCAAGAACTCCAAACTTACACAAGAAAGCTGCAAAGTTTAAATACAAAATGGATGGAAGGGAAGAGTGCAGGAGACTGACGGAATGCTGAAGAGAAAAGAAAAATAACACGGAGAAGAAGGAGAGAGGAACGGGTATGCCAGTGAAGAAGTGGAAAGATTGAAAGCAGAAAGAATATGGATGAATGGGGAACTGAGGGAAAGGGACAAAGATACGGACAAGCAAGAAAGAAGGGAGAGAAGCAAAGAATCAAGCAGGGAAGTGTATGACAGAGGAAATTCCGGAGTACCTGGGGAAAGAGTGTGCAAGAGAAAGACAGATAATGGCGAGATTCAGATGTGAGAACGAGGAGAGAGGTATTGGACCAAAGCAGAGGGAAGAAGGTGCAGAATGTGCTATGAGGAGAGAGAGACAATCGAGCACATGTGGAATGGTTGTAGCGAAATGAGAGAGAGGGAGAAATACGAATAAAAACCGAAGGGAGGTAGGGTGGATGAAAGAGACATGGAAGAGAAGGGAAAGGATAGAGAAGGAGAGGGGTGAGGGATAGTAATGAAAAAGGTTATTTTTGGAAATTTTTGGAATGTTATTTTATGTTTAGCTATGTTTATGTATATACAGGTGTCCCGGAACTCGGTCCCCAAAGAAAAACGGAGAAATCTCCAACAAAGAATAAATAAATAATCCCAAAGAAAATGTTTTCTAGCTTGACGATATTCAAGAAAAGAACAATTAAATTCGACCAATCGAAGCGTTTTAAGCCATCCAGGTGTATTTCTCGTAATGTTGGCTTGCATATTTTATTACGATTTTAATAAATTGGCCAACTATGAAACGTCAATGTCAAATTTTCATTCAAGTCACTTCAAATCGCTTTAGTACCGCCGTCGTGCTCAACCGTGCTCTTTCATCATGTATTCTGCAACGGATTATGTGGAAATGTTGATAATTTACGTCGATGGAATGTTGGAGAGCCAACGTTTTCCTAACAGGAATCATCCGAATCACAAAACGATGCTCAGTGTTATCGAACGAACAGTCGAGACAGGTCAAATTTTACCGAATAGAAAGGAGATGGTGGTGCTCCCAGGACTGTACGCACTGTTGAGAACGAAGAGGCTATTTTAGATGCCTTTGAAGAAAGTATCGAAACCATTAGAGAAAATTTTTGGACTTCCGTCTTTAAGTAGGATTTTTCAATTTCTTGCACAGTTAACGAGAGACATTTACGCAGATCTGTCGAAAAAAATAGAGTTGGCTGTGCCAAAAATTTCAGTTGGCAATGCGTTAAAATTTCAATTATCAGATGTCAGTCTTAAAAGTTAAGTTAGTGATTTTGAGAACGTTGAAATCTTGATTTTCATAAAGGTGTGCATTTAAACAAAATTATGCAATAAATTGTAACAATGATTAACCTAGAAACTGAACACTTGGTTTTTAATTAATAACTCGATTTTCCCAGATCAAGTGTTTTTTTGTAAGTTGTAAAAAACCAGAGCGTAACTACAAGCTGTACGAAAAATCTGCAAAAACATAAATTGCACAAATTATTGCAGATTTGCTTGTAAATAGTTTCTTACAGTAATTGCCAATTTGTAGTCCACATCAATTCCAGCAAAAGTGATCGCAAATGGTTTTAAGCAATTCGTCATAAAAATATGTAAAACCGTCTTGTTTCTCTTGTCCCAATCGTACCACGAACATTTCGTCAAAGTGTCAAAACTGCAACTACTAGCTGTGTAGAACGACAATGATGTTGGTACATTAATAACGGAACATAATTTTTCTTTCTTTATCATGAATAAGTAAGAATTAATTGAGGTAATTTTCTAATTTAGCAATTTTTATATTCTGGACGATAGTATAGTATTGTTATTATTACAGTTACGCAGTATCAATAGAATTTCAGCATAAAAAATGAAACCGTTTTTCTGGCAGAAATCCAGGGACATTTTCTCGTCCTTCGAGCCGGATTCGGTGCTGCATTTTAAACGCCCTATTTAGCTATCAAATGGTTCTCTCACTACAATGATTATGTGACTAATATTGAGCATTCCCAAAGTCATTTTCTAATTGTCCATAAGTTTACTTACTAATTGGAAGAATTTAAAAGGTTGCGATACTGATTATTATCAATAATGGTAACTTCAATTCTCTGGGACTTCCGCGCTGTCTCAAAACGGAAAGTCAAGTTCCTTCTGCACATTCTTCGGGATACATCGCCAGTATCAGAATTGTGAAACACAAAGCGCAACTTGAGGATTTTGTACCGGCGACGATCATTTTCTGAAGTTCCGCCGAAACGTCATTATCGTTTAGTTTTCGGCGGATAAGCCAAACAAGTGATTCAAATAACGTTTGCTCCTCAAATGGTCATCTGCAAAGTTGCGATAATAACTTGTCCCAAATCGAAATCGAAAGAGATTACCAGAGAGGTCAGGCTTGTAACTAAATATTTTTCGCTTCAGTTCCATCAATTGAAACAAGATATTCTCGATATTGTTTTAACTATAGAAGAAAGTAGTAACGATTGATGAAAGGCCACATAAAATGGGCCAATTCTTTGAAGCTTTCGCCCAACTTAGAATGATTGAAAATAAAATTGGGGAATAGCCAAGGTTTTAAAGAGCGCTCCACCACGATCTCTTCATATCTTGAATCATCAAAGCACATTTATTGCTTCTATCCTCATAATTCTTTTATTTACCTTCTAACTTTCATTATGTACTTATCTTGTCCTATCACTAGATCTGGACTGATATTAGCGAACAAATCTTACCACAGAAAGCGTTGACAGAGTGTTGCCAAATTTTAGGCAACAGCTTGATCGGATTTCCTTTGTAGCTCTTTCTGGCATCATCCATAAATCTGTTGGAGTGTTTGACAAATGCCTCAATGCACGAGTTCAAGAGTCTCTGGGTGAACGTTTGATTGATCGTCTTCCGGCGACCTTTCCACACCTTCGCTACAAACGCCCGAAATCGCGAAGATGCTGCACAACGTTTACAAAGATTCGTGTATTGGGAAGTACCCTTTGGATAAACCTTTCACCGTAGATTTACCGTGCTAGCTCTGAATGTCCACGGGCTTCGCCATGAATCAAAACCTCCAGGTTGGTAAAAGCCATTTGTGATTTAAATCCAAGTTCATGTCAAAGTGACTTAATTTTGAATTAAATGACAACAAAAAGTCAATACTTGTTTTCCTCCTTGTATATCCAATATGTATTCATAATGCAAGTCTGAATAATTTGAATAGATGATTGATTGCCACAAAATCGTTAAGGTCATCTAATGACGTAAATAAAATTGTTATCAGAATGTGCACACAAAACAAAAATAAAAACCTGCAAGGAGGGTAGAATTGTAAACAGTTAGTTTACATAGATGACGCGGATGTCGTGTAAAAATTAGCTGTGTAGCAAAATTAAATATGAAATAGTATTTGCAAAGACATTATCATTACTTGGTGGTGATGATAAATATACGGCCGCGATGCTGTGCCCCCTTTTTAAAAATATAATATACATACTTTATAAAGATAGTAGATAAGTTAATAATTAAGTAATTTGCTTTATTACGTATAAAATATATCAATATGATTTCATCTTCTGAAAATCTGCAGAAACAAATTTGTTTTTATTTGTGGCTCATATTACCAAAAAGCTCTGTTTTTTTACAATTTCATTTAACCAAAAGAATGACGTTTATGTCAAAATTCATGAAACTGCATAGCCATGTTTTATGTTTTTTAAATCAAAAAACAAAGATCCACGTTAACTTTGCAAATGTATTGTGGGTTGCATTTTCAGTTCCGTCGGGCTCATTATCATTCGTGAGATACCCTGTACACGTATGTCGCCATTGGGGAAAAAAAGTTGCTTGCCTGAACACCCTGACACTAATTTTATTTTATCCTTTTTCAAACCCCTGTAGATACTTCTTTGTTTTCGTTCCGACAATGTATAATTCACTTGTAATTTGTAGAATTTTTTTGCGTAGACGGTTACCTTGGCGTCTAAACAATATTCAACAGGAAGCGCATTAAATTGAACAGTATATTAAGCAGAAAAATCGACTTCCCAATGTAGTTGTGCTTCATGATCGGTTATCGAAAGTTTAAAAATGTTGTTCCTTGAGACCGTCACAATAACTGGTATTCTGACGTGGTCTTTGCTCATTTTAACGACAGTTTTGCTTTCGAAAATTCTCTGGAAAAGACGATGGCTCTACTACTACGCTGCAAGACTTCCAGGAAAATTCGCTTGGCCTCTGTTGGGCAACGGTCTCGACTTTCAAGGAGGAAGAAATGGTAACATCTAACAACTCTAATCCAAACCCAAATAATTTCATGTTCGGACAAAATCCTAAAAACAATTGGCACCAAATCGGGCGAGTAGTGTACACCGTAATCGTTGTGGTTGCAGCATTTTATTACCGACTTCTCCAATACATCGACACCCACCCCGAAGTCTTCAAGATCTGGTTTGGTCCCGATCTCCACATCGTCACGTCACGCCTGAACGACGCCGACATCATTCTCACAGATTATCTGGAGAAGTCTTCTTCTTACCGATTTGGACATCTGTGTTTCGGGAACGGTCTGGTGACATCACGAGGTACGCTACCGATTTGCAAGAAGTCAAAAATGATGAAGTGTTTGTAGTGAAGGTGTGGAAAGGTCGCAGGAAGACGATCAATCAGACGTTCAACCAGAGAATCTTGAACTCGTACACTGAGGCATTTGTCAAACACTCCAACAGGTTTATGGATGATGTCAGAAAGACCTACAGAGGAAGTCCGATCAAGTTGTTGCCTAAAATTTGGCAACACTCTGTGAACGCTTTCTGTGGTAAGATTTGTTCAAAGGTGAAGGGTTGAAGTTGATGGTTTGTTGGTAGAGTCGTTCGCTGATATCAGTCCAGAGCTAGTGATAGGGCAAGAGAAGTACATAATGAAAGTTAGAAGGTAAATAAAAGAATTATGAGGATAAGGGCAATAACTGTGGTTTGTTGATTCAAGATATGAAGAGATCGTGGTGGAGCGCTCTTTAAAGCCTTGGCTGTTTCCCAATTTTATTTTCAATCATTCTAAGTTGGGCGAAAGCTTCCAAGAATTGGCTCATTTCATGTGGCCTTTCATCAATCAGGTACTACTTTCTTCTAAAGCTAAAACAATATCGAGAATATCTTGTTTCAGTTGATGGACCTGAAGAGAAAAATATTTAGTTACGAGCCTGACCTCTCTGGTAATCTCTTTCGATTTCGCTTTGGGACAAGTCATTATCGCAACTTTGCAGATGACCATTTGAGGAGCAAACCTTATTTGAATCACTTGTTTGGCCTACTCGCCGAAAGGAAACTAAACGAGAATGACGTTTCTGCTGAACTTCAGAATATGATCGTCGCCGGTACCGAAACATCAACGTACGCTTTGTGCTTCACAATTCTGATACTGGCGATGTATCCTGAAGTTCAGAAGAACGTCCAGAAAGAACTTGACTCGTTGTTTGGAGAAAGCGACAGAGATCCCACTTTGGAGGACGTCAACAACATGGAGTACCTGGAGAGAGTTGTCAAAGAATCGCTGAGATTCTTCCCACCAATTCCTTTTGTGATGCGATTTATAGACGAAACAATCGAAATCGGTACAAGTGCACTTTCGACTAGATTTCTGCTTCTACTAACGCACTTCCAGATTCTCAAGTGTTTCCAGTTAGATCAAACGTCATCATTCCCATGATGAAGATCCATATGAGACCTGACGTGTGGCCTGACCCGTCCAGATTTGATCCAGACAGGTTCTTACCAGAGGAGGTGGAAAAGAGACACCGTTGTGCGTATATGCCGTTCAGTCACGGATCCAGAAATTGTCCAGGTAAAAGACAACTGTCAAGGACAAGTTGCGACTCCAACTGAGAGCATTTTAGGTTGGAAGATTGGAATTACGGGAATGAAGATTAATCTTTCCAGTCTTCTTAGAGTCTACACAGTAAAACCTGTGCTTTACAATACTATAAAAGAGATTGACCTGGATTATGCCATTCTGATGATGCCCAAAGATGAGTGTCAAGTTTTGCTAGAAAAGCGAAACAAGTTGGTCGTAAACAGTTCAGACAGTAATAGGTTAGGTTGTACGTTGTAATTCACCTTGGTCAAGTTCTGCCAAGAAATACCTAAATAGATTTATTTATTGTTAAAGGAATAGTTTCTAAGAAATTGTACAACTTCTATTCGGAGTTGATTTTATATTGAAATATATTTTGTAACAATTTTTATCTCTGTCATTATTTAAATAATTCCTAAGTCCACAGATGTTTTTTTGGTCCGGATGTACCTACCTAATAACTTGCTTGCAACTTTATTTGTTTGAAAAAATATGTATGCAGGGTGGTTAAAAAATCGTGAAACAACGCCATTGTGCACTATTCAGAGACACCCTCTGAGCATGGGAAAAGTGTTAAAAAAATTCTATCTCGTGTTTCTTTAAAGATATGGAGGCTATAAATTGTGTAAATTTATTGAAAATACTCTAAAAATAGACTACAATGGCAGAAATTTCAATATTGTTCAAAAAGGAAACAATTTTGCCTATGGAGAGTGTCGTAAGAACTTCAATGACACAGTTCGTTTTCTCGTGGAATACTATCCAAATGTAGGGTTTACAAAATTTAATTTAGGGTTCAGAAAGTGAAAACACAGGAAGCGTACGTGAACTAAATTACCTTGCTAAAATATCCCGATCGTGTTTTAGTCCTTTATGGAAGAATTAAACCATCCAGTATAATAAAGTAGCCACGTTTAACACAGTTTTTTTCTTTTTTCCTGCAAACCAGACGTCTTTCAAGGTATTTTTTATTAACGATCAATTTTTTGACATAAACCTTAGGTGATTCAACATTTTAAAAAGACATGTAAAAATTACGTTTTTTTAAAACTTGGGGTATTGCGTTATTGGGATTTTACTCTTCACCGTCTAAAATATCGGCATTTTAAATTTCACAAAAATCCGTTGGAAAATAACCGAGATATTAGGCTCGTAAATCTTAGCTGAGACACCCTGTATAACCCCGGACCAACCCTCTGTAGAGACCCCTGGTTAAGAGAAGACTTCCGTGGGTGTAGCAGCATCGGCTTCCTGTGTATGGAGGAAAACCTCTGAAAAAAACCTACGGCCGGCCAAGGATTCGAACCCCGAACCTCCCGAATTTGAACCGCGACCGCCTCTCACGAGGCCGCAGTGGTCGGCATCGCAACGTTTGCAGCAAAACCTCTCTACCATCGCTATTAGCATGATGAAGCCACGCCCCACATTTTCACCACATTTGTTGTCCATATCCACCCCTTATTTCTTTTTTTGTTGAACACATTGTAGTTGTGTCGTTACAAATTTTGTTTCCTTTAGTTACTATTTACATAAATCTACATTAAAACAGGCAAATTACGCAAGACATGCATAAATATGCTAATATGCGGGTGATGATTTGCAAACTTGAAGCGTGACCCCCACGTATAACGTAATAACCAAAAATCAATTAACATTATACTAACGCTGTCGTTGTTCTTCTTTAAAGCATCGGTAATTGCTCACTTTAACTGCTTCTGGAATTTTCGCGGTTTTTCTGGCTAGATAGCCTCAGGGCGTCCTCCTAGATCGTGTCCCACCATTCAAACCTTGTGCAAATGCCATTTTTCTCTCTCTTGTTGTGTTTCAAGGTCGCGTCAAGGTCGCGTCAAGGTCGCGCCAAGTCTTAGTACATATAACTAAAGGGTAAGGAAAATTTTCATTTGCACAAGATTTGACTGGTGGGAAACGATGTAGGAGGACGTCCTGAGGCTGTCTAGTCAGTCGCCTTGGCGAGAATGCGTTTTCTCTATTTGTTAAATGTAAAATAGTAGGTAAAGCTTTCATTCCCGCGAAGCGCAGCTGAGTGGACAATGCAATTCAAGTGAACGAAAGTGGCTTTACTCTCGAGTGCTGTATTTCGTTTTGTTCGATAACTGAGGTACCTGCTTAGAAATTGAGTCTAACTTTGTATTCGAAATTTTAAAAAAATAAAAATAAATAAAATAAAACACAAAATAAACAAAGTTCTGTAACGTCAATAAAGTGATTGTGTATAAATTCCTTTTCATAAAATCAAATTTCAATTATGCGTGAGCGAAAGATAGTGAGTGAACGATATACTCGTACATATCCTAAAACAGGGAAACATTAATTGGAACTTAAAATAGACTTCCGACACCTTCTACAGCGAAGGTGTTTTATAATGATAATGAAGATCCAAGGTGAATGCAGAATGACAAACAGAAAAACAAAACGCACAGCTGAGCGTATAAATGGTTGCAAAAAGATATTATCTGTTTTTTTAATCAAAAAACCACTACCTTTTGATTTAGGTTTACAATAAAAAAATTTAGGCAACTTTCAAAGTACAAAGAAACATTAATAATTGCAAATTGGAAAGAGGAAAATGTTTCCGAAAGAGAACGTACCTATCGAACATCTTTTTGAAGGCAGCACCCGATGAAGATGGGTGCTGCATATTCTTCTCTGTTCTCTTCGGATGATATTTTTACAAAAAAATACAAAGAAAAATCTCTTGATAATTTAGTTAAATTAAGAAGAGTTGTTCAAATGAAATCATTGAATACACTTCACATTTAGAAATTTTATTTCTCAAATGATTTGGTGGTTCTAACAAAACCGAATTAAACAATAATGATTTTTGGTGCAGTTTTGACTAACATTCATAACTGATCACTAATTGGCAAAACTTTTTTTTTATCATTCGTGCCACTAGTATCGAATGTTCATTTAAATTTATCCTCGAAGTTGGCGTTGAGGAGAAATTTAAATGAACACCTGATATATGGTTGTTGGTGTCGTTCTCTCAAGTCATTTCTACTGTTGGTGGGTCATTGTTGTTAACAATCTACTAATTTGAATAAAAAAACAAATGCAAATGTTTCTTTCTTGATAAAAAATTATCTAAAGTACTTACAATGGAATGGATTTTAACTTTAAAATAAATATGAAAAGATTTGCCTATTCTCGAATTTGACTCTCTACTTGTAAATGTAAAAAATCACGATATTGTTTTATTAAATCTAAAACAAACTTACTTTCATTTATGTCAAGATAACAGCATCAGCTGATATTAACACCCAAAAATGTGACTGTAATACAGTAAAACCTCACAATAGCGGCCACAAAAATGTATTGTAAAAATGACCGTTATAGAGATGTGGCCGCTATTAAGAGTGAATGATAAATAAATTACGTCGATTATTTTTATGATTACTTTATCAACACTAAAAATCAGTGAAATTACAATCCTAAATACACAACAGGGTGAAATTTAAATACAGAAAACGAGGATTAAAGGATTTTTGGTGTCTTTATTCAAAACAATTTATGACCGGTATTGAGAGGTAAAATTGCCGATAATTTTCCAATAATAACTTTGGCGGAGTGGCCATGGCCGTTCTATGGGGGTGACCGCTATTAGGAGGGTCATTAGTACAGGTTTTCCTTATAATTTGTTCTGGCCGTTATTAGAGGTGACCGTTTTTTAGAGGTGGCCGAAAATAGAGGTTTTGCTGTAATAAGACTCTTCCAGATTTGAAAAGGATTTAAATCAAAACATTTTTTTCTGTTGGTAAGCACAATGCTACCAACAAAATTTCACAAATATCGTTACCAATAAATAACCTTTCGTGTATTAACAATTTAGTCAGTTAACGTTTTATATGTCAGGGACAGTAATTAATAAAACACATTCGTATATGCAGTAATACGAAATTTTTTTATAAGATAAAAACGAAAGAAAAAAATACAACAAATACAAAAATAAAGTAAATATAATTACTTCACTTTGGCAGAATTGTCCTGCTTCTTCTTTCGTATTTTAAAATCCCCACACCTTCCAACAACACCAATTGAGAATTTAAGAATTTTTCTTTTCTAATTTTTGCAGCTTCACTTTGCAGCCTCTTTTCGGATATGCCACGATATTCAACCAAAACTCTACATCTTCAACCGATTTATATTCGGTAGATTGGACCTCGTAATGCTTAAAAAATATTGCCAGCATGGTTTTCATCGACAACGTGGCGTACTTGAAACCTAAAAAGACACCTGTGAAGTTTTCTCGAGAACGATCTAATCTCTACTAATTTGGATCGGCAAAAACTGTTTTTTTCCTATTTTCTTTAATTACGTACCTATGCAATTTCTCCTACCATTACCAAAAGGAAGATAAGAATAGTCAGGTCTACTTGCTTCATTTTCTGCAAGAAACCTGTCGGGATCGAAGACTAAAGGATAATTCCAAAGATCCCGTCTTCTGTGAAGCGACACCAATGGAATAAACACTTCACTACCTTTTGGAAGGACGTGCGAGTCTACAGACACAATGTTGAATTAACAACCAAATTGGTTATACTCGTAACAGTTGCGAATTGTGAAAAATAGGAAAGTGTCAACTGGGACAATTTGTGACAAATAATTTTGCTTCACGCTCAATACTTTATAGACCACTCCTGTTTAGTTATTACGAGTATAGCTGAAAAATACCTATTCCTACCTAACTTTATGTCTTCATCAACAGATCTTCTAAGGAACGGGGCAGGAGGAAACAATCTCATGGTTTCTTTGACGACACGTTCCAAATAATACATCCTGTTGACATCTTCTAAAGTGACAATTCTGTCGCTGTGGCCAAAAATCGAATCAAGTTCCTCTTGGATATTTTTCTGTGAGGAAACAAAAACAATAGCAACATTTTTATCTTGTTCGGAACACCCACCTGAATATTCGAATGCAACCCCATTATACATAAAAGCAGAACATTTGTAATAATTGAATGGATCTCATCCAAGACACCGCGTTCATCTAGTCCCTCTGCTTCAATCGAATTTATCAAATTATTTATCAATAATTTGTCTTTGCCAAAGTTATCTAGAAAAAAGTGTTTAAATTTCTTAAGCGCACAAATATATTCCCTACCCTCGGAACAGTTTTTGTAGAGGCCTGTGTCAAGTTTTTTCTTTTCTACTATCTGAAAATGTTCAATCATTGGAGAGAAACGAGAAGTGTATTTCATACTTGTCTAATAAAATCCATCGCTTCACGACGAAGATTGGTCACCTCTTGGTGCAAGGATGAGTATCTCCAGATAAAATTCGATTGGAGCCATACGCTACTGCCACGAATGACGGAGATTTTGGTCATTCTGGAAACATATTTTGTCAATCAATAATCACTCATCAATTTATTACCGATTGGTGTTTGCAATGTATCGAGCTTGTCCGGTGATTGAATTGGGGTCCACATCCAGCAGTGCCTCTACAGAAAATGTTTCAATAAAATGTTAATCAAAATTTCACCAACTCACCACAAGCAGTATCTAAAGAGCATCTGAGCAATGCCTCCAGCACGTCAATATAGTTTCCATCACATTTCTCTTCAAACTGTCGCATCAAGTGTCTGGCACGTTTATCGAAAATGTCAACATACGAATTTAGAATTTTTGTGTTGAAACTTTTATTAATAATTTTCCTGCGTGTTCTCCATATGTCAACTTTGTAAAAGACAACAGTTTTCGAAATTGGTGTCACAAACGACTCAATACTGACCTGGTGCCGTGAATAGATCCACGTGGATCAATTCTTCCAGTTGTTTGGTTCCTAGTCGATTAAAACAAGTTTTCAGAATGACTTCTGCATGGGTTGGTTGTGTTATCAGGATGACCAGCTTGGTGCCCATCCAGAGTTTGAAAATTGGTGGCTGAGAATTAATCAGCTTAGTCGCAGTGTTGTAAACGTCTGGATGAAGACAAGATTGTTTGATGTTTGTTTGTGAAAGAACAACTACAACCTTCGTGTCCTCTGATGAAGAGATAGGCGCTTCCTATGATGGGCCACGCAAAAGGACCTTCGATTTTCCATGCGTGGTAGTAAAGTCGTCGTCTATTCCAGTGGTACTTTGCCAAAAAAATTAACACAAAGACGAACAAAATTATATTCAACATGATGTCGTTTCGTTTTTGTATCAGGCGTTGAACTCAGCAACAAGCAAAATACTGGAATGCCAATTAAATGTGTTCTAGTTTTACAAATTTATCGTTTTGATTATTTACTTATCAAGTAGTCATCAGTTTCGTAGTAATTATAGTGGTTGCTAGTTCATCGCTTTATTTAAAAAAATCTTATCGACTTTAGAGCCTCTTCGTCATTTGCGCAACTCCCTAACTCCTTGTCATTAATATTTTTCAAATCGAATTAGCTAAATTTGGAAGTTTCCGTCTCGTCTTTCAAAAACAACTTAAACAAGTACATTTTTCGTACTTCTTCGAAACTTACTCGTTTAATTTATTTTTTTTAAACTGGTACAAAAACAAGGTTTGTCGGGAGATTTTTAATGTTTTCATTGTTGATCTATAAAAAAATTTTAATCTTCAAAGGATAATTCAAAATGTGTTCTGTACTGGTAAGTGTCAATACCATTTCATTGCTTGTTTTGCGATAAAAGCAACAACCTTCAAAGGAAAATCACGTGTTGGTAATTATGCACTCGTAAAAATGACGCAGGGTTACAAAGCCCGACTTGTACACCTAACACAACAAAACAATGCTATCCAATTTTTAGAACCACAACTAGACGACAGAAAGGAGTAACTTGGATGATTTGTAATTGATTTATCCCCCCGCAGTGAAATCCACTGCAAGAGGGAGTTTATTTAGATTATGTATAAGAAAAAACTCTTGGGAGTGTAATGATTTAAATACATTACTTTTTCCGCCAAATATTTGAACCTGCGCAAAACGGTAACAAATGTGGTCGTGATCGTCATCGAATCGGAGGAGCCCTACGTTGTGATTTTCTTTTGGCGGAAAAGGTTCGGAAGGCAAACGGTGAGGGTTCCAGTTGGAAGAGTGCCGCAAATAAAACACACATGTGAGGGACGCAAAATACCTTTTATTAAAAATGTCTGTAATAACTTTGATGAAAAAGAAACGAATACAAAGGACAGAACTTAAGTTAACGAAGTACAAGAAATTAACTAGTTGAGTACATCACAAAGATAAACGACAAGATGAATGCACAATATTTAACATAACAGAAAAACGGGCACATGACAGACAAAATGACAGTTAACGCTTGCAAAACAAGTAAACAAATTATGGTGCAGTTATTACAGACAGGGACGGATGAAAAACCCTCTTCAAAAACCGTATCCCAGGTATTACTCGTATTTTACAATTCGATTAATGACAAACAATGTTTAATTTGGAACTACGCGGTCAAGGTACGCCTTCGGGAGCTTAGAGCTGGAGGTAACAAACTTTCGGCTGCGAGGGGACTCAGAAGAATAATCTGAATCATCTTGAAATCAAGCGACGTTTATAGATATTCGGGGTATTAATGAACGTCAGACTATTTCACCGACCCAGCAAGAGTGACAGAGCGTTTCGGGGTCGTACGAGTAGCATTCCTAGACCGCAGCCGCAAAGACCTAGGTCCGCCGTCCCCAACCAACCGTTTCCGGACAAAACCCCAAAGTCTCTATAACCGTCGACGGAAGCTTCACGAAAAACATCCCGACGCCGCTCCCGCAAAGAATAAGGTCCGCCCTCGCTAACGGCTCTAAATAACCGTAGCTTCCACAGAAATTTACTAAACAACCCCACGACTTCCTGATTGTCACCTAGCTCCCACAGGGGCGCACTTACAACATTTTACTTTAACTTTTCCGAAATCTAGCAACAGCACGAAGGAATAACCAGAGTTTAATTCTATCGAACAAAGCGTAACATTAAACGATGAGAAAATCCAGCAAAACAAAGGGGCAACATGAAACAATGATAAAATAAGCAAAACACAACGCAACATTAAACAAGGATAACATAAGCAAAACAAAACGCAACATTAAACAATGAGGAAATAAAAGGGAACTAAGCGCTAAGTTAAATAACGATAAAATAGAACCACTTTAAATGGCACAAATACCAGTAAACAACATAAATCACGAATACAATAATCGCCGGTAATGTTAAAACCAAAAAGAAAATGGCGGGTCGAGTGCCGTTAGAAAATGTTAGTGAAGAACAAAAACAAAATGGACGCACGCGGTTCGGGCGACGGCTCCGTATTTTCGAAATTACCAGATTGCTAAAAAAAGAACCTCCCGGGAGAAAGATAACACTTAAAATTAACAAATGGGCGCTTCTTAAAGAAACAGCATGCAACAAAATGAAATCTACAACATACCCTTACCACGTGGTCCTGGTCCCAAAAACAAAACACAAAAAAAAGGCAACGAAAGTGGGATAAATTACCCAGGTGAATTAAAAACGTTGAATTCCTCACGGGGACACAAAATATCTACTCGGAACGGTAGTGTAATTGTTCAGATTTAACTTACAACTTTCAGAAACTTGGATCGCTCTTCGCAAGGTGCGTTCGTTTCGAAAAACTAAACAAAAGTGACCTACCCCCCTTCAACCACCCGCGCGAGCGAGCTTCAACCCCCGCTATATTTCCGCTCGTAGTTCCTAGTCTAGCCGCTAGTACCTTCCCATTTGGCGCGCTCTCGTGGCGGTACCGGGAATTTTAAATTTTTAAATTTTAAACTGGGTCACTACAGGAGTGAAATACAAAATTCTTTGACATTAGTGGTTTACCACCACATAAGTTAGCATTGAGAGTTAATTGCATCGTTTTACTGATCAGAAACTTGAATACAAAGGAAGAATTAGTCAATGGAACAAGAATGCGCATCAAGTTTATGCATCGTGATGCTATTGATTGCGAAGTTTTAACTGGAACCGCACGCAATAAGAGAATTTTGATTCCCCGTATAAATTTAACATTCAACTATACCTGCATTTGCGATGACAATAAATAAGTCTCAAGGACAAACATTCGAAAAAAATGGAATTTTATTGAAGCAGTCAGTTTTTACACATGGTCAATTGTACGTAGCAGCAAGTAAAGTTTGATCATTCAATGGTTTGAGATTTTATATTTCCGAATATGACGGTCAAGGGCATTTAGCAAACGATTAAAGAGTTTTTACAAAAAACATCATCTACACAGAAGTTTTGAATCATTAAATTCATTTTTAAACTATTTTATGTTCAATGGACAATATTTATTTTTTTTTTCTAACACTAATATCTTATACTGTTTCCATGGTGCATTTGAGCTCACACCTTATGTTTCCCACAAAATACGCTTTCCTCTATAAGACACGTCGTCAATAGCAACGTATCTTATAGAGTCATAAAATACGGTCACACACATCATTCAAGTAACATTTTATTCATCATTTTTACAGTAATTATCACAAAAGTGAAAAGTACAATTATTGAATTGGAATTGCCATATTAGCTTCGTGCTCTTGTTCATAACATCTTCTTCTTTAACTTCTGCTGTTTCATCCAATGCAAGTGCCCGGCCATCGAAAATGGCAATCTTTACATTTTCTTCAAATGATTCTTGCCGTAGTGTCAATTAACTTTTAATGAAGTTCTACACGCTTACCCCATATGAAGAAAAGCCAAAATGACATCTTCCGTTACCTCCGTGATGCTTTTTTTTATTGTTCCGGCCCTGAAACGAAACATACACCTTTTCGTATGCTCTTTTAGACTTCATTGGTAACAAATTGCCCCTTTTTTAACTTACCCGACCAAAGGAAGGTAAGTTATTGTGATCGGTCAAAAATTTCGAATTGCTAATATCATCAGATCTTTACGTTTTGAGGTCCCCTGAATACGTTAATGAAGTTTTTAGAATGATGTCTGTCTGTGCGTCTGTCTGTGCGTCTGTCTGTCCCACTTTTCGTTCTCCCACGATTACTCAAAAACGCTTTGACCGATTGCTTTCAAATTTGACCAACACAAACTTACCCGTAGTCTCTCGAGTTGAAAAGCTTTTGGTGTCAATTGGACTACGGGGGATGGAAGAGGGTGGGGGTAGGTCGAAAAAATAATAAGGGAACATGGAAATTTGACTTTACCGTTTGAAAGGGCATGTGTTTTTATTTCGGAAACGATGTTTACTATTTTCGGATTTTTCCAATATGGCGGACTTATAAAGTTATTTACCTCTTCATAGATCGACGGCGATAACTGCTGAAACTTTTAACAAAATAATCTCGGATCTTGCCATTGGAAATAACTCTCTAATAGTGACTACCGATTAGAGTTTGGTGTCAATCCGACTACGAGGGGTGGAAGAGGGTGGGGGTTGCTCGAAAAAATAATGAGGTAACATGAAAATTTGACATTACCAGTTGAAAGGGCATGTGTTTTTATGTTGGAAATGATATGTACTATTTGCGAGAATGTCCAATATGGCGGCTTATAAAGTTATTTACGTGTTTATAGTTCGGCGGTAATAACTGGTAAAAATTTTAACAGAAAATTAGGTAGGTATCTCGGGTCAATTCAGATTGGTTTAAATTGATGTCGGGTAAGTTACTAGGGCGGGTCTTCGACTCGGCTCCATCCCAATTTTTCTTATTTCTTCTGGAACGTTTTGGCACATTTCAACGATGAAAATTGTTTTTTTCCAAATTTGTTGATATTATTACCATAGTACCCACGGCAACCTCCGCATTTTGTGTATTGTGACGCCCCTCGAATAATTTTTGAATTTATTAAAACTTCTGATAAGATGTTAGTGTTAGAAAAAATCTTGAAGACAACGCGTGTTTTATAGTTTAAAAATCTCGATCTATTAAATCCTCGCTCCCTGCGGTCGCTCTGATTTAAACTACGATCTCGATTTTTAAATATAAAACCCTTGTTGTCTTAATAGCTATAACCGCCTGGTTTTTTTGTTTCAATTAAAAAAATAGATAAAAAAATACGAAGCACGTATTTTTTACTTCATTTTTTGTATTAATTTTATATTTAAATTTCATATAATTTGAAAAAGATAGGCAAATTAACTGTGTAGCCTTGGCGAAACCTGCCAGTCTAGCAATTAAAAAATCAAAGGAAATGTCAAAAAAACGCGTTATCGTTTTTTTAGATATGGCTTAACCAAGCTACGCCTCATTTTTCCTATCGTTCAAATAACTCGAAAATTAATGCATAATGACGTATTTGTACACGCTCGCAGCTGACGTAATAGAACAAAATAATAATAAAATTATAATCAAGATATCAATTCATATTTAATTAATATTGTTAATAATAATGTGCTTTCTTCAAATATATGCTATAAAATCTCTGATTTAACTGACATGTAAAAAATTGTCAAAAAATTATCGATAATTTGTTGCCGTGAAAAATTATCGCGTAATTCCAATTTGATTGGTCCAATTTTAAAAAATAGAGCATTTTCATTGGTCAGATTTTAATGAGTAGTAAAGAAATTGATAATTGTAAAATGAGCCATCGCTTGTTCTAAGGCCACCTGATAACACTTAAAAGGAACATGCAATCAAAACTTTTCGACAGTCGTTCTCTAGGTATTCTGAAGCCATGACTAGTCCAGAACACAAAGAAAACCACACCATACCCATGCGTTTGATTTTATCCACTCTGGTGTTAATTTTCTTCTTGACATACAACTGGAGTAGGCGATGGCTTTACTATTATGGATCAAAAATCAAAGGTCCTTTCGCTTGGCCCATCATAGGGAGCACCTATCTCTTCATCGGAGGATACAAAGGTTGTAGTTCTTCTTCTCACTAACAAACACCAAGCAATCTCACTTCATCCAGATTCTTACAAAATTTTGACGAACCTGATCGATTCCCAACCGCCAATTTTCAAACTCTGGATGGGCATCAAGCTGGTCGTTCTCACAACACAACCAACTCACGCTGAAGTCATTCTCAAAACTTGTTTTAATCGATTAGGAACCATCAAACATATGGAAGAATTGTTCCAAACGGGTCTATTCACGTCACCAGGTCAGTATTCAATCGTTTGTGACATCAATTTCGACAATTGTTGTCTTTTACAAAGCTGACATATGGAGGACACGCAGGAGAATTATTAATAAAAGTTTCAACACAAATATTTTAAATGCGTACGTCGATATTTTCGACAAACGTGCCAGACACTTGATGCAACATTTTGAAGAGAAATGTGACGGAAACTATATTGACGTGCTGGAGGCATTTATCAGTTGCTCTTTGGGCACTGCTTGTGGTGAGTTGTTGACATTTTGTGTCACGTTTTATTGAAGAATTTTATGTAGAGACACTCTTCGATGTAGACTCCAATTTAATCACCGGCCAAGATCGATACATTGCAAACGTCAGCAGGTAATCGATTCATGAGTAGTTTCTGATTGACAGAACATTGTTTCAGAATGGCCGAAATCCTCCTCATTCGTGCCAGTAATATATGGCTTCATCCAAATTTTATCTGGAAATACAGCTCTTTGCGCAAAGAACTTACCACCATCAATCGAGAAAACTTCAATTTTCTTAGACAAGTAAATACAAAGATTTCTTTATCATGTTCATTATTTATAAATCCGCATTTTTAGATAATTCAAATGAAGAAAATGGACTCTGCTTTCTGCAAAAACACTTACAGTGGTATGGACTGTTTCTTGTGCGGGAGAAATGTGAACAATTTTTTCTAGGTTCCGGTGGCAAAGAGAAATTGTTTCTGAATAACTTGCTCAATCTAGAATCTGAATCAGAAAAATTATCTGAAACGGATGTCGTGGATGAGATGCACACAATTCTATGTGCTGCTAGTGAAACGATTGCTATTACTGTTGGTTTACTTTTAAGTATGATGGGATTATATCCCACTATTCAGGTCGGTGTTTTTTAGCAACATTATAAAAGGTTTATTGTTGTTTTTCTTTCCTCACAGAAAAGTATCCAAGAGGAACTTGACTCGATATTTGGTAGTAGCGAGAGAAATGTCACTGTAGAAGATGTCAACAAGATGTATTGTTTAGAACGTGTTATCAAAGAAACCATGAGATTATTTCCTGCTGTCCCGTTCATCAAAAGAGCTGTTGACAAGGACATACAATTAGGTAGAAACATATTGATTTTGAAAATTGGTGTTTCCTCCGAAATTTAGCTTTCTTGAAAAGTTTTTGAGCTTTAATAACTAAACAATAGTTGCTTTATAAATTGTTTAGCAAAATTAACTCTCAGAAAGTGTTCTAGTTTCCATCTCCTCATTTTCAACAGTTGTAAAGTATTTTTATTGTTCCTTCTGAATTATGTGTACAGATTCGCACGTCCTCCCAAAAGACAGTGAAGTGTATATTCCAGTGATGTCCCTTCACAGAAGACCAGATCTTTGGAAAGATCCTCTAGTCTTCGATCCCGACAGGTTTCTTGCAGAAAGCGAAGCAAGTAGACCTGCGTATGCTTATCTTCCTTTTAGTAGCGGCACCAAAAATTGCATTGGTACGTAATTAAAGAAAAGGAAAGAAACGGTTTTTGTGGATTCAAAATTAATACAGATTAGATTGTCCCTCGGAAATCTGAACAGATTTCGTTTTAGGTTTCAAGTACGCCATGTTGTCGATGAAAACCACATTGGCGGTATTCTTTAAACATTACGAGATCCAGTCTAGTAAATATAAATCGATCGAAGAATTAGACTTCTGGGTGAAAATCGTCGCATATCCGAAAGGAGGGTGCAGAGTGAAGATGAAAAAAAGAGAAAAGAAATGTTTATAACATTTTGTTATGACTTATGATATTGGTTTGCCAATTAAAAATGTAAAGAGAGAAACAGAAAAAATCTGCTTAATATGTCGGGGTAGTTATGTTTTGTTTATATTTGTTGAATTTGTTACACTCTTCTCTGTTGTTTTATCTTGTACACAAATTAAATTATTTTATCTTCATGGCGCCTTTGTGTATCTCTATAACCTCTACAGAAACGGTTGAACTGGCTTCTTTTTGTAACCGAAATTGAAACACTTCAAATCCAAGGAAGTGAAATGTCCACAGGCGGCTCGACTGAGTCAAATGTAAAATGATTTGGAGCATTTCTCACGATTATTTATCAATAATTACACGAAATATTTAATAATTAAATTATTCCTATTAAAAAGAGCATATAATAAAGCGAAAAAATTAAATTATTACCCAACCGGTGCAACCGTGGTGTAACACGATTCGCCCATGTGTATGGATGACAGATATCAAAATCAAAAATAGCAAGATGGCCGTTCAACCTTAAAAAGTAAATTTTAGACTTTAGTAGACTTTACTAATATCATTGACTCTTCAAGTACTAATAATATTACAAGAGAACTTAAAATTTGAAAACTTTAAGATTGAAAATTGTCATTTTACTGTAACTGCAGCAAAAGAAAATAAATGAGTTCTTGTCCGATTTTTTTTGTGATACGCTTGAAGCTAAAATAATATACATCATCCAGAGTAGAAGGTAATTTTGTGCTAAGCCCAGAGATTGAAGACCGAGACGAAGTCGAGGTCGGCAACTGGGTGAATCGCTTTTAATATTCATGTAAATAACAAAGCAACAAACACTCTAGGTGCAAAATATGTGACTTTTAACTTATCAGCCAAGACGAAAAATGTACAGTTTAATAGTATATTATAGAACGAGTTTTATAAGTGTTGATTTGGCGCACGAGTCCCAGGTGTAGAAAACGACCCGTAGGGGAGTTTTCTATGGGACGAGAGCGCCAATACCCTTATAAAACCAGTTTTTTATGTTATTTTTTAAAATTTGCACCCTTTTCAAATTTTCAAATTCTAGGGAATTTCGTATTAATTCGTAATTCAAGGTAACGGATGGATTAATATGGAACTTTTTTGGTGTAATACACTGAAATATTGATAAAAATTTCATTAAAGTACAGTGTACTTTTACAAGGCCATAAACGACTCCTACTGACTGACGTTTACCTATAGACGTATTATAAACGCAAATTCTAAAAAGTTAAATAAAATATAATTTAATTTTTATTGTTGGTGAGTCATTGTCTGTTAGTTTGCATAAACAATAAATGCAAATGTTCTTTCGTTGATAAAAGAGTAATTTAAAGTGTACTAACATTTATTGTAAAATTTACAAAGATAATTTTAAGTAAGAATATGGGTTGTTATTAATTCTACTACCATAAGCAGATATCATATTAAGATTATTCACAAAAAATTACACCAAATTATGTGGTTGCAATAATAATACTCTTCCAGATCTCAGAACGATTTAATCAAAAACATTTTTCCTGTTGGCAAAAGCAATGACACCAACCAAATTTTATTAATATTATTGGCAATGAATGACACATAAACAGTTTTGTCAGTCAATGTTTTCTGTATTGTCAACACTAAATGATAATCTAAAGTTTTATACGTAGTTAGTAATACAGTGTTTACATAGGAATGTCGGATCCTGTAGGCGTTGAAAGTTTGCCGACTCTTTCACCAGAAATCGAATAATGTTGTCTGATCTACGATATGCAACGCTCAGAACAACTTGGTTTTACTGGTTTCCTAGCTTGACAAAAAGGTGATTTACAAAGAATATCAAATAAAAATGAAATAATGAAATACATTACTGATGGGTCTCAACACTCAACAAATTACGTATTTATTGAGCACTTAAGAAGAAAGTAAATAACATCAGTGTCTCAGTTAAAAAAGTAACAATGAAAATTAAAGAAATGGCTCGAACTATCCTCCATTTTGCTCTGAACTATATCTTTTCACTCTCACTTTTTTATTTTCAAAAACATTTTATCTACTTTGAATCGAAACAGACTTGTGCAATTTATTTTTTCAAGGTAGGGATGACGAAAATGAAATGTCAAAATAAGCGTCAAAACAATACGAATTTTAACTTAAGTTGTTGTTTCCGTGGAACATACAATTGTTGCAAACATTAAACGTGTCTTGGCCAGTTAGACTAATCTCTGGTAAATTGCTGTCCACAACATTTTGGCTAAAATTGCTTTTACCGCGAACTATTGTGATTTTATTCGTGTCGTCGAATGGCGCCATTCCAAACAATGACATTTGTTACCAACCACGGCAAAATACCCCAAATTTGAAAAATTGTTCATTTTCGCTTAAAAGGTGCAAAAGTTATCTAGCTTTGGAACAAGCTTTTTCTTTTTAGAATAAACAGACCAGGTACGCAAGAAACAATCAAGCAACACTTCGAAGCGGAAATGAGGTTAAGTTGACATTGGAAATTGCTTTGGAAAAGACGATGGCTCTACTACTACGCTGCAAGACTTCCAGGAAAACTCTAATCAAAACCCAAATAATTTCATGTTTGGACAAAATCCTAAAAACAATTGGCACCAAATCGGGCGAGTAGTGTACACCGTAATCGTTGTGGTTGCAGCATTTTATTACCGACTCCTCCAATACATCGACACTCACCCCGAAGTCTTCAAGATCTGGTTTGGTCCCGATCTCCACATCGTCACGTCACGCCTGAACGACGCCGACATCATTCTCACAGATTATCTGGAGAAGTCTTCTTCTTACCGATTTGGACATCTGTGTTTCGGGAACGGTCTGGTGACATCACGAGGTACGCTACCGATTTGCAAGAAATCAAAAATGATGAAGTGTTTGTAGTGAACGTGTGGAAAGGTCGCAGAAAGACGATCAATCAGACGTTCAACCAGAGAATCTTGAATTCGTACACTGAGGCATTTGTCAAACACTCCAACAGGTTTATGGATGATGTCAGAAAGACCTACAGAGGAAGGCCGATCAAGTTGTTGCCTAAAATTTGGCAACACTCTGTCAACGCTTTCTGTGGTAAGATTTGTTCAAAGGTGAAGGGTTGAAGTTGATGGTTTGTTGGTAGAATCGTTCGCTGACATCAGTCCAGAGCTAGTGATAGTGCAAGAGAAGTACATAATGAAAGTTAGAAGGTAAATAAAAGAATTATGAGGATAAGGGCAATAAATGTGGTTTGTTGTTCAAGATATGAAGAGATCGTGGTGGAGCGCTCTTTAAAGCCATGGCTGTTTCCCAATTTTATTTTCTATCATTCTATGTTGGGGGAAAGCTTCGAAGAATTGGCTCATTTCATGTGGCCTTTCATCAATCAGGTACTACTTTCTTCTAAAGCTAAAACAATATCGAGAATATCTTGTTTCAGTTGATGGACCTGAAGAGAAAAATATTTAGTTACGAGCCTGACCTCTCTGGTAATCTCTTTCGATTTCGCTTTGGGACAAGTCATTATCGCAACTTTGCAGATGACCATTTGAGGAGCAAACCTTATTTGAATCACTTGTTTGGCCTACTCGCCGAAAGGAAACTAAACGAGAATGACGTTTCTGCTGAACTTCAGAATATGATCATCGCCGGTACCGAAACATCAACGTACGCTTTGTGCTTCACAATTCTGATACTGGCGATGTATCCTGAAGTTCAGAAGAACGTCCAGAAAGAACTTGACTCGTTGTTTGGAGAAAGTGACAGAGATCCCACTTTGGAGGACGTCAACAACATGGACTATCTGGAGAGAGTCATCAAAGAATCGCTGAGATTCTTTCCACCAATTCCTTTTGTGATGCGATATATAGACAAAACAATCGAAATCGGTACAACTGCACTTTCGACAAGATTTCTGCTTCTACTAACACACTTTCAGATTCTCAAGTGTTTCCATTTAGATCAAACGTCATCATTCCCATGATGAAGATCCATATGAGACCTGACATGTGGCCTGACCCATCCCGATTTGATCCAGACAGATTCTTACCAGAAGAGGTGGAAAAGAGACACCGTTGTGCGTATATGCCGTTCAGTCACGGATCCAGAAATTGTCCAGGTAAAAGACAACTCTCAAGGACAAGTTGCGACTCCAACTGAGAGCATTTTAGGTTGGAAAATTGGAATTACGGGAATGAAGATTAATCTTTCCAGTCTTCTTAAAGTCTACACAGTAAAACCTGTGCTTTACAATACTATAAAAGAGATTGAACTGGATTATGCCATTCTGATGATGCCCAAAGATGAGAGTCAAGATTTGCTAGAAAAGGGGAAGAAGTTGGTCGTAAACAGTTCCGACAGTAATAAGTTAGGTTGTACGTTGTAATTGCGCCTTGGTCAAATTCTGCCAAGAAATACCTAAATAGATTTATTTATTGTTAAAGCAGTAGCTTCTAAGAAATTGTAAAGTCCGCACACTTTAAGGAGAACACGTTGAGTCATCCAAATCTGTCCGTGAAGTTTTGTCCAGTGGCGTATCACTTGCGTTCAGAAATGGGGGCATACGTTTTTATTTGAATTATTGTGATACCGTTTTTATCAATACTAACCTCGCTCAAATAAAGAAATAAAAATTATTTAGTTCTGAAAAGAGCTGATTTTATTGCAATAGAAAACAACCCTGAAATCACGAAACAACGACACGAACACTGGCAAAGCAGATCACGAATGAACGTACGCCTCTGACGCCGCATGGCCGGTAAGCGAAGCGGTTCTACCTTCCCTCCCTAAAAATCGAAGAATGGACTCGACCAACGTAGTTGCGTCTGCGGCGCAACTTTATTGGTGTGTTCTCCTTAAAGTGTTGGCACTCTACAACTTCTATTCGGAGTTGATTTTATATTGAAATATATTTTGTAGCAATTTTTTATCTCTTTGTCATTATTTCAATAATTCCTAAGTCCACAGATGTTTTTTTGGTCCGGATGTACCTTATAACTTGCTTGCAACTTTATTTGTGTATACAGGCTGGTTAAAAAATCGCGAAACAACGCCATTGTGCATTATTCAGAGACACCCTCTGAGCATGCGAAAAGTGTTAAAAAAAATTCTATCTCGTAATTCTTTAAAGATATTGTAACCTTTCTACTTCCTTGACTTTTCCTCGATGATTTTTTTTCCTCCCTCATTTGGTGTATTGTTGGTTGCCGCATTCCCTCGGATGAAATTTTGCGGAAAAATACGAAACAAAAATAATGAGAAAAGAAATATTTATGGATCCTATGTTGTGTTTTATTTTTCATTTTGTTCAATTAAGCTCTAACGAGAGGCCGTACCTTTGGAAGGTTTTCAAAGATGAAATTAAAACCATTGCACACACTTCACTTAAATTTTATTTAACAAATAATCGAGTGTGGTGGAATTTGGTCCCAACAAATGACAGAAATAAATAAATGAATTTAATAACAGAATTTGGTGAAAATTTGACCCAATGAGATTTGACTCGCGCCCCTCGAATGGAGATCTTGCTCATGAATAAATGACTAAGCTGGGCAAATAAAGGAGTTTATGGCGCGAACAGCATTATACGAGTTTGAGATGCGAACTATGTGATCCGATTTAGATTTGACTTGTTTCTCCCATTACATTGAACCCGACGCGATGCCCTGGAATCTCATAGATCACCCCGGTCTACTCCGGTGGTCGAAAATAAAAGGGAAAAAAGGTTCTAACAGGGCCAAAGGGTACCTCTCTTCACGTGTCAGCTGGCCTAGTTTGGTCACTGTCCCGTTTACGGGTGACATGGCGGTTTGTGCACTTATGCCGGACCACAGCTAATTGAGTGCGACGGACACTGGCGGTAGCTTCCCGAACTCGAGAATCCAAGACATAAATAATGAATGGAAATGTTTTGTAATAATTGCATACTAGTTCCCCTTGACAAGAGCACGTTTCCCCAATCGGTAAATGCAAGAAGATCACATACTTCGCGGTAAAGAAATTAATATAAGATTCTAAAGAGTCACGTGGTCATCAAAAGCTCAAAGAAAATAATATAATCTTTACTTTAGAACGATAAAGAACTAAACGCTGTTTGACTAATTAAATCGCGACTACAAATAATGTACAAGAATTAGAGAAATAATTTACCTTGTGACTGTAAAGAACGTGGTCACAAAATGGCTGCTGGAAGTACTGAACCTACCTCCAACTACTTTGGAGATCAAACTCCGAGTGAATCAAGAAAAGCCCAGTTTCCCGTCCCGCAATCGGTTTTATCATTTCTGGCGCACCCCACTTTCGCAACCCCTACTTGACCAAAGTGACCAATCAGCTCGGTTCTACTTTACGCCGATCGCGACACCCTTTCGATATCTCTAGAACTTTTGAAATTACAGTTTCCGTTTTCCACCCATGATTTAAATGTTTAAATTTAGACTTTTGTTAGGACCAGACCGAATGTACATAATTTGTTGTTGAATTAGAACTCTGAAAAAGAACACTAACTTACTGACTCTATACAATAATAAACCTCAACATCAAGAAACAAACACAATTAAAAAATGGAACAAATAGAATTAAACAGGAACACTGAATTACCGACTCTATACAGTAATAAAGAATCAGCACCAAGAATTTAAACAGAATTAAAATGAAACAAACAGAATTAAACTGAAACAAACATAATAAACATGAAACAAACAGAATTAAAATAGAACAAATTAACTTTATTTTGAAACCTAAATTGGGCTTGAAACGCTGTTACGTAATTGTCATAGCATGCAACTAAATTCCGTTGATCTGCTACTTCTAAAAATTGTTCTACATTGGTTTGATTCCCCAAAACCGTTCTAATTAATAATTACTTCGTAAATTTCATCCTCTCTCTCTCACTCACACGTCTGATTTCTACGACTACCTGGCTTTACCGTTATAATACCCGGTCCTCTGTGTTTTCTACCGAATCCCTTTCTACTTTGCTTTGTTAATTTTCTAACTAAAGTGCAAACGATTCTAGTTATTTTCTACGATAAAGCGCTCTGTTTTTTTAATTTGCAATTCTCGCCCTTTTATTACAAATATGCCACAAATTTGAGAATGCTAAAAAAAGTAAAATAACCTAATGAACATTTATTTTGTTGTTCTCTCAATTTGAAACCTGCTAACATCAAATTCATTAATTCAATTATCCCCTGATTTTAACTGGACTCCCCAAATTGTTGAACGAGTAAATTTTGCAATGTTTCTTTTCCCATAAAAACTGTTATCTTTGTGTTGTGTTCGGACAGGACTTGTACCTGCATTTTCAAAGAAAGGTTGGCAGATTTCACTTGAGGAATGTGGTGCCGACACGGCTTCAATAAAATTTACAACTGACCAGCATTTCCGTCGCAAATGAACGGTATTTAAAATATTTCGTTGAAATTATTTTAAAATTAAAATTCTTAATTTATCGAACCTATTTGGACCGTTACAATATGGAGGCTATAAATTGTGTAAATTTATTGAAAATACTCTAAAAATAGACTACAATGGCAGAAATTTCAATATTGTTCAAAAAGGAAACAATTTTTGCCTATGGAGAGTGTCGTACCTAAGAACTTCAATGACACAGTTCGTTTTCTCGTGGAACACTATCCAAATGTAGGGTTTACAAAATTTAATTTAGGGTTCAGAGAGTGAAAACACAGGAAGCGTACCTACGTGAACTAAATTACCTTGCTAAAATATCCCGATCGTGTTTTAGTCCTTTATGGAAGAATTAAACCATCCAGTATAATAAAGTAGCCACGTTTAACACAGTTTTTTTTCTTTTTTCCTGTCTTTCAAGGTATTTTTTATTAACGATCAATTTTTTGACATAAACCTTAAGTGATTCAACATTTTTAAAAGGTATGTAAAAATTAGGTTTTTTTTAAAACTTGGGGTATTGCGTTATTGGGATTTTACTCTTCATCGTCTAAAATATCGGCATTTTAAATTTCACAAAAACCCGTTGGAAAATAACCGAGATATTAGGCTCGTAAGCTTAGCTGAGACACCCTGTATAACCCCGGTCCGACCCTCTGTAGAGACCCCTGGTTAAGAGAAGACTTCCGTGGGTGTAGGAGCATTGGCTTCCTGTGTATGGAGGAAAACCTCTGAAAAAAACCTACGGCCGGCTATGGATTCGAACCCCGAACCTCCCGAGTTTGAATCGGGACCGCCTCTCACGCGGCCGCAGTGGTCGGCACCCCAAACGTTTGCAGCAAAACCTCTCTACCATCGCTATTAGCATGAATGAAGCCACGCCCCACATTTTCACCACATGAGGAGCTTTCACGCAAAACTAGACAAGTCCACTCCTGGTCCGATTTGAATTAGAAACGGAATCTCACACTTCTTGGTGAACTCTACAGTACACTAAGATTATTTCCATGCAAAATTGATAAATCCATGTCAGAAAGATGCCATAAATTCAGATTTTCGAGCAAAAGAGAACAAGTCATTATACAGTGTTTTTAACTAAGGTGTGTCAAGCAAAACTTAACAAGTCCCGTTCCCTATACACGTGGTTGAATAGATTTATCTTGCAAAATGCAACAAGTCCACAACATTATAAATGCATTTTTGAATAAATTATTTTCTGATACGTGCGCTGCCCTCTATGATGTAGCAGAGACACTAAGTTATACTGAAAGAACTGCTTTACCAATTCCACCACATGAAATTTTTCGCCCATTTCTGCAACACATGAAATTTCGCGCTCAAAATTAGGTTTATGAGGTTAGTGAGGTTATGACTTATGGTTTTATATTCTTGTGTTGTTGTGTTAATAATAATTATTAATATTATGGATATAAGTTGTTACGCCACTTTCGACCGCGGACTAGCTCAAGCCGAGAAGGTCGGGGTTCGGGGGGTGGGATCAATTAAATTTATACGTGTCCCTGGAGAACATTCAGCCTTTATTAAAAAAAGAGAAACAAAAAAAATGATTCTAAACAGAATGAAATGGAAGAAAAAAAAGAAAATGGAAACTTAAATTAAAGGTACATTAAGGCTGGTGGCCTGTGGAGACGTGAGTCCTTGAACAAAAAAAACAACAAAAAAAAACACAGAGAGAATGAGGCACACTCGTAAGACCAATGGGGGGGTGTCGTTCGCCACACCAGAAGATGTCGTTCGCCGCCACACGAAAGGATGTCGGAAGTTACCCCTTCAGACGGGGACTTACCTCACAGGGGTCGATGAATCCCGGCAGAGCTCCGCGATGGTCCAGTGCGCACTGTCCTCGAGGAGTCCCGGTGATGAAAATGACTCCGCTGCAGGCGTCAAACCTGAAACAAGAGGATAACCTCCGACCGAAAAAAAGTGGGCAACACAGTGAACGATACGACAGAAAAAGGCGGTCTGTTCGGGTTTTTTTTCTTCCTAGCTGCCGATGACCTCGTGGTTGATCCGCTTCCGCGTGTTCGGTCCTAGCGAGTCCAGAGCACCACGTCCAAATCCGTCCACCGAAGGAAACGACGACGACACTCGGCCCGGGAACACTCCAGCACGGCTTGCACTATCAAGGTCGGGTTTCCAAGGAACGTGGGGTAGACTCGGAGGAGCAGCACACGGGTTGTCTCGGCAAAACTAGTACCGATCACCCAAACGGAATGCCCGGTGGCGCCTTCCGGTACCTACCACGCAAGTGCCGCAGGTACTGTCAAAAACGTCCTCCCATTGGTCTTATGAAAACGGATGGCCCGAACGTCCACAGACATACCCAAAATGAGTGATGAAGTTTTCCAACCGTATCACCTCCCCGTTACCAAAAAAAAAGGAGTAGCACGACGTGAAGCCTCGCACTACTCAAGAAGAAGAAAAACCAAAAAAAAGGGTGCACTGTATAGCCGTAGCTTGCTAAAACGATGGTGGCCTGAAGATACCATCGGAGTGAAAACAAAATGTCAAATCCAGTTTATGCGGTCTGATCGGGCTCGTTAGCTACTTTGAGGTCCTTAACGTGCCACGATCCTAGGCTATTTCGAGAGACGAAATCCTCTAACTCGTATACGTTCGGAGTAATTTGCCGACGGACGATACATTTCACGAATTTTGGCGCTAGTCCCGCCGCGAAGTGTTCTCCTCCTTTCGAGAGTACATAATTCTTTTTCCATACGACCTGTCCTTCCCGCAGGGTTAATGGTCGAGTCCGCAAATTGTATCGCTTCGCGCTGGTAACGTAAGCTTGATCCAAGCGTTTCTTGACACGGTCACATACGTTGGCTAAGTCTTGCAGATGCTCGTTGAGCGCATCTCTAGATCCGAAAGAGATTTCGGCGTCAACCGAAATGGGTTGAAGCCTCTTATGCAGTTTTCCGGACGCATATAACTTTCGACCAAAAGTGAGATACGCTGTACTAAACCCTGTGACTTCATGCACAGCCGTATTAATAGCAAAAGCGATCTTGTGGAGATTCAAATCCCAATCGCGATGCGAATGATTGTCTAGATACGAACGAATTGCCGTTTTGACTACCCTATTAATACGTTCTGTGGGGTTCGCTTGCGGATGATAATTCGGATTGAATGTAATCTCACAGTCGTACGACTCTACGAGTTTCCGAAAAGCTTTGCCGACATACTGTTTTCCGTTGTCGCATATCATTAACGCAGGCGTGCCTACGGTTAGAAAAATACGCTCCACATTTTCCTGGAGAGCGGAACTAGTAGCTGACCTTAGGGGTACGATAAACACGAACTTGGTGAAGCAATCTGCCACCACCAATATGAACCGATGACCTTTTTTAGACAGCGGAAAAGGTCCCATTAGATCCGTACACACTAACTCCCAAGGCTTTGTTACTACGCGACGTCCCATTCGTCCGTGCGGAGGTCTCTGTTCCGGCTTTTGGGAAGCGCACACGTCACACTTCTTGATGTAGCGCGCGATATCAGCGTTCATCTTTGGCCAGTAATACAGCGATGTCACTCGTTTTTGCGTTTTGAAATAGCCAAAATGACCGGCCGTAGCCGCATCATGATTTTCTTGCAGCGCCGCTTGTCGCAGCTCCTTAGGAATCACGAGCTTCCAATCCTCATCGGGATGTCCTGAAGGTACGCCAGATCTCGGTAAATAGAAAATTTTCCAATCGCGAACACAAAAACGAGGGTACTTATGAGGACGATCCATGATCCGATCCCGCAAAGAGTTATACCACTGGTCGGTGACTTGCCTCGGTACGTCGATTGCGCTGATGGCCCTCGAAAGCGCGTCAGGGACAACATTGGACGCACCCTTCCGATGTACAATATCGAACGAATACCCCTGCAACCGCAATGACCACCGTGCTAACCGACCTGATGGGTTCTGCAACTTATGCAGCCACAACAACGACGAGTGGTCTGTCACCACCGTGAATTTAATTCCTTCGAGATACGGTCGAAATTTCTCGATCCCATAGAGAACTGCTAAACACTCGAGTTCCGTCGCGGAATATTTACACTCAAGCGGCGAAAGCGCTCGACTCGCATACGCGATGACTTTTTCTCCATCTGGAAATGTTTGGGCTAAAACATAACCTAGACCAACTTGTGAGGCATCACATTGCAAAACAAAAGGCAGCGAAAAATCGGGTGAAGCCAAAATTGGGGCGGTAACAAGACAATTCTTGATGTCCAGGAAGGCTTGTTCCGCCTCGGGACTCCAACAAAAGCGTTGATTCTTCCGAGTCAACCGGGTTAATGGGGACACAATCGTTGAAAAATTTCGGACGAATTTGCGATACCAGGAAATTAAACCAACGAAACGTCGAAGCTCCTTCACGCTCGTGGGCCGAGGGTAATTCAACATACACTCGATCTTACTCGGATCGGTTCGCACTCCCCTCGAATCAACAATATGACCCAAATACCGCAGTTCGTCTTTAAGAAATTCGCATTTCTCGCGATTCATCGTTAGGCCGGCATTTGTTAACCGAGTTAAAACTTTTTCCAAAACGTCCAGATGTTGATGGAAATCAGGGGTGGCGACGATGACGTCGTCCAAATAGACAAAAACGAGAGGCTCTAGGTCTGCTCCAATCACGGTGTCCACGAAACGTTGCCAAGTCGCCGGTGCATTATGTAATCCAAAGGGCATGCGGGTGAACTGGAATAAACCTTTCCCGGGGACCGTAAAAGCTGTAATTTCCTTACTGGCTTCCGAAAGTGGGATTTGCCAATAAGCGCTCTTGACGTCTATCGAAGAGAAGTAGCGCGCGTTATGAAGACGAGTTAAAATGGAGTTCACGTATGGCAAGGGGTACGCATCTCGCTTACTGACTTGGTTAATCTTCCTGACAGCTTCCTCCGCAGAGTGCTGACGGTTTCGTGTCAGAAAGTCCACGCACTCTCATTTCATAAAGCAACTCGTCGCGAACAAGTCGGTGAGCATCCATGATAAAAAAAAAACTCGAAATCAAAATTCGGATCGAAAATCGAAATCAACCACCGGAACGTCAACAACACGTCCACAAGTCACCAACAAACTGTCTGATCGGTCTCCAGCGACACTGGGCGCCAAATTAATCCCAAAAGAACCCAAAAATGACGATTAGGCGTGACTGCGTCGATGTCAACAGAGATAAAGATCGGGCCCTAAACGTTTGGGCGCCAATTAATTTTGTTACGCCACTTTCGACCGCGGACTAGCTCAAGCCGAGAAGGTCGGGGTTCGGGGGGTGGGATCAATTAAATTTATACGTGTCCCTGGAGAACATTCAGCCTTTATTAAAAAAAGAGAAACAAAAAAAAAATGATTCTAAACAGAATGAAATGGAAGAAAAAAAAAGAAAATGGAAACTTAAATTAAAGGTACATTAAGGCTGGTGGCCTGTGGAGACGTGAGTCCTTGAACAAAAAAAAACAACAAAAAAAAACAACAAAAAAAAACACAGAGAGAATGAGGCACACTCGTAAGACCAATGGGGGGGTGTCGTTCGCCACACCAGAAGATGTCGTTCGCCGCCACACGAAAGGATGTCGGAAGTTACCCCTTCAGACGGGGACTTACCTCACAGGGGTCGATGAATCCCGGCAGAGCTCCGCGATGGTCCAGTGCGCACTGTCCTCGAGGAGTCCCGGTGATGAAAATGACTCCGCTGCAGGCGTCAAACCTGAAACAAGAGGATAACCTCCGACCGAAAAAAAGTGGGCAACACAGTGAACGATACGACAGAAAAAGGCGGTCTGTTCGGGTTTTTTTTCTTCCTAGCTGCCGATGACCTCGTGGCTGATCCGCTTCCGCGTGTTCGGTCCTAGCGAGTCCAGAGCACCACGTCCAAATCCGTCCACCGAAGGAAACGACGACGACACTCGGCCCGGGAACACTCCAGCACGGCTTGCACTATCAAGGTCGGGTTTCCAAGGAACGTGGGGTAGACTCGGAGGAGCAGCACACGGGTTGTCTCGGCAAAACTAGTACCGATCACCCAAACGGAATGCCCGGTGGCGCCTTCCGGTACCTACCACGCAAGTGCCGCAGGTACTGTCAAAAACGTCCTCCCATTGGTCTTATGAAAACGGATGGCCCGAACGTCCACAGACATACCCAAAATGAGTGATGAAGTTTTCCAACCGTATCAAAGTGACGTATCAGTTAGCACTGGGTCCAGAAAGAGGCAAAAGAAACCCACTAAAAGAGAACTTCAGCGTCGTGTAAGGTACGTCTTTCACATCATTGTGCAAAACTTGATTAATTGTAATTGTCTATTTTTTAACGAAAGGCATGAACTTCCAAAATTTAATGGCATTAAAAAATGCTCACATAAAGGCAAGCAGTACCAATGTTCAAACGTAACTCCTGCAGAAATTGAGCATTGCCGGAATAGAATATATACCACTGATGGCAACAAGGTTTTGCAAGATCAACAAATTTGTCATCACATTATTGCAACAAACCCAGCCAGGAAAAGAATACGGAAGGAAGTTGTCACGAAAAAACACAGCATTTCTGTTGTATATATTGTAAATATTTTTTAGTAAGTATGGAAATTAATATCTTACAAATATCAAATTTTGCAGTGTTTTTGGCGTTCGTTACAAAAGAGTTTGTCAAGGTTTTTTTTTATCGATCACAAATATGTCAAAATCTCGAGTAATAAGAGTTTCAAAAATTTTAAAGCATGGCGGAATCCCCAGAGAAAATCTGGGTGGTGATCAAGTGTCCCACAAACTTCACAAAAGTAAATCTGAAGTGCGAACATTTTTAAAGGAGTTAAGGGGACAAGAAAGTCATTATGGAAGAAATAAATCGAAGCGAATTTACCTCAATAGCAATCTATTCATTGCAAAACTATATAAATTATACAAATCTGCCCCACAAGATCAGCCTATTAAAAAAGTATCTTTTTCAACATTCCATTGAATTTTTTCAAACGAGTTTAATATAGGATTCAAATCGCCAGCTTCGGATATTTGCAGCCTCTGTCAAAGACTTGAGAATAGCATAAAAAGAGAAAAGGATATTACAAAAAAAAACAGAACTTTATTATGGAAAAACGTATTCATAATTTGAAAGCTAAAACCTTTTACACATTGATGCGAGAAAATATTCCGGAGACAAAAAACTATTGCTTTGATATGCAGCAAGTTCAGCCACTTCCTAAAACCCCCATCAATGATGCATTTTATTTACGACAAATAAGTTATTATACTTTGTGCATTGTAGGCCAAGATTCAAAAAATTCAAAATTTTATTCCTGGACTGAGGAACAAGCTGGACGGGGGTCAACTGAAGTAGCATCAGGACTTCTCAATTTTTTAAATACCGAATTTGAAAATGCGGATCAAACTATTACGGCTATTAGACTTTTTTGTGATGGGTGTGGCGGGCAAAATAAGAATGCTCATACAATTCACGCCTTACACTTTTGGCTGCAAAATACCAAAAGTAAAATAACGACCATCACAGTTATTTTTCCGGTGAGGGGGCATAGTTTTTTGCCCGCGGACAGAACATTTGGCAGAGTTGAAAAAATTCTGAAGAAAGAACCATTTATTAAAACAAAGGAACACTATCACGAACTTTACAATGAAGTGGGAGAAGTTAAAGTTTTAGGTAGGGACTGGAAACTGTATAATGTGAAAGGTCTGGAAAATGTATATAAGAAAATTCCAGGAATCAGTGGATTGAAAAAAATTGTGTTGCAAAACCAAATTCAGAAAGGACGGTCAGTAGTTATGTTTCGAGGGCTTAATCACTACAGATTTGAGTCAGAGAGTGAAACGTTCCAAAATTTGGCGAAGCGAGGACGCTCCATAACAAATTATAAATTGCAAGAGTTGACTCTGGGACGTAAATTGCCTCCTCAAAAAATTGACAATTTAAAATCACTGTTGAAGGCTGATTTCAATGATGATTGGGAAGAAGATCCTGATCTACAGTGGTATAAAAATCTTATAGCCAACAACAATTCCATGGCAAATGCAACAAACGACGAAGTCGAACAGACGACTACTGCGTGCGAGTGCTTGGTTGAAGAGAATCCAGCCATTCATGTTTAATTATAATTTATAATAAATTATTACTTTTCAATAAAAGTATTTTTCCATATTTACTTAATTAACCAAAACAAAACAAGTCCCTGCCCTAATTCAAAGCAAAATTGAACAAGTCCACAAAATCCAAGCAAAAGTGTACAAGTCCATTAGAAAACCCTGTTTTTTTCCTAAAGTAGCGGAGCAAAAAATTGCAAAATGCATTATACAAATAACCGATTTTTTTTTAAATTTTACATCAAACAATCATTCAGAAAATTATTGTAAAAATGTGGTTGTACATTTATTACGTCTTGTGTAAATTTTGAAGGCATACACTTGTTCACTTTTGCGTGAAAGCTCCTCAATTTGTTGTCCATACCCACCCGTTATTTCTTTTTTTGTTGAACTCATTGTGGTTTTAATTTATTGTACTGTTACTAATTTTGTTTTCTTTAGTTACTATTTACATAAATCTATATTAAAACAGGCAAGCGTGACCCGCACGTATAACGTAATAACCAAAAATCAATTAACATTATACTAACACTATCGTTGTTCTTCTTTAAAGCATCTTCTACATTTACGCTATCTCCCTATTCCTGTTCAAAATAGACCACATTTTACCAAAGATGTAGAGGCGCTTTTGATGAATTTGAACGTCCAACAGATCTGGATGGTCTTAGAAAACAACCCGTCAGATTTGTAAAATTCTTCTACACCTGCACTTTCGATTTACTCGTTTTTGACTTACTCCGAAGAGAAAGAAAAAGATAATATATTTTGACGGTACAGGTGTGGGTACCATTCAAGCTGGGCCGTCCGCTTGAAGGATAATCTAGAAGGTCTGGGTGAAGTATTTGGAGAACACAAAAACATGTTCTCTTCAGTTTATTTCTCTCTAAGAGCGGCATGGCTGCATTTTGTGCTCTGCGCCGGGCCACAGCTACTTCAGTACGGTGAACACTCGCGGAATCTCCCCGACTACGAGAGTTGCAACGAACGAATAATGAATAAGAAAATTCTTTTAAATTATTTTGAAAAAGGTCGCCTTGGCGAGAATGCGTTTTCTCTATTTGTTAAATGTAAAATAGTTATAGGAGAGAGGGAGGTAAAGTTTTCGTTCACTCGAAGCGCAGCTGAGTGGACAATGCAAATCAAGTGAACGAAAGCGGATTTACTCTCGAGTGCCGTATTTCGTTTTGTTCGATAACTGAGGTACCTGCTTAGAAAGTGAGGCTGTAACTTTGTATTCGAAATTTTAAATAAAATAAAAATAAATAAAACAAAACACAAAATAAACAAAGTTCTGTAACGTCAATAAAGTGATTGTGTATAAATTCTTTTTCATAAAATCGAATTTCAATTATGCGTGAGCGAAAGATAGTGAGCGAAGGATATACTCGTACATATCCTAAAACAGGGAAACATTAATTGGAGCTTAAAATAGACTTCCGACACCTTCTACAGCGAAGGTGTTTTATACTGATAATGAAGATTCAAGGTGAATGCATAATGACAAACAGAAAAACAAAACGCACAGCTGAGCGTATAAATGGTTGCAGAAAGATATTATCTGTTTTTTTTTATCAAAAAACCACAACCTTTTGAATTAGGTTTGTGGGTGCTGCATGTTCTTCTCTGTTCTCTTCGGATGATATTTTTACAAAAAAATACAAAGAAAAATCTCTTGATAATTTAGTTAAATTAAGAAGAGTTATTCAAATGAAACCATTCAACACACTTCACTTTTAGAAATTTTATTTCTCAAATGATTTGGTGGTTCTAACGAAACCAAAATAACAATAATGATTTTTGGTGCAGTTTTGGCTAAATGAAGTTTTATTTGCAATCATCAAAACGTAACACATTTATAACTGATCACTAATTGACAAAACTTTTTTTTTATCATTCATGCCACTAGTATCGGGTGTTCATTTAAATTTATCCTCGCAATTGGCGTTGAGGAGAAATTTAAATGAACACCCGATATATAGTTATTGGTGTCGTTCTCTCAGGTCATTTCTACAGTTGGTGGGTCATTGTTGTTAATAATCTACTAATTTGAATAAAAAAACAAATGCAAATGTTTCTTTCTTGATAAAAAATTATCTAAAGTACTTACAATGGAATGGATTTTAACTTTAAAATAAATATGAAAAGATTTGCCTATTCTCGAATCTGACTCTTTACTTGTAAATGTACAACAATCACGATATTGTTTTGTTAAATCTAAAACAAACTTACTTTCATTTATGTCAAGATAACAGCATCAGCTGATATTAACACCCAAAAATTTGACTGTAATACAGTAAAACCTCTCAGTAGCGGCCACAAAAATGTATTGTAAAAATGACTGCTATAGAGATGTGGCCGCTATTGAGAGTGAATGAATGAATTATTTTTATGATTACTTTATCAACACTAAAAATCAGTGAAATTACAATCCTGTGTTTTTTTTTAAATACACAACAGGGTGAAATTTAAATACAGAAAACGAGGGTTAAAGAATTTTAGGTGTCTTTTGTCAAAACAATTTATGAGAGGTAAAATTGCAGGTCATTATCCAATAATATCTTTGGCGGAGTGACCATGGCCGTTCTATGGGGGTGACCGCTATTAGGAGGGTCATTAGTACAGGTGTTCCTTATAATGTGTTCTGGCCGTTATTAGAGGTGACCGTTTTTTAGAGGTGGCCGAAAATAGAGGTTTTGCTGTAATAAGACCCTTCCAGATTTGAAAACGATTTAATTCAAAACATTTTTTTCTGTTGATAAGCACAATGCTACCAACAAAACTTCACAAATATCGTTGCCAATAAATAACCTTTCGTGCATAAACAATTTAGTCAGTTAACGTTTTATATGTCAGGGACAGTAATTGATAAAACACAATCGTATATGCAGTAGTACGAAATTTTTTTATAAGATAAAAACGAAAGAAAAAAAATACAACAAATACAAAAATAAAGTAAATATAATTATTTCACTTTACCAGAATTGTCCTGCTTCTTCTTTCGTATTTTAAAATCCCTACACCTTCCAACAACACTAATTGAAAATTTAAGAATTTTTCTTTTCTAATTTTTGCAGCTTCACTTTGCAGCCTCTTTTCGGGTATGCCACGATATTCAACCAAAACTCTACATCTTCAACCGATTTATATTCGGTAGATTGGACCTCGTAATGCTTAAAAAATATTGCCAGCATGGTTTTCATCGACAACATGGCGTACTTGAAACCTAAAAAGACACCTGTGAAGTTTTCTCGAGAACAATCTAATCTCTACTAATTTTGAATCGGCAAAAACTGTTTTTGTTTTTAATTTTCATTAATTACATACCTATGCAATTTCTCCTACCACAACCAAAAGGAAGATAAGAATAGTCAGATCTACTTGCTTCATTTTCTGCAAGAAACCTGTCGGGATCGAAGACTAGAGGATCTTTCCAAAGGTCGGGTCTTCTGTGAAGCGACACCAATGGAATAAACACTTCGCTACCTTTTGGAAGGACGTGCGAGTCTATAGACACAATTTTGTATTAACAACCAAATTCGTTACAACAGTTGCGAATTGTGAAAAATAGGAAAGTTGTCAACTGGGACAATTTGTGACAAATAATTTTGCATCACGATCAATACTTTATAGACCACTCCTGTTTAGTTATTATAGCTCAAAAATACCTATTCCTACCTAACTTTATGTCTTCATCAACAGATCTTCTAAGGAACGGGGCAGGAGGAAACAATCTCATCGTTTCTTTGACAACACGTTCCAAATAATACATCCTGTTGACATCTTGTAAAGTGACAATTCTGTCGCTGTGACCAAAAATAGAATCAAGTTCCTTTTGGATATTTTTCTGTGAGGAAAGATAAACAATAGCAACATTTTTATCTTGTTCGGAACACCCACCTGAATATTCGAATGCAACCCCATCATACATAAAAGCAGAGCATTTGTAATCGCTGCGGTCTCGCCAGCAGCAAGAATTGAATGGATCTCATCCAAGACACCGCTTTCATCTAGTTCCCCTGCTTCAATCGAATTTATCAAATTATTTATCAATAATTTGTCTTTGCCAAAGTTGTCTAGAAAAAAGTGTTTAAATTTCTTATGCGCACAAATATATTCCCTACCCTCGGAACAGTTTTTGTAGAAGCCTGTGTCAAGTTTTTTCTTTTCTATTATCTGAAAATGTTCAATCATTGGAAAGAAACGAGAAGTGTATTTCATACTTGTCTAATAAAATCCATCGCTTCACGACGAAGATTGGTCACCTCTTGGTCCAAGGATGAGTATCTCCAGATAAAATTCGATTGGAGCCATATGCTACTGCCACGAATGACGGAGATTTTGGTCATTCTGGAAACATGTTTAGTCAATCAATAATAACTCATCAATTTATTACCGATTGGTGTTTGCAATGTATCGAGCTTGTCCGGTGATTGAATTGGGGTCCACATCCAACAGTGCCTCTACAGAAAATGTTTCAATAAAATGTTAATCAAAATTTCACCAACTCACCACAAGCAGTATCTAAAGAGCATCTGAGCAATGCCTCCAGCACATCAATATAGTTTCCATCACATTTCTCTTCAAACTGTCGCATCAAGTGTCTGGCACGTTTGTCGAAAATGTCAACATACGAATTTAGAATTTTTGTGTTGAAACTTTTATTAATAATTTTTCTGTGTGTTCTCCATATGTCAACTTTGTAAAAGACAACAGTTTTCGAAATTGGCGTCACAAACGACTCAATACAGACCTGGTGCCGTGAATAGATCCACGTGGATCAATTCTTGCAGTTGTTTGGTTCCTAGTCGATTAAAACAAGTTTTCAGAATGACTTCTGCATGGGTTGGTTGTGTTGTCAGGATGACCAGCTTGGCGCCCATCCAGAGTTTGAAAATTGGTGGTTGGGAATTAATCAGCTTGGTCGCAGTGTTGTAAACGTCTGGATGAAGACAAAATTGTTTGATATTTGTTTGTGAAAGAACAACTACAACCTTCGTGTCTTCTGATGAAGAGATAGGCGCTTCCTATGATGGGCCACGCAAAAGGACCTTCGATTTTCCATGCGTGGTAGTAAAGTCGTCGTCTATTCCAGTAGTACTTTGCCAGAAAAATTAACACAAAAATGAACAAAATTATATTCAACATGATGTCGTTTCGTTTTTGTATCAGGCGTTGTACTCAGCAACAAGCAAAATACTGGAATTCCAATTAAATATGTTCCAGTTTTACAAGTTTATCGTTTTATTATTTACTTATCAAGTAATCATAAGTTTCGTGGTAATTATAATGATTACTAGTTATCGCCTTATTTAAAAAAATCTTATAGACTTTACAGCCTCTTCGTCATCTTTTTCAACTCCCTAACTCCTTGTCATTAATATTTTGCAAATCGAATTAGCTAAATTTGGAAGTTTCCGTCTCGTCCTTCAAAAACAACTTTAACAAGAACTTTTTTCGTACTTACTTACTCTTTTTATTTATTTTTATTAAACTGGTATAAAAACAAGGTTTGTCGAAGGGAGATTTTTTAATATTATCTTTGTTGATCAATAAAAAAATGTAAACCTTCAAAGGACAATTCAAAATGTGTTGTGGTAAGTGTCAATACCATTTCAATGTTTGTTTTGCGATAAAAGCAACAACCTTTAAAGGAAATTCACGTGTTGGTAATTATGGACTCGTAAAATTGACTCAGGGTTACAAAGGCAGACACATCTAACACAACAAAACAATGCTATCCAATTTTTAGAACCATAACTAAATGGCAAAAAGGAGTAACTTGGTCGATTTGCTTCATTTTCAGCTAGAAACTTGTCAGCAAGCATTAGTCAATGGAACAAGAATGCGCATCAAGGTTATGTATTGTGATGCTATTGATTGCGAAGTTTTAACTGGAACCGCACGCAATAAGAGAATTTTGATTCCACGTATAAATTTAACATATTCCTATTTTACCATTTAACTTTCAAAGAACTCTATTTCCAATTGTACCTGCATTTGCGATGACAATAAATAAGTCTCAAGGACAAACATTCGAAAAAAATTGAATTTTATTGAGGCAGTCAGTTTTTACACATGGTCAATTGTTTGATCATTCAATGGCTTGAGATTTTATATTTTCGAATGACGGTCAAGGGCATTTAGCAAACGACGAAAAAGTTTTGACAAAAAACATCATCTACACAGAAATTTTGAATCATTAAATTTATTTTCAAACTATTTTAAGTTCAATGGACAACATTAATTTTAACCGCCCGGTTTTTTGCTTCAATGAAAAATAGATAAAAAAATACGAAGCACGTATTCTTTAATTCATTTTACATTTTTTGCATTAATTTTATATTTAAATTTGATATAATTTGAAAAAGATAGGCAAATTAACTGTGTAGCCTTGGCGAAACCTGGCCAGTCTGGCAATTAAAAAAATCCAAGGAAATGTCAAAAAACGCGTTATCGTTTTTTAAATATAGTAACCAAGCTACCCCTCATTTTTCCTATCGTTCGTATTGTTCAAATAACTCGAAAATTAATGCATAATGAGGTATTTGTACACGCTCTCAGCTGACGCAATGGAACAAAATAATAATAAAATTATAATCAAGATATCAATTCATATTTACATAATATTGTTAATAATAATGTGTTTTCTTCAAATATATGGTATAAAATCTCTGATTTAACTGACATGTAAAAAATTATTAAAAAATTATCGATAATTTGTTGTTGTGAAAAGTTATCGCGTAATTCCAATTTGATTGGTCCAATTTTAAAAAATTGAGCATTTTCATTGGTCAGATTTTATTGAGTAGTAAAGAAATTGATAATTGTAAAATGAGCCATCGCTTGCTCTAAGGCCACCTGATAACACATAAAAGGAACATGCAATCAAAACTTTTCGACAGTCGTTCTCTAGGTATTCTGAAGCAATGACCAGTCCAGACCACAAAGAAAAGCACACCATACCCATACGTTTGATTTTATTCACTCTGGTGTTAATTTTCTTCTTGACATACAACTGGAGTAGGCGATGGCTTTACTATTATGGATCAAAAATCAAAGGTCCTTTCGCTTGGCCCATCATAGGGAGCACCTATCTCTTCGTCGGAGGATACAAAGGTTGTAGTTCTTCCTCTCACTAACAAACACCAACAATCTTACCTTCATCCAGACTCTTACAAAATTTTGACGAACCTGATCAATTCCCAACCACCAATTTTCAAACTCTGGATGGGCATCAAGCTGGTCATTCTCACAACACAACCAACTCACGCTGAAGTCATTCTCAAAACTTGTTTTAATCGATTAGGAACCAAACATATGGAAGAATTGTTCCAAACGGGTCTATTGACGTCACCAGGTCAGTATTCAATCGTTTGTGACACCAATTTCGAAAATTGTTGTCTTTTATAAAGCTGACATATGGAGGACACGCAGGAGAATTATTAATAAAAGCTTCAACACAAATATTTTAAATGCGTACGTCGATATTTTCGACAAACGTGCCAGACACTTGATGCAACATTTTGAAGAGAAATGTGACGGAAACTATATTGACGTGCTGGAGGCATTTATCAGTTGCTCTTTGGGCACTGCTTGTGGTGAGTTGTTGACATTTTGTGTCACGTTTTATTGAAGAATTTTATGTAGAGACACTGTTCGATGTAGACTCCAATTTAATCACCGGCCAAGATCGATACATTGCAAACATCAGCAGGTAATTGATTTATGAGTAGTTTCTGATTGACAGAACATTGTTTCAGAATGGCCGAAATCGTCATGATTCGTGCCAGTAATATATGGCTTCATCCAAATTTTATCTGGAAATACAGCTCTTTGCGCAAAGAACTTACCACCATCAATCGAGAAAACTTCAGTTTTCTTAGACAAGTAAATACAAAGATCTCTTTACCATGTTCATTAATTATAAATTTGCATTTTTAGATAATTCAAATGAAGAAAATGGACTCTGCTTTCTGCAAAAACACTTACAGTGGTATGGACTCTGTTTCTTGTGCGGGAGAAATCTGAACAATTTTTTCTAGGTTCCGGTGGCAAGGAGAAATTGTTTCTGAATAACTTGCTCAATCTAGAATCTGAATCAGAAAAATTATCTGAATCGGATGTCGTGGATGAGATGCACACAATTCTATGTGCTGCAACTGAAACGATTGCTCTTACTGTTGGTTTACTTTTAAGTATGATGGGATTACATCCGACTATTCAGGTCGGTGTTTTTTAGCAAAATTATAAAAGATTTATTGTTGTTTCTCTTTCCTCACAGAAAAGTATCCAAGAGGAACTTGACTCGATATTTGATAGTAGCGAGAGAAATGTCACTGTAGAAGATGTCAACAAGATGTATTGTTTAGAACGTGTAATCAAAGAAACCATGAGATTATTTCCTGCTGTCCCGTTCATCAAAAGAGCTGTTGACAAGGACATACAATTAGGTAGAAACATATAGATTTTGAAAATTGGTGTTTCCTCCGAAATTTAGCTTTCTTGAAATGTTTTTGAGCTTTAATAACTAAACAATAGTTGCTTTATAAATTGTTTAGCAAAATCAACTCTCAGAAAGTGTTCTAGTTTCCATTTCCTTATTTTCAACATTTGTAAAGTATTTTTATTGTTCCTTCTGAATTATGTGTACAGATTCGCACGTCCTCCCAAAAGACAGTGAAGTGTATATTCCAGTGATGTCCCTTCACAGAAGACCAGATCTTTGGAAAGATCCTCTAGTCTTCGATCCCGACAGGTTTCTTGCAGAAAGCGAAGCAAGTAGACCTGCGTATGCTTATCTTCCTTTTAGTAGCGGCACCAAAAATTGCATTGGTACGTAATTAAAGAAAAGGAAAGAAACGGTTTTTGTGGATTCAAAATTAATACAGATTAGATTGTCCCTCGGAAATCTGAACAGCTTTCGTTTTAGGTTTCAAGTACGCCATGTTGTCGATGAAAACCACATTGGCGGTATTCTTTAAACATTACGAGATCCAGTCTAGTAAATATAAATCGATCGAAGAATTAGACTTCCGGGTGAATATCGTGGCATATCCGAAAGGAGGTTGCAGAGTGAAGTTGAAAAAAAGAGAAAAGAAATGTTTATAACATTTTGTTATGACTTATGATATTGGTTTGCCAATTAAAAATGTAAAGAGAGAAACAGAAAAGATCTGCTTAATACGTCGGGGTAGTTATGTTTTGTTTATATTTGTTGAATTTGTTACACTCTTCTCTGTTGTTTTATCTTGTGCACAAATTAAATTATTTTATCTTCATGGCGCCTTTGTGTATTTCTATAACCTCTACAGAAACGGTTGAACTAACTTCTTTTTCTAACCGGAATTGAAACACTTCAAATCCAAAGAAGTGAAATGTCCACAGGTGGCTCGACTGGGTCAAATGTAAAATAATTTGGAACATTTCTCACGATTATTTATCAATAATTACACGAAATATTTAATAATTAAATTATTCCTATTGAAAAGAGCATATAATAAAGCGAAAAAACGAAATTATAACCCAACCGGTGCCACCGTGGTGTAACACGAGTCGCCCATGTGTATGGATGACCTATGTCAAAATCAAAAATAGCAAGATGGCCGTTCAACGTTAAAAAGTAAACTTTAGACTTTAGTAGACTTTACTAATATCATGGACTCTTCAAGTATTAGAGAGAACTTAAAATTTGAAAACTCTAAGATTGAAAATTGTCATTTTACTGTAACTCCAGCAAAAGAAAATAAATGAGTTCTTGTCCGATTTTTTTTGTGATCCGCTTGAAGTTAAAATAATATACATCATTCAGCGTAGAAAGTAATTTTGTGCTAAGCTCAGAGATTGAAGACCGAGACGAAGTCGAGGTCGACAACTGGGTGAAGCACTTTTAATATTCATGTAAATAACGAAGCAACAAACACTCTAGGTGCAAAATATGTGTCTTTTAACTTATCAGGCAAGACAAAAAATGTACAGTTTAATTAATTATTATAAACTAGGCAAAAATGAATAAGGAATTCCACAATTTTTTTTGAAAAGCAAAATAATTACCTCAATCCTCCCACCTATTCTTAAACTCTAGATAAATTTAAACCGTTACAAGTACTTGAAACGTTACTTTTAATGTGTAGATATAGATACATATTTCTAACATATTTCATTACAAATTTTAACCTGTATTTATAAAAAATTCGAAAATGGAAAAATTCCCTATTCATTTTTAGCTAGTTTATTTTTTAATAGTAAGTATATTAAAGAACGAGTTTTATAAGGGTTGATTTGGCGCACGAGTCCCAGGTGTAGAAAACGACCCGTAGGGGAGTTTTCTATGGGACGAGTGCGCCAATACTCTTATAAAACGAGTTTTTTATGTTATTTTTTAGAATTTGCACCCTTGTTTTAATTTTTAAATAAAAAAAAAATTCAAATTCTAGGGAATTTCGTATTAATTGGTAATTCAAGGTAACGGATGCAACTACATCTGCAACAGATGTTAAAAAGTAGAGTTTGAACATTAATATTGGAAGTTTTTTGGTGTAATTCACTGAAATATTGATAAAAATTTCTTTAAAGTACAGTGTACTTTTACAAAGCCATTAACGACTCCTACTTTCTGACTTTTATAGACATATTATAAACGCAAATTCTAAAAAGTTAAATAAAATATCATTTAATTTTTATTTTTGGTGAGTCATTGTCTGGTAGTTTGCATAAACAATAAATGCAAATGTTCTTTCGTTGATAAAAGAGTAATTTAAAGTACTAATATTTATTGTAAATATGTATTGTAAAATTTACAAACATAATTTTAAGTAAGAATATGGGTTGTTATTAACTCTACTACCATAAGCAGATATCATATTAAGATTATTCACAAAAAATTACACCAAATTATGTGGTTACAATAATAAAACTCTTCCAGATCTCAGAACGATCTAATCAAAAACATTTTTCCTGTTGGCAAAAGCAATGTCACCAACCAAGTTTCATTAATATTATTGGCAATGAATGACACAAACAGTTTTGTCAGTCAATGTTTTCTGTATTGTCAACACTAAATGATGATCTAAAGTTTTATACGTAGTAAAATACAAAGGGATATAGGAATGTGGGATCCTGTTGGCGTTGAAAGTTTGCCGACTCTTTCACCAGAAATTGAATAATGTTAGTCTGATCTACGATATGCAACCCTCAGAACAAATTGGTTTGACTGGTTTCCTGGCTTGGCAAAAAGATGATTTACAAAGAATATGAAATAAAAATGAAATAATGAAATACATTACTGATAAGTCTTAACACTCAACAAATTACGTATTTATTGAGCACTTAAGAAGAAAGTAAATAACATCAGTGTTTCAGTTAAAAAAGTAACAATAAAAATTAAAGAATTGGCTCGAACTGTCCTCCATTTTGCTCTGAACTATATTTTTCCACTCTCAGTTTCTTATTTTCAAAAATATTTGGCATGACAAAAATGAAATGTCAAAATAAACGTCAAAACAATACGAATTTTAACTTAAGTTGTGGTTTCCGTGGAATATACAATTGTTGCAAACATTAAACGTGTCTTGGCCAGTTAAACTAATCCCCGGTAAATTGCTGTCCACAACATTTTGGCTAAAATTGCTTTTACCGCGAACTATTGTGCTTTTATTCGTGTCGTCGAATGACGCCATTAGAATCTTCCAAACAATGACATTTGTTGCCAACCACGACAAAATTCCCCAAATTTGAAAAATTGTTAATTTTCGCTTAAAACTGGTTTAAAAAGTGTAAAAGGTATCTAGCTTTGGAAGAAGCTTTTCTTTCTAGAATAAACAGACCAGGAACGCAAGAAACAACAAAGCAACACTTCGAAAGCGGAAATGAGGTTAAGTTAACTTTGTGTTAACAGCTTGTGAATATTTGACAGTTTGCGATTAGAATTTCATAAATTCAAATGGGTTGTCAAATTCAAATTCCAGAGCCATCTCCGATCCCACATTGTTTCATAGACAGTCTGTATAATTTTTTGAAACTAGGCAAATAATAAGAACAAACATTTATTTATGTTATAAAAACAAAATAATACAGTACATCAAATCTCGAAGAGTCTGAGATTTCTCTCCAGATGTTAGAACAAGTAGCTTTGGAAGACGTCAAGATACTTTTAAGAAGAATTTGAATGAAAATTTCTTGTTAAAGTTGTTATTGAAAGACGAGATTCAAATTTCCAAATTTAGCTAATTCGATCTGCAAGATATTAATGACAAGAAGTTTGGGAGTTGAGTAGAAGCTGGCGAAGATGTAGTTTGTGATAGAGTTTCATTTTTATAGAGCGATAAATTACTAAATTACTGTTAGTTACTATTACGAGTATGTAAATAATGAAGCGATAAACTTGTTGTTGTTTAAAACGTCTGAGGTAAAAATGCAAAGTTTAAAAGAAATTTTTTATTGGTATTTTTAAAATGAGCTATCAATGTGAACAAATAGTCCTAAGGTCACTGATAAAGCTTACAAGGAGTATGTATGCGGTCGAAATTTGTCGACAGTTGTTCTCTGAAGCCATGTCTAGTCCAGAACAAGGAGAAAGCCACACCATACAATACACTTGCGTGCGACTTTATTCACTCTGGTGTTAATTTTCTTCTTGATATACAACTGGAATAGGCGATGGTTTTACTACTGTAACGGTCCGAATAGGTTCGATAAATTAAGAATTTTAATTTTAAAATAATTTCAACGAAATATTTTAAATCGCGTTCATTTGCGACGGAAATGCTGGTTAGTTGTAAATTTTATTGATCTTTGTCGGCAAGAGTGGTACCACATTCCTCAAGTGAAATCTGCCAAACTTTCTTTGAAAATACAGGTACTTAAGCGCCCGGTCCGAACACAACACAAAGATAACAGTTTTCATGGGAAAAGAAACATTGCAAAATTTACTCGTTCGAAAATTTGGGGTGCCCAGTTAAAATCAGGGGATAATTAAATTAACGAATTTGATGTTAGCAGGTTTCAAATTGAGAGAACCACCAAATCAATGTTCATTAGGTTAATTTACTTTTTTAGCATTGTCAAATTTGTGGCATATTTGTAATTAAAGGGCGAGAATTGCAAATTAGAAACAGAGCGCTCTATTATAGAAAATAACTACAATCGTTTGCACTTTTAGTTAGAAAAGTAACAAAGCAAAGTAGAAAGGGCGTGGGTAGAAAACACAGAAAACCGGGTAACGGTAAAGCCGGTGAGAGAGAGAGAATGAAAATTACGAATTAATTATTAATAAGAACACTTTTGGGGAATCAAACCAATGTAAAGTTTGTCTAAACATAAGTGAATTTTATGGTTTTAACATCTAAAGTACTTTATGAGGGATTTTAGGGTTGTTCACGACAAATCCATCATAACAGAATATTTAGCTACCCTGTCGTAAATTTTGCAATGCGTGCCCGTCTTTGTTAAACGAAAAGCTGCAGATTTGGTTATAGCCACTTTTACAACATCCGTCATAAAGTACTTTAGTTGTTAAAACCGTAAAATTCACTTATGTTTAGACAAACTTTAGAACAATTTTTAGTAGCAGATCAACGGAATTTAGTTGCATGACATGGCACTTGCGTAACAGCGTTTCAAAATAATGTAAATTTGTTTCATTTTAATTCTGTTTAATTCTTGGTGCTGATTTTATTATTGTGTAGCGAGTCAGTAATTTAGTGTTCTTTTTCAGAGTTCTAATTCAACAACAAATTATGTACATTCGGTCTGGTCCTAACAAAAGGCTAAATTTAAACATTTAAAATAATGGTGGTAAACGGAAACTGTAATTTCAAAAGTTCTAGAGATATCGAAAAGGTGTCGCGATCGGCGTAAAGTAGAACCGAGCTGATTGGTCATTTTGGTCAAATAAGGGTTGCGAAAGTGGGGTGCGCCAGAAATAATAAAACCGAATGCGGAACGAGAAACGAGGCTTTTTTTATTCACTCAGGGTTTGATCTCCAAAGTGGCCGGAGGTACGTTGGGTACCTCCAGCAGCCATTTTGGAGACCACATGCTTTACATTTACAAGGTAAATTATTTTTCTAATTCTTGTACTTTAATTGTAGTCGCGATCTAATTATTCAAACGGTTTTAGTTCTTTATCGTTTTAAAATAATGGCTTAAATTCTTTATCGCGAATTATGTGATTTTCTCGCATTTACCGACATCAATACTCGTCACTGTGCTAATGGACCCCTAGTTGAAATGTGCCGCAAAGTGAATTTTTATTGCTGTAATGTTGACATTTTTTTGTTCCCCATTAAAACAAATAAAAGATAAGGTATCAGAAAATTTGGTCAGTTTTGGGCGTGAATGAGTGATTCCTTCTTTAGTATTAGATTTTTGTTTTTTTCTCTCTTATTTCTTTTTTTGTTAATTTGTTATGTATTATTGTATTCGACTGAGTTAAGGATGAACTGGAGTAACAATCTCAGCAAAAAGGTGCGGAATTCTTATAATGCTATGAAACGTTTATTACGAGAAATCAATATTTGAAAAAATAGTTTTTAATTTTTGGAAACGAATATTGTAATAAGTTGCAAGTAAATTTTGTGTTTATTTTCTTGATATTTAGATAATTACTTACATGTGATTTTACAATCTTTTGACTAAGACTGTACGTGAAAGTAAACAAAAGCACACTGAATTTCAATTTTCATTGATTTCTGTTAAAGTTCTTAACGTAAATGCAGTAAAACGTGCGATATGAGTGTAATGTTGCATACCGACGTCAATTATATGCATTTTGTTCACTTTTATTAAAATTAAAACAGATACATAACCTCAAAAACCGTGTTTTTCCACATGTAATTAGCGATTACAAGGAAAATCCTCGACCAACTTTTTTTGTAAATTCATTCGAAAATTCTACGATATCGATACTTTATGTGTGAAAAATTTAAGAAAAATTGGCCTTTTTGAAATATGTTTTTTATCAATTTTTATGCGACCATTGCTCCATTTCTCATAAGAACACGTGTAAAATATCCCGAAATTTTAAAAGGTAATAACTTTAAAATTCCTTGAACAATTTTTTTTAAATTTGGCACAGTACTTTAGAATGGATGAAAGGACTATTGTACCAATTTTAAGCAAATTTCGCCATTTTTCAATGTTACTCCAGTTCATCCTTAATTATATTTTGGTTAAATCATGTTATCCTGTAATTAGTAGTGTGTACCTACTGTTGAATAATAAATTATTATTATTATTATAAATTATAAATTTAATATTTATTATTATTATTATTATTATTATTATCTTAATTATTCATTATTCGTCGCTTTGGGACTTTCTCTCGGTCGGGGGAAGCTACCGCCAGTGTCCATCGTTCTCAATTAACTGTTGGTCCGGCGTAGAGCACAAAGAGCCATCGCCAAATTTAGGTGGATAGTGACCCTTTAGGTACAGCTGACACGTGAAGAGAGGTACCCTTGTAAGTCTGTTAGAACCTTTACCCCTTTTATTTTACTCTTTATTAGATCAGGCTAGACTGAGAGGTTCCAGGGCATCGCGTCGGGTTCAATTTAATTGGGGAAACAAGTCAAATCTAAATCGGATCACATAGTTTGCATCTCAAAGTCGTACAATGCTGTTCGCGGCAGAACCCAGCCCAGCTTAGTCATTTATTCATGAGTCAAATCTCAATTCACGAGCCCCGAATCAACTCTATCTGAGTCAAATGTCCACCGACTTCTGTAATTAAATTCATTTATTTATTTCTATCATTTGTTGGGACCAAACGCCACCACACTCGATTATTTGTTAAATTAAATTTAAGTGAAGTTTGCTCAATCCTTTTAATTCTATTTTCTGAAAAACCTTCCGAAAGTACGGCCTCTCGTTAGAACCTAATTAAACAAAATGAAGAATAAAACACAACGTAAGATCCATGAATGTTTCTTTTCTCATTATTTTGTTTTATATTTTTTCGGCAAAAATTTCATCCGAGGGAATGCGGCAACCAACAATACACCAAATGAGGGAGGAAAATTTCATCGAGGAGAAGTCAAGGAAGTCGAAACATTTCAGTATTTAGCAAAGAATGAAAGAGTTTTTTCAAAAAAACATCGTCCACAGAAGTTTTGAATCATTAAATTCATTTTCAAACTATTTTAAGTTTAATGGACAACATTTATTTTTTTAACCGCCCGGTTTTTGCTTCAATAAAAAATAGATAAAAAAATACGAAGCACGTATTCTTTATTTCATTTTACATTTTTTGCATTAATTTTAAATTTATATTTTATATAATTTAAAAAAGATAGGCAAATTACTCGTAACTGTGTAGCCTTGGCGAAACCTGGCCAGTATAACAATAAAAAAAACCCAAGGAAATGTCAAAAAACGCGTTCTCGTTTTTTAAATATGACTTAACCAAGCTACGTCTCATTTTTCCTATCTTTCGTATTTTTCAAATAACTCGAAATTTAATGCATAATGAGGTATTTGTACACGCTCGCAGCTGACGTAATAGAACAAAATCCAAAATCTCTGATTTAACTGTCATGTAAAAAATTGTCAAAAAATTATCGATAATTTTTTGCCGTGAAAAATTATCGCATGATTGGTCCAATTTAAAAAAAAGAGTGTCTGCTTAAGACCGCACGACAGAAGTGAAAACTTCTATGATGCTCGTTATTGATTTTATGTAATAATAATATGTACCTATTCTATAAAAAATATATCATTATGGATGACTTGGAGGAATAAGGAGCAAGGCATAAATAATTAATATTATTTAAATCCAATGATCTTTTTAAATAAACATCAAAAATCTGTATTTTTCAAGAGAAACTGCGTATAGAGCCCGTTTTTAGAGGTACACTCTAGCAAAATTTGTAAGGTTAGGTTTGGATGTTTAAGTTTTATTTTCTTGACGATGATATAAAACACAGCGCAAGTTTTCATAGCAATACCAATATGCTGTACTATGATTAATTTGTCCATTTTCCTCTTCACATTTTGCTACACAAATTTTTCCAATAGATGAATTGTTGAAGCCATATAATTGAGAATTACGTATTAAATCCTACATTCATCTGTAAACTTACAATATTTGTCGTGTCTTTATCGTTTATATTATATAAAACTATACAGGGTATTTCACGAGTGATAATGAACCTGACGGAATAATAAATTCAACCCACAATACGTTTTCAAAGAATTTCAGTAGCCAGCTTTTTTCGGAAATATAATGTGGGTTGCATTTTAAATTACGTCAGGCTCATTATCAGTCGTCAAATATCCTGTATATATATACAGTTACTCCTGCAGCTCTGCACTGAGGTCAGTCAGGTCACAACGCAACGTACAATGAAAAAATAAAAAACTCGACTCCCTTGATTTTAGCTTGCCGTGTCGCTGATCTGCGAACAATTTTCGCTTGTGCTGTGAACGATTTTAGCTTGTGCTGCGAACGATTTTACCGTGTCGCATGAAACTAATTCACTGCCCGGGAATAAAATATATGTAGCGCGCCTAAAGAAGTTTTCACTTTAAAACAGAGCATTTTCATTGGTCAAGTTTTAATGAGTAGTGAAGACCCATTGTTATTGTAAAATGAGCCATCGATGTGAACTATCGCTTGTTCTAAGGCCACCTGATAACACTTTCAAGGAATATGCAATCAAAACTTTTCGACAGTCGTTCTCTAGGTATTCTGAAGCAATGACTAGTCCAGAACACAAAGAAAACCACACCATACCCTTGCGTTTGATTTTATTCACTCTGCTGTTAATTTTCTTCTTGACATATAACTGGAATAGGCGCTGGCTTAACTATTAATTATGGATCAAAAATCAATGGTCCTTTCGCTTGGCCCATCATAGGGAGCACCTATCTCTTCATGGGAGGATACAAAGGTTGAAGTTCTTCTTCTCACTAACAAACACCAAGCAATCTCACTTCATCCAGATTCTTACAAAATTTTGACGAACCTGATCGATTCCCAACCGCCAATTTTCAAACTCTGGATGGGCATCAAGCTGGTCATCCTGACAACACAACCAACCCATGCAGAAGTCATTCTGAAAACTTGTTTTAATCGATTAGGAACCGAACATATGGAAGAATTGTTCCAAACGGGTCTATTCACGTCACCAGGTCAGTATTCAATCGTTTGTGACACCAATTTCGAAAATTGTTGTCTTTTACAAAGCTGACATATGGAGGAGACGCAGGAGAATTATTAATAAAAGTTTCAACACAAATATTTTAAATGAATACGTCGATATTTTCGACAAACGTGCCAGACACTTGATGCAACATTTTGAAGAGAAACGTGACGGAAACTATATTGACGTGCTGAAGACATTGATCAGATACTCTTTGGACACTGCTTGCGGTGAGTTGGTGATATTTTGTTTCACATTTTATTGAAGAATTTTATGTAGAGACACTGTTCGATGTAGACTTCAATTTAATCACCGGCCAAGATTGATACATTGCAGACATCAACAGGTAATAGATTCATGAGTGGTTCCTGATTGACAGAACATTGTTTCAGAATGGCCGAAATCCTCCTGATTCGTGCCAGTAAAATATGGCTTCATCCAAATTTTATCTGGAAATACAGCTCTTTGCGCAAAGAACTTACCACCATCAATCGAGAAAACTTCAATTTTCTTAGACAAGTAAATACAAAGATCTCTTTATCATGTTCACTATTTATAAATCCGCATTTTTAGATAATTCAAATGAAGAAAATGGACTCTGCTTTCTGCAAAAACCCTTGCAGTGGTATGGACTCTGTTTCTTGTGGGGGAGAAATCTAAACAATTTTTTCTAGGTTCCGGTGGCAAAAAGAAATTGTTTCTGAATAATTTGCTCAATCTAGAATCTGAATCGGAAAAATTATCTGAAACGGATGTCGTGGATGAGATGCACACAATTCTATGTGCTGCAACTGAAACGATTGCTCTTACTGTTGGTTTACTTTTAAGTATGATGGGATTATATCCGACTATTCAGGTCGGTGTTTTTTAGCAACATTATAAAAGATTTGTTATTGTTTTTCTTTCCTCACAGAAAAGTATCCAAGAGGAAGTTGACTCGATATTTGGTAGTAGCGAGAGAAATGTCACTGTAGATGATGTCAACGGGATGTATTATTTGGAACGTGTTATCAAAGAAACCATGAGATTATTTCCTGCTGTCCCGTTCATCAGAAGAGCTGTCGACAAGGACACAAAATTAGGTAGAAACTTTTGATTTTGTAAATGAGTGTTTCCTGCGAAATTTTGCTTTCTGGAAACGTTTTTGAGTTTTTTTTTTGTTTAGCAAAATTAACTCTCAGAAAGTGTTCTAGTTTCCATTTCCTCATTTTCAACAGTTGTAAAGTATTTTTATTGTTCCTTCTGAATTCTGTGTCCAGATTCGCACGTCCTCCCCAAAGAAAGTGAAGTGTATATTTCAGTGATGTCCCTTCACAGAAGACCAGATCTTTGGAAAGATCCTCTAGTCTTCGATCCCGACAGGTTTCTTGCAGAAAGCGAAGCAAGTAGACCTGCGTTTTCTTATCTTCCTTTTGGTAGCGGCTCCAAAAATTGCATTGGTACGTAATTAATGAAAAGGAAAGAAACGGTTTTTCTCGATTCAAAATTAATACAGATTAGATTGTCCCTCGGAAATCTGAACAGCTTTCGTTTTAGGTTTCAAGTACGCTATGTTGTCGATGAAAACCACATTGGCGGTATTCTTTAAACATTACGAAGTCCAGTCTAGTAAACATAAATCGATTGAAGAATTAGACTTCCGGGTGAACATCGTGGCATATCCCAAAGGAGGTTGCAGAGTGAAGTTGAAAACAAGAGAAAAGAAATGTTTTTAACATTTTTTTATGTAATTGGTTTTCCAATTTGAAATGTAAAGAGAGAAACCGAAAAGATCTGCTTAATACGTCGGCACAGTTATGTTTTGTTTGTATTTAAATTTGTTACACTCATCTCTGTTGTTTTTATCTTGTGCACAAATTAAATTATTTTATCTTCCCGGGGGCCTTTGTGTATCTCTATAACCTCTACGGAAAGGGTTGAAGTGGTTTCTTTTTGTAACCGGACTTGAAACACTTCAAATTCAAGGAAGTGAAATGTCCACAGGCGGCTTGACTGAGTCAAATGTAATAGTTATTTTTATATTAAGTGCGCAAAATTATTGTTTTTTGTTGGGGCATGAGAATGAATTCAAACTCATTCGAATGCGCCAACAAAACAATTATCTTACGCACGAAATGCAAACACTATTTTTTCTACGACCGCATTTTTAAATTTTTGAATTTTTTAATTTTTGTTAAATTTTCCTTGGATGCTAAAATATTTGTCAAAAAGTTTTTCACTAAAGTCTGTCTCAATTCTAAATTTCCACCAACACTGTATTCTACGTTGGAAATACAACCGGCAACACTGTTTGGAGAAAAATGCGTCAGATTGTATTTGTTAGGTTATCTGTCAATTTCCATTTTTACAACTCAAAATTTTAGAATAAATGAAAAGAAGGAAAACCTTTTCTAAAATGCAGCAAGTAAGTAGGTAGAAAATCAAATTCTGAAAGCAAAATAAACTTATGAACTAATTTTAATGTTTTTGAATCATGTTTATAAAATAATTATATTGCCAACTTTGGTTATAAGAATCCCCAATTTAGAAATATTTTTATTTTGCCAACATAATTCAACAGGTGGTGGAAATTTAGAATTGAGACAAACTATATCAAAAATGACTTACTTTGCGAATTGATAACGATGCATAAATGTCACGTTTTTTTGACGGTTGTTGAAAAAATAATTTGAATCATTTCTCACCATTTATTTATTAATTATTTCACGAAATATTTAATAATTGTAAAAAAAAGCCTATAAAAAAGCGAAATAACGAAATTATTACCCAACCGGTGCCACCGTGGTATAACACGAGTCGCCCATGTGTACGAATGACAGGTGTCAAAATCACAACTAGCAAGATGGCCGTTCAACGTTAAAAAGTAAACTTAAACTTTAGTAGACTTTACTAATATCATTGATTCTTCAAGTACTAATAATATTACAAGAGAACTTAAAATTTGAAAACTCTAAAAATAAAAATTGTCATTTTACTGTAACTGCAGCAAAAGAAAATAAATGAGTTCTTGTCCGATTTTTTTTTGTGATCCGCTTGAAGTTAAAATAATATCCATCATTCAGAGTAGAAGGTAATTTTGTGCTAACCCCAGAGATTGATGACCGAGACGAAGTTGAGGTCGGCAACTGGGTGAAGCAGAAAAAGACTCTTCCACTTTTGACAGATTCACAGTGACATTTCTGTTGTTGGTAGCAATTTGCAAGTAAAGTTCCTCTTGTACTTTGTTCTAGTTGTCATATTGAGTGTTTAAATTTTTACACTTTTAATATTGATTTGAATAACAAAGCAACAAAAACTTTAGGTGCAAAATATGTGACTTTTAACTAATCAGTCAAGACGAAAAATGTACAGTTCAAAGTTAAATAAAATACCGTGTGCGCAACAATTACTGATTGAGTTGGCAAAAAATTCTGGTGACTTGTGGTGACTTTTATATCATGTTCTAACGAGAAAACCATTTTATTAATAAAAGATTACACAAAACAAGACGTTTAAATTTGAAATGTATGCCCGCTGTCAATAATGTCAAAAAAACAAAACGAAATGGATACAATTCGCAGTCTTGAAAATTTCATGTAAAATTTGTTATTGCCAACTGGAACAGTTATTGTTGCTCGCCCTGTATAATTTATCATTTATTGTTGGTGAATCACTGCCTGGTAGATTGCATAAACAATAAATGCAAATGTTCTTTCGTTCTTTCACCAGAAATCGAATAATGTTGTCTGATCTACGATATGCAACCCTCAGAACAACTTAGTTTTACCGGTTTCCTAGCTTGAGAAAAAGGTGATTTACAAAGAATATCAAATAAAAATGAAATAATGAAATACATTACTGATGGGTCTCAACACTCAACAAATTACGTATTTATTGAGCACTTAAGAAAAAAGTAAATAACATCAGTGTCTCAGTTAAAAAAGTAACAATGAAAATTAAACTATTCTCCATTTTGCTCTGAACTATATCTTCTCACTCTCACTTTTTTATTTTCAAAAATATTTTTTCTGCTTTAAATCGAAACAGACTAGGTAGTGCAATTTATTTTTTCAAGGTTGGCATGACGAAAATAAAATGTCAAAATAAACGTCAAAACAATACGAATCTTAACTTAAGTTGTTGTTTCCGTGGAATATATAATTGTTGCAAACATTAAACGTGTCTTGGCCAGTTAGACTAATCCCTGGTAAATTGCTGTCCACAACATTTTGGTTAAAATTGCTTTTACGGCGAACTATTGTGCTTTTATTCGTGTCGTCGAATGGCGCCATTCCAAACAATGACATTTGTTACCAACCACGGCAAAATACCCCAAATTTGAAAAATTGGTAATTTTCGCTTAAAAGGTGCAAAAGTTATCTAGCTTTGGAAGAAGCTTTTTCTTTTTAGAATAAACAGACCAGGTACGCAAGGAACAATCAAGCAACACTTCGAAAGCGGAAATGAGGTTAAGATGACTTTGTGTTGACAACTTCTGAATATTTAAAAGTTTGTGATTAGTATTTCATAAATTCAAATGGGTTGGCAAATTAAAATTCCAGAGCCATCTACAATCCCACATTCTTTGATAGACAGCCTGTATAATATTTTGAAACTAGGCAAATAATAACCATAAACATTTATTTATGCTATAGAAACAAAAGAATAGAGTACATCAAATCTCAAAGAGTCTGAGATTTCTCTCCAGATGTTAGAACGAGTAGTTTTGGAAGACGTCAAGACACTTTTAAAAAGAGTTTGAAAGAAAAGTTCTTGTTAAAGTTGTTATTGGAAGACGAGATTCAAATTTCCAAATTTAGCTAATTCGATCTGCAAGATTTTAATGACAAGAAGTTGGGGAGTTGAGTAGAAGTAGGTTGTGATAGAGTTTCATTTTGATAGAGCGATAAATTACTAAATTAGCAGCAACCCTAATTACTGTTGGTTACTATTACTACTATTATTAATGTAAATAATGAAACGATAAACTTGTTGTTGTTTAAAACGACTGAGGTAAAAATGCAAAGTTTAAAAGAAAATTTTTATTGCTAATTTTAAAATGAGCCAGCACTGTGAACAACCGCTTGTCCTAAGGTCACTGATAAAGTTTACAAGGTGTACGCGGTCGAAATTTGTCGACAGTTGTTCTCTGAAGCCATGACTAGTCCAGAACAAGGAGAAAGCCACACCATACAATACACTTGCGTGTGATTTTATTCACTCTGGTGTTAATTTTCTTCTTGACATACAACTGGAATAGACGATGGCTTTACTACTATGGATCAAGGATCAAAGTTCCCTCCGCTTGGCCCATCATAGGGAGCACCTGTGTCTTCGACGGAGGATACAGATGTTGTAGTGATTCATGTCCGACCAGGATTGAAGACTAAATAACTATACAGGACTATACACGTTGTACACTTTGCTCAAGGACTTCAGGTGTAATGTGCTCGACTTCAGCGCGAATTCTTTGCCGTAGTTCGTCTAAATTATTTGGTCTATTAAAATAAACCTTTAATTTTAAATAACCGCACAGAAAAAAAATCTAAGGGAGTCAAGTCTGAGAACGCGGTGGCCACTCAATTGCTCCTCGACGTCTTATAAATTTGGAAGTTTCCGTCTCGTCTTTCAAAAACAACTTTAACAAGAACTTTTTTAGTACTTCTACGAAACTTACTCGTTTTATTTATTTTTTTCATACTGGTACAAAAACAAGGTTTGTTTGTTGTAATGTTATCTTTGTTAATCAATAAAAAAATATAAATCTCAAAGGACAATTCAAAATGTGTTGTGGTAAGTGTCAATACCATTTCAATGTTTGTTTTGCGATAAAAGCCTTTAAAGGAAATTCACGTGTTGGTAATTATGCACTCGTAAAAATGACTCACTGTTACAAAGGCCGACTTATACACCTAACACAACAAAACAATGCTATCCAATTTTTAGAACCATAACTAAATGGCAGAAAGGAGTAACTTGGTCGATTTGCTTCATTTTCAGCTAGAAACTTGTCAGCAAGCATTAGTCAATGGAATAAGAAAGCGCATCAAGTTTATGCATCGTAATGCTATTGATTGCGAAGTTTTAACTGGAACCGCACGCATTAAGAGAATTTTGATTCCACGTATAAATTTAACAAACATTCGAAAAAATTAGAATTTTATTGAGGCAGCCAGTTTTTACACATGGTCAATTGTACGTCGCAGTAAGTAGAGTTCGATCATTCAATGGTTGGAGATTTCCGAACATAACGGTCAAGGGTATTGTAACCGTCCGAATAGGTTCGATAAATTAAGAATTTTAATTTTAAAATAATTTCAACGAAATGTTTTAAATACCGTTCATTTTCGACGGAAATGCTGGTCAGTCGTAAATTTTATTGATGAAAATTACGCATTAATTATTAATTAGAACAGTTTTGGGGAATCAAACTAATGTAGAACAATTGTTAGAAGTAGCAGATCAACGGAATTTGGTTGCATGACATGGCACTTACGTACAGCGTTTCAAAATAATGTTAATTTGTTTCATTTTAATTCTGTTTGTTTCATTTTAATTCTGTTTAATTCTTGGTGCTGATTTTATTATTGTATAGAGTCAGTAATTCAGTGTTCCTGTTTAAGTCTGTTTGTTCCATTTTTAATTCTGTTTGTTTCCTGATGTTGAGGTTTATTAGATATTGTTTAGAGTCAGTAATTTAGTGTTCTTTTTCAGAGTTCAACAACAAATTATGTACACTTGATTTCAAAAAAATAGCGTACAAGTGCTGAGAGCGATTTTTGTAATATTTTCCTAATGTAAATGGCCCGCTATAAACCGTTTCTAGGCAACACGCTACCTTCCTTCTAGTTTAGTGATGATTCGGGCTTTTGTTACTTTAATGTAACCATGAAAACAAAGCTAACATTACATGGGAAATATTAGGTGTACGCTATTTTTTTGAAATCAAGTGTACATTCGGTCTGGTCCTAACAAAAGTCTAAATTTAAACATTTAAAATTATGGTGGTAAACGTAAACTGTAATTTCAAAAGTTCTAGAGATATCGAAAAGGTGTCGCGATCGGCGTAAAGTAGAACCGAGCTGATTGGTCACTTTGGTCAAGTAAGGGTTGCAAAAGTGGGGTGCGCCAGAAATAATAAAACCGAATGCGGAACGGGAAACGAGGCTTTTTTTATTCACTCGGGGTTTGATCTCCAAAGTAGCCGGAGGTACGTTCGGTACCTCCAGCAGCCATTTTGTGACCACGTGCTTTACATTTACAAGGTAAATTATTTTTCTAATTCTTGTACTTTAATTGTAGTCACGATCTAATTATTCAAATGGTTTTAGTTCTTTATCGTTTTAAAATAATAGCTTAAATTCTTTATCGCGAAGGATGTGATCTTCTCGCATTTACCGACATCTTAATTATTCATTATTCGTCGCTTTGGGACTTTCTCTCGGTCGGGGAAGCTACCGCCAGTGTCCATCGTTCTCAATTAGCTGTTGGTCCGGCGTAGAGCACAAAAAGCCATCGCCAAATTTAGGTGGATAGTGACCCTTTAGGTACAGCTGACACGTGAAGAGAGGTACCCTTGTAAGTCTTTTAGAACCTGTACCCCTTTTATTTTACCCTTTATTAGACCAGGCTAGACTGAGAGGTTCCAGGGCATCGCGTCGAGTTCAATTTAATTGGGGAAACAAGTCAAATCTAAATCGGATCACATAGTTTGCATCTCAAAGTCGTACAATGCTATTCGCGGCAGAATCCAGCCCAGCTTAGTCATTTATTCATGAGTCAAATCTCAATTCGCGAGCCCCGAATCAAATCTATCTGAGTCAAATGTCCACCGACTTCTGTAATTAATTTCATTTATTTATTTCTATCATTTGGTGGAACCAAACGCCACCACACTCGATTATTTGTTAAATTAAATTTAAGTGAAGTGTGCTCAATCGCTTTAATTCTATTTTCTGAAAAACCTTCGGAAGGTACGGCCTCTCGGTAGAACCTAATTAAACAAATAAATCACAACGTAAGATCCATGAATATTTCTTTTCTCATTATTTTGTTTTCTATTTTTTCGGCAAAAATTTCATCCGAGGGAATGCAGCAACCAACAATACACCAAATGAGGGAGGAAAGTTTCATCGAGGAGAAGTCAAGGAAGTCGAAACGTTTCAGTATTTAGCAAAGGATGAAAGAGTTTTTACAAAAAAACATCGTCCACAGAAGTTTTGAATCATTAAATTCATTTTCAAAATATTTTAAGTTCAATGGACAACATTAGTTTTTTTAACCGCCCGGTTTTTTGCTTCAATGAAAAATAGATAAAAAAATACGAAGCACGTATTCTTTATTTCGTTTTACATTTTTTGCATTAATTTTAAATTTAAATTTGATATAATTTGAAAAAGATAGGCAAATTAACTGTGTAGCCTTGGCGAAACCTGGCCAGTATAGCAAAAAAAAAAAAAAAACATGGAAATGTCAAAAAACGCGTTTCGTTTTTTAAATATGGCTTAGCCAAGCTATACCTCATTTTTCCTATCGTTCGTATTTTTCAAATAACTCGAAATTTAATGCATAATGAGGTATTTGTACACGCTCGCAGCTGACGTAATAGAACAAAATCCAAAATCTCTGATCTAACTGACATGTAGACAATTGTCAAAAAATTATCGATAATTTGTTGCCGTGAAAAATTATCGAGTAATTCCAACATGATTGGTCCAATTTAAAAAAAAAAAGAGTGTGTGCTTAAGATCGCACGACAGAAGTGAAAAATTCTATACTGGTTACTGATTTTAAGTAATATGTACCTACTTATTCTATAAAAATATATCATTATGGATGACTTGGAGGAATAAGGAACAAGGCATAGATAATTAGTATTATCTAAATCCAATGCTTTTTTAAATAAACACCAAAAATCTGTATTTTTCAAGAGAAACTACTTAGACTCCGTTTTTAGAGGTACAGTCTAGCAAAATTTGTGAGGTTAGGTTTGGATATTTAAGTTTTATTTTCTTGACGATGACATTGAACACAACACTAGTTTTCATAGCAATACCAATACCCTGTATTATAATAATTTGTCCATTTTCCTCTTCACATTTTGCTGCACAAATTTTCCCAATAGATGATGAATTGTTGAAGGCATATAATTGAGAATTACGTATTAAATCCTACATTCATCTGTAAACTTACAATATTTGTCGTGTCTTTATCGTTTATATTATATAAAACTATACAGGGTATTTCACGAGTGATAATGAGCCTGACGGAATAATAAATTCAACCCACAATACATTTTCAAAAAAAGCCGGACATTTTAATTTCAGTAGCCAGCTTTTTTCGGAAATATAATGTGGGTTGCATTTTAAATTACGTCAAGCTCATTATCACTCGTCAAATATCCTGTTGCAGTTGCTCCTGCAGCTCTGCACTGAGGTCAGTCAGGTCACAACACAACGTACAATGAAAATTTAAAATTGACAAGTGACGCACAGTTGATTGTTTTTCGCTCGCTACGCTAAAATCGCGACTCCCTTGATTTTAGCTTGCCGTGTCGCTTATCTGCGAACGATTGAGCTGCGAATGATTTTCGCTTGTGCTGCGAACGATTTTAGCTTGCGCTGCGAACGATTTTACCGTGTCGCATGAAACTAATTCACTGCACGGGAATAAAATGTATGTGGCGCGCCTAAAGAAATTTTCACTTCAAAATAAAGCATTTTCATTGGTCAAATTTTAATGAGTAGTGAAGAACCATTGTTATTGTAAAACGAGCCATCAATGTGAACTATCGCTTGTTCTAAGGCCACCTGATAAAACTATCAAGGAATATGCAATATGCAATCAAAACTTTTCTACAGTCGTTCTCTAGGTATTCTAAAGCCATGACTAGTCCAGAACATAAAGAAAACCACACCATACCCTTGCGTTTGATTTTATTCACTCTGGTGTTAATTTTCTTCTTGACATATAACTGGAATAGGCGATGGCTTTACTATTATGGATCAAAAATCAAAGGTCCTTACGCTTGGCCCATCATAGGGAGCACCTATCTCTTCATCGGAGGATACAAAGGTTGTAGTTCTTCTCCTCACTAACAAACACCAAGCAATCTCACTTCATCCAGATTCTTACAAAATTTTGACGAACCTGATCGATTCCCAACCGCCAATTTTCAAACTCTGGATGGGCATCAAGCTGGTCATTCTCACAACACAACCAACTCACGCTGAAGTCATTCTCAAAACATGTTTTAATCGATTAGGAACAACCAAACATATGGAAGAATTGTTCCAAACGGGTCTATTCACGTCACCAGGTCAGTATTCAATCGTTTGTGACACCAATTTCGAAAATTGTTGTCTTTTACAAAGCTGATATATGGAGGAGACGCAGAAGAATTATTAATAAAAGTTTCAACACAAATATTTTAAATGCCTACGTCGATATTTTCGACAAACGTGCCAGACACTTGATGCAACATTTTGAAGAGAAATGTGACGGAAACTATATTGACGTGCTGGAGGCATTTATCAGTTGCTCTTTGGGCACTGCTTGTGGTGAGTTGGTGAAATTTTGTTTAACATTTTATTGAAGAATTTTATGTAGAGACGCTCTTCGATGTAGACTCCAGTTTAATCACCGGCCAAGATCAGTACATTGCAAACATCAACAGGTAATTGATTCATGAGTGATTTCTGATTGACAGAACATTGTTTCAGAATGGCCGAAATCCTCCTGATTCGTGCCAGTAGTATATGGCTTCATCCAAATTTTATCTGGAAATACAGCTCTTTGCGCCAAGAACTTACCACCATCAATCGAGAAAACTTCAATTTTCTTAGACAAGTAAATACAAAGATCTCTTTATCATGTTCATTATTTATAAATCCGCATTTTTAGATAATTCAAATGAAAAAAATGGACTCTGCTTTCTGCAAAAACACTTACAGAGGTATGGACACTGTTTCTTGTGCGGGAGAAATCTGAACAATTTTTTCTAGGTTCCGGTGGTAAAGGCAAATTGTTTCTAAATAACTTACTCAGTGTAGAAGCTGAATCAGCAAAATTATCTGAAACGGATGTCTTGGATGAGATGCACACAATTCTATGTGCTGGTACTGAAACGATTGCTCTTACTGTTGGTTTACTTTTAAGTATGATGGGATTATATCCGACTATTCAGGTCGGTGTTTTTTAGCAACATTATAAAAGATTTATTGTTGTTTTTCTTTCCTCACAGAAAACTATCCAAGAGGAACTTGACTCGATATTTGGTAGTAGCGAGAGAAATGTCACTGTAGAAGATGTCAACAAGATGTATTGTTTAGAACGTGTTATCAAAGAAACCATGAGATTATTTCCTGCTGCTCCGTTCATCAGAAGAGCTGTTGACAAGGACATAAAATTAGGTAGAAACATATAGATTTTGAAAATTGGTGTTTCCTCCGAAATTTTGCTTTCTTGAAATGTTTTTGAGCTTTAATAACTAAACAATAGTTGCTTTATAAATTGTTTAGCAAAATCAACTCTCAGAAAGTGTTCTAGTTTCCATTTCCTCATTTTCAACAGTTGTAAAGTATTTTTATTGTTCCTTCTGAATTCTGTGTACAGATTCGCACGTCCTCCCCAAAGAAAGTGAAGTGTATATTTCGGTAATGTCCCTTCACAGAAGACCAGATCTTTGGAAAGATCCTCTAGTCTTCGATCCCGACAGGTTTCTTTCAGAAAGCGAAGCAAGTAGACCTGCGTATTCTTATCTTCCTTTTAGTAGTGGCACCAAAAATTGCATCGGTACGTAATTGAAGAAGGGAAGAAAAAAATCGATTTTGTCGATTCAACATTATTATTAAGTGTCCAACAGAAATCTGAACAGCTTTCGTTTTAGGTTTCAAGTACGCCATGTTGTCGATGAAAACCACATTGGCGGTATTCTTTAAACATTACGAAATCCAGTCCAGTAAACATAAATCGATTGAAGAATTAGACTTCCGGGTGAACATCGTGGCATATCCCAAAGGAGGTTGCAGAGTGAAGTTGAAAAAAAGAGAAAAGAAATGTTTTTAACATTTTGTTATGTAATTGGTTTTCCAATTTGAAATGTAAAGAGAGAAACAGAAAAGATCTGCTTAATACGTCGGCGCAGTTATGTTTTGTTTGTATTTAAATTTTTTACACTCTTCTCTGTTGTTTTTATCTTGTGCACAAATTAAATTATTTTATCTTCCCGGGAGCCTTGGTGTATCTCTATAACCTCTACAGAAACGGTTAAACTGGCTTCTTTTTGTAACGGGACTTGAAACACTTCAAATCCAAGGAAGTGAAATGTCCACAGGCGGCTCGACTGAGTCAAATGTAATAGTTATTTTAGTGCGCAAAATGATTGCTTTTTGTTGGGGCATGAGAATGAGTTTTTGTCGAGACCCTCAAGTCGAGCCTTCAAATTCATTCGAATGCAGCAACAAAACAACAAACAACAAAACAAACACTATTTTTTCTACGACCGCATTTGACTTACTTTGCGAATTGATAACGATGCATAAATGTCACGTTTTTTTGACGGTTGTAGAATAGTATATTATGATACAAGTCTTATAAGAAGCATTTTATCGCACGCACGGTTTTAGAGCACGACGAGCGTAGCGAGGAGTGCCCTAAAGGAGTAAGTGTGATATAATGCCTTATAAACGAGATGTCATACAGTATTTTTTCTACTTTGGCACTTTTTCAATGAAAAAAAATACAAAAGTTAAAGTTGAAGGATTCCACCCAAGGTCACGTCTGCGGTCTGCCGCGACACCACAGTATCCGTCAACATTAAAAAATTTAATTTCACTGTTTTTAGTATTATTATTATATCACGCCTTTTCCTATTACGATCCGCAAAACAGTATCCTAATAGCATCAGTACGAACGCAAAGTAGAAAAAAAATCATTTCAATCATTTCTCACCATTTATTTATTAATTATTTCACAAAATATTTAATAATTTATATTAAATATTTAATATATCATTATCATCCTTTGAGAATCTTTTGCTTTTTTCGTATAGAGCTTTCAATGTAGCAGAGAAATCTGATAAGTCGTTGAATAAGCATATAAATGAAAATCTTTCTAATTTTGAAGTACCTCAAATACGAACTGGTTCTAAGAAACGTACAAATTTATCATTAGCTAAGAAAGTAGAAGCAAAAGTAGCCGATTTTGATATCAGAGGAGCTGTTAAATTATTGTCCTCGGATGACTCATTAGCTTCATTCAACGAAGATGTTGCTGAAGAACTTAAAAAAAAACATCCTTCACCATCTCGCGAACTTTTTTTCCCAGACCCTTTCAAACCAGGAGACATTAGTTTAATAGTCAATGAGCAAAACGTTCGAGAAGCTATCAATTCATTTCCTGCCGGTTCTTCACCAGGTTTAGATGGCATGAGACCACAATACTTGAAAGATATCATATCTTTGTCAGCGGGTGAAGCAGGTCAGAAGGCACTAAGAGCTTTAACCAAACTGTGCAATTTTTTATTATCTGGGCAACTTCCTTCAGAAATCTGCCATTTATTGTATGGCGCGTCTTTATGTGCCCTTAACAAAAAAGATGGAGGAATTAGACCGATCGCTATCGGAAACTGTTTGCGAAGATTGACCTCAAAGCTAGCCTGTTTTCAAAGTCGAAATATTGTAAATTCGTATTTATCTCCACACCAACTTGGAGTTGCAACTAAACTAGGATGCGAAGCAGCAATTCATACCACACGAACCTTTGTTAATAACGGTCAAAACCGTGGCAAAGTTCTTCTTAAATTAGATTTCAAAAATGCCTTTAACTCAGTCGAACGGGATTGTATTCTGAAAGAAGTCCAATGTCATACCCCACTTCTGTACCCTTATCTTTATCAATGCTATAGAAATCCTTCAACTTTATTTTTCGGTAATCATTTAATTTCTTCTTCTGTTGGAGCTCAGCAAGGAGATCCCTGCGGTCCCATGATTTTTAGTCTTGCCATTCAACCAATTATTTTATCTTTGGATTCTCAAATGAATATATGGTATTTAGATGATGGAACCTTAGCTGATTACCCAGAAGTAGTTTTATCAGACTTTAAGAAAGTTATCAATTTATCTCAGGAAATTGGCCTTGAATTAAACTTTAACAAATGCGAGATCTTTTGCTGTTCTGGAGACACAGATTTAAAAGTCATAAAGGAATTTCAAAATTTAGCACCAGGCATTAAAATCTGTGACCGAGAAAGTTTATCTCTTTTAGGCTCTCCAATCTTTGACCAAGGTTTCAAAAACACCGTCGAAAAAACTATAATTACAGTTGAAAATCTTTTAAACAAAGCTGAACTCCTTAACAGACACGTGGCTTATACTTTAATCAAAAACTGTCTTTTCATACCAAAATTTAATTTTTTATTAAGAACAACTCCATTTTGGAAATTTTCTAATTATGTTAATTCAATTGATTCTTCTTTAAAGTCTTGTTTAGAGAGAATACTTAATTTACGTTTAACTGATTTACAATGGCGTCAGTCCACTTTACCGATTAGATTTGGTGGTCTGGGAATTCGTCGCATTTCCGATATTTGCCTCCCTGCTTTCCTATCTTCAATTAATGGGGTTAAAAAGCTTGTTTCTTTATTACTAAACTCAAAGGATAATGAGCTTAATATTCACCATTATGATGAAGCTTTAGCAGCCTGGGGTGTAGCAAATGAGAACGAAATACCAACAATTCCACAATTTAAGAAGAATTGGGATAATATTAATATCAAAGGAATAATTGCCAATGACTTAATCTTTAATTCACCTAGAGACTTGGCTCGTTTTAAAGCTTTGCAACGCAGAGAATCAGGATCTTGGTTACATGCAATACCTTCTCCTAATATTGGTACTCTTTTAGATAACACTTCCTTCCAAGTTTGTATTGGTTTAAGATTGGGTTGTAATCTTTGTACACCTCATATTTGCAAATGCAATGCGAAAGTTGACGAAATTGGCACCCACGGTCTAAGTTGTTTCAAAAGCAGTGGTAGATTTTCAAGACACACTGAAATTAATTCCATTATCAATCGGTCTTTAACTTCAATTCATGTGAATTCAACTTTAGAACCAAACGGACTGTCTCGGGATGACGGAAAACGCCCAGATGGGATGACTTTAGTACCGTGGATTAAAGGTCAACCTTTGGTTTGGGACGTTACTGTTGTAGATACACTTGCAGACAGTTACGTATTGAAATCATCTGAAGTCTCAGGTTTTGCCGCTGAAATGGCTTGCAAACGCAAACATAGCAAATATAGTTCAATCATTTCGTCAAACTACGTGTTTAAAGGTTTAGCATTTGAAACCTTAGGCCCTTGGTGCAAGGAAGCCATCGATTTCATTAATGTCATCGGAAACCGACTTATCGCGGAATCAGGCGATTCAAAATCAAAGAAATTCCTTTTCGAGAGGATTTCCCTTGCCATTCAACGTGGAAACGCTGCAAGCATTCGGGGCACTTTTCCAGATTCCGCAATATTATCGGAAATTTTTGTATTATAAAACAAAAATGTTTATGTAATTATGTTATACTTAATATAAGTTCTGTAATTTAATAATTGTAAAAAAAGGCTACAAAAAATCGAAATAACGAAATTATTACCCAACCGGTGTCACCGTGGTGTAACACGAGTCGCCCATGTGTATGGATGACATATGTTAAAATCAAAAATAGCAAGATGGCCGTTCAACGTTAAAAAGTAAACTTTAGACTTTAGTAGACTTTACTAATATCATTGATTCTACACGTACTAATAATATTCCACCAAGAGAACTAGGATTTACTTAAAATTTGAAAACTGTAAGATTGAAAATTGTCATTTTACTGTAACTGCAGCAAAAGAAAATAAATGAGTTATTGCCCGATTTTTTTTTGTGATACGCTTGAAGTTAAAATAATATCCATCATTCAGAGTAGAAGGTAATTTTGTGCTAAGCCCAGAGATTGATGACCGAGACGAAGTCGAGGTCGGCAACTGGGTGAAGCAGAAAAAGACTCATTTCTAATTTTGACAGATTCACAGTAACATTTCTGTTGTTGGTAGCTATTTTCAAGTAAAGTTCCTCTTGTATTTTTTTCTAGTTGTCATATTGAGTGTTTCAATTTTTACACTTTCAATATTGATTTGAATAACAAAGCAACAAAAACTTTAGGTGCAAAATATGTGACTTTTAACTAATCAATCAAGACGAAAAATGGACAGTTCAAAGTTGAATAAAATACCGTGTGAGCAACAATTACTAATTGAGTTGGCAATAAATTCTGGTGACTTTTGGTGACTTTTATGTCATGTTCTAACGAGAAAACCATTTTATTAATAAAAGATTACACAAAACAAGACGTTTAAATTTGAAATGTATGCCCGCTGTCAATAATGTCAAAAAAACAAACCGAAATAGATACAATTCGCAGTCTTGAAAATTTCATGTAAAATTTGTTATTGCCAACTGAAACAGTTATTGTTGCTCGCCCTGTATAATTTATCATTTATTGTTGGTGAGTCACTGCCTGGTAGATTGCATAAACAATAAATGCAAATGTTCTTTCGTTGATAAAAGAGTAATTTAAAACACTAAAACATTTATTGTCAAATCTACAAACATAATTTTAAGTAAGAATATGGGTTGATATTAAATCTACTACCATAAGCACCATATTAAGATTATTCACAAAAAATTACACCAAATTATGTGGTTACAATAATAAGACTCTTCCAGATCTCAGAACCATTTTATCAAAAACATTTTTCCTGTTGGCAAAAGCAATATCACCAACCAAATTTCTATGCATGACACATAAACAGTTTTGTCAGTCAATGTTTTCTCTATTGTCAACACTAAATTTTGATCTAAGGTTTTATACGTAGTAATACAGAGTGTTTACATAGGAATGTCAGATCCTGTAGGCGTTGAAAGTTTGCCGACTCTTTCACTAGAAATCGAATAATGTTGTCTGATCTACGATATGCAACCCTCAGAACAAAATGGTTTTACTGGTTGCCTAACTTGACAAAAAGGTGATTTACAAAGAATATGAAATAAAAATAAAATAATGAAATACATTACTGATAAGTGATAAGTCTTAACACTCAACAAATTACGTATTTATTGAGCACTTAAGAAGAAAGTAAATAACATCAGTGTCTCAGTTAAAAAAGTAACAATGAAAATTAAAGAAATGGCTCGAACTATCCTCCATTTTGCTCTGAACTATATCTTTTCACTCTCACATTTTTATTTTCAAAAACATTTTTTCTGCTTTGAATCGAAACAGACTAGGTAGTGCAATTTATTTTTTCATGGTTGGCATGACGAAAATGAAATGTCAAAATAAACGTCAAAACAATACGAATCTTAACTTAAGTTGTTGTTTCCGTGGAATATATAATTGTTGCAAACATTAAACGTGTCTTGGCCAGTTAGACTAATCCCTGGTAAATTGCTGTCCACTACATTTTGGCTAAAATTGCTTTTACCGCAAACTATTGTGCTTTTATTCGTGTCGTCGAATGGCGCCATTCCAAACAATGACATTTGTTTCCAACCACGGCAAAATTCCCCAAATTTGAATTGAATTGTTAATTTTCGCTTATAAGGAGCAAAAGTTATCTAGCTTTGAAACAAGCTTTTTCTTTTTAGAATAAACAGACCAGGTACGCAAGAAAAAATCAAGCAACACTTCGAAAGCGGAAATAAGTTTAAGTTGTCTTTGTATTGACAACTTCTGAGTATTTAAAAGTTTGTGATTAGTATTTCATAAATTCAAATGGGTTGGCAAATTCAAATTCCAGAGCCATCTACAATTCCACATTCTTTTATAGACAGCCTGTATAATTTTTTGAAACTAGGCAAATAATAACCATAAACATTTATTTATGCTATAGAAACAAAAGAATAGAGTACATCAAATCTCGAAGAGTCTGAGATTTCTCTCCAGATGTTAGAACGAGTAGTTTTGGAAGACGTCAAGACACTTTTAAGAAGAGTTTGAAAGAAAAGTTCTTGTTAAAGTTGTTATTGGAAGACGAGATTCAAATTTCCAAATTTAGCTAATTCGATCTGCAAGATATTAATGACAAGAAGTTGGGGAGTTGAGTAGAAGTAGGTTGTGATAGAGTTTTATTTTGATAGAGCGATAAATTACTAAATTAGCAGCAACCCTAATTACTGTTAGTTACTATTACTACTATTATTAATGTAAATAATGAAACGATAAACTTGTTGTTTAAAACGACTGAGGTAAAAATGCAAAGTTTAAAAGAAAATTTTTATTGCTAATTTTAAAATGAGCCATCACTGTGAACAACCGCTTGTCCTAAGGTCACTGATAAAGTTTACAAGGTGTACGCGGTCGAAATTTGTCGACAGTTGTTCTCTGAAGCCATGACTAGTCCAGAACAAGGAGAAAGCCACAACGTACAATACACTTGCGTGTGATTTTATTCACTCTGGTGTTAATTTTCTTCTTGACATACAACTGGAATAGACGATGGCTTTACTACTATGGATGGAGGATCAAAGGTCCCTCCGCTTGGCCGATCATAGGGAGCACCTATCTCTTCGTCGGAGGATACAGATGTTGTAAATTGTAGTGATTCATGTCCGACCAGGATTGAAGACTAAAGAACTATACAAGACTATACAGGGTGTTTTTTAAACGTTAGTACAAAAACAGACAGGTAATAGGTGAGGATGAGTAGAACTCATACACACAAAAATTATCTAATAAAAGTTTTTTCGTTTTCGAGATAAAAATAAATTAAATTATGGTTAAAATTGTCAGTACGCTGCTGAATTAAAGGTAATTAAAAACGTAATTGGGGTTGTCAAGCACCAATAACAGTTTTGTTGTATTTTTGTTCATAGCATTGTCGGGTTGCTATGGTTTAACTTATTGTTTACTATTGTGTCTGTGGCGTAGAATGTGCATGGACAGGGTTAGTTTATCCCTACCGTTTTAGATAAAAAATGGTTTTCTGGACTTTTTAGAATCTCCCAGTTTTTTTTACTAGCATTTAAAAAACTCCTGTATACAAAAATTTTTGTAACTAGGCAAATAATAACTATTAACATTTATTTAGGTCATCAGATAAGAACGAAAGAGAAAAGTACAACAAATACAAAAATAAAAGAATTATAATTACTGCCCTGTTTCTTCGTTCATATTTAAAAATCCCCACACTTTCCAACAACACAAGTTAAAAATTTAAGAATTTTTCTTTGCTAATTTTTGCAGCTTCACTTTGCAGCCTCTTTTCGGATATGCCACAATATTCAACCAGAAGTCCACATCTTCAACCGATTTGTATTCGGTAGATTGGACCTCGTAATGCTTAAAAAATATTGCCAACATGGTTTTCATCGACAACATGGCGTACCTGAAACCTAAAAAGACACCTGTGAAGATTTCTCGAGGACAATCTAATCTCTACTAATTTTGAATCGGCAAGAACTGCTTTTTTCTTATTTTCTTTAATTACATACCTATGCAATTTCTCCTACCATAACCAAAAGGAAGATAAGAATTGTCAGGTCTCTTTGCTTCATTTTCTGCAAGAAACCTGTCGGGATCGAAGACTAGAGGATCTTTCCAAAGATCCGGTCTTCTGTGAAGGCACATCAATGGAATATACACTTCACTACCTTTTGGAAGGACGTGCGAGTCTGTACACAGAATTTTGTGAATGCTTTAAAGTTCTCATCGAAAAATAGTCAATTTTGACTTAAATTGTAAATCATTTTACAATAGGAGAGAAAATCGTCTTATAACTACCATAAATAATTCCATAAATAAATAGGGGCTGTTACTTTACCTGATGTTTGCTCTTCCTTGAGTCGGCACGGCACATTAAAGTTAGAGGGTATTATGGTAGTTATAAAACGGTTTGCTGTCCTATTGTAAAATGATTTACAATTTAAGTCAAAATTGACTATTTCTAGACGAGGACTTTACAACAGTTGCGAATTGTGGAAAATAGGAAAGTGTCAACTAGGACAATTTGTGACAAATAATTTTGCATCATGTTCAATACTTTGTAGACCACCCCTCTTTAGTTATTAAAACTCACAAATTCCTCAAGAAAACAGTAAATATTGTGAAAGGAAACAGGAATTTTAAAAACCTGTTTCTACCTAATTTTATGTCTTCATCAACAGATCTTCTAATGAACGGGACAGCAGGAAATAATCTCATCGTTTCTTTGATGACACGTTCCAAATAATACATCCTGTTGACATCTTCTAAAGTGACAGTTCTGTCGCTGTGACCAAAAATCGAATCAAGTTCCTCTTGGATATTTTTCTGTGAGGAAACAAAAACTACAACAACATTTTTATCTTGTTCAGGACACCCACCTGAATTTTCGAATGCAACCCCATCATACATAATACTAGAGCGTTTGTAATCGCTGTGGTTTCGCTAGCAGCAAAAATTGATTGGATCTCATCCATGACACCACTTTCATCCAGTTCCCCGTCTTCAGTCGAATTTATCAAATTATTTATAAATACTTTTTCTTTGTCAAAGTTATCTAGAAAAAAGTGTTTAAATCTCTTATGCGCAAAAATATATTCTCTACCCTCGAAACTGTTTTTGTAGAGGCCTGACTCAATTTTTTTCATTTCTATTATCTGAAAATGTTAAATCATTGAAAGAAACGAGAAGTGTATTTCATACTTGTCTAATAAAATCCATCATTTCACGACGGAGATTGGTCACCTCTTGGTGCAAGGATGAGGATCTCCAGATAAATTTCAGATGAAGCCATATACTACTACCACGAATCGCGGAAATTTTGGCTAATCTGGAAAAATGTTTTGTTAATCCATAATCATTCGTGAATTTATTACCGATTGGTGTTTGCAATGTATCGAGCTTGGCCGGTGATTGAATTGGGGTCGACATCTAACAGTGTCTCTGCACAAAAGTTTTCAATAAAATGATAAACAAAATTTTACCGGAGCAACTCACCGCAAGCAGTATCCAAAGAGCATCTGAGCAGTGTCTCCAATAAGTCAATATAGTTTCCATGGCATTTTTCTTCAAACTGTTTCATCAACTGTCTGGCACGTTTGTCGAAAATGTCAACATACGAATTTAGAATTTTTGTGTTGAAACTTTTATTAATAATTTTCCTGCGTGTTCTCCATATGTCAACTTTGCAAAAGACGACAATCTTCTAAATCGGTGTTACAAACGATGCAAATACTGACCTGGTGCCGTAATTAGACCTGTTTTGAATATTTCTTCCATATGTTTGGTTCCTAATCGATTAAAACAAGTTTTAACTATGACTTCTGCATGAGTTGGTTGTGTTGTCAGGATGACCAGCTTGGTCCCCATCCAGAGTTTGAAAATTGGTGGTTGAGAATTGATCAGCTTCGTCACGATGTTGTAAGAGTCTGGATGAAGGTAAGATTTTTTGGAGTTTGTTAGTGAAAGAAATAACTACAACCTTTGTGTCCTCTGATGAAGAGGTAGGCGCTTCCTATGATGGGCCACGCAAAAGGACCTTGGATTTTCCACGCGTGGTAGTAAAGTCGTCGTCTATTCCAGTGGTACTTTGCGAGAAAAATTAACGCAAGGAGGAACAAAATTATATTCAACATGATGTCGTTGCGTTGTTATGTCAAGCAAAATTCTAGAGTACCAGCTAAATGTGTTTTAGTTTCACAAGTTTATCGTTTCATTATTTACTTTTATGATAATGAACTGTTTCATGGTAATAATAATGGTTGCTAATTTATCGGTTTATTAAAGGAAAAGCTCTTATCAAAGCCTAGATACTCTGGGTCAGCTTCTGTACAACTCCTTGTCCTACTTGGAAGCTCGTCTTTCAAAAACAACTTCAACAATAATTTTCCTTCCTACTTGTTCTTAAAAGTGTAAGGATTTTGATGTCTTCCAAACCTACTCGTTTTACTACTAGAATTTTCCAAAGTAATTTTGAACGAATATCCTTAAATCATAATGAGTAATTCCTTGTTGACAAATCTATATTCATTAATAAATGTACAAGTTACAGTCCTTTGTTTTTGGTGATCAAGATGAAATAACTCTTCTTGCTTCATTTTCAAAAATAGAAAAAATTTTTGCATTACTCTATTGTCGTCAGAAAAACAGAGTAGAAGTGTCCCACAGGCGACTCGACCGGGTCAAATGTAAGGTCATTTGAAGTATTTGTTTATTTTTTAATTAGCCACCTTACGACATAAAAAATTTTACTTACGACGTCATGAATTTTTGCACAATGACGTCATCATTGGTTTTTTTCAATGGCAACCCCAATATTTTTGCTGTTTTTTATAGATAGTCCAACTACTTAAATAATGGTGTCAAAAAGTTGGTACCTTAGATAACAAATTTTTTGAGAAAATAACCCACTTACCGTAAAAAATAAAAATGTAGCTTTAATGGAAGAAAATCTTAATTAAACCCCAAAAACAAACAAAATTTAGAGCAAGTGTTCAAATTGCTCTCCGTCAACCATTTGGCACTGACCGATTCGAGTGTAAACACTTTGCAAGGACTTCAGGAGTAATGTGCTCGACTTCAGCGCGAATTCTTTGCCGTAGCTCGTCTAAATTATTTGGCCTATTAAAATAAACCTTTGATTTTAAATAACCCCACAGAAAAAAATCTAAGGGAGTCAAGTCTGGGGAAAGCGATGGCCACTCAATTGCTCCTCGACGTCCTTGCAGGAAATGTGGCGTCAAGATATTGACGGACGTTGATTCCAAAGTGAGGAGGCGCCCCATCTTATTGAAATCAAATATCCTGATGGGGTGCATCTGCTTCGTGATCATTTGAAAACATTGCGTCAGGGCTGGCACTAAATGAAACCGCAAAAGGTCCAAATAACTTGGTGCTGTAAGGTTTTTTCAAAAAAGTATGGCCCTATTAAATGCCGTCCGATTATTATTCCAAACTAACAATTAATTTCCCTTGGAAAACGGATACATTCCACCCCGAGGGAGGGCATGCTGCTGAGACTTTCCAGAGCCTTTTCAGCCACACTAACGGGAAGATCCCGATTGGTGCAGAAAGAAGTACTCAGGGGTTAATACTGATCCAGCATTCGCCTTATCTGTGATGTGAGACCTGTGCTCATACCACGATGTGATGGTGTGGGAAAAAAACTCGTGAAACAACCCACACCAGGTCAGGCGGCTCCGGGATTAGAACCCCAGACCTCCCGAGTGCAAAGTGGCGCGCTAGGCGCTTGGCCACGATCCTCGGTAATTTCCATTGGTGCTGACTGTGAGAGTCTTGAGTCCAGCGAGGATTTTCTCTTGACCTGCAATTACTGTTCCATTCAGGCAAAAAGTGGCTTCGTCAGAAAATAGGATATTGTTTAAAAAATTACAAAAATTACATTAGTTCTTCGCAAAACCACAAGCGACAATACCATGTAATTTCAAGAACCATAACTAGACGAAAGAAAGGAGCAACTTGGTCGATTTGCTTCATTTTGAGCTAGAAACTTGTCATGATTGAAAACTAAAGAATCCGAGAGCAAATGATGTGTATTCGTATGTTTCTGTGATGTCCCTTCATTGAAGGTGGCTATTTGGAAGGATTTTTTTTTAGTCTACGTAGAGTTGATCTAGATCCTGATAAGATTTTTTTTAATAAAGCGGTAAACTACCTAGGTATCACTATAATTACCATGAAACAGTTCATGAATATAAAAGTAAATAATGAAACGATAAACTTGTGCAACACGTTTAATTGGTATTCTAGAATTTTCCTTGTTTAGTAGAACGCCTGATGTAAAAACGAAACGACATCATGTTGAATATAATTTTGTTCATCACTGTGTTAATTTCTCTCGCAAAATACCATTGGAACAGACGATCAGACACCCACCAACAGATGGGTGTTCTGAACGAGATGAAAATGTTGCTATTGTTCTTGTTTCTTCACAGAAAAATTTCCAAAAGGAACTTGATTCGATTTTTGGTCACAGCGACAGAATTGTCACTTTAGAAGATGTCAACAGGATGGATTATTTGGAACGTGTTATCAAAGAAACTGTGAGATTATTTCCTGCTGTGCCATTCATTAGAAGATCTGTTGATGAAGACCTAAAGTTAGGTAGGAATGGATTTTGTAAATCCATGTTTCCTTTCAGAATACTGTTTTCTTGAAGAATTTTTGAGTTGTAATATACAATCTATAGTATCTATTTGGTAGTTAATAAAATTTCCGTACACAGACTCGGACGTCCTTCCAAAAGGTAGTGACTTGATTATTTCATTGGTGTCCCTTCACAGAAGGCCGGATTTTTGGAAACATCCTCTAGTGTTCGATCCCGACAGGTTTCTTAAAGAAAATGAAGCAAGTAGATCTGACTATTCTTACCTTCCTTTTAGTTATGGCAGAAGAAATTGCATAGGTATGTAATTATTATAGAAACTTTCTCTTTAGGTTTCAAACACGCCATGTTGTCGATGAAAACCACATTGGCAATATTCTTTAGGAATTACGAAGTCCAATCTACCGAAGATGTGGACTTCTCGTTGAGTATCGTGGCATATCCGAAAAGAGGCTGCAAAGTGAAGCTGCAAAAATTAGAAAAGAAAAATTCTTAAATTTTTGACTTGTGTTGGTGGATGGTGTGGGGATTTTTAATGATGAAAGAAGAAGCGGGGCAGTTCTCCCTTAGTGAAGTAATTATATTTACTTTATTTTTGTATTTGTTGTATTTTTTTCTTTCGTTTTTATCTTATAACGCAAATAAATGTTAATTTACTGCATTTACATTGTACTCAACAAACAAAATTCTAGAATGCTAGTGAAATGTGTTTATTTAATTTTATGTTAATAAACGGTTTCGTGATAATTATAGTGGTTGCTATAGTTTATCGCTTTATGAAAAACTCTTATCAGTCTTTAAAGCTTCTTCGTCATCTTCTGCGCAACTCCCTAACTCCTTGTCTTTCTTGTCTTGTCTTTCAGATCGAATTAGCTAAATTTGAAGTTTGAGATTCGTCTTTCAAAAACAACTTTAACAAGAATTTTTCTTCCTTCTTCTTCGTAAATATCTAAGGGTTTTCACGTTTTCCCAACCTACTCGTTCTTATTATTTTTTTTAAACCCCTACAAAAAACTAGGTTTGTCGAAAGGAGATTTTTTAATGTTATTTTTGTTGAAAGGATAAACAAAGTCAAAATGTGTTTTGTGCTTGTTTTAATATCACTTCAATGTTTATTTGCCGATAAAAGCAACAACCTTCAAAGGAACTTCACGTGTTGGTATTTATGTAAAAATGACTCACTAATGCAAAACCCGACTGTACACCTAATCTAACAAAACAATACTATCCAATTTCTAGAACCATAACTAGACGGCAGCAACGAGTAACTTGGTCGATTTGCTTCATTTTCAGCTAGAAACTTGTCAGGATTGAAGACTGAAGAATCCGTCCAAATGTGCAGCTTTCTGTGAAGGGACATCATAGGAATATACACTTCACTTCTTCTAAGAATGAAATGTTACTCAAAATGTGGAAAAATAATTCTTCTGTAAGATTCAAGTGTTCCCAGAGTATTCTTTCCTTTTGGTACCTTATTAAAAACTACTTCAACAAAACACAATTTTTATTAAGAACACACATTCCCAATATCTATAAATTTACTCATATTAAAAATTATTCACAAAAGACACCAAATAATAAAATTCTTCCACATCTCGAAACAATTTATTCCAAAACATTTTTCCTGTTGAAAAGCCAGTGTTTATTTATTAGCCGTCTCCTGCTCCAAGGAAATTTAAAAACAAGAACTAACACCTAATATAAAAAAAATGTTGCTGAAGGATATCGTGAAATTGTCTTTTTCGTTTGTATTAAGCACATCTCCAAAATCTGAAGGGAAGCACTGCTGAGGACCCTCTTCTATGAAATGCTTAAACAGGTCGAGATAAGTTACCAAATTTTTCTACTTTCTTACAAATGTTTTTTTGTTTTTTTTATTTTGACAACTCATTACACACTTATTTGTAACTGACGACGGTCTAAGTAGCAGTCAGCCGTTTTATGATTAATATATACTTTTCCTCAATAAAGATTTTATGTGGTCTGATTTAAAAAAATAAAAACATAAAAATATACTTACATGAACAACTGACAATGAAAGGCAGTTAAATTTGCACAAAAAAAAAATAAACATGATAGTAGTCAATGTCAAATCCAAGGAAACGTTGTTATCCTGGTCCTTGTTTATCGGTTTTTTAGTTAACAGCATTAGTGCTGTCATATTTCATTACCGCAATGATCTTTTTTGTTTCCTATGGAGAAGAACCAAAGTTTTGCAAATGCAGCTTACGTACAAAAAAAAGACTAGTGTGAAAAACATGTATTACGTCACAGCGTGCGGTAAACACGTCGTTGAAATGGCACCGGTCGTAAATAAAGATTTTAAAAACTCTACAACGAAGTTACCTAATTCTGCGATGAAAAAATGAAAGATTTTGTATGAAAAATTTTTATTCGTTCAAACATTACACAAAATTATGTCTACTGCTACTGTTGTTGTATTTTTTCCAATTTTATTCTGCAACCCCTTTTAGGCTGCGCCACTATGCCCACCCAAAACTCTACATCTTCAATCGATTTATATTCAGTAGATGTGACCTTGTAATGTGTCAGAAATATCGAAAGTGTGATTTTCATCGACAACATGGCGTACTTGTGACCTGCAACAAAATAACTTTTTTATTACACACGCCCACAAAAAATTGTGGAAAATCTTGGCTCCACACACACCTACGCAATTCCTCAAGCCGTAACCAAACGGAATGTACGAACAACGAGGTCGATTCCTTCCGTTTTCAGGTAAGAATCTGTCAGGATCAAATTGTAAAGGATTCTTCCATATGTCCGGTCTTGTGTGAATGCACATCGGAGGAATAAGTACTGAACTTCCTTTGGGGAGGACGCGCGAACCTGAAGTGAAAACAGTATTAAATATGTTTCGTACAAAAATTCAAAATATTTTTTGTGACACTGTTGTGTCAAAATGACAGGTGACAGATGGTGCAGCGCCAACGACCGAAACCCAAACTACCTACCCAACGCAATATCTTTATGGATTGTTCTTCTAACGATTGGCACCACAGGAAACAATCTCATTGTCTCTTTGATAACACGCTCCAGATAGTCCATTCTGTTGATATCTTCTAAAGTGACGCTTCCTCTCTTCTTGCCAAACACCAAATCAAGTTCTTCTCGCACATTTTTCTACAACAAAATAAATAGTGTTGTGAATGTTTTTACCCGAACTAACCTGAATCTCTGGGTATAATCCTAAAAGACATAAAGCCAGGCTGACAGTGATGGCTGTTGTTTCAGTAGAACCGATAAACATCGTATTGGTCTCTTCCAAAATTTCCGACTCGGTCAGTTTGTCACTTTCATTCAGTAGATTGTTCAGGAAGAGTTTTTCTTTGGACGAGTCTTCCGCAAGTGCACCAGCTTTTTTAATTTGGATGATCTAAAACTTGAAATTATACTTCGAGAGAAGCATCAATCGCATTTCGCACTTGTTTAATAAAATCGAACGCCATCTTGGAACGAGCTGTCATCTCTCTGTGCAGATTGGTGCACCTCCAAATAAAATTCGAACTGAAGATAATATTACTAGAACGAATCATCGAGATTTTTGACATTCTAGAAAACGCTAATGAACAAGCTGAAACAACACGAATTTATTTCTTCACCTGCTCATGTTAATCATGTAGGTCTCTTGTCCTTCGACCAATCTCGAATCAACATCTGTCATCGTCTCTAAACATGCAACTCGCGTCAAGATTTTAGACAACATTGTGCACAAAACCTACCGCATGTTATGTCCATGTTGCATCTGAAAACCGCCTCCAACACTTCCACGTAGTTGTCGTCACACTTATCTTCCAAGTGCGTCATCAGCTGGGTGACGTGTTTGTCGATGATGGAGACGAACGAGTTGATGGTCTTGGTGTTGAAGCTTCTGTTGATGATTCTTCTGTGCACCTTCCACACGTCGACTTGCGCAAAGGTCAGATTGAATCGTCACAAGTGGAGATACTCACCAGGTGCTATTAGCAAACCGGTGTGGAATATTTCTTCCAAATTGTGGGATTTGAACCTGTCGAGGGAGTTGCTCAGGATGGTTTCGACGTAGGCGGGTTCGGTTGTCACAACAACTAGCTCCCTGCCCAACCAAACTCGGAAAGTTGGCGACTGGGAGTTGACCAGGTTCGTAAGTGTTTTGTAAGCGTCTGGTTGGGAAAGGGATTGTTTAGTACTTTTTAGCAATGGGGCATCTACAACCTTCGTCTTTTCCAAAGAAGAGGGGAGCGTTGCCTAGAATGGGCCAAGGGAAGGGTCCCTTGAACTTTGACCCGTGGTAGTAGAGCCATCGCCGGTCCCAGTGGTACTTAACAAGAAGGATCAACACCAGAATGATTAAAAATTGAGCCAGGAGCATGGCGAGCTTGGATTATCTAAATCTTCAAAGGAGCTGGTGCTGGCGCTATGTACTGACTACCAACAGTCTGTCTTGTAACTACGTCGTGTTCTACCACCACAAATGAACACTGGGTCGTCCTTAATAAATATTTATGCTAATCCAAAACTAGATACGTTATCAGAAGTCAAATTATTTAAAACCGTTATTCAAATGAGGAAAGTTTGCCAAGGTTAAAGGATTTGAATGTGAATAAATTGTCAACGAAATTTGGTGACCAAATCTACCACGAGCCATTTTTAATACGGTCTTGATGGCAGCTTTCTTCTTCTTCCTGTGATGATAAACACCAAACAATGATGAGCCAACTGATAAAGCTTTCAAAGAATATGCAAAATTCATAGGACAAGAATTCATGGACTAATACGCTAATCGTTTTTGTGTAAATCATTTTCCTCAAAAAATAATAACACAAGAAGAAAAAATAAAGCAATTCATAACACTCCATCTACTTCCATGGATTATGAGAAACAATTAGGATCTCAAAATGGTCATTCTGGTGGATCTCAAAGATTACCTTGTACTCTATGTCCTGGAAAATCTTTTGTGGATAGTAAGTATCACATCGATAATAACCTATCAACTTCTTCTACTTTTCCTTCATCGGATTCACTCACAAAATTGCTTATTAATTTAAAACTTCAATTACCAACTAGTAGAAGATTACCAAAAGCTTGTAGATATTTAGCTGCAGATAAATTTAACTCCATTATTAATAATTGTCTTTCGACCAAATCAATCTCTTCTTCTGAGAATCTTTTGCTTTTCTCCTATAGAGCTTTCAATGTAGCAGAGAAATCTGATAAGTCATTGAATAAGCATATCAAAGAAAATCTTTCTAATTTTGAAGTTACTCAAATACGAACTGTTTCTAAGAAACGTACAAATTTATCATTAGCTAAGAAAGTGGAAGCAAAAGTAGCCGATTTTGATATCAAAGGAGCTGTTAAATTATTGTCCTCGGATGACTCATTAGCTTCATTCAAGGAAGATGTTGCTAAAGAATTAAAAAAAAAACATTCTTCACCATCTCGCGAATTTTTTTTCCCAGACGCTTTCAAACCAAGAGACTTTTCTTTAATAGTCAATGAGCAAAACGTTCGAGATACTATCAATTCCTTTCTTGCCGGTTCATCACCAGGTTTAGATGGCATGAGACCACAATACTTGAAAGATATTATATCTTTGTCAGCGGATGAAGCAGGTCAGCAGGCACTAAGAGCTTTAACAAAACTTTGCATTTTTTTATTGTCTGTCCAATTTCCTTCAGAAATGTCTCATTTATTATATGGTGCCTCTTTATGCCCTCTCCATAAGAAAGATGGAGGAATTAGACCGATCGCTATAGGAAACTGTTTACGAAGATTGACTTTAAAGCTAGCCTGTTTTCAAAGTCGTGATATTTGAGTAGCAACTAAGCTAGGATGCGAAGCAGCAATTCACACCACACGAACCTTTATGAATAACGACCAAAACCGTGGCAAAGTTCTTCTTGAATTAGATTTCAAAAACGCCTTTAACTCAGTTGAACGGGACTGTATTCTAAAAGAAGTGCAATGTCATACCCCACTTCTTTACCCTTATCTTTATCAGTACTATAGGAACCCTTCAACTTTATTTTTCGGTTATCATTTAATTTCTTCTTCTGTTGGAGCCCAGCAAGGAAATCCTTGCGATTCTATGATTTTTGGTCTCCCCCTTCAACCAATTATTTTATCTTTGGATTCTCAACTGAATATTTAGTATTTAGATGATGGAACCTTGGCTGATTACCCAGAAGTAGTTTTGTCCGACTTTAAGAAAGTTATCGAAAAATTGGTCTTGAATTAAACTTTAACAAATGCGAGATCTTTTGCTTGTTCTGGAGACACAGATTTAAAAGTAATAAAGAAATTTCAAAATTTAGTACCAGGTATTAAAATTTGTTACCGAGGAAGTTTATCTCTTTAGGCTCTCCAATCTTTGACCAAGGTTTCAAAAACACTGTCCAAAAACTGTAATTACAGTTGAAAATCTTTTAAACAAAGCTGAACTCCTTAGCAGACACCTTGCTTATACTTTAATCAAGAACTGTCTTTTCATACCAAAATTTAATTTTTTATTAAGAACAACTCCATTTTGGAAATTTTCTAATTATGTTAATTTAATTGATTCTTCTTTAAAGTCTTCTTTAGAGAAAATACTTAATTTACGTTTAACTGATTTACGATGGTGTCAGTCCACTTTACCGATTAGATTTGGTGGACTGGGAATTCACCGCATTTCCGATATTTGCCTCCCTGCTTTCCTATCTTCAATTCATAGTGTTGAAAGACTTGTTTCTCTATTACTAAATTCAAAGGATAATGCGCTTATTATTCACCATTATGATGAAGCTTTAGCAGTCTGGGATGAAGAAAATGAGAACGAAAGAGCAACAATCCCACAATTTCAGAAGAATTGGGATAATGTTAATATCAAACGAATAATTGCCAATGTCTTAATCTTTAATTCGCCTAGAGACTTGGCTCGTTTTAAGGCTTTGCAATGCAGCGAATCAGGATCTTGGTTACATGCAATACCTTCACCTAATACTGGTACTCTCTTAGATAACACTTCCTTCCAAGTTTGTATTGGTTTAAGATTGGGTTGTAATCTTTGTACACCTCATATTTGCAAATGCAATGCGAAAATTGACGAAATTGGCATCCACGGTATAAGTTGTTCAAAAAGCAGTGGTAGATTTTCCAAACACACTGAAATCAATTCTATTATCAACCGGTCTTTGACTTCTATTCATGTTAATTCAACTTTAGAACCAAACGGACTGTCTCGGGACGTAGGAAAACGCCCAGATGGGATGACTTTAGTACCATGGATTAAAGGTCAACCCTTAGTTTGGGACGTTACTATTGTAGATACATTTGCAGATAGTTTTGAAAACTTCTGAAGTTTTAGGTTTTTCCGCTGAAATGGCTTGCAAACGCAAACATAGCAAATATAGTTCAATTATTTCGTCAAATTACATATTTAACGGTTTAGCCTTTGAAACCTTAGGCCCTCCGTGCAAAGAAGCCATCGATTTCATGAATGTCATCGGAAACCGACATATTGCGGAATCAGGCTATTCAAAATCGAAGAAATTCCTTTTTGAGAGGATTTCCCTTGCCATTCAACGTGGAAACGCTACAAGCATTCGGGGCACTTTTCCAGATTCCGCATTATTATTGTATTGTAAACCAAAAATGTTATGTACTTAAGTTGATTAATTATAATTAACATTAATAATAACAGACCAGACATTATAATTTTAAATAAACAACAAAAGCAAGCATATCTTTTAGATATAGCTGTTCCAAATTCACACAATATAACACAGACATATAACACAAAAATTAATAAATATTTAGAGCTCTCCGTTGCTATGAGAAATCTTTGGTGTTTAGAAAAAATTTCGATTTTACCACTTATAATTTCAGCAACGGGAATAGTACCGCAATCTCTTTTTAAAAATTTAAAAATTCTGGATTTAGATAACACATTGGTAGTTGAAATTCAAAAAGGTATATTATTATACTCATGTCACATCGTGAGGAAGTTCCTTAACATTGACACAGAACATAATACACAACAAAGTCAAAATGCGGAGGCGAGACGCCGGTAATTATGTTGATAAGCACTGCACTATTACTTGATAGTAATATCCGTAATAGTGTATGCACTCCGGCAAAATTGCCGTGCCGCCGGGTGGAGGTGGGATAGTTAATATTTAAAAATTCAACCTTAAATTTTCTTCTTCGCTGTTTTCTCAATGATCGTTTCAGCATTTCTTCGATAACACGTTCTAAATTTTGTTGTCATCTTCGCTGTTACCAAATTTCAAATTAAGTTCCTATTGTATTTTTTCTTGTTGGTAAGCACGATGACACCAACTAAATTACACTAGACAAATAATAACAGAACTATTAACATGTATTTAGGTTATAAGATAAGAACAAAAAGTACAATAAATACAAAAATAAAGTAAGTACATACATATTAGTTATTTATGATGTAAGTGTTAAAAGTGAGATTTTATTTTGTAAGTGGGGAAGATTGGGAAACGAGCGCAGCGACTTGACCAACCCCACGAACAAAATAAAATCACTTTTAACACGTCCATCATACATCTATTTTTTATACAACTGGTTTACTTTAAAAAACGTAGTCGTATTTTTGATATTTAAACTAGGCAAAAATGAATAGGGAATTTTTCCTTTTTTGAATTTTTTATAAATACCGTTTAAAATTTGTAATGAAATGTGTTACAAATATATTAATCTACACATTAAATGTAATGTTTCAAGTACTTGTAACATTTTAAATTTATCTTTTGTTTAAGAATACGTGGGAGGATTGGGGCAATTATTTTGCTTTCCAAGAAAAATTGTGGAATTCCCTATTCATTTTTGCCTAGTTTATTTTAATTTCTGCGGCAAAAATCAGGTAGGTATAATGTATTCCAACTTTTAAAAAAATGATGCTTGGCCATGACAATCTGACAGATTTCATCCTGTATATCTGAATAAAAGTTTGGTTAGGAATTTTGAAAATTTTGAAGGCACAGTGTTGCCATACTTATGTTCCGCTTTTTTGCGAATCGATTGAAACTGTATTACAAGAGATTAATAGAGAACCCAGCATTTTTTATTAAAAATAGCAATTGAAAAAAAAAAGACAAATCAAAATGTAAACATCAGGTGAAGGCTTTAGTCGTTGAATGAGTTTCAAGAACACTTGCTTTAGTTTAACAAGCAGAAAACGGATAAGTTCTCCAAAATGGAATCACTTTTTTTACAAGACATCTACACTTTAACCTCCTCCATTATTTCATCTTCAGAATTACCTTCATGATTAGATTCCGAATCATCTTCTAATGTTTAGTCCAGGAATAACATCGTTCAGATCTCTTTCAAAAAATGGTTCCACTTTTCTGATTTTTCTCTTTTTGTAGTTCTATTATCCTCCAGACCTTTTTTTGTAATTATGCACTATATAACAGATCTTCCCACCTATAAATTAATTATACAGTTCAGGATTTCATCGAATACAAATTCATTGTTCTCACATTGAAGATATCTATCAATCTGTTAATAATTGCATCATTACTTAGATCGGGCCTATCTCGTTTAAAATGTGTCTAGCCCTTCAACACACCACGTTTTGTCTCGACAAACACAACTTTTGGCATTATGCACTTGTAGTAAACCCTTTAAATTATTACTTTGTGTTGGCTAATAAAATAAATTGGAAAAACGTCAAAATGACATTTACTTACTGATAACTTTATTTACTTTTTGTTTTAGAATCATCTTGCAACATAGCACTTCAAATTTAGTTACAAAAGATTTACAATCAAAATGAAATGAAATATAACTACTACTTTCCTCAGGACTGCCAATTTAACAAAATTAAAGCATGGCAACCTATCGTTTTTTTTAAAGATGGAATAGATTATAGTCAGTTTAATTTATTGACATTTGAATGGTGTTTATTAGAAACGAAAAATTTTCATTGCGTTTTGTTAAAACACATTAAGTTCCACATTCGTAAGCATGGATTACAAAGAAAAGGTTAATGATGCCGATAGGGATTTCCCGCCGATATTAAAGAAGCAGCAAATAGAGCAACTTTGGATCTGCTGCCCTCAAAATCCCGAGAACAATACAACATCGCCTACAACAGGTTCTTGGAATGGTGCAAACACAAGAAAGTGGAAGGCAAGTTCAGCGAGAATGTATTTTTAGCGTTCTTTGAAGAAAAATCACAAGTTTGGAAGTCATCTACTTTATGGTCGAATTTTTCGATGATAAAAGCTAGTCTACGAATCAAGAACGATGTGGATATAGGAAAGTATCACAAATTAATAGCATTTCTAAAACGGAAAAATGTAGGATACCGTGCAAAGAAGTCCAAAGTGTTAAAAAGGGAGCACATTGACAGATTTTTGAATGAAGCACCAGATGCCAAATATCTGATGGCGAAAGTTGCAACCATTTTTGGTTTATTTGGCGGCTTACGTCGAGAAGAGTTGTGTAAACTGACAGTGGACGACATAGAAGAATTAGAAGACTCATTATTAGTTCGTATTTCAGACACTAAAACCAATGTTAATCGTAGTTTTTGTATTGTGGGCAGTTATGTTACTTATTGTCGTAAATACGTTGCATTACGCCCACCTAATGTCACTCATCGTCGCTTTTCTTGAAATGTTACAACAATAAATGCACCGTCCAGCCAGTCGGCATAAATACATTTGGTAAGATGCCTTGCGAAATTGCTGAGCTTCTGAAACTACCAGAACCTAAGCTATTTACTGGTCATTGCTTCCGAAGATCGGCAGCATCCCTGTTGGCAGATTCCGGAGCTAACTTAATGACGATAAAACGATTTGGAGGGTGGAAATCATCAAACGTTGCAGAGTCATATATCGACGACTCTGTTGGAAATAAAAATCAAATCGCATGCAATATTCTTCACCTGCGCAACTTCATCGTCTTTGTTTGAGAATTCTTATAGTTTAGAAAAACCCTCGGAAAGCAGCAGTTCTCTTCAAGCTCCTACAACGTTGGGAGTCTCATCACCTAGCAATGATGTCAGCAGCCTTTCCAATAATGTTCCAGTGAAGATAAGAAATAAGATGACTTCATCCGATGGAATTAATGTTAGCCATTGCTCAAACTCTAATGTTTATATTAACATTTATAAATAAAAAATTACTAGTGTTAAAAGTTTTTTTTTTACTAGTGTTAAAAATACTTTTTTTGTTCGACACTGTCAGAATTTGAGAATTTTCTCCTGTGTGAACGGATTTTGATGAATTTGACAACTTGTCAAAACGAAACGTCAAGCTAATTTTAAAGATTTTCAGCCATTTGGAGCGTTTGGGGGGGGGCTCGTCGAACAAAGAAACGTTGTACTCAACTCGTTCTTGTGTAATTTGCGCTTTTTTGGCACTCGTGGACCTTTAAAACTCTCGTTTCACTCGAGTTTTAAACTGGCCCACTCATGCCAAAAAAAGCCCAAATTACACACGAACTCGTTAAATAAATAACTATTAACACGGTAAATTATAAAGAGCAATTTTTAATCAAATTAGCTTCCACTAAAAACGTCACTTTTAATGTCAGTTATGTATAAAAAATTATTTTACTTTCGCAGAACTGTCTTGGTTCTTCTTTCATATTTAAAAAACTCCACCCACAAAAGAATTTAAGAATTTTTCTTTTCTAATTTTTGCAGCTTCACTTTGCAACTTGTTTTCGGATATGCTATGATATTCAACCAGAAGTCCACATCTTCAATTGATTTGTATTCGGTAGATTGAACCTCGTAGTGCTTAAAAAATATTGCCAACATGGTTTTCATCGACAACATGGCGTACTTGAAACCTAAAAAAAAACTGTTTCTTTTTCGTTTCTAATTACATACCTATGCAATTTTTGCTACCGCGACTAAAAGGAAGATAAGAACAGTTGGGTCTCTTTGCTTCATTTTGTGCAAGAAACCTGTCTGGATTGAAAACTAGAGGATCTTTCCAAAAATCTGGTCTTCTGTGAAGGGACAACAACGGAATATACACTTCACTACCTTTTGGAAGGACGTGCGAGTCTGTAGACAGGATTTTGTATTAACAACCAAATACTTTACAACCGTTGCGAATTGTGGAAAATCGGAAAGTGTAAAGTAGAACAATTTGTGACAAATAATTTTGAATCACGCTCAATTCTTTCTAGACCACCCAAAAAACCAGTAAGTACTCTGAAAGGAAACACGAATTTACTAAATCCGTTCTTACCTAATTCTATGTCTTCATCAACAGATCTTCTAATAAAAGGGACAGGTGGAAATAATCTCATAGTTTCTTTGATGACACGTTCCAAATAATACATCCTGTTGACATCTTCTAAAGTGACAGTTCTGTCGCTGTGACCAAAAATCGAATCAAGTTCCTCTTGGATATTTTTCTGCGAGGAACCAAAAACTACATCATTTTTATCTTGTTCAGGACACCCACCTGAATATTCGAATGCAACCCCATCATACATAAAACTAGAGCGTTTGTAATCGCTGTGGTTTCGCTAGCAGCAAAAACTGATTGGATCTCATCCATGACACCACTTTCATCCAGTTCCCCGTCTTCAGTCGAATTTATCAAATTATTTATAAATACTTTTTCATTGTCAAAGTTATCTAGAAAAAAGTGTTTGAATCTCTTATGCGCAAAAATATATTCTCTACCCTCGGAACAGTTTTTGTAGAGGCTTGACTCAATTTTTTTCATTTCTATTATCTGAAAATGTTCAGTCATTGAAAGAAACGAGAAGCGTATTTCATACTTGTCTAATAAAATCCATCATTTCACGACGGAGATTGGTCATCTCTTGGTGCAAAGAGGAATGTCTCCAGATAAAATTCGGATGAAGCCATATACTACTGCCACGAATTGCGGCGATTTTGGATAATCTGAAAAGATGTATTGTTAATCCATAATCATTCATGAATGTATTACCTGTTGTTGTTTGCAATGTATCGATTAAGCTGGAGTCCACATCCAACAGTGTCTCTAGATAAAATGTTTTAATAAAATCTTCAACAAAATTTCACTGAAGCAACTCACCACAAACAGCGTCGAAAGAGATTCTACTCAGTGTTTCCAGCACGTCAATATAGTTTCCATCACATTTCTCTTCAAACTGTCTCATCGACTGTCTGGCAACTTTGTCAAAAATGTCGACATAACTATTTAGAATTTTTGTGTTGAAACTTTTATTAATAATTTTTCTGCGTGTTCTCCATATGTCAACTTTGCAAACGACAATCTTCTAAATCGGTGTTACAAACGATGCAAATACTGACCTGGTGCCGTAATTAGACCTGTTTTGAATATTTCTTCCATATGTTTGGTTCCTAATCGATTAAAACAAGTTTTAACTATGACTTCTGCATGAGTTGGTTGTATTGTCAGGATGACCAGCTTGGTCCCGATCCAGAGTTTGAAAATTGGTGGTTGAGAATCGATCAGCTTCGTCACGATGTTGTAAGAGTCTGGATGAAGGTAAGATTGTTTGTTTGTTAGTGAAAGGAATAACTGCAACCTTAGTGTCCTCTGATGAAGAGATAGGCGCTTCCAATGATGGGCCACGCAAAAGGACCTCCGATTTTCCACGCGTGGTAGTAAAGTCGTCGTCTATTCCAGTGGTATCTTGCGAGAGAAATCAACGCTAGCATAAACAAAATTATACTCAACATGATGTCGTTTCTTTGTTACATCAGGTGTTGCAGCCAACAAGCCAAATTCAAGAATGCCAGTTAAATGTGTTTTACTTTGACAAATTACATTTGGTAATTTATTTTTATGTTAATGAACAGTTTCATGGTAATTATATTGATTGCTAGTTTATCGCTTTGTAAAAAACTCTTATCAGTTTTTAGAACCTCTTCGTCATCTTCTGCGCAATTCCCTAACTCCTTGTCACTAATATTTTTCAGATCGAATTAGCTAAATTTCGAAGTTTGAGTTGCTACTTCTTTGTAAATGTGTAAGGGTTTTCACGTCTTCCAAACCTACTTGCTTTATTTATTTTTTATAAACTCGTACAAAGAACTTTGTTTGTCGAAAGGAAACTTTTTTAATGTTATCTTTGTTGAAAAAATAAACAACATTCAAAGGAATTGGTAATAATGTAAAAATGACTCACTAATAGAAAAACCGACTGCATAACTAATACAACAAAAAATGCTATGCAATTTCTAGAATCATAACTAGACGGCACAAAGGAGCAACTTGGTCGATTTGCTTCATTTTCAGCTAAAGAATTCTTCAAAATGTGCAGCTTTCTGTGGAGGGACATCCTAGACACATACACTTCACTTCTTCACACAATGAAATGTTACTCTAAATATGGAAAAATAATTCTTCTGTAAGATTCAAGTCTTGCTAGGTTATTCTTTCTTTCTGGTAATTAAAAACTCCTTCAACAAAACACAATTTTGATTAAGAACACACATTCCCAATATATACAGTATGTCCCCGGATTGAATTTACAAAAGGGAAAAAAAAATTTTTGATTTTACGTAAAAACTTCAGAGGAATAACATTTTTTGCTTCATCTGAAACCCCCATTTCCGTTATTAAAATCTCAGTATTGATACACTGTATTCTTAAGTTAACATTTTTTGTTAAAATTTGGACTTGGAATTAATTTTTATGTTATAAATTTTTTGACCTGGTTTTTTGACAAACAACTTATTACTGTTTCAAAATGTTGTCTTTAGCACAAAGAATTTTTTTTAATCCAATGTTGGACCGGTCTTTGTCACATAATTACAAAATTTAATGAAAAATTTCTCAACAGTAATGTAATGTGTTCAGAAGCTTAAACTTCGATACAGGGTTGAATTATGTACAGAAAACGACGCATAGTTAATAGAATAGTTTTATATTCAATGATCATTTGATTTTTTCAAAAAAAAAGGAAATTTTTTTTTCTGTATTTTCTTTGATTTTAATCCACTTCTGTGTTGAAAAAACTTTTGAATAACAGAAATGGGGGTTTCAGGTGAAGCAAAAAATGTTATTCCTCTGAAGTTTTTAAAAAATTTTGTCCCTCTTGTAAACTCAATCCGGGGACACGCTGTATATAAATTCACTCATATTAAAAATTAATCACAAAGGATTCCAAATAATGCGGCTGTAATAATAAAATTCTTCCACATTTCGAAACAATTTATTCCAAAACATTTTTTCCTGTTGAGAAGCGGAATTCCCTTGGCAAGGGCGACGATACCCACCAAATTTTACAAATATTGTTGTCAATGGATAACCTTGTGAGTCATACTTTTCTACGTCAGAGTAAGTAAGCGAATTCGTACTCGTATAATTATGCAGTAGGTACTAGAACTTTTTGTAACGAGGCAAGTAATAACTAACTATAAACATTTACACACGAACTCGTTAAATAAACTACTATTATTTAGATTAGGTATGTAAAAGATAAAAACCAAAAAACAAGTACATTAAAAACAAAAACAAAGTAAACATAATACGTCAGCTTAGCAGAATGCTTCCTTTGTAATTAAAAACCCCACACAAACACAAAATTAAATACACTTGTAGCATAAATCACGGATGTAGTACCAAAGCGCCCCGTACTAACCATTTGGAAGCGCTACCGTCGCCAGCGAGAATCTAATCGCTGGGCCCTTACCATCATCATCAGCTGCGCGCCGTCGGAGCGTGCCGCACCATCCCCAGCCAGGCTATAAAAGGGATGCACGCATGGACAAATCAATCAGTATTCATATGATCATTCGAACCTCCTCAAGAGTCTCACAACAAACCTTTATTAAGTTTGTTTACCTTTATGTAAATAAACAATTTACAACACAAACACTGTTAAAAGTGGCTCCACAACGTGGGGCATGATGTTAAACACTTCTTTTCCAATTTTTGCAGCTTCACTTTGCAGCCTTCTTTCGGAATAGCCACAATACAGAAATCTACATCTTCAACCGATTTGTATTCGGTAGATTGGACTTGCTTGAAAAATATTGTCAATGTGATTTTCATCGAGGACATGGCGTGCTTGAAGGCTAAAAAGAGAACTGTGAAGATGATATAATTTTATAATAATTTTTGTTAAAATATTACCTGATAGAGAATTTATTTTTCTTTCATTGGCAACATAAAAAATCCGAGAAGCGACTCTGACACCACAAAAGTCAATCTATTCTTCAAATATTCAAAACCGTCGTCGTCCTCTCTGTTGTTCCTAACCGATTGTCAAAATGTTCATGAGGGTTGTCGACCTGGTGGCCGCCCGCCCGTAAGTCTGATAATGCCCTCGGCTTGTACTGATGCGGCTTCTACTATACACAATGTACATCTTGCAATAAAGGATACAAATTTGTCCAACATCAATATTTCACACTTAAAAAGTTGTACAAAAAACCCACATGACATTTCCTCTCAGTGCTGCCAACCTGAAATCTTTCATTAAAAATTCCTGTTTCGATTTTCTTGCCAAAGCAAGAAAATTCCATTTTCATGACGCCTTAGACGAATAGAAAATACGTATTTTCTAGAGGCCGAAAAAAGTTTTTTTGAAGAGATTCTGTAATTTTTTAATATATTTTATTAATTTTCATTTACCATTTCGTTTAGAACAACAATTAAGGGATCAAATCAATACTGAAAAAACCGATATGGTAATTTTTGCCAATTTTTGATATATGACTCAAAATTTTATTGTCAAGTGCTTTTTGAGACCGGAATTTGCCGCTGGTTAAAGTATTTATGAAACTATATGAATCACCCTGTATATGTACTATTTTTTGTGAGATTGAGATCGAGTGATATTTCACAACTACCGTTGTCTTGGTCCTTGCTCATTAGATACTCGCTTTTTACACCATAGCATTAGTGTGCTGTTATATTTCGTTACCGCACTGATCTTTTTTGTTTCCAAAGGAGAAGAACCAAAGTTTTGCACATGCAACTAACGTGACGTACAACTCTGATAAGCATGTAAAAAAAAACTCGTGTGAAAAACATATATTACCTCACGACGTGTCGTAAAGTAAGTCATTAGTCATTACTTCCCTGAAATCGCGCTGTCGTAAATGAAGGTATTTAAAAACTTTACAACGAAGTTTATTCTGCGAAAAGAACTGATTTTACATAAGACATTTTTATTTATTAACACCTGTCACAAAATTACGTTTTAAGTTGTCACTATTCGTATATTTTTTCCAACTTTATTTTGCAACCCCTTTTAGGCAGCGCCACTAGTTTCACCCAAAACTCTACATCTTCAATCGATCTGTATTCAGTAGATGTGACCTTGTAATGAGTCAGAAATACCGAAAGTGTGACTTTCATCGACAACATGGCGTACTTGTGACCTGCAACAAAATAACTTTTTTATTACACACGCCCACAAAAAATTGTGGAAAATTTTGACTCCACACACACCTATGCAGTTCCTCAAGCCGTAGCTAAACGGAATGAACGAACAACGAGGACGATTCCTTTCGTTTTCAGGTAAGAATCTGTCAGGATCAAATTGTAAAGGATTCTTCCATATGTCCGGTCTTGTGTGAATGCACATCGGAGGAATAAGTACTGAACTTCCTTTGGGGAGGACCCGCGAACCTGAAGTGAAAACAGTACAATTCAAAATATTTTTTGTGACACTGTTGTGTCAAAATGACAGGTGAAAGATGGTGCAGCGCCAACAACCGAAACACAAACTACCTACCTAACGCAATATCTTTATGGATTGTTCTTCTAACGATTGGCACCACAGGAAACAATCTCATTGTCTCTTTGATAACACGCTCCAGATAGTCCATTCTGTTGATATCTTCCAAAGCGACACTTCCCCTCTTCTTGCCAAACACCAAATTAAGTTCTTCTCGCACATTTTTCTACAACAAAATAAATATAGTTGTGAACGTTTTTACCCGAACTAACCTGAATCTCTGGATATAATCCTAAAAGACATAAAGCTAGGCTGACAGTGATGGCCGTTGTTTCAGTAGAACTGAGAAACATCGTATTGGTCTCTTCCAAAATTTCCGTCTCGGTCAGTCTGTCACTTTCATTCAGTAGATTGTTCAAGACGAGTTTTTGATTAGACGAGTCTTTCGCAAGTGCACCAGCTTTTTTAATTTGGATGATCTAAAACTTGAATTTATACTCCGAGAGACGCAACAATTGCATTTCGCACTTGTCTAACAAAATCGAGCGCCATCTTGGAACGAGCTTTCATCTCTCTGTGCAGACTGGTGCACCTCCAAATACAATTCCAAGTGAGGCAAATGTTACTAGCACGAATCATCGATATTTCTGTCATTCTAGAAAACGCTAATGAATAAACTGAAACAACACGAATTTCTTCACCTTCTCGTGTTCGCCATGTAGGCGCTTTGTCCCTCGACCAGTCTCGAATCAACATCTGTCATCGTCTCTAAACATGCATCTCGCGTCAAGATTTTAGACAACATTGTGCACAAAAACCTACCGCATGCTATGTCCAGGTTGCATCTGAAAACCGCCTCCAACACTTCCACGTAGTTGTCGTCACACTTATGTTCCAAGTGCGTCATCAGCTGGGTGACGTGTTTGTCGATGATGGAGACAAACGAGTTGATGGTCTTGGTGTTGAAGCTTCTGTTGATGATTCTTCTGTGCACCTTCCACACGTCGACTTGTGCAAGAGTCAGATTGAATTGTTACAAGTGGAGATACTCACCAGGTGCTGTTATCAAACCTGTGTGGAATATTTCTTCCAAATTGTGGGATTTGAACCTATCGACGGAATTGCTCAGGATGGTTTCGACGTAGGCGGGTTCGGTTGTCACAACAACCAGCTCCCTCCCCAACCAAACTCGGAAAGTTGGAGACTGGGAGTTGACCAGGTTCGTAAGTGTTTTGTAAGAGTCTGGAAAGGGATTGTTTAATACTTTTTAGCAATGGGGCATCTACAACCTTCGTATTTTCCAAAGAAAAGGAGAGCGTTGCCTAGGATGGGCCAAGCGAAGGGTCCCTTGAACTTTGACCCGTGGTAGTAGAGCCATCGCCGGTTCCAGTGGTACTTAACAAGAAGGATCAACGCCAGAATGATTAAAAATTGAGCCAGGAGCATGACGAGCTTGGATTATCAAAATCTTCAAAGGAGCTGATGCTGGCGCTATGTACTGACTACCAACACACTCTCTTGTAACTGTTTGATGTTCTATTACCACAAATGGATAGTGGGTCGTCCTTAAAAAATATTTATGATGCTTTAAAACTAGTCACCATGTAGATACGTTATCAGAAGACAAACTATTTGAAACCCTTATTCAAATGAGGAAAGTTTGCCAAGGTTAAGAAATTTGAATGTGAATAAATTGTCAACGAAATTTTGTCACCAGATCTACCACAAGACATTTTCAACACGGCCTTGATGGTAGCTTTGTTCTTCTTCTTGTGATGATGAACACAAAACAATGATGAACAACCGCTTGTCCTAAGGTCAACTGATAAAGCTTTCAAGGAATATGCAATCAAAATGCAGTCGTCCTTTAGGTATTCTGAAGAAAGCTACACCATACAGTTGCGTGTGATTTAATTCACTTTGGTGTTTATTTTATTCTTGACATACAACTGGAGTAGATGATGGCTTTAATATTATGCATCAAGGATTAGATATCCCTTCGCTTGGTCCATCATAGCGAGCACCTAGCCCTTCGTCGGAGGATACAGATGTTGTAGGTTGTAGTTCTTCCTCTCACTAACAAACGCCAAGCAATTTAACTTTCATTCAGACTCTTACAAAATCTTAAGGAACCTGGTACCTTATCTCACCTGTTCTTCCATCTTTGTTTCCTTCGCAAACTTGTTGACGTTCTTTACTTCTTTTCTTCTCAGTCCTTCTCTGGGTTCCTTCCTCTCTCAGTCTTCGTACTCTTCTATGACGTGCTGGGTGGTGTCCAGTCCAGATGCACTCACCTGTGATTTCAGAGAGGTGAAACTGCCGGAAGTTCCTCCCGAATGGGCCGTGACCCATCAAGAGACACACCGCTTTGTGGTTCCACCCCCGTAGCCTTGCATCCACCATCCCGATGATGCTTTGAGTCATTCTTCCTGTCTCGCCTTGGTCCCATTCAAGTTGCCACCTCGCCATGGACGCCTTTGTAGCTTCCTTCTTGAGCATTCTCCCAGTAATGGGGGCGCGTTCTTCCGGAAACTTCTCTGACTTCTCTGTGGTCCTTTTCGCGATCTTGTCCGCCTCGGCGATTCCCCTGTTTTGGTCGGAAGATCAAGAAAGCTTCACCGGCGAGCCTGCACTCTCGATCCTCGTCAGCTCCTTCTGGATGGCGTGCACGATTGCTCCTCTTCTCTTCGTCAACATGTCCAGTGTCACTCTGGAGTCCGTTGCGAAGTTACGTTTCCAGCAACTGTCCGACTTTGAAAGGACGAATCTTCGGCATGCACGAAGCGGGTTTCTCGTTTCATTCTGCTGTTCCTCGAGTATGATTTCCTTCGTTTTGAGATCTAGAACGGTCTTTAAAGAGAATCCTTCAAAACTTTCACCTAAAGTTTTATATCCTGAACTGGTTTATATTCTGTAGAAAATCTGATTACTAGAATCGAAAAGAAGAGGGATGTAGAGAGGATAAGGAGAAGTAGAGGAAGGAAAGGGAGGAGAAAGAGATAAGAACAGAGAGAGTGGTATTGAAATACATAAACCGAGGGAGAAAGAAAAAGGATTTATTGAGCGAGGAAATAACAATGGAAGAATGGGAAGAATACTTCATGAAACTGCTGGAAGGAAGAAAGGATGAACAGAGTATGGAGAGGAGAGGGGTTCCCAGTAGACTGGAGAGAGGGAGTAATCTGCCCTATCTACAAGGGAGAGACAAACAGAGCAGAAAACTACCGAGGAATAACTCTCCCGAACACGGGGTATCAGTTGTATCCGTCAGTTTTGAGCGAAAGTATGAAGAGAGAGATCGAGGAAAAGGGAGCGGCGCCGGACAGGCAAGCCGGATCCAGAAAGGGAAGGGACACTATGGACAATGTGTACATCCTGGACCATTTAGCAAAGAGCGAGCTGAAGAAGAAAGAGGGGAGGAAGCAAAATAGGAAGAGTGAGCTAGTTCAGGTATTTGTGCTATACCTTCAACGAGAGAGCCACGGACAAGGCGCAAGTGAGAGAGGTAGTAAGGAAGGCGAACAAGGTAGTTGGATGTGTTTGGGGAATAGGAGAGAGAAAGTGGGGAGGTCAGTTCGGGAGAAGGATGATGATGTTCGAAAAGAGATATTTGAGATGGCTGCTAGGAGTGGACAGAGAAACACCAGGGTACATAGTGAGAGAAGAGTGCAAGAAGAAAAGGATGAGAGTCACTAATACAAAAGCCGATTGTACATCAAAACAATGAAAAGCAATTTCTAGAACCATAACTAGGCGGCAGAAAGGAGTAACTTGGTCGATTTGCTTCATTTTCAGCTAGAAACTTGGCATGATTGAAGACTAAAGAATCCTTCCAAATGTGTAGCTTTCTGTGAAGGGACATCGTAGGAACATACACTTCACTTCTTCTCAGAATGAAATGTTACTCTAAATGTGGAAAAACAATTCTTCTGTACGATTCAAGTTTTGCTAGATTATTCTTTCCTTCTGGTAATTAAAAACTACTTCAACAAAACACAATTCTGATTAAGAACACACATTCCCAATATTTATAAATTCACTCATATTAAAAATATTCACAAAAGACAGCAAATAATAAAATTCTTCCACATCTCGAAACAATTTATTCCAGAACATTTTTTCCTGTTGAGAAGCGGAATTCCCTTGGCGAGGGCGATGATACCGACCAAATTTCACAAATATTGTTGTCAATGAATAACCTCGTGGGTAATAGTACAATTATTATACGAGTTTAATAAGACGCTTTATTATCACATGAGTGCTTTAATGGAACGAGTGTGATAATATGTCTTATTAAACGAGTGTAATATACTATTTTATTTACTTTACTAATTCCTGAAATTTCGGCTGCTCAAGTTTCTATATTAGACTAGGAACTTTCGCGTGGGTTGGTAACAAACATTTTTTACAAAAATGTAAGGTTATATTTACTAAACTTACTTCGTTACCTTGACGCGTGACGTCAAACGGCTGATGTTGCCGATATAACAAGAGCTAAAACTTACCAAAAACCGTTTAATACTATGACTCATTATTAAACTGTTTTCAATATAATAATGAACCCATTAGTAACGCAAAGTAGAGAAACAGTTTTGTGAGTCAACGTTTTCTACGTCAGAATCAGTAAGTGATAAACCACAAATTGTCTACGCTCATGCAATGACCGCTTATTGCATAGAATTCCGCTACGGCAGCTCTGATTTGTGTCCTTTTTATCACCTTGTATTACGCTACAAGGTTGGTAAGTGCGCTATAACAGAATGGTGGAACGGTTTTCTCTGTCCAAAATTTTGTTATAACAACTATTACTATTTTTCGTGAGATCGAATTTATGTACAAAAAGGCAAAAAAGTCAAATTTGGTGATATTTGCTTTTTGCATTTGCTTATTCGATACCCGTTTTTTACTTAACAGCATGTTATATTTCATTACAGCACTGATTTTTTTCTTGTTTCCTACGTTAAAGAACCAAAGTTTTGCAAATGCAGCTTATGTGACGTACAAAAAAAGACTTGTGTGAAAAACATGTATTACCACACGGCGTACGGTAAACTAAGACATCACGTCGTTGAAATGGCACCGGTCGTAAATACATATATTTGCAAACTCTACAAGGAAGTTAATTCTGCGATGAAAAAATTAAAGATTTTGTATGAAACATTTTTATTCGTTCATACATTACACAAAATTAAATTTCTACCATTATTGTATTTTTTCCAATTTAATTCTGCAACCCCTTTTAGGCTGCGCTATTATGTTCACCCAAAACTCTACATCTTCAATCGATCTATATTCAGTAGATGTGACCTTGTAATGTGTCAGAAATATCGAAAGTGTGATTTTCATCGACAACATGGCGTACTTGTGACCTGCAACAAAATAACTTTTTGATTATACGCTCTCACAAAAAATTGTGGAAAATCTTGACTCCACACACACCTACACAGTTCCGCAAGCCGTAACTAAACGGAATGAACGAACAACGAGGGCGATTCCTTTCGTTTTCAGGTAAGAATCTGTCAGGATCAAATTGTAAAGGATTCTTCCATATGTCAGATCTTGTGTGAATACACATCGCAGGAATAAGTACTGAACTTCCTTTGGGCAGGACGCGCGAACCTGAAGTGAAAACAGTATTAAATATGTTTCGTACAAAAATTCAAAATATTTTTTGTGACACTATTGTGTCAAAATGACAGGTGACAGATGGTGCAGCGCCAACGACCGAAACACAAACTACTTACCCAACGTAATATCTTTATGGATTGTTCTTCTAACGATTGGCACCACAGGAAACAATCTCATTGTCTCTTTGATAACACGCTCCAGATAGTCCATTCTGTTGATATCTTCCAAAGTGACGCTTCCTCTCTTCTTGCCAAACACCAAATCAAGTTCTTCTCGCACATTTTTCTACGATAAAATCAATATAGTTGTGGACGTTTTTACCCGAACTAACCTGAATCTCTGGATATAATCCTAAAAGACATAAAGCTAGGCTGACAGTGACGGCCGTTGTTTCAGTAGCACTGATAAACATCGTATTGGTCTCTTCCAAAATTTCCATCTCGGTCAATTTGTCACTTTCATTCAGTAGATTGTTCAAGAAGAGTTTTTTTTTAGACGAGTCTTCCGCAAGTGCACCAGCTTTTTTAATTTGGACGATCTAAAACTTGAAATTACACTCCGAGAGACGCAACAATTGCATTTCGCACTTGTCTAACAAAATCGAGCGCCATCTTGGAACGAGCTTTCATCTCTCTGTGCAGACTGGTGCACCTCCAAATACAATTCCAAGTGAAGCAAATGTTACTAGCACGAATCATCGATATCTCTGCCATTCTAGAAAACGCTAATGAATAAACTGAAACAACACAAATTTCTTCACCTTCTCATGTTGGTCATGTAGGCGCTTTGTCCCTCGACCAATCTCGAATCAACATCTGTCATCGTCTCTAAACATGCAACTCGAGTCAAGATTTTAGACAACATTGTGCACAAAAACCTACCGCAAGTTATGTCCATGTTGCATTTGAAAACCGCCTCCAACACTTCCACGTAGTTGTCGTCACACTTATCTTCCAAGTGCGTCATCAGCTGGGTGACGTGTTTGTCGATGATGGAGACGAACGAGTTGATGGTCTTGGTGTTGAAGCTTCTGTTGATGATTCTTCTGTGCGCCTTCCACACGTCGACTTGCGCAAGAGTCAGATGGAATCGTCACAAGTGGAGATACTCACCAGGTGCTGTTATCAAACCTGTGTGGAATATTTGTTCCAAATTGTGGGATTTGAACCTGTCGAGGGAGTTGCTCAGGATGGTTTCGACGTAGGCGGGTTCTGTTGTTACAACAACTAGCTCCCTCCCCAACCAAACTCGGAATGTTGGAGACTGGGAGTTGACCAGGTTCGTAAGTGTTTTGTAAGCGCCTGGAAAGGGATTGTTTTATACTTTTTAGCAATGGGGCATCTACAACCTTCGTATTTTCCAAAGAAGAGGAGAGCGTTGCCTAGGATGGGCCAAGAGAAGGGTCCGTTGAACTTTGACCCGTGATAGTAGAGCCCTCGCCGGTTCCAGTGGTACCTAACAAGAAGGATCAGCGCCAGAGTGATTAAAAATTGAGCCAGGAGCATGGCGAGCTTGGATTATCTAAATCTCCAAAGGAGCTGGTGCTGGCGCTATGTATTGACTACCAACAGTCTCTCTTGTAACTGTTTCGTGTTCGACCACCACAAGTCAACAGCGAGTGCCCCTTAATAAATATGTATGTTGTTATGTAGTCACTATGTAGATACGTTATCAGTGGACGTACACCTTTGAAACACTTATTCAAATGAAGAAAGTTTGCCAAGGTTAACAGATTTGAATGTGAAGAAATTGTCAACGAAATTTTGTCACCAGATTTACGGTCTTCTTCCTCTTGTGATGATGCAAGATATGCATACGAGACAAACTCGATAAAAAATACTACACACAAATTACGAAAAAATCCGTGTTGCCAATAAAAAAATACAATCTTTGTCAGTGCTTTATATTAACATTCTTGTATAATTTTGCTTTAGAATATTGGTTCTTCTACCACACCGCGCACTTCTCCTTTGGGTTCATGGCGCTCCCAATTGGACACCTGAAGGCTTCGGAGAACTCTTCCATGTTGGACAGCGTCCCCAGAACCCTGACCCTCGCAGGAGGGTGAGCATTGTTCGTAATTAAGTTCTCCAAGTAGGCTTCAGACTCTTGGCTGCACCAGGCCTGCAACAAGACCGATTAGATAGACGCTCTGCACACCCCAAAATCTCACCGTGGCGTAACTTATGAAGAACAACTGGTCCCGAGAATACTGCGTGGATTGACTGTCAACTTGACCTTGTTGCACCAGTGTGCGAAAGGCCTTGAACGCCTGGCGGAGGCCTCCGTTGTCTGCTAGGTTTTCGTCGAGTGTTTGAGACCCGTTGAGGTACAAGCCTACCTCGGGGAAGTAGTAACTGAAGTATTGATCTACAAGACATTGGGTTCTCTCTTCGAAGGAGTCCAGAGTGGAGTTTGACACCCAGGAGTTTTGGTACATGGTTTGGTTGTATCCTATGCCGTGCGAGTCAAAGTGGTGGAGCATCTCGTGCGCGATTGTGCTCCCCAAGCGGCTGTAGTCGAAGAGTGGGTCGCTTCCTTGGAAGTATCCCGATTGGAGCATCGCGAGAGGCATCACTGAAGAAAGGAAGGGTCAGTCTAAGAGAAAACGTAGCGCCGAGACTCACTTATTCCGCCGTTTTGGTAGATCGCGAACGCGTTGACCTTAAATGGAGAGTACCCCCAACTGCAACATCACAATTTAGATTTGTTTTGGCAAGTGTCGACGACATACTTCTCGTGCGTTCTGTACTCCGAGAAGGCGTAGGCTTTCTTGAACGCTCTGATTCTTTGCGCGTTTCCGTAGTTGTCCCACTCGCAGATCCGCACGTTCTCGTAGAAGGTGTCCAAACGGGTCTTATCCTCGACGAAGTCTGGATAACCCAAGTGCAGCACTATGTTGTCAACCTTTTGGATGATAAGCTCTCGCGACTCGGCATCCACCCAATCCGCGTTCCTCACGTTCGTCTTGAAGACCTCCTTGAGGTTGCCAAACATCTGGACGATCTAGAACCGGATGTAAGAAGGGTCGCTACCACCGGAGTGACTTACTTTGGGGATCTTGTTGATGTTGAAGTGGTAGTTGACGTACTCGTGCGCCACGGCGAAGCTGAGACTCGCGGTGTCAACAACATCGAGGATCTTCCTGGTGCAGTACTCCGACCTGTGGAAAACACGAATGGTTACAGTGCTTGGTCTTGTCGGGTGGGTACCTCTCGTAGTATTTCAACCCCATCGCGTCGAAGTACTCTTCGAAAGCTTCACGCACGACCGAGTCGCTGTCTGGTGCCATAAGCAAGAAAGTTCTGAGAAGGACAAAATTTTTGACAGTTTTTGCATCAGTTTGTCTTACTAGGTTCAGAATGGAATAGACGCTTTCGGGGTCGGTCAGGTAGATTTCGAAGCCGTCGGTGATGTTCACCCCGCCTGGCTTGAAAATGGCGTCGAGGTAGTCGACCCAGTTGATCTGGAACAAAAAGAGTAGACGCGGGAGTGCCACCCATCACTCACGCTTACGTCAACTTCGCCACCGAATTGCTCGTCGCTCCACTCCTGCAACTCCTTCAACGTCAACACCGCTTTCGGAGGGACCATGTTATCATCTGCAATCTAAAAACAATCAGTTGTGCCACCTCCTCGTGCGTCGCACTCACTCCTTTCGCCATCAACAGCCTCATGAACTCCTTCACCTTCGCCAGACCGTCGGAGATTTGGGCCGCACGGTCGGTGCAGTTGTCTCTGGGGCACAACAAATGGGTGGAGATCTTCCGGAGGAAGACATCGAAGGGGTCGTCCTCCGACAAGAGTCTGCTGTTGGGCCGTCGCGCCGCTCTCTTGAACGACTCTTCCAACAGCTGGTCGTAGGTTTTGGCCGAATCTGGTCGGATCATCTCAGGCTCCTCCCACGAGTCCCACATCATCTACAACAACCACCTTTACAATTGGTCGACACTTTGGGCCGCACCTACCAGAAGAATGTACCAATCTGGGTTGAAATTGGTCACCATGAACTCGAACATCTGGTGGATGCCGAAGCGCCCCGCCAGCTGCCCGATCTGCGTCCAGGTGAGCTTCTCCTCAGCGGTGTCGTCGATCAAGGGCAAACCGCCGAACTCCTCCAAAATTTGCCTCTCAGGGGCGTCGTAGTAGGTGTAGTTGGGGTGGTCGTTGACGCAGGCGGCGTATGCCGCCTTCGCTTTCTTCAAAGCGACCGGATCGTCTCTCCTCTTGGGAGCTGACAGTATATCTGAAAGCGGAAATGCAAAAATCTGGAGTTTGACAGGCCAGGTCTACCAACCTTGTCCAGTTACGAGCAAGTCGTTTTCGGTCAGCTTGAACAGATCCATGTAGTCTTCATCTTGGGGTCTGGGGTGGTGCTTGGGGAAGTTCCCGCAAGCGAACTGGTAGAAGTTGGTGCAAGGGTCGACGGAGGTGTCCAGGTAGCTCAGGTCTAGGGAAAAATGAGTGAGTGGTGCGAAAAGGTTGTCAACGGTGTAGTTACCGATTGCTGTGATAGTTGCCGTGCCGACTAAGGTCACTAGACCTAGCGTTAGTGTTATCGCGTTCATCTCATCCGTTCGGTAACACCAGCACTACTAGATATCGGGATAATAAATCCGAAATAGAATTATTTCAGATATAGGTGCATAATTGTCGATAAGATAACTTTCTTTGAGATTGTAGTTTGGGTTAAACTAGTGGATGGAGGGTTCGACGAAACATTGCGATTCTTTACCTAATTGGAAGCATTATCAGGCATTTTTTCCCGACATGATTTTTACTTTGTTTCGTGATTTCACACTTGGGTTTCCTTTTGCTTAATTAATTGCAAAAACGTGTAGATTTTCCAGATACGTATACTACAAAGACAGCGCGCTCATTTACTTAATGGCTCCTTGAACTTTGCCTCCGTGGACATCTTGTTTTATCTTTATCGCCTAAGCCGCCTTAAAAACCAATAAAACTTTACTAGCTATACTTAGCACTCTTCCAGAAACTGAGCTGCTTCTGGATATTTCGAAAAACGGTTTGATTCATCAAAGCAAAACTGCGCAATTTTAGACCTAATGGATGGAATCACTCCACTTCCTGATATCAAGTACTTGATAAAATCACTAAAGTTACTTCGAGTTTGTCGAAATTTGTTTTTTATCAACAAGTCAACAAGTTCAAAGCATTTTTTAAAACATGATTTTCATTTTTCGAAAATTTTTTTTAACTTAAATCAAAATCAATACTCACAAGATTCTCGACTATTTAATAAACTCGCATACTGCTGAACTTCACCTTTATTTCTGATAAGGAGATAACGACCACTTACGAGCGTCATTGGCCAAAAACGTAGTACCTGGCGCTAAGTTGGCACCAGAAATCTCAAATTCATTTTTTTCAAAATCTATTCAACGCAACTAAACGTTAACCCTTCTGAATTAATACTAACACAACAAATACTACAAAATGGCAACAATAATGCACGGCAAATTTTTTCAAAATTTTCGAAAATTATATTTTTTGGTCCCTTTATTTTTCATTCCATGAATATTGATAGATTTTATCATATTGCAAATCTAACTGGCATACCAAGCACTAATCAGAGTTTATCGTCGTCGAGAGTGGTGTAACAAACAAAAACAATATTTTTTTATTGTACTTGTGCCGATAGCAATCAAGTCTCACAATTCAATTCTTAATTTCCGAAATCAAGCTAATTTATTATTTTGTGGACACATAATCAAGTGTAATTGATTTTCTATGCAACCGTACGCGAAACGAGCACTTCGCGTACCAAAAACAAGCCGCGAAATCAATTTCGCGGCCGTTGCTTTTAAGTAGTAGTAATCTCAAAAACGGCCTGAAAAACGTCCCTTAGCTAGAAAATCTTTGCCTTAACAAAAATTCATGGCAACATGTAACGTTGCGTGGCAGTAAAAAATGTTTGACTTTTGTAGCACATGTTTCAACTCGACTTAATCGACATTTGCAAAATATATCGTTCGACTATTTTTCTAGGCACGAGTCTGACGTACTACTGAATTAGCGACTTATCAGATTACTAGAGGAAGCTAATACAGCTAATAAAACAATAAATCATTTTCGCAGAACAATAACATTTTAATTTGATTAGTCACAGCTGTAAAGTATTTCCTTGTTGTTTTTTGCAAGCTGTTCTATCACCACAGGAGACACTTGTTCTCGGGATTCATCCCACTCCCGATGGGACAACTGAAAGCGGTTGAAAACTCCTCCATATTTGACAAACTCCCAATGACTCTAAACCTCTTCGGTGGATATCCGTTGGGCGTAGACAGAATGACGCTCAAGGCGTAGCTGGTCTCTTGACTGCACCACATCTGCAACGCGAGCGTGAAATGTGGACACTGGCGCCATCTACCAACTCACAGTTCCGTAACCGATGAAAAACAGTTGTTCCAGAGTGTAGTTTCCTGTCGCCACCAATTCCTCTTCTTGTACGACCTTCTGGTAAGCTCTGAACGCCTCCCTGACGCCTCCGTTATCGGCCAAGTTCTCGTTGACACAGTACGACCCGTTCACCTACATGTTTTTGTAAATATGACACTCGAGTACTCTCTACTCACTCACGTAAGCGTTGACTTCCGGAACAAAATACTGACTGTATTGTTTTTCAAAACATTCGGTTCGTTCAGTGAAAGCTTGCATCGTCTCCGACGACCACCACGACTGCAACTGGCCGTTCTCGTCGTACTCTTTGCCGTTTGAGTCAAACCCGTGGGTGACCTCGTGACCTATGATGCTCCCCAATCGGCTGTAATCCAGTACTGGATTGTCTCCGTAGAAGAAGACCGGATTGAGCATCGAGATTGGTATCACTGCAATTGATAATTAGTACTGATGGTACCACTTACAAACTGCACAAGTACCGATTTTGTTGTTGGGTCGGTTGTAGTACGCGTTTGGGTCGAAAGTCGACAGGCCCCAGCTGAAACAGACTTGGTGAAGTGATTCCCTGGGGGTGGTACCGCTACGTACAAGTTCCGCTCAGGTTTACCCAGTTGACTGAATTGGTAGGCTTGTTTGAAGGCTCGGATGTTGCGGGCGTTGCCGTAATTGTCCCACTGGCAGACTCGCAGGTTCTGGTAGAAGACGTCGAGTTGGTCAGGGTCGTCGACGAAATCGGGGAACCCGAGCAGTACCAACATGTTTTCGGCTTTCTTCAAAGCGGAGTCGCGCGATTGTACGTCCATCCATTGGGACGTACCCAACGTCTCTGCCAACTCGTCGCGGATGTTTTGCACAAGTGTGAACGCCTACAAGAAGGGATTAGAAGAAGAAGTGGTACTGGAGGGTTTACCTCTGAGATCTTATTTATGTCGTAGTGGTAGAGTTGGTAGTCGTAAGTTATTGCATAACTCAGAGTGGCAGTATCGATGACGTCTAAGAGTTTTCTGGTGCAGTACTCCCATCGGGGGTAGAGTTGGTACCCCTTGGCGTTGTAATAGTCTTCGAAGGCTTTTCTGGTGGAGGTGTCGCTGTCAGGAGCTTGGAAAAGGAAGACCCGCAGAAGAGCAAAATTTTTGACAATCTTGGGATCAGTGTTTTTGACCAGATTTAGTACTCCGTAGATCATCTCGGCGCCTGGATGGTACAGTCTGATGTCTTCGGTGATCTCTACTCCCGCGAATCGGAAGATTTGACTCAAGTACTCCACCCAATTCATCTAGAAAATGAAGAAATAGAAGAGTGGTCTTGATTGGTGGTGACTCGTACGTCGACTTCTCCACCGAACTGTTGGTCAGTCCATTCTTGGAGTTCTCCCACTGTTACTTCAGACTCCAAGGGGATGATATCGCCGTCCAAGATCTACAAAACGAGAGTTGGAAGAAGAAGAAAGGAGTTGATCTAGACTTACCCCTCCAACGTACAACTTTCTCATAAAGTTGGCCATATCGTCCAACTCCGCGATAATTTCTTCATCAGATTTTGTTGTGTTGGTTTGTTGGAGAAGATTCTTGGCTAGGGTTCGGAGGAAGACATCAAAAGCGGCGGGAGTTGTTGACCTGGTGACTCTACTCCTAGCCGCCTCTTTGAAATCCTCTTCCAAAACTTCTTCGTAAGTTTTGCGGAGTTTTGGTCGAAACAAGGTGGGGTTGCTGAGGGAGTCGGAACTCAGCCTGATCAGACTCTCGTTTTGACTGGTTTGCCCCACTGTGTAGGTAAAAATCAGAGGTACTCCATACAGCCCAACCAACTCCCCAATGTCATTCCAAGAGAACTCTGCAGTAACTTCCGGAGGGGACAACAGAGGCATCCCTCCAAACTCCGCAACGGTGCTCATCTCAGGTCCCAGCAAGTTGTTGGAGAGGAACCCTCCCACGCACCCCCTGTACGCAGCTTTGGCCTTCTTGAAAGCCACCGGTTCGTCATCTCGCGTCGCAGAAGACAGAATTTCTGCAAGTTACAGACGGCATAGAGTTGCCGGCGACGCCATCCCCACCATTTTACCTGCCCCTATCTGTACCAACTCGTCTTCGAGCAGTGTGAAGTGGTCGAGGATGTTGAGAGTGGCGGGTCTCGGATGGACCTCTCCGAAGTTTCCACACGTGAACCGGTAGAAGTTATCGCAGGGGTCAACGGATATGTCCAAATAATCCAGTTCTGGTATATCTGGAAGATTGATGAGCGTTGTCTAGAATGATTGATGGGAGTGACGCACGAGGAGTAGCGTGAAAGTCGTACCGTTTTCGTGGAAATTTCTTGTCGATCCGGCTGACAAAAACAGGCCCAAGAAGACGCAGAGTTTCAGTTTTTTCGTGGAAGCCATCACACTTTGTAATCACTTTTGTAGCAAGAATTTGTGTGCAAGAGCAGCTACTCGATCGATACATGTACTCGAAGTTGTATTACTTGATAAGATAATTGTCTAGCAGATTTGATTCATTTTATTTGAATGGTACGCACTTTTCTTATCTCTGAGAGTTCGATTAGAATTTTTCTGGTTGCATAAAAAAGACGATCCATCACTGCTCTGGCCACAATCGATAATCTTCTGACACAACATCACTTGCCTAATTCTTTGTCCGATTTTTATTTTCTTTTATTTTGATTCGCAAAGTATAACCAAACACCTTATCACTTATTTTGAGACACGTACCAAATACTCTTATCATTTTTAGGTTATCGCCATAATTATAAAACTATAATAAACATTATTCTCTTTTATTCAACCACTTTAAAAAGTTCTTTTACAACTTGTTTTAATTACTTTCTTGTTTATATTTTAGATATTTTATTTTTACCAGAACTTTTGTGTCTTCTCTTCATCTTTTCTTTATGCATATTCAATACTTTCTAGCACTGTTCAACATTTCTGAACAGAGAAATTGATAATATCTCACAAATCTTTCTCTTTATCTTACTTAACACACATTGAAACTTTGTTTTGATATGTTTGATAGAACAGATCACAATCAAAATTCAGTTCTACAAGTTCTACCTTCAATTTGGAACAGTTCAATGGACATTTTGAAACAATTAATTATCAATCTTGGTCCAGGATTAGTTGAAAGTTTATCAAGTGTCACAAGTGATGAAATTCGTACTCTTGAAAACCAAGGTGCTCTACTTCTAGTTCTAGCTGAATCTAGATTTTTGTATGTTGAACTGTCCATCATAATCTATTATTAGTTACCATTGTTTCACGTAGATCCGTAATATTTCGAGTCACAAATGATCCAGAAATTCAGAAAGGATTCTTCTCTTGGAAGCAATCTTCTGTATTTTTTTTTGTTTTACTCGCATTTGGTTTTAGTCAGCTCATCCAATATGTTGTTCTTCTTTGGTTCTTTCTCAATTTAAGTTTTTTTGGTACAATGGTAAATTTTGAAGTTGAATTAGTAAAACTTCAGAATTTGGTAAAAGATTAATGGAAACAGGGACGACTGAGTGAGAGGCAGCGCGCAAGAAAGAGAGGGCATGCCGAAATCACCGAAAGTAAGGAAAGAAAGCAGCAAGAGAGAATGAGTTCCAGAACGGGAAGATCCCCAAATAGAAGCGAAAGGAAATCAAAACCATAACTAGAGAGATAAAAGAGGATACGGCGGGAATAAGAGAGGAGAACAAAGAACTAAGAAAGGAATTAGAGGCAGTGAGAGAGAAGAAGGGGTAGCTAAGGAAAGAATTAGCGGTAGTGAGAGAGGAGATGAGAGGAAGAGAAGAAAAATGGCAGGAGGAGGAGGTAGATTGGATGAAAATAGGGGGAATAAGAGGAAATATAGAGAGGGTGGTGGAAGAATGGTTATAAAGGGAGATAGGGGTGAAAGTGAACGTAAAGAAAGCATTTAAAATAAATAAAGGTAAGATGATGCTGGCAAAAATAGAAAGTTGGGAGTAGAAGAAGAACATTATGCTAAATAAGAGTAAGCTGAAGGAAATAAAAGGTGAGAGGATGCACATAGATGACAATTTGACAAGCAAAGAAAGGAAAACACAAAAGAAGTTAAGAGAGGTGGTTAGAGAAAAGAGAGAGAGAGAGAGAAAAAAGGCCGAAAATAGGATACAGGAAGATACAGATAAATGGGGAATGATTTATATGGGATGGGAGAGAAGAGAAACTGAAGAAAAATTTTTAGAAGAAGGAGAGAAGAAGAGAAGAGGAACCGGCGAGAAAAGGTACAAAGAGCAGATGAATAAAAAGATAGATGGACAAAGAAAACGGAAACCGGAAAAGAAGCACAAAAGGGGAAAGTCGCTACCGAAAGAGTATAACTGAAAAAGTCAAGGGGCAAAAAGAGAAAAGAGCTACCGGGGAAATGATAACAGGGGTGAAATTGGGGATTAAAGAAAAGCGACAAGAAAAGGAGAAATAAGAAAGATGCATGGAAAAAAGTTTATATAGGCAATAAATGGTGGAAAATAATGACAATATACAGTAAAGAGATGTAGACAACAAGAAGAAGACGTATTGAAGACGCAATGAAAGGAAACAGGGAAGATCGTATACTCTTGGGAGGGGACTTCAACTGGAGAATAGGAGAAAAAGGAGCAAAAAATTGGGAAGAGCAGAGGGGGAATGGGAAAAGAAAGTCCAAGGGCAAGCTGGAAAATGCAGAAAGGAAGAGACTGATGGAATGGATCGAAGAAAATGGATCGGAAATATTGAAGGGGAACAAACAAGGGGAATGGACCTATGTAGGTAGCAGGGAAGAAACAGTGATTACGGAATAATGAACGAAGAAGGATGGGAAAGGGTAGAGAAATTCAGAATAGAAGAGAGAGTAGAGTCGGACCATCTCGAAATAGCTTTGAGGAAGCGAAAGGGAGGGAAAGAACGGAGAAGGAAAGGGATGGGGGATAGGAATAAAACTGTTTATTTTTATTTTTTTGGAATTTCTGTTTTGTTTAAAGAAAATGTAATCAGGAATTGGAAATCTCGTAGGGCAAACTAAAGCGTTCTCGTAAAAGATAAATGAAAAAACAATTTTAATTAAAAAAATGTATATTTCTTCATCTAGATGCAATACATTTCCTGGGAAAAGCATTAGCAGAATAGTTTATCCAAGTGAAAGAAAAATTATCAAAAATAGCAAATACGTAAGAAGTTGAAAAAAACTGACATATGCTAGGCACAAAATGTCTTAAGAATGTTGTGTTTATTTTTTATTGCTCTAGCTTCTTTATTTATCTTCTTGTTCTGCTGATATTTTCTTTTCTATATAGTCCATCATTTCTTATTTGCACTAAACTCCTTATTTATTACAATTCATTTCAATTTTCTTTCATTTCATTTACCGTTCCATGATTATTCTTATCCACTTCTGTTCATTCTATTTGTTTTATTCCTTAACACCTTTTGGTTGCTTCACTTTTTTTTTCTTTTTTTTTAATCTTCATAATTTTCATGTTGTAGATCTTTTTTATCTCATTTATTTCCTGAAAGAAATAAAAACCAACAGCAATAGATTACTAACTCTGATTTAGATTCATTTTACTCTTTTCTTTTTTTTTTCTTTTTTTTTTATCTTTTTGTGTATCCTCCTCTGTTCATTATATTTGGTTTATTCCTTAATAGCCTTTAGTTGTTCTCTTCCTAGACGTTTTCTAATCTTATGCTCTTGTGAAATTAGAATGACGCCATTTTAAACAATAACAAGCGAAATAGAAGATGTTTTTAAGCCTAAATATTGGGAAATAATGTTTTAGTGATAGTAAATGAATTATAAAATTGAGAAATAACACAATGTAAACTTGTAAAATAATAACAATAAAATCAGAAGGATTTAGTGGCAACCTCCTAATGTGCAATAAATTTGGATAAACGCCATAACCTAAAAAATCTCCAAATGACATAACTACATAATTGGAACAAATAAATTTCTATTTTTATGCAAACTTTGACAAGGATATTATTACCCATAATCATTAATTTTTTTCGTCGAGGGGTGAGGTACCATGTACCAGCATCACCTTCCTCGCGAACTGTCCCACTCGATCCCACCCCTTTCTCACACCCCCGAAATTAAATCGTCCTGCGCCACATCGATCTCCCTCTTCAGCATTCTTCACTCCACTCCGAGACTCGGCAGCGACAGCCGCCTAAACCCACCACCATGGACGACCGCACCATCGACCTCATCTTCGCGGGCTCTCTGGAAAATCTCCCGCCGGTCAGCTCCAAGATCGTGAGGATCTTCACCAGCTCGACCTTCACAGGTACGTCCCAACGGCAATTTTTTTCTCGCCCATAACTCACGTGTGCAGACACCACGATGGAGAGGAACACCCTGATGGCCAAGTGCTATCCGAAGATCAAAGACTACTGTCGCGAGAAGCACGGACTCGAGTTCCAGGTGAGTGATTTTTTACTCCGACAACCCCACGATAAAAATTAATGACCTTGGACAAGGGCGCGAACTTGGTACCGCCTGGTACGGAGCGATTAACCCAATGGGGAGAAATCGATAACACATGCTGCTTCCCTATTTTAGCACAACACACAAATTATAATAATAATGATCATCACAAGTCATTCTAGACTGTTCTATTCTTCTTCCAAAGCACTTGTTAACACTTGTTGGAAACTTCTTTTTCAAATATTTTTTCGAGTTTAGGAAACGGGCGCCAAATCTGGCACACGTGATGTTTGATTTGTACCGCCGTTCACTTGTTTTTGGTGTAAAGGTCGTCGACATGAGATGGGGCGTGAGGGACGAGGCCACCGACGACCACATGACCACAGAGCTGTGCATGAAAGAGATCCAGAACTGTCAGAGGTTGTCCATGGGTCCCAATTTCGTCGTAAGTGCGTTCAAACCCATTTTCTTGTGGATGAAACTGAAAGCTTCCAGGTCTTCTTGGGTCAAAAATACGGCTACCGCCCCATCCCCACCTACATCTTGTCGTCAGAGTTGCAGATGATCCGCGACGAGCTCGCCGCCACCGGCCACGACCCGGTAATGATAGACACGTGGTACAGAAAAGACAGCAACGCCGTCCCCCCGATCTCCGTCCTCCAACCCATCTCCTCCATCCTGATCAACTTCAACAACAAGAGAATCCCCAAGCTGCAAGCCGAAGACCAAGCGAAGTGGTGGGACACGCTGAACAAGTTCCAGAAGCTGTTCAGGAAGGCGGCGGCGTCGTTGAACCAACAGGGCAAGATGGACGCCGACGCGATGCACAACTACTTCATGTCGGTGACGGAGAGGGAGGTCATCAACGGGATTCTCAACGTGAAGAACACGAAGAACCACTGCTTGGCCTACATCAGATACATCAACAACATTAACTTGCAGAATCTGAAGAAGGCGTCGCTCTTTGTGGACATCATCAACAGAAGTTTGGACTCGGAGTCGGCCAAGCTGTTGGGGAACCTGAGGGACGAGAGGTTGCCGGCGAAGATCGAAAGCAGCAACATGCAGAAGTAAGTAATACGGAGAGAGCTTCTTAGGAAAATAAATATTTTGACCATCAGGTACACAGTCGAATGGATAGGTCGCGAAGGTCTGGACAACGAGACCCACGAAGACTACTTGAAGCACTTCATCACCCACTTCTACAAGAACATCGTCAAGCTGGTGGACCGCGCGATGCGCAAAGAAGACTCCAGCGCCCAAGGACAGATCGTCACCGAAATCCTTCAACACCTCCACGCTTGTAACAACTCCGTCAAGGTCTTCTACGGCCGCGAAGAAAGCTTGGAGCACATCCATCAGTACATGACCAACGACTCTGACAAGCTGTTGATACTGTACGGCGAAGGCGGCTGCGGCAAGACCTCCCTCTTGGCCAAAACCGCCAGCATGTGCACCAGTACTGAATGGTTCAAGAACGCCAAACCCATAAGCATCATCCGGTTCTTGGGGACCACTCCAGACTCCTCAGCTCTGACCCCAACTCTCATCTCCATCTGTCAACAGATCTCTTACAACTTCATGCTCCCATTTGATGGGATTCCAGACGATCTGGTACCGCTCACGGCGCATTTCAAGTACTTGTTGACTCTGGCGACGAAAGAGCAACCGTTGGTGCTGTTTTTGGATTCGGTCGATCAACTGACCGGAACCCAAGACGCTAATAAAGTGTCATGGTTGCCGACTCGACTGCCTCCATATTGTAAAGTGAGTACCTAACCGTCGTACCATATTTTTGAGTAATCAGTACTCATCCAGATCCTAGTCTCGTGTGCTTCAGAAGAGAGCAATCCTGAAGTCTCTAGAGAGTACCACGTGCTTCGCCGCATGGTCGACGTAGAAGAGAACTTCATCGAAGTCAAAGCTTTGGGAGAGGAGTTGGCTATGAAGGTCGTCAAGTGGGTACAAATAGTACTGTAGTTGCTCGAGATAGTACCAATATTCTTCTTCTTACAGAATGTGGATGAGGACAGCTTGTCGCGACCTCACCAACTACCAGTGGCGCCTCGTCTCCAACGCGATCGAGAAGTGCAGCTTGCCCATCTTCGTCAAGCTAGTCTTCGCCGAGATCTGCAGATGGCGCAGCTACACCAAGTCCCAAGACACTCATCTAGCTTCGACCGTCATGGACTCCATCATGATGTTGTTCGAAAGAATCGAAAAGCAACACGGTCGCATCTTGGTGTTCCACGCTCTCGCATACATCACAGCTGCCAAGAGCGGGTTGTCCGAGTCGGAACTCGAAGATTTAATCTCCCTAGACGACAAAGTACTCGACGACGTCTACCAGTACCATTTGCCACCAGTCCGGAGGATTCCTCCGTTGCTGTGGACCAGAATTCGAAACGACTTGCCCAACTACTTGTCCGAGCGCGAAGCCGACGGAGTCAGCGTCATGAACTGGTACCACCGGCAGTTCCGAGACACCGCGAAAGAGCGCTACTTCAAGAACATGAACATGGCGATGTACTTTCACTCGATGATAGCGGATTACTTCTTGGGGATTTGGGGCGGAGGCAATCCCAAGCCTTTCAAGTACACTGAGATACAAAGACACAGGTAGATGCAGTAGTACCGTCACTACTGAAGGTGTGCTAATCGTCGCGTTCTAGATTCAATTTGACTGATAAGGAAGGTGTGGCGGATCGGAAAGTACCAGTACAGCCTCTGGTCTTCTACAGCAAAGACGGTAAAGTGTCGCGATACAATCTCCGAAAGTTCGGCGAGCTTCCGTTCCATCTGGTACGATCCAGACGATTCAAAGATCTCTACGAGAACGTACTTTTCAACTACGAATGGCTGCACGCCAAGCTCTCCAGCTGTCCCCTTCAGGCAGTCTTGGCGGATTATGAAGATGCAGGGAATCATATCGAAGACAAAGACTCGAAGAGGTACCACACAGATTAATTAGTACCACTAACTGAAAGTACTTTTCTAGGGAATTGATGTTGGTAGCTGACGCTCTACGTCTAGGAGGTGCAGTTCTGGGGCAGTACCCCAACATGCTCGCCCCTCAACTGATTGGTAGGTTGCTGCCCGAGGTGGGACCCAACCCCAACATCAAGATGTTGCTCAACGATTGCGACATCAAGGGTCCCACTCATTGCTCGCTCCTACCCGTATACCATTGTCTCCACACTCCCGGCGGTCCCTTGAAGTACTCCCTAGAAGGTCACCAATTCGCTGTCTTCGCGATTTGTCTCACTTCTGACTACAGATACGTCGTCTCGATCTCGAATCGTTTCATCACGTGGGACTTGTCAACCAGCGACTTGACGAGAGATGTGAATCCCAACATAGAAGGGATCATGCAGCAGTTGGTACTGAGTCCCGATAATAAGTGGGCGGCGGCTTATACCAACAACAATCAGACCGTGCTCCTCAATATGTTGTCGAGCGAGTTTGTGATCGTCGACAATCCCCTCCCCGAGGGAGAACCAGTTTGTGGTATTTATCTTCTCAATCGTAACTTATTCATCTATGGAATAGCTAGTTGGGTCATGTTTGACATGAGAGGCAACAAGGAAGAGGAGTTTGCTTCGACTCTCTTTGACCCGAAAGAGTGGCAAATCTTGCGTACGTGTTTACCACAACTGCTAAATTCTATCTCAAGTTTTGATTTTCTTAGAGATGGAGTTTGAGAGCCCAACACACTACAGGATAATCTTCTGGAAGGGGAATCTAGATGACGACAGAATGCTTCTACATTTGAAGGTTGAAGACGATGAGTTTGAACCTTTCGAATTTCATAGCGCCATAGTTTTGACGAAGGACAAGTCCACATTGTATGCTTGTACCACTGAGGGTTCTCACGCACTCACCAAGCACGTCAAATCAATGGAAACGAAAAAATGGGAATTTGTTGAGAATCTACCCAGAATGGAGAACGACGATTCAGAAGTGATGCTCCAACTGATACTGGACAAACACGACAAAGTTCTATACGGTAGTATCAAGACGAGTTTGTGATTAAAAATTGTTGTTTGATCGTTGCAGGTACCACGAGCAACGGATTTGTGATCTGGGACTTCAACGATGAAGACAACATCAGTCGAGAAGCCATAGTGCTCAAATTGCCCTACGGAACCAGAAACATCACAACCAAAATGTTGCAGTCTAACTCGATCATGCTGAGCGGTCGCAAAAACTACGCCATTGCGGGAGTACGCAAAAATCTCTACGTGTGGAGTATGACGAATCACAAACTCGTCAAGATTTTGGACGCTCATTTCGGGAGAATTATTCAACTGGAAGCTCTCACGATCGGAAACTGGAACAGTATTGTGACTTCATCGATCGACAGGACTGTCAAAGTCTGGAATATCAACAACATATTCGAGCAGGTCCACGTGATTGACCGTCACGAACTCCAAGTCGACTCGATAAGGTTCGTACGGGTTTGTGACGCAAACTCTATCAGGCGAGTTTGTGATGCAAACTCTATCAGGCGAGTTTGTGATGCAAACTCTATCAGGCGAGTTTGTGATGTAAATTCTACTGGGCGAGTTTGTGATACAAACTCGATCGAGGTTTGTGATACAAACTCGATCGAGGTTTGTGATGCAAACACTGGGCGAGTTTGTGATTTTTGTTTTTTCAGCTTATCAGACGATTTGAGCTTGGCAGTAACTGTCACTCGAAACTGCGTAGGAGTTTGGAACTTGCGAATTGGAAAACTGATGTCGAAGCTCGCTGACAGTCCCTTGGGGGCGATCGTTACCCACGCCATAATCACACCTGATGGTAAATACATCATTTCGGCCGAATCTGGAAACTTTCTGATATGGTTGAGGCTCACCCAGCAAGTGATTTATAAAGAGGAACAGCCGGGGATAAGACAGTTGACGTTGATGGATGAGGGTACCAAGGTACTGTCCATCTCCAAGCCGAGCAATCCGCCCGGTACAGATCTGGTGCGTACAGTGGCCACGGCGTGCGTAAGGGAAGTGCCAAGTAAGATATAACTTTTTACTTCTTGCACAATTAGTACAAGACTTTCAGTAGAGTAAAAGCAGTTTTATGGTAATGCAACTACTTCTCGATCACAAACTCACTTATTCGTGTAAATCTATCAAAACTGAAATGCTGATTAAAAATGTCGTCTCTCAATAGATCAGTTAAAACAGTAAAAAGTAATCTTGCAAATTCAATTGCGACTCAGTCACAAACTCGCTCTCGTACTTAGGAATAATTAATTATATGACGAGAAAAAAGAATCACAACTAGAAAGAACATGTTAGTCAGAGGTGGTAATAGTCTGAACTACGAGTACTAAAAAAAAATCTTTTGTTAGATGGAAAAGTAAGATCCTATTCTCTTCCACATTTTGTGATGAACTCACCGCAAAATAAATAAAATTATATTTTCAATAATCATTCTCATCAGTCATCACAACTGACGAATATATTGACAACAATATTCTGAAGGGAAAACTGGTTCTCTTTATCATTTTCATCCACATAGTTTTTTCAAAAATATCAAGAATTAAGAAACTCGTTCAAAAACGTTTGTTTTTGTTTTGCAAATTGACAGTTGACATTATTTTCAGCAAAACCGAAAATAGGAAAAGTAGATTAACTCTGTTCTTACCAAGACACTAATCACAAATGAGAGTGTTTTATTTTTGGCTGTATTTCAAAATTTAAGAAACAACATTTTTCTAACTCACCCGGTATATGCACACACCTGTACACATGCAACTGTGTCGTCCTTGAGGGACAGAATGAGTAATGTTTTGGGAATTCTTTTTTATTTGCATATTTTTTAACAACTCGTCCCCTGTTCGCTTTATCTTTAAAATATATTGCGGTGTTTTATTACTGTAATAATTTAAAAAAAATAACAGTAGTATTTAAATTTACATCTTCGTACTAACACTTATTTTTTATGATCAACGGCAATTTCCAAGAAAAATACACGTGGCAACAATGTTGAATTTTGATCTAGGGGAAAATGAAGAATTAGGTTAAATGTTTTAATTCTTTCTCACATCGTAAGTACTAACGCCATTTAAATTTGTTTGTTAAGCAATTGTGTTTCTTTTCAAGGTATTACATTAAATTTAATTTTTTCTAAAGCACGTGCGTCATTTTGACAAAATGAAAATGTCGTTTCAGTTGTGCCAACTACATTACATATTACTGGATGGGTTTCTAGGGTTATTTATTGTTTAATCATAATTCAACACATGATGTAACAGAATTTAATTACTTTTCTATGCACTTCCATTTTATTTAAATGTTCAATTTCGCTACGACTTTAAATTCGTTGTTTTGCACAAAACATTCATTGCAACACTGTCACGTAACTGTCACATCGCTTAGAACAAAACTGTCACATTTCGCTTCCATTTTGTGCCACCAGGTGGCGAAATGATCTACAGTTTCGAATATCCCGTGAGAAGCATCACCGGAGTGCCGTTCAAACAGGCGGTTATAACCTCTGACGGCCAAAATTTGATCGTGGTGGCTGCAGACAAGACAAATCGAGATTGTGTTATCGTCTACAATGCTACCAACGGAAATCTGGTCCACCGAATTCCCCTGAAACACTGTGGAATTAAAGACGTGGGAAATCTGGTTGCGATGCCACACAAGGGACACTTGATCGCAGTCATGACAATCGACAAAGGCGCCGTCATTGACATCAAAACAAAGAAGCATCTGAGGAGTATACCGAAGTGGGGCGGCAGCGTCACCAAGGAAGGGAAGTCCGGATTGTACGCGCCATCCAGGTATCTTGCGTACAAATTGTTTTTTGAAGTTTTAAAGAATACATTTTTGTAATTTAAACAAAATAGGTATTTGTATCTGTTTGTTTATTTACTGGATCAGTATTTTTGACAAATTTAAAAGAAATGTTTAATGACTTTTCAAAATACGTTGGCAGCCCTGCACGTCTCTCTTCACACCTGTCTGCTTTCTCAAATTTTAAAAATTAAGGTACTACGTATAATTTTCCAGGGGCGGACTCGAACTTTTGGAACTGAAGAAGGGCCAAACCATCCGGACCTTCATTCCGAAAGTAGCAGAAGGCGTCTTCACCATCATCTGTCTCTTCAACAAGACCGACGAGTACGTCTTGTACTACCACAGCGGCCGCAAAACTCTGCGAGTGTTCCGGTACGTAGGTATTTACCCCAAGAGAACAATCTGTTATTGGGGCATTTCAGTACTTCCGACGCCACGATGGTCGCCAACTACCGAGTCCAAGCCGAGCTGACGTCCGTCGAGAGCACCCCAGACGGCAAAGCTCTGGTCTTGGGCACCGTGGACGGCTGCGTCTCAGTCTTGGCGATCGTGGATACTGAAGTGCAAGAGATGGACGAGTACCTGGCGGAGATGCCGTCCAGAGACGAAGAGGTACCCAGTTGTGTTCACATCCGGCGGAACCAAAATGTTTTTGTTTTAGTGGAAGAAGAAGGTGAACAAGATGAAGGCGGCGACGAGGTTCAAAGCGGTGGGGTCCATCGCCAAGCTGTCCACGGTTTTTGGCAACATCAACGCCATCAACAACAACTCAGTCGTCGAGGAGATCACCGAAGAAGATTGAACGACAGTTTCCTTTTTCATTTTAATTTTTTCCTACATTTAGTGATTTACAAAACAGTCATTTACAATGTTAATAAGTTACAAAAATGGTACAGTTTCAACAAATTTGTGCCCGGCACAAAAATAGGTGCGATAATACAGAAATACTAAATAAATTATTACAAGTCTTTGATTGGAACACAGGAACCCATTCAAATAAATTAAACAAAAAAACTTAACAATCACAGTAATAACGACATTGATGCGACTGTGTTAAACAACATTTCCAAAAATAGCTCGATATCCACAAGTTAATTCGTCTGTTCTGGTCACTGAATCATCTAAGCAGTAAGCTCATATTGGCAGGTATAATCAAGTCTCTAGAGTACTCTTATAAAGAACTATCAATGCACATTCTTCAAAGTCTTCTTTTTGGTCACTTTACCCTTCAACACCTGCGAGGCGCCCTTCACCATCAGCAGAAACCAATAGATCTGGGGCAGAAGTAGAATTAAAATGCTTATCTTGCATCCGTTTGGTAACGAGTGGATCGCCTGGAAAGAAAATCGGTGGATTTTGACGTTTGCGCAAAAGTGAGGTTATGTGGGGGGACTTACCGAAATATAGTCAAGATCGACGCTACGAGCGTACAAATATATCACACATGGAAACATAGCTACACGACATACGAAGAAGGTCGTCAACATTACTAATCCGTTGATCACATACAAATTCGAAGATTTCATCCCGATCTTAGACAAGATTCCTCTCAGAGAAACAAATGGAGTGCTCGCCTCCATCAGGTACACGAAACCGAAGAAACAATCCCCCAGGCCTCCCCTCAGATACTAAAATCAAACGTGTGAAGGACGGGTGAGGAGAGCATCGGCGGTACCAACCGTTATCACCAGAAACCCAAAACCCCCTATGAAAATATGGTGTCCCACGATGATCGCGTGGGTCTGCAAGTAGCTGAAAAACTTGACCCCCGACCTCTTGACGTCTCCGTTCATGCTGACCTGCAAGATTTTCACGTTGTGCACTTTGTACATGGACCAGATGTCGTAGAAGAAATACGCCGCTCCGAACCAGGCGTACGCTTCAGAGATGTAGTGGGAGGTGCGCAGCATGTCCCTGGTGCACGAGTACGTGCAGGAGGTCATGCCGGTGATGCAGCAGAAGAGCGCCTGGACCGCCGAGACTTGCCTGAAAGGGGGCGCTTCACACGTGACTCTCTCGCCAGAAGACTTACTTGTTGTTGATGTCGTAGACGTCGGCCACCGTCAGTTTGTATGTCTTCATGAAGCGCTGGCCCGAGGTGGTGCGCAGCAGGAGGTTGTTGAGCGCATAGTAGAGGACGGTGAAGAAGACCAGGCCGTAGAAGAAGAGCGAGAAGCCGCGGTTGATCGAGATTCTATCTTCCCATTCCAAATCGGTGACGGATAAGACGGACAGGACTAGGGTCAGGATCACGACGAAGATGAGGGGTATATGCATGTGTGTCTTCTTGTGCTGGAAAAACATGAGCAAATACTGGAATTGGGTTATGTAACACTCTACCTGCATCGGTCGAGCAATTGCGCCTTGCGATTATTTATCTGATAACTCTATCCCAAATAAGACGCCTTATCTGCACAACGACAAATATTTGCCGCGGCGGGATGCTCTCAACGAAATCCCTCTGATTTATTGCGACCGTTAAACGGTTTAATTGGCCGCGCACTAATAAAACGCATCGGACGGGTTTAAGGGGTTAAGTGGCAGTAATCGTCGTGTGGGAATTTTCCGAAATTGTCCGGGGAAAATTCGACGGGAAACTCACCTCCTTTTTTATCTGGGAAATCAGTTGGACCTTCGATTTCATCTCTGGTCCGTCGGTTGCCCACTTCGCTTGTTCACGCCAACGATGAATCGCTGTTATTTCACATGTTTACGACGTTTTTTTCGGTCTTTATCACATTATAAAGCATTTTTGAGGTTAAGTGTGAATATTTTATTAATTGTCAAAAAAACTGACAGATGACGCAGACGATGACCGTGACATCTGGACGACCAATTCCTCTACCAACTAAAGGAAACTGATTCAATTACAAATTATTCAAACAATAATCTAAATTCACTCTTATTTTTACTTTTGTCAAATAAACAATGACTTGCGTGTACTCCCGTTGAAAATACGACACCGGTTTTAATTTTTTGTTGCCCCCTAACATCTTATGTTGGCTGTTCTGTTGACATTTCTTCGATGGGCAATTGTTCAAAAATCTTGTTGCAAAATTAGTATTAGTGTTAAACAATTAATTGTTTATCAGATAATGTAAGTTTGCAATTTATCGTATTTGATTAACACTTACTGTTGATTTGCAGAGCGTTTTACGAATTTTGCCCTCATTATTGGTGCAACCCCTAAATGGAAGACCTGAACAACACATTAACGGTATGTTGGTCGTATATTTTGTAAATTAGTAATAATTCATAGAAAAGTTTTAATGTTTTCATCTGGTTAGCTCACCAGGGCGCTAAACTTAGACCGAAAATTTATTTTTGGAAGGTCAGTGAGGTTTTATTTCTGGTTCATCAACCACAATGGTTTCCAAACCTAAACAACTATCTATATTTTTTAGTCAATTCATTTCTATTTTGGTTTCGGTTCCATGAAGTGCCGATTTTGTTGTAAATAAACTAGAAGCAAAAGAGTGATAGGGTCAACACAATCTACTTCTGCAGTAACTTTTATAGTTTATACAAAAGATGAGTTAGTTTGTGACCAACCCCTCAATCCTTACCTCTTGATATTTTGCTCAAATCAGCCCGATGTTTATTTTTGACCACTCTGTGTACACCTTATTAGCATAAAAATGCAAACGTGGTTGAGGTTACACAACATAGAACAAAAACTGTTACTTTTGTCACAATTGTGCACTTACGTCTTAAATAACAGCAAAAGGAATTTCTCTATCCCTCCGAGCAACCTTGTGGATAATACTATCTCGTTAAAAGGAATAAAAAAGAAGCTTTTAAGGTACCTACTTTACACACTATTAAAAATACAAATCTGAGTTTTGTTTTTGTTTGTAAAGTGATTAGATAAGTCTGTTGCCTTGACCTACGAGTGAAATGAATTTAATTTTGAGAGAAATTTAGTTTTTTTAATGATTTGTTTCATTAAAAATCATCAATTTCGATAACGCACGTCGACAGCTGTAAATGATTATATTTTTTCACGTAGTTATTATCTTTCATCATAATGTAATGATTATCTGTCTAATAGAGAATTAAACTAATAAAAGCGTTATCTTTATGAACTCTTGTTAAGTACATGGATACATTTTCACGGAAAGTTTAAAAATAAAAATATTCTGAAGATTTATGACTCCGTTCTAGGATATTAATCTCTAATAGGTATAATTAAACTAAAATAATTATTGATTATTTAATAACCATTATTCTAATATCTTGACACAAATAATAATTTGCTACTTACTTTAAACGATGACATTACACATAAATGATGATTGGAATAATTAATCTAAATTAGTTAAATTACAAATGTCCCGTGACTAAGATATGATAAAAAATATCACAAATCACCGCTTAAGTACTTTTTGTAAGGTGAAAATAGATTTGTGTTTTCGCCATTTTTGGAATTAATTTGGTGGTGGTCATTACGTACAAAAACGAGGAGTACCTATTTATATGCCTTAATTTTTTTTTCATCATTGAATAAAACAAGGTAGGTACGCGAGTGTTTTTCGAAAATGTATATCAAACAGACACTAACAATTGCGTTTTAGTTTCGATTTCTTTTTATCAATTGCAATTTTCCAGGATGATTTTTTTCGAAATTGTTTGGTTTAAAAATTACGCAAAATATTCAGGGACAAGAATGAAATAGATGAAAAAATGTTAAATGACAAGTTTGTATTATAGAGACCTCTTACGAGTAAATTAAACATTTTGTAAACACAATTAAAGGATATTATTCACGAATCATTCAACTAATATTAATTAACAATTAAGGGCCAATTAAATAAATAAATTACTGTATTTTGTTTCCGTAATATATCATTTGACTAGATCTTATGCAACCCCGACAAATTATAATACTTATTAAAAAGTGTACAATAAATAACAATTTTAATGCAAAAAAATTGTTGTAGTCATTTACTAGTAAGTATAAAAAAAGAATGAAGTAAATTACAACATATGAAAAAAGGACTTTATTATTAATAAATATGTAATAAGTTCGCAAGTCTTTAACAATAAATTAGTAAATTATTTGATTTAAATATTTTATGCTTATTGCTAAATCTACATATAAAATGGTCATTTGTTTAATGCGGGGGTCATTATCGGAGGATTACTTTATTAATAAGGATGATAAAAATCAGTGTAAGTAATAAAATAACATAAAAATAAATTACCATTTAATGGATTTCTTTCGACGTTTATTTTTTCCAAAATTATCCGTAATTAGTAATTACCTGAATTAAAATTAATTTTACAATTTTAATTTTTTTTTTTTTAATATTTTTTTCAAAGAGATAACATTGGTTATAACTTCTTAATACGAATAATGTTGGTTCAGATTTACAAGAATTCTTGTCTTTCTAATTTTTTAATATATTTTGCAACAAAAATTACAATTTTACGTCTAAAATAAAGTCTCTATTTGTTAAAATATTTGTTCCTGAATTTTTGAATTAATTCTAGTTGAAACCTTTTTACCTTGTATAGTAGTACGACTTATGCACAGGTCTTATAACATACTAATACTTTTATGAGGATTGGAACGGTTGGGACAGCCCATTGCCGTCGGCCGCCATAAATTGCTCAAATTATTGAAGGTACAGAAATCGGCTGTATTTAACATTTCTTTCTGGGGGTCTCAACACATTTGTGCTCTGCCATTTTTGCGAAATTATAAAAAATATGTCATTTTTGATAATACATACATAGTAATAATTTAAAAATTCGCATTAAAAATTTTTGTTTGCTATTCAATGTAGATTCGCGTGACATAAATGTTATGGGCCATTTTTAATACACCTTGTATATATTTGGGGGTAATTAGTGGTTCTAGGTAGGTACCTAGAATGGTCCGGAAAATCCAATAACTTGTGCGTGCCGAAGCGACCGAAAACAGGTAGTATTTACAAGATCTTTACGGACAAGCCATAAACCATTGAAAGAGCCGATCGGTTTATTTTATAATGCGAGTTCCCAATATCGTTTGCCACTATAGTGGCCAATTATTAGGTAATTTCATTTTTTTTTTATAGAATATGGACCAGTATAATGTCCGAAACAAATTTGAAATATGTATATTTGCTACTCAAATAACTCTTAACTCATGTCTTTTTTTCTATTAGAAGAAAATAAAAAAAAAATAAACAAAATATCACTTGTTACGTTGATTTAAAATAGCAAAGGTTTATAAAAAAAATTGTTCAACTACAAAAACACAAAGACAGTCATGTATCAGTTAATATCATGTTTGATGTAATATATTTCAACAGTTGAACTTCTTGCGGGAAAATATTTTTAACCAAAAACTATACAACTACAATCTGCTTAGTCTAATCTTGAGTAGTACCGTGTCTTAGTTGAATTAGTATTTTTATTTCACACGGTATAATATCTTATACTCTGTTCACTTGAGCAAAATAAAATCACGTGATTTCGCCTGCTTGTTCAGTATTGGACAAAGCCAAACAGAAATGCAACGAAAAAGACCGAGACAGCAACAAGGAAGGCCCCGGCAACGTTCGATACCAGTCTCGTGCAGTACTGAATACATCATTTGTCTAGTTGATTCAGATACAGGGTGTTCCCAAAAAAAGAAGACGAGTCCATAACTCCGTTATTTATCGGAGGATTTTAATTATCTGGACACCAAATTAAATGGTTGTTAATAGGCTATAAAGTGGCCTAATAAATTCAGGTATAGCCCCATGGGCTTCAAGGATAAAATGTCAAAATATTTTTTTTCAAATGGGATTACATATTTTTTTGTAGTAATTCTGATAGAACTTTTTATTCTGAAAACAACAGTGTGTCACAAGTATACACTTAAATACCAAAAATTCACAAAAAAAAATGCAAAAAACGCTACTACCGTCTATGTTCCATTTTGCGCTAAACATTGGCGGCATATCTGCGCAATCCAAAATGTTATTATTTGTCATTTGTTTTTCCAGCTACCTTAATTTGGTTATTACATTGTAACGCAATGCATTTTGATAGCTTTTCCCTTGGTGCTCGTCATTTGTTTCAAAAGTTAGTGTTATTTTTTTTATGTCAAGTTACACTTGTGATACATTGTTGTTTTCAGAATTAAAATCTCTATCAGAATTACTAAAGAAAAGTATGTAATCCTATTTGAAAAAAAATATTTTGACAGTTTAATCTTGAAGCCCTTGGAACTATACGTGAATTTATTGAGCCGCTTTGTAGCCTATTAACAACCATTTAATTTGGTGTATAGATAATTAAAATCGTCCGATAAATAAGGGAGCTATGGACTCGTCTTTTTTTTTGGGGACACCCTGTATAATGAACTTATGCCCGATAGATCAACGATCACGGGAAAGTTTTAAAATCAATGAAGAACAGACAATTTGAATGACTATGACAATCGTTAATTTTTCTTAATTTAAAATCAATTTTTTAGACCGCTCGCAACAAGAGGTGGAGCTTCGACGGCTGATCGCGCACGTGATTACTACATTGTTAAAGTGAACGGAGTATAGCACCAATCGTATTAAGGCAATTTCCAGTATAGGCAACCTTTTTTTTTCTTGAGAAGGCTCACAAATATTTCTTGTTCGTCAGTTTAATCTCTTATCCCATACCGAAAATCTGATTCCTCAGGATTTTCAAAAAAGCTTTTTATCTGATTATGAGATCCATTGATGTGGTATCAGTGCAGAAAAAAATTTAGACAAGCACTGATATCTATGTACATGTCAAATCGCGAACTCTGATGTTTTATTATTAAAATTCTAAAAAGAAATTAAATTGTTGTTTTCCTGTTATCTCTTTGACACCTCTACGTGTATATATCATTGTCATATCGAGTACTCATATTGTCACTTTTTTACAATTTGCTGCTTCAATCAAAGACACAAAAAATATTCCCCCAGCCTGTTTCATAAATAATAAGCATTTTAATTGGTTGGTGGACTCAATTCTCTCTCTTCTCTATAAATTATGACCCACATGGTTGTAAATAAAAAATTGTTTGTACAAATCATCCATTTTTACTTAAAATGTACTGCGTTTTAATATAAAACAGCTGCGTATGTGTGACAAGAATAGGAGTTACGTAACGAGGATTATCTTTCGGAAATTAATTAAGGTGACTAAATACATATAACGTCACTCTACCGAATTAGTCGTAGGTGTGTCACACTTCATCAAGTAGAAAATTAAAAACAAAGACTCAAAGTATAAAAATGAACTCGCTGCCGCTAGCAGCAACTGTTGATACATTCAGCGCAACACTCATCACAACCGTCACAACATTCACAACTCAGACACCAGTAGCAACAAACACAATCTACACAGTCACAATCACAACACGTGCACAACTGCGGGTCCAAACACAAGATGCAACAACCTGCTGCAGGAAGTGGATTGTCGTCGGCGTCGAAGTCCTTAGTACGTGACGGTTGCTGCAGTACTACCTCATTTTTTCGATTTATTATCTCCTCCGGAGGTTCTTCCATTTCGGGATTATTCAACGGTACTTGCTGCAAACAAATGTTAAGTCACGAGTCTTACGTAATCGAGTGAACTACCTGGGCAGACCTGTCGGTGCCGACCACGGTACTGCAAAAAAAAAGTCGTTACTGTAGCTTCTGAGGTGGTAAGGCGGCACGAGTGAAATTCGAGCGGTTCATTTGTCGAATCACAATTACCTGACACAAATACCCATTATTACGGAAAGAGGTGGTGCTGAGAGCAGCTGCGGTGATCATCTGAGTGCTTGTGTAAGACTGGTCGCAGCGCGGTTAAATTTACAACGTTGATGAAAATAAATTCGGTATTGTTCGAGCTTGTTCGTAAAAATATAACATGTTTGTTGATGTGCTATCGATTTGCATACCGCATCAAGGTTAACCAGTGTATGATTGAAAAAAAATATTTGCGGAAGTAGGGGGAGGCGTGGAAGGTGGAGCATTGGGTCAAATTTGATTGTACGTTTTTTGTTAGGAGCAAACTAGTCGATGCGAAGTGTCGTAAAAGCACAGTTGTAAATTATCAGGAAGATGTAATTTATTTGATTGTCAAGCGGTGGGCGCTCGCTTGATACATTTCTTAACGTTGGTGTTTAATGTTTTGTTAACAAAATAATTTAAATTTGTCACATTAGTAAAATTCTTGGCAGTTGAAAGATATTTTCTCATGAGCCAGAACAATAAATTCATTTTTCTTTCTCGACACCTAACGAAAAGAATGAGGTTTTCTACTCGTGAATACCTAGTTGACGAATCGATGTTGGATCTAGCCCAAGTGAATATTTGTGATGATATGTTTAGAAACGGAAGTTAGTGAAATTGACATTTTTCCAATTCTTGGATATTTTCCAATTCTTTTTATTTTTGGCAACCATTTTGTAAAAGAAAGTTTCAAAAATGGTGTCACAATCATCAGAGTATTTATAAGTGAAATAATGTTTGCCATTAACGACAAAAAAATAATTATTTTAGATTTTTATTACAAATACAAACAATTTTTATTTGACCATCATTTCACCGTCATCCTAAGTTTCAGTTTTGACAATAATATTTGTACTTGGAGAACTGGAGACCATTTTGCACCACTTCCCCCTACTCACTTTGAAACGCACAAATAATAAAATCATTGGCTGGTAATATTGCACAAGCGGGATCTCAGAACTCAGATGTAAACATGCTAATCCGAAACTTCCAATGACAGTCAAATATGTAAATGCTAGGTTGCCGTTTGTATTTTTAGGGTGCGTTTGTTTGAATAAAAACCCGAAATTTCCAATATAACGTTATTTAATATCTAAATAATTATTTAAGTAACAAGGGCGGTAAGTGCGTTTTAGCGGTCGAGGGTAATAGTGTGATAGTGCGGTAATAGTGTTCATTATTAGCCGAGACCGGTAGCACTACGCCCTTAATTGCATGATCAGAAACATTAATAAAAACAGAAAACACTTTTTCTGCAGTAGATATCCAAGGGAGGCATTTGCGTTCGCATTTGACAACGCAAAGTTGACATTTTCCGAGGAGTGTTATTTTGCCGCTTTATTGCAGCAAAATGATAAAAATAAAAAAAATATGGAGAATAACTCCAGTTTGTAACACGTCACTTTAAATACGATTGTTCATTACTTCATTAGTTACGGGTTGATGTCCATTCGGGCATTTTTAAACACGGCTTGAATTTTTCGGACACATATCAAGTGGGTAATTTGACATTTCGCAGAAAAAGTATAATATGCAACCCGTTAATAATCTTTTTAGTCACGAGTGTAGCGTGATCTGTAATCCGTGGTGCGTTCACAATCGACATTTCAACGCCTACTCTGACAATAAATTTAAATGAACACCCGATATAAAAGAATTCGGTAGTCGTAATAGCAGCAAAACCAGGAAACAACTTTGTTTTCGCCATTCTTAGACTTATCAATTATCGTTGTAGACTGGTATTCAATCTGGCAACGTCGCAATAATCCGATTGCTATGTTTATATTTGAGATACCGCCTGTGCAAAATTACCAATTCAGTATACCGAAAAGATGTCCTGCGGTCGGTGCGGTTATTATTGGAAACTCTACGATGGTACCACCCCCGCGGACGCCGTCGAAGGCGGCAAAGACGCGAAGGGGGTGACTTTTTACATCGCTCTGGTCTATCTGAAATTAGTCAATGAAAAACTAGCGGGGATGATCATCCCCAGCAGCCAATCCGCTTACATAACATCTTTCGGCATAGCTCAAAATGTCAGAAACGACGCCAACACCGAAGTGAAGGTACTGTCCAAATGATTCTAATAATATGTATTTCCTTTTTGGATTTATATTTTAGATATTGTGTAGCGCTCACAGAGAAGCGTTCGAATGGATAACGACGAAAAGCGAACATTTACATTTGCTGACAAATCGCGAGCTAGTTCCCGGTGGGGTTGTCCTGGGGCAAAGCATGTACATTGGGAGGGTGCGTCACGACGGGGGTGTCGTCGTCGGGAAAGTGTTTCCGCACAATTTTATTTTCCAAGGGTTGTGGATACCGTCGAATGGGACACATTTTCAGTACTTGTCGTACGAGGTGTTGGCGTTTAATCCAACAAAGCTGGGAAATGGCGGAGAAAATAGTAGTGTGGACTTGATCATTGAGAATATTTTTCTTGACTTGTAAAGTTAAGAAAAAGTGATAACAGATGCTGTATCCGATTGGCAAAGTCAAGGTCGAAGAGAGTACTACTTACCAAATAATTCGACGAATACACAGTGTGTTTTTCTTGTTTTTGTAAATTTTAATAAAGATTTTTGAAAAAAAAATAGATAAAACTTCTGTTGTTTTTGGTTTCAGTACCGAGAGTTTAGTACCTACATTGTTTTCTGTGGTTTTAAAAAAATTTTAAGTTAAGAATTTCGTTTGTATTCGTTTTGTGCAAATTGAGGTAGTGAATGAAGAACTGCTTGAGTTTTATTAAAACATTAAGAATTTAACTTTGGTAGCTTTTTGGCAAAAAATATGCATATAGTTACTCAAAACTAATCTGGTACTCGGTTTCGCCTCGTGCCTGAAACCTACTTTTCCCGCTGTAAAATACCCATTCCGTACATTAATGTAAGTAACTATATTTTTTTTATGTCCCAAACGTATCCTTTTGACTCTGGATCAAAGTGATGAACTTAAGAAATCCATCCGGATCCTGATCGATGACGTCAAATACCTAAAAAAAGTCATCCTGCTACAAATTTCGCTGTAACTACTCTATCGCATGGAATACGGAAATGTCATTAAGGATCGACAATCCCAATTCACCTGTTGCACTTCAGCGACACTTGTTGCACTGTTTGTTCACTTGGTACGCTGGTGGGGAGATCACACGAATAATCATTTGTTCACGTCACTTCTTCAGCCTTGCAAAATGTAATGAAGAAAAAATTTGCAAAAATACATATAAATTTGTTTTATTTGTTGTCCGTATCGCATTTCCTGATGCAACACTGTTAAATCTTGCGCAAGTAAATTCTTGAGCGATAAATCACCCAATTAAAATCAAGTATTTGAACTCATTGCAATTTTAGAACCCAATCTTCTGAGCGAACTGTTTCTGTCTTTGGCCAAATATGGTCAACAAACAACGTGATGATTCGTGATTGTTCGCGATGTTTGCCTCGTTGACCACACGTGATCAAAGAAACAACAAGAAACGAGTAGCCAATCCCATTTCAAAATTTTGTTGCCAAGCAAGACAACGTTCGTCTTTATCGATTGCTTCTGTTGAGAGTTTGAATAGATAAATATAAATTCGTAGTGTTTCTGGTGTATAGTTTTTGTCCTTACGGTGCCCAGATGGTTGGCAACACTTTCAAGAATTTTTGACACAATTTTTATTTAAATCGATGACACACGTGTTCCCTCCCTTTCCACAACAAGTTAAATCTCGCATCAGTACGTGGAAAGTATGTCCGGCGATCAGGTCGATTATTATTGGACACCTTACGACGGTGCCACCCCCGCGGACGCGGTCGAGGGCGGCGTGGACCCACACGGGGAGACTTTTTACATCGCTTCTGTCTACCTGAAGCTGGTCGACGAGCAACTGTCAGGGATGATCATCCCTAGCACTCAAACCGCCGACATCACCTCTTTCTTCTTGGCCCTAAAAGTGAAAAACGACCCCGTCACCGAGGTCAAGGTATTTACGTTGTCGACAACTCCCGATTGTGTTTTCACTCGTTTTGCAAATTAAAAATAGATCCTGCGTTGCGCTCACAAGGAAGCTTTCGAATGGATACCGACGACAAGCGAAAACTTGCACTTGTTGAGGGATCACCATTTGGTGCCAGGTGGGAGGTTCTGGGGGCAAGGTATGTACATCGGGAGGATCCATCACAACGGGGGTGTCCTCGTCGGGAAAGTGTTCAAGCACAAGTCCTGCTTCCAAGGGTTGTGGGTGCCGCTGAATGGGACGTTTTTTCACACTCTCTCCTACGAAGTGTTGGCTTACGATCCTAAGAAAAAAGTCACGGAGAAGGCTGGCCAGGAAGGGGCTGGTTCCACTTTGCCGTACACTTCTGGTCAAGAGGGCGCTGGTTCAAATGTGACATCCTTTTCTGGTCAAGAACAAGCCGGTTCAGCTGTTTCATCCCTTTCTGGTCAAGAAGCGGCTGCTTCAGCTGCACCCTCTCTTTCTGGTCAAAAGGAAGTTGGTTCATCTGTGGCTTCCCTTTCCGGCCAAAAGGAAGCTGTTTCAACTTTGCTATCTTCTTCTGGCCAGGAAGAAGCTCCCAGTAGCAATGATGGCAACACCCAAAGAGTCGATTAATTTAGTAAATACTTAATTTGCAGTTGGTTGGCAAAACGCTCAAAATTTTTCCCGCAATTGACAATCGTTCTATTTTTAATTAAATGTGTGTGATGTACACACATGTGTGCCCCTCCTCCTACCCCCACCCTTCTTCCTTGTACAGCGCTTTACAAGCTGTGGTGCAACACTCCAGTACAAGTGCAACGCGTGTTGGCGCACAATGTGCGAGTACAATTGGCGAGTTTACGACGGTACCACCCCCGCTGACGCCGTCGAGGGTGGCAAAGACGCGAACGGGGTGACTTTTTACATCGCTCTGGTCCATCTGAAATTAGTCAACGAAAAACTAGCGGGGATGATCATCCCCAGCACCCAAACCGCTTACATCAGCTCCTTCGCCATCGCCCAAAACGTGAGAAACGACGCGTTCACCGAGGTCAAGGTATTTGCGTTAGCGGCAACGTTCCATTATTGTTTTTATTTTTATCATTTTAAATTTAGATTCTGTGCAGCGCTGATAGGGATGCGTTCGAGTGGATACCGACCACAAGCGAAAACTTGCACTTGTTGACGAAGCACCACCTGGTTCCGGGTGGGATGGTCTTGGGGCAAAGTATGTACATCGGGAGGGTGCGTCACGACGGGGGTGTCGTCGTCGGGAAGGTGTTTCCGCACAGTTTTATTTTCCAAGGGTTGTGGATACCGTCGAATGGGACACATTTTCAGTACTTGTCTTACGAGGTGTTGGCGTTTAATCCAAAGAAAAAGGAAGGGGAAGAAATACAGTCAGGGGTGGACGCTGATGTTGACGATATTTTTTCCGATGTCATTGATGTACGTGGGAATTTTTCTGAAGGTCCAGTTTGTAGGGAAGGATCGAATAATGGCGTGCGGTCCGCGTCTGATCAGGAGGAGGCTAGGTCACGTGGGGTATCCCTTTCTAGCCAAAATGACACAGATTCATCCTTGCCATCGTGTTCTGGTCATAAAGAACTTAGTGATGGCAACAATGACAACTAATTGATTGAATCTTTTTCATTTTTCTCTTAATGTCTGATTTAGTGATTCATTTCTTATTGTTACTAAATTTAATATATTTTACTTATGAGCAGTATAATTATGCCTACGTTACAGTCGCTATTTTACTAATTACATAATTTATATTTTTAAATACACTAATCTATAACGCTGAGGTTTTTGTTATTGCACTATTTGTTATACATAATACATTTTAATATGATAACATTGTTTCAATACTTTAAATTCTTTTTTCTATTTTGCGTTTATAACAAAGCTATTACAGCACTCAAAAAAGTGCGTTAATAGCTAATTTGAGTGCTGTAATAGACCAGTACAAGCTTGGTAATTTTCAATGTCAAACATCAAGTGCCAAACGCCAAATCACGCTAAAGAAACGACATAACAATAACTTCAAATTGAACTTTCAAATGTTCCGCTGTAACATTTGTGTTACCAACCACCATAAAATTTCCTAAATTTTAAAACTGTGATTTTTCATATAAAAAGGGTATAAAAAGGCGCAGAATAGAAAAAAAATGATATCTCGCTTATAAGGCTTTTCGTCGTGCCCTAAACCCGTGCGTGCTACAAAATGCTCGTATCATAATATACTATTAATTTTTGATTAAAACGGTAATAATTAAATAATTCTTATCGGTGAGGAATTATTGAATATTTGGTTGCCTACCATAGCAACTTATAAATAATAATAATAATAATGTACAATGATATACTGCGTGGCAACTAATTCTGGAATAAATTCAGTAATTTTAAAACTAATGACATTTGCCGAAAACGCTGAAACAGGTCAATTTTTATTTCACATAATGTTTATTTTAAGTTGCTTGTTCATGACGTCATCAATTTTTGAGCTATGACATCACACTCATTTTTTTTAATGCAATGAAGGAGATAACGTCACAAATAGGTGCAGTAATTTAAAACCAGCACACTTTAAAATAAAAGTTACCTGTTTTAGCGTTTTACAAAAATATCATTCCTTTTGAAATTACTGAATTTATTCCATAAGTAGTTTCCACACTGTATAATAATAGCACTTGTGAAACAGTTCAAACTTTGAAGAGAGTGAAAAATGGAGTTCTTTTCACTCAACTCGATTTTATTTAGATATCAAATTTTATCCAAAAAACAGGTTTTAATGTTGGACTTTTTATTTTATACATCAAATTACAAATATAAAAATCTGGGCTAAGTGTTTCACAAGCCGAACATTTTTCTTTTCTTTTGCAGTATGAGCAGAACGAGCTTGAAATCACAACTACTTGCGTGCTTTCGAGACTCAGAGGTCTAACTCAAAAAGGAACGTTAGCCCTACGACTTATCTTACACAATCAAATTTTTTTTTGGGTCCTTTAAAAGTCCTATTTCGTTTCATTTCGTATTGTAAAAGTTAGTGGACGTAAATTTCTACCATCTACCTTGCTCACTCGGTACAAATAGTGAGAACATCACAGTTAGAATCACAATATCCGTAATCACAGTCTCCACAGTCACATTGTCCGCAGTCACAATTCCCACAGCCGCAATTTCCGCAATCACAAATTCCACGGGCACAATCACAAACTCCGCAGTTGTACCTATTCCAAATTTCCCACTCACAACAACCGTAAACTGAATCAGTAGATATAGTTTGTTGTGGTAGGTTGCTGGTCAATTAGGTACTGGATCGATTCTTGTTATGTTTGATATCATTTGGAAGCATCTGGAAACATTTTTTACATAAATTACAAGATTTAAAAATAGATAAAATACTTGCTTTATTATAAAAAACGTATTGTTGTTCCATAACATTAAAAGTTGCGGACGGAATCACCCCGATCTCCACAGTTTCAATTTTATCAATCACAATCGCCGCCCCCACCGTCACCGCCACAATCGCCGCCCCCACCGGCATCGCCACAATCGCCATCCCCACCGTCATTATCGCCACAATCACCGCCATTGTCACCACCGTCACAATCTCCACAATCACAATCTCCATCACAGTCGCAACAGTCCCAGCAGGAACTGGCATTTGTCTCATCATGATGAGATTGATAACCAACATAACCACTTGGATCGTCTGTTCGCGTAGGTTGTTGAGTAATGACAATTGCCTGTTTCCGTCGACGTCTTTTTTCTTCTTCGCTTTCTAGATTTTCCAGTTCGATCAGGAACGGCTGAAAATAGCAACTGTTACCGACTGAACCATCAACATAAATAAAGCGTCATTACACTAGTTATAGTTGGTTGTTCACCGATGACTGTCTCTTGTCGGCGGTGAATTCTTTCTTCTTCCGGTTCTGGGTTTCGGGTACTAAGAAGATCGTCATCCAGTTCGGTATCAAACGGCTGGAAATATTAGTTTAGTACATAATGGCAAGAGTTGGTAAACAGACTTACAACACTCGCTTGAATGGAGCTGTTTGGAGCGTTTCCCGAAACAGAAGTGCTGCAAGAATTGTTGTTAATTTTTCTATTAGAAAAATGAACAGTCTGAGACAATTTACCTCACGAGGAGACCCATTCTGGTTGCAGGCGCGCCAGCAATAATACTAAACAGTAAACTGCTTTGGACACTTTCCAAGTCTGCAGGTCTGCCCTCGACTCACAACAAGTTCGTGGATCGCGCACAAAGATTCAAGAGGTTGTAGTGGGGATTGGGTTTATCCGGCAAGTCTGGTGACGTTCTCGAGGTTGAGGTCGTCGGCAATAATCGTTATTGATTTTTTTATTTAATTTTCTTTTAGAAAATTCGAAATGTGAAACGAGTCGGAGCTGCTTACGAGATTTTATTAATCGATGTTAGGTAGATCGAGTCACCCCGCAGTCACAATCACCACAATCGTGATCACAATATTCATACTCGTAGTCACAGCCTTCGTCGCAGCGGTCACAATAATTACCGCTCAAGTCACCGCAACAGTCGCAGTTGTGACTATATGGGTCATATCAAGATAGTGATGGTTAGATGATGATTAGGGGAAGGCTGTTTTTACTTTTTCTTTTTTTTTTCTGATCAAAAGAAGGCCGTTCAACTTCGCCATCCCTTTAATATTTATTTTAATAATAACAATGTAATAATACGGTGACTAAACATTTTTCGATCAGTGATGTTAAGCAATGTCGGTCGGGGTCATTTTTTGGATGCGACCACCTGGGGGAATCCTCCCTCCATCATTACCTCAATAATTTATAACTTCATTGCTTGATTTTAGTTTTATTTGTAATGCATTATGTCGTATGTACTAACTCCCACATGCATCTCACGTAAAAAGTGGGTGTGTAGCAAAATATTCATTACTTGGTAGAAGTGTCCGTAATGATAAGCAAATCCGGCCTGGATGCCGTGGCCCCTTTTTTATTTAATAATTCACTTGCCTCTTGTTGTCCACCTTGTGTTTGCTTGTTCGTCTTGTTGTCTTTAATTCAAAATGTTTGAAGCAATCAGTACAAATATGTACAAGGACCACATTTAAAGAAAGGCAAGTTATCACAAATCGTACAGTTTTCTTCTGCACTATCAGTGTCGACAATACAGAAAGAGCCAAAGAATAACTTTACACAATCGGAATTTTTTATTGACTTTTTAGAACAGTTTTAAAATTGTCTCGTTACATAATGTTGAAATTAGTGAATTTAAATTTCTGTCAAATATGTCACATAAAGTTAATTTTCAGTACAAAAACTGCAAACGCAGCTGCAGATACATTCTGCACAAAAAACGAGCGCCTCACCACAATCACAATTTCCACAATCACAACTCCCACAGTCACAATCTCCACAATGGCAGTCACAATCTCCACAATCACAGTCACCATTTCCGCAACCGCAGTCACAATCTCCGTCGCAGCAGCCACAATCACAACAATCGCCGAAACAGTCGCAGCTGCAACAATCGCAGCTCCCACCTCTGCAGCAATCTCCATCTTGCCCCACGTCGTGGTAGTGGTGATGATGTTGGTCAACGTGACAGCAGAACCAACACGAATCACCGTAAAGGTCGCCGACAGTAATAATGTTGTCAGTACTTCGTGTGGGTTGCTGAGTGATGACAACTGTCTGTTGCTGGCGGCGTCTTTCTTCTTCTACTGCCACCTCCGGATTTTGCATTTCGACTGGAAGCAGCTGGCGGCATGCTTATACTTCTGTGGCGGCCTCTGGATTTTGGGGAGTCGGAAGGTTTTGCATTTCAAGGAGAGGCGGCTGAAAATAATTTGATAACAATAGGTGTTGAGTTGTTGCGGTGAAGATTTACGGCACTGGATGAGGCGGGATTTTCTGGAGTGTTGTCGGCGACGACAGCGCTGCAAGAAAAATGTTGTTTTTTGTTTCGTGAATCTAAAGCTAGAAATGTGTCGTTCGATTCTATTTATTTTTTAACGTGAACCCTTTCTTATCAATTATTTTTATCGAATTATATCTGTAAGAAGAAACACACCCAAGTAGGTGTGCATTTAAAGTTATCTATTTAAAGGGAATTTGTTGCTTGTTATATCGGGGAATCAGAGATAGAAAATCAAATGAAATCTATAAATACAAATATTGTTTTATTATTATTACATAATTTTATCATGGTAGAAAGGAAATTGGTAGGGGAAAGTGGAAAAATGAAGGCCACCTGAACGATATTGTCGATGATTGATGTTGATATTGCAGATTCAAATTCAATAATATTTTTCTTTTGTCGTTAGAATCGTCTCACTCTGTTCTATTTGATTCTTTTTTGGCTTTAAAATTTTTTTTTAATTGTTTTTACAAACGTACACGTCAGTACTTTTTTTCCAATTGCAAAGTTTTTCATGATTTCGTTAGTGAGTGCATATTCTTCCTATTTTAGTTAATTTACAGTGATAGTTAACATCAAAAATAAATTAACTTTGCTTAGATTTAGTTACCCCAATTTCCAGTTTCAATTTCACAGTCACAATCGCCAACCCCACCGTCATCACCACAATCGCCACCCCATTGTCGCCACCGTCGTAGCCATCACCGTCACAATCTCCACAATCACAATCTCCATCACAGTCACAATGACGAATTATTTTCGAGATATTTTTGTTTCGTTTGAGTGTCACCCACTTGTTCGTTTGATCGATTTGGCGGGTTCCTAACTTTATCTGTTCCCCTTAAGGTTTAAGTCTAAATGATTCTACACTAGATAAGATAGATTTTGTTCTCAAGGCGAAAAAAAATACGTTCAATGTGGTAAATCTTCTAAGGAAGGCAAAACACGTGTCTAGAACTTTGGTCGTACCACCCTCTGACAGATGTCACCCAGAGCTACTGTTCTTTTTCTATTTACAAGGAAGTTAAAACAAAATGTAACTGTATTAATTTTTAATTTAAATAAATAAATAAAAATAAATACTTAATTGAATCATGTTCGGTTTCCTATCACAGCAACTGGTGAATAATAACAATAAAAATAATAGAAATAAATAAAAATAAATAAATGAGTAGTAATAGTAATTATAATATACAATGATAGACAATAGACGATAAAAATAAGAGATCATAATAATAATTTTTATGTTGATAAGCACTGCACTATTACTTGATAGTAATATCCGTAATAGTGTATGTACTCCGGCAAAATTGCCGTGCCGCCGGGTGGCGGAGGGATACCAAAATCATGTACCTACATATTAAAAAAAAAAATGCGGTAAACATGGCTTTGCCAGTTATTTCTCAATACTATCTTGATATGTACTAGTAACAGAGGTAAAGAAAAACAGCCCAAATTCTATACTGAGTTAAAAATTACTTCTTTTCATTTCACTCGAAATCTTGTCCGGCATAGGTACCAGATTTTATACAAAAAAAAAAAACAAAACAATTTGTTATTAAACTTTAACAAATGCGAGATCTTTTGCTGTTCTGGAGACACAGATTTAAAAGTCATAAAGGAATTTCAAAATTTAGCACCAGGCATTAAAATCGGTGACCGAGAAGGTTTATCACTTTTAGGCTCTCCAATCTTTGACCAAGGTTACAAAAACACTGTCGAAAAAACTATAATTATAGTTGAAAATCTTTTAAACAAAGCTGAACTCCTTAACAGACACGTGGCTTATACTTTAATCAAAAATTGTCTTTTCATACCAAAATTTAATTTTTTATTAAGAACAACTCCATTTAGGAAATTTTCTAATTATGTTAATTCTATTGATTCTTCTTTAAAGTCTTGTTTAGAGAGAATACTTAATTTACGTTTAACTGATTTACAATGGCGTCAGTCCACTTTACCGATTAGATTTGGTGGTCTGGGAATTCGTCGCATTTCCGATATTTGCCTCCCTGCTTTCCTATCTTCAATTAATGGGGTTAAAAAGCTTGTTTCTTTATTACTAAATTCAACGAATTGGGATAATATTAATATCAAACGAATAATTGCCCCAATGTCTTAATCTTTAATTCACCTAGAGACTTGGCTCGTTTTAAGGCTTTGCAATGCAGAGAATCAGGATCTTGGTTACATGTAATACCTTTTCCTAATATTGGTACTCTTTTAGATAACACTTCCTTCCAAGTTTGTATTGGTTTAAGATTGTACACCTCATATTTGCGGTCTAAGTCTAAGAAACTGACTTATCGCGGAATCAGGCGATTCAAAATCAAGGAAATTCCTTTTCGAGAGGATTTCCCTTGCCATTCAACGTGGAAACGCTGCAAGCATTCGGGGCACTTTTCTAGATTCCGTAATATTATCGGAAATTTTTGTATTATAAAACAAAAATGTTATGTAATTATGTTATTAATATAAAGATTTTTTATTTATATATTAAATTAAGTACAAATGTAAAAATATCGAGTAAATGTTTGAAGCAAACAGTACAAATATGTACAAGGGACACATGTGAAAAAAGGCAAGTTATCACAAATTGAACAATTTTCTTATGCACTGTCAGAGTGTCGACAATAAAGAAAGAGCCACACAACAACAACTTTTTTTGTTCGACACTGTCAGAATTTGAGAATTTTCTCCTATGTGAACGGATTTTAATAAATGTCACAACTTGTCAAAACGAAACGTCAAGGTAATTTTAAAGGTTTTAAGCGATTTGGAGCCTTTAAGGGACTCGTCGAACAAAAAAACGTTGTATTCAACTCGTTCGTGTGTAAATTGGGCCTTTTTTGGCACGCGTGGGCCATTTTAAAACGCGAGTGAAACGAGCGTTTTAAAGGCCCACAAGTGCCAAAAAAGGCCCAATTTACACACAAACTCGTCAAATAAACTACTATTACACAATCGAAATTTTTATTGGCTCTTTAGAACAGCAGTTTTAAAATTTTCTCGTTACACAATGTTGAAATTGGTGAATTTAAATTTTTGTTAAATATCTCACATAAAGTTGATTTCAAGTTTTAAAAACAGCAAGCACAGCTGCAGGCACATTCTGTACAAAAAACGAGCGCCTCACCACAATCACAATTTCCACAGTCGCAACTCCCACAGTCGCAATTTCCACAATCACATTTTCCACTGTCACAATCACAAACTCCGCAGTTGTATTCACAATCTTCCCATTCACAACAACCGTGTTCGTTGCCATCACTGTCTCCACCGTGTTGATGACAGTTACATAGCCAACCTGACGGATTTGGTGTTGGATCACAACTGAACCAGTAAATACAGTTCGTTGTGGTAGGTTGCTGGTCAATTACTCCATCTTCTTGTTGTTTTTGACTTGTTTGTCTTTCAGTTTTCAGTAAAATATCACAATCATTTGGAAGCAGCTGGAAACATGTTTTACGAAAATATCAAGATTTAAAAATTGATAAAATACTAAAGATACAACACTATCTGGTTCAGAATTGTTCTCGCCGTTGACGCTGTTATTGTCTTCGCTCATGATACTAAAAACAGTTTACTCATTTAGTCCGTTTTAATTTCGTGACAAACTTCAACTCTTACCTCACGAAAACGCCCATTTTATCCAATGAAACAGGATTATTCGGTACAGCAGCTTCAGGGTTTGTCTCTCAGTTGACGTGTTTACACCCAAGGCTCTCGTATTGAACTGGTTGGAAGCTTGCCAGACGTGGGGCTTAATTCAACAGTTTGGAAATGGTTCGTGAGCGTTCACGGCTTTGTGTTGTTCTCTTATTGGGAGAATTCCGATGACGCTCTTCAAGTCATGGTCATAAACATTAATTATAAGTATTATAATAGTTAGACTTGAAACACTTCATTAAATTCATAAATATTCAAGATTGAAAAAGACATTTTTTTGGAAACAAAATCACAAAAAATGAGTTGGTAACATCCACAATTGTTAATATTGTTTAGTACCGTGCGATCGAAAATTAAAAAAATCGAGATTGCCATGATTAATACGCTTCAGTTGGCAGGCACGTAAAAATTTTATACAAATGTTATCAGAATTACAATAGTAACTGTCATTCCGGACTTTCAAGGCACTTACCAAAATACTTGCCTTAATTATTTTGTTTTTCCATACCTGAAAAACAACGTGTTCAAAAACAGGCCTGGCACAATTCCCAAATTAATGCAAGTAATTACTGATAACTGCAATTTAATTGATGTCCCGACTTTGCGAAGGTCATTTGAAAACATGAAGCGAACAGAGTAGCATTATGTTTGGAAGCTGAAGGCAGACATTTCGAACATGATTCTTTTACAACCGACAGGTCACACATAATTCACACCTTCATGAAAATCAAGATTTCAACGTTCTCAAAATCACTAACCTAACTTTTAAGACTGACATCTGATAATTGAAATTTTAACGAATTGCCAACTGAAATTTTTGATCACACGGTATTATACTCGTAGTATTGTAAGCAGTAAGTTAGTGTTGTTAAGTAGTATAGCGCACGGCTGGTCATAATAATATACTTAAGTAATATAACTGTCGTTTTTTCACTTGCTGCCATTTTATTATTGTCTCTTGCTTTTCATTTTCATTTTTTAATGAGGAAATGATGTTACTTAAACTCAAAAAAGCTTACGCTGTCCTAAGTTATTTTCTATAATTTTTATTTCACGAAAAATACTTCTTATATTATGACCAGGAAAATGTTTTTTTCTTTCTTTCATTTTTTGTTTCTTTCTCTCTTTCCATTCTTCCTTCAAAATTTACTCTTCACATATCCGATTCATAATATTTCATTTGATTTATTTTCAAGTTAGGACAAGCATTAGCTAAGTTGTGAAAGGGCAAGAATCATTTTTACATTTTTACCCTTACTTTCAGTTTGTTCATTTAATTTTACTGTTCAATTATTACCGAAGGTTCGGTAAAATTCACATCAACGTCAACCATATTTAATATATTTTTAAGAGCGAAACAATATCAGTAATGTTGTCATTGTCAGATAGACCTAGAATATGATTACTCAGCTTTATTAGTTTTATTATTTTATTGAAAAAAAAATATAATTTACGCACATTCTGTATACCTAGACAGTAAATAAATTGACACATTGAAAATTGATAAATGTTGAACGTTAATTACCTTAATAGATACTTCATTGTACAATACCTACGTATTAATTAATACATTTGCCGTTTAGGAATTTTAAAAGCTGCAGTCACAATCTCCACAATCACAATCTCCGCAGTCACAATCTCCGCAGTCACAATCTCCACAGTCGCAATCTCCGCAGTCACAATCTCCACAGTCACAATCTCCACAACAATCGCCGCTTCCATCTCCGCAGCAGCCACAATCACAACAATCGCCGCTTCCATCTCCGCAACAGCCGCAGTTGCAACAATCGCCGCTCCCGTCTCCGCAACAACCTCCATCTTGACCCAGGTCGTGGTGGTGATGGTGGTGATGGTGGTCAACGCAACAGCAGAACCAACACGACGAACCACCGTAAGGGTCGCCGACAATAATAATGTTGTCAGTACTTCGTGTGGGTTGCTGAGTGATGACGATTGTCTGTTGCTGGCGGCGTCTTTCTTCTTCTGCTGCCACCTCCGGATTTTGCATTTCGACTGGAGGCAGCTGGCGGTATGCTTCTTCTGCAGCGGCGTCCGGATTTTGGGGAGGCGGAAGATTTTGCATTTCGAGGAGAGGCGGCTGAAAATAGTTTGATAATAATAGGTGTTGAGTTGTTGCGGTGGGGACTTACGGCACTCGGTACGGCGGGATTTTCTGGAGTGTTGTCGGCGACGACAGCGCTGCAAGAAAAATGTTATTTTTTGTATTTTAACAGCTGAGAAGGCTTACCTTACGAGGAGACCCATCCTGACGCCAATGCGAGTGAAGTGGTTGTGCGATATAATTTTTGTGTGCTCAGCGTGGCCTAGACTACACTTCAATCGGGAAACGAAACGATAAAATTATCTACCACATGTGTCAAGTCCGTTGTGGATATGATTTTCGCACAGAGAATACCGCCATTGCATAATATGTTACTGAAGAGTTTTGTAAAAAAATAATGCAGACTCTTTGGTGTTATTCTTTGTTTCGTGACTCTAAAGGTAGAAATGTGTCGTTCGATTCTATTTATTTTTTAATGTGAACTTTCTCTTATCAGTTCTTGTCGAATTATATCGGTAAGAAGAAACACACCCATGTATGCACTTAGAGTTATCTATTTAAAGGGAATTTGTTGCTTGTCATATCCGGGAATCAGAGATAGAAAATAAAGTGAAATCTGTAAATACAAATACCTACTGTTCTATTATTATTACATAATTTTATCATATTTATTATGTGGTAGAAAGGAAATTGGTCTAATGTCTCTAATGTCATCATCATTTTTCTTTTTCACCTTGAAGATTCAAATTTAGCAATATTTTTATTTTGCCATTAGAATCGTCTCAATCTTAATTAAGGTGATCAAAAAGAGAACAAATCAAGAGTGCCACCTCATCGTTTGTTTTGTCGAAATTTTTATCTTGCTTTGAGTTGTACGAATAATTATATTTTCCATGCACAGTCGTATTATTGGTTGCCTACCTCTCCAAAAATCTATTATTAGTTAATTAATTATTAATAATAAATGCTTTATCTTCAATGGTAAAACCCACTTATTCTGGGATAATTGTTGCTTACAATTAAGTACAGTAAACGTCTGTAAACTTTTCTAGGTTAACAACAGCACATCATTGACGTTTCTTTGACATTTTACAGAAAATTCTCCATTATCAGATGATAATAATTAAAAAAAATTTTTTTTTTTTTAAATGCGCAATTATACTTAATTCCAACGCGTAAAATTCATGAGGTATGATTTATTATAAAGTACCGTTTGAGATCACAAATTGTCTACGCCCATGCAGTAAACGCTTATTTGCATAGAATTCAGCTACGACATGACTGAGAATTTGCAACGCCTGCTTTGATTTGTTTTCTTTTTGATCACTTTGTATTTGATTCTCTTTCGACTTTTGAAACTTTTTTAAATTGTTTTCACAAGAGTAAACGTCAGTACTTTTTTCCCAGGTGGACAAAGTTCTAGGTTTTTCATGATTTCGTTAGAAAGTGCATAATTCTTCCTATTTTTATTAATAATTTCCAGTGAGAGTTAACATCAAAAATAAATTAAGTTTGCTTAGTTAAGTAACAGATGAAATTCTGTTCAGTAAGAATATTTGAAACACCGAGGACAAGAAGAATTAATCTTACGAATTTAATAGCTATCAGAGAATGATTCTTTTATAATACAATTACCTCATATTTAATAATAATCACATTAAAAACTTAGTTAAAGACAAAAAACAAATGACAAAGCGGATGGTAAATTATAGAGGACTCAATCGCAGTCACTCTAGATGTGATGGGTAGGCAAGCACCCACACAAGAGACCTGTTAGTTCTTCCAAAAGAAATTAAAAAACCAAAAAGAATTAATTGTTATATTCCATCAATATAATACTGAAGATATTTGTCAGAATGTTATAGTTACCCAGATAGCAACAATTATATAAAAAAGGAACACAAATTCGCCGCCAAAAACCACCAAAAAATCAACAAATGACCAAGACACAACTTCACGCCGTCACTCACATACCAGCCATACAAGGTTATACGCAATTTCCATTGCTCTCAGGTAGCAAAATTTTGCATGAAGAAGACAAACGACGAAAGCTTGCGTTGAATGTAATTGTATAAAGCAAATAAGTGAAATATTTAAATGAATGGTAGAAATCGGTTCATTGAACTCTATCATGCAGGGTCATAATAAATGTTTTTACATCCTAGTTGATTGTGATTTATGTTGTAGGTACGTATAGATTTGACGCCTCTTCAGGAATTGTCAATTTCACATTTGACAATTCACACTTGTCACTTTGGGGTTTTTATTGTGTATAACTTTCGAAAGTATTAATTTTAGTTAGTGCAGGAAGCTTAAGAGTTTTTTTCGAGATGCGATAAAAATTTGATTTGCACTTAAACGTGAACAGTTTCTTACTTTACCAGCAAATGAAAATAGTTTTTCATTTCTTATTGTTCAAATATTGGAGTTATTCAGTGTTGCCCTGCAAAAATGAATATCACTACCAAATATTCCAATCAAGAAACGACTATGGTAGTCCATGTTAGAGATGTAACCAAAAGATTTGTTCAAGTTAGAAGTGTAAGTAAAGGAATATTTTTTAGAATCTGAACAAATCCATAAACGTTTTCCAAGATTTGGATATTTTCAAGTGACAGTTTAAAGACCGCAGAAAGAAATGACACGATATTAGTCAGACGATGGATAAAAACAAATAATGGAGAGTCAGATGTCTGGAAATTGACAGTAAACATTTTTTCTTTAAAAAATACACCTGTCTATGATATGTTTTTGTTTTTATAATTTATCAATAAAATTTTAATCAATGGTAAACAAAACCCTGCTTTTTAGGCAACCAAGTAATCACATTAATTTACGTTTAGCATTGTACAGTTACTCTATGCATTGAAGCGACAAATTTCGCAGGTAACTACGATACAAGGAACATTCATAATAATCCTGTACATTTGCACTGGAGAAATACATATTCAAAGAATTGTTTATACAAATTATAAACATTGTTAAAATTTTGAACATTACGTTCTTGTATCGTCTTCTTGTCGATTAGAGTTTTTTTTATATAGTTCAATATTTCACACAAAAAAGTTAAGTAACTGTGATAGTTCAGATGTGAGAGACTGATTTAAAAATCTAAATCTTGTGTAAACTTTCTGAAAATTGAATGAGAAAGACATCATCGTTAGAAGCCAACTATATTATTGTGATGAAATTTTACTAATTAAAATTTTATTAAGATTCTTTTGCTACCTGCTCAAAGAGATTATTATTCAGATAAGAGTTTTTACTTTTATTTGTCAAATTACCATCATTGCTAATTAGAAACAAACTGGTTCGTCGTAGAATTAAGAAAATTATGAGAAAAACTAGAAGAATAGAATTACTTTGTTATGTTGCCACTCTTACGTCATCTAGCCCGACCAAATATGCATAACAAACTCTTTATAAATAAATAGTTATTTATTATACAAGACGATAAAATTGTATTTTATCTTCGAGAAGATAATAAAATTTTATTGTCGAGTATAATATTCTAAAACATTTCTTTTTAAATCATTACTAATCGTGTCAGGTTTTAAAATCTCTTTAGTATGACCTTTTCATTTGAATAGATAAAACACACTTTAACATCTGCTATAGAAATAGAAGAAACAAAATTTTACTATTGTTTCTTTTTGTAACTATTCACATCTTGAAGATGCTGAAAATGATTATAGTAAATTTTAATAAGTATGTATTTAGCGATAGCAAAAAGCGTTTTTTCACGCCCGGCGTCAACCAACCGAGTCTTTACACCCCGTTAACGTTAACGACCGTTAAAACTTTTCGAAAAAATAAATAACTTATGAACTTGGCCGGTTTAGGTTAAATTTTCCAAATTATTTCATTTTCAATTAATTTTCATATCATTTGGAAAAAGTTACTCTAATAAATTTGAATCTTTCTTAATTTTGGAGTTTTATTTCTTACGAAACTGTTCCACATGATAAATAGCAAAGCACTATTTCAAAAACAATTTTAATTGAATCAAGTTTTATGGTTTTTAACCATGGAGATATCAATGTAAATAATTAATTTTTTTACGCTGATGTTTGTTGTGTTGTTCTTATCTATCATAGATAATATAATAATATACTATCGTATATAGAATCCAATGTCAATGTATGCGAAATTTTTTAGTTTTAAGAGCTTAGCCCCAAATATAAAGATGTCGCTTGTAATGTTTCTAGCACAGGTTTCTATAAATACGTATCATTTTTTCACGGCCTCCCAAATATAGACACTCGTCTCTTTTTCCGGTCAGTCGCATTCGAAAAATGTCGGTTTTTGATAATTAAAATTGCTATTGATAACGTAGAACATATAGAACGCAAAGTCCGTTGTAGATTTTGGAAAATCATACTCATAATATATTTCAAAACGTGTCTCTAGGAGGCCGTGATTTTTTCTTTAAATTGTGACAATAAAAAAATGTCAAAATATAATTGTCCAGTTTTTAAATGATTTAATAAAAACTTCTCTCGGCACCGCTTTCCGAACCCTTTGAGAGATCGAATTAGATAGAAATTCTTTTGCCAAAATACATACATAGAAAACTAAACGCTAAAAGACAAGAAATTTTTAAAAAGTTATCGAATTTGTGGAATTAATTTTGCTCCAGAAGATTTTACCAATGATGGAAGACCAAGTCATAGTGCCTATCCCGAACAACCTGCTTTTGAAGGTAAATAACAGTCAAAGTTAGTGGTTTGTACTTTTGTATTTTTTTAAATGTATTTTTCTCGTTGTAAAAATAAATCAGTTTAAATATTAATTGATGTTGTTCTTACTTAGAAAAAGTATCTCCCTATTGGTAATTGAAGGTATTTATGAGGCATTTCCACTGGAAATGCGTAGTAAATACCTTTTAGTAAAATAAAATAATAAAATCCATTTTTATTTCTTTTTTTTTTAATAAAAAAAAATGCAGAGGGCGCTCTTGTTTTATTTCAAACAAACTCCCTAAAGTTTGCATTCTATATACGATAGTATATTATTATATTATCTATGTTATCTATCCAGATACGGTGACATCTTTTGAAAATATCACCAAACACTTAAATTTGATTCAGCGTAATCTGTAACTTAACTAGCGAACTCTGCCATCTAGGAAGCGTTTCTAAAAAAATTACAGCTGGATGTTGTATATCAGAAATCTACAGTTCAATTTATTTATTTATTTTAAATGCATATAATTTTTTTAATGAATACATACATTTATATATCCTGTAAAAAAAATTGTCACCGAGTCCGCTTGCGGCCCAGGCAGGACAATCTCGAGAATGTTAAAGGATTTCGCGGTCAAGGTGTACACAACATTTTTTTTTCTATTTTGGTATCATAAGTGAGTCTTTGTGAAACTAAAAGTGGTGTCACAAAGGAACTTTTTGTGAAACTGTTTTTGATTTTTTTTTTAATAGGTATTACGTTGGTATTTCTGTAATAGCACGCTGGCCGGCGTCCGGCATCTCTTGCGAGCTCCTGTTAACAATTAAAACCATAAGTTTCACAGAAATTCCCCATAAATCATGCCACACAAAAGTCCCTAGATTATTTCGTAATTAAATTTTCGAGTTTTTATCAAATTAATGCGACCAAAGTAGAAAAAGTAGTACCTATATTACACACGTTTTAAGACGCACTGTGACGCTCGTTCTGTTGGACCACTCCTCACTGCATTCGTCGTGCCCCAACTAACTCGTCTTAATAATATACTATTGTACAACCGAAAATTTGTAATCACATATGATAAAAGGAACAAATAAAATGTACTTCACTGTCAATAAATACATATAAATTCGGCTTACATGTCGCTATAGAAATGACATAAATAAAACAATTCATTTTGTAAATAATCGTAAAAATATCGGAAGAGAATTGTAGTGATGTTTCAGTTTTCATACCCGAAAAATCTAAACGCCAGTCTCACGTGGAAACTTTGATTTGTATCAAATCTTAAAATGACGTTTACTTTAACGGGCGTCGTTAAAAGCAACGGCCGTGAAATTGGATTTCGCAGCCTGTTTTAGGTACCCGAAGTGCAGATTTTGCGTACGGTTACACAAAAATATATTTCTTCTTATTTCTAGTTCTAGTTACTAGTTAGTAATGTGCTAAAGAGACAAAATATTCTTCGATAAATTTATTTAATCTCATGAAGATAACACAAGCGTCAACGTGACAAATACAATAAATAATTTAAACTTATACAAATATTAATGATATCACCCAAGTGTAAAGCTTAAAATGTTTTCTCTTAGTTTTATAGAACGTTCAACTAATAACTACCATACCCGTCAATAAGTTGCGACATCTATGGACCCCCTTAAAAATATGTCTTGCATACGATAAACACTCTAGCATTATTGCAACATCGAGAATGAAAAAACATCACATTCAGATGTAAAAATTCGATATGATTATAATTAACCGCGAATTAGTAGCCCATGATCTCGTCGTCTTCGTCGTCGTAGCTGTCTTCGGTGCCGGGTTCGCCGAGGGCATTAACAAATTCTGAAAAATGAAAATCTTACCAAAACGTAAAAGAATTGGTGAGAAACTCACCGTAGAAGTCGATGCGTCCGTCACCGTCGACATCCACTTCTTTGATCATATCTTCGACTGGAAAGAGAAGAAGATTAGAGCGGTCAGGTAGGCAAACAGTCGCGCACTTACTCTCTTCTTCGGAGAGGTCCTCCCCCAGACACTGCAACACGGCCCTCAAGTCCGACGCCGTGATGTACCCCCTGTTGTGCTTGTCGAACACCCTGAACGCATCCCTCAGCTCCTTCTCCTCCTCTTCTCTGGAGAGCACGTGGTCGGGGTCAGAGCCCGCCCCCGCCGACCAAGCGATATCTACGAACTCCTCGAAGCTGACGTTGCCGTCGCCGTCCACGTCCACCTCCTGGAGCATCTGTTGGAGCTCCTCGGTGCGCGCGAACTGTCCCAGCGATCGCATCACTCTGCCCAGCTCCTCCTTGGTGATGCTGCCGTCGCCGTCCTTGTCGAAGAGCCGGAACGCCTCCCTGAACTCTTTCATCTGGCTCTTGGAGACCTCCGAGTGCCGCGTACCGATCCTGGTCGTCGGCTTCACCTCCTGTATCTTGGCCTCGCGCTCTTCATTCTCGCCGTTCGCGATGGTGGCGTCGGTGTCGGGGTCGGCCTGGGCGGACTGGCGGGTCTGCAAGCCGGGGGCGGGGTCGGTCAGGTCGTAGGTGTTGCGCCGCCGGAGGCAGAGGGAGTCGAGGAAGAAGCACACTTTCATGGTCGGGACGAGACTGGAGGAGGACGGGAGCTGCGGGTTTAAATAGGATGCGGGGATTACCACAAGGATGGTCCCATTACACACTGCTGTTACGTGACCGGGTGCAGTCTTTTCTGATGGGATTCCGCCTGTACCACACCACTGTTACTCATGCGGATATCATGGTGGGTCGTGCACGGTTTCTAAAGCAAAACTAGAGAAACGCCGCCGATAGGAGTTATCTTAATGGAGAGTGGTGTGACGTGGGCAAATATCGCATTTTTACTCAATTAGGAAAATACATTGTTCTAGTCATAGTTTGCATAATGAGACCATCGCTTATCGGGCATCGTTCGCTGATAAAAATAAATATTTGATTGCACGGGAGGATGGTGAGGAAACGTTTCGGTTTTTCGTACTCACCATCAGGTCCTTGATTTGGTTCACCAGAGGTGAAGACGAAAAAAAATTGTTCACCGCTGAAAATATTTTGCCCTCAAACTTCGCCACTTTTTTCACTTTATTACAACTATCTCCTTGAAATCTGGAAAGAATTTTTATTTGCTAAGTTATTACCGATTGGGATAGAAATATTGACATTTGAAAAATCTCGTTAATCATTTGATTGCGGTGGATAAACTACAAGTTTATGTAATAAATGCAAATTGTGGTTTTTATAATAATTCAAATATTTTTCCGGTTTCGTTCTTATATCTTTGTATTTATATTTACAACAGCGGTCGAAAAATCGCCCCTTTGTGTATCTCTATAGAAATGGTTGCTTTTTGAAACCGACCTTGAAACATTTCAAATCCTAGGAGTTGAAATGTCCACAGGCGGCTCGATCGAGTCAAATTTAACGGCATTTGAAGCATTTTAAATTAATTAAATTATCCCTATTAAAAAAAACCTCTAAAAAAGCGAAAGAACCAAATTATTACCCAATATTTAACCGGCGCCACCACGGTGCAACACGAGTCGCCCATGTGCTTGAAATAGTGTAGAGCATTCAGAGTAGAAGTGAGTCTTTTTATGCTTCGCCCAGTTGCCGACCTCAACTTCATTTCGGTCTTCAATCTCTGGGTTTAACACAAAAAAGACTCACTTCTACTCTTAATGATAATCGACTATTGTTGTTCTGCAGCTACAGGGTGTAACAGAAATAGGGGCATTAATTTTAACTGGTAATAGAACTCGTCAAAAGGAACAACTACGTTGTCAAACAACCTCGTAGGTAAAATTTCGGCACATTTAAAAAATACACCCTGTATATCATGTTTTATAAAATGTACGCCAATGCGAAGTAACCTATAGGAAATATGCTTTAAAGCAAGGAAACTGCATTGGTGTACGTTTTATAAAATATGATTTACAGGGTGTATTTTTAAAATGTGCCGAAATTTTACCTACGAGGTTGTTTGACAACGTAGAAAACTAAAAGCAATTAAAAAAAATTGTAGCTCAAAAATTAAATGTCATTTTATTTTTGGACATAGAATTTTTTAGACATTTTTTCCGAGTTCTACATGAAGCCAGTAGCTCGTGGTTAAAATATCAATAACACCCTGTATAATGAATTCCACCCGACGAAGACCAAAACCAAAACAAAATAAAAATCTTTTAAACATTTACTTCCGGGACTATTCGTACTTCACTGAACAGTAGTTCTTTTTCATAGAAGAAAAAATAGAAATGAAAATATCTACTCACGAGTGGGAGTAACACCAATTCACAAAACTATTTTTCCAAAAAAAAAAAACTTGCAAAATCCCGGAGTTGAGCAGTATTTTCGGATTCCGATGCACAGGATGGAGCAGATCGCATCTGACAATTTTGGCAGAGTGCGCTGATTTAAATGGATCACGAATTGCATAAAAATTCAGATCAAGATTATCTTCTTTGAAATTATTGCAATAACTTGATAAATCTAGCGGATGTTCAAAGGTTTACACAATCACTTAGACACCTCAAAAATATAAAAATACCAAGAATAATCTCTGCGGAGGATCGAAAATCTTTTTGATAGTGTGGAATACAATAGGTGATACAATCTGTGACCATTTTGAAAAATTTTCTGACTTTTATCGTTACTAGAGGACGTTTTGACTTATATTTTTTCATAAATTTCATTTCCAGACTAATAATAATGACAATGTTGATAAAAATAACTGGATTATTAACTACAACGAGATTGAAGGATTAGATTTATATTTAAATTAAAGAAGGCTTAGATAAGTTCTAAGAATTGTAATAAAAACTCTCAGATAATGTATTTTGTTTGATAATAAGTAAGTGTTTGTTCTTTGATGGCGAAAGTTATTTACAATAGAATAACACCATTATAGAATAACAACTGTAACTGTCCTTTAAACGTGGATACTTTATTGAACAAAAATCAAACATCTTTGTCTCTGTTTTTACATTAATTCTTCTAAATGTCAAATCTTTGATGCATTGATAACATCATGATTAAATCGTTTGCAGTCGATTTACTTGGGTAAATCTGGAGTATTTCACTAGGTCATAGATACAGATTAAAGAATAGAAAAAGGATGAGTCCAAAAAATAAAGTCGATCAAAATAAGATAAATAGCGTTTCCTGCGAGTACTTTCTGATTAGATTACAGACAAGATCTCGATAAATACGTTAAAGAGGTTTCGATGAAAGTTTGTTTTTTTGGTCACTCTCGAGTGTACAACGTTTAAAAAAACAAAAACATGTTTTTTCCAAAATGAAAAGTTTTGAAGGTTTAAATTTAGTAAAAACAAATAACTAAGCAGGTACTTAATAACTGGAATCTGGTCAAGAAATAAAAAATTCTTTGAAAGGATTCGCTGAATTGGAGTTGGATTGGATTGAAAGATATGTTTTCAACATTTAAAATAATCTGTATCTACGGCTGTAGGATAAATGACTCTTATCCCATCCATTTTGCGTGAGATAAGAACTTCATTACCGCACGCTTTTTTAGAATAACAACCAATTAATCAAAATTTAAATTTAACAAACATCTACAAAACAGTTGACATAACTATTTTTTATAAATATATTAATTACACAATTTTTGCAATTTGTTGAATAAACTACCGATGAAGAGAGTTGTTGTGAATTTTTACCTACTATATTAAATTCTGAGTTATTATTTGTAGTACTATTGTATTATAGTGGTCGATTCTCACTTTGGCAAAAAAAAATATTTTTTTAAATTCTGGGCGGTCGTAGATAAAATATTGTACAATACACGTATGATAACGCATCATTACCAAACTTGTACGATTACATAACTCGGCTTCGCCTCGTTGTGCAAATTTCGCACGCGTTTGTTAATAGTGTTCTTATTACACTTGTATCGTAAATATCTATTATTTGATTTGATTTTGGTTTATTATATTGATTAAATAATTCCACTTTGTATTAACGCCATAAAAGAAAATACAAAATTCCAAATTTTGTATTTTTTGAAACTGTGTTTACTTAATTTGTGTATCGTGTCTATCTCTCAGTGAGATTATTAAATTTTGAAAACATAATCACCTGCTTTCTATGTAAGAAACAACAGGGCGACAAAATTTTACATCGCGTCTAAAAATTAAGTATAACGGGCGTTCAGAAATTAATCCGTTTTCAGATGTATGTCAATTTAAGTCGCATTTGACGTTTAGTTCATTCATTTGTAAGTTTTATTCTAGATTATGTAGTGACGATACATATGTTTTAGAAAACTTATTTATGTATTTAATTTAATCAAGTACAAATATTTATTTATGATATACAGTAGGGAAGAAAACGAGCAATTTTTTTGTATTGTATCCTGACTTGTCAAATGTCATACTATCGAGGAATCTCTGTACGAACAATTTGTCAGTGCATTGTCAAATTCCAGCGTTGGTAGAATTCCTAAGAAGAACCCACTTGTTTGTAAAAAGATTCGTCAGATTCTGACACAATTTACTCTAATTCTTAATAATAAAAATGTATTAAAAATAGATTCTAGTTAATGGAGACTCCAGATAATTGGGAGAGCCGTCAAAAATAAAAACAAATCGCACCAATTATTTGCGCTTTTTAGCTTAATTGGGACATAATTACTTTATAATTATGACGTCATTTTAAATGTCAGCGCGTAATAATGATCTCAGTCGATTTGTTCTCGATGAGTATTGCGAACTTTGTGACAACAAAGAATAAAAGACAAAAAGTGTTAAAAAATTGTTAAACTTGAACTTCCTTAGAGAAATTCTGGTACACGACTTCAAATAAAAAATATTCTCCAGATAAGCGGTGTTAATGTATACAGGGTGTCGGAAAATTAACGTATTCCAAGTCGGGGGTCTTGTAGGGAAAAATCTCAAGAATCTCGAAAAAATAAAATAAAAAATATAGGAGGGGTCTTTACAAAGATATATGGGTCTGAAGATTCAAACTTTTCATCATGTTTTTTTTCAAATAAAAAATATAAATGGTTGACATTAATTTTGAAATATGGTGAGGATCATTATGTAAAATATTAAAATATTGAAAAAACACCTTTATCTCGAAAAAATAAAAGTTTTGTTTTTCCAATTTTTATTCAAAAGGGAAGTACAACATAGCTAGAATATTAATCAGGTACTTTTGAGCAAATATTGGCAACTTTTTTACTTGGTCAACAGGATGTCCCCTACTAAGCCCCGAACTCGGAATACGATAATTTTAAGACAGCCTGTATAGTGGCACCTGATTTAAATCCTATTAAAAAAACACTTGGACTTTAAAGCAACTGTGCGAACAGGAAGTTTCCAAAACCCAAACAAACAATTTGTATTTGAGACTAGATCCATGTTGTTAAACTAAAATGTCTTGAGGACAAGTCGGAACTGGAGCAACAGATGAATCAATAGAAACTTTGGTCTATTGTCAAGATGAGTTCAATCAAATATTGCATCCCAACATATTTTCAACGAGAGATTCGCCCCCGCGCTATTAATTTGTCTTCATTATTGTTTTGTTTTCCCGACATGCTCAACCAGACCAGAAAATTTAGCAATTTCCACTTGTCTGGACCTACATTAAATTACAAGAGCGTTGCCGGTGCCATAAAAACGAGCAAATCAATATAATCACATGTTTGAAATTAGTTTTAATTATGGCACATACCATAATTCACCAATTCATCATGCTGAAGTACAAAACAGATGACTGTGAACATATGGCCTCCTGCGATAAAACTTATTGAAACAGAATATCATAACACTATAGATATCGTGCCCGTTGTAAAATCCGATACTGTGGCTTTTATATGCAAATTATGTTAACAAACCGGAAAAATTACAGTTTTTGATGTCTCGGTCGTGAGTAATAATATAGAATCACAAGTAATGACAGGAATTGACTTAAGTTATGCTCCGGCGACACGTCACGCCACTGTCGTTACTGTCATTAGTGCACCGAGATTTTTTTTGCGAAGGAGGCGTGTCTTGCTGATTTTTGAGCTTTCATTTTCCGGTCGAAAAAGCAAATCTGAGTACAACGCAACCGGACCGAAAACCCCCAAAACCACCCAAACCGTGATACTCACATACGACGTCAGTCGAACACAACAAAGCACACTTTGATCATCCACCCTGCACCAACACACTGACAGAAATAATCTCATTGCTAACTAGATTTAGCATCCCTCGTTCCAAGCGAAACGACAAGGTGGGCTCGATGCCCAAAATTTGGGCAAAATCGGACAATCCTGTACGATCCAGAGCAAAACTCGAATCTGTGGCGCGTCCAGACCGGAGGGGCCAGACGAGCTTTCGAGGGGGGGTTGCGTGAGGGCGGCGCGCAACGAGCCCACCTCGTCTTGTCGCCCCTTGGCGGGGATGCTGGGACCCGTCGGGGGCGGCGGTCATGCGCTCGATTCGTTGCGCATTTCGGCGGAAAACCGCGAGAAATGCCATTCGGATTGTTTGATTTACGACATTTAAAAATGTAATAAAACGCCCCCGGCTGCGGGAGCGGGGGTTGCGTTGTTTTGTCCAAATTAGTCGAGGCGGCTGATTAAATTAAATTCGTCGCACAAGAATAATGACAGAATATAGCCTAAGGGAGTCCGTTTCGGCTCAGGGACGCGAGGGTCGCGGGTTCGATTCCGACCCAGGGCGAAAAAAAAAACGCTATATTCTATCTCGTGATTCGGAAGTCACGTTAAGCCATTGGTCCCGGTCTATTGAGTTGGTCATCACGCCCCTCATAGATTTGTAAACCAGTCCTAGACTGTGTAACAACATTTTTTTATAACAAGAATAATAATGGTGGTGAATATAATTTTGTGTGAATGACAGGTGCGGTTTTCTTTTGGGAGGCACAGAGGAAGACCCAACAATGATCCAATTTACGTTCAAATTTGTATTCATTCAGCATTAATTGAAGATAATTTACTCTGTCGTATTATCCAATTAGACGCCATTTCGTCCTGATGGATGGACGCATGAGAAATTTCACTTTAAAGCGACCCGCATCTCCTCTTAATCAGGCGAAAAATTGCCGGGTGTGGGAAGGATGAGGATGAGGGGATCGATAGTCGAGAGTGCGACATATGGCGAGGACGGAAAGTTCGACTGTATAATAATAGAAGATAATGACGAAAAGAGGATGTCGGAGAGGAAACGATCGGTTTATCGGGGGCGAAAAGATTGCTCTTGGGGTGAGACCCGCTGTCGGAAAAATTCGACCGCCGTGTCGAACGATGGGGTGCCGATTGGTTTTATTCAGGGTGGAGGGTTGACTACAATTTGAAATTTTTGATCGAAAAGCAAGAATTGCAGAGATGCAGGTTTGATGGAATGGAATATTTGGGACAAGATGCCACAGCGTCCAGGCCGGATTTAATTAATTATCAAATTTACAGTAATTGGGAAAGGGTGAAATGAAAAAAAAATCTTATGGGATGAATGCCACTAGGTGCTAATCTGTCAATTTGAATGTTTCTTTTTCTCAAAAGAAAGGCCAACAGGTGCTGAGATAAATGTGGAGTTCCCCAGGGTTACGACTTAAGTCTCGTTTTATTCTGAACCGTACTATAGACACTAGGTTGGATGGAATGCTCTCCTACATAGATGACAAGTTCTACGTTCCTTTGTTCCACGTGAAGTACTACAACAATTGCAAGAAATACATTTTGATCGTAACGGTACAATAATGGCGATCATGGTTTAAATTTAATTCGACAATTTACGATTTGTAAAATATGTGGTTGATAAGCTTATCAAAGAAATTTTACGTTGCTCTTAAAAATCAACATTAATGGGTACTAAAAGAAAAATATATTAAAAGCAATTGCATATATTATGTTCTATCCTTGACAATTTTATTCGAAATGTCAAAATTTTGCAGTTGCTTTATTTTTAAATTTGGAAAAGAATTAATAATATCATTCATTATCGTAGTACCAAACATTATCAGGAACGACTTATCCAGGTCTTTATAACGTACTAATACTTTTATGAGGGTTGGAACGGTTAGGACAGCCCATTGCTGTCTCATTGTTCTCATTATCAATGTCATTGACTCATTTTCTTACGTTGTTAATATGTTTCGAATTCTGAAATATTTTTTTTACATGATCATTGGATTTTAGTGGTTTTTGCTCACTGAAAATAGTTAGCAAAGATGGCAATTGAATCACTAGTGCGGAAATAATATTTGCAAAATGAATGTTTTGATAATTTGAATATTAGTAACTAAAGCTTGTCTTATTTTTGACTTATTTAAATTTGTAACCTGTTATTTAGATTTCAATTGACGAAAAAACGTGAAATTACTTGGGGTAACTCCTGGGAAAATTCATGCTAAATGCATTGTGTGTTGGTATCACTGATTAAACTAAAATCAGTAAACCAATCACAAACACGCAACAACAAAGCTAACATCTTTTGTTTCGAATTTTGTTGATCCACGTTTTGTTGTGAAAAACTGTTTTCGTGAGTTCCCTGTTGGGATAATTTTGCAGAAGTTATTGCTTCAGTGATTTTAACAGTTATGAAAAATAGTGATGCAGCTAGATTCAACACGCAAGAGCAAATGTACATTTAATCACTTTTATGGTTGAGGTCCTCACCTTCGGCTCAGACGCCCAACTTCCGTGATTAAATGCACTACTTTGCTCACTTGTATTGAAAATAATTAATTTAACTGCTTTTAAAATTTAGCAGAGCAGTTACAGAATACGCCCCATATACTTTTATAATAAATAACTCATTTAATCTTATCAATCCAAGATTAATTGATACAAGTTATATTTTTTTTAAATTAAACTATGAAAAGGTTAATTTAATTTTCCCGAATCAATAATTTTTTTTTTAATCGGTAAAACAACAGTAGATGTCGTAGATGTAGTGTTTCCATTGTTGCCAAATTTTTTTACATATTTCATTAACGCAGGTAAAAATTATTTTTTCAGATCAAGATGGCGACGACGCAAGTCTTATCGATGCCACACAGCGATGCTGAAGGTAAAGTCATTTTAACATCTTTCTGAGAAGTATTTCGCCAACAATAATCCGCATGATCTTATTATAATCGTAACGTGCACACTATCAGGACTGATTTTATCAAGATTTTAAATTTGGAATAAGTATCCAACAATAAATTTCGATTAAAAAAGTTGCGTCATATATTTTCAATGCCATCCTTATCACCCAGGTTCTAACTTTAAACACGGTCGGCTCATGTAACAGTGATAAGAGGAAAATTAAAGGATTTACGGTCTTGCCATCCAATAAACTGACGATCAATAAATCAAAAAGGAAGGTCGAGATGATCCAAACAGACAAAATTTGGATCTTCTCATATACCGAGTGGCCACCAAAGCTTTTACATATTTCTTTTGTTTCTGAAAGTAATTTTATAAAATGTCGTGTAGTGAAGATTTTTGAAATTGTTTGGGTTCTAAGAAATTTCTGGACTCGTTGACATGTGTAAAAAAAGGGCGGGAAAGAAGAAAGTGTAGATAAATGAAATAGTATATAATGGGAGAAGTACTAAAAGGAATTAATGGAATGTTAATAAAATTAGAGACCGGGGGAGAAGCACTAGAAAGAAGGAACTGGAAAAATAATAAACATATAAAGAGATAAACTGAGAAAAAAAAATTAACGGAGAAAATCGGTAGAAAGAGAAAAGAAACTGTACATTTACAAAGATATGAAAGAATAAAAAATAAAAAGAAATTTCTGGAAAATTGTTACAAAGTGGAAAAGAGACAATTAGAACATTTAAAAACAAAAACGAAAAAGTACATGTACTGAATGACAGACAAAAAGGTAGAGAGAAGTTCATGCAATGTAAATTAGGTTGAAAAAAATTTGCTCGTTAAGATAAATAAATGAAAGTTTAATAAGTGGTAAAAAAATTACCTAAATACATACATATAAACATGAAGTCATGAATCCAATTTACGTATTATGTTCTTTAAAAAAATTCAAATTCTCAGAAAAAAAAACAAATATGAATAATAACTACATAATTTACAAACATTTAAAAATGATTCACCAAGCGTATAGTTAGTTATTCGCACAAGAGATAATATGTAGTCAAATTAAAAAGAAAAAACATAAGGTAAGGAATAAGAAAAAACAAAAAACTGCGACAAAGTAGCTCTTTATGCACAATGAGAATAGGAAAATAAAGTGCATCTGGTGTTACTGAAATATTACTAAAAGAGAAGAAATGCAAAACCATGACTGAACCGTATAATAGTAGATTGTATAAATATCATTAAGGCAACTGGGCGAAGCACAAAAAGACCTTCTACTCTGAATGATATATAGATACTATTTTATCTTCAAGCGGATCACAAAAAAAAAAATCAGACATGAACTCATTTACTTTCTTTTGCTGTATATAACAGGAGTTACAGGAAAAAAATGAAGTAAGAATCAGGAGGACAAAAAAGGAAGGCAATTTTGAAAAATGAATCGAACAATTTTTAATGGTATAAATGTAAAATCACATATTACTAGAAGAGTAAAAAAGAGAAGATAGGAAGGGAAAAAGAACAATGCATTTTAAAAATGATATAATAATAACAGACAAGGTTAAAGGTTCTTTGAGGGAAAGGATAATCACTTCAAGAAATATAAGAGAGGGAAAGTAAATTAATTAGGACATTGCCAAAGAATTAACATTTGGAATTATAGAAACAGAGAAGTGGTTGAAAAATTATTTTTAGAAACTACAGTAGGATATTTTGGAATTGTCTAACCAAGGATGTATAAGTTCGTTGTAGAACTTAAAGTTGAGATCACTTCCAGAGAAATGAAACACCACGGGATACGGTAGAAGACATTTAGACAAAATTTCGTCATCTTGATGTTGATAATTCAAGATCATGAGAAGAAACTGTTAATGAATCCCTCGGTATAGCAGAGTTTATCAATTGGTTATCAATTATCATGTTTGTATCATCTCCAGTAAATCTCTCTTATTTGCACACCTTATCGTCGAGTGAGAAACCTTCGCGACCGCCGCCCTCTCACGTGACTCCCTTCGCAGGGCGTCCTCGCCCTCGCCGGATATCCTGGCGGGTTCGTTGCTCCTGCAGCAGAGCCCGAAAAATCTTTAAGGACGGCGTCGGGGCCGGAGCGCGCATGCACCGGGGGCAGATCATGCCACACAGCGGTCCATCTGCATTAACCACTCTGTACATCTGTCACTGGTGCTAGAATCGCGTCGCGCCACATCCGCACCGCCGTCGCATCCGCAACCGCTCCACCACTCGCGCAACGACCGTCTTTGCGAAAGGGTGTAAGTTGAGCGAGCGACGAATCATGGCTTACATCTCGCGATTATTTTTATTTTCCGTTTTTTTTACAGTTTTTCAATTAAACAGTGCCGAAATGGTTGACGCACATCTCGGGAAGAAGTACAAGCTCGCCACTAGCGAGAACTTCGACGAGTTCATGAAGGCCCTAGGTGAGTCGACGTCCGTGCGAATTTTTTTTTTTCTTGAGACGGGTTTCGGAGGTGTCGCGGGTTAAATTTAGCAGAACTGGGACAAGGACCCCGTTCGTCGTCGGATGCTTTTTTTCCTGTTAATTGGCGGTGATTGGAATCCGGCGAAAAGTGGGGCCCGCGTGGCCGTTTAATTCGTCGTCAAGTGAGAGTAATTGGGGTGATGCGTGAATCACCCCAATTAGTCTGACGCAACGGTTGTCACGAGTTTCCCCCCAGTACGTCCCTGGGTATTTGGCAAAATCGATTTCAAGGCGACGTGCTCAGATCTTTTCTCGCACCTGCAAAGGTGTGCCGTAAAAAACTACCAAAAGTTTAACACCGATTTTTGTTTAATTTGATTGTGGTTCCCCATTTTCCATTTTTCCTGTGCCAAAGTAACACTTTTGGATGACCTTGAAAATTTTCTATTTAAAAAATATTTTTTGCAAGACGAAAATATGTACCTATTCAAATTGTACAATGTGGAGGTGTTAGGTGGACAATTTTAAATGTTTTATAAACTTGCCATAAAATTTGCAATTCCGTCCATTTCCATGAAGCATTTCAGGCAAAAAAAAAACCGCCAAGAACATTCATAATATGTAAATCACTAAATATATACAGGGTGTCATTGATAAATTAGCAAAAATTGAGTCTTGTTTTTAGTTTTATTGTAGTTCTTCATTCCTCAATTTTTGTGGCTCTTTCAAAATAACACTTTTCGTTTTCGATGACCTTGAAAATGTTCTATTTGAAAGAATATTTTGAAACTAGCCATGAAATTCTCATTTCTCTCTATTATATGAAAAATTTGAGGTAAAAAAAAAAGATCAAGAACATTCATTGTATGTAAGTTACTAAATATATACAGGGTGTCATTGAAAAATTACCAAGAATCGAGTTTTCTTTTTAGTTTTATTGTAGTTCTTCATTTCTCGAATTATGTATTAGGCAGAAAATTTCAAATGTGGATATTTTTTTTTTCGTTTTTTTTTCCACTGGCTGCGCTCGTGCTTCTAAACTACTCGCACGTGAAGAAAGTAGAGCTTTATGCACTTGTTGCACAATTCAATGATTCAGTATATTTTGAAATTTTTCCATATTGGACGTAATTTTTGAAGTAAATCTTGTACATTTGAATCATTTGAACATTTCCACTATGGAATGAAAAATAAAATAACATCTGTCAAACAATAACTTAGTCGTGAGAAAAAATCAAGTAGAGGAAGAAATGTTAATAAGTGTGAGAATCACAGATTTTTGTTTTTTTTTTATTGTTGTTCTTCATTTCTCAATTTTTTTCTGTCTTAGTAGGTAACATGACCTTGAAAAGTTTTGATTAGACAAACAGATTTTGCATATTGCGTAACTTAATCTCGTGGTCTAGGACTACTATTGTAAAATTAAACAGACGCAGAAACCACAACAATAGTATATTTCAAACCAAGGTAAGAAAGTGCTTTCTTGCAGACCGCAGGCAAAGATTATAAACCGAGCCGTAGGCGAGGTTTGTAAGTGCCCAAGGTCTGCAAGGGCACTTTCTTAACAAGGTTTGAATACTATTTTTTTCCCTACCGGCACAACTTCGTTGAAAAAAGTCAAAAAAGAAGGTTATATTCCTGATTAAAAACGAAAATTTTGAGAATTGAATAGTAGGCTGGGTTATTTGTTTAATTAACTTGTCATCCCATTTGAAGATTTGACGTTTGTTCGAAAATTTGATATAAACAGGGTAAAGTAATCTACCTACCTAGCTTATCTGTTTATTTTCCAGATTATATGATTGATCTACCAACTTGCATTATTGAATTGGCTTTCATTTATCAATAACTTATTTCACTTTTGACACTTTTGACATTTGTATTTTGGTACAGTTTTACCATAAACATTTCATGATTAACTTTCTTACCTTAGCGAGAAAGTTGAATTTTCTCACCTCAAATGAGGTATCCACAGCCTACATTTCTAACCGGTAGGGAAAAAAAATATTTTAAATCGTAGAATGTCCAGAAAAATTTCAAATTTGTCACGAATTTCGCAATTCTGTCATGAGCATCCAAAATTTGAAGTAAGAAAATCAAAATAACCGTAATATTTAAGTCACTAAATATATACAGGGTGGCATTGAAAAATTTTTAGCAAATTTTTATTTTGTGGCAGATATCTATAGCATAATTTTTCGTTTATTTTTCCAAGGCTTTTCTGTACGATTTATTTTTCTGTATCAAATTCACACTTTTCTGTGCCATTTAGTAATGCCAATTTTTTTGTTTTTGAAATGGCACACTTTTAAGGTTCAATGTAACGAAAAATGAGGTATTGTTTGACTAATCTAATGATTTAATCAAGAGATATTTTTAGTGACAAAAACAAAAAACAAAAAACGAATATAAATAATCTTTTCAATTGTTTTGTGTTGTTGAGGAGTTTTTATAATATCGACTGTGTACATTATCATAAGAACAGTGAGCTGATAACTGGAAACATCTATAATATTAATAAAAAATCGAAATATATAGATTGATCCAGTGAAAATAAATCGTAAAGAATATATCGGGTGCTCATTTAAATGTATCTTCAAATTTGGCGTTGCAGAGTCGATTGTGAAGGCATCACTCGTCAGTCTGCAGAGTAAAAACCCAAACAATGCAGAAAGTGAGGTTAGATTTAAACAGCTGATCCATGATTTGCAATCCGTGGTGCGTTCACAATCGACTCTTCAACGCCAACTTTGAGGATAAATTTAAACTAGGTACTGCAAGTTGTTTTTTAATTCATATCATAGGCTTAAAGTGAGGTACTTAATTCATGTTTTGAAGTTTTATTATCTACGCAACTAATTATCTATACACCAAATTAAATGGTTGTTAATAGACTTAAATGGTTGTTAATAGACTACAAAATGGCTTAATAAATTCACGTCTAGCTCCAAGGGCTTCAAGACTAAACTGTCAAAATAGTTTTTTTCAAATGGGATTACATACTGTTTTTTTAGTAATTCTGATAGAGATTTTAATTCTGAAAACAACAATGTATCGCAAGTATAACTTCACATAAAAAAAATAACACTAACTTTTGAAACAAATGACGAGCACCAAGCGAAAAGCTATCAAAATGCATTGCGTTACAATGTAATAACCAAATTAAGGTAGCTGGAAAAACAAATGACAAATAATAACATGTGGGATTGCGCAGATATGCCGCCAATGTTTAGCGTAAAATGGAACATAGACGGTAGTAGCGTTTTTTTACTTTTTTTTTGTGAATTTTTGGTATTTAAGTGTATACTTGTGATACATTGTTATTTTCAGAATAAAAATCTCTATCAGAATTACAAAAAAAAAATATGTAATCTTATTTGAAAAAAAATATTTTGACAGTTTACCCTTGAAGCCCATGAGGCTCTACTTGAATTTATTAGGTCATTTTGTAGCCTTTTAACAACCATTTAATTTGGTGTACAGATAATTAAAATCTTCCGATAAATAAGGGAGTTATGGACTCGTCTTCTTTTTTGGGGACACCCTGTATAAAAACAGAAATATCTTTTTTCCCTACCGGTTAGAAATGTAGGCTGTGGATACCTCATTTGAGGTGAGAAAATTCAGGTAGATCAATCATATAATCTGAAAAATAAACAGATAAGCTAGGTAGGTAGATTACTTTACCCTGTTTATATCAAATTTTTTCAAATTTTCAAATTTTCAACGAAGTTGTGCCGGTAGGGAAAAAAATAGTATTCAAACCAAGGTAAAAAAGTGCTTTCTTGCAGACCGCAAGCAAAGATTATAAACCGAGCCGTAGGCGAGGTTTGTAAGTGCCTAAGGTCTATTATAAATTGTATACTGTGAAACGTTTTTTGGAAAATTTTAAGTGAATATCTTAGAATTTTTTTTTGTGATCTTTTATTTCGCAATGCTGCCATCACTTTGGAAAATGTGAGGTAGAAAATAATAAAAAATATTCATAATACCTAAGTTCCTAAATATGTACAGGGTGTCATTGAAAAATTCCTAAAAATTAGAATGTTTACCACATTTAAATTTTGTTACAGGTGTCCTAAACACAATTGTTTGTTTATTTTTACGAAACCTTTTTATCTCTTCTTTTTTTGTATCGAATTTAATGTTTTTGAACAATTGTAATGTCAAATATAGATAATTTTTGATTTTTAAATGTAAGGTGAAAAAATTGAAAATGTAACGAAAAAGAAAATATTTTTTTACTCGTCAGATGATTTAATCGAGAGATCTTTGTAGTAATTAATCTGGAAAATAAATAAATAAATAAACAAGTATGTATGTATAAATAAAATGTTCAAATTTTTTTTGTGTAATTGTGATGTTTTTATAAATTCGAGCATGTTGTTTATCATGAAAAAGTTAATCTAAAAGGAAACAAAAATGAAAAAGAATCGTTAAGAATACAAAATTTTTAGAAAATATTTTGTAATAATAATTTTAAAATTTAATGCAAATATCATAGTATCAAGTATATAAAGTAATATTTTTGAAATGTCAGTTTCAAACGTCAGTTTCAGTTTGTCTAATCATGAAACTTATTTATCAATTGCTCTTCATAGTCGTAAAAAAAGTATAGTAAGAATAGAATAGAATAGAATAGAAACTCGCGGATAATGGCTATTATTCGTTCGGCTGAATTACGCCACTCGCCTGCGGCTTGTGACACAAAATCATCGTCACGAGTAACAGCCATCATTATCCGCTCATTGAATCGTATACTATTTTTCACAATAATTGAAAAAGTAATTGTTTTTTAATCAGTATTATACTGAAGTGGGCCACCTGTTTCATATTTTGAAGTTTTATGAATTGTTTTTGTCGTAATTATTCTATTTTTATTTATTTTATTTTATTCTGCACGGACAATGATGTTGCAATAAATTACGTGTGCAACTTGTATGCAAAGTTCTCTTTTTTTATGTGAAACTAGAATACTGACTGCGCTCGTTTTTGTACACACGAAAACATTTTAAAAGGAGTCAACATCACTAATTTCTATTTATTTTTAATGTATTTCTTCATTTTTTATTTTTTTATTTTTTGTTACATAATACATACTTTACCATCACCTTCAAAACTTTTGATTAAACAAATGGATTTTGCATGTCACGTAACAACTTAATCTCGAGGTCTGTCACTATTATTACAAAATTAAGCACAAACAGAATCCAAAATAAAAATGTCGCGATGTTAGGCGGAAATTTTCAAATGGAAATATTTTGTGAATTTGTTTTCTTTTTTTATCACGAAATTCGCAATTCTGTCATGACGATCATAAATGTGAGGTCAAAAAATCAAAAATAATCAAAATATTTAAGATTAAATATGTACAGGGTGTCATTAAAAAATTACCACAGATGACAACTTTTACCAAATTTAGATTTTGTGACAGGTATCAAATATCGTTTTTTGTTCATTTTTACGCCAAATTTTTTCTTTTTATTCTTTTTTAAATTAAATTCACACGTTTCTGTGACTTTGTAAAAGTGTCATGTCGAGCATAATGTTTTTCTGTTGTAATGTAAAAAAAGATGAAGTTTTTTTTCTCTAATCTAATGATTCAATGGAGAAATCTTTGCAAAAAACTGTTCTGAATAGAATCAAAAACATTTAAAATCCAGTAACGTTGGCAGAGTTACCTTCTAGTATTTTTTGCTTTACATGGTTGGCAGCACTCGGCTTTGCATTTTCTATAAAAATTTACGTTTTTCATATTTCGCACTTGACAGATTTTTCCCCAAAACACAACTTACATCACTCAACTTTGTAAAATTTACACTAGAGAGATGGATATCTGAGTATATAATATTTAAACTGTTGTAAGGCTCTTACCAATACAAATATAGATTGTTTCCCTAATGCATACCTATTTGCCCAAGCATTAGGTCGAGGACGTTAGAAGAACCAAAAAAAAAAAACAAATCAGGTGTCATCGGTTTGTCCAGAGCCTATGGTTTTAGAGTTTTGTGCTAAATATATACAGGTGTGTCACAATTGCATCTGAATACTGATATCGAATTGCCCTCGTGTTTGAAAAATTCCAGATAATTTTGTTAGTGACCTACTCGTATCTACTACGCAGTCGGAGCAGACACTCGTGATCACCAACACAAAATCATCGGGAATTTCTCAATCACTAGGACAATATATGTACCTGAAATTTTTTTGAATTTTAAGTGAAACATTTCGTTCGTTAGAACGAGGACATCGTGTTCAATTTGTCCAGTTGCAGCGATTGCCACGAATTTTTTCTCAGTGCGTCTCTGTGTACATATTTGCCGACACATTAGCAACCAAGGACGACGATACAAGAAAAAAAATCAGTTCGAAGTCGACCTGTTATCACTTATCTTATCACTCTGCTAAATTCTGCGATTTTGGAGTTTCTTATCAAATATATACAGAGTGCGTCACGTATTACAGACAAAAATTTTAATTTCAGCAGCTTGAAAACTTTTGACAGGTGCCAAAATCATTTTTATTGTTATATTTGTCCTAATTCTTTACTGCTCTTTCCGATGACCTGAATGCCAAGAAAAGTTAAATATTTTTGGCACATCATAAAATAATTTCATCATCAATCAAAAAAATCAAACACATTTTCCATATTGGCATTACTAAATAAATAATTTTTTGACACATCAAAGATTTTTGACAGTTGGTAAAACATCATGTCCTATTTACTTTTTCCCAAGTTTTCTATTCCTCTCGTTCCGGTGATGATATTTTAATACTGTTGTAGGACTTTTAAGTACAGTTGGTTGCACGTTGTCAGAATAAAATTGACACATTTTTACAATTTTTTCATAGAGTGAAACCTTCTTACGAGAGATAGGTCAGGTCAGGTCAATTCTATGACATTTAAAAAAAATACTTTACAGGTATTGTCAAGTAGACAATTAATTGACAAATGCACAAAACCAAATTTACATTAGGAAAATTTATATTTTCCGTTTTTTTTTTGCAACCAACTGTACAACACAAATGAAACATTTATTATAGTCGTGCAGTGAATTTGTATTGTTAATGTTGGAGGAACTGCGCACTTTCTGCGATTGCTTAGGCTTAGACGTTACAGTTGTCTCTTTGCTCCTCCTGATGTTGACCGCTAGGTGGCTCTCGCCGCCGATTCCGGTCTCATCAATGTAACCTGACCTAACCTAACCCTCCCCAATTTAAATAAAACAAGCCAAACAATCAGTTTTTATTCGCATAACGCTCTGACACGTCATGAACTCATTTAAACTCGTCTAAAATCAGATCGTAAATATTTACAAGCAGTGTTTCCGTCGAGCGCGTGGAAAATTTACCAACAGTGACAATCACAATGTAAACAACGATAACTACGAATATATAAAAAGAAATTGAAGTGGGCTGTGATGTAGGCCGATACGTTGGCATCACTGTATTGGCGATCGCGGATGCAGCGACACTGATTACATAATGAATTTATTAGTAATTTTTTTTTTCTCTAATGTGGTATCAATATTTATGCATTTTGTTTGGAAGAACAATGGCTTATTTGTGTACGTTTTAATCGTTTGACGCTGATGCACTTTTAATTGAATCGACTTTGACACATTCGGCGTAAAAAACATACAGAGTGGGGCTGCGAAACCAGGAATCGAGCAAGTTTTTGATTGGTCGTTTGGAAACGAGTGCACGTGACGTTCCATTTCGCGATTTCGATGTCAGCAATCGACCAATTCGCCATTTATTACAAACAATTAACTTTACAACCTCTCTGTCAACAAGAAATTATTTATGTCATAAATGGCGGCCGTAAAATTTCTGACTAGGGGAATGAGAACTGGTGTGGAATTTTTCCTCCGCTCAGATAGGTGCTCCGATGATAAATTATAAAAATAAGTTCCCAATTAATTAGGCTTTATCAGAGTAATTGCGGTTGGGTGATAAAACTCTAATCTTTTAATACTCGTAGTACCCAGATGCGGGGAGGGGGGACGGTGTTAAAGCACTCTGTTTTTTCAAAAATTACTTCGTTTTCCAAAATTTTTGAAAATTTAGAAAAATCTGGCCCAAAACATTTTCATGTCGATTTTGTTACTACACAGAGTGAGTCTGCTATTGATACACATACACAAAGAAGAAACAGTTGAGGATCGATTTTCATTTACATATTTTAATTTGTACCAGGTGTTCACGCAAAAAATGTCGATGGAAAATCTACATGTTTTTGTTAACTCACTTTGCTAATTTAGAGTGAAAGTTAAATGTTTGTCCAGTTCTAAATTTTAATTTATGTCAAATTAATGTCAAAAATCAATATTAACTTTTAAAAATTGTTTGCATTTCGGAAACAAGAAGAAGAAAACTACAATTTTTCGTGCCTCCGGCCGCAATTTGATAAAATTTTGTACTAGCATCAGGCCTCGGCTATCGCCTCGGCCCACAAACCTTACTCGCACTCGCAAAAGTGCCGTTTCTGGCCTAGTGATACAAATAACTAGTGTTTCAAAAGATTTCAAGATAGTTTTCATTTTTTTTGTTGTTTGTTGTTGACAGTTGTCCACAGTGTTAAAACAGGACTTGACTGTTGCCAAAATGCTTTGGCTCATTAGGTGAAAAAACAAAATTGCTCACCCTGTAGAAACAAATTGTTGAAAAAAAAAATTTTTACAACAATCCCACCGCAGATGAGTACATAGTTATCTGAAAACCTACTTTCAGTTCAATTCAGTTAAACACTCTGTACTTTGGAAAACTAATTTCAATTTGTAACGTTATGTTTTGATTGAAGCTACATTTTTCATTTTGACGCTGTTATTCAATACACATAAAAACACCCTGTATATTAACGCAATGCTAAATATAGTGGTACCCAGTGAAATAATTGTAATATGTAAAAGCAAGCTGCCTGAATACGGTGCCTTTGAATGTGTAGCAACAGGAACGAATGAGAAAAAGTGAAGACATTTTGTATTATTTACGATTTGTGACCTTTGTCAAGTATTTTGATATTTTTGAATTTGATAATTTAAAATTAAAGAAAATATATTTTGTTCGATACGTCCCTAGAAAGTGAGGCTGTATCTACAGTGATTCAAAACGCACCAACTACTAGCAGTTGTAAAGAATACAGTGAGGCGAACAAAAAAAAAATAAAAAACATTTTTTTCCCAGCTTCAATTAAAAGTGTTAAAAGTTAGAAAATTTTAAGCAAAAATGTTTTTGAAAAAAAAATTTTTTTGTTCCAATTATACTAGACTAGACTAGAGTATTCATTCAATTGCGATAACATTCACGAATTAAATTCTTTTTCTTTTAGTCCATTTGCTTTTTTAAAGACCGAAATTTAAAATTTTTGTTACACAATTTTTGAATACATCTTTGTCAATTAATCATGTGCTTGTATATGTCAACAAAAAAAATCAAAATTTGGAAAAACAAGAAAAAACAAAAAAGCATCAGGAGAACATTTTTATTATTTTTTTCACTCTACTTTATACGATTACAAGTAGTTGGTGCGGTCGTTTAGTTGCACCCTGTATAGTTACCAGTAGGTGAAGGTTTCTCTTTCGTTCACTTCACTTTCGCTCATCGTTTTTCGCTCACTGTCTTTCACTCACTGATTTTCATTCAGTGGTAATTTTTTCCAATTTTTTCTGATAACGTAATTTTGATTTTTTAGGCAACATTTGTTACCTCGCGCACTTGCCTCTTCCACGATATCACTTTCTAAGGAGGTATCGAAGAAAACCAAATACAGCACTCGAGAGTAAGGCCGCTTTCGTTCACTTGAATTGCATCGTCTAGTCAGCTCCGCTTCGTGGACGAACACGCAATTCGCGTGAACGAAAGCTTTGCCTTCCTCACTCTTACTGTAAATAATAACTATTCATAATTTTAAGAATAAAGTAAGGTATTTTTAAAGTTAAAACGTCTGATCTGAAAATCTTGGGATATTTTATAATTTTGTTATTTCGATGTTTTTGAGAAGAAATTTCGTTTAACAATTCTAAAATCTGTGATCTTGGATATTCTTCGAAAATATTCGATTTAAAAAAAATTAAAATCTATAAGTTTTTTTTTCGTTGCCGGGTTCTTTGAATTATGCAATTTTGCAATTCTTTAGTTTTTCAAAATTTTGAAAATTTCTGCATTAGCTGAAATTTCTTAATTTGAACTAAGTATGTATGTTAAAAAACCTCCAGTTGTATTTTTAATTGTTTGATTTTATAAATATCTTACAAACTCTTTTATAATATGTACTATGTAAATTGAAAATTTTATTTTTTCTTATCTTCAGGTTTTGGAAAATTTTGATTTTTTTTCAAATTTTAAAGTTTCTTTTGAAATTCTCGAAATTTGCAAGTATCGTTCCATGCTGAAGTTTTTCCAATTTGAAGTACATATCTTAAAAAAACTGAAATGTTGAAGTTTCTATATTTTGAAGTGTTTGAAAACACACCTTTTAATATTTTACAAATTTATAAATTTTTATGTTTGTCGAATTTTTAAGATTTCCTTAATTCAAAACCTTCGAAATTACTTAGTTTTTGAAATTCCCTTCAATATTTTGAAGTTACGGAAATCGCTTGATTTTGCAATTCTGAAAATTTTGAGTTTCAAACTCTCACCAAAGATATCTCTTGGAACCAAATCTTTTTCCAAATATGTATTGTTCGTGTTTGTACAGCTGCGCAATGTTTACAACGTAACACATTTTTCCCGGTAACATTTATTTATGCATTAAAATCATTGTTACTATAAATTACATTTATTACGAAAAGTGACTCACTCAGCTGGAAAATTCTAGTCTCGTGCAATCACCTTAATAAAAAAATTTGACCGTATCTCATCTCACGAAGAAAGAAGTTAATTACTCTACCGGCGAAACTGAAAATACTAAATCAAATTATAATTTCTTTACGAAACGAGTGTCCACACTGCAGGTAGAATTTTTTTATTCCACCTGATTCCACACATTGTCAATGGGACTCAGATCTGTCTCCCCCACAACGGTTTCCATCACTTTACACCATTTTCTTGGTCCCAGTCACTTGTAGCCACAATTTGAACTGTGTCGCCGTGTGAACATTAGCATTATCTTGCAAACTGCCAAAGATATTTCGTGATCAGCTTGTGGTCTAAGACAATCAATTAGACCTTGCAGCATCGATTAAGCAATTGTAAATATTTTGAAAAATCGTGAATGTAACGGCAAGTGCACCTTGAACTTGTCCCAATTGTCACATTTACGCCAACGAGAAAATATCAAGAGTCATCATTAATGATATAATTCCGGATGACATTGACCTCGGCACCAATTGTTCTAATCTTCCATTATTTACAAGCCATTTGAATCACTCCTCGATAAGTCTTTACCTTTGATCCCTTTATCGTCCGAATTCGTAGGTAACGCCCCAACCTCCACATGTTGGTCTGCCAGTTTATCGTGCCGATCAGAGTCCACTCGACTTTTTACCGTCTGCCAACGCTATAAAACAGAGCGGCGACTACAGCCGCCTCAGTTTTTCTCGAACCTTTGGCTGTGTTAGTTTGGTAGAAGCGTAAGAAGTCGGTGCAAAATGGCTCTGAGCGGCTCCCTCGGCAAAAAGTACAAGCTAGATAAAAGCGAAAAGTTCGACGAGTACATGAAGGCCCTCGGTGATTAAAAGTGTTGTCGACAGTCATTTTTTGACGGGTCTGTTTGCAGGAGTGGGTCTGGTCACCCGCAAGATGGGCAACGCCGTCTCCCCGGTGGCGGAGTTGAACAAGGACGGCGACGAGTACACCCTCACCTCCACCTCCACGTTCAAGAACGTGGTGCTCAAGTTTAAACCGGGGGTGGAGTTCGACCAGGAGACTCCCGACGGCAGGAAAGTCAAAAGTGTCATCACCGTCGAGGGGAATACACTACATGAGGTGCAGAAGGACCCCAACGGCGGCAAGGAGACCGTCATCGACAGGACCTTCACCGACGACGAGATCAAGATGGTCGGTTGATCGAAACAATGAGACTTTTTTATCTGAAGGGGTTGTTGCAGGTGATGACCGTCGACGACATCACCGCCACCAGGGTCTACAAGCTGCAAGCCTAATTTTTCCATTATCTTTCTGTTGAACTGAGTAGACTAGTTTGGAGGTTTCCTAAAGAAGCCATATTCACTTTATTAAGTAAACAATTGTATCGAAGCGAGTTGTGTTTTATTTTCGTGGCGTTATCGCTGTTTTGACGAGATGTTTGTTGGTTGAGTGATATGGAAGAGTGACGCTCCGGTTCTTTTGCTTCTTCTTTCTTCAATTCCACAATTTTTTTCCTTCCAATGCGAAGAGCAAAATGCTGTCCGGTAGCGTATTAAAATGTACATGTGTTCTTGTTTACAAGTCCATTATTTTTTTATTATTATGGGTTGTGACGGTTGTTTGATGGCCTTTTATTTTATAATGCAAATATTTGCGTTTGAAGACCTTGAATGTGTTGTTGGGAATGTAAATTTCACCGGTCGTTAAGTCACCAAGTGTGATACATTTTTATTGAAGGGTTGGACAATTGGTACTTAAGTCCGATGTCGTTTTGATGTCTTCGTCCTGATTCGTCGCTGAGACAAAATGGTGGATTTGATCAGAAGATTTTGGCAACATTTTCAAAATAAGTTCCAAAGGGAACTTGTTGTAGAAGTGATTAATATCGTATTAAATACAGTGTGATTTTGAAAGTTGTGCGGATATTTAAACCTGACGTACCTAGTACGTACGTGTTTAAAAAAGGCAAAATAACCCAGGTGATTTGCAAGATGCCGAGTACTTCTTCATGGCTGGTTTTCAATTTCGTGAAGAATTTTTCTTCTGCAACTAAAATGCGATCTTCTCGTTGGCGGCCAAGATCGCGCTTACTCATTTTAGAACGTTCTAAATTGCGAAGATGCTGCACAACGTTTACAAAGGTTAGTGCGTTCGGAAGTATTCTTTGAGGAAACCTCTCACTCTAGATTTGCCGTGGTAGCTCTGAATGTCCACGGGCTTCGACATAGATCACTACCGTATCGGTTTTCTCCAGGTTGGTGAAAGACATTTGTGATTTAAATTGAGGTTAAGATTGAGGTTCGTGTCAAAGTAACTTAATTTTGAATTAAATGACAACAAAAAAGTCTACTATGATTTTTTTTGGACCTATCATCTCATAAAATTTAGTAGCTTCGAAACTTTTTTTTACACTTTTAGCCCTTCTTTTAATAATAATTGGCTCAATCGTTATCTATTGTGGAGTTCTATCACTGGTTAAAATATCTGCACAACGTTCAAAGTCACCCTGTATATGAAAGGGTTTTGGTAATTTTTGAAAAAAATGTCATGTTTGATGTTTCAAACATGTCAGAATTGTTTTCATTTTACAAAGTTCTCTCAAATGTTCTACGTTCAAAGTTTCTTTTTTAAACTTGTTTTCTAACAGAAAATTTGTCCTTGAATGTTAAATTGTTAGTAACAAGTTGCAAAATGTGATAATAAAGTCCAGATTATGGACTTGACTTGTTCATAATTGAGTGTCCAGTTGTGAACCAAAGCCAAACAGGTAAAATGACTTTTTTTCAAAATAAATCAGAGTTTTGAGTTTAGTTTTTTACAATTTTTACGCTTAATATTAGGGACAATGGTGCCAACATAGGTAAAATACTTTTCATAATAAAATAATGCATTTATGATGTACCTGACCTGCAGTTGATTTGTTCTATTACAAACCTAATTTTGAGCAAAAAAAAACATGAAATGACATTTTGGTAAAATTTTTAAAAGTAACTCAAACATTGGTCAAATTTTTATTTTTAATAAATTAGATATTTTTACATTTTTAAGAAATAAAAAAACCGTTGAAACACATTTTTTTAATTCATAAATTTAATGCAAAAATTAATTTAACAGAATTCAGGATTTTTTTTTAAATTTTGAAATTTATTTCATTTGGTTTAATTTGTGATTTTTTTTTATGTTGTTCTATTTTAAATTGACAAGGTGGCTGTAATTCTATAAGCGAGATGATACTTTTTATACTTTTATAAATAAGAAGATTATTAATCGTAAATCTTTAACCCCGGCCTAAAAAATTTAATACTTAAGTACATACTTAAGTCTAAAAATATAAATTTCATTGACTGATAACACTTGTTAAGCAAAATAATATACAGGGTGATTCACGTAGCCCGTTCGTTAGAAACCATTGGAAATAAATAATTGATTTCTTTTTTATTCAATTGCTAAAGGTTTGGTCGATCTTTTGCACCATTAGTAATATTTTTGTATGTTTCATACGTCTACTGCAATTTTTCAAAATTGATAATCAAAAAATGTCGAAAACTTATTTTTTTTAAATGGCAACTACCATTTCTGATATTAGTTATGAATGTAAAATTTAATTTTAAGGCCACTTTTATTAACATTATGTATGTTGATTTCCAGCCGTTTTGGCGTAATTTCTATTTTTTGAAAAAAATATTCTTTTTTTATCAAGCGATTGTTTTATTTTAATTTTTATTCAAAAATCGCATTGCAATAAATAGTACATATGTAACAACAAAATAATAAAAAATAAGCAAATTAACAAAAAAATATTTTAATGAAAATGCTCAATGTATTTTTTTGATATGTTGCTTGTTTTTTATTATTTTGTTGTTACATATTTACTATTTATTGCAATGCGATTTTTGAATAAAAATTCAAATAAAACAATAAAAAAAAATATTTTATTCAAAAAGTAGAAATTACGCCAAAACGACTGGAAACAAAGATGGCGTCGATTTCCGGTATTTCCGGAAGAGACGCCATTTTGAAAATATTTTATTTGAACTTGGAGTAGTGGCTACCAATTTTCATATTAATATGATTTTGGGCCTGTATAAGAAAAAAATGTAGAAAATCCACATAGATGATTTGCAGTTTTTACATTTTCAACAGATCCAACGCTCAATTGAAACTCTTCACATTTTTAACGTTTTTTTAATAGATTTATGTTCAGCAAAAATTGATTTCACAAAAAGTTAAGGATTTTTTTAATTTTTTTAATTTATCAACGTAATGTTCATCAAAAATTGATTTTTTAGGCATCCTTAACGAAAACGGTAATCTTATGTACTCGCAAACGGACGAAAAGTAACATTTTTTCGGACCCATTTTTGCGGACGCTGACCGTGGCGCCATCGGTTGGTCCGTTTGGTAAGTTAACAACGAAACCGACAAAATCGATAATTGTCACTATAAATTATGTAAAGAAGCAATGGTATAGCAAATAGTAAATTTGTCGTTTTGTTGGCAAGCTGATAAAAAATGCTATAAAGAAAATTATTAATATGCATTAATAAATTTATCAATTTGAAAACGGTAAATACAAAATTAATATGTAATTTTTTCAATGATGTTTTGCTTTGTAGTTCGTGAGGTCGCCTAAAAATTTAATGTGCACCTCTGCCAAAAAGTGCCTTTATTTCTTTTTATATTTTACTATTTTAAACTGAGGCTGTATTTCTATAATTACATTTATGTGGGAAATGCCACTTCCTAAATTTTTATAAATAGGGAATAATTGTTGACCACGCCCTAAAAGATTTTATACTTAAGTAGCAAGTTGGACTTAAGTCCAAAAAACATTGGTTGATTATTATAATTATTATATTTTTACACTTTTTACACTTAACTTGTTAAGTGTAAAGAAGAAATTCCTTTTCGAGAGGATTTCCCTTGCCATTCAACCTGGAAACGTTGCAAGCATTCGGAGCACTTTTCCAGATTCCGCAGTATTATCGGAAATTTTTGTATTATAAAACAAAAATATTATGTAATTATGTTATTAATATAAAGTTTCGTTATTTTTGTAGAAAGTATAAAAATTTGTTGAGATTTTTGAATTTAATTTATTTTTCCAACCTTTTGTATATCTGACATTTGATTGATTTGACCAGAATGACCAGACTTTTTTTGAGAGAATTATAAATGCATAAAGTCCGTTTTTTTTATAATGAATTGTCAGGGTTGTCACGTTAGCAGAAAATTCGAAACAGTGAATTTTATAAATCACGTTTGAAACATTGACTTTTGTTTGAAGTTGTCACCGATTGTCACATTTGACAATTTAAAGTTAAATTAAACACGTGTCTCACACTCATAAACATATGTAACATAACCTCAATAATGATCTAGGGGAAATCTAGGGTGAAATTGAGATAGAACTGGACCAAATATCAATGATTTTTAATATACAGTTTGGTCTTTTTCTGTATTTTGACACTGACAATTGATTAAGTATAAAAAAAAACGGACTATAGTTTATATTTTTGCACTTAATAAAGGAGTCTTAATTAATAGGAATAACTGATAAAACAGATAAGACTTACCTGATAGGATCCTCTTACGTCACAGGTCAAAATTCACGCACCACAACAAGAAAATGTTGCTTTCCTCCAGTTTTATTCAATGATTCATCCCTTCCAGTTTCGTCCGAGAGATTCTCAAATATTTAAAATTGGAAAAGCAAATTCAACAATCTTTTTACGCTATAGGTCAACAACAGTCACATGACGCTCCTGTATGTTTTGTCTTTAATTTTTTAATTACTTTACCTGAGCAAAAAACAAACGAAAAACTGTTCTTAAGAATCTTCTGCAATAATGAATTGATAAATCGCACTTAATCTATAAAAAGCGTCATCAAAGAAGGGACAAAATGGAGATCATTTCTAGGCAAACAATTAAAAAATTGTAGATGTTTGTTGAAAGCCATCTGACTCAGTGTCACGTTTCCAAATGTGCTAATTTTGCTGACTCGTGATTTTGTAAATTCGAGAGTTCGCTGACATATTGTAGTACTATTTCGCAAGAAGAGAAGAGAATTGTAAATTAAAAAAATGGAAAAGTGAGACTAACCAAATATAAACAAATTAACTCTGTAATAGTTACGAGGGGCGTACTGCAAGGAACCCTTCTTCATACAATTGCATATTTATGTCTAAATCTTGAATTTTTTCCAATATTTTTTCTCCTGTAAAGACCTAAAGAGTGACAAAAATGCAAAACGAAAAGGGTAAAAAAATGAGTATATAGAAATTGAATAGAATGACAAGTTGGGGAGAGATTGCAGAGACTAGAAGAAAGAAAAAGGAGACTGCAGAATCAGAGTGATGTCACATGGAGCGAAATATCAAATGAATGGTAGGAAGAGTTGAAAATAAATGTTTGAAACAGGTGTCATAGAATAGAGACGAACGATGGAGACAAAAAACAAAAAAATATAAGAAAAATCATCAAAGAAAAGGAAAACGAATGTAAAACAGCAAATTTGAAACGGGACGAAGGATAAAGAAAAGTGACTTCTGGAAGAGTCAATCGCCATGTTGGTACCATTTGTGGAATATGAAGTGAAGATTTTATTTCTATATCAAGAAAGACCTTTAGGAGGGAGTAATTTTAGGATTTTTCACTTGACAGCAGTTAGACCTGCGAGGTTTCATAAGCTGTTTTACAATATATCCAAAAAAAAAACAGAATTTGTGATAGATGTGTATTTAGACTAAAGGAATAAACTTGATATAATAATTTAGTGAACTAATTGTCGAGACTTTGTTTCACTGTTAAATTATGAAAAATGTCCAGGAGTTACCCAAGCTTTCAGTTTAGAGAGTCTTCTAGCATAATCTCTACCTGAGATGAACTTCGGGTATCATATTTTGGAGAACCCTTCTTCACAAATTTAAATATCGAGTAAGCTATAAACACTAACAAACAACAAATAACTATTTGAAGCAGCACAACAAACACCAGAATGCCGCTGCTTCTGTGCTCCTTTTCAAAAAATTTCGCAAACTTTGATTTCTCAAAGTCCTCATTCAAGAACCGAGCCAATTCTGATTTCTGCACTGTTTCGTTGACGCTTTTTGAAAAATTGTGGATCGGGATTGTCACTGACGTGGTCGACTCGGTCAAGTTTTGAGTCTGCTGTTTCTCGAGGGTGCAAGGAATTCCCCGGTAATTCGGCTTGTCGAAGGTACTACCTCCAATTATTTTGAAACGCTCGTCACCAAATTTCACCAATTCTTCACATTTCCATGGATTACCATTCAGAGAGATGTTCCTTAAGTAGTAGTGATACATCCGAAGGTCGCTGACGTTGAACGAAGTGATTTGGTTGTTGTCAAAGTAAAGCTGCCTTAGTAGATTTAAAGAGACAAAGGTGTACTGATGTAGATCTACCAGTTGGTTGTTAGAAATATCCAGACTCTCAAGACGCGTTAAGTGGTCGAAAGTACCATACTGAAACTCCTTGATGCTGTTGTGGGACAAATTGAGAAACTTAAGATGCATCAAGTCCTTGAACGAGGCAGGATTCAAGCTGGTTATGTTGTTTTGACTCAAATCTAGAAGCCCCAAAGAAGTCAAGTTGTTGAAAGCATCGTTTTCTATTGTTGCAATACTGTTAACAGAAATGTTCAAAAACTGAAGGCTATCTGATTGGTTCAGTATTAAGCTGCTGATAGAGTCACACTTTTGACAACTACCCACTCTTGCAATATTGTTACTGGACAAGTCGAGGACAACAAGACGAGAAAATTTTGAAAGGTTCAGTTGAGACACACGATTACGAGACAAATTCAACACTTCAACAGCCAGATCTAGTCCTTCAAAATGACTTAAGTTAGTTTGTTGAAGATTTAATGTGGTCAAGTTAGACAAATGCTTTGCGGACAACTTTTCTAAAGGATTTCCCGACAAATCCAAATACTCCAGTTTCAATTTGTCCAACATATCTTCATCGAAATCGGAGATGTTGTTATCTCGCAAGTCAAGCTTTACCAGATTGGACGCCCCCAACAGAGCCCACTCTTCAATCTGATATATCTTGTTGGAGCTCAAATCCAACACTTCGAGCTTTTGGAGAGAATTGAACACTCCCTTGAGGACGCGAGTCAGCGCGTTCCCGTCCAGATACAGTTGTTTAAGCTTCGTCAGACCTGCAAACGCTCCCGGTTGAATTTCCTCGATGTGGATCTCTCTCAGGAACAGCTTCCCGATGGTCGAAAAGTTTGCCAGTTCGTTTGGTCCCAACGTTGTCAGAGTTGACTTGGTGACTATTAAGAATTGCTCGTAGAGTTGGTTTTTGAAACGGTAGTCAATTGTCGCAATGGAGGAAATGTTGGTGCAAGTAATCGTCGCATTTATTATTTGGTTTCTACGGCCATAGTTTGTCCTGGCCAAGTGTTCAATGCAAGCGAAACTTGTGCCGACGAATAGTAGTAAAATGAGGAAGGTTTGCATTTCACTTGATTCTAAAATAAAGTGGATGTCGATGGGTTTAAAACATTGTTTATACTTACTTGGGCAAAGCGTAAAATGTAGCTTGATAAATGTAGAGTGAATTTGATGGAAACAAGTGTAGCAAAATGAGAGGAACTTTTTTACATTTCCATCTTTAATCGAATTTATCTAATCTTATGATTGGGAAACAAGTTCCTTATCTTGTTTACTGCACCGTCGCGGTCTATTGTTTGGCTTGCTTCGTCGAAACGTGTTTGTCAATCGATTGAAATTTCTTCTTTGGAGTTTCACATCACCTTCAGATTATTTCAGAAATTTCAGTTGAATTACATTTCACTTTATTGGTTAGTCTTAGACCACACAAGAGCGCTAAGTCGGAAAAAGTAGAGGGCCCAAACTGGAACCTTGCGGCACTGCGGAACAAAAAATGTAGACAGTTGGTTCCGTCTCTTGGCAACTGGTTGCCTCCAACCAGATACAAATAAAATAATTCTTCGATTAATGGAAGATGATGCCTTGGGTTAAAGACGGCGGTTATTTTGCTCAACAGTTTTGACGTTACTCTAGATCATGTGTTTTTCGACTTTGGTTGAATCTTCGGCAAAACGGAAACTCTTCAGTTTATAAAGATTGGGCGGTTTGTGGGGAGCAATACAACATCGGAGTAAAATATAAACTAGGTATGTAGGTTAGGTACACCATACACAAAATAAATTGCTTGAAATTGAAGTTATTCACATTTATTTATAGCCAGATTATGGTTTATCTACAGACACAGTACTGTTAAAAAAAATACTTAGCTGACATGCAGGATTCTATTATTGTGTAGAAAACAAATAGGACTTGGCTCTTGGTCCTAATGAGAAAATCATAAAACTTGCTCAGATTTCCATCGATAAGACATGTAAGTCCTGTAAAATGACTCTAATCTGTGGTTGAAGTGTTTTTTTTTTGTATGTGGAATTGAAACACCTCAAATCCTAGGAGTTGAAATGTCCATAGGCTCGCCCGAGTCATTTGAAGATTTTCTAACGATTATTTATCAATAATAATTAATTACACAAGATATGAATTTAATAGTTAAATTATCACTTATATCCCAAGTGCAATATTTTTTATCGGAGATTTTTTTGCTAATGAACAAAAACATCCATAAATGAGGTCAGAAGACCAATTAGCAAATAAGAGAACGAGACGAAGTCGAGGGCTTCTATTTGATAATAATTGGTCTTCTGACCGATTAATTTATGGATGTTTGAGTTCATTAGCAAAAAAATTGCCGATATTAAAATTTTGCACGAGGGGTATACGGCTGATTATTTCCAGAATAGAATGAAACCAAACACATTATTTCCAATGTTATTCAAAATAATAATTAAAAAAAAATCAGGTACCGAAATTTTTTATCAGATTATTGCACATGTGCATTTTAGATAAATTTTATCAGTGTAACGATAGACAATATTTTTTTTGTATTAATGTGTATGGCTGGTTGTCTACACCACTAGAGGGTGGTAACCCTGCACCAGATCAGCCATCTTAGTTTTAGGAATCTTCAAGTAGTCATTGAACCGTTGACATTGAATATTATACACACAGCCCTCGTGGCTATTTTGTTAACAATTTTTATATAGTTTAGTGAGCAAACAAGTTAATACATCGTCACCGCCTTTTAATCATTTTACCCGGTAATCGTCAGAGAATTCGTCCCAAAGAAGAATACCCACGAAAAATAATTGTAACGCGTGAAGAGAAACCACCAGCGTTATATCAGGTTATTTTTTGTTTTCTCGTTTTGATTGGTAAATATTTGTCACGCAGTTGGTTGCTAAACACATGAAGGAAATAATCAAAAGTAAAATAACAAAACTTAATTTTTTTATCGGAAAAATTTTTCAATTTTACGAAAACTTTTTGATTTGAGGTTAAACCCTCGAGCTAAAGCTCTCGCGCCTAACCGGAATAAAAATGGGCAAATTCAACTCGTAAAGGCTGTATGACACGATGCTAAATTTTGTAGAAAATTTGTTAGAAAATGAGAGAGCACCAATGAACGATCAGGATCTGACAAAGACAGACTATGATCCTGATCGTTCATTGGTCCTGATCGAGGGTCTCTCTCATTTTCTAACAAATTTTCTACAAAATTTAGCATCGTGTCAAACAAGCTTAAGTAAAATTGTCTAAAGCAAAAATGTTTAAGTGAAAATGGGAAATTTATCAGATATAAAAATCCAGGTCGTGTTATTTTTGGCAAGATTAATTTCAGAATACAAACTTTAACGTTAATTATTTATTTATAATACTTACAGTTATTAAAAACACAATTATTAAAAACAATTTGAGAATCTGACAGGAGTAGCATGCAATTTTAATCACTTTTGCCAGATGACAGACTAGCATGACGTTTTTATCGAGATAAACATTTTTGTTTGGATGAAAGCAAGCGCTCTGATTGGCTGAATACGCACGTTTGATGTAAGTATATGGGAATTAATCCCTATTAAAAAAGCCTCTAAAAAAGCGAAATAAGGAAATTATTACCCAATATTTAAAGTTAAAAACTTTACACTTTAGTAGACTTGATTGATATTATTGAACCTTGAAGTACTAATAATAGAGAACTAGGAATTACCTACTGGTGCCTTAATAGTATACTGGGTGTCCCAAAATTCGCGGAACACCGAAGCAGTAGGTTCTTAAGTACTTAATCATTAAATTATCAGATAAAAATGAAAAAAAAATCAATGTTCTTTTTTGTAGAATATATGGACCTATTCGTTACACTAAATGTGGCAAAATTTAATAACATTCTATGAATAAGAATTTCTATCAGAATTACTAAAAAAAATTGAAAAAAAAATATTTTGACAGTTTAGGCTTAGGGCTATACGTAAATTTATTAGGTCCTTATGTGGCCTATTCACAACCATTTAATTTGGTGTATAAATAATTAAAATCCACCGATAAATAAGGGAGTTATGGACTCGTTTTTTTTTTAGGGACATTCTGTAAATAATCTTAATCCAGATGACATACAGTCGCGGACAGAAAAAAGTAGAACAATGTAAGTCTTTGTATGGTTACCATTAAAATATTTATTTATTTATAATAGTCAGCCCGGTTTACTCAACTCAATTTCAGCTAAATTTCTTAATAAGACTTGTTCCACTTTTTTCTGTCTGCGACTGTATTTCCTTCATAAATAATTCTTGTTGTTTTAAAATTGACGTGATACTCTCGTGTCAAAAATGGATTACTCCCTAGAATTCGAACTTTTAGGGAAATAACGTTTTTCATGTTGTGTCTAACTAGAATTTTCAAAAGTTATTTTGAATGCCTAAGGTTGGTTACTTTGTGAAACGAAAAGTCATCTATCACTTAGCGAGAAATTAGTCATTTGCAACTGTTACGATTAATTTGCTTGCTTACATTTTTGGGACATCTTTTGTTTGTCACCAGAAACAACATAGCCTCCAACCTAACCAAATTTATGGCAACCTAGTAACGAATATCCCTAAATCCTAGGGAGTAATCCATTTTTGACACGAGAGTATACTTACATAAAATCTGTTCACTTTGTATTGAACGTCAGTGGTGCAAATGACTGACCTGTTGCTATGACAACTCATATGAAAGTTAATGCCAAGTGTGTGCGATTTGCACCACTGACGGTCAATACAAAGTGAACGGATATTATTTAAATAAAAATATGTAATTGTAATTAAATTGCTCTCATTACATTATATGTATCAGTCTGTATACGTATCCTTATACTTTTAATTTTGTAATATAAAATTAGGTATAAGATAAATAACGTTCGCTTAAAAATGCACCATCAAAGACCCTCAATTTGAACCTAAATACGGTCCTGTTTTCCATTCAACCTTACTCTGCTGTATTGTGTGCTGCCTACCGTCCCAACATCTTAAAATTTTACATAGCTTCAACGATTTGCCAGAGATAATATAATCTTTCCTTCCACACGTTAAATATGATTGTAGCAGACCTGGTAATCGATTCCGCGAAACACTTTTTATTAATATTGAGGATTATGGATCGGGCGATAGTGGCGCCATCCGGCGGCGTCTCTCCTCACTTTCCCCACTAACGGTACATTCACACCGTCTTCTATCTGTCTTTGCGGCCGTAACGGTCCGGTCGTGTGCGCGACAGAGAGACTAGACGGGCTCTGTTGCAGTTAAATGCCAGTGTAAATCAAGCAAGTAGTGAAAATAGTTGACGTTCAATGTTTGTTGTGTCCGTGGTGCGTCCAGTTTCTGTCAAAAATAACGCGAAAAGTGGCGCTTTCCCAGCCGACGGCGGCCAGAATATTTCGGCAATGTGTGCGTGCGTGTGTTGTGCCCAACCTAGGCTAAGCTGAGCGTCAACATCGGCTGGATTTGGTTGAAAGGTGCGTACACGGCGGAAAATTCGCCGGAAAATGCCCGACTTATCGATCCCGACATAACCTCGCCGGCGAAAAGCCCCCGCCTGCTCGATCCCATCGAGACCGACAACTGCGAGTGACATTTGCCGAGGAATTGCAAGCATTTTTACGAGCGATCCTCGAAGGTGCATCTGACCTTGACTCCAGCTGATTTCTGGTTCGAGTTCCTTGTGCGCCGATAAATCTCGAGCCAGTTCCTCTTTTTTCCGATCGAGAGAAAGTGAAACTGACGCAATCTGACATTTCGGAAACAATCGACGGTTTTGACAGACGCGCCGGAAAACGACCGTGCGAACATCGACACTTCCTACTTTGCCCGATCCGTTCTCACCCGATTTTTGGCACAATACCCCAAATATAAATAACACATTCGTTTTTGGTGTTGACAGTGGCGGCTCGTGTCCCTTTTGAGTGGTGAGGCGACCTTTAGTTCGACCGGGGGCTCTCCGTACCCTCCCAATAAAAAGAAGGTTTGGGGGCGAGAAAAACGTTGGCAAGAAATGCCAGAAATCCGAGAATTTCTTGAATATTTTGTTATATAGATTTGCTTTTTCGATTTCGATGTGAGTAGAAAAATAAAACTGTGTATCTAATTGAGTAGATTTTCACATCACCTAAAAGGTACTGTCCCTGTGGGTTAATCGATAAATTTTAGTTGATGGGGTCATCCTCAAGAATCCTACTCCCAACAAAATGTTGCTCTGATGGTCCATATCTTCTACAAAAAAGAAGACTGATTTTTATCTAGTATTTTAATGACTACTTAAGAACGTACTGCTAAGCCGTTCCGCCAATTTTGGGGCACCCGGTATAAGTGAAAGTACATTTAACAAACGATCTTTTTCAAAAAGATTTGGAATACTTCAGTTAACTCATCAAGGGTTTGTTTAGGAAACTGTTTCACAAATTCGGAACATCTTGACGCTTACGCTTAGAAATTCTAATTTATGTATATCTTATCTACTGCAACCACTTCCAGTGCTCCGAACACTTTTTAGATTACTTAATAACAAACGAGACCATCAGCATAAGCTCTAGTTGTACATACATCGCACAGCCTTTTGTAGCTTTCATACCACGAGGTTTGAAATGATGGAGAAAATTTCTGACCACGCTTTTTCTCGGTACATATAATTAGGGTTGGTCGAGAGAAAGAGAGAAACGCGTCTCTAAAACGGACGCAACAATATCATTAATGGATTCATTGTACCTCAATAAGGGGATTCACCTGGTAATGTTGAACAGCTGAGATAAGCTGCGCAGTTGCACGTTTACCTGGAATAATGCCGAGAGCTATAGAGATCGATCGAGAATCAGCACTACAAAGTGCACCACTGCACCCTCAAGAATTTGTGGTGGGGATAACAGAATCACTCAAATTTATATTTAAGAGGCCATTGCAAAAGCTTGCCTCAACTGACGATTAAAAAAAAAACAAAAATGGTCATTCGCTGTACTAGAAATCGCATTTAAGCTGGAAGCATAGGTTGGGAACCCATTTGTGGAGAGCCAATGTGTGAGGCACTGACCAGTACAATGCTATGCTCGGTTTTTGCAATTATAAAGAAAATTTTGTTCTTTTGTCTTCTGGATTTTGATATAAGCCTTGGTGCCTCAGTCACCTCATCTGAGCAGCCGCCACTGGTTGCTGGCACGACCACGGAAATTGATCGTAATCGCCCCGTGTTTACACTTCACCCTCGACTGCTGTAGGGAAAAAACCACCCCTATCTATGTGTGTCACACTTAAATTGGAATGGGGGCTCGCGTGCAATCGTGTTACTCGTGACTGTCAATCTGTCATTTAAACGGATCGAGATGATTTGCTGGCGTTGGCGCTCTATCATTATTGCAATTATCATGATTGGGTTGAAAAGTTTGCAGTTTTCGTGGAGTTCACGCCACAATGGTGTTGTTTTCTCTCGTTCCACTTCTCAAATCTGGACATTTTTAACGAAATTTATGACGTGACAAGCCACGGTCATGTCGCAGCTTAGATCAACAACAGTCACAGATGTTTCTGTCAGAGTTAACACCACGGATTGTCGTTGAACTAAACGTGGAAGAAAGATGACGAGAAATAATCTGGAACGTCGCGTTCTCAAGCTATTTTGTGAACGCTCTCAGTTTCGAAATTGGTAAAGTTTTTCACTGCGCTGTCACAATAAAAAGATCTTAAATTATTAAACAAATTACGAATTCTTTGTCCACTTCCAAGGTAGTTCTGGGTCTCTAGAGTAATTTGGGTGAGTTTGCAATAGTTTTTGTTTGAAGGTTAATAGCACAAATTAATAATAATAATAAAGTTAAAATTAGATTGTGCGTTTGCCAGTCAGTACTTTCAAACACATTTAATTTTTCTGAAGAATCGTTAACCGGTCGCGCATTTAAAAGAAGTAATAAGATTTTTTTTAACTTCTCGTAAGAGTCGATGTTGCACAAAACGGGAAAAATCGGGTCAAAAATCGAAAAGCCAACTTTCGAATTCGTTAGAAGTCTTAATACGAATTAAAGAGAAATAAGAGGATCTGTTTGATCACATCGTCGAAGATAAAAGGTCAAGTATTTACCTGTAAGGCGCGTTTGTGTCTTCACTTTTACGTACAGTGCTCCACACATACATATTTCACTGTTATCGATTCAGAATCGATTTTTTTTAATGATAAAATACATTTTTATTTACAAAAAATCCGGAGTGTTTGCTTAACAACTTGCAAATTTAAAATCTATCATGTAGACGTGATAAGGATGTGGTAATAGTTATTTTCATATGAGTAGCACTGTCAGATCACTTTTCAGATATGAGGTCGAAATTTGAAACACGAGGCGTTAGCCGAGTGGTGCAAACAGGCCGAAAACCTGAAAAGTGACGCGCACGAATATTGAATAACGTTTTTCGTGTTCGTATTGCAAACTAGTAAAACTTGACAACAATGCACTAGACATTGACGTTATTTATAACCTCAAACTTAGAAAAACATAACCTAACAGACTTTACTACCACATTAAATGCAAAATTTCCATGGCCTTCCATGTATTTTTTGAAGTCTTCGCTGATACGGTTTGGTACGTGATGGAGATTAATTTGTTTAACGCAAACGACAATTTAACAGTGACGAAGAGGGATTAGTCGAGATATTAGCAAAGGGGGTTACGTATCATGCAAAGAGGTCGAGTGGGTTCTAAGTGAGCACTTTCGCGTTGCAGAGTTGAGTAGAGATTGTATGAAGGAGAAGTGCTTGTCTTGAAGTTGTCGAGGTAATTCTTGTGGAAATATCGTGTTTTTACACGTGCGTTCTGTTTTTAGATAATTTTTCTAGCGATGATTTGTTGTTGAGACATCTCTCAAAAATGGGTATTTAATTACTCGATTGGCCACAAAGTACTGAATAAATCAAAATTGGGTTGAGTAAATAAGATTTTTTCAAATCTCAGGAGATTTTAAATCTCAAGTAGGGGGAAGAAATAGTGTTAATATCATTTCCGGATCACAAGAGTTTTTCACCGCTCATAGAGTGCAAAATATTTGTAGAAATGCACACCTTTAAAGCAAGGTTGTACGGCGTTATCTTTGAGAATAGTCATTTGTGTATCAAGCCCAAAAAGTGCATCCGAGTTTTCTGGCCGAGGCGCAGCCGAGGCTTGAAAACAGCCGAAACAAAAGGCACTTTATTTGCAATACAATAACTTATTTACATCATTTATGGTGATAGAACAATTATCGGTTTTGCTAACTTACTAAACAGACCAACAGATGGCGCCACGGTCATCGTCCGAAAAAGAGTTACTTTTTGTCCCTTTGTGAGTACGTAAAATTATCGTTGTCATTAAGGGTGCCTAAAAATTAATTTGTATAAGTTTTTATCTAAATGTTTGTTATATAATAATTCTTGCTGATAGTTGTAATGAGTGAAAAACTTAATAAAACAACATTTTTCGATATTTATGATGATTTTGATTTCCCTTAGCATTTCGCCAACGTATTTGCAATTTAGTTTCAGTGTTCAAGACGTAATACCCTTGATATTACGAATATTTAAGTCTTTGTACACTTCAGGATCAAGAGAATGCCTTTTTTAAATAGTAATAATAATTATGATAATGATAATTGTTATTATTTGATCAGTGAAGTCAAGCAAGCCCCGAGGACCTCGCGTTCCGTTGTAAATTCAACACTTCATAGCTGCATTAGTTCATTTGAGCATTATCTGTAATCAGTAATGTCACATGAACGAACTCTAATCTAGACGTGCAAAGAGTGGGCTTAAAAAGCAAACGATAATATAAAATACTGTTGTCAAATGAGTTATCATTGCTTGATAGAAATGTCCGTAATGATAAATAATTCCGGCCTCGATGCTGTGCCCCCTTTTATGTACTATCGCCGTTGACCCACAAGAAAATTTCTGCTTCGTCCATTTATAGTTTGGTGTCTTGAAAATATCTGGGAATTGATGCCAAGGTTCTGTCCCTTGTTCTAAAAATATTTTCACAGCTGTCTAGGGCAAATTAATCGTAAAAAAAATAATCTGTTTTGCAATAACTGGAAATTTTTTCTATTTGCGACTAATCCTCCACAAAGAGAAATCACAAAGTGTCAAGTCAGGGCTCTAAAGCGATTTTTTTACTCGTGAGGCCTCCGAAAAATTCCTTGTTTGTTGCGCACTGCTTGATGAAGCATTGTTGTAATATTTTCTCAATTTCGTTGTAGGTCGTAAAATTTTATTGCATATTATGAGAGGGCACAATGGTTGGGTTTGAGAAGATTGGGAAGCGGCGCGTGCCATTTGCTGTATAATGCAAATATACAAAATGTACAATACAGCCCTGCTTAAAACATTACCTGCTAGTGGTAAACTAGGATTTATAACCCCCGCAAGATCTTTAACTTAAAATACCATAAAATCATAAAATTTTACGACCTACACCAAAATTGAGAAAATTAGTATTATCGCACTCTTAAGAGGAATTCGGCTATAATGTTCAAATACTTTTGGGTGTACCATTCTGCAGTGTTGAGTGATTCTCCAAAGCAACAATTGCAAAAAGTTTTCTAGAAAGCTATCTTTGAAAAACACTCCTAGTTATGAAACCAGAAAAACATTTCCAAATTCATTTAAAGAATATCCGAACGACCGAGAAACAACAATTTGAATACATTTAGTATGCGTTGCTAGGTATTCGCCATTGGTAAGTGTTCGTTAAAGGTTAGCGTTTTATCAGGCATTACACCTTAGTCCTTGACAGTGATTGTCCTACCTACATTCGTACATAGTTAACACAGTCCTATGTAGGTTTATTGTCAGCAGATCTTTTGTTAAATATCCTCTTGCAGAGCGATACAGTCAGAATCAGAAAAAATAGTTCTTCGACACGTTATTAAGAAATATCACTAATAACAACGGTCCAAGTGTGGAACCTTGTGGGACTCCAGTTTTCTTTTAAATTTGTTAAACGTTTGTCTGGTTGTAAAACCATGTGGTAATGAAGTCAGGACAGTGAATAACAGTTTTGAAAACTTTGGGAAAATTTTCAATTAAAGCAGTGGGTCGGTAATTGAAGAATATTACATTGTGCCTTAATATAGAGAAGACTTTAAGCTTTCAACAGTTAAGTAAAAAATGTATTTCAAAAATCCACAATAAGGAAGTAAATTGTATTATACCTCATATGATTTTGTAATTTTCCCTGTGATAATATTTGCAAAGTTAATTAAAAAAAGTACTGAAGTGTAGATAAAGTTCCCAGAGTTTATCGGTTGTTTGTTGTTATTTTTAATTTACCTTTTGAAAAGATAAAATTTATCTAAAAGTGGTTTGGGCTGTTTTCATTGTTTGCATTTTTATTCGGAATAGATAATAAATGTAAAAGCATAAACAGTTTCTTTTAATTGCTCCACTGAAAACATAAAAATAAAACAATTTTAATTAACCTGTTAAACAACAAAGTAAAATATTAATAAAGAAACTTGATTTATTTGTTATCTCCATTTCAGACAAATAGTAACTTACATTACCGCACCCCGTGCGATAATAAATGTTTTACTGCACACCTTGCGGCAAATTAAATGATTTTTTTTTTAAAAGGCAACAAAATGTGATTACACAACTGGGTCTACGACGGTTTCGTTGTGCAAACTTCGCACACGCCCGATAATAATACCTGTATCCCACTTGTTGCGTAAGTAACTATCATATTCGGGAAAAAACGTGTTTCAATTCCTAGCTTTTGACGAACATCGTTAAATTTCATTCTTAAAAAGTCACATTGGGCATAGTACGGTTCCTTGTTTACGTTCTTAAATACTATTAAAATGTCTAGAATTTAAATGATGTGAACTTTTTCGTTTATGAATTATGTAAATTAATGCTAATAGTAAAGAAATTCGTTCATGACAACAAACTTGAAAAAAAGATATTGTGTCTCACACTTGTGCGAAAATGTGTTCACGATTTCATTTTTTATTCGTTATTTTCGCTACTGTTTAATAAACGGACGCTAATGAGTTGTGGAAGCTTCCAATAACAATTTTAGTTTAAACTTGTGGCAAAAACGTTTTGTTTTTTTCATCACGTGCGTCACAGGACACTGACGATCCTTCGGTAATTATTTACCCAAGCACTTGTAAATCTTGTCAAAATCTGATTCATTATTTTATTTTTAAAAATAAAGTTGAGCTCATTTCTTGCCGACAATACGCTCGTATTTGCAGTGGCGATTATCGATCAATTATCCATTCAGGTATTGAATTTTTTCCACCGTTTGTGTTTATACCATACGACGACCTTCCATTAATTTGCATCATAATTTCAATTTTACGTTGCGAATGCAAACGACACGAATGACGTAACGCCAATTTGCTACTCATCGGGTGTCGTATCCTGAGCATTACTGGCACACTATCATTACTCGCCGTAATTATAACTCAATGTTATTTCGGTCCATTCACCACGTTTTTTGACCTTCGTGAACAGTTTATTTTTACGAATCGTGATTCGCCGTAAAAAGGAAACTGAACGGTTTCGACCCACTATTTTAAAGAAACCAACGACACATCAAAGGAATAAAAAGTAAACAGACGAGCAGATTTCGTTAAATAAACCACACGATTTTTCGACTGCTTCGTCCTTGTGGCTTAACATTTTTCTATAAGGTTTTGTGAGAAAAAGTCGGTTAACGGTGGCGTGCAGGTGCCGTGTGTGGTGGGGCTTCATTCTGGTAAATCACGATTTGCAGTATTTGTTTTATTTAATTGAGTAAATAGATAATATAGACAAACAAAAAGTGAATGTTATTATGATAAGAAACAGTCATAAGAAAGTTTCGGAGTAAGAAAATCAAGATAAACTTAAGAGCATGTAGATAGGAGGTCTCAGTTCCCCAAACAGATTATTGTTTGGTTTGTGATAAGATAAAGAAAGGAAAATTAAGAGAAGAATACATAAAAATACTGATGTGAAGAAACTAAGAAGAATAAGGGGAGATCCAGAAGAAAAAGTAGTTTTTCTACTCCTATTGGATACCACAGTTACATATTATTAAAGTGTTTTTCATTGGATAACAGGATTCACTAAAACGTCAGTTTCAGTTTGTCTAATAATGAAACTTATTTATCAATTTCTCTTCATAGTCGTAGAAAAAGTCTAGTATTCTATTCGCGGATAATGACTGTTACTCGCTCGGATGAACTACGCCACTCGCCTGCGCCTCGTGGCACACAATCATCCTCACAACTAATAGGCATCATCATCCTTTCATTGAATAATATTATTATCTTACTGGCGAAGCTTTTTCGAAGAAACTTAACTGATAGGAGCAGAAAATAAAATGTTTGGAAAATTACGCAACAACTGGTAAAAGTACAGCTCTCTTGATTGTTGTACGTGCTCTTTTCGTGTGTTCAGTTGTCGCCAATCATAAAATAAATATAGATAAACCAGATAGAGGCGATTTTTGTAAATAAAAACCTTAATTTCTCTTGGTTGATTTGAAAAAATGATGAAATACTGAATATCGTCAGAATTTTTGCTCGCATGTTTCACCAAGTCTATTTTGTTTTTCAAGTGGCAAACCGCACTTTCAATTTGATCTTATCAAATCAATTACGCATTTCGTGCCAGTTTTGTAGATTTTGATTGTCATTATTGTCATTTTTAGCACACCGGACAAGATCAAGTGGTGTTAGATGCGTAGATCTGCAGGTCGTGGTATTTGTAGATGTAGTGTGTGGTTGTACCATCTTGTCGAAAGTAGTCACGATTTAATTTGCAAAGAAACTAAAGAACATTGTTGGTTAGAACAATAATTTCTGTTTCTGATTTTAACCTTCAAGTCAGCATCCTATAAGTTACTATTGGAAGACCTGATTCACTGAAGAAAATGTATTTTTAACTTGGATCGGAATACTCTTCACCTTTCGTGAATAATTTAGAATTTCTGAGAATTATGGAGGATTTTGCACAATTGTTCAAGCTATTCTAGGTTTCAAAACTGTTTCTCTGATTCAAGGTAGAAGTCTCTTTTTTGCTTTAAATGAGAGTACAGTCTAAATGAAGACATATTTTGATTGAAACTAGACAGATTGACAGAATTCACAGAATTGGCCTTGACAATTGACTAAGCACTAGGGAGTAAAGAGAAAGATCCGAAGGTGAAAGTATAATTGCGAAAGGGGAAAAAATGATTCGAAATCTGCAATATTTGTCCAAATACAGCGGTCAATATTTAGCCAAGATAAAATATTGAGACGGAAGCGGAAACTCTGCCGCAGAACTTTTAGAAGAGATTGAAGGAAGGATTTTGCACAAGCGCAAGCGATTCAACTGCAACAGTTGAAACAAGCTGCTGTTGAAATTGTTGAAGAACAAACAGGCTGACTGTCGAAAGAGCAGAACCCTTAATTTCTTGCGCACTCTTTTGAACATAGGATGTAAAATTGAAGGGTAGAAAGAGGAAGAAGTGGAATTTCAGGAGAATGAAAAAGAAATAGATGACGGGAAAAAATTTGGAATTTCAGTAGATTTCAATTTTACAAATACATATGTAGTTTTTTCTCTTGGTTTTTATTGAGGGATGACGAGTCGTCCCTCATTCATTGTTCTTTCTAAACTTTCTTGAAAGAGGATATTTTCCTGTTATAATCCTGATTCTTGAAAACCTATCTTCCCATAGTTTTTTCTTCCTGTTTTTCGATGGGTTGGGTTCAATGGACTCCTTCCCAAAGTGGCCAATTCGAAGAAGACATCATTTGATGAGAACAGTATTTGAGTGTTCCGATTTTATTAAATTTTTTTACTTACCCTTTTCTCAATGTCAAAAGGTGTGGCAGTGCAGATTAGATTAGAATCTTTAAGGTCTTAATCATTACGTACATATCGTAATCAAGATGTTCTATTTTGCAACGTAGATCAAAAGCAAGAAGTACAAAAGCCTTGTTTTTGATTTTAACTATACTGTTTCGTTTTGGAAAGTGCTCATCAGCTTGACAGCAATTCTAAAATTTACTCTTATTCATGATGAGCCAATCAGAATTCTTTTAGAAAGGAAAGCTCTACTGTAGTGCTTTTGTAATAGAGAAAGGAAAGATTTGGATGAAATTTAATTGAAATGGCGATCAGTATTTGTGCCACCAACAAGTACTGTGACTCAATGAAGCTTAATGCTGGCGGTTTGATGTAAGGGAACCAAATTGAATATCGAAGGAGCCGAATATTTATCCTTTCTCACCTTTGCAAGGTCTCGGCTAGTGATAACATGGGAAAAATGAATTTAAAAAACAGAAAGAGGGAAATTGAAGGGAGAAAAATGAAAAACACAAAGAAGATTGAAGGAAAAAAGAATTAGTAGAAACTAGAAAGGATGAGGAACATGAATGGGAAAAATAGAAAGATGAATGCTTTCACTTTTGAATGTTTTTGAGGTAGTGACAATCCGGAGAAAAAGTAATAAGAATAAGAAAGGAGATTGAAGGAAGAAAGGACAATTTGCAGAAACTAGAAAAAATATGGGAAAAATACAAAGATGATTGCTTTCTCTTTTGAAAGTTCTTCGGGTAGAGACAGTAAGAAGAAGGAAACTTCACTTGCTTCAACTTGTTTTGAATTCTGTCAATTCTGTTACGAAAGAGAAGAACCTTCACCAGCAGCATCTATGCGCTCTTGATTCTTCTTTTGGACTTTGGTGAAAAATCAACCAAACAGTTGACAACAAGATGCCGTGTTTCTCTTGTTTAAAGCAAATCAAACTGGAAGCTTCCTAGTTACATGATCTACTCGTACAAAAATTTTATTGCCTTTTGGTCAGCAAAAAGCAAGAATTAGATCAAGGGTAAAAATTTTGCCAACGCTTTTATCCACCACCAGGAAACAATTCTTTCCTCTCCTCAACTCTTACATTTAATTTTCTCTGTTTGTCGCCGTCCAAACTATCAACTGCACATTTACTGCAACTGTAAAAACCGAATCCGACAAGCCATGCTTGTACTACTCGTCGCGCCATTGCGCTTTTCCAACTGGTTCACTTTATCTCCCCACAAAACATTACTTAACGGCGCAATTAAAACACGGATGTATAAAGTTTACGGTCCCCCGACCGAATTTCCCCCTTTCACGGTTTTCCTCCCATCGAAAACGGAGTCGTTGCACTTGCTTCTTATCTGATCCGGGGGGGCGTCGAAACGTTCGGCTCATTACTCAATCGAAGTTTCGCGTTTTCCCGTTTCGCTCTCCAGAGCAAATCATACTCTTCACCTCCGTCATCCTGTTTGCTTCCAGATAAGGCGGCGACGATGTTCAACTTTATCAAGAAGGCTGGGACCGGCGTGACCTCGGATAAGGACGAGAAAGAGAAACGGAAGCGCGACAAGAAGGACCGGAAGGAGAAACAAAAACGGGAACGTGCCAGCATGTCAGCTGAGGAACTGCTAAGGCTAGACGAGGTATTATTTTTATTTTTTTTTGTGGTCAGTGGTGTGCGTCGGGGTGCCCTCCGCGACCGGCCAAGTTCCTTCATTGAGCTATTTCACACCTGATCGACGCAGAACCATTGCAAACTGTCGTCATTGCAATAATTAGAGACTTTTATCACCGCACCTAATTGCATTTACGTCCATAAATGCAATAAAAGCATTATTGGAGTGAATGACAAGTGTGAATTTTTCGCATCGCAAAAACTTCACCTCTAGGACATTTATTAAGACTCATCGATGCATTTCTCGATCTATCAGAGTGTAATCGTATTTTATTGTGAGCAAACACGATGCGTTAAACTAACAAGTTCGATAAATACGCGATACATTTTATCGGTGAAGTGTTTGTGAACCGATAACGAACGTAAAGTGTGCTGAAAAGGTTTTAACGACACTTTCTCTGTACTGATCTGTTGCGAGAAAAACGGAGCCGTGACCGAAAGAATGAAATTCACACGCGAGTGTTGCGCCTTTACAATGTACAATTAATCCAGAGATGAATTTTAATTAAGAATGCAGCTTACGCTGCCACACCATTTCAAAGGATGTCGAAGGAAAAATCACAAGGAATTTATTTGTTTGGGATTTTTTTCTTGACACTCGAGGATTGCTACAAGGAATTCTACAATAGATTTGGCAATTCCTTGTGTGTTTTGGTGATGTCATACGAAGAGTCATTATGCAAATAAGTCGATGATATTTTCATAACAAGTTGCATTAGTCATTGATGGTAGAATAGTAAAACACCACAAAACGTTGCGAAATAATCGAAAAAGGTTGAAGAAAAACGTGAAGAAGAGTTATCTCTGGAGGTACTTGTTGGTGCCAGAAAACTGGAATGTTTTCTTCGAGGTACAAACTGCACCGAAGAAATTTGTCATTTGTAAATTGGTAAATTGAAGAAACTTTTTGCTCGATTAAAAATAAAACGTGATGACACAATGTTTACAAATTCTTTAGGAGTACCATTTTTGAGGTCATAAAAATAAAAATTGTAAATATAAACATGGAGTGATGTTTGGATTTGGTTATATTTTTAAATAAACACGTGGACCTGATAATTCCTGTGATATCAGATTGTTTCGAGCGTCGAGTGCCTCCGAAGGTACGATTTTGGGCAAATTTTTGAAATCGTTTGAGATTCAAGGTAAAATGTTCAACCGGGTCAGGTTATTTTTGTCGTTTTGGAATGTTGACACGATTTTAATTGCGACTCGGCGAAATTTCCAAGATGATTAGAAATATTTCTGCGACAAAATTCGAATAAAAATCCAAAATTTGCATAAAAACCAGCTTCGTGGTTGCGGAACTGCTAGTACGGAATAATTTTGGATGAGTCAGGAAAGTTGGAGAATAACATCCAAGGACAAAGGGATGTTGGTAGGGGTACCGCAAGGCTCCACTTTAGGTCCGTTATTGTTCTTTGGGTTCACTGGACAGACGATACAACAATGCTGGTGGATGGAATGCAGAGATAATACGCCTGGAGATATTTGTATTAAAGACAGTCTACAAAAGATTAATCTTGTTGTAAGATTTCCACTTTAATTAACAATTTTGACCACTTAGACTAAGTACAGTTTGTCAAAGAAATAAAGCTTCCAGAAAGGACTTGTACAAACCTGTCGCTTTCCAGTCTGTGGTGTCTTCCTATCCTATAAAGTAAACACGTTTACGAATATCAAACCAATTTAAAGGAAAAAGCAAAGCAAGCTGTTGATTTGAATGTAGTACTGCGTTTTAACAAATGAAATGCTTGAAAGGAAAGAAGTTGAATAGGAGATAAAGTAGTGCAAGTTGTTGCAGCATTAACAAGGAAGCTAGCATCTGTAGCAAATCTTGGCACGAGTCTTAAATAAAGACTTTTTCATCTTGTAATGTCGAAGAAAAGCATATAAAGAAAAGAATATTTAAAAGAGAGGAAGATTTGCTTAGAATACTTTGATCCGCAAGTTTCTTTAGTTGGTGAAGAACAATGCTGCATTGTACCGCATCAGAAAGTTCTATTCTGGGTCCTGGTCGCTTATTTTCTTAAAAATCCCAATGCCAGTTTCTCTTTTTATAGTGTTGTTTAAAATGAATATTAAAATATTGGAGTGTCGCAGTAATTACACTTGACGCAACTACGAAAGTTCTAGAGGGAGGATCAAATCTGGCGAACTTGCTGGTCCGCGAAAAAGTAGGAACTTCTGATCGGGGAATGATTTGGCAAATAGCTCTTCTTCCTCCACCAACTTTTTTTCTCAAAGAGAGGAAGAACAATGTTCTTAAAATCACTCCATTAATCTGGAAATTCATCTAAAGTATCATCAGTAAACATTCAAAGAAGAAATCTTTCAATTGCAACATCGCATTAATTACATTTGACGAAACTACGACAGTTCTAGAGCATCAAATCTGGCGAACTTCCTGGTCCGCGGAAAAGTAGGAACTTATTCTGATAGGGAAATGATTTGGCAAACTGGTCTTCCTCCACCAAAATTTTCTCTCAAAGAGACGAAGAAATATGTTCTTAAAATCACTCCATTAATATCGAAGTTCATCTAAAGTATTATCAGTAAATATTCAAAGAAGAAATCTTTCAATTGCAACATCGCAGTACATAATTACATTTGATGAAACTACGACAGTTCTAGAGGATCAAATCTGGCGAACTTGCTGGTCCGCGGAAAAGTAGGAACTTCTGATCGGGGGATGATTTGGCAACTGCTCTTCTTCCTCCACCAAACTTTTTCTCAAAGACAGAAAGAAATATATTCTTAAAATGACTCCATTAATCTGGAAGTTCATCTAAAGCATCATTCGTAAACATTCAAAGAAGAAATCTTTCAGTTGCAACATCGCAGTAATTACATTTCATGAAACTACGACAGTTCTAGAGAGTCAAATCTGGCGAACTTGCTGGTCCGCGGAAAAGTAGGAACTTCTGACAGGGGAATGATTTGCCAAACTGCTCTGCCCCCATCAACATTTTTTATCAAAAAGAGGAAAAAATATGTTCTTAAAATCACTCCATTAATCTGCAAGTTCATCTAAAGTATTATCAGTAAACATTCAAAGAAGTAATCTTTCAATTCCAACATCGCAGTACATAATTACATTTGACGAAACTACGACAGTTCTAGAGGGTCAAATCTGGCGAACTTGCTGGTCCGCGGAAAAGTATGAACTTCTGATCGGGGAATGATTTGGCAAACAGCTCTTCTTTCTCCACCAAATTTTTTTCTCAAAGAGAAGAAATATGTTATTAAAATCACTCCATTAATCTGCAAGTTCTTCTAACTAAAGTATCATCAATAAACATTCCAAGAAGAAATCTTTCAATTGCAACTGAAATGAATCTCCTTTTATTTGGACTTCCAAAGCCTTCGTGGATACCATAACGAGAAAGTCTTAGCAGAAGATAACTGACAGCAAATTAAAAACTCTCGAGTCGATCCACAATTAGACAGTTGAGTGCTTGATAAAGAACAGCAATGACCTTCTTTTGGCAAAGAAATAAAGAAGTCTTCTAGTCGATGACCTTCTATAAGTAATAATAGTAGTTTTGGCTTCCTGTATAGACGATTTATCAAGTTGATGTTTTCTTCTTTCACTGTTTTTGGTTGCGATAAGTACTTGGTGGTAAAAAATAGAAATTCTGGCATGTCCATTGTCTCTTTGCAGGTGCGTCGCTCTCTGAAGATCCGAGGTCGACGCAAAGAGAAAGAGAAACTCCCATCTGGCATCACCGCCGACTACACTGCCGACTTCTTGGCCAGTTTGGAGAGGGTAGAGTCGCCTGCCTCGACCATTCCCGGTTCTCCGTCGAACATCAACCACCTCCAAGAAGGCTACACCCAGTCGGACAGCTCCGAAACCAGCCTGAACTCGCTGAACAACCCCCAAAACAACAAGATCCTACCCCCGCTGCCCCCGAAGCCGCCCAAACGCGGCATCCTCAAGACGCCCAGAGTCAGCGTGACTCAAGACAACGGCCACGACACCTTGGTCCGCAACACCATGCAAAACGAGCTGTTCACCTACCAGAACGTGCCGAATCAGCAGAACGGCGTCAACGGCAAGAACCTGGGGTCGGAGCTGCTGGTCATCACGTCGACGTCACCCAGCGCGGACAGCCTCACCGACACGACGAACTCCTCGTTCGCGACGCCGCCGTTCTCGCTGAGTCCCGTCGGCGAGTCCCAAGGCTTCCATCGGTGGTCGCGGACGTCCAACTTCGACGAGTTGGACTTGCCGCTGCCGTCGATCGCGCCCCTCATCCTCCCCAAGCCGAGGACGTTGACGATCCAGCGGCAGAAGCCGCCGCGGAACGATTTCGGGTTTTCGCTGCGGCGCGCGATGGTGCTGGAGAGGGTGGTGAACGGGGGCGGTGACGTGGGGACGTTGACCATGAAGGCGGTGATTTTCGCGGAGCCGGGGGCGATGGTGCAGCACAACAACGAAACGGGGTTGCTGCCCGGGGACAAGCTGCTGGAAGTGAACGGGTTGCCGGTCGAGGACAAGACCAGGGAGGAGATCATCGACAAGATCAAGGCGTCGGGGGAGAGCGTCACGCTGAAGGTGAGTGGCGGTGATGTGGGTATGGTCTCGCTACTCCGATTTAAATAAAGGTGTGCGAAGTGTGAATAATGGTAATAACAAGATTTAAGGCGCGACAATTCAAGAATTAATCGCTAGATGTAAATAAAACTGGAGTGGCTGTCTGTTATTTTGACGTTTAAGCGGTTTTCCCAGTTTTTAGAATTTTTGTCTGTTTGTTTGAATGCACTTGACTCAAAAACTAATCGATAGATTTTTTTCAAACGGAGATTGCTAGAAAGGGAAAATTCCCAGTCGTGTTCTGCACTTTGTTTCATCACGATATGAGCTCAGGGAGTTGCGCAGTAAAAATAAATCTGTACCGAGTACATTGGGGTGTAGTGAGTTCGCCTCGATTATTACGTCGTGAAATATTTTTAACATCTTTCGGCGGAAATCGATTTCGGAAATACCTATTCATTGACGAAATCGCGAACAGATTTTGTTTGGTGCAAATTGAAAACATCTTAATATTAAATGAGAATAAATGAAGATAATATTTACGAATAGTTTGCGTTTAAGTTTTGGCCTGTGGCCAGAGTTTTGTTAAGTGGGACGTTGAACTAAATCAGCTTTACGAGAATATTTGTTTCCTGTTTTTATTACGTTTATCAGCGAAACATTTAGGTTATCTGGTCTAATATCACATCCACCGATTCAACACGAAATCAATGTTTGTCGATAAGTTGCTGAAGCGTTCATTAAATTTCATTTTGCATTTTGGGTTTTTACCACAGAAAAATGCAATCTTGTTTGGTCAGCGTACCCAGATAATATTCTGATTAATATGAAATCTCTTGAAATATTTCTCATTGTGAAAATTTTTGAATTTTATACATCACTAGTTGTGATGAAAATTTAGATCGCTGTCAAAGTGTGTCAAAGAACTAAAACCTCAAAAGAGAGACGCGAAAAATTGCGTCAAATTGTTTTAGTTACCAATAAAACAGTGAAAATTAGCAATAATCTAGCACACGATTTTTTTTCTCATTATATTGTTATTATCCATTTTTCTAGACACTTATTTATTTATTTATCGATTTTTCTTTATGTTACAAAGTCTCTCCGCATTTCTTAATAGCTGTTTGCAGTAAGAGTGAGAAAGAAAAAACTTTCGTTCACGCGAATTTCAAGTGAACGAAAGCGGCCTTACTCTCGAGTGCTGTATTTGGTTTTGTTCGATACCTCCTTAGAAAGTCAGTCTGTAACTTTCTAAATAAAAATGAGTCACATTTGGATTGTTTGGATCTGTTGCTATGGAAAAAAATAAAATACAAAATAAACACAGTTATGTAACGTCAATAAAGTGGTCGTCTGCACGTTGTGGAAATTGTGGAAATGGATGATGAAAAGTTATATGTTCCTGATGTTACCTAAAAAATCAAAATTACGTTATCAGGAAGAATTGGAAATATTTACGAGTGAATGAAAACCAGTGAGCGAAGTTGAAGTGAACGAAAGAGAAACATTCAATCACTGGTAGTTATGGGAGGTGTCGAACAAAAAACTGTTTTCACACTTTTAACTTATATATTCTGTAAACAGCGTTTTTAAATGTCAATATTTTATTACTTAAATATTATAATAAACAATGTAATTCAAGATATTACACCTGTCCGCTCTATTGACAATAATAAACGACGGACACGTAATAATTTTCACTTTCAAACGGATCGTTAATTTAATTACTGGTATTTTATAACGCTTCTACATAATTTACTTACAAATTATTTAATGTCATCTATTAATCCCGCTGTGTCCTAGATAAAGAAACTAAGATGATGTCATTTCTGTGTCATCAGTGCCGAAATAAGCCGCTTTGAAAGTTTTTTTTTTTTGCAATAGACTCCCATCGTGTTTCGCTGACAGGTTGATCTACAACATCCAAAAACAAAAAATTATTTCAAAAAAGGACCGAACTGTGCACACTTGTCACAATTACGTAAATTTGATACCTCCGATCTGGGAGGAAAGGTCAACAAACTCTTAATTATCCTTTCTCGCAGCCACAATTCTTACTGAATCCTTATCGTCGCTAAACCGATGAAAAAATTTGAACCACTTTCAAGAAAAAATCTAATTGGGCTCGCCTGGAAGTGATTGTGTCCTCCCTGTGGCACACCTGTGATGGCCGCCTCGTAATTGTTAAATAATCGTGATAATGGCGAATTGGCAAACCGCAAGTAAAAGTAGAGAATTGGGTTCGGTGGTCGGTGAAAGAAAAGCGAAAAAACCGTCTAGTATAGAATTCGTAATGAAGTGGAATGGTTCCCAATCGAAAGTTTTTACGTAATTTTATTGTATGTATTGTTCGGAAAAAAACAAATTCAAAAAGCAGTCATGCAGATATGACGGATGAAGTGAGATCTGACACTGAGTAGAGACATTTTTAGGACTGCGGAGAAAGGTGCGCCGAAGAATTTCCGCTTACCGTTTCTCACTTTCTTCCAATATTTGTTTTTTTCTTTATTTATTCTGTTTGATACTTCTTATTTTTTGTTCCTTTGCCGAGCAAGTGTTACAACAAATGTGAATCACTCTTTACACCTCAACAAGATACTGCACGCTCCCACACCTAGTACAGTAGATTTTCTTCATCATCAGTCGTGAGAGATCATTCTCCTCGAGTTGTTTTACTTTAGGTCAAAACGTGACCAAAATCAATATATGGAGTGTTTGTTGGCAAGGTTTAAAATCAGAAAGTTAAATTTTACAAATTTTGATATTTCTGCATCGTGATGACTCAGAAAATGACAGTTTATGTAAAATTTGACCAAACTTCATTTTTGTTATGGTAATAGTGTCCTGCAATAGGATCCTTGAAAGTGCAATAAATTTGGAAAGAATGAAATGTCTTCCTGTTAAACCAACCGAGTAGGTTTATGACTTTTGCATTGACATTTTACTGTTTGTCTTGAACGTTGGTAGATTTAAGTTTTGTTGGAGACGGCGCCAAAATTCGCATCAGATCTCGCGGAATCGTTCAGGGCGCACCTCAAGGAAGGTGCCTGGGTCCACCCATCTTCGCGCAAAAACCGTCTGGACTCCAACAATCGTCCTGGCAGAAAACCATCTCGCTCGCAACAACAGTCTTGAACTTGGTCGCCACCCCAAAAATAGACAATTAGACATCCGCGACGATGACATTTAATGAGGCATTTAATGCGGCGAAGAACAGATGTGCGCTCGTTTTTTATTAATCCGTGCATGATCACACAAACAAGTGACTCATTCATTTGGCAACTGTCAGGATGCAGGAGCGACGGATGGTGCGAATTAAATTTTTTTTCCAAAAGGTCTGATAAGAATCTCCCCCCCACCCCCAGCGGACGTGCTGGGCGAGGCCATCGATCACCACAACGCGGTGAATCATTCCAGATTGGAGTTTTTGGTGTACGCACAACACTTCGTGTATGAAAGTTTTGCCAATCAATGACGAAAGAAAAAGTTACCGATCTTGAGATGTTGATTTTGACACTTGGTCAAGGCTCTTCCTCCGAAAGAGAGAACTGGATCGGAGTAGATCTAGCGGGCGGTTGTCGTTGTCACGTGACAACTGTCGTGGAGAAACACGGACGGATGTTCCGTTTTGGAGCGTCCTCCTCCTCTTGCGGTGGAGGTTTTTGTCGTCGGGGCTCTTAATTTTGCATTTAGCGAATAGGCGCCAGTAGTGTGCTTAAAATACGTCATTTGGTGGAAAAAGAGCCTAGTAAAGTGCAACGTGACGCGTACTAATTATAGAAGTACTAACTCCGGTGCTAACGTCGAATTTTTACGGAATTGAAATATCACGTTTATTGCTTGGCTATTTTGATCTGAATCGGTGCCAAGTCGAGCAAGAATAGGGTGGATCTCGCCGTTTATTTTTCTTCTACTTTCACTTCGTCATAGATCTCACAAGCTGATAGTGTAGACGGTTCGGGAACGTTTTCGTTTGGAAATTGGACGGTCGAAGTCGCCACAAAAATTTTCAGATGTTTTAACTGCTTTTAATAGAAGGAAGAATTATTTCGTGCTTTGTTTGAGATATTTCCGAGATTTCTCCACGATGTTTTATTATTATGTATTAGATTTTCGTGACATTGTCAGTTTTGCAAGATTCGCTTTTCAGAATGTCCAATTTAAAATCTTCGAAAATATTGCGGTTGCCAAACCTTTTGAGTACAGTCGCGGACAGAAAAACTAGGACAAGTCTTATTAACAAATTTTGCGAAAATTCAGTTGAGCAAACCGGGCTCACTACAGGGTGTCTCAGCTAAGACTTTCGAGCCTAATAACTCAGTTATTTTCCAGCGGATTTTTGTGAAATTTAAAATGCAGATATTTTAGACGGTGAAGAATAAAATCCCATTAATGCAATCACCTAAGCCTTAAAAACATGCCTTTTTAAAATGTTGAATCAATTAAGATTTACATAAAAAATTGATCGTCAATAAAAAATGCTGTAAGGATAAAACTCGTCCTTGAAAGACGTCTGGTTTGCAAGAAAAAAGCAAAAAACTCTGTTAAACGTGGCTGCAAATGCAAAAACGTAGACGCGTATGAAACAAACGCGCAATTTTGCAGAATTTTGGTCATCCCTTTTCGCAGAAGCGCAGGTGACATATTTGACGTTTATCTTGCTAACCTTACAAACACTAACAAAGTTAAAGACAACATTTGGACGTAATTTATTATACTGGATGCTTTAATTCTTCCATAAAGGACTAAAACACGATCCGGATATTTTAGCAAGGTAATTTAGTTCACTGTTCCTGTGTCTTCAAATAAATTGACGAGTCTCTTAACCTTAAATTTTGTAAAGCCTACATTTGGATAGTGTTCCACGAGAAAACAAACTGTGTCGTTGAAGTTCCTTTTTCAACAATGTTGTAATTTCTGCCGATGTAGTCTATTTTTAGAGTATTTTCAATAAATTTTCACAATTTGACGTTTCTAATAAATCGCGCCCAATTTTGACAGACTTTAAAGGGTGTACAAAATGTTGCTTGGCAATTAATCATCAATTGTTTCAAAAGGTAACTGCTCAAATATCTTCAAATTTTACATTAAATTTTTAACGACAAAATCTAATCTTTTCTTTGAATCAGACAAGTGATTTATTTAGTTGTTTGTATTGACCCCTATTTTTTAATGTTTAAGAATCCAATAATCCCATAATTTTCGATAAAGAAAACATGTGTTAAAATAACATTTTTTAACTTGAGGTAATTTTATTATTACCAATTGAACCTTCACGGTCTAAAATATCTGCATTTTAAATTTCATAAAAATCCGTTGGCAAATAACCGAGATATTAGGCTCGAAAGTCTTAGCTGAGACACCCTGTATAATAAATAAATAAATATTTTAATAGTAATCATAGAAAGAGGAAACAGACTTACATTAGCGAAAAACATTGTCCTTTGTTTGTAAATATCAAACCTCAACTTTCTATCTTTGCAACACATTGTTTTTTTTTTTAATTTTTTAACACAAGATATAATTTTGGAATTCACAGCCACGGTTCAAAATAAATAACTCATTTTGGGGTTATTGAATTTTCAAAATTTGCAAAAAAATTGTAGGGGCTACAGACCTTCAGGTGTAAATTCTTCGAAAAGTTGTAACTGTTGAAAATTTCAAACTAAAAATTGTGTAAAATATTGAAGCCGTCACAAAAATGTCCCAATATTTATTACTAGACCTTCCTGACAAATTTTGTAATAGTTATTTACATTAGGGTACGCTCAAACTAATCAGGCCCTCGGCTTCGCCTCGAGCCTGAAACCTGGTTTTCGCGCTGGAAAATACCTACCGTACGACATTTGTACTAGACTTTTCGGCTGACCGATTGTTTTATTTTGCATTTTTGCAGATTTTTCCGAAATAACAAACGTTAAACTTTTTGACATACGGAGCTGCCAACCCGATATTTGTATTTTCCCTATTTGATTATGATTATTTATCGGTCAGTAAAAATTAAAGAAATACATTTATCGGAAAAATAATACATGTAAATGGGTTTTTTGATATTAAATTAATGTATGAACACTTTAATTTTAATGTAGGTATCGTGCGTTTATTTAAATTTATCCTCAAAGTTGGCGTTGAAGAGTCGGTTGTACGGATTGCGGATTACTGATTCCATTTGTTTTTGTTGAACATTTTTTTTAACAATGGGAGCCGTCACAAAATTTTTCCAATATTTCGCACTGCTTTTAACACAAGCAAAAAACGTTTTTTTTAACAAATTTGTAAATACATACTTCACCTTATCTTTATTATTAGACTTTTCTGACATAAGTTTTGCCAAATGCGAGACATTTTGAATATACAGAGTGACAGCGGAAATGATTCCATCTTTTGAACAAATTTAAAATTACTTAGACTGGACCGAAGACTCTTTTTGTCCATAATTAGTTACAATTTGGATCTGATATCTAACTTCAATATTTCCTATTCTTCGTTATTTAATTTTGCTTGGTGTGGTGGCTAATCACAAGGAATTTTTTCCCAACATTTAACCACAACTTTTTTGTCTTTCGATAAAAACTTGTTACTTTTTTGATTTTTTTTGATATGTGAAACGGACCAATGAAAATATAATTTTAGAATTCGATTTGGTTTGTTTTTGTTGTAGCCATAAGACGGTAACAATACAGGGTGGCTTTGAAATTTGTGCAGATATTTTAACCGGTGGTAGAACTCCACAAAAGGTAACGATTGAGCCAATAATGCCTTATAGAAATGTTGATATTTTTTGAGAAAAAGAGGCTAAAAGTTTTTCAAAAAAGTTTGGGATCCATTGAATTTTACGAAAAAATGGGCCAAAAAAAAAATCATAGTAGACTTTTTTGTTGCCATTTAATTCAAAATTAAGGTACTTTGATCAGAACCCCAATCTTATCCTCAAAGGATACTTCTCAATGCAAGAACCTTTGTAAACGTTGTGCAGCATCTTCGCGATTTCGGGCGTTTCGAAATGAATAAGCGCGCTCACAATTAAACATTTCGGAAAAAATATTGTCGAAGATAAGCTCGTCATCTTGAAATTTTTAGAATTAAAAATCTCATTGTACTTTGTATTTTAATTGCAAAATTTTTGTTTGGTCATTGCAAAACAGTTCTGAATTAACATAATTTGTAATAAATATAAAAATCTCATTTAAAATTACTTCATTTCCAGCGTAACCAAGTAGAAGTAATTGATTATTTATGTTTAATAAATTATTTATATTTAATATAATAACATGCTTTTACGTCGAATAAGAAGTTTATCAGGTATGTAATTACATACATATACTTACATATTACTTATGTGATTTGTTTATTACTGTCGTACGCAAATCAACAAGTAAATAAACAAATCATTCTTATTAAAATAACAATACTTCGGCATTTTTAATTCGCCTGTTAATAAAACATTTCACATTTCGCCGATATTGACTTGTCATAACCTCAAATTGCAGTATATTCGCAGAGCGCCATATGTCAATGTTCTTACCCTTTTAAGACACATTCGACATCTGTGTAGACCAGCTGCAATACATTTTTAATTTGCGAAAACGGTACTACGACACCGATAATTTTATTAGTCGATAAGTAGCGCTATAAAACCGCCAAAAATGAAGCAGTCGTGTTAATCTGACCGCTTTCATTTTAAAATCGATACGTATCGATTCCGTTGCATTTTTGTCGTGTTTCGAATTTCTCCCCATCAGGGTCGGCGATAGCGCGACCGCAATCGATCACATCACACCCTCTTCTGACCAAAATCGGTTTTCTAATGAGATAAGTTTCTCATGATATCTAGGCCAATCGTGATTCTTCCTATTTTTAGCCGGAGATAACGTCCGCGTTGCGTATCTGTGAGTCGGCGCGGCCTGGATGCCAGAGCCCGGGTAGCTCAGTCGGTAGAGCATTGGACTTTTAATCCAAGGGTCCAGGGTTCAAGTCCCTGCTCGGGCGGCTCGATTTTTTTTTTTTAAACTTCGGTCGTCCATTATTTTCGGTGCCCCCTCGAACGTTTCGGATTTGTTTCACGTCCGTGCTTCCTCTCGCCGAACATAAATATTTATTAGGTTCGGGGAGCTCCGGATGTGGCTAGCGTCACGCCGCCGTGCAGGTGAAATTACATCTGCATTTATCGTTGTTCATGTATCGGACGTTACGGAAAAAGTACGTCCTCCTAAGTATGCGAAGGAACAACCCGGTTGCATCCTCCGGCGCCGCCGAACGCAAGTGCGAAATGCCATTATCTCGAAGAAGTGGAGCGCGAAGTACACAACATGTATTGTTGTTTGTCGGGGATTATCGCTGATAATTGGACCGTGGAGGAAATGACCGGGGATGAGGTTGTTCCGGAGGGTACGGTGCCCGAGGAGGTGTTCGCTTCCTGCGAGGTCGATCAGCCAAGAAATGGATTTTTTTTTGTGGGTTATTTGCACATTCAGGAGCCGTCATGTTTTCCGGGGAATTCGGTTTCCGGACTTTTCAAACAGTTTGTCAACGGGAGAAACCTGAAACAAACCACAAATCCACCATAAAATGTCGTGTTCTTGCCAACAACTGTATTTTGTCGTCATTTTTTATACAGGGTGAATCTCAAATACTTGTGCTAATTTTAACAAGTGGAAGAACTCGCCAATGTATGAAACTTTTCTCTATAACATTTTGCAAAATTCGCAAAAGTTGCCAAAATTTTTTGCCCCCAATTTTTACCCATTATGGGTAGTAGGCGGGTATACATTTTGATGACTAATTTATTCCAAATTTTAAATCAATTTGTAACGCTTTTTCTCAAAAAATTCTTACTGAAAAAGATTTCATGTAACAAGCTCTGCTACGTCTTAAAATGAACACACGCATTTTAGATACACCCCGTAGATATATATTTTTTTTTTTTTGGTAAAAAATTGTACAAAATATTTTTGTATTTGGGACAGATTTCTTTTGGGATGCTCCCAATTTTTTTTTTAATTCTGTAAAAGCTTCCAGTGTTGAATGACCTGACTTGCTATCGGGTTCAGTGTTGTTTTGAATGTTTAAGTAATTTGTAATTGGTACCGCCGATAATGGAGGAATTTATTACGTTCACATATCTTGAGGGTCATAATCGTAAAAGACTAAAATGTTATCAGTTCCTTCACATCTACTGTTAAGGGTTTATTTTTTTTTAACCCGCATGATATGTGATTGGTATTTATTACAATCTTTATACGATCTTTTTTAATTGTTAAGCTTCATCAGTGCGTCTCGTTTGGGTTTCGAATTTTCGAATTTGGCCCAACTGAAATTTTACAGCGATACTTCTGGACATTGTCTTTTTGGCAGTCTTAAACAAATAAAATTTGCATTTTTCAGTGAAGGTTGTTTTACTTAAGAAATTTGCATTTCTTCAGAATAAAATTCACAAAGTATAATTTCTACATACCTGATAAGAAAATAAAAAAAATCTGATTTAAAGAAACTCAATATTTTTAATCTGTAAATTATTCTAGTACCCATTTGTTTATTATTTAAAAGGAAAAAAAAGTGGTAAAATCGCGTAGGTTTGTAGAGCTTTTGATTGGTTTATTAGATTTAGTAGTTATTTTTGTAGAAGTTCTTGCTATTATTGTCCTACTGGTGACCAGCGAAAATGTTTCTTGGACGCAATGAGTTCATGCGGGTTAATACGTGCTTGATAATGAGGAATATAACAGTAAAATAGGATATCATTAGGATGAGAGATTAAAGCCCGTATTTTCGTTTATTGCACGAGAGCACCGAGGGCAATAATTCCACGAGGGATGAAAATGCTCTGTTTTTGTGTAAAAACACATTGCCGAAGCCACAAATTGAAAAGACACAAATCACGATAGGTGTGTTTTTATTCATATCTTGAATGTTTTAAATTAAGAAAATTCATGGAAAAAATTTCCTAAATTAGAGCGAATTATGTTTTTAACCTCACTTTTTTCTTTAATCTCATAGTAGTACATCTAGAGATAATAAGAAAGGAATTGCATACTTTTATCAAAGAAACAAATTCAAGTTAAATCATGTAATTTTTGATTGTGAGTTTTACTGTAGAATGAGAATATTTCGAAGAAATGCGTTTGCATCTTCTTTACGTAAAATACAAGACCAGAAGTTGGAAGCCAATCAAAAACTGAAGATGTGTTCCCATTAGCAGTTTATCTGTTAAGTATTCGAAAAAATCTGAGTTTGGATTGCTTGTTGAAGAACTTCCAAAAATAGACAGACCATTAATTTTAAACGTCGGAGAGTAAAAGAAAGGGAGAGAAAGCGCGAAAAGACCATATGTTAGCTGGGAAATGTGGTATTTTTCTGGGATTATATGTTTTAAAAAATGGTCATATCAAATACTACGTAGGAGAAGGAGTTACGAAAATAACTCGAAGAAATGCGTAGAAAAATACGAGAAGATGTTTTGGCCAAGAGATTACAGAAGTTATGGATGTTAAAAGTATTTTTGTTTTACAGGTTGTGAAATAAATACATACTTAAGTAGAGAACAAAGCATAAGCGACCAAGGTATACTTAACTATTTATATTTTTGATAATTAATGACAAAGGATTTGATAAATTTGATTAAACCATAAAAAATGTAGATTAAGATTAGATGATTGAGTAGTGGATTAAATTAAATGCAGAAAAATGAACACGATTGTATTCTGTGACTAAAATAAGAACGAAGAAGTAACTTAAAAGCTTGAGATTTTAAGTAAAAAAAAAGTACAACAAATCGCTCTTTTGTGATGAATGAAAACTTTTTCGGCTTCCCCAACTGTAAAACACACCTTTACCTTTCAATTTAGGTTAAGGTAGCTGCGATTTTCCGACTGATGTTGTAAATTTCTGGGAGAGTGCGGTAGCACACACGGTTAATTTACTCTTTTTACAGTTATCTTAAAATGAAAATGTTCATACGTTACTTTAATTTACTGAAAAAAAATACATTTACATGTATTATTTTCCCGATAAATGTTTTTTTTTATTGTTATTGACTAATAAATAATCATAATAGGGAAAATATAACCTATCGGGTTGGCAGCACTGTATGTCAAAAAGTTTGATATTTTTGTTATTTCATAAAAATCTGCAAAAGTGCAAAATAAAACACGAGGCTAAGCCGAGTGCCTGATTAGTTCCAGCCAAGGACATAGACTAAATCATTATTCATTACGTATTTGAATTCCGAATAAGAAGAAAACGTCAGTGATGAATGTGGTAAAAACAATTCATTTTATGTATGAAGTTGAAAACGTAATGGAAACTATGGACAAAAGTAATATTCTAAATTGCGAACTGAAAAAAAATGTATACTTTTTTTTTACGAAGGACGTGATTGAAACGTGGTCAGAAATATCCTGCTCAAGTTCTTGGCTGACTGATTCCGAAAATGTATATTTTATTCTGTAGAAATCAGTCTAGAGATTTTTTGTAGAACAATCTAGATGTAAAATATTATTATGCTTGTAATGATCATGCTAATAGCATAGTAGATGGTCATGATATGACACTAACATAAAAAAATAACTTATTATGTGTAGACGATTTAGATAAGCGGCCAAGAATGTCTTCCGCTTTTGTTGTTCCTTTCATTTTGATTTAATTAGTTCCGTTGTTTCCGTTTATTTTCATTTCTGAATAAAAATTGCATCTCAAAATGTCTGACCAAAATTTATATTCTTTAATCCCCCAGTGTACCTCCCAGAACCACTCTGTCTGTTTTTATCTTTCTTTTTTCTAAAACATATAAAATAAAAATTAACGAACTGTGAACAACATGCTGATTAACTACTTAATACTCTATAACTTTAATTGGCTTGTTCCGGGCAGAGCTAACTAAAATATTTTACTTTTAAATCTTGTTTGAGATGAACACCGACTTTGTGAATTTATTTGCCATAAAAAATAAAATTCACAAAATAACCCCTCAGTACGGTGTAATAAAGTACAAGATCAATCTAGACCAAATGCAATTTAAATTTTTCGTTGTCGAGTGAAAAACTTGCATGATTTCAATTTATGGATGAACTGACCTTTCTAATTCGTTCTTTACAACACCTAAAACAACTCTCATGTGTACAATGTTTACCAAGAAGTTCGCACGGTAAAGGAAAGTTTTTCATTCATTATTAATTTGGCAAAAATTTTACTACGCCAGCAGTCGCTCCTTGTTTGAAAACTAAGAATACGACGGACGAAGTTATCACGTGACTTCCGGCATATGTCAGATTTGACATTTGAAAAGAAAAATCCCAAAATGGGGGTTGTGTTAAATATGTACATTGAAAAAAATTGTAGCAAAAAATCGGTTCTAATTATATTTATGAAAGTATCTTTTTTTCACTTATTTGCTTGATTAACTCGGGCTACGCCCTCGTTAATCAATCAGCAAATTCGTGAAAAAAAGTATGACTTTCATAACTAGTTGTACAAATTGTGCATTCAAAAATCAAAAAACCACCACCTACTGCTTTAGGTTGGTAAAATTTTAAAAATCCTAGGTAGATATTTTTTCATACTAAGTTGATAACTCTAAATTGTGACATTTATTTGGTTCACAATAAAATTCACTTGCTTTGAATTTCGTTCATATTGTTTTATTAGCAGCACGTTTCATTTATTCATGATTTTTATTATTTTTACTTAAACATGCCCAGAAAAACAAGAGACTTAATAAACATTTAACCACCAAATTTTACACTAGACAGCGTTGCCGATAGTAATTATCGAGGAAAATGCGACATTGGGGGTTTTTTGATTTTTGAATGCACTTTATTTGCTCACTTCCAAACTTTTAAAACAAAATGCGCATTTTTTTTTTGCAAATTTGTAATATTTTAGGGCGATATTTCGAAAATTGGTTCAAAATAGTTTTTAGAATAAAAATTTTGCGAATTTAAGATGTCTAATGCTCAACTAAGATTTGCTCTTTTGTGCATTTTCTGCTCTATCAAGTTAAAATTAAATTTGAGAATTTTGATTTTTTTTTTGTAAAATATCTGAATTATTTTTTGATGAATTTTGTTCTAAAAGTTTCAGCAGGTACAAAGTCTCCTCAGAACCAACTTTTTCATTTAACTTTTTTCGATATTTCCAACACAACCTCCATTTTTGGAATTTATTTTTAAAATGTAATGGAGGATGTCACGTGATAAACTTTGTCAGCCATATTGTTTGTCTTTAGACGTTCAGCGCCTTAGTAACATTCTTGCCAAACAATGAAGATATGTATCTTTTTTCTCAAGTGGTGCGAGCTTCTTGTCATCCACACTTCGCCCCCAGAAAAGAATTGTGTTTATATTGGGACACCCGGTTCCAGCTTGAATCAAGCTCTCGTCTTTGTAACATCGTCCCGGCCCTAAAATCAGCCGGAACCCGAACTGAAGGTGTCTTTTGTTGTCCCCAGGTGCAACCGGTGGCGGAACTGAGCGAATTGAGCAGACGATCGGGCCATGACGGCGGCGAGGTCGTCCTCGACGATTCGAACATCCGTGGCGGCACGTTGCGACGATCCGGAAGCCGGAGATTCAACAAATCGACTACGGTAAGTAGCGGTACCGTGGTGCACGTGACGGCCTCCGTTTTCCGGTCCCCGTCCCACTCTTCGTCAACAGAAATCGATCGCATTCTTCGAGTGCAACGATCTTCAACCCAAATAGTGTGGGTGTGACTCACCACAACAAGCCTCCCATGTGATAATTATTGTCAACACAAAATTTTTCTCTTTGAAACGTCGATGGTGACTCACCTGGAGCACGTGACGGACGGCGGCCATTTGGGTAAAATGGCGCCGAAAAGGTGCAAAGCGGTGTCTACAAATGCGGTATTGATTTGACCTCGACTGGTGTTGAGTAAAAGTGGACGAAACCGCTCTTCAATGATTGTTAAGTGGATGTCGCCAAATTTCTCCGGTCTTTGACACCAACTTGTCATTTCTAACGAGCGACAGTACGCACAGGCATTAAGGTTATTGGATAATGGACGTCATGTACTTAAATCAGAAATTGCCGTGCGTACGGTGAGAGTGTGGTGTACACGTGAAAGTTATGCAAAAATGTCTGTCCTAATTGTTTCTTAATAGTGACATTTGGACCAGTCGCAATTAGTAGAACTAGAATTTGCAGGAAGTTTGTGACAGGCCAATTGACCAATCGCTGTCAGAACTGGAACGTTTTGCAAAATTGTATTCGACTCTGACGATTTTGTCGGAAACGACTTCAACTTGTCCAAATTTGGAGCGATTTCGTCTTGTTAAGTCAAAAATATGACGATTTTCCACACAACTGATAAAGTGTCAAGGTTACTAAATGTTGTGTTTTTTACGATTACTGTTGCGTTTTATTTACATCGGCACGATAACAAACCCACCAGCGCACATAATCCACGGTTACACATTGTTGTAACAATGTCATATAGTTTTTGTTCCTTTTAGTCATGTCGCGTTAGACCGGGTAATAACACACGGTTCTCTTAATTAATGAATGTAGTCCAGCTTTCGAGCAACAACAATCATTTTTTATTTCTCTTGTAAAAATGTTGCAAATCTTTACGATGCCACCCACGTGGTTGCTTGCATTGGCTAAATGAAATGTTTCTTGTATTTTTTCGATATCTCCGTTGTGTCATGAGATATTTGGGTTTTACAATATTCGGCAGCGTCAAGATGGCGTGACGTCCATTTTGTAACTTAAATATCTGCAGAAAGAATACAAAGTGACCAAAAAGAAAACAAATCAAAGCAGGCGTTGCAAATTATCGGTCATGTCGTAGCGGAGTTCTATGCAAATAAGCGTTCAAAGCATGGGCGTAGACAATTAGTGGTCTCAAACGCTACCTACTTTACAACAATAATCATACATCATGAATTTTAGACGTTGGAATTATAATTGTGCATTTTATTATTATTATCTGATAATGGAGAAAATTTATAAAATAAACGAGAGCCACATTTTACATTCGTAAGATTGGGTAATTTACCAGCTTTATTGCCAAACGCGACGCCACTGGTAAGCAGATTTTTCGGTGAAATGTCAAAGAAACGTCAACGATGTGCTGTTGTTAACCTAGATTTCAGCAAAACAATTATCCCAGAATAAGTGGTAAAATGAGTTTTTTGTTCGACACTGTCAGAATTTGAGAATTTTCTCCTATGTGAACGGATTTGATAAATGTCACCACTTGTCAAAACGAAACGTCAAGCTAATTTTAAAGATTTTAAGCGATTTGGAGCCTTTAAGGGGGTCGTCGAACAAAAAAACGTTGTATTCAACTCGTTCGTGTGACAATTGGGCTTTTTTGGCACTCGTGGGCCTTTAAAACGCTCGTTTCACTCGCGTTTTAAACTGGCCCACTCGTGCCAAAAAACCCCAATTTACACAAGAACTCGTCAAATAAACTACTATTTACCATTGAAGATAATGCATTAATTATTAATAATTAATTAATTAATAATAGATTTTTCGAGAGGTAGGCAACCAATAAAACGACTGTGCATAGCAAATATACATATGTGTACGATTAAGCTAAGACAGACGTTTCGGTAAAACAAAAGATGAGGTAGCAGTCTTGATTTGTTTTCTTGTTGATCACTCTGTGGACACTATGTGAATTCTTTTTCAAAAGTTTTCGACATTTAGATTTTTTTTTGTCAATGTTTACTAAGCCGGCGCGAGTCCACGAATATGTAAGTCACGCGAAATTAAGAGTATTTCGCGGCGAACTTTTGAACGTTTCTCACGTCCCAGACGAGTTATTATCGTTTAAATAACTCGTCTGGGATTTTTTGAAGGAAATTTTGTGCTGTATAAAAAATATTTTACACAGTTTTGCTCTATTTAACATAATTTTGATATGTACAGTCATTTATCTTTTTTTGTACTATTATTATAAATAATGCAAGCGAAATTTTAATTTGACTGGACTAATAAACAATGTGTCTGCAAGGATATTCAGAAGAAAAATGTTGTCTGCTGGTTTTGCCGCCCGACGCGACGATTTTTTTAAGTCAAAATGGAACATGACGTAACCGGTTAGAATAATTTATTTTATGATCAAACCACATTTTTGTTAGTAGCGAAAGTTGTCGAAAGAAAAAAAAACGAATTAGGAATTTTTTAATTCAACGTTCTACTGTCCTAAATATTATATTTTGACAAGTTCAGACAAGTTGATGAATCTCTATACTCTTGGTAAGACAGGGTTGTCTAGTCTAAATATTTAGATTTTTTAGTCTTGTTGCGCAGATTTAAAAACGTCAACTCTTCCACAGACACACATATTCTGTATCAGCATTTTTTTTTAATTGGATCTGGTCTTACCTAAGATAATTTAAGTGGTTTGGTCAGGATCGTAAAAAAATATGTAGTGTGCTGTTGTGACAGATGTATTACTTCTACAATTCGGTTTGACACAATTTTAACTTGTAGAATTTTCTTAAACAAATCATTCTGCTATGGCATATTTTCCCAAAAGCTCTTTGGCGCTACATAATTTTTTATAAATGTTCTTGTAATTTTTTAATGCAAATGTAAAAATAGTAATTTCAAAAAGTTATAAATTCAGAACCAAGTATACAGGGTGAAATCGATATGCATCACAATATTAAAACCCTAGGATCTTCAGACCATTTGTAAAAATCACGTGCATTCAGTTTTGCGCTATACCTCCGCATGGGGGCAGAAATGGCTTGTACAGTTTAAGCACAAGAGTTGAGTACGCCACTGATATCACGTTAGGAAGAATAGTAAGATTAAAAAAGTTATCGAGTGCAACGCAAAAAAGGAACAAAAAGTTTTTGGTTTCATTCATAGTATTCTTACACGTTTTTGCTGCTCTGAGTATTTAAAGTGTTCTTCGTCTATTTCATTCTTAGTAGCGTTTTTGCGGCTATTCATGTTTCGATTTATTAGAGCTTCCAGAAGCGTCTCGTTCGGGGTGGAATTAAGTCAAATAGGACTTTATTAATTTAAAATGTTTAATCACATTTTCGGTTTATTCACTTATTGAAGATACTAATGGTTTACATAATTATTACGATGAATTTCCATTTCACCCTGTATATTGCAATATTATTTTCATCAGTCTTCACAGTATAGAAAATGTTTTTTTACCAAAATTAACGTACACAATTGAAATTGGTTTATATCGTATCTCTACCAATTTGTCAATTTTTTTCTTGATGTTCTTCCTTATTTTCTTTCTTGTTTCCTACTTTTTGAAAAATGTAATTTTACATCCATCGATTGTGACTCGAGTTTTGGATTTTTTGCCAATTTTTTTGACATTTAGAGGAACTGCAGACCTGTGAAATCTTGATTCTGACAGTTTCATCTTTGCAAAAATATTTTTAATCAAGTTTAATTTTTCAGATATCAAGTGTTGGACCATTGAAAAGATGGAAGCCATTTATGTATCGAGTGTTTTTTTAAATTTCACCTCGTAGTAGGCTTTGAAGAGTCGATTGTGAACGCACCACTCGTATAAAACGTAAGATTTTAAATAGTTGATCCGTGATCCGTAACCAGTATAGTGCGTTCACAATTGACTCTTCAACGCCTCCTAAGTGAAAATTAAAAAAATACCTGATATTTATCCAAAAAAATAAACACTCGTGTATTAATTTTAACACACGCTAAGACCTGCTTACTTACGCCATAGATGACACAATTAAAATTAAAAGTGCTGTGCTTATCACATTTTTTTTTTTAATCTTGATAATGTTCTATCAGTTTTGATATTTTTTGCCCCAGTCTTGCAATAAAACCTCCTCGAATGAACTAGTGTTTGTAGGTGAACTGTTTTAAGTATACTTCCGTCTGGTTTGTTCCATAGATACTCAATTGGACTCGAGTCTGGAGTTTAAGAAAACCAATTCGTGTTTTGCAGTACCTATTGTTACACTAACAGATGATCCAATTTAGTTTATTTCCCCACAATACACAATCAAAAACCGTCCACGATGAAATTTATTCACCGAATCCGTTAATCGAGTTTACTTACCGCGATAATTAACGACCCGCATCGGATTTTGTTTCCAGTGCGGTTTCGCCGCACCGCGTCGGCCGCTCACCGCATCCCGGTACGTCCAGGAAGTCGAAAATCGTCACCGAACGAAAACAAAAGTCGCAGAGAAGGAACAGCGAAAGAGCGAAAAAAAAAAGGAGCGAGACACGACACGTTACCCAGTAACCTTTGGTGCGGTTCACGTAACTCGTTTAATATTAATAAGATGAAATAATAGTACAACCGGTTTGGTGTTGTGGCGGTGTGCGAGCGTGCACCCGTTATGCTCCACAACTTGGGCCCCATTGTGTCCTAATACGAGAGAAAATAAAAAAAATTGTGTACACCGCGTGCATAACGAGAAGGGGACGAGATTGGAGGAGGCACGCTTCGAACAATTGCGATCTAGGCGGCGACACCTGTGGGGAAGATAAAGTACCACTAACTGGAAAGAGCGCGTGAGGTGGGCAACCTGCGGTGCACAGGTGTTTGAAGAGTTGCATACGATGGATGAGTAGGAAGACTGGCCAGAAGATTTGTCGCACCAGTAGAACAAGTGGGTTATTGATTGTCTATTGGGCAACTACCTAATGGTAGTCCATTAAAAAAGCGATTTATTTCCGTTGCTTTGGTGTTAATACGTGACGGAATTGGAACGGTTTTGTGTTCTTCATTGTTGCCTTTTAAAAAAAATCGTGTTGGATCTGGGTCGCTTCTTTGTTAGCACTCGAGGAATTTGAGTGGTTCAGAGCTCTATTAATGGAGTGAGAGTTTTGGAACTCTGCGTTCTTGGAAAGTATTGTTTTTAGCTTCATTGTGTTTTAGTAGGTTTCTTTTTTTCTATATCGGTGATATGGAAATTGTACACACAAATCACACAACGAAGAGTTATGTAAATTTTCACTTTTTCACATTGTTAGGTTGTCAAACATGATTTTGCAACAGTGTTTTATGGCTTGTCTTGCGGGTAATTAATGTATAATGTCGCCGAAAGAGTTGTAGAATGTCTTCTTAAATGGACCGCCACAGAAGAATTCTTTGATTTCCATAAAAGTTAGTCATGACTCGTATTGCAAGAAATCCATCCACAGTACCGGATGACTTTTAATGATTGAAAGTATTTTTGTTCGGTTCACAACACATTTACGATTTCATTATGTTGGTATACTTGACTGATGTTAGGAAAAATGGTCGAAAAACAAAAGGTCGAAATTTTAAAAATGGTCGAAAGAACAAAAGGTCGAATTGCAAAATGTCGAAACTACTATTGATCGAAATGCAAAACGTCGAAAGGAAAAATGTCGAAAAAGAAAACATAAAATCAAAAGATCGAAAACAAAAGAAACAATATAATATAACAAGAACATAACGAAAATCATAATCATATATTATAAGCAACTTGCTCCAAATAATTAAATATATATTGAGCCGAATCTTCGAAATTATCCGCAAAACGTGAGACGACAGTTCTAAGTCTTGCATTTTTATCCTTGTACTTTTTTTTATTATTATTTTGTTCATTATATCCTGCAAGCTCTTGGTTAATCTTCATCTCTTGCAGGCTTTGCTCCTTAACAAGACCATCAATAAAGGCCCAAACAGATGGCTCTTTTGCTTGAAACGTTTTTCCCATGCTGCTGTGCCATCCCTCGACTACGTTGTTAGTCCTTTGCTGCCCATGGATGGTTCGTTCATAAAAATTCCATAAGGAATGTTCATACATTGGTGGCCGTCTTTCTTTTCTTTCCATCTTTCCTATCCACGTTTGCTCGAAATACTCTATTAGAGGTTTAATGTCAGTATAACACAAATCTTCGTTATCTAATAGGATGTCGAAAGCATTCGTGACATATTCAACAGGAACAAAAGCTAGGGCGATGAATAGCTTAATTTTATGTTGAAAATCTGGATCAGAATCATATTGTGTTTTCATTCCAACTAGTTGGATGCGTCGATAAATACATTGGCGATAATGAAAGTAGCATCCCTGTTTGATAGCTTTGGGGAAAAGTAGTTGGCACGCGTTAATTACAGCTTTTTCAAAATCGGTCATTATCAAATTTACCTCGATCTTTTCCATTATCTTTCTAATGTGTTCGAATATTTTCACATAAGTACTTTCGCGTTTGTCCGGCAACAAAGAGTAAATTAAAGGATAATATGCACCATTAATGTTGCCGTGGATGGTGAAAAGTTGGTAGAATAGTTTAGGAACGATTTTGAATGTGCCATCCATAAACCATTCTTGGCTTTTGATCAGGAAATCTAAATTACGCCTTGTAGCAAACATCAATATCCGGTCTTTGTCTTTCGAATCGAAGAGTAGAAATTGTTCTCCTTTATCTGTTTTTTGATACTTTTCCGTAACTATCACGTCTTCTAAACATTTCGGGATTGAAGTGCCGACGTGTTCTAAGCTTCTGACTTGGCGTATGGTTCGGCTGATATTACTGAACGACGAACATGACGTACTGGCTCCTTTGCTGAAGCTAGTGGACGCTCTGGAAAGCAACAAACGCGGAGGATCTTTGCTAGCTCTCGCTTGTTGTTTGATGGTGTTCATCATTTTTGTTACTTCAAATTTTTCGGGATTACCTTCGTGATTGTGTGTCTGCTTCAGACGTAGGTCTCCTAGTTTATCAATAACTCGACTCTTGCACTTTTTTTTGTATTGTTCACACTTCCAGTATGTTGTATCGTCGGTCTTTTTTTCTTGGATGTAAAAAAATCCGTCGGCGAACAATTTATTTTTGCCTTTCTGCCCGGCAATGTATTCGTATTTGTAAATTTTATCCATTTTAGAAAATTCTGCACTTTGTTTGACAGTGAAGTTTTAATAAATTACTTTTACTATGGTAAACAAAATATAGTATTGTTGTGCAAAATGGCACACTATTATGACAAATTTGAATGATTGCTTTTTATTAATTTTTATTTTTTAAATTATGTCGATTCCATCGATCATTATTTGTTCTTTCGACTTATTGTTTTTCGACCTTTTGATCTTTCGACTTTTTGTTTTTCGACCTTTTATTTTTCGACTTTTTGATCTTTCGATTTATTGATTTTCGACCATTTTGTTTTCGATTTTTTTTTTCGAGCTTATATTTTTCGACCTTTTTTCCTAACATCTACTTGACTATCAAATTCAAATATGACAGTTCAAAAGTCAAAACAAATCATTTTACATCTAGAATCTTAACCTAGAAAGCGAATCAACAGACAACTCTTTGACAAATAAGTAGGGGTACCAATTGTTCGGAAGTGCCTCAGTCACCCGGTATTTTTAAAATTTGAAGAAGTAAACGCTGTGCCAAAATTAAAAAACCATTGTGGTGCAAATGACATACATTTTTCATGACATTTTCTATTACTTGTGACAGATAAGTCATTTGCACCACAATGGTTTTTTGATTTAGACACAGCGTATATACAGGGTGTTATTGAAATGCGTGGACAAATTTTAACCACGAGCCACTGGCTTCATGTAGAACTCGAAAAAAATATTTAAAAAATTCTGTCAAAAAATAAAATGACATTTTTTTTATTGCTTTTAGTCTTCGACGTTGTCCCACAACCTCGTAGGTTTTTAGGTACGAAACAGTTATTTTCGCTTATCTAACACGTGGCCATGACCTAGTTGCACTGAAATAAATCCACGTCTAGAGTTTTGAAAAATCGCAGAATTGTTGACTGGCGCAGGAATTTAAATCAAAAAATTTATATTCGTGTCACGGGTCTTATATTTGATCGTTTTACGTTCAAAAATTGGTTGATTCGACGTTAGGCAGCACTTTTCAGAAAATAAAAAATACTATACTTTTCGCTTTACAAATCCGCTCCAAATAATAACTTTATTGTAGGTGGTTTCGCTTGACAAAATGAAATAATGTGTGTCGTAAAATTAAGTTTGTATTTTATTACCGTTACTACCACGGTGGCGCCACCTTATAAATATGTATGTAGGTATGCATGTATATCGAATTACTTGCAAAATATTACCTGCCGAGTGTTTATCTTATTTCCCGCAATCCAGAGCTGTCTGTTATTGTACAATATCTTTCAATTCTTAGAACGGCAACTTTTAAAGAATAAATTATGTTGCCATTTCGCTTGATACTTTTCTAAAAACTTTTCCAAAGAGTTGCTGCCCGCCAAAATACGAATCACGTCCTCTCAATTTGCAACAGAAAGTGACGATCATTTCCGGAGAAACCATATTCTTCATGGTACACTCGACGAATCAGAAATTCAGTTCACAACATTTTTAGACGCACAATGAAATCATTATTACATTACTGGAATGATGTTTCATCAATGACATTTTTTTTAATCTAGAAGACTTAAACTGCACAGTTCTCTTTAATAATGTGTACTTGTCTTCCAAATTGGCAATAGAATGTTGTGATCATTTCCGGCGAAATTAGATTCTTCAGGGATTAACACTGATGTTCGATGAATCAGAAATAAAATAAAAATAAATTATTTAAACGATAACGAATTTTTATTTTTCGTCCAGGAGAAGTTTAACCCCCACAGATGTTATTTCACAAGACATGAAATGATTGTTTCCAGTGCACCCAACACTTGACCGTGACTTACTTGCAATTAAATAAATCCACGTATAATATTTTTTAAATAGTGAGAATGACTCGTAAATTAAGTCGAGAGAAATTTATGATTTTGCCACGAGTCCTGCTGATATGTCCTCAAGCAGGATATTTCTAAGAATGAAAAATGTATTTGAAAAGTAGTGTTGACCTTATTTATAACCGGAGTGCACATATTTTCCAGTTTTCAGAAGGAATTCGAAAAGTAGCTTCGACAAAGTGTAATTTTGGTCGAATTGTGAAATACATAGGTTTTTTAGGCACCCTAGGCCTAAGCTTCTCAAAAGCGGACGAAAAGTAACTCTTTTTCGGACGCTGAACCGTGGCGCCATCTGTTGGTCTGTTTAGTATGTTAATAACGAAACCGACAAAACCGATAATTGTCCTGTCACCATAATTATGTAAATAAGTAAATAAATGTATTGCAAATAGTAAATTCTAGTTTTTTTGGCAAGCTTATAACAAATACATACTATAAAAAAATGGTTGATATGTATGTATTAATAAATTTATTTATATGAAAAAAAGGTACTGTCGCGAGCAATAAATTTTGGTCGTCAATGTCATTTCAAAATTTGGTTAGATTGTCACAAATTTAAAAAATTTCCCTGTCTGATTATGCCCACGGCAACAAAGTGTCAAAAAATTGAGATAAAAATGACAATTAATGTCATACAACATGATGATAGGTTATGATATTTACGACTGTTTTACAATGGAGCATTTTCGATTGCGTCAAAGAATGACCTTGACGACCAAAATTTATTGCTCGCGACTGTAGATACAAAATAAATTTGTAATTTTTCCAATGATGTCTTTTGCTTTGTAGTTCGTGCGGTCGCTTAAAAAAGTGCCTTTTTTCCTCGCCTGTTGTCAAGCCTCGGCTGCGCCTCGGCCAGAAATCTCAAACTCGGACATTTTTTGCCCTTTGTACACAAATAACTATTTTTCAAAAATTTTCCAAATTTTAGTCACATTTCAGGATTACTATCCACTTCCGCTATGATTATTATTTAATTACCAATCGATTCATTCTACTGTTTTGAAGTGATTGACATCAACTTACTTCCATTCTATTTAATCGAGAATTTTCTTAAACCGTTGTCAACACCTCTGGTCGTAAACGCCTCTATCAACGGTCCTTTTTAATCCACGGATGTGTCATCTCTCCACCGTCATTTCCCCAATTTTAGCGTTAACAACACGTCGACGTGACTCATCGATCATCAAAAAATAAACGACAAAACAGACAATAGATCGTGGGGGCGGCGCTTGTGCAATTTCGCCTGCACCTGTCTGAAAAGAGTTGAAAATTTGTAATGGGCAGCGGCGGCGACCTTCTCCGCAGATCAACCCACGCACGTTCGTGACTCTCCTCCAGGAATCGCAACGTCACACTCGTTACCCAACTTGTGTTAGCTGCATTCGTGCACACATTACACGAACGGCAATTAAACTTTTAAAAGGACACCTGCAAATTATTAAATTCTCCGCCGGCGGATACGCCGCCAATAACCGTCAATTAGCACCGATTAGTCTATATGCCGTTAAAAATCGTCCCGGTGCACCTATTCCGGGCGATTCTTGCCCCCGGGGACGGCGCAGGTGTGTTTGCGGTGAAATTCGACTTTTCTTTCTGGTGTTTGTTGTGCGAGGGTGTGGAGGATATGCGGTGATCGTCGCTTGCGTAAAATAGAAATTGTAAACTGTGCAAAATTGAAACTTTCGACGCTAGAAGAATGGTTTCGTTTGTTTGAAACGATTCAAAAGTGGTGAAAGAATGTTGATCAGACTGGTTTGAATTTTGAATCAAAGAAAGAATGTAAAATAAAAAGAAAATAAAGGAGAGAAATATCTAGGTACTGTTTTCTCAATTTCGTTGTAGGTCGTAAAATTTTATTGCATATTATGAGTTGCAAATTTCACTTGGCGCGAAAAAAAAAATTGAATTGTGAAAATCACCAATAGTGGTAATAATATCAACTATAGTCGGCGCAGCGACTCACTGAAGTAATAAATTGGCGTGGTCTGCACGTGATTTTCGGGAGATGCTTTCCTATTGGGTAAAGGGCGCGCGTTAAGAAGTATGGTGCAGCTTAATACACGCAGCCGAAATTTCCATTCATTCTTAAAGTGGTAAGATTTAAATTTCCCGCACAAAACTCAAATTGGGCGACGCAGTGTAAATCAGGCTTTTCATGACGTCGCTGCAAACTATCACGTAAACATCTTGTCATTACTCATGTGGTTCGCCGCGCCAACTATAGTAGAAATTGTTTCGTTAGTTTGTCATAATTTTTTAATGAGTTTATTGATTTGACACCCACTAATTTAGTTAATACCAATCATAATTAATTACTCTAATTTAGTAATTATAATCCAATTTGTGTCGCTATCATTAAATGTAAATATGTACATAAGAATTCCAGATAATTATGCAAATTGTACATGAAAGGTATGGAAAATGATCCAAGCCGCAAACGTAAACAGAACGTTGTTGTGAAATCGTTCCATAAATATTCCATCAGATGTTCTGATGCAGATTCGATCAAAAATGATCATTGAATTTTTGGTAAAAATTTTCTCATCCCATTGTGTACGTCTTTACGAAACCCAGCACCATTATGTGCCCGATGGGCGTTTTCCACCTTCCCTCCCAAGTAATTATTGTAATTATTGAGTCGTGATTTGAAAAGTAGGTAACCACGTACATAATCAGAGACAAATTAATTCGACGATGAGCGTCTCCGGTCGTGATTTATTGACTCTTCGGTTCGGTATTTGTTTAGGTGGTACCAAAATAATTCGTACCATGATAGACAATTTAGCAAATTCTCGTTGCAACATCATCACCACGTCCGACTCTTCTGTGTCGCAACAATCGGGTGTGAATCGATGATGGGATGGTACCGAGAACCTTGAGCGTCGCCGTTTTGTGACCGCGGGCGGTCCCAGATGCACTACTGGTGACGGTACCGTCGTCCGTTGACGGACGTGGGCAATGAAGAATCGTGAATCGAGAACGTGCGTCGGGAAAACTGATGGGATATGTGCATCGGTCGCGCATTTCCTGTGTCGTTGCAGTTGTCGTCGTGGTCGCCGCTGCTGCACCGACGCCCACCGCGGCTCTATCTACGGGGAATTTACACGATGCCAGGTACATAACGCCATTATTGGTGATGGCGGGGTATTGTTTACGAAATTCAAGGTGTGCACACTCGACCGACGACGTAAATCGATGGTTAAGTGATAATAATAATAGTAATGGTGAAAAACAAATGGAGTGTTGCGACACGAGATTGCACGTGCACTAATTTATTCAGAGGAAAAGACAAAACTTGTCGGGTTTGAAGGAAAAAAAAAACAAGAATTATTTTGAGCTTTCAAGCTTTCGGCGGTCAGCTTTTGGGTGTACAGTGTGAACAATTTAAGTAATGTGAGGAGATTTGTACCAAATCAAAAATGACAGATTTTTGTTTTCTTATATGTACTTTCAATGATCGGAAACAAAAATAAATGACAAGGTCTCAGATCAGGACACTAAAGGAGATCTTTCAAAAGCTTCCAAGAAATATCTTCCTAGTTTTGGTGCATGACACAACTAACCACATGGTGTTGCTAAATTATGAAAGCACAAGTGCCTTTATCCATAACTTTGAATTTTGAAATACTTTCGAAGAATGCCACCAGCGAAGATAAGACGTACTAAATATTTAGGAGACGCGACCTTGGTAACGGCAAGTGTGCTTACTCTGATGCTCTAATTTTGACAAAGTTAGTTAGTTTGAGTTTTTTTTTGTAAAGAATATAAAGAAGTTGGTAGGAATATTGCATGTGTGAAGTATTGAAGTAAAATTTCGCATCCTTCTTTGTCATAAGTTAATCATAAGGATAAAAACGTAAACTGTGGCAAGTAAGCACGTGAAGTAGTAACTTTTGTTGTTAAAATTTCAAAAAGCTTGAAGTTCACTCTCCACGCATCCTGGTGGGGCAATTTAATGGTATAATGTTGGTGCTAACTTTACAGAGATAAACAGAGTTGTACATAAAGGAGAGATTTGACAATGACAAATTACCAGGTTTTGTTACAGGTTCTGATCACGCCATTCTAACAATATTACAAGAGAACAAATAAAATACGTTATTAAAATGTACAGAGAATGTGTAAATTGTGAACGTAAATTCGCATGTTAAGTGACAAATAATGAGATAATAAATTATCAAAAAGTTTGACAGTTTTTGTTCACTTACTAATTATACAGGGTGTCGCAAAATTAACATATTCCAAGTCGGGTGTCTTGTAGAAAAAAATCTCAGGAATCTCGAAAAAATAAAACAAAGATATATGGGTCTGAAGGTTCAAACTTTTCATCATGTTTTCCTCAAATAAAAAATATAAATGGTTGACATTCATTTTGAAATATGGTAAGGATGCTTATGTAAAATATTAAAATATACATGAAAATACATTTCTTAAAAAAACAGCTTTATCTCTAAAAAATAAAAGTTATTTTTCCAATTTTTGTTCAAAAGGGAAGTACAACATAGCTACAATATTAATCAGGTATGTACTTTTGAACAAATATTGGCAACTTTGATATTTTTTTCAAAGTGAGCAATTTTTTTTAAACATTTTTACTTGGTCAACAGGATGTCCCCTACTAAGCCCCGAACTCGGAATACGATAATTTTAAGACACCCTGTATAAGTTAATATCTGAATAAACGTTCTTCACAAATCACAATAAAATAATTGCCATTGTGACCATATCAAAAAAGTTATAATTATTTAATTAGGTAATTTGCCTTTGTGCAAGAAGTATATTATAAATGTTGATTTGATCAGAAGACGATTGAAAATGTAAAAATAAATCTCACGTAATGTTCAAAATGTAAAATATATTCAGGTTGTTTTGTCAAAATGGGAGGCCACGGACATTTTGCATTTAATTTGGTAGTAAAGCTATGTGTTAAATTAGATTATGTTTTTCTAATTTTGGTCCTAACCTAACTTTTGTCATTGATATACTTCACAATGTTGTGAAAAATGCAAAGGCTACTTGATGAACTTTTCAAATTGAACACTCGATACTTAGATAACGCTCCATACCATTCAGTGGTCAATCATGAATTGCCAACTTCATTGCATCAAAAATAAAAAAGGGCAAAATAAAAACAAGTCTTTGGAATTTAATAAAACCCTATTTGGACCTAGAAAAACATGAGCGCAAAGACGAAATGGATGATATCCTTTCTGAAAAAGGCCAGGATGTGTTGCAAGCCGCCCCCATACCATTGTCAGTATAATCCAAATGAAATTGCATGGGGGTTTTACAAAACATAATAGTATGTATCACAAAAATGTTTAGAAATTTCAAAATTTTGGAAAGTTTTGTCAGATTGTAGACCAGATGTGAGCAAAAAGTGTTGCCCATTGCGAAAAAATAATCAAAAATGAAGGGTAAAAGTTGATGAGCAATTTTCCTGTAGATGGCATACCGTCATATCTTTGGTTGAATCAGATGAATCTGTTTCAGAGTTTAATTCTGATGTGATTTGTTCAAATTAAATTATTCTCTTGTTTCTGATAGTAATCTGCCAATGACAAGTTATAAAAATTCTCATATAGATGCGAACACAGATACAAACAACGATGATGACGCAATAGAAATTGTCATAATAGAAGCGGTTTAAAAGAAGGAATTTAGATTTTTTATCCAAGATTATGTCAGTTTCTTGTTGTTCTTTTATCATTCACTTTTAAAATACATTAAAAAAATCATTTTAATTCCGAAACAAGCAAGATTCTTGAAAATTTCACTCCGAAGAAGGTAAAAGTATTGTGTTGTGTTAATTGCCTTTGTACTCGAGTGTACGATTCCTTAGACAATTGGCCTCCACTTTTCAAACACTTTAACGACTTTTCCACTTCGTCAGTAATGAATGCGGGATAAATACAGAAATGCTAATAAGTACTAATAACTGACTAATCACAATGCAAATTATAACAAAATGGACATATTAAGTATTACTCTCTAATCTTTGAAAACTGATTTTATGCACCTCCTTAATTTCTTTTGCAAAATTTAAATCTTCTTGACAGCGAGAAACATAACCTCCACACAATTATGTATCGGGTGTTCATTAAAATGTATCCTCAAAGTAGGCGTTCAAGAGTAAACTGTTTAAACCTAACTTCACTTTTTGCGTTGTTTGTGTCTTTAATCTGCAGTCTGACGAGTGGTGCGTTCACAATCAACCCTTCAACGCCAGCTTTGAGGATAAATGTAAATGAACACCCGATATATGACATGGTTATTTTGTATTACTGACAAACAATGCTAAAATATCGGGTGTTCATTTAAATTTCCGGTCAAAGTTGCCGTTCAAGAGTCGATTGTGAACGCACCATTTGTGTAAAATGTAACGTAACATAACAGCTGATCCGTAATCCGTAGTGCGTTCACAATCGACTCTTCAACGCCAACTTTGACCGGAAATTTAAATGAACACCCAATACAAGGTAATCAAGAAGGACCGTTTGAGTTGGCAATACAATTAAGAAATTTTTTAAAGTTTTGTTAGTATATTTGACAGATATCTGACGTAACATTAATAGCGACAAAATGGTAGGTTATGAGTAAACAATAACGGTATAAAGAAATTAAGCTTGAAATACAGAACAGTAATCTAAAAATTAACTAAAGGAAATGCTCTTAACACAAATTAATTCTTCTTTTGAGGCTTTCGAACGGATTCCCCAACATGTTTAGTTTAATGTGAAATGTCAAATGTTACTTGTCAATGATGCGGCTGTCAGAGTTAATCCGTCAATAACCGGAAGTTACTCCAGTTGTACCATTTAAAAATAAAATTCATTATTTATTACCAACTTAATCAGTCCTTCTTGATCACCTTGCATAATTCAAGTAAAAATCACACTGCCAAAAATGAAACTAATTCGACCTTGAAACGGCAGATCCAGCGTGAATGGACTTTGTAATATGTGATTACGTTAACAATAATCGAATTCGTTTCGAGTAGATACAAGAAAACAGTTGAAACAAGCGTCATGTTTAATTGAAAATTGTCAAGTCAAACAATACGACTCTAGTAAAAAAAATCAATAAAGAAAATATGAAAAAACCGGGTGAGTGACACAGAACGACGCCGCCTTCACTCCGTTAAAAAGCGACAACATCCTTTGACAAACCCATCACGTAGATGGTTTCCGCTGTTGGGAATTTTATCGCTCGGTATAACTCTTTACCTTGTCACCTACGCGACAAATGCACCACGTACGAATGCGTGTCAGGTGATCAAGCTTAACGACCTTCTAACCATTAGATATTTATTGCTAAATCATTCAAATTATTCGATTTCGTAGTACGGCGTCCGCGCCCGGTGGTTCTACGGTGGCGTAATTGGAACAGGTTGGGCCCCCAGATTTGGTCTTTTATCGTCGACCACGCACCAACCCAAAAGAAAAATCATCGACACGTCCGGACGCCCTCGACGTTCTTTCGCGATTGTCTACTCGACCAGATCCGGCTGTATCGATTATTTATTGGCGAATGTCGGTGCCGCCGATCGGGTCATCTCGGGTCACTTCTCAGGGAATTTCGTTGTTGTTTATCCTTGGAAGGAATTTTTGGTTTAATGTTAATGTGGTCGGCGTGCGTGGTTATTCAGGAAATTCGAGCTTTGTCAAATGCCATCGAACGGAATCTGTAATGGACGTGTTAAGGATCGATTTGCTGGCGTTGGTCACGACAGGATACATCAAGATATGGACAAGCGTTCAGTCTTTACTAATAAAATGCAAATTGTTGGTCTTGTTCGGTGGGTATTGGCGTGCAATGGCCACAATCGATAATAATTTATTGGAGCAGCTAGCAGACTGGGAGCATACCAGCAATGATCATTAAAATATCTCAAATAACACACCTTTACGTGTGTCGTAAGAGGCCACTTAAGTGCAATGTAAATCAATGAAAATTTTGCATTTTGTCATTTTTACAGAGTGAATGGAGCTTTCTTTCAACAGAATATCTTTCTCCCTCCTGGGTACGCCATGTAGAGTCGTCTAGAATTTTTGACAATCGTCAAACTTCTTCTGGTTCTTTTGGTTCTTAGCACATTCCAATTTGGTGGCGAACCATTCACATTTTTGACATTACCAAAATTTTTGCCGCTAGATGGTCCTCTTTCCATTCGGTACATCTATGTGGTCTCGAATTTCGGATTGTTTTCTTGTTCTTCAAGTCTTCAGCTGGAACTTTCTGCATCTGCCATTTGGCGATCGAAGTTTGCATTTCCGCGTCCCACCAGAAGAACTTGCGACCAATTCAGTGTCGGTTTGCGGCGTGGGCATCCCTTCGTCGCTCCGCAGATACGTTTCACTACCGGTTGGTATTTTTTTTGGTCGTTGGCCGGTTCCTCCGGTCGCCAATGTGCATCGATAATTCCCCCGAGACGACCAAACGCCGATGCAAATCCGAATCGACCATTTCCAGAAGAACACGAGGCCGGTGTCGTTCGCCCACGGTTCCGCTGTTTCTTTTTTTAAACGCGATCGGTCGCCCGTTTCTGGTTCCTTTGTGTGTCCGAAATCGCAAGGGCGAGACACTTTCCGCCTCCGAGATGTGATCCCACGCATGTCCTGTCGATGCCGGCCAGATACTCGCGTCTCAAAAATGTGATTAACATTCGTGCGTCCTTCAAGGACGCTCACGCCTTTCTTTGGCTTCTTACGGATGGCCAGAAAAATTCGAACGATTTCCGAAGGGGTTTCCGGCGTGGCAGACCCTAGCTCGTGGGAATTCATACGAGGAAAGTCTCGACAATGGTCTAGCTTGTCCTCAACAGTCAGAATATCGATAAGTTGGTCGACAAACACGAGAACTTGTTAGAATTTGATATTTACTGCTAATAAATGAATTGTAGTTACGTCTGATGTTGTTTCCATTATAATTCTGCTATGATTTGTACTTTAACAACATTCTGAATGGTTAAAGGGTGCACCGAGTACCGTGGCCAAGCGCTTAGCGCGCCGTTTCGCATTCGGAAGGTGAAGGGTTCGAGCCCCACGGCTGCCAAACCTGGTGTGGGTTTTTTTCACCTGTTTACCCATCCATAGCCTAGACTTTGGACTCCTTTCCAATGTGGCTCCCAAGGAAGAGAATGAATCCTTCATGTAGGGTCCAGTGTCTTCCCCGTACCGTTTGAGATGGGGATAATCAAAAGAAAAAGAAAAAATCCGGACACGGGCAGGTTCTTGTATTTTTTTGGGTTTACCCCAGGGTGGACCATCGAAGTCACAATATTTCGGGCGGAAGTCCCCGCACCCAAGCTCGCACGAATCTGTCGCACTTCGTCGTCTTCGCCGTCGAGCTCCCGCCTTTCACGTGGTATCCCCGGACCCATAGACTCCCATTCAGTCGGTTATCGGTGATCGTCGCTGCAAGACGAGACGCACGTGTCGTGATGTTCGCTCGCAGGTGCCTCCTCGGGGTCTCGTGACACCCGAAGTTTTTCGCAGACGCCGTTGCCGAACGAAGGTGCGTCCAGCGGGGTCGTTGTTGTTCTCTTCAGGTGTCGCAACCCCGTCCAAGCAATTGCCAAAATTTTTTCTCAAGGTCCGGCTCTGCTCACGATCGTTCTTGTGTGCGTTGGATAATCGGTGGAGAAGTGCGCCTAATTACTTAACAAATTGCATAAATTAACGTAACGAGATTAGGAAAAAGTGTGTGTTTGTTATTATGTAAACGGCACTTCATGGGAAGCTTTTGATATTAAATTTCGATCGCTGCCGGCTTGACCTTTCTACTTTTAACGAGGAAACTAGTCGTGTGGTGCAACTTTGCAACTATCTTCATAAATAATCTATTAAAGAACGAGATTCGAATATCTGAATGCGAAATTGCCCCGAGTCGGTGCTCACGACGTACAGGTTTTTTTTCGAATTCGGAATGCAGTGAAGGTTTTTCGATGCGAGAAATTAACGAGCAGGGGAGGTTTTGGATGGGAGAGTTTGAATGGTTTTTTTCTGCGTAAGACAGTATCCTGGTAGAAATGAAATTTTTGTGTAATGGCGGTGTGATTGATACGTGGGTGTTGTATAACGATTATTTCACTAACCTTTTAGAAACGACTGACATCGTTTAAATCAACTAAAATGACCGGTGAAATCAGTTGGTTGCACAGTGGTAAAGCGTTTTATTGCCATTTTATAATTGTCACTCTGTTCTTATCTCATGTGGTCGGGTTAATGGACCCCATTTGTAAAACAATTTTTTTTTCATTAAGTCGAAAAAGAAGGCCAGATTGGTTAATATTTGCGGGACAGATAGACCTCTCAAAGTTATTTTCTGGGGGCAATTTTCATAAATCAGACAATATGACAACTGGAACTAAATCCTGTGATAGCATTTCACTTTTTTTTATTCGGTTCAATACTAAAAAAAATATTTTGATCTTTGTCGTGGTTGTAGATTTCGTACAGAAAGCGTACTCGAAGAATAAAAAAATTAAATAAACCAAGTCCGATACAATTTGTCTTTCTGGAAACGAATCTATAAAAATTGTTTTTTGGCACCCTTAATGAAAACGGTAATTTTACGTACGAAAAGTAACTCTTTTTCGGACGCTGACCGTGGCGCCATCTGTTGGTCTGTTTAGTAAGTTAGCAACTAAACCGACAAAACCTATAATTGTCCTGTCACCATAAATTAGGTAGCTAAGTAATTCTCTTGCAATAAGTAAATTCTTAGTTTTGTTGGCAAGCTGTTAACAAATACTATAAAAAAAATTGTTAATATCTATTACCTAATAAATGTATCTATTTGAAAAAGGTAGATACACAATAAATTTGTAATTTTTCCAATGATGTCTTTTGCTTTGTAGTTCGTGCGGTCTCCTAAAAAATCAAAAAAAATCAGTGTGTACCTCTGCCAAAAAATGCCTTTTGCCCTCGCTTGTTTTTAAGCCTCGGCTGCGCCTCGGCCAGAAAACTCAGACTAGGATTAAAACATGCACTTTTTGAACTTGATACACAATTAAGTATTAAAATTAAAAAAAAAAAAAATTGCCACGGGAGATCTTCATAAACTAAGCTCTTTTTACAAAGTTTCGTCTTTTCCACGAAGAAGGACTAGTGTTTTATGTTTTATGTGAAGGGATAAATTTAGGAGTAGTTTAAGACCATTGGCCGACGCTATTTCTTTAGCGCAATTTCTCTCTCAAATAATTCCCTTATTATGTATTTTTTTTGCAAAAATTTGAAAAGAAATTGGTCTTTAGCATATCCTGTTTTTTTTTTCTCTAGTGACTAAAAGTGTTAGGCAACAGGTTTTTTTTAAGTTTCTGCCATCCATTTTGGAAAACAAAAACGAAACCTTGATAACGGCAAGTGTGCTTACTCTAACGTTTTGATTTTGAGAAATTTTAAATTTTAAGGATTTTTTTTTACTTACCTATATTGATAGTGTTTAATGATTTTATTCTCATGTTTTCAATTTAATTTTTCAACCAGTTCCGCAAATAAACTACCAGCAAAATTTTTAGAATCGAAGAATTTAGATCCTGTGATGATAACAATTCGTAAAAAAAAAACCCAAATCTCTGATCTGACCTCCTAAAATAATTTTTAATTTATGTCGCTGTTTTACTCATAACTCGAGGCGATTTGTCATAATTAGTCGTATTTTATTTCTGATATGGATCTATTTAAGTGTTTTCGGGAGATAAATTGCATAGATTTTTGTTACATTCTCTGATTTTGTAAACAAGTCGTCCCAGTTAATTTTCCACATTAATAATTTTTCAAAAATAGATGAATGATTTTTGAAGGTAGATTTTTCTAACAAGAATTCTTTTCGAAATTCAAAATAACTCAAAATTTATCATTAATAATCCAATTATTTGACTTTTGTAAAAATGCCAATTGCAAATTCATTGGGATTTGTAGTCAAAAAGACAACTTCCAATATTTTTTTTGCATATCGTAATGAAAGTAGCAATTTCTTACACAAAAAATCGTAATGAAAGTATGTAGTAGTTTTTTGCATCATTTTATTTTTATCTCCTTGGAGATGATTCTCAAAGCATATCAACTTTTTTCATTACTTTTCATAAATCCTTTTTGGCCAAATTTCTCAACTTAACAATGATATGCAAAAAATAGCGTGTACAACACGTTATGAAAGTCTCTTTTTTTCACTCATTAGGGCTACGCCCTCGTTAATCAAACTGCAGATTCATGAAAAAAAGTATGACTTTCATAACTAGTTGTACAAATAACTTCTTCTTCTACAGAAATACAAAAGTATATTGCACATCGTAAATGAAAACAAAAATCACCACTCACATCCTTTTTTAAGACATTAAATTTCTTCACAATTTTTTTGAACTGAGTAGAAAAATATTTTGTAACTAAGAAAAGAAATAATTGTTATTTTTCTTTGGAGACCATAAAAGAGTAAACAAAAGGATTCTCCGATGAAGATTCTTAGGTGAAAAGTCAATTTCGCATTGATTTTGGCAATAATCGATTTTGTTTTCGCGAAAGGCAAATCGATTTCTACAAATTCTATTTTTTTTTTGCACAACTCTATTCACAATTATTGCTTTGGATTATTATTTTGTCACGTTTCATAATAGTATATTACTATGATACAAGTTTATAAGGAAGCCTTTAAAGCACGCGCGACGAGTTTAAGAGCACGACGCGTAGCGGAGTGCTTTTAACGTTGCAAGTGCTTTAAAGGCCCTTATAAACGCGTATCATACGCTATTTTTTATTATACCTGCACTACAATCCGAAAATTATAACAAAAAAAGAAAATTGAAATACCTTTTCCGAAGTAATCTGTGTCATTAATCGTTGATATAGAAATGATCAATTGTTGTTGTTTCGTTGCTATCATAAATTGTGTATAAATGTCTATTTATCATTGTTCCAAATGTAGGTGAATTTGTTGTTACCTAAGCAACCCTTAAAGCTTTAGTGTTTTAAAGGCCCTTTTTCGCACGCATTTTAGTGTCAAAAACAGGGATTATGATTCAGGTATAATAAAAAATATTTTTTCTTCAAACTTCAGTAAAATATGACATTATATCGCTGGGTTGATAATACTAAAGTGGCACTTCATTGCCGTGGCATCTGGTGAGCTGACGAGCGGCAGACAAAGTAAACTCACTTCGCTCGGCAGCCAAACTATCAACCTCAGCACATAAAACTTAATTTTTGCACCTAATAACATAATATACTATTATTACGTAAATATTTCTTTTTCATTGTTTTACTAAACTGTTCGTATCATTTTTGACTTTTGCTACAGCATCTTAACAAACACAAAACTTTCCAGAATGAAATCTCAAAAATTGACTTAAGAACCAATTAGAAAATTGTACAAATATCTTCTTATCAGCTCATAACAAATGTTAACGGTAAATTTGTAATTAGAAACAATTATTTGCTCGTTTGTTTTTTCATGTTGCAATTCTAATAATTACTGTTAATTACTGCTATTACTTCTAACCTTGGCAGTAAATCCACCGGGATGATATTGTGTTAACACTAAAACCTGAAGGCAACAGCACTAAACAATTTAGTTGCACCAATGTTTGCATTTGTTTTTTGTTGCCTTCTTTTATTCAAAGACAAATTTACAAATCTGGTGTGTTTACAATGTCGACAATAAACGTCTGCAATAAAAATGAATGGCACTTCCGGAGAACCAAATCGTGATAACGTCAACTCCATCTCGTTTTTTACATATTTCGTCTTCTCTCTTTGAAGACTGAGAGTGACGCGTTGCGACACCTCCATCGAGAACAAACAATGACGTCAAAAATTGACAGTGCGGATGACTGAAGGAATTTTTAGCACCATGTTCAACGGTTCGTTCGAAAACTCGTTGAGGGGCGGTACCTTCGCCTCTCCGAACAGTCCCAAGAGCCACAAGACACACCAGCACGGAGCTTGCAAGGGTACTGCTCACGGTACCGGAAACTACGTGAAAGATGGCGCTTTCCAGAGGACGCCTTCGAAGAGGTACAACACCAAACCGCCGATTGCTCCAGCTGCGGAAAAGACAAAAAGCGCTAGTGTCAGTTCGGAGGGATTTAGCGAGTCGGATTCGTTGGACTCGTTGGGGGAGAAGTCCAAAGCGGCGGCCTCCAACGGGAAGAATCTGGACGTTTCCAGTCGACTGTACAACAGTACCACTAAAGCGTCGGCGGCGAAAACCGCGAAAATGAGACACTTGGATATTTTCGACGTCGAGGACGCTTCGTGGACAAGCGCGCTTCGGAAGGACTCGAAATCGGCGAAGAACAAGTCGAAGAAGAGCAAGAGGAAGGAAAACTTGAAGAAAGTACTCGGCGACAAGTTGGTCCTGAACGGGGTTCGGAAAAGTCGGTTTCGGAAGTTGTCGAAAGTGGAAAGCGTGGACTACGGGGATGTGGTCTTCGTCGCGACAAATAAAAAGTTTTCGGGGTTTTTCCGCACGTTAGATAGGAGTCAGTGTTTGAAAAGTTTGACGGACGTGACGGTACTGTCTTGGTCCGGATGGGGAGTTCGCATTTGACGGGTTCGTTTTTGTTGCAGGCCAAGTCCGAGGAGCACCTGGAGAAGGAGAAGCAATGGTTGGACGCGGAGAAGGTGTGGTTGATGCACCGCGGCGGCTTCACGGCCGCCATGAAGGACACGTCGGGTACCACCGATCCGGGCAAGTTGAGGATATGCCTGGAACAGACCAAGGAGGTGTTGACCGTCGACGAGGACGACGTCGAGAAGGCGAACCCTCCGCAGTTCGACAGGGCGGAGGATCTGGCCACGCTGCGTCACCTGAACGAGTCGAGTATTTTACACACCCTCCGCCAGAGGTACGCCACAAATTTGATACATACGTACGCCGGTTGTGGTACTCTTCTGGTGGTCAACCCCATGGCGCCGCTGGCGATTTATTCGGAAAAGGTAGGATAGTTTTTCGTTGCTTTTCAAATTTCAAAAATATAGATTCAGAAACTGAGGTTCCTTTTTTTTGGAAAATTCGTAGGCCTGTCACTTTTAATTGAACTTGCTGTATATTTTAATTTTTGAAATCTGGACGAAATTTTAAGCACTATGAAGCTGTTTTTGACACTTTTCATAAAATAATGTAAAACAATAAAAAAACAAAAATTGAGAAAAAATTCCAAATATACAGGGTGTGTAAGAATTCCACCGACAAACTTTCAGGGCTGATTCAATGATCAAAACTAGTCATAAAACTCTAAATACATATGGGATAAAAAATGCTTTGCGAGATAATCGACAAAATACGTAAATTGTACATTCCACCCGATAGATTTTGTTGCTGGTAAATCTTTTTAGTTGATTATCTCGCAAACTAAGCGTTTTTGACCCCATAAGTATTAAGAGTTTTATGCTTATTTTTGATCATAGAATCAGCCCTGAAAGTTTGTCGATGGAATTCTGACATTTTATAAAACATGATATACAGGGTGTATTTTTAAAATGTGCCGAAATTTTACCTACGAGGTTGTAGGACAACATAGAAAACTAAAAGCAATTTAAAAAAATTGTAGCTCAAAAAATAAATGTCATTTTATTTTTTGACATAGAATTTTTGAGATATTTTTTCCGAGTCCTACATGAAGCCAGTAGCTTGTGGTTAAAATATCTGCACAACTTTCAATAACACCCTGTATTTTAAAGCTCATGTTGAAATCTACCCGAGTTGTGTTTAATGAAACACCCTGCATATTCGTGTTTTTGAATGTGGGTGTATATTTTTATTTTTAAACTCTGGTAAAGGTTCTGTTTTAAACTCTGACAATGACACTACAAAACTGTTTTTGAAATTTCATGAAACACCATGTAGGTATGTTGCAATTTTTGAAGAATGGTCAATATTTCAAGTACAATAAAGTTATTTTCGCAGTTTTTAAAAGCTTTAAAATTTTAATGGAACACCATGTACATTTGTACATATTTTTAAAACATGAAAACATATTCAAAGCACATACTATAAGGCTGTTTTTACAGTTTTCTGACCATTTAAAATTTCAATGAAACCCTCTGTATAATATGTTTATTTTTTAATTATTGAAGGAGGTTGTTATTACAGAATATCAGAGCAGTTTTAAAAATATTTAACAGTTTAAATTTAATACAGCACCTTGAATAGTCTCTTCTTTAAAAATAGAGGAGAGTTCGGGTGGGATAAAACTGTTTTTGTAACATTAGAGCACTGAAAATTTTGATGAATCACCGTGTATATTTTTGTTTTCAAAATGTGGAACGAGATTCTTAGTAATACCGTAAAGCACTTTCAAAAAATACAACAATGGAGCTAAATTTGTAGTTTTTTCACTACTTAAAATTTTACTCAAACACCGTGTATACAGTGAGCGGCAAAAGTATGGAATAAATTGCTTAAAAATTAAACAAAATTTTTTTCAAAATAATCTTTGGACAGGTCAATTTTAGTTTATAAAAATACATATTGTAGTATCAAAGAAAATTCCAAGCTGTCATTTGTTTTCGAGTTATGACGTCATCGATAGTTTTTTTAAATGGAAATCCCCTATTTTTTTCTTGATTCTGATAGCCCTTTTAATTGTCAAAATGACAGTATAAAAATTTTGTTATCTTACATAAGGAAATTTTTGAGAAAAAAAATAATAAAGTTGGAAAAATTAAATTTTATAAAGAACAAAAACAAGTCAAAAAATCAAGTAGGTAAATCAAACAGTCAAATGTTACTGTCAATTTCATTCGTATGTGTTATTTGTTTTACAAAACGTTTTCGAAAATGACTCATTTATCAGAAACACAACGTTTAGAAATTTAAATTTTGATTGGGTGCGTGGATAAAACTAGATAAAACTAAAACAGGGGGAATTTCTTCATAAACTTGCTTATTGTCAACAAGCTGGAGGATGGCAATTCGAACATTCATTCCATAATTTTAAGTACTTACTAACACAGTTTTTGACTTGTTTTTGTTTGTTATAAAATTTATTTTTTCCAACTTTATTTTTTTTTTTCTCAAAAATTTCCTTATGTAAGATAACAAAATTTTTATACTGGCGTTTAGACAATTAAAAGGCCTATCAGAATCAAGAACAAAAATAGGGGGTTTCTATTTAAAAAAACTATCGATGACGTTATAACTCGAAAACAAATGACTGCTTGGAATTTTATTTTGTATTAAAATATGTATTTTTATAAACTAAAATTGACCTGTTCAAAGATTTTTTTGAAAAAAAATTTGTTTAATTTCTAATGAATTTATTCCATACTTTTGCCGCTCACTGTATTTTTATTTTTAAAATACGGAAAGTGATTTTTTATGTTTTATGAAACACGCTACACATTGTTATTTTTGTAATTTAAGAGAGATTTCAAAATATGTATGTTGTAATGATATTTTTCAAATTTTTAATGACTTAAACTTTATCAACCACTCTGTATGTTTGTATTACGAAGAAAACTTGAAATGAAGTGAATAATAAACATATTTTTACGGTTCTTTGATGATTTAAAATATTAATGAAACACTCGCTATATTAGTATTTTCCAACTATAGCAAAATTTTGGAATTACACACTACAAGTGCAGTTTTTCAAATACTTCACAGGTGAAATTTTATACGTCACTCCATTTTTGAAATGAGATTTTAGGTGGAATTACTTGATAATTTGAAATTTTAATGAAATACCAGGTATATTTTTAATTTAAAAAATTTGGGAGATCTTCCATAGCACTTTTTTCGAAATCTTGCTTTTATGAGCCACTCTCTATATTTTCATTTATGCGATGTTCAGAAGATTTTCAAGTCCGATGAAGCTATTTTCGCAGGTTTTGAACGATTTAAAATTTTACTGACACTCTGTATGTTTCAAAATGCATATCACAAATTTGACGTCTTAAAATTTATGAAACACGCTGTGTATTCCCATATTTGTACTTTGGAGAGAAAATTTGAGGACCATTTAATAGTTTAGTGAAATATTCTGTCTATTTTCCTTTTTTTTTTTAAATTTTAAGCACATGCGATTAAACTCTTTCTTTATTTTCTTTGACAACTTTACTTCGAGATGAAAAACTCTCAAAGCAACAACAAGTTATAAATCTATTTTTTTTTTACTCATATTTATTTTCTACAAGTTTTTTGTATTACATATTTTGTTTTGATTTTTTTTTATAATCTTAGCTGAGAAGAAACGAAGTAATTTATTGGACTGCACCTAAATTATGGCCAAATCGGTGTTAAAAAAGCGGTTTAGGTATTTCGGACCGCTTCGAAGTGACAAATTCTTACTGCGGAACTATTTTCTTGTTTTATGGATGGCAGTGCCAAGTAAAAATATTTTTGTGGGTTGAAAAACCAAATTTGTGATTTTTACTTTCAAAAATATCATTTTTCTTTTAGAATCTCTGACATTAAAAATATCAGTAAAGTTGGCGTTGAGGAGTCGATTGTGAACGCACCACTCGTCAGTCTGCAGAGTAAAAACACAAACAACGCAAAAAGTGAGGTTAGCTTTAAACAGCTGATCCGTGATCTGTTAACCGTGGTGCGTTCACAATCGACTCTTCAACGCCTACTTTGAGAATAAATTTAACTGAACACCCGATATGATTGTAAGCTTATTAGAGATATATTAAAAAAACAGTTCAAAGCACTAATAAATCAAATTTAACATTTATGTACTTGAAAAAAAAAGTAGAAGTGGGAGAAACCAGATTGAGTGTGACGTTATTTTTTTACCAGAAGGAAAAAATTTTTTAATTGATTTCTTACAAACCCGAACACGTAACTGGAAATGTTTATACGTTCCGTTACGTTACAAAGAAAGTTTTAAATAAATTATGCAGAACGTTGTTTGCAAAAGTAACGGTAACCAGATGGCGCTACAGTAAAAGGTAAAAATCAAAAGGAAAAGAATAGGTTTTTATTTGTCAAGACCAAACACCAGATGGTGACACTAAAAAAGGAAAACGAATCGCTTTTTATTACTTCACAGTTATTAATTTAGAATGACGAATAGTTCTGAAAAAGATAAAATGACATGAACAATTATTATCATGATGAATAGTTATTTATGGTATAAGTGGGTTATTTAAGATATTACCCACGAGAGGTATTTGTAACCTACGAGGGCTTGCCCGAGTAGGTTATTACCTCGAGTGGGTAGTACTTAATAACCCACGTATGCCATACAACGTTTTATCCAATATTCCACAATTTTTAGATAATGACATTATTGATGAAATTCTGCTCCCGATGGGTTATGAACGTTAATAACCCACGGTGCTAATGGCAACGTGGGTTATGTATGTTATAACCCACGGTGCAAATGGCAACGTGGGTTAAAACAACAGACTAGTTATAGCCCAGTTTACTCAATTAAAACTAACTAGTAAAACACGATATTACTATTGAATGTTGGATAAAATAATTAATCGATGAAAAACCCGATCCACTAAAAATCATGCGATTATAGCAAATATAAATACAAAAAAATCTTGCATATTCAACATGGTAAAATAAGAGATCTAGACAAAATTTATATTTGCAAAAATCAAAAATATTTGAACGAACTCCTCCCGGTTTATTTGATTACCGACGATTTTCAACAGATGTTGTATAAATTAACAGTTTGCATTAATTTCTCAAACTAATTTGAACATGTAACATGATGTTTTCGTGGTTTTGTCTAACGGATCTCGTCTACTTTTTACCATTTATGTTGTTATTTTGCTAATTCTGCCAAAAATGATCATCGCAGAGTCATTCCAAAGATCCCGAAAGATAGCAACATCAGATCCACCCATTATGTAACGTGAGCTTTTTATTCAGTTATTTTAATCACGTTCCATTTAGAGTTTAAATATTTACGTCGTAAAGATAATGATCAAAAAGGCCCAAACAAAAGGCGACACTTTTGCCATGTCATTTTAAACCTAGCGACACGCGAACGTAAAGTTTCCGAGAGTCGAAGTGTTTTAAAAAAAAATTCTTTTCATCTTATCGAAAGAAATAATAATGGTCGGAGTTAATTGCAAACGGGCATGGCTTGCATGCAAGTTTTCCGATAAAAACGCAACATGCATATTTACAACTTTCAGTTTGTTACGTGTTTGCGGCTCGTTTCTAACGAATCAAGAAAACAAGAAGACAATACCGCAATAACATTTATTTTTTGCGCGGTGCATGTTTTCCAATTTAAAATCCAATGATCTGTCCATCTGACAGTTGCTCAGCGTTCTTTGTTTCTTTTTTAAAAGCGGTACCACATGTGTAAAATTGCCCGGTGGTGCATTCGTATGTTTGCATGTTCCGGATAAACTCCGGAACTGCTGAACCGATTTCCAAAATTCTTCCAGTGTTGGATAGATTGGTCCTTTAGGAGTGACACGATATACATGGTGTTATTGAAAGTTGGACAGATATTTTAACCACGAGCTTCTGGCTTCATATAGAACTCGGAAAAATATCTTAAAAATTCTATGTCAAAAAATAAAATAAAATGACATTTATTTTTTGAGCTACAATTTTTTTTAATTGCTTTTAGTCTTCTACGTTATCAAACAACCTCGTAGGTAAAATTTCGGCACATTTTAAAAATACACCCTGTATATCATATTTTATAAAACGTACACCAATGCGATTTCCTTGTTTTAAAGCATATTTCCTATAGGTTGCTTCGCATTGGCGTACATTTTATAAAACATGATATACAGGGTGTAGGTATTTTTAAAATGTGCCAAAATTTTACCTACGAGGTTCTAAGACAACGTAGAAAACTAAAAAAAATAATTGTTTGGTAAATGTCAATTGCACGAGGACATTTTTATGAAAAACAAGATTTCTCATCTGACGTAAATTTAGACTTTTCTTCTTTTGTTTGCAGGTCGTGGCGCTGTTCAAAGGCTGCAAGAGCGAAGACATGCCCCCTCACATCTACTCCATGGCCCAATCCTGCTACCACGGGATGTTGTCTTCGCGGCGCGACCAATCCCTAGTCTTCCTCGGCCGTTCCGGTTCCGGAAAAACAACGAATTTCCGCCACTGCATCCAGTACTTGGTGACCGCAGCGGGCTGCGTCAACAAAATCCTGACCGTGGAAAAGTTGAGCGCTCTCTGGACGGTCCTGGAGAGTTTCGGCAACTGCAGGACCGTGATGAACACGAATGCGACTCGCTTCACGCAGATATTCAGTCTGGATTTTGACCAAAGCGGCGTCATCGCCTCCGCCAGCATCCAGATATTGCTGTTGGAGAAGTCCAGGATCGCCCGACGAGTCGAGGGGGAAACCACTTTCCACATCATGCAGAGATTGTTGAGCGGAGTGGAAGGCGGGCTGAGGAAAGAACTGTTCTTGGACAACTTGTCCGGGAACGAGAACAACGCCTTCGTGAACTTGCTGCAAAAGCACGAAGAGAAGCAGAGGGCGCAAGGTGATTTCGTCAAAGTGTGCGCCGCCTTGAGCGTGTTGGGGGTGAGCGAGAGCGAGCAGAAGTTGATCTTCGCCGTGTTAGCCGCAATCTACCATTTGGGAAGCGCCGGAGCTGTGAAAGGTGAGTTTGGTGTCGGGACCGTCGGAACCGAGTCGAATGTAATGTTGTGGTGCAGCCGGGACTTCCAACAACCGCTACCAGTTCGCCAACCCCCAAGCCGCCCAGCGCGCCGCCACCCTCCTGGGCACCACCGTCGAGGAACTGTCGCGCGTCATCTTCGGCCTGTCCAGCGGCGGCATGGTCACTCCTAGCGCGCCCCGCGCGCCGTTCCGCACGCCGTCTCCGATTGAGAAAGGTCTGGAACGGGAGGCGGTGGGGGCGGAGGCGATCGAAGGCATGGCCACGGGGCTCTACTCCGAAGCGTTCAACTGCATCGCCTCCTTGATCAACCGCTCGATCTCGGCGTCGTCGCACACCGTCTGCAGCGTCCTCCTCGTCGACACCCCCGGGTTCCAGAATCCAGCCACTTGCGGCCGGCAAGCCGGCGCCACTTTCGAGGACCTCTGCCACAACTACCTCCAAGAGCGGCTGCAACTGTTGTACCACCACACGAATCTGGTCGCGCCGAAAGATCGCTACCTCCAGGAGAACGTCGAGGTCGTCCACGACGACAACGAAAACGAGAACTTGATCAATCCCATGCCGCTGGTCAACCTGCTGGACAAGACGGCGCAGAACAGCGTCGTCAGGACGTCTCAGACGGACCTGCACGAGGGCGACAGGCGCGGACTGCTGTGGCTGCTCGACGAGGAAGCGATCTACCCGGGGTCGACCGACGACTCGTTCTTGGAGAGGTTGTTCACGCATTACGGCGACAGGGACCACCAGCTCTTGCTGAGGAAGGCTCCGGGGAACAACCAGTTCATTCTGCAGCATCTGCAAGGGACCAATCCTGTTCTGTACACTGCCAAAGGGTGGCTCAAGCACAGCAGGGAGAACCCGATCGCGAGGGCGGCGATCGCGGTCTTGCAAGAGAGTTGCAAGTAAGTGGTCGGTGATCGATTGCCGTGCTTGGTAATTGACCCCATGACTTCCAGGGAAGATTTGAGCAAGTTGTTCGTGACCGCGAGGGGACTGGGAGCGTCCAGCTTTAGCGGGTCCTTGGTGGGCATCGAAGGGTCGCAGTCCCTCAGGAGGGCGTCCAGCATCCGAAGGACGTTCACTGCGGGGACGGCCGCCATCAAGCGCAAGAGTATATGCCTTCAGGTATTGTTTTATTTTACGTGTATAAAGAGTTGCATATATTACGTGTGTAGTTGGTTGCATAACCACCTGGTGAATATAATACACGGCAAAATTTTGTCATTAAAAAAATACATGAAAGTAATAAGTACATTTGAATGTGTAAATACCAACATATACTGGGTGTTTAAAAATGATTTGCACTTATTTTAACCAATGAGAAAGGTCATCGCTGTCAAAGGTGTTGATGGATGTTTAATGTGTTGCCTACTTCGCTCTTGCAGACGAAATTCACCGTGGACGGCCTGGTCGAGACCCTCCGACGAACCCGCCTCCGCTTCGTCCACTGCCTCCTACCTCAACACAACGCCGGTTTCTGCGAGGCCTTGGCCGTCAAGACCAGCCTCGGCCAACCCGAAGACGCCCTCATGAACGTACCTTTGTTGCGTTCGCAGGTCCGAGGTGGTCAAATCCTGGACGCCGTCCGCCTCTGCAAACAGGGCTTCCCGAACTTTTTGCCTCTGGGCGAGTTCAGACGCCGGTTTCGCCTCCTGGCCGGAGACGGGAAAATCGCCAGTCCGGTCCTGGACGAGAGGAAGGCCGTCGAGGATATGCTGTTGGCCGTCGACTTGGAACTGTCCAGTTACAGGGTCGGCTTGAGTCAGGTGAGTCGAGTTTTGCGATGAATAGAAAACGAAAAAAGGGATGGGGAGGTTTTTGTGGTGGTTAAAACAAGTCGTAGGGAAAGAATGGCGGTTGTTGCGAGAGTTCAGGAGTTAGATAACAATGATTCTGCATTCAAGAGCAGTATAGCATTCGCAATATAATGTGTAGTGTGTAGAGTATTGTATAAATACTCGAATAAGAATTGTGCTGCAACAAAGACGTTATTAATCTTACTTACGTTTATGACACGGCAATTAGAGTGTTGCAATTGCTTTCTCTAGACAAATTGTCTATCTTGTATGTCAGGGAATTGTTAGCTTTGAATGCTTCGGAAAATTGTATTCGATATAACCATACTAGAGCTTATGGAAAAGTATGTGTCGCCTTTACGACCAAACTAAAATTAATACAGTTGAATTTATCAGCATGGGAGCCAGATTTGTTTGTGGGTTCGTGATAGTTGTGATTACTTTTTCGACAGCAAATAAAACATCTAGATTACCATCGAGCGATGAATCGACAATTATTTAAAAGTTGGGCTGAAAATCAATTACATGAAGTGGATGGTAAAATTGTGATGATTATGGATAACGGTCCATATCATTGAGTGGTTGATAACAAATTGCCAACTTCCAACGCATCAAAAATGAAAATTGCAAGAGTGGGCAACAAATCAGAATATTATCGTGCAAATCAAGAGAAGTGGTGTCGCTTTCGTTGTTTTCCGGCCCGAGCCCGAGGGTCCGAGCCGAACGGCCCGCGTGTCGATTTTAGCGTGTCGCGTGACGATTTGAGCGTGTCGCATAAAACTAATTCACTGCCCGTGTGGTGCGCCTAAAGAAGTTGTCACTTAAAAAATCTATGGAATTTAATGAAACCCTGTTTGCTGCTGCTGTGGTGCATGGCGCGTGAAAAATGTTCACCCAAAATTTTTTGTGACGAGAGATCCTCTGTTGTACTGTCGTTTTGAAGTGAACAGTTTTAGTACAACAGTAGAGTGATTTAAATTACGTATAGGGTGTCCCAGAATGAACCAGCATAATTGTACCTACGAGCTACTGGCTTCATGTAGAACTCGGAAAAAATATTTAAAAAATTCTATCTCAAAAAATAAAATGACATTTAAATTTTGAGGTACGATTTTTTTTATTGCTTTTTGTCTTCTACGTTGTCTCACAGCCACGTAGGTAAAATTTGGGCACATTTAAAAAATACAACCTTATACAGGGTGTCTCAGCTAAGACTTTCGACCCTAATAACTCAGTTATTTTCCAGCGGATTTTTGTGAAATTTAAAATGCAGATATTTTAGACGGTGGAGAATAAAGTCCCATTAATGCAATCACCCAAGTCTTAAAAACGTAATTTTTACATGCCTTTTTAAAATGTTGAATCAATTAAGATTTACATAAAAAATTGATCGTCAATAAAAAATGCTGTAGGGAAAAACTCGTCCTTGAAAGACGTCTGGTTAGCAAGAAAAAAGCAAAAAACTGTGTTAAACGTGGCTGAAAATGCAAAAACGTAGACGCGTATGAAACAAGCGCGCGATTTTGCAGAATTTTGGTCATCCCTTTTCGCAGAAGCGCAGGTGATATATTTGACGTTTTCTTGCTAACCTTACAAACACTTACAAAGAGACAACATTTGAACGTAATTTATTATACTGGATGCTTTAATTTTTCCATAAAGTACTAAAAGGGATATTTTAGCAAGGTAATTTAGTTAACGTACGCTTCCTGTGTCTTCAAATAAATTGACGACTCTCTTAACCTTACATTTTGTAAAGCCTACATTTGGATAGTGTTCCACGAGAAAACGAACTGTGTCATTGAAGTTCTTACGACACTCCCCATAGGCCAATTTTTTTTCCTTTTTCAACAATATTGAAATTTCTGCCGCTGTAGTCTACTTTTAGAGTATTTTCAATAAATTTTCACAATTTGACGTTTCTAATAAAGCGCGCCCGATTTTGACAGACTTTAAAGAGTGTACAAAATGTTGCTTGGCAATTAATCATCAATTGTTTCAAAAGGTAACTGCTCAAATACCTTTAAATTTTACATTAAATTTTTAACGACAAAATCTAATCTTTTCGTTGAATCAGACAAGTGATTTACTTAATTGTTTGTGTAGACCCCTAGTTTTTAATGTTTAACAATCTAATAATAATCGCGCATAATTTTCGATAAATTTCATAAAAATCCGTTGGCAAATAACCGAGATATTAGGCTCGAAAGTCTTAGCTGAGACACTCTGTTTTATTTTATAAAATGTACGCCAATGCGAAGTAACCTCTAGGAAATATGCTTTAAAACAAGAAAACCGCATTGATGTACATTTTATAAAATATACAGGGTGTCCCAAAAGTGGCTTACAAACTACTTACTACCTTATCGAGGATGCTTAAATGTACATGAAGAAAATATGGAAAACATGTTTCCGACAAAAAAATCAATTATTTTTAAATTATTATTATTATTAACGATAATACAATGTAAAGATATATTCATACATCATTACCTTGCAATGTTACCGTAGAGGCTTTAAAATAATTTTTTCGATTTCCAAAGCTTCTAAATTTTCTATTATGCAGGATTAGATATTGGTAGTGAGTGATTTTGTACTTTGTGATAATATGTACGATTAGACGTAGCTGTCATGTCAACTTCATACATATATTTCAAAATAATTGACCTGTTAAGTGCCACTTTCAAAGACCGCCAAATCAGAAAATAAGTCCAATAGAATTTTTTTAACATTTTTCTGGCGTTTACGGTAATCTCTTCTACACCGTAGTGCACCGTTAGTACGCCATTTTTGGGATACCCTGTATACAAAGGTGTATTTTTAAAATGTGCCGAAATTTTACCTACGAGGTTGTGGGACAACGTAGAAGACTAAAAGCAATTGTACCTCAAAAATTAAATGTCATTTTATTTTTTGATGTAGATTTTTTTTAATTTTCTGATTTTTATATCAAGCGAGTAGCTCGCGGTCAAAATTAATCTGGTTCATTCTGGGACACCTGTATATGAACATGCCAGAGAAGTATAAATCACCGTGACACTTTTTATTACCTTTGTAACAAAGTAATTTTTAAAGCTTGAAGGCGCAACTTTACACCATTCATTAAACAGTTTTATTATCTTTATTTTGGTTGGAAAGTGGGTGACCAAGAAAAGAGTTGGATCCCTCATATACAACATTTGTTAGCTTTCTTACTTGATGGGCAAATGGTCCTCGTGATGTCTTTTTCAGTTCGAATGGTTTAGGGAGAGTCAAAAGATCACACAACACATTATTATTAGTTCTGTATGACAAGCACAACATAAATTAATCTGATGAACCTTCTGCGGTGGGTCCAATCCCTCACAGTGAAGATATACTGTGCTAGAAGCTTCAGGAAAAATTATTGTTAGCGATGATGACTCATATACTAATGCCGTCAGTCAAGAAGAAGAAAAAGATAGCATTCACACTGATCGTAATTTTGAAGCAGGCATTTCGTCGCGTGAGCCTCATTTATTGACACAAGAAGACTTTAATGACTTGATGCGTGATTTAAATTTGTTGAAATAGCAGACGAAGATTGAGACTGAAATCTTCTCCACTGAGATACAAAAGTATGCTACATTTGACATCGTCAGAAAGAATTTAAAACAACTTTTTCGCAAGAAGGGAATTTAGAATATTGTAATGAAGGTGGTGGATCATGAGCTCGATACAAAAGAGTGGCGTTTGTTTAGTGACTCTTCTTTAGTTAGCTTAAAAGCTGTACTAATTCGTAGGGAAATAAATTTCCTTCCGGACCAGTAGCTCACGCGACTTACACGAAAAATATAAACCTACTTGGCGAAAAGATCCAGTGTGAAAAATATTTATGGAAAACTTGTGGAAACTTAAAAATCATTGCTCTTTTGGTTGGATTACAAACTAGGATATCCAAAATTTTGTTGTTTTCTGCGCGAATGGAATAGCTGAGACAGAAAAGTCAATTAAGTAAAAAAGATTGGCCGAAATGTGTGTCACACTTACTCCAGAAAAGAAAAATATCTGGAACTCTGTTGGCACATTAAACCGTGCCTTGTGAAAAATTTTGTTGAGCAATGAATCTAAACAGCGGTGGATTTTTAATAAAAAAAATCCCTAGTGTTGGGACGCTAAAGTGAAAACGGAAATGTTTGTCGATCCTCAAACGAGAGAACTGATGAGGAACGAAACGGTCGGGCAGAAGTTGAACCCATGCGAATAAGTTGCTTGGCAATCGTTTAAACGTGTTAGTAAAACTTTTAAGAAAATCCAAGGCAGAACACTGTCGCGGGACTGCGTGAAATACTGAACTAATGCAAAACTTTGTGATGCAATGTGTCCCTTAAAATACATCACCTGGATTCCCACTTGGATTTGTCTCTTGAGAACTTGGGACTGTCGGCGGCTAACATTTCTCCAATTTGGATGTTGAAAATTTCGAAAGAGTGAAAATAAATCTCTATTAATTCGATTGATACTTTGGCAAGCGCATGGACAAATACATACGACAAATTAGACATAATTTTTGTTTCAAAAAATATTGTATAAACTTCGATTCAGCACATTCGCGCAAATGGAGCACTCGCTCCTTCGTCGCTCGTGCCTCAAATAATGCGCTCATCCGTGAAAAATGTCTTCTCGCACTCGGTTTGTAAATTATTTTTCGTGCCTCCGGCCAGAATTTGGTAAATTACAGATCTCGAAATCGTCCAGAAACACATGCATTGCCGGCATAGTCCGGCTAAAGGTAGGGATTTCGAGATGTCATCGGTTTCGGTTGGCATTTGTTATCAGAATTCTATCAAACGTCAATGTTTGTTCTGTGGATGGCTCGTTAAAAATGTTTTTCTATTTATAACAACGTACAAACTACAAAGAAGCAATATTTAACTAAAATTAATTAATTAAAATTACGTTTCGAGCCACTTCTTGAATATGGGCTGGTGTATTTATTACAACAAATGTTTCAGGAAAATGTCAAAAACAAAACAAATTAATTAAATTGTCAGGAAACAAGAGCGATGTTGATTTTAAAATTTAAATGTTTAAATGTAAGTGTTGCCAACACAAAAAAAGTCCCTAATACCAATTATTAAAACAAGTGCTTTAACTTTCATTTAACAAAAATCCGCAGAAGTCGGCATGAAAAATTTTGTGTATCACACGTCCAGAAACTGTTTTGCGAGCATTCGTACTTACAATACTCGTCTATCGACTCGTACTGCAAACCGTACTCATGCTCGCAAACGTGCAGTTTCTGGCCTTGTGATACAAATAACTAATTATTGAGCGAATCTATCAAACCTTTCCAGAGATACAAATTATTTTCGAATTTTCAGATTTTTTATTTTCACCTTTTATTTACACTTTTAGAGCTAATCTTTCTGCTGCTGGTCAGTCACATATTCTTCTTTTTCCTGCGTGTTAGTAGGCAACTTGCCTGTTCTTTCTTCGATTCTGAACCTCTTATTTAGATATCGTCACACCGCCTCTTTCTTCTGTTGATCTTCTTCCACTTGGTGATTGTTTCTCGCGAGTTTTACCATTCTGTTGTCTGTCATTCTTTCTGTATTCTTTTTTCATCCTTTTTTTCATCCTCTAATCCACTCATTTGTATTATGTACCTTACATGTTTTTCTAATACCTTCACTCCTTGCTCTATCTCTCAACGTCTGGTTTGTTATCTTCATTAATATTTTAACTGTTTCCAATATTCTTCAGGATATCTTTGTCACCGGCCTTGTTTCAGCTGTGCAGGTCAATAATGGTCTGACTACGCTCTTGTAAATTCAGCCATTGTTATCTATTGATAAGTGTTTCTTTCCATATACAGGGTATTTCACGAGTGATAATGGCCCCGACGGAATTGAAAATGCAACCCACAATACATTTCCAAAGTTAACGTGGACATTGTTTTTTGATTTAAAGAACATAAAACATGGTTAGTTAGCTGTGTAGTTTAGTAAATTTTGACATAAACATTATTTGCTTGGTTAAATTAAATTGTAAAAAAAAACCGAAAAGTTTTTGGGAAAATGTTTATTGTCTGTCGTATTTTAACTTTTTCGTAAATGTCAGTTGTGACAAATAAAATTATTGGAAGCAAAGCCATCATGGATTCGTAATTTCATTTGAAAACAATACAATATTTAAAATATCCACGTTACTAGCTAAAGTATGATTTAAGATTTAAGTAAAAATCACACAGGCAAAATGAAAATAATTTGACATTGAAGGGTCAAATCAGCGTCGCGTTTCTCATGGAAATTTCCCTAAAGAATTTCGTCAGCTCGATGGAGATGTTCCATCATTTCTCGTGACCACCGGCCCTAGAAACTTTCACACCAGCGCACCCTCATCCGAAAGAGTGCGTTGACTTTGACTTTCACCCGAGATGATGGAAATGTGTGTCGGTCGTTTTGTTGTCGGATCGCACCGGTAAAGGTGCAGGCCACTTGTCCCGCTGACGAGGAAAGGTTGGCAATTTTAAACCGGTCTGACCTCTATTCCGGCGGCCGAAGATGCGAACCGCGATTAACATACAATGTGGGTTTCGCGGATGCATCTGTACCGTTAAAAAATGCCATTTTGTTTGGTCCTCTTCGGCCCGTTAAGCGATGATCGATGATCGAAAAAAGAAAAAAAAACCTACACGATTCGAATCGACGATAATTTTTTTTTGGTCGACGTGCGTATTGGAATAATCAGACGAGATTGGTGCACGTCGCTTGCGGTTAGACGGTGAGGCATTCTGCGGTCGCCAGCACGGGTGATAGCCCCCTTGACGTGGCTCGACCTTGTCCGAACAGTTGAGAGTTTCGGTGGGTGAAGAGGAAACGTTGTCGGGTAATGAAAGACAACAATACAAATTCCGGCGGTCCGAAGGAATTCAATTTTTTTGTCACGGAATGAAGAAAAAAACTTTGGATTTCAACGAAAACTCCATTTTTAGTAATCATGATCATAGGGCGTCTAAATAATCTAAGAATCTGATCGAGAGTGCTTTGACAACATCCTAAAGTCTTTCTTCACGATCATCAAACCGTGACTTTGTGCTCTTTATCTGGGAAAAATCGTTTGCATCAAGGTGTTTTTTTAAGATTTGGGAATCGGTGGAGACAAATCGGGCCAATAAGGTGGATGTGACAACAAATTCTACTTCAATTCAGTTATTTTTGCCACGGAATGGACACATCATGCGTTAGAATGATGTCAAATGATTTTTTATTTGCTAACATTGATCTTTTCATCAATTAGTCCCTTCCCAAAATATTGTTATAGTACCTTTTGGAAGATAGTCTTTCAACAATTTATCGTTTGGACCCCAGAATATTCAAACCATCGGTTGTTCTGCAGATAGTACTAATCTTGTCTTCTTTGATGAACAAAAATCCACCATTCTTCCATTGTTTTACTTGCTCTTTTGTTTTTGGCGTACAGTAATGGATTCAAGTTCCATCAGTGGTTACAGATCTACACAGAGAACCACCATTCTTCTTCTTACAGTGTTCCAAATAGCCACGAAAAATTTGCATTTGAACGTCTTTGTGATCTATTATCTTCTAGATGGTTTATTTTAATGGACATAATCTTAATCAAATTTTGACTTAAAGATCAATAGGTTTCCAAGCATTCTTCAACTCCATCGAGTGCTTAATTTAAATTCTTGGCAACTTTTCTCACACGTTTTGGATCTGATTTTAATCGAGAAGCTTTGAAGGCGAAGACATCGCATCTATTCTTTTGTTTCTGCACCAATTTGAACACAACAGAAGACAATTTCTTTCTAGATCTATCTAGAGTCCTAAAGCTTCACGTAAAAACTGAAATTAAATTTTTTTGACCATTATTGATTCTCTTGAACTTATTGCTACAGTTCCAATGACTTTCAATTTGCCGAAAATTTTAGTTACCAAGAAGATCGTTTACATTTTGGATAGATGCGAATTTGTTCATTTGATGTGCTGGTTCGCTGAAGTTTGACAAACCAAACATTTTTACGAAAAAGAAAATATTTCGGACGATTTGTTGGAAATTGCGGGACGAGGCAAAACCGAGTAAAGCAACAACTATGAGTCCGAAATATTGTTTTCGTCCATGTATCATAAATTATTTTTTAATCGACTGCAATGAAAACAATCGTAAACATTTTCATTCCGTTGTCAAAGTGACAGTTGATCCATAATAATTTTGAAAAAATGCTGTCTGTTAAAAATTTCAGTGTTGCCAGAGTGTTAGTGGCAACTTAACTGTTGGCGTTTGTCGAACGTTATTCATTGGTTAACAACATAGCGGACGAAAAATATTTTTCGGCCTAGGACGAAAAATAATGCTTTGACGAAAATATGACGTTTTCGTCCAGATATTCAAACCGAAAAACACTATGTTATGGTACAATCGACTAAAAATGCAGTTTGGTTGGCGTCGAAGCTCTATGCATTGTGTATCTGTTTTTCTTTGCAACTGTGCCAAATTTCTCATTTCGTTGGTTATTGTTCTGCCACGATCTACCGTTAGATAAGAAATTAAAAAAAGTAGATTCGCAATTATCTTCTTTCGAGTAAAAATCATATAAAACATAGTTTTCACGGTAAAAAAGGACTAAATTAGGAACAATAAAATTTGGTAATAATATTCCACGGATGATCGATCAAATATAAAAAGACACCTCAAGAACAACGTTTGTACCAAGATATACGCACACATAATTATGTTGGCAGTTCTGGTATCAAGTTTTGTTTGTCTCAGTAACCATGGTAATTTTTAAGTAAACATGAACAGGTGAGCATCGTGCTCAGCCCAAGGCGTATACTGTAGAAACTGGAGTACAGATCTATGATAAAATCTCTCGTGAAGGGGAATAAAACTGCGGCGGAACTGTTGAGTAGTTATTCAGAATCTGTACCGTTTTGTCCTTGTGAGCGAAAATATTAAAAAAACTGCAAAGTTTGCCCAATTCACGAAACAACTGCAGAGAGAGGTTAGTAAAATTCACGGCGGTAAAATTCAGCGCAGTCATTTAGCAGATGCCAGATGGGTACCGAAAATGTTGACATTGCTTCATTAGGCACAGATAATCGAATGTTAACGGATTTTTTTTTTAACTGTGACATCGAAACCGCTGATGAAACTCGTACCAATACATTATACGAGCATGATCGCTGAATACAAACCAGAATCGATGGCCAAAGAGTGATCCCAAACAGCAGCAGGATATTGCTAATCGACTACTTACAAAAGAATTCCACAATGAGTTGCAATAAGCAGTGACAAAGGAGTGAACTTGGAAAAAGGATTGTCGCTCTTCGAGGTGGAGCTCTGGTTGCAAAGGGTGCCATGTGAGAAGCAAATTTTGAAGAAATAATTGAAAAAATACAGTTGTCAGTATTGGAAAATTATTTAATAAAGAAGAAAAAAATTCAAGTGCAAAAATTGCAGATGAAAACAAATCGCGTTGTTGTCCTGGTTTGTGAAACTAAAAAGTTTCTTGATTAGAGAAAGGTTTAAATATTCCAGTGGAATATTCTTTGTCGGTTTGCATATTTTACCAAGAAAATTCTACTTCTGGATGGAATTTTAACAATACCAAATGAAGTTGTTCTTTGTTCTCTGACTTGTAAGTGTTTTGAACAAAAAGTCGAGAAGTTTATCTTTAAATCTCCCAAGTTTTGGAATGCTTTTACACTTCCACTTTCTCCGAATTTTTGAACATTCGCCTTACGGTACACCGTCTAGAATAGAAGAACCGGGTTGGAATACAAATTGTTAAATAAAATGGAAACTTGTTTTTCTATTACAGTCAAAATCTCGTCCGTACTTTGAACAAATCACAAAAATTTAAATATTGCACAAAGACCAATTAGAATCAGTTAGAATTGCTCAATTTGGAAAGATTGATGGAGAAATGGAAGAAATATTTTTTTTTAAGGAAACTTGTATAATGGAAACAATATGTAGTGTTTACGCTCAGTGATTTGCGAGACTGACTGTTATGGAAACAACAATTTGTACAAATAATTTATTATTTTGCTACAAGGATAAGTGTAGGAAGCCAACTTATTTATCCGAACAAGCCGTAGACTGGTTTCGCCTAATACAGTGAACAGATAAGTGGAAAAACATGACAGAAGTACCAACTGTTCGGAACAAGACCGACAGAAGTATCACATTTGTTTCACAAAATGGAACAAATCTCACAATAAAAATATCAAAGCAGTTCATTATTCTTCTCTTATCGATTATAAGTTCTCGTTATTTTGTTGAATGTAATAAATATTGCAAAACTGACGATTATTGAAATAAATTAATTCGGCCTGAATACCGTGTCACCGGGTGTGTCGTAATATAAAATGTGTAAAAAGTGAGTTTGTAGCAAAATTAACAATGAGATAAAAAGTAGTACTTTCAAAGGAATGATCATTACTTGATAGAAATATCTCTACCTCCCTTGGTACGGTACCTCTTTTTTTATAATCTCCGATAATTCGAGCACTTTAGTCTTTTTAGGTCATTTGCGTTATTAACAAAAAGCATATTTTTTTATGATGTAAATATTTATTTCACAGAAATTTGACGGAAAATTTCATATAATAATAATAGTAATGTGAAAAATTAATCCTGCCTCGATGCCGTGCCTCTTTTATAATAACTAATAAGAATAATCTTTTATTGTCCAAGAGAAAACCAAGAACAGGATTCTATTTAATACACTTAAATATACAGAGTCTATAAATGAATGTGGGATCCTAGTAGGCGTTGAAAGTTTGCCGACTCTTACCAGAAATCAAATAATGTTATTATGATCTACGTTATGCAAGCTTGAACTCTGTATGTCCATTCTTCGTCTCTTTTAACACCGTTGCTGTAATAAGACATTACATAATGAACTTATTTTGTCCAAGTGTGAAGACCATTTTAGCAATTACTTCTAAAATATTTGCGAGGTTATAAAATTATGCTGATTTTCAATATAAAAACAGATAAAGACAATACCTTTGTAACACCACCGGAAATTATTTAGCTTCGAAAAAGCTTTTTTTAAAGAATAAACAGACTAAGAACGGGAGAAACAACAAAGCAGGACTTCAAAAGCGGAAATGAGGTAAAGTTGACTTTGTGTTGACAGCTTTGCGATTAGTAATTGTAGAATTTAGACCAGAACCTTCTGCGATCCTACATTCTTTTATAGACAGCCTGTAGGTACTTACATTTCCAGAACCTTCTGTGATCCTACATTCTTTTATAGACAGCTTGTACTTAAATTCACAAATTAAAAAATGATTTTATTGTTTTCAACTGTCATAAATTCTAATTTTTTTCCTTTGTAAACTGTCTCTTAACTACCCTAAAGCAAAATGAGCAGATAACGAATCGTTGCCCTAGATAACACAATCAACGTTACATTTCTGACAGGTCTTGAAAAATTTGTCAAAACTGTCAAAAGCAAATGCGAAACTATTTTTAAAAGATTTGGAAGCTTCAGGGACGTCGTTTCAAACAATAAAATTTTGTATGCAACTCGTTTCTCTCTCTCGTTTCCCTCGCTGCGCTCGTGTTTTAATCTTGTCCCTCGGGCAATTAGAAAAGCCCAATTTACACAGAAACTCGTTGCATAAATAACTATTGCTGTACTGTGAAATATCTTGATGGCTTCCAAATAATTCTTGAAGCGTTTGGAACATTTTTCTTAGTGGTTGTTTTAACATCTCTCCAAAAATTTTCTGTGGAGTTTAAATCAGGGCCTCAAGACGCAAACATCGTGACATGGTTTTGCCGCAAAGAAATGTTCCCTAAAGTGTACTCATACTCGATTCCGACACCGATGTCGTCATCGCTGATGGTCGAAAACGAAAAAATCCTGCATTGTTGTACGAAAGTGTAACACTTTTGTGATTTTCCTAGAAAACAGCGAAATAGAAACGCTGGCGACTCTATATCTGGCGAAGAAAGTTCCAACGACAATTTCTTTTTCCTTATCACAAACATTTTTATTATTTCCACCTAGTTTTTTTTGTTTTGAGAACGTCCCCGACGGAACGCCTCGCATGCAAATGTGCCGTTTTTTCAAAAAAAAAAGAACCCAAAAAAATAAATCAAGCTTGACATTGAAATGTTGCGGAGAAACTGGTTCTCATTAAATCATCTAAAAAATCGAACGTCACGTTTTCAAATTAATAACATCTCATCGCAACAAGTGTACTCCACAGTGAAAGGTCTTAACTGTAAAATAACAAAGTGGCCTTTGAAAAAATCTACCGGGGCGACCTCAAAAGTCGCCGGTGTGTCAAAATCGCGCGATTTGTCGCTGCAGAGGGCGCTAGTAGTGGTGGCGACATATTCCAAATCGTTTTGATGCCCACGCCTGATTATTCGATTTTTGGCGATTTCCACATTCCTCCAGTGTTGCACAACTGAATGTTTATCAGCACCGATGAAATCCTAATTGATGGTAATATCTCAATCGGCGAACGCGGATTTCGGCAATTAATTAGAAAACCGCTTAATTGGCGTCGAGATGTGAACGAACTCGCCCACCAAAAACTCGTTTCTTTTGTGGCGATTTTGGAAAAAGTCCAGCGTGGGTGGTCCAATTTTCGCGGCCACTTTCACCCACCAGAACACACCCATGGCCGCGGTCGTTCTTCTTTTTCTGTCGCCGTCAAAGACATGCACCGCGAAGAATCGATTCCGACGGTGGCGTTACGTCACCTGGTGCTTTTAATCGCAAGCCTGTCACGGATTGACAGATTGAACAGTTAGGGACGGTTTCCGGTGAGGCGTGGGGCCTACTTTTGCCCAATGGTGCGCATACCAGCGCACGGTTGACCCATGACCCGGCTCTTCCTGGCCGATTCGTCATGCGGCGATTTCCGCGTCCTCGATGGTCGCGCCTCGAGGAAATCGTGATTTATCGGGTGATGTAACCGGTGACGGTTTCCAAATGCCGGTTCTTGTCAAAATTCTTTTTTTGTTTGAAAAAAAAAACCGATGAGTTACGCCGAAATGTGGAAAGCGCGCGAGATGCGCCGCATTCCGAGAAGGTTTCGAAGTTCTACGAATTTTAGCTGGAGGTTTAGTAACGCGAAGAGATTCGATCGATTTTTTTCCTGGTTGGAGCGCGCTTGTTCAAAAGCGATCTATTCCGCGGCCTAGATTCCGAGATCGACGAGATTAGACGTGTCGGAAGGTACGTTTTATTGGCAACATTAAATCGTGTGTAAATATCACCTGGCAAAAAGTGGTCCCAGTAGGCGATGTTATATACGATGTGTCTACGAAATAGTAGGCGATGCCGCCAACTAGATTCAGCTTTTTTTTTTTGTAGATTGGTTGTATAAAATTTCGAGTGTTTGTTTCCTGGCGATGTTTTCAACCGTGAGAATAAAAAATATACTCACGTTGAGAAGAAAACCGGAATAGCAAAGCTTGTGGTTTATATGTACTGGTTTTTTGACAGAATGACAGCGCAAAAGTTAGGTTAACTTTTCAGTTTTGATTCTGGATTAACCAAAGTATGTAGTACCAAGTGTTACGCATATTAATAAATAACATAAATGTTCGTGATTTTTTTTGTTAGGTTGGCGACATATTTGCAATTTTAAAGTTTTAACGATTTATTTTCGAAGCTGATTGCTAAAGTAATTCCTAACCTAGAAAACGAATCACGAAATGACAGAGGATAACGAGACTTACCAATTGCTCAGGGATGCCAACTCACTGAACTTGCTTCAATTATTTATGGTCACTCTTTGTTAAACGTGATTCGTGTTAACTAGGATGTTTTGACAGGTTTTTGGCAGTTTACATGTTGAATATATCGGGTGTTCATTTAAATTTCCTGTCAAAGTTGTCATGGAAGAGTCGATTTTGAACGCACCACTCGTATAAAAACTCAAACAACGCAAAAACTGAGCTGATGCGTTCACAATCGCCTCTTCAACGCCAACTTTGACTGGCAATTTAAATGAACACCCGATATTTCTCAAACATCAGTCAGGTACTTTGGTTCTTGTAACATCGTAAAGAACCAATTTCTAAGCTACCAAACAGTGTTTCTTTTTTCATTCCAAGTAGAAGAAACTTTCATTCGATTTTTATCTTTCTCATGAATAATAATTTGAGGTGTGGTACCTGTTATAAATAGTCCAAAAACGCAGTTTTCAACTACGTCACAATTTTTCTCCTTTTTGACATTTAAAACGTTATAGCTCGTTCGTTGATATCTAGAGAAGATGAAACTTTCATCATCGGAAGACCTTCTTTCTCCGAACGATTTGAGGTGTGGTACTTTGATACCTATTAGAAGTTAAATTTTCTTCCTTCTGAATAATTCGTGCTTTGGTACTTTAATCCTTGCAACACCAAACCGATAAAACAAAACTGTAAAGTTCACACTCTTTTCTTTTTTCTTTTGATATTTAAAGTATTATGTTACGAAACTTTCGTTATAAAATTTCCCTTTTTCTTAATATTTCCAGCTTGTGGTAACTGTGATACTTACAATAGCATATCCTAGAAACGTAGATGTAAAGTACATCGCAATTTTTCTTTTTTATGCGTTTTTACTGATAGTCCTAAGAAGAACTTTCATCATCGGATCCTTCTTTCCGGTACTTGGGTACTTGTAAAGCATAGCCTAGAGACCAAGCTGAACCAATGTGATCTTTTTTTTTTTTGATGTTAATGTTTGAAGCCTTTATTAATGGTCCTAAGATACAACATTCATTGTTAAATTTTCTTCTTCTGAATCATTCGAGCTGTGGTACTTTAGTGCGGAAACCAAACCTTGAACTATCCAACAGTTTTTCTTTTATACAGGGTGTTTTTGAAATGCGTGCACAAATTTTAACCACGAGCTACTGGCTTCATGTAGAACTCGGAAAAAATATCTAAAAAATTCTGTCAAAAAATAAAATGACATTTATTTTTTGACCTACAATTTTTTTAATTGCTTTTAGTGTTCTACGTTGTCAATCAACCTCGTAGGTAAAATTTCGGCTCATTTTAAAAATACACCCTGTATATCATATTTTATAAAACGTACACCAATGCGGTTTCCTTGTTTTAAAGCATATTTCTTATAGGTTACTTCGCATTGGCGTACATTTTATAAAACATGATATATAGGGTGTATTTTAAAAATGTGCTGAAATTTTACCTACGAGGTTGTAGCACAAGTAGAAAACTAAAAGCAATTTAAAAAATTTGTAGCTCAAAAAATAAATGTCATTTTATTTTTTGACATATTTTTGAAATTTTTTTCCGAGGTCTACATGAAGCCAGTAGCTCGTGATTAAAATTTGTGCACGCATTTCAAAAACACCCTGTATTTAAAGTACTAAAGATGATTTTTTCTCATTAGATTTCCTTAACTCTCCTGAGTATTTGGAGCCTTAGTAGTACTTGTAATAGAATTACCTAAACACGTAACTATAAACTACGTCATGTTTTTTAAACTGTGGTACTTTAGAGTACTTACAGTAGCACAGCCCACAATCCAAGCTTTTAGCTACATCACAAGATACACTGGCGGCCATTAATTTGGAAACACCGGCCTAATCTAGTTTACTGGATATTTCTAATATTTGATAGTGTAAGCGTTATGTCATGAACTCATGTCACCCATGCCATCGTTGAGCGCATTCAGTAGACTGTCGCTGCCGAAATTGATATGTCAATAAGATTGTCAAAGTGACAAACAATTTACAATAGAAAAATCTTGGTGTTTCCAAATTAATGGCCGCCACTGTACATTTATTAACATTTCTAAGTAGATCAAACTTTGATTGTTAACATTTTCTTCCTTCTGGTACTTTTTGGTACTTTAAAGCATATCCTAGAAACCAAGCTGAGTTAACGTGATTTCTTTTTTCATCTGAATGCTCGAAGTTTTACACTACATTTATGTCTTAAGATATAACTTTCATTGGTAAATTTCTTTCTTTCTCTTAAATAATTCTAGCATTGGTACTTGAAACCGAGCTTTAAACTATGTGGGACTATTTGATATTTGAAGTGATTTTTTTTTGCTTTCGTGTGGATAATATAATGTATAATATTTCTGGAAGCAAAAACTTTTATCATTAGATTTTCTTCTTTCCGGGATTGTGGTACTTGTAAAGCATAGCCTAGAACCAGCATAATTTATTTTTTGATGTTGATATTGCGTTTAATAATGGTTCTAAACTGCAGTTTTCATTGTTAGATTTCTTTCTCCGGTCTAATTTGGGCTGTGGTACTTTGGTACTTGAAACCAAGCAGTAAACCATATAGCAATTTTTTTTTTTTAAATTAATGTTATATTGACATTGTAAATAGTCCTAAGGAGATAAAACTGGTTTTCTTTAATTTTTTTTTTCTTTCTCCTGAGTATTTGGAGCTCTGGAACCTCAGTACTTGCAATATAATTGCCTAAACTCAGAGTTGTAACCCGCTTCAATATTTTTTTGATGTCTAAAAATTTGTAACTCCACTAAAACCCACCTTGTTTATGCATTTATTCATGGTTCTACGGAGATGAAACTTCATCGTTAGATTTCTTTCTTTACGGTACTTTGGTACTTAGCTATAAAACAAAAACCTTAGAAACCAAGCTGAACCAGCAGGATTTCTTTTTTGACGTTGATATTTGAATAATTGTTACATTGCGTTGATTAATACTCCTAACATGCAACTTTCATTGTTCCATTTCCTTCTTTCTTCTAAATAATTCTAGATGTGGTACTTAATTACTGACGTCAAAATTTAAACTAAGTATAGACCATTTTTTCTTTTTTCTTGATATTTAAATATCCTAAGTAATTTGGGGAACTTTAGCACTGCCCATAATACCGGGTGACTTTTTTAATGATCGAGACAAATTTAGTGGGTTGGCACTCCCGAATAATTGGCACGCCTAGTCATTTGTCAAAGAGTTGTCAGTTGATTCGCTTTCTAGGTTAAGATTCTAGAAATAAATAATGACAATCTGATTTATTTTGACTTGTCATATTTGAATCTGATAGTCAAGTGTATCAACATGAAATCGTCAATGTGTCGCCAACCGAACAAAAATTAAAAATCGCCCGGTATTGTGGTACAGGTATGGCCACGGAATTTCGTCAGTTATTTTACATTCAAAATTTTTGTGACAGAAATTCTGTCATGCACAATAAAAATCAAAATGCCACCAGTATCGATTTTGATTGACAAATTGACATCCATGTCAAAAATTACAATGTGGGGTTAGAAATATCTAAAACCTGTTTTACAGATAATGTCAAAGGAATGACAACGACTGACGAAATTCCGTGGCCGTGACTGTACTACAGCCTACAAACTTATCACAACTTATCCTTTTAATGCGTTTATTGATCAGAACAAACAGAATTTGGGGTGATTTAAACGCTGCAACATTTTATTTTATTGCTGAAAAGAGAGTTGAAAAATCGCCCAGCATGACATTACCTCTAATTGACTAATTAGCAATTTGTCACGTGATACCCTTTATTGGGGCATTAAAAAAGAGAATTAAGATGAAAGAGAGAATGTTTCGTCAAAAAGAAAAGCTGAAGTAATTTCCGGTCAATCGAAAGCGATAGGATATTTTAATTAAAACGATTGGATACATTACGCCACATCCTTCAATTCATCTCGTTAAAAAAACGAACGGATTGACACAGATTCAGTCAAATCGAGTTTTGTGCATTGTGCAGGAGAAGTATTTTCCAAAAATGTCTCTCCAAGTGTTGAACCTCTAGTCTGGGTTGAAAATCAAATTATCATATTTTTTGCGAAACACATTTCAATCAGGTTTAGTTTTATGAAGATGTTATTTTGGATTGGACACGACTCCCGATTAATAACTTCGCATAAATTTTTCGGTCCCAATTTATTTAAATTTGGAAAGTATGCAAATCCCAGGCGATAAATTAAACGAGTGCATAAATTAAGCAGAAATATAACACTGGCGCCGTTAATTATCATCTTGGTTATGTAAATAGCGCTAATAATAGACTGTTGTTTTTTATATAACACGACGATTTGAAGAATCGGATTTGATGGAAATTTTTGCGAGCGGATGTGTGAATTTTTCACGTGAAAGTGGCATCCACCTCGCATCTAATTGTGTTCTGGAAGAGTTTTAAAAATAAACGGAAGCGGGTTAACGGCCTCGCCGGACAAGACCTGAAGAAGCAGCGATAGTTATTTACTCGAGACAAATTCGTGTGAAGAGAAATTGATCAATTATAGTAGAAGAGGTGCAGACGTTCGGATTGGTGTTTTTTGGAAAAAAGAGCGCGACCGGTTTTTCCCCCGACGTAAGCGGGTCACCGTCTCGATCCCCCTGATCGGTCGCGTCCCGATTCCACCACGAGAGATCAATCGGACCAGTTCTGGGCGATAAAGTGGCCGTTGACCCCGCAACAGGTTCATCTCGATTTGCATCGGTAAAAATCGAAAAGTACCGCTAACACACCTTTCTAATCGCGCGTCGGGGCCGTCGAGACGCCACCTGTTTCCGACCGGACCGGTCTTCGGCGGCCATCACCATCAGTCGTGGCGCGACCGCCACAGCGAACGTGCGCGCGTGAACATGAACTGACGATGTCGACCAAGTGCAGAACTGTGAGTGGCGCGAAGAAGTGGCCGAAGAAGAGCGACCACACCTACGAGAACCTCGCCTACAAGAAGAAGGACGGCGAGAACAAGCTGAAGATCGTGATCGACAACTTCGACAGGATCCTGGACGAGTACAAGGCGCCCACCAGGATACCCAAGCTGCAGAAGGCGAAGACTTGCAGCATCATCGAGTCGAAATGCATCCTGAAGAAGAGCCTGTCGCAGCCGGTGCCTCAGCCGGACAAGGGCGAGAGGAGGCTCCAGGCGAAGACGAAGAGTCTGGCGGAGATCCCGCAGGAGCAGCCCCGGCAGGTCGCCTCGTCCAAGGTGAAGGAGGCGGTGCACAGGATCAACCTGTTGAACAAGGCGAAGAGCACCCACGACGTGAGCGTCCAGGAGGCGAAGAAAGTCAGTAAGATCCCGATCAAGACTCCCTCGTTGAGGAAGACGTTCCCGAGCACTCCCTCCGGTCTGAACTGTTTAGACCGATGCAGCGGCAGCGCTCGCAAGAACGCTCAACTGTCCCTGGCCCCGGTCCACAAGAGAGACTTCGTCGCCGGCAAACCCCCCAAAGACAAGACCGTCAAAGAAGTCGTCCACAAGCTCGAAGCCAACAAGTCGAGAGGCACCTACAGGAAGACCACCAAGGGCCCCGCCGACGTCAAACTCGACCTAAAAGTGGCCCAGGAGTTCGTCGAGTGCCTCAAGACGACCACCTGCCAGAACTACTACCTCGACCCGAAGGACTTCGTCTCGTCGGAGGGCGTGCTGCCGTACCTCGAGAAGGGCCAGATCGGGAGGGCGGATGTCAGAGACGGCAAGACCAAGAGCTACGAAAAATTGAACTACAGTTCCGACGACAATTCGGACGATTCGGGCAACATCTCGAACGAGATCGAGCTGGACTGCGACGACGCCGCCTCCGAGAAGGTATTTTGTAATGATCGCGTCGAATCTCGCTCGTGTCCGACGACCCGATTTCGACGATCAATTGCGTCTTTTTAATTGCGGATAATTGGGAATCGTTTTGTTGATTGGCCCCGATACGTGTTTTGGTCGTTGCCGCTTTTTTGTTTCGAGGCAATTAAAAGCGATTTGACGTTTCTAGGGTAATTAATCGGAACAGGTTGTGCCAACGTAAACGTGAAGCGGGATTTGCGCGCCAGGGGGCACAGAAGAGGCTTTGCGCCCGTAAAGGTTTGCAAAGTTGATTTGGGTTCGGAGATGTTTTGGTCTCGCTGTTTTAAGTTTCTCCGGAAGTAACTTGCAAATTAAATTGAAGTGAGACAAAGTAAGGTGACAAAAAACGGTTCTTTCCTTATTTTTATAAAAATAATAAATAATGTATAAAATTGAGCTTTCAAGGAAACTGTTGTTACTTCATAAAAATATCCGTAATGATAAATGAATCCGGCCTCGATGCTGTGTCCCTTTTTCTACTGATAATAAATAAATCTAAAGTGAAGTCAATTTGATCTGAATTTGAAGAAAACCAATGGAATTACAACAATCTTCGTGACGTTTATAAGATTTAGTACTTCTGTTGGCAACAGTGTCAGTAATACACTGGACTCGATGCCGCCGTTGCCAACCTCAAATGTGACTAATATAACAAATGACAGTCGCGACTGTAACAGTTGGCGGTGCCACAAAAAATCATAGTAAACACAAAACTTGTCTATAACTGAATTTTTTTTGCCCTGGACTCTCCATTAAGCGAAAATCAAAAATAAACAAGCGCTTTGTAAACAAGAAAGTTCCGAAACAATTGCCAATTCGATTACGACATCGCGCAAAGTATAGAATTACAGGCGACGTCCCTGGAACGTCCCGCTAAAAATCCAAAATAACCCGCTTGGCAACGTTGATGGAACGGATTGTTGTAGCGTTAAGAGTCGAAAAACAAATTTCTGAAATGCCTCCTCCCTTCCTTGCAGATATTTTTCCGTAATGGGGTGTTGTCGCAACTCGAATCCCAGAGGGACGAGCGTCTCGCCGGCATGGTCGTCAACCTGCAGGCCCATTGCAGGGGGTACCTCGCCCGTCGCCGCCTCGCCCAACGCAAACTCCAAGATCTCGCCGTCCGCTGCATCCAGAGGAACGTCAGGAAGTTCCTCATGGTACGGGATTGGCCGTGGTGGCGGCTCCTCGTCAGGGTGACGCCGCTCCTCAACGTTCACCGCACCGAAGAGGAGCTCAGGATGAAAACGGTAATTGTCACAAGATACATCTGTCATTTTTGACACCAAAAACACCACAGGAAATGAGGTTAAGTGCCTGGTTTACTCCCAGCGGGGCGAAAGTGTTTATTGAATTAGAGATAATCGTACTAATGGGACGTAATCGTTATTTTGAGGTTAGGAAATAGGAAATGCGTTTAATTGTCGCACGGGAGGGGTGCCAACACGACAACAACAAAAATCACGTCGCGGAGCGACATTATTTTAATTGTTGCACATTAATACCATGCAAAACTAAATAAATCACTCAATAATGAAGCGAAACAGACATTATAGATAACTCGTGGGGTCGTGGGGCACTGATTTTGACAATTGTCATAATAGAAGTGAGGTTATGTTACTTCTTCCTTCTAACGGCGACCGCAGCTGACGGTGTGACAAATTGAAATTTAACACAACAATTATTAGCAAAGCTGTAAATAATCCAGCTTGGCAGCACATGAGTGTGAATATTTTTTACGATCCACCTGTACGAGAGACGTAATTGATGTCCCCTTTCAGAGTGCAACGGTGACGTAGCTTTGATAAATCGTAATTAAAATCGATTGCTGTTTCAATCTAAAATTGCAAAAATTGCCTAAAACTAATTGAGGAAATATAACGGAGTGACCGCTTTGACATTTGATTAATTGAAGAATTACACTGACTAATACATACTGGGAACAGGTGTGAGTGGATGCGTTTGACAGTTAATCAAGTGAACACTTCACATTATCGAACGTTGATCGACAAAACAGGCAAAAACTGTGCTCCTTGTGTGTCGTCGGAAAATTTTCCAACAGCAAAAACAAGACCGGTAAAGGTAAAGAGCGTTCAAAAAATTGTGGTCACGTGGAGTGGTACTTGCTGTTGTTTTTTCGTTTGTTGGGTCGCGAGCTTTAAGGCGTAGACGTCAGTGGACAAGAATCGGTGTGGATTATTTATTTTGCAAAAAGAAAACAGTTCATGAGAGTGTTTCTTGTTTTCTTGGTGCCACACAATGGTTGTTGTTGTTGTTTTTGTGTCAAAGTATTGACTGAATTTACGATGAAAGTGAGGTTACCTCAGAGCGTACTAACTGAAAAGGTGACAGGCGTCTGTCAAAGAGATTTCTTGACCAAGTATTTTTTGAACGCTCGTTAGATTTCTGTAACAAGTGTTAGAATCGTATTAATCTGTAAAGGACCTGGGGCGGAGCTTAGCTTGCGCGGCCTTTAACACGTCAGTGGCGTAGGGAAAATGAGAATCGCTGGGAACCACGACAGTGGCGCATCATGTAATGGGAAATTTTCACCGTAGAATAAAACGTTTGAGCAGTTTGTGATATAATCAATAATAATGAATAGGGGATTTTTGTCAGATTTGAGGGCGAAGTCTAGCATTATTATTTTATAATTCTAATATAATACCTAATTTATGCATGCAGAATTGTGAATAAAAGTATTAAACGTAAAATCAACTTTTTATTAAATTATATAACTCCTGATTTTTTCTAACACAGAACTCACTCTGATTCGTGTTTTATAAATGCGATAACGTTGGCGAAAATTTCGCAAGCTCGACTATGTAAAGTTTTCCCATGCTGGCCAAAAGTTTGATGCGAAGCCATTCCAATCAACTGCTTAAAAAAATCTACAAAATTCTAGTGGTGTTAGTTAAGTTTTCATTTCATTTCATTTACAAGTCAATTGTTATTGAAAGTGAGGTTATAAAATTAATTTTCCTATTATTTTTTTGTACTTACGAAAACACTGTAAAGTTATCTTCAGTTGTGTCGAGAAGGCAGATTTGAAATCTTGGGTGAATTTGGTAAGCGTATAAAGCAAAATCATAAATAAAGTTGCACTATATGAACATGTAAACAACTATCTGACAAATCTCCCCTATTTTCCGGCGAATGGACTCGACCACACAAACTGGTTTTGCGCGCAGATCACGTGACCGTCCCTTTACACTTTATTACAAGTCTATGACATATTCAAATTCGCATTACATATTATTCTGTCATAGCACATTTACCGTGTACCATATTTGTTCTCTACTGTTTCCACACAACTACCATGGATTACTCATCGGCTAAGACCATTGTAGTAATGGAGGTTGACCATATTTTCGGTTGTGGACGCACTCACATGAATAAGAATTTTTTATTACCTAACCGTAACTCGAAAAGTACACATTTAGAACATATTAAAATACCGTCCATTGTAAAAACGTTTTAGATGCGGATTGTCAAACTCAAGGTCGCTTATGATTGAACTACCTACGTTAATGAAAAATCTGTCATAAACTTATAAGCGCGCCTAGTTACTTTTGCTGGTAGTGCCAACTTAACGACAAGTCCCCAATCCACATCTATAACGTTAGGACTATACACGTGGTACAAGATAAGAGAGAAATTTAGCGTTCGGTTATTACATTTTCCGCTAATCATTTCGCTTTTACTTTCAGATAAAGTGACAGAAAATTATTGCAATTAACAAGTCATACTTTCGGTAACATCTTTCAGAATGTAAAGTGGAAAAGGAGTTTTTAATGCATCGTAAATGTTGTCAAAAGTGAAAATGCGTTTTGAGGAAATATCAAAGTCAACAAAACTTTTATGGCGTTAAGTGATGATAATGAAGCTTCTAATGAAGTCGTTGCGGTTTGTTCATGATCACCCGGTATATTGGGATAATTGAAAGAGTACACAACGTAACGGGTGACTATTAAAATTTTCACTTAGGGTTGGCTATGGATCATTCTTTGTTTTCCGTTGCACCTTAGACACTGACAAGTTTGACATTTCAATAAATGTTTTTTCTCTTAATTTGGTTATGTTTCAATTGTACTGACTGACATTTGTCGTTCGTTCTTGCGTGTGTCTAAAGTAACAGAAAAAATAACAACTCGTTCAAAGCCAACTCCAAGTGAAAATTTTAATAGTCACCCGTTATTTTATGTTGGAGCGTTTTAGAATGTAATTTGACAGCAAATCAATTAAACATGTCAAAAAATTACAGGTTTAAATTTCGCGTAAATATTTAATTGCTGCGTGAAATTTTATCGATACAAATGTACAAGTCATTGTAGTCACAATAGAGCTGTAATCACTTTTGACAGTTACGGCAGCGTTTCCAAAACGTGAATTCGGTGCAATTCAATCTGTCAGTTATCAATCGCTCAAATGTCAAAAGTGAGTGTCGTTGTTGGTCCATCTGTTGCATCGATCGGGTCTCAATCATGCCGCTTTCGATCGAAAAGGTAGAAAGTCTTTCGTAATCTGAAGACTGAAGTGGAAGTGCAGTTTTTGACGGTGAACCTGCAACGCTCCACAAAACGGAATCGTTTCCGCCAGATTTAATAACCCACGAGCACAATGACACGCTTTCTACATTTCCTACACGATAATGGGATGTAACTGGGGAGGGTCAGGGTCACGCCAGCCCTGACCTGTCCAATTAAAAATCCTTCGCCAAAAAAAAAATGTGTGTTGATCGATGGTCGTTGTGTGTTCCAGGACGAACTCGAGGCCCTCAAGACCAAGCTGGACAAGCTGGAAACGGAGAGGACCAGTCTGAAGCACGAGAACGACAAGCTGGAAGCCAAGGTGAGCACCGCGAAGAGACGAAAAGTCTCCGGTTCAACGACCTTGACGTTTGATTTGGCAATGGCGCCAAGTTTTTCAGGGCTCTCGCCCAAAAACGTTTCGGTTGCAGTTGCAAGACGATCATTCAGCGTCGTTGGCGCCCGATTAAAAAATCTACAACACAAAAAAATCCAAGCGCTCTGGCAGAGGGCCAGCGTCGGGTATAATTCGAGAGAGAGAGAGGGATCGGTTTTTTGGGGCCCCGGTGTATAGAGGGCGGAAGCGGAATCGTGTACGTGCGTCCCCATTGTTCCAATCGGTGTGCGATGGAATGTCGATGATCGATGCGCACGGGACACTTTGCCAAAAGAAAATTCGAGAGGGCCTTGGATTTGGAAAAAAACAACTAATTCACCAACACTTGTTTGGTAATTTCATCCGAATTTTGTGGCGCGCGTTTGGCAACAGTGCCAGGTTTAATTGGGGTTTTTCGGTCTGGTGGCGTTTCAGTAACGGGTCCGGGGAAAATTCGGTTCTTGAGTCGTGGATCATTTTGGACCCTTTACCGACTACTCAAGGGTTTGGGTCTTTTTGGACCCTTACTGGGCGACTAGAAATTCTCGATGAATCGTGGTTTCGATGAGAAGAACTCTGTTGTAGGTTAAGAAACCGGTGAGGAACAATGAAATGAGATTAGGACAAGCATCGTCTTCTATTTATAAGCACCTTTTCTTTGTGGAACACGGTTTAGACGTGACGATGTTAGTGGCGTTGATTTAATTAGTTAATAAAAATTGAAACGTGCAAATTATTTACATTCGAATTTAAAAGAGCCGATGACCTTTACCTCTTTAAAGTTTGGAGATGTTTCATTTGGACGTTTTGTCTAAATTTTTCATAAAACACAGCCGAAGAAATTACGTTTGTTGTAAATTCTCACAACATGATTTTTTTTACCAGGCTTTCAGATTGACGCATTGTTTTTCTTGGCGTGATCTTTATCTGGACGTCATGAAAAATTGTTGCGTGCAACGAATTTCCTGTGGAGATTTTTCTGAAAGAAACCTGTTCCGTTACAAGCTTGTTCCATTGAGACTTTGCTGGTCTGTTGTAAATGCAATTACTTAGTAGCATTAAGTTGGTAATTAAATTTAAATTAAGCAATTAGATGACGAAATGAAAAATCTTTTTGTTTTTCGAATTGTGGTAAGCAACATTTTGTGTCGCCAAAGATTAAGAGGGTTTCATGTGTGACCTTAGCAAGTTCACTGTTAAAAAATTAATGCGAAACAGAGGTGGAACGAGATGGTCTCCAGATGAGGAAATGACAACATTTTTGTACTTCTGTTATTCTAGTTGGATATTTGGCCATGTTCTCTTTACATTTAAATCTTATAGATTGAATTTTTTTGGCTACAATTTCTAAAATGCTAAATAATTCGATCAGTGAAGTCACGCAAAGTCGTGTCCGGTTACTGTTTGGATGGGTGACCGCCAGAGAAAAACCTCGTTGCGTTGTAACTTGGATACTTATTTAATTTCCTTATTGTCTGTAAACCGTTATGTCATAATGCAAAAGAAACAATAACGTAAGTAGCGTTGTCAAAAGAATTATAATTACTTTCATAGAAGTGTTCGTAATGATAAATAAATTTGGCCTCGATGCCGCGCCCCCATTTTAATTTTTGCAACAAAACGATTTGTACCCTCTGCGTTACATCTCGCGACTTACTCAATCAAATAAGCAAAAGTCATTCAACCAAGTTTTCTGTTTTGATCAAGAGATCGTTCACTTTCCTTTTTATTCTTCAAAACAATAATATCTTCTCTTCACACCTACACTCTTAACACCTTTTACGAGTCAACGATCTTGCATTTCAACGGTAGGAATGTGCATTGTATGTGTTTTTTCTGTTTTTTTTTTGTAAATAACTTGTGCAAATACAAATTAAAGAGTTAACAAAAATACTGTCGCGAGCCGGACAAATTCATGTGGTGGCTTGGCTTTTGTCCACCCACAATTCAGAACTGATAGCCATCCGGCGGCAGATTTACGTTTACTTCATGCTGAGGGTTAGCGCTGCCATCAGAATACCCGATCTGAATCCAATCGTGTCAGTGTGGTGCAGCAGATATTTTGATGGAAACGAAAAAAAATTAGTGAATTTTTAACATTTCTGGCATTACCAATAAATCAACACTTCCAAGTGATTTTAAAAATATTTGTCTCTCACGGACATTGATATGTTTTTATGCAACAGATACACATCACAATCTTTACTGAATTCTATCCAATTAGTTTTAATTAATTTTCAAAATGTGTTTAGATCGCCGAACGAATGAAAATAAAATTGCATTGGATGTTGCTTTTGAGCGGTTAATATTTAATGGTGTGTTATTTCAGTCGATCCCTAATCGCTGTGTTATTTATGCGTGTCTATAAATATGAAAATATTTTAAATTTTCATATTTTTTTAACGATTTTTACGAAATACACTGACATTATTCAAACATTCTTTGTTGTGGTTAATAAAATATTTATGCGACCAACGTGAGATCTATTTCTTTTTTATATCTTGAATTTCTTCAAAAGTATAATTTTTTAAATGTCAGATTCTTGATGAGTTTATAATGAACCTAGTTTCCGTAAGTTTTGAACAGAAAGGTCTGAAATGTTTGGGTAATAAGTAAATGCAAATCCGAGCTATTATTTTTTAATAAATTAGGCAATTAATTTCCCTCAAAAAATTATTAATATAACTTATTACTATTATTTTGAAAAAATAACCCAAGTAAGTTTATTCTTCATAATATTAATAAGACTTATATCTGTCACAATCCTCGAGATTGTCTGCCTGGGCCGCAAGCGGCCTCGGCGACAATTTTTCTCTCGGTACGTTAAAGAATGATTTCGCGGCCTTGTTATACAAATAACTATTAATAACAAGTAAACAAGGTACAAGTAAATTACGGATACGAGTTTTCGAAAACTCATTTTTTTTGGTATTTTTTAAATCTCAGAACGAGTGACGTGGTCGATAAATCGTGTTGTTTCGTTGTTTTGAATTTTTTTTTGAATCGGACAAATGTGTCAGTTGTGTTTCAGTAAACCACAAATCAACCAAAAATAAACCAAATCCTTGACATCTAGTTCCTAAATTATACAGGGTCAGTATAAATGATTGTACCATCGTAGTTGGCGTTGAAAACAAATTGTGGATCAGTCGCCAGACTCGCAGCGTTATAGATACAATACAAACTATTAGACAGATTTCCACTACCGCCAGCAGCGCTACCTATCGGCGATACTAGTCTCACTCATGTTATGAAGCTTGCGGCACATCAACAAAGCCACCAACGCCTACTACGATGCCATTTATTATGACCCTGTATTTTTATTGGTTGATTTGGTAATTAATAATGAAGCGACGTGACGCCAGGTTTTTTTTTTGAGTTATACTTGTCCATCCTGTTTTCTGATTTTTCAAGTTAAAGACAATAATCATATTCAGATGAGATACATACAGTGCATTTTTTTTAACTGTTGCCATAGGGAATTGCATGGTAAAACTTATACCCCCTGTTAACTTTTGTTCTGATGAAAATATTCAAACCATTTTTGGAACAAAGTTGGAAGATTTTTTAAACTATCGGATAGATTACAATTCAACATCCTAAACTGTCGAAAAAGTTGTGAAAAAAATATTTGTACCACGCCCGAATAATAGTACAGTTGGCTTCAAAAAAAAAACGGGAAATGAAATTTGACCTAATGTGAATTGGAAATTTAATTTGTCATTTTATGTCAATTTGTGCCTGTTTGACAGTGGTATTTCTGATACATAAGTGTCGCACTGTAATGGAATTTGGTCAGGTGCTGGTTGAGTTGAGCCGACAGGGACGCTATTCTGGCGGCCGCTCGACGTAGTATTATTCCGGCGCGCTTTAAAACTTTTTTTCACAACTTTTTCAACAGTTTGGGATATTGAATTGTAAACTATCCGATAGTTTAAAAAATCTTCCAACTTTGTTCCAAAAATGGTTTGAATATTTTCATCAGAACAAAAGTTAACAGGGGGTGAAAGTTTTACCATGCAATTCCCTATGGCAACAGTTAAAAAAAATGCACTGTATAATTCTCTACAGAAATTTGAAAATCGTGTGTTCATCAGGTTTGGGGATATTTAAAGAAACCACAATAATTTGTTCCCATTCTGAGAATGTTTTTTAATAGACAGTTGAAGCTGGAGCCGGCGAGCGTAATTACGGAACACTTGTAAGCGTTCTTTGATCACGTGATCTGGTCCACCCCTGCGGTATTCCGGTTGCGCAAAACACGGAAACCACCTCGTTTCTTCACGTCAACACGTGCACTTTTAAAAATTTTACAACTCGCATCGAGGAGAATGAATCGCTCTAATTTTAACCACCTCACAGCTTCGGACGCCAGCCGTCCGTCGTTATTTTAAAATCACGCACACGACAATTCGCCAGTAGCGTTCCGCTCCTCGCCGCGTCCACGTTCTACAAGTTTTCCAAAAAAAAATTTAAAAAAAAATAAAAAAAAAGCAAACGCAAGATGCCGCTGTCACCCTCGAACTTCTCCACGTCCTCGTTCTTCCGCTCGTCCAGCTGCGGCAGCGACGCCTCCTTCCCGCTGAGCTCGTCGTCGAGCCTGGCGGGGCTGCCGCCCCCGGCGCCCCACCGCAGGTACACCCCCGTGCGACGCGGCCTCGGCGAGCCGTCGCTCATGTTCCAGGCGCGCCCCCTCAAGAACCTATCGGTGGTGTCGCGTTCACCGTCGCCGTGTTCGAGCGCGAGCGGCAGGGCGAGCCTGCCCCGCAGGGTGTTCCCCCAGGTGGGGGCGAGCGTGGGGGCGGGCGAGGTGAATGGGAAGGAGGACTCGCCGGTGGTGTTCGACGCGAACTTGACGTTCGTGCTGGGGTGCAAGGGGAGGATGCGGCAGAACGTGAAGCCGGTGCCGGCGCACATGGACACGAAGACGGCCTCCAACGTGCTCACCAACAAGATTGCCGACTTTTTGAGGAAGACGGACCACGTGATGGATGAGTGGAAGAGGTTCGGACACAGGGACGACGAGTACGATATGAGGAGGTTGAGGGAGCAGAGGGCGGGGAGGTCGAGGAGCGCAACCAATATCTTGATCAAGGGGTTCCAGCTGTTCAGCAGGTCGAGCAGTTGTAGTCGGTCGTCGGTGGCGAGGGATTTTTCGAATTTCTCCAATGGGGATTGCACAGAGGCAGAAGCAGACGAGGTATTATCAGTGAGAAGTGTGCCGGGTCTAAAAATTTTTGGATTTTTTTTTTGGGGGGGAACGATTTTATTTCTAAAATTAACAATTCATCATACGAATCAATCGCGGTCGTGTTTTGTTAAATTGGTCATTTTTGGAATATGTATATATTTTTTTTATTTAACTGAAAATTTGAATTTCTTTTGGAACATGTACAGTTGTTTGCAAAAAAAACCGGAACTGTCAGAATAAAATTGACACATTTTTACAATTTTTTCATAATGTGAAACCTTCTTACGAGATAGGTTAGAATTAACGTCAAAATTCAATGACAGTTTTTAAAATTATTTAATAGGTATTGTCAAGAAGATAAATTAATTGAGAAATGAACAAAATCAAATTTGTATTAGGAAAATTTTCGTTTCCCGTTTTTTTTTTCCAACCAACTGTACCCTGTTGTACAAAGGGTGTTAGGCAATCAGTCTAATTGGTTTTGAGTCAGTTAGGTATGCCGGATTTTTTCATTTAAATTTATCGTTAAAATTGGCGCTGAAGAGTCGATTGTGAACGCACCAGGGATTACAGATCACGGATCACTCGATACTTTCCGACGTCAACAAACAAAGAATTTTTCCACAGAAGGTCGTTTTTATTGACAAATTAAACGGTTGACTAACCGAGGAAATACAATTTAGGAATGATAAATTGCGAGAGAGTGATTTATAATAACAATTTTATGCTGCTATGTCATTATAGGAACAAATTTTATCTTTACGAAAATAATATTTTTTTTATAATAACTGCCATTTTAACACAAACAGGAAAGACAATCTAATACTTCAAGAATAAGCTGTTCTTAAAGATTCGTAAAATAATAATCTAGTCAAGTGTTGACAATTTTTTTTTTGAGATTTAAAATTTTTGAAAATTGAAACAGTCGATTACATCATTTTTGGTTATTAATAGAAACACTACACTTACATTCTTAATGTACGATATCGACGACAAAATGTAAACAGTCTTCTTTTGTTTTCGATTAAATTTCTTTTTTTAGTACAATTGAAACAGTCAGTGAAAATTACGGAGTGAGATATCCAACAAACTTCAACTATAATATAACTTCAACATCTAAAATTAATTAATGTTTTTTAAGACTTTGCCCAACAAACGAACACGAAAACGTTATTCAATTTTCGTGCGCTGTCACTTTTCAGATATTCGGCCTGTTTTGCATCACTCGGCTAATGCCTCGTGCTTCAAATTTCGGCCTCATACCTGAAAAGAATCTGACAGCGCTACCCATATGAAAATAACTATATTATTTATTTTGAAATAGAAGTGTGAATCTCAAGTAAGTGAAGATGTTACAATTAGATTTGTATTTGTTGAATTTGTTTGCCGCAAAAAATAATAAACTCACTACATGTAAATATTTAACCTCAAATTTCGAAGACGTTATTTCCGGGCAAACCGTAATAGTTCAATGTACTATTTAAATAAATTATTAATGTTTTGTACTGTCAAAAAAAATTAAAAATTATAATAATTAATGAGCTTGAATTATTTTTTTTTATTAATTTACTTTATTATGTTTGTTAAATTCGAAAGAAACAGTGAAGAAGAGAACTTAATGTAATTTCCGTTTATAATCATTGCTCCAGAAACATGTATTAGCAATTCTCAACTGGGCATATTTTTAATAAAAAAATTAACGGGATAACTGGACCTGTGACACATAAGGTCCTTTAACATTTTAACGAAGAATTGCCTTTTTACTCTTTTTATCAAAATTTAAGGAAAGTAAACGCACCCAAAATACGAGTATATACCAGTGGCGGCTGGTGCCCGGGGCACAGGAGCACGTGACCTACCCCAGATTGTAATACGAGTACGAGCAAACTAATTATAATAATTCTTCCAAATATGAATGATATCGGGTGTTTTTTTAAATTTTACCTCGTAGTAGGCGTTGAAAAGTCGATTGTGAACGTACCACTCGCGTAAAACGTAAGATTTATACAGCTGATCCGTAACCTGCATAGTACGTTCACAATCGACTCTTCAACGTCTACTACGAGGTGAAATTTAAAAAAACCACCCGCTACTACGAGCCGCCACTGCAGAAAAAACATGGACACGTTCCAAATCTAATGCTCTTGTATTTTTATTTTAATAAATCTGTCAATTTAGCTTAATGCTTTTTTTTGTCAAATTAACAGCTGAACTAATTGCAAACAAAAAAGAACAATTTTGTTTGGGAACGTTTAAAGTTCCAACATTAGTTTTAGTAGAGCTGTACGGTTTAACCAGTTAAAGTAATTAACTTGGTTAATTAGCTAAAGAATAAACATGGCTAAAGGAGTCAAACCGGTCAAAGAAACTGGTTAAAATATTTGGGGCCAGTTTACAGAAGCGAAATTAAGTTAATCGTAATCAAATGCGAGATTAACTGAACACGTGATCAGATTGAACCAATCGAAGTTTCGGATTCATGGGTTAATCGCGTTAAAATTTAATTCAAATTAAATATTTAATCCTTTTTCTATAAACTGGCCCTTGGTCGGTTAAATTAATGCAGAACTAAAATAACCAATAACTAATTACCCAATTTAACTATTGTTACATGATGGGCTTAACCATCAGCTAACTAACCAGGTTAAACCATTTGACCTATTCAATTAGTTAAACCATGCAGCGCTAAGTTTAACCGGCTAATAGGTTAATTTTTTTGGCCTTTATTTGGTTTAACTATCAGCCAAATAACCAAGTTAGGCGCTTTAACTGATTAATGCCCGGTTTCTGGAACAGCCCGATAACTTAACGGCCGGTTAAATCAAGTGTTGCTATAGAAACGCTCAAAAGTCACCAATCACATTGCATGATTTTTGCATTTATGGGAGAGTTAACTAACTGGCCCAATAAAATTGTTTCCAACTGGGCCTAAAAGACGCTAAAATTTTTACGTCCCTTTAAAAATTACAGAATACGTCCCTAAACAAGTTAAACTGCACAGCTCTGTTACTAATTGAAAAATAAAATAAGAAATAAAACAGTTGTTTTGCCGTTTTAATAAGTAATAAATTGCTGTAATCCACTTACGGTGCTTTTACTTTTTTTCATAATTTATTTTCTTTTTCTTTTTTTTTTGGCAAACTTTTTAAAAATATTTTTTGTCTTAATTTTTTCCAAAATTCAAGCCAGATTTATGTAGTTATAAGACGTTACACAACCAGTTTTTTACAATTTTTACTTTCCTTTGAATTTTTTTTTTTTTCATGTGGTATTATATTACAATCTGTTTATATTTTGTATTTAATTGTTTATTACAAAGATATATTTTTTTTAATGTGGATCTAAAGATGTACGTATAACATTGTGAATAATTTTAATGAAATGACAAATCCACTTTCGTTTGTTTATAGATTGATGATTCTCAACGATTTACGTTTTGGCCCAAAACTTCGAGAAACATTTTTCAACACATAATAATTGACTCTTCACTTCCAAGTTTGTGTTTTTTAGTCATCCACGATTAAATCAATTTTTTTTTTCAACTAATTCTCATAGACAACCTTCACGGCTTCTAACTGTGAGTTGGTGCCACATTTAGTTCCGATCAAGCTCGCCAGATCGAAGAATTACAAAAATCTTACATTACATCTGGTCCGTCATGGCTGAATGCCAATAGCGCACTTTACCGACAAGGCCATTGTAATCTGCGCACATTAACTAACGTTCCCGATTACAAGAACTTGTCGCGCAGGGGAGGTCGACCAAAGCGAGTCCACCGTTCCACAAGTCGACACAGGGGAGAGGCTCCTGACAAAACTCAAATAAAAAACTTCTTGGCCGGGTTTGCCTTCCTCTCCCATTAATCACCAAACAAATCCGGGTGATTGTCCCAAGAACAAACGATCAAATCCGATCGTTGCCAAGTGTCATCCAACCGGGAACAGAATTTTCGAAAAAATAAATTTTTCGCCAGTCTCTTGTTAATTTCGACGACGCAAACACGCCAGTGAAAATGTCCAGACGCATCGTAAGACCCGTCGGTGGGAACTTGCTTGTGAAAATCTCCAAATGCAGCCTCGCCGAAAACTTGTCGGTGAAAACATCCAAACGCACCGCGAAATCTGAAGAAAGAAATTCACCAGTGAAGGTGTCCGTAAGATCAGTTTGTTTTGTTTATCACCCGGTTCCAGGGTTTGCCTGTCCACATTCGCGGTGACCCCCTGACCTGATGAACGGATGCGGTAACGTTGCGTTATTTCGTTACGGTTGACGGACGTGCGACACTCTTTTCAGATTAAACCGGTGTGTTCTTTTTGTCGCGATCCCAAAATAAACCGCCTCGGGAGCACACTTTTTCCGTTTGTTTTGTTTGGAAAGTATACGATGTGATCGACGAAAAGATATGGCCGGTGTCAGGTGCGACGCATAAACAACACCAAAGAAACAAACCTAGTGGAAGGTTTATTTTCGCTCTTTGGAAGTGCTTGCTTTATGTCCGAAACCCACTAGATACGTTCTTTGCGCTTTTAATTTTACTTTCATATGACTGAGAATGTTTTTACTAGTTTTTGGTTAGTAATAAATATACAGGTGTCTTCGAAATGCATGTTAAAAAAAATCGCTAGCAAAAAAAGATACTGCAAATTTTCAATGCTTTATATCTCAAAAACAAAAAGAGTTACAAGAAAAAAAAATTGTATTTAACTTCTTTACATCGCCACCAACTACCGATTTTTTTTTGACATGCATTTCGAGGACACCCTGTATAAATGTGATTTTACTTTCGGCCTTGCATTTAAGTAAATTAATTAAGGAAATTCGTTGCGTTTTTCACTAGTTTTCTTTAGTTGTTACGAGGCCAATGACGTCACCGTGTTTGTTATTGCGATTTCACCAGTTTCCACACACATTTTTTTTTTCAAATATTGCCAACAAGAAATTACCTGGAAAGATCCTCGCCAAAGATAATCGCCGCAATAAATCACGCCGACGCCGCTCTCATCATCCCACGCCTCCTTGACCCATCGTCACCATTTTCATTCGTTTTCTCGTTGCAGCTGAGCGAGATGACCGCCGACCTCGCCGAAGAACATTCGACGTCGACGCTGGCGACCGAGCGTCTCGACGCCGAGACCTCCGAACGCATCCGCCTCGAACGCGAACTGTCCGAGATCCAGCACAAGAACAAGGAACTGCAGCAGTCGTCGGAACGTCTGGAAATGGAACTTCTGTACGCCAGATCCGACCTGAACGGCATCTCCGAGGAGGACGAGGACGGCGACGTGGATGGCGGCGTGTACAAGCAGCGCTACGAGAGAGCCATCAGAGAATTGGAGTTCACGAAACGCCGCCTCCAACAACAGCACGAGGACGATCTCGAGCAACTGGTCGGGCTGAAAAAACAACTGGAAAAGAAGGTCGGTTGCGCAACGAGCAAACAACCGATAAGGCGGCTGACGGGTGACGGTTTTTGTTTGTTCACAGCTGACGGACGCTTACGAAGAAGTGGAAGAACAGAGGCAAGTGGTGGGCCAGTGGAAGAGGAAAGTGCAGAAGCTGAACGGCGAGATGAACGATTTGAGGTTGCTGCTGGAAGAGCAGAGCGCCAGGAACAACTTGCTGGAGAAGAAGCAGAGGAAGTTCGATTCGGAGACGCAGTCGCTGCAGGAGGAGCTGAAGAAGGAGAAGCAGGCGAAGGAGAGGCTGTCGAGGGAGAAGGAGATGACGGTGGCGGAGAAGTACGCCGTCGAGAGCAGCCTGGCGGTAAGTAGAAATCTGTAATGTGAGAATCGGGGCGCCCTCTAGGAACAACACGATGTACTTTGCAGGACACTCGTTTGGAGCTGGAACTGAAAGAAGAGAAGCTGAACTCGCTGCAACGCGACCTGGAGGAGATCACTTGCGGCGGCAAGACCGAAGAGGAGGTGACGCAGCTCCGCCGCCAGAAGATCGACTGCGAGCGCCGCCTCCAGGACCAAGAGGAGGAACTGGACGAGCTCGCCGGCCAGGTGCAACTCCTCGAACAGGCGAAGCTCCGCCTGGAGATGTCGCTCGAGTCGATGCGCAAAGAATCGAAGAAGGAGACGCAGATGCGCGACGACGAAGTGGAGGAGGTCCGCTGCAACGCCCAGAAGAAGGTGAAGGCGTTGGAGGCGCAACTGGAGAACGAACACGAGGAACGGACGCTGCTCCTGAGGGAGAAGCACGAACTGGAGAGGCGACTGGCGGCGGCGGCCGAAGCCGAGAGGAACGACAGGGCGGGTGACGAGGCGCTGCTCCAGAGGCTGAAGCGAGACCTGAAGAGGACGAAAGTGAGTGTCGGGTGGTGGTAGAGACGGTAGAGACTGTACGGGGTGTTGCAGGCGCTGCTGAGGGACACTCAGACCCAGCTGGAACGACAAAAAGCAGACAACCCTGGAAAGGTGATGATCAGACAGCTGAGGAACCAGCTGGAGGACCTGGAGTGCGCCAGAGCTGTAGCCGTCAAGGCGAGGCAGAGCCTGGAGGTGGACCTGTCCGAGACGCAGACCTCCTTGGAGGAGGCCAACAGGACGAAGCACGACGCCGAGCAAAAGGTCACAGTGCTGAGCAGAGAAAAGACCGACCTCCAGAACCAGCTGGAGGAGAACGAAGAGGAACTAGCCGAAGTGTTGAAGAAGTACAAAGCGGCCGTCCAGCAGATGTCACTCGATCAGATCGCCCTGCAGGAACAGGTGTCGCTGGTGTCGGAGCTGGAAGTGGAGCGCAACCAGCTCAAGGACCAACTGGCCGAACTCGCGACGAAACTGGAGTCGGTCGAGAGCATGGGCGACGCGTCCTCCAACCTGCTGGTCAAGAGGTAAACCCCGCGCGGTCTCCGGCGCGGACCCGGTAAACACTCTTAAAATTGCAGGACCGAGCTGAAAGTAAAGGAATTGGAGTCGAAGCTGGAGCTGGAGCAGACCACCAGAGGGCGCCTCGAGGTGCAGATCACCCGCCTGAAGGAAGCCGTCGAGAAGCTCCAGTCCGAACTGGGCACCGCGAGGGTGCGCGAGCAACAAGGCCAAGACCAGATCAGGAAGCTACAACGAAACCTGCGCGAACTCAAGGAGGAGCTGAACAGCAGCCTGGCCAAGGAGTCGGAAGTGATCCTGAAGAAGAAGGAGCTGGAGAAGAGGTACGAAGCGCTGGAGACGGAGACGTCGACAGCGCGGACCGACTTGAAGCTGGCGCTCAAGCGAATCGAGGACCTCCAGGCGGCCATCCAGGGCGAGCTCGAGAACAGCACGTCGGACAACTCGGACAGGTAAACGAGGCGTTCACGTGGTGTTCGGTGTGATCATTTCGATGTTGCAGCGAGCAAGACACCTACAGCTCGGACGAGTCGGTCAACACCTTCCTGGCGAACAACAGGTCGTTGACGAACGACTTGAAGTCGACGACCAGTCGCTCCAGCACCGGAAGCACGCTAGGCAAGGACTCGTCGTATGCCTGAGTGGCGGCCAAAGTCTGCAGAACCATCTCGATGACCTTCTGCAGACAAGAGGAAGACGACGCCGCTTCCGACTACGTGTAGGACGGGACGATGCGATTTTTTTTTCATTGTGATAAGACTGAGATGATTTCGACGAGTTTTTATACTGTAGTACTTAGCTCCGAAGGTGTAATCAAAATGTTCACGCAATCAAACTCCTTAGCAGGGGCCAGGTTAGTTCGTATTGAATTTTTTTTCTTGTTTGTTTATTTTCTGTGTATGAGCTGTAATTATTCGTGTATAGACGATTCTTTACAAAAGGAGATCGTTGATATATTCTTTATAGACGTGTACTTGTATATACGCTTCACATGTTTATAGTAACTGGTCAATGTATTATAGCAGTTGGAACGTAATAAGTGTTAGGTTTTAAATTTTATAAGTCTCTGTACCTAGAAGTTTTACCATATGCTGTATTATAATTTCAATGTTGTGGAAATATATTGTTTACAAATATAATGTTTGCCTCATGATTGTGAAACAATTTTATCCATTTTATCCCATTATTAGACAAAACAATAAAATAAATTCATATGACCTTTAAGAATAGGTAATCTCAGATAGTTAATTTTAGTACACACTTAGATCATCTGTAAATAAGAGTTTTTCGCGAGATACAATAAACAGGAAGCCTATTTATAATTGTCGAAAGAAGTAATGAAGGTAAATTAGTTTTGATTTAGATTTGCCTAAGTAAAAGTGTTCGAATAAATTAGGAACTGCACAATTTGAGGCCAACTACAAAAGAGAAGTAAACCGGCTGATGTTTTTTATTGAAATTATTTTTGCATTGATACTTGTAAATTGCTCATTATTATTATAATTATCTTTGTTTGTTTTTGGCATTAATGCTAGGGACTTTCATTTTAAACAGCCAATTATCTCGGTGAGGAAATATGGGTTTATAAGGTTTAATCGAATAAAAGATCAATAATAGAACGATGACAGTAAATGCTATTTGACTACAAAAAGAGGAGTAACACTAATTACATCCAAAAATTGTTTTAAATAAATAAATTAAAGTTTTAGTTATTTATGTGCGTTAGGTTCTCGGCAGGCGCTAAAATTGGCGCGCAGTTGGCAGCTTCTGCGCATGAGCAGAGTGCAGCTAACCACGTTTTGCAATTTGCAAACATTCGACGCATTTGCATTTGCGATTTGTTTGTGGCGGTTGTGTTGTGTTCTCATTTTCAAATTGTTGAAGTGATGATGTGATGAGGACCATGAAGGACAATTTCCAAGATGCGGGAGGACTCTCCAAAGGTAAGTGAAGGTGACGAGAATACTCCACAAATCGGTGATTACATTTATATTTTATTCGTTTCGATTCGGTATAACGTACAGTGTCCGCTTTAGTTCGTCACGTATAAATTTTGTTGTGACGATCTGTGGGATGCAAAAAATATTGTATGAAACGTTATCGAACGTAATGAATTCCACATGACAATTAGTGCGATTCTGCTCCAAAATTTAGCAATATTGTTATTGAACAACATTGATTTTGCATAGATGCAACCAATCAACAGCTTCATATCATAGCAACTAAAACATTGGTAAACTATTGGTAAATTTTAAAACAGAATCGCACCAATTATCAAAATACCGGTTTTTGTTTTGGGGCGAAAAATAGCACGTGGAAGACTTCAAAATGGCGGATCAGATTTTTGCATTTGTGCAATGTTCGATGAAAGTGGAAGGTAGCAAAACAAGTTTTGGTCATTTATTAATGTTTATAAAGTCAATCATTATTGGAAAGCTTTTTGTTTTTGAGTAACTGCCCGCGTCGTCATTGTGCTGGTTTCTTGGGGGGAGGGACGTCAGACTTCTGGGAAGCACACGTGTGCAGGCCTTTCGAGAAGAAACGGCGTAGGTTTGCCCTTGGAACTGCGGCTGTTGCACCAACTCTTCTTATTATATGGCAGATCAGATTTTGTTTTTAGTATACTATTGGGTTTATAAAAGCAATCGTTTTTGCCAGCCCTTTTGTTTTTCAATCATTGTGCGGGCCTCTTGGGGGAGGAGGGAAATCACACTTCTGGGTAGCACACGTGCAATCTTTCAGAGAAAAGATGGCGTAGATTTAAACCTTGGTAGTGCAGTTCGGGATTTTTCCTGGCACTAATTGCAACAAGATACAGTCGCCTTGTGTAAATTAAATGCACTTTTGCACCAAATCATTTTGATCTACCTCGTGTTGCAATATTTTCTTCTTTGCTCTTGTCAGGATGTTAATAAAATTATAATCACTGAATTAAATTAAAATAATCATGAATATATTGAATAAAATTTAAAACATTACAACACACAAAATATTTTAATAATGAACAATCGGTAGAACTCTTATTACTTATTTTTAGGGCCCGGATTTTAGGCAATTAAAAAGTCGGAAATAGGTGCCTAAAATAGTCCCTTAAACTACTGCAAATAGTCCCTTAAAAACTGAAAATAAGCCATACTAGGTCCTTAAAGTTGTGGTTAATTAAATTAAAAAATGTGTTTTTAAAGTTTTAAGTAGGTACACACAACAAGATATTTACTAATTATTTTTTATTAATTAATATACAATACTACAAGTTTGTTAGTTATTTACATTGTTACGTATTTACATTGCATACAAGATATTGCTCTAAATTTTCTACTTTAAAACATTGTCGGTTATCCACCAAAATGGACTTATATTTTGAAAAACTTCTTTCTACCTCGCAAGAGGTAATGGGCGCAAATTTGTAATAAATTTCTTCCATTTTGGTGTCATGTTCCGGCACATCTTCACCTCTAAAAATTCTTGCCAATTCTAGAAGAAATTTTCAGTAACATCTTCAAGTTTTTTTAATGCTACTGCTGCTACAGGGCCTGGAGATTTTTTTAGGGAGGTAAATACGTTTTCAACAATTTTGATTGAATCGGTTAAAGGTAACCCATTTTTTTCCAATTGAGTAATACTTTCGCAGATTATTTTAAAATTACTGCGAACATAAATTAATTGGTTTTTTATTCCGGGTTTCTTCATTATAGACTGTGCTTTTTGAATAGCAACAGCAGAACTTCCATCAAAGGACATGACAACCTGTGAGTAGTTAAAAACAGTTTAACAATCAATTAATTTGCTTATCTTTTATATACTTACTTCTTTAATGGAATCAAAGTGTTCGCTGTAAAACATAGCAGCCTGAAGCCATGTTCCCCATCGTGTTAAAATTGGCTGTGGAGGCAGTGGCATTTCTTTTAGTTTTTCTTTGTACATTTCAACTCTCAAAGGTGCCTTAACGAAAATTTTTTTCACGTTCGAAATTAAATTATCCACATCTTCATATTGATAGCGAATTTTTTCAGCCACTAGATTTAAAGCATGCGCTAAGCATGTGACATGCACAATTTTTGGATAAAACACCTTAAGGTGTCTACCAGATTTTATCATATATGGTGCTCCATCCGTTACAAACAAAAGAAACTTTTCAGCAACAACTCTGGTACTCCACAAGATTTCTACGCATAGAAATTTTAAATCAAAATAAATTTAAAAAAGTGAAAAACCCTTACCTAAAGATTGATTTACGAATCTAGCTATTGTCTCATGATTTGTTCTTTCTAATTGTTTAGACGCCAAAAGATAAGATTTTCCAGGTTCATCTTCTGAAAGTTTCCCAACCAGACAATTCGCCACATATCGCCCAAGTGCATCTGTTGTTTCGTCAACTGAAACCCATATGTTAAAAGGATCCAGCTCATTCCGAATGCGGTCAATAGTCTAAAAGTGAAAATAATTTTAAATTAAATATTAAAAGATAGTATGTTCATACATCTTTGTAGCATTTTGGTAAATAATTTTTCCGTAAAGTAGACTCATCCGGAATTTTTCTACCACAATATTTTGTCAGAAAATTCTGAAACGCAGGATTTTGTAGTTTGTGCCATGGTATATTGGCAGCTAAAAAGACGTTACAAAGTTCCATATTGAATGTACTATTTGCCGATTCCTCCAAGTTCTGTGTCAGCAACGTTTGCCGAAGCGGTGTCATAATGTTCTCTTTATGGATGGCCGTTTGCTCATGCTGTTGCAAGTGACATTTTTTTTCGCATATAAACTACAAAAAATAAAATTTTCAAATAAGTAAAAAATATAAAATGACATATTTTTAATTATGCTTAACTTACCAGTTTACCACAAGCTTTACAAAACATTTCTCGGGTTGATTTTATTTCATATAAATCTTTCTTGCTTGTCCACTGTAATATTTTTTCGCGTAAACTAATTTTTTGTTTCGGCATTATGTTCACTTTAAACAGGTTCACAAGAAACACGACCACTGCACGGAGATAAAGTAAACGAGAAATGACAAATTTGTAATGCTTATATTTACGTCTCCCACCAAATTTCAGAGGAGATGGTTAATTTTATATTTCTTAAATTTTTAGAAAATGACACCCTTAAGGTTTCTCTTATTGTTTCACTTCGGGATTTTAATTTTCGTTTTTATGGCAAGGACCATTTTATAAACGTTAAAGCTTCTAACAATACCTAAGTATCAGAAAACATTAGACCGCGTATACCTGCACCCCTTCGAACAGAGGCAAACAGATAAACTCTGTAATTTATGCCAGTCCAGTCTAATGGTTTGTGGTACTTAGGTATTGTCGGAGTATTTACCGCTGACATCATGGTCCCAACCGTAAAAGCGAAAAAGTAATTCCTGTATTGTACTGCACTTTGTACATTTCAGTAATTACATCTCCTTAAATTTTAAAATCATAAAGCATTGTAAATTTTATTGAGGTACCACTTTTACATTTTCAATACCGTAAACTTCCCAGAATTCGAAAATTGGGAAAAAACCGCAAAAATGAAATTGATTTTTGGTCATTTTAGGCATGTTCAGGCAGTTAAAAGGTAAAATAGGTATTTAAAGGGCATTTTAGGCCGAATAGGCAGAATCAAATATGGCTCTAATTACTCTAATTAAGCCAGAAATCATTTATAGACAAGTTTCATACATGTGCCTTAAAAAATAAAAATAGTCCATTTTGCCTAAAATCCGGGCCCTACTTATTTTGATAACACTTAGAACTCTAAGTTGGAACTCATCTCTCGAGCTTACATCCACACCTTCAACTAAAATTCAAACATCCCTCTACCATTCTTCATTCTTTCATCCATTCAGGATTAATTCTTCACAACGGTCAAACTGGAGCTCCAATCAGGAGCTACTTTCATTACATCATTTTTAACCGATTTCCAATTTAACCGTTGTCTTACTCATACAATTTATTAGACCGTGCATAATCCTAATGCATCGACCGTTGGTCCGATTCTTGCAAATCTCACGTTTGCCACAATTTTACGACAAACGGTCTTCTCAACGGTCCTAACCAACTTTCCACATTTCACGCAATTTCCAAAATATTATAACACTTGTGTTCTTTGCTGTTGTGTAACACAAGCTAAAAATGCTCCAAATAAATTATAGTTTTGGAAACGATTCCTCCAAAGAAACTCATGGAGGTACGATGTAAACAGATCTTCGGATGTTCCAAATTGCCGTTAGAGTTTTCTTTTCGCTCTCATCCACATATTTTTCACATTTTGTGGACGGAGCGAACATCGCGGTCAACAAAATTTTCTTGATGAACAATAACTTGATGTTCGTAAATTCCCCCACCAATTTCATCAAGCCGATTACACAGGCCTGCAAAACAAAACTTTTTAATCGATGTTTTGATTTTGATAACTGATTTTATATAACATTGGAGCCCTGATTACAAAAATACAATTCATTTTTTTGTATCACGTCAGGTTTTTTCACAATTAACAAAAAAAAAATTAAGCAATTTATTTAGGAAAATAAGATGTTTATAATAATTCTTGGTTAATAATCTAACTAATTTTTTTATTCCTTATGAGAATGGCATCTTTAACGCTTTGTGAGGAAACTTCTTTTAATTGATTGCCTGCTGTATATTTTTTTTGGGTACATCGCGCTGTAACATCCAGCAAAAGTCTACCATCACTGATACGCTCCATCTTCCTTGATATCACCTCTCCATTTGTTTTATATCTTGGTCAAGACGTTCCCCTTGTTCCTCGCTGACAGCACCAAGATTTTTAGGAAAAAGATTTAAGTGCGAAAAGAGGAAATTCACTTTCAAACTCATATTACATCCCAAGATGTGAAAATTTTTAAACATAATTCTTACAATATTTTCGTAGTCTTCATCTTTGTGATTTCCAAGCAATTTTTCTATGACGTTCTTAAATGCCGTCCAGACATTCCTTTCAACAACATTCATAGAATTTTGAAAATCATTACCTTTGTACAAAGATCTTATTTGAGGTCCTAACCTCTTTTCATTTGGCATTGGAGAGATCTGGTAACTTTGTACATTAATACTTGAAACATTGTCCATTTTTATCAAGAGGCTTTACAAATTGCTTCATCAAACAAAGTTTGATATGCATTGGTGGTACCTAATACTACTTTTTTAGGACTACTACAACTAAATTATTTTTTATTATTGCTTCCCGGTACAAGTCTAGTTCTTAAAGGTTACTTCTTTTGAGCCCAATGCTTGTCTCGTACACGGCAGTCCCACTCGCAAATAAAACAAGTAAATTTCGAATAAACATATTGTTGTCCGATATTACAATATCGAAATTTTGAAATAATTCATTCATTCTAGGTGAACATTTCAATTTTAAGAAAAAACGATTTGTGAAAAAACTAGACGTGATAGCGCAAAACCAAAATCATTTTCGTAATCAGGGGGTCGAAATTGTTCAAAAACTGTCAATTTTATGCAAACATCGAAATCAGTGCAGGCTTGTGTTATAGGCCCTCCAGCCATCCGAAATGATCAACGTTCCGGGCTGAATGTATGTACAGTACAACTTCGATAATCCGGACAGATATAGTTTTGAACCTCGCCGAATTAGAGTTTTCCGGATTAGCGAGGTATATACATTTTTGACTACTTGGGTTAAGAAAAAATCATGGATTCATCAATGACAATCTACATATCTAAAGTTGACTCAAGTTGCAAAAAACCACTTGTCATTTGCAACAGCACTTTTATGGCATTAGTTATTTGAATGTACTTTAAAACTGTACTTATATGGAAAATATTCAATCCAAACTACGATTTTATGGCCCCTTTGTGCCTTTATTTGGTTCTAAAATATTGAAAAAATGTTGTTGTAAATGACCAGTGGTTTTTTGCAACTTGAGTCAACTATACTTAATGTATTGAAGAATAAAAAGTACATTTAGGATGGAAAAAAAAAACTGTCATCAGAGGTTTTTTTAAATGGCAACGTCGCATTTTTACTACCGTTTTTAATAGATCTTTGAATTGTCTACCCGACGGTCAAAAAAATTTCAGTTTACATAAGAAATTTCCTGAAAAAACCTATTTTTTTTCACTACTAGTCTCAGAAGGCGTCATTATTGACTCTCGAACCGACCCCAGAAGTAGAATTTCTCTCCCTTGGTTAATAATAATTAACCAAGGTCAATAATGAACAGCCGTCACCTAGCAACGAAAGATTTTCTTTGATTTTATTGGTTAACGTAGACAGACGATTTTCAATTTTCATAGCAACCGTTGAAAAATGAGAACTCGGATCGTCGCATCGGACAAACAAATTTAATTAATAATAATTATTAGAAAGGGTTTTAACGGATCTAGTAGTGAAAAAAATAGTATATAAACCACGCTAGAGAAGACAATTTTAAGCCTCGCTTCTTTATTCTATTATTATATTATAAACTACCTCGGCTTAAAAAAATGTCTTCTCTACCTTGGCATATAATATACTATTTTTTTAATAAGGTAAAACTTTTTCAAGGTCATCGAAAAGACCAAAAAGAAAATTTCAGCAGCAATCTTTTTAAAACACTAATTGACCTGTCTTTAGATTTTTTCAAAAATTATGCGTTACGTTTTCATTTGGGTGTTTCCAGACTTTTTGGACACACTGTATGTATTTGTAAAATATTTTATGCGGGTTTAAAATATGTGATAATTTTTGTTTGTTTTCGTCTAATTTGGATTATTCACATTCGTTTTCATCATCCTCATGATTAGGATTGTTTAAAGTTTCTTGGACTATTTGTTCTGTTAAATCACAATCGACATTATCATTTTCACCGAGTGCCCATTCTTTTTTTTTATTATTGAAACTTGTCAACAGTTGCACAATGTTGTCATCTTCATGTGATCTTTTCGGTAAGAAACCTTAATGTTTTCATTTGTCCGGATTATGGAGGTAAAAATTGCAAAGTGTCCGAAACGTGGAAGGCGCCGAATTATTGGAGTGTCCGATGTAACGTGTGTCCGGATTATCGAAGTTGTACTGTACTTACATTGAGTATAATTTATATAAATTAAATAATTTAAAAAAACGTAGCGATGCGTTTTTATAGCAACGTTATTAAACACATTGCTGCTTTTTTTGATATACATACTGTAGTGAGACCGTCCATTTTGATCGTGATGATGTCGTAAATTTTTACATTTTTAACTGTTAATTTATCTTTTAAACTCTCAATTTGATATACTTATCTATTTGGCTCGTCTAGTAACCCTTTATACTTATTATTTTCACTTACCTACGTTGTGTTTATTTTTCGTCGATAGTCACCTTTATAGTGATGATGGTGTTTTATCTTAAGGCCTATTAGGCAATACTCAGTAGTCGTAACACAAATTCGGAGACAAAGTAGTGTCAAAACGCATGGAGGAAGAGATTTAAACACAAGTTTCCCCACAATTATTTTATTACAAAATATTTCGAAGCCTTGTTTACAAAATGGATGAGTTCTGCGGGTTTGATCAAATTTTGCCCTGTGTTAAAGTTATTGTTTAGGTTATGTTTGTAAGCAAATTCGTAAGAGACTTTCTTTGTAATGGTGATCGTGAATTTAAACAAATGATTGAGGCGTCAGTCTTCACCTGATGAGATTTTATGTTATCCAATTTAGATTTGAAAAGTTTGATTTTGCTGTAACCCCCATTTTTATGCAACCCTATTTACGTACGGCAAATCTAACCTAACCTTCAGGTAACTTGTTCGGACTTATATCACCCAAGCAACATTTAATATCGAGTGCACTGAGTTAGACTTGTACCAGAGTCGGAAGATAACATGCTCGCGGCATTTGATAAGTGCATCGCATTTAACTATTACGCCCTACTGCCGAAATACCGCTTCCGGTAAAAGTCCGGTGCTTAAACACCAATTACAACTTCCGAATAAAACCCGGATATACAAGTCCTCGCAAATCAATCTGAATGACTGTAGTCGTCATTTCTCTCACAAATTTCGTCCACGAGCTTCGACAAAGACTTGTACAGAACTTTGTCGTACGCGACACCAGTTTATTACAGGTAACCGGGATGGTTATTTTGTCGCGTTTGTCCTCGTGGTAGCCCACACATACATAGTACATGTCGTTGGAGCGGGAATTACGACGCCCATTCTAAGTCCACGGTCGGAAACTACGACCTGACACCGTGTCTTAGACCTAGTAAAGTTGGAGAAGAGGGTCCCCGGGAACCACGACTCTCCTCATCGTTGATGGCCGACAAACGCGCCTATAATTTCAGGTGCAATTGGTGCAAAACAATAATTTTGCTTGGTCGCCTAAACACGACGCGGGAGAGAAATAGCCCTACTCTACCCTATATTGAATATGCAACCAATTATTCTATCTCCCTAAAGTTTATAACTAGAAATTTCGATCTGATTTGCGGGCACCAGTTGAGAAAATTCAGGAACGATTTAGTTATAAATTAGTAATTGACTGTTAAGTTTCAAAGTCCCTGACTGGTGGTTACACTCAAATTTAGAGTAAAGAATTTAATATAAAAATGTTGAATAAAAGGATCAGATAAGTTAAATTTGTAATTTAAGTAATCCGACAACCAAAGTGTTGCGGCCCCTTTCCATCGGAAATAGAATCATTTGTTGCTGGCTACCTCTAGCTTTAAACTTTTACTTCAAATAACTCGAAACTTGGAAAAAATATTTTAAATTTGGATTTTGATTATTTCAAATTAAATAAATATTCCATGGTGAATGACTGATAAAATAATTTCAACGAAAAACAAGTAAATTTTGACATAGAGTTAATTAATCAAAATAATATAACCCTTTCTCGGGCTTACCTAGAAAGTTTAACACCCTGGTTGCTCGTCGGCACCTGTTGTTGGAACTGGCACTAACTTATTTCTTAGCACTCGGCACTCTAAACGAAGCTAAAGTGATTTAATACAAATATAGTTTAAACTTAGAAAATTTAAACAAAATCGCAAAGGCAGACACACGGATATCGACTAGCTCGAAAGACAGTCAAAAATCCAATCCCCAAGACAAATGTGCCAAAACTTTAAATAGGGGACGCTAACTCGCCTACCCCCCTTCCCTTGTTACTCATTTTCCACATGTGTGGAATTATGCAAATTTGACTCTTACGACGCATGGGCATTCGATCAAACCTCGTTTAACTCGCTTAAAAATATTATTATTTCCTAGTTAGGGTGGTTTTTCGATTCGCAATATCAACATTATTAAACATACAATTTGTTTATCCATTGGACAATATAATACAACATAGTAACGATAGCGAATCAACCCCAATTACGCTGAAAGAGAAATTAAACTCCAAAATTGGTTGTTGTTCTGTCTGCAACTAATTGTTGAACTGAAGATGGTTAATGAATGTAACAACAAATTTTGTTTGTTTAAATTTACGGAAAGCATATGGAAGAAAGGCGTAAGAAAACTGTAAATTTCGTAGTACTACCCCTTGTTAGATGTCGCCCCCAGTACTACAGCGGTACTATTTTTACATTTTCACGATTTTCTACGCTTTTCTTACAGAAATTTCTACCTACTTCCCTTGTAAAACTATGTTAGTAAATGGGCAGTAATCGTACGGTGCAAGATTTGCTTACAATAATTAGATAAGGAAAATTGGTTTGTACATCAGAATTACGATTACACCAGCTTAAATTAGGGTTAAATTGGATATCAAAATGTTCAGAAAAACACAGCGCGTCTTTCTAAAATAGTGGGTTTGTGACTTGACTTTGTTTAAACAAGAATTTATTAATTTTGCTAAATTTTCCCACAACTGACCACACGTGCAAGTGTAATCCGATATCTTACTTAAAAGTCTCGATCTGTAACGCGTCTCTCGCCACCTTAACAAAACGGACCACCCTTGGCTGGCGACGCTGTGTTTAAAATCTAAATCGCAGACACCAAATTCTAGTGGACCAATTCAATTGTGAATATTTTAAACGATTTGACCGATTTACCAGGATTTAAACTAATTAACAATTTTTACTATATGGATTCAGCAACCCCGAACAAAGCTTCCTATTTAATGTAAACATCTTATGAGAAATTTAAATGAAACTTCATTTACGACCAAACTCAGACGAATTGAATTATTATCAACATTGTTAATTCTAGTTAAATTTTGTTTGTGTCACTCAAAATACCCGGCGACTCCTTTCTAAACGGATGTATTAATTTATTTATCGTTATATCTCTATTTTCATCAATTTTTTTAAACAACAATTAAATCATTTATCCTTTCGTATGCAAATGAATGCCTTGCTTGGTCGACTGGTCGAGTGTGGTGGGCGTCTCGCCACCCTGATAACTTGGAGAAATACCACATGGCCTTTTGAAAGAAACTAAAGAAGTTACACTTGCGATTTGCAACGGTCTTACATTCCAGGAAACCCTTCGTGGGAACGGCTCTGTTTTTCTCAACATTCTGACACTTACAAAACATGTGTGTATTTAAAAATGGAAATAAATGGAATGCATAAATTGCACAGAAACAATTTGGAGATCGTTAAGACAAATTTGACTTTGTTGAATTTAAGGTGAATAATTTCCGCGATGGTAATAAAATAAAATGTATAAATACCGCGTTCATCACAATACCTATTTCTTTCGTTTCTTGGCGATAGGTCTTATCGCTGATCGTCTTTTGTCACCAAGGCCCATTCGTCTATATCTTCATCCGAATCGTACAGCAACCGTCCTATCGAAAAGTAATAATAAATCAGCTGTTTCTACTGCTTTAGGAGTTAATTAAAACTCAGATTCTGGCGATAATTCGGTACTTATTCGTGCTGCAACATGCATGGCGGTTCCAACCGCTCCAACACTTGCGTGCAGTTTTCCACTTTCATTTTTCTATTTTTTTCAGGAATTACATGTTCATCGGTCAGTTTCACAAACTGACTGTAAACACTGCGACTCTTATCTAACTGATACAACTGTAGCACATGGGACCACGACGAAACTTTTTTCTTGCCATGTTGAACAAAATGTAAATCTTTATTGAGTAACATGTTCCGAATGCACTTCATCAAGTGAGGAAAATCAAACAAATGTACAATCTCTATTCCATCAATTAGTTATTTATCTATTAATGACAGCTTGATTGGTTGCCCCATGATCCTATATTGTTGCTACGATCTGCAAACCACACTTTCTCACACGGCGAACTACTTCCTTCAAAATGCTCGTCAATTGATCGGTGGAAGTTGTTCCTTCACAAAACGTAAAGGAAACAGTTTGCTTCCATTTTTATGGATTCTCTTCAACATGAAGGTTAAGGCATGATCAGCGAACGCGAGGCGATTATTGGAACCGCCATAATCCACAAATCCTTCAATTGAGTCCGTTCGCGAGTTATGTTGAAGTTCTGGCAATTTCATCGAACATTAAAATACAAATTTTATTAATAGGTATCATTTTAGAAACACATGATGAGTAAATATTGACTGCCACAGTTAAAAGGAATACGTTTAATTAGATCAGTGGGAACTTTTCTTGACGGTAGACTAAAAATTTGAGATAAAAAGCGGTTACTCCTTCCACTCTGTTTATAATTTGACAGAACAAGAATTTTATCACCTAAAGTGAAATTACGTCCCCTAGGTTTTAATTTTTGTGTTTGCTTTTGTGATAAAAAAAACTGTGCTGTAACTTCATTTGCATCTTTAAAATACGTCAGCATTTCTTCATTACCTTTCAAAAAATTAAGTTTTCGCCTAACGGAATAGTGTTTACTCCACTGCGCAGCAACTTTTTGCTTTTTTATAAAAATGTTTAGCTTTAGGTGTTTGATCGCATTGGCGTGTAACTTCTGCAGGCAAAAGCAGTCCTCTCGTGCTTCTGGGTATTGGAGAACCTAATAAAAGAAAACAGTTTTAACAAATTTCCGTTTAATATGTTTCATTCAGATTTATTTCACTTTTTTCATTTAACGTACCTGATACACGACAAACTTTTGGCTGAAGTCCTCCAGATGAAGATAGTGGTGGTTCTTAAAAAAAAAAGAGTAAAGTTAAAAAAGAATCAATATACTGTAGAGACCAGTTTATAAAAAAACTGGCATTATTTAATTTAATGAATAGTTTGTATTAAACACATTGGGCCGTATCACGACACCGTTATTAAAGTTTGCCGATAACTAAAGCAACAATTTATATTTATAGAATTTTAAAATTTATTAATTTTTTTACGTTTGAAGGTAATTTGTCTCATTATATATTGCAGTATAGGGATACTTTATGAATAATGTTTATTTCAATAAAACATACATGTTTTCTACTAAATTTAGCTGTTGGCTACAAATTCTATGTCTTCCATAGTGTTATCTATAATGTGTTCTTTTTTCATATAGTCTTCGACAACTTTGTCGACATGTCTGCAGACACTGGCCCAAGTGTCAGGCGTTATTTCGGTGAACCTTTGTTCGGTAAGTTTTTGGACATCGGCCATTTTGAAAGTGGTGTTCCTGGCAGCCACTTCATTTTTTACCAGGGCCCAAGTTTTTTCAATTGGGTTGAGTTCAGGGTGATAGGGGGGTAGTCGAAGTACCCTGAACTGATGTTTTGCCATTTCACTGTCCAACACACTGCAAATTTTTATTTTTGCGACGTTTAATGATTTCATACAGCTCTGGCTGTGTTAGGTTTGAGTTGTGAGGAATATTCCGTTCCACCAACCACTTTATCATGTCCCTTTTCAATGTTGCAGCAGTGGGATCTCGAGTGATTGCCACATTGTGGTACGAAGCATTGTCGATTACCAAAACTCCTTTATGAGGAAAATTTGGGATTATGTACTTTGCTTTTGATCCAGTACATAAAATTTGTGTGGTTCTTGTCGTCGTGGTAGTCACCACTTTTAAGAAGCTAGATATGATGAATAATTTATTATTAGAATTTCACTTCAAGTGTAATATGTATTAAAGTACCTCATCGAAAAATTAATAGTCCATTATTAATAAATCCGTCTTTTCCACCGGCATGTATCATTATGAGTCGTGGTCCTTTCGAGACTGGTTTTTTGAAGGCATGTTTGAAACGATATGTTCAACACTTTGATAAACAGTGCGAACTGTGGATATACGATTCATCTGTAAAGATGATAGGCTTGCCTTCACTCACGTAGTCTTGGAGTTGTTTCAGATACTGTATCCTTTTTAAGCGAATGTCATAAGACTCCATTAACATCATTCGCTTATCAACAGTGTTTTTTTACAACTAAAATTTAAATTATGTGTTATCAAAAGAAAATAAATAATAACTTTTGTACATACGAGAAGCCCATATTTGTAATTATTCTCCACAACGTCGTCAGACTGCCTTGAAAATTAACTCCAGCATCTATGATTTTTTTTATGAATGCCTATAAATAAAAATAATTGAATTTTACTCAATAATGGAGATGCATCTCGACTCACTTGGTAAAGTTGGTTGTCTCTTTTCAATGATATAAAAATCATGAATTATAGAGCGAATTGTCTCGATTTCGCCAAATCATTTTCATCTACCTCGTGTTCTTTGCTGTTGTGTAACACAAGCTAAAAATGCTCCAAATAAATCATGGTTTTGGAAACGATTCCTCCAAAGTAACTCGTGGAGGTACGATGGAAACACATCTTCGGATGTTCCAAATTGCCATCGGAGTTTTCTTTTCGCCCTCATCCACATATTTTCCATATTTTGTGTGGACAACAAAATTTTCTTGGTGAACAATAATTTGATGTTCGTAAATTCCCCCACCAATTTCATCAAGCCGATTATACTCCCTCCAGCCATCCGAAATGATCAACGTTCCGGGCTGAATTTACCTAGATTGAGTATAATTTATATAAATAAAATAATTTAAAAAAAAGTAGCGATGCGTTTTTATAGCAACGTTGTTATTAAAACGCATTGCTATTTTTTTTGATATACCTTTGTATAAGATTCGACAAAGTTTCTGCAGTCATATCAGCTACCTCCACCAGGAAACATTTTCATTAAACATGAGACTTTGGTAACGATGTACTTCGGCCCTTATATTACCTTGCGCCATTAATTCTTGTATACAGTGCAACCTCGTTAATCCGAATCATTTAAAACCAGAGTGATTCGAATTATCAAAATATTCGAACTATCGAAGCACATTATTTTAATGTCTTTTTTCAAGATTTATCAATAAATAAATCATGTTGGAACAACTTATCATCTTTATTATTTAATGAAAACAACTTAACATACTATTTAAAAAAAAAGTCAGTAATTTTCTTTTGTTTCACGATTTTTTGATTCAAAATGTAAGCATTTTCTCGAAGCCGTTGGAGAACAAGAAGATCGCTGGATCCTGGACCAGAATAACAGTGCTCAATAAATCTAGAATATGTAATCAAATAAGGAGTACATAACGAAAAATTCAAAAATTTACCGTTTAATATTTTGTCTGTTTCTTCTAATGTTTGAAATTGTAGATGCGCCTACATTATATTCACTTGCCAAATTCTTACCAGTTTGGCCACTATCGATTTTTTTCAATATTTCGCTTTTTTGCTTATGAGTTAACGTTACATGTTTTCGCTTTGGCGCCATTGTGAAAACTGAATACTTTCCCATGCAGTAGTGAACTTGGGAAACCAAAGATGCCTAATGTGCCATACGAGCAGTGGCGGCTCGTAACATTTTTGGCTGGGTGGGCAGACATTTTAATACTTCCCTCCACCAATGTTATTATTGTTATTACATGTTATATTTTTTGTTATGTTTGTTGTAATTGCTGGAAAGGAATTTCTGTGTTAGTCACTGCTAATTGCAGTGTCCAGCAAGAACCTGCGGGAAGGTCCAGAAAATCTCTTGCCGGGAAAGGAATTAGGAAGTGTTATTTGTTATTATGGAAGTGATGAGTGTTAGTATAGTCAACAAAAATAACAAGATTGTCATAAATATAAAACAAAAAATAAATTCTCAATAAAATAAATAAAATAAATTCTCAATAAAGTAAATAAAATAAATTCTAAATAAAATAAAAAACAAAATATAACATTCTTATTAACTAAACTAAAATTAATAAGAACAAAAAATGACGTTACAGTTTTTTATAAATTAAATCGATTCTTCTGTCTTTGGCTTCCGCGAAATGATCAATTACTTGGTCAAAAAATGTATCCGTTTTACGCAATGATTTTAGTAATTCTTTTTCTATCGAAATTTGACCGAGATTATTTAGTCGAGATTGATCAATTGTGTTGCGAGTGAAACTTTTAATACGTTTAAGAACGGAAAAACTTCTTTCTACCGACGCGGATGTAGCTGGAATTGTTAAAATTAAACTGATTAACTTAAATATTTCTGGAATATCTTCCTGAAGAGAATTGTCAGTTATAAATTTTAGTTTTTCTCGAATTTCTACAGAGTCGCCTAAAATTCCAGGATCGGAATATAAAACACGTAACTCATTTTCAAGTTTGTCATTATTGAAAAATTGGGGATAGTTATCTAAAAGTTTTTTTAATAAGTTATGAGGGAACTGTTGCTTGAAGGTTAAAAATTTACCATTACTCATAAGGTTAAAAAAATGTAATTGTTCAAAATCTTTAAATCTGTTTGAAATTTGGTTTGTAATCATATCAAAAATTTGATTATATAATCGTCTGCAATGTAGTTGTAAATCATTTTCCAAAATTGTTCGTCTGCGCTTTGTAGGTGGACCTACTGTATTCACACTTCTTTCAAAGATGTTATTAAAAAACTGTTCTTCCGTTCTGTACGTTTGAAATGTTTCTAAAAGTTTATTTACGCGATCTTTACAATATGAAATATCTAACAATTTTGTTTGAATAATAGAATAAATTAGATCCGTTTCTTCGAATATTAAGTGGAAAATCTGAAGGAAAAAATAAGCGTTAAAGTCGTTTAAAAAATTTAAATAGCCTATGGATTCACGTATCGTCTTGGAGTCTTTCGCGAATTCAGCACTGGTGGATATTTCATTAAAAACCTCCAAAAGTTCATCTCTATATTTTAAAACTGTACTTACTATACGTGACTTGAAATTCCAACGCGTTTGAGAATTTCCCGGAATTTTACGGCTACATATTCTATTTAGAACGTTTGTACGTTTTGTTGATTTTGAAAAAAAAACCGATATTCCTGAAAGTGTTGCAAAAAATATTTTAACTTCTTGAATTTCACCAACCGCATCTTGAAGTACCAAATTTAATCGATGTGCATAGCAATGAATAAATAGTGCCTGCGGGGCCGTACTCTTAATTTTTGATTGTAATCCGTTTAATTCGCCCGACATTACCGCGGCCCCATCGTACGTTTGAGCTACTAATTTCTTCTGTAAATTGAATTTTTCAAATTTACCTGTTAAAAAAGAAAATAATTGATCTGCTGTACGACCAGCACTAACGTCAAAAAATCCGAGAAACCGTTCCTTTATTTCACCAACGTAAGTATATCGAAAAACCACCGATAATTGAGAACGACAGGACAAATCTGTGGTTTCATCAATTTGCCAAGAAAAACAAACAGAATTTTGAATTTCTGACTCTATTTGCCGAGTTATGTAATAGTTAACCGATTCAATTAATTCATTTTGAATTGTTTTTGACATACCGCTAAAAACTGAAGACGATTTTAAAAATTCTTCAAATTTTGGATCATAAGAAGACAAGAATTCCGCGAGTTCCCTATAATTACCGCGATTTGACGAGTCTTCTTTTTCATTGTGACCTCGGAAAGCCAATTCTTGGGTACCCAAAAAAATTGTCATATCGATGAGACGTTTTAATATATCCCGATTACTTTTTACCTTTTCATTATATTCTAAAATAAATGTGCGATGTGCTGAATCCAAAGAATTTTCTATGTTTTGCTTTCCAAATAATTTTAATTTTAAGGCCGCGTACGTATGATCTTTAGATTTCCCGTGTCTTTCGACCGATTGATGTAACGCCTTCAAATTGTCAACTCCTGTCGTACACCATGGGCTTTTTAATTTGGAATCGTTGAACAAAAGACAAGGCCAGCAAAAAAGTTTACTTTTGATTTCACTACCCGTCAGCCAATGACACTTTCCAAACCACGATGAATTAAATTTACGGTTAGAAGAATTTTTATTAGTGTTTACTAATGAATTTAATGAAGGGGTTGGCCTGTCTAATTGTTTAATAAAAACTTTGTCATCGTACGATAATTTATTAAACGCGTTTGTCAATAAATAATTAACCAAATCACCGTTATTTCTTACTAATTCTCGAAGATTCTCCATGACGAATTGACGAACTACCACCACATGTACAAACGACAGAATCACATGAAAGCCAACGACTAAGTTGTGCGGACGTTACCGATTAGGTACCGATTCTTGACGAAGTTTCAGGGAAGACATGTCTGGCCTGCTAGATATTATACGAATGAATTTATTTATTATTGTTTTAATAGCTTTATGGTTTATTTTAGACATATGCTGTCGCGGACTTTTTTGAAGATTTTTCTCTGATATTCAACTTTCTTTTATAACTCTTTTTTATATTTTTAAGAATAACCCCAGCGTTAGCAAAAATTAAATCTTGGTCAAAGAAAAATTGTTTTAATTTTTTTTTTTTTTTAAATTAAGTGCATAATTTCTCACAATTACTAGTTATTTCAATGTATCTTAGTCCTAAATATTATTACACAAAATTTGAAATAAATTAATTGAACAGATTGGGAGAAATAAAATAAAATAAAATGTAATGTACAAATGAATGCTTTTCTACTCAGGGTAGACATGTCTTGCCTGCATTTCTCCAGCTTAAACAAACGTTTCTACTTCGGTCTCTTTCTTTCGCAGTTTTGCACGGTTGGCCATAATACGCGTAGAGCTTTCATATTTCAACGAACATCTCTCAGGGAAGACATGTCCACCCTGAGAAAAATTCGCCTCGGAAATGTTTTGATTTGCCTATAAAAACATTTACTTTCTAATAACAAATCATCAAATAAATAATTGATAAATTTAAAAATGAAAATAAAATTAAAAAAAAATATGTCATTTGGTTTTGGGTGGGCACTGCCCACTCTGCCACCCCTGACGAGCCGCCACTGCATACGAGTATAATTTGTATATGTAAGGGCACGTACGTATGGACGTGAGTTTTGATAAATTCGGAATAACGAAACCAGACGAATTCGGATTATAACGTATACAATGATAAATAAAAACCTATGCGGATTATTGAAGAATTCGAATTACTGCGCTTCGGATTAACGAGGTTGCACTGTATTAACAATACAAGTTGGCGCAGGTCTACCTCTACCACCCATTGCGAATAAGAAAAAAAACGAAATAAATTTCAAAATTGCACTAACAAGCACGTTATCGAATCGAGAGACACCAAGAAACGACTAATTGTTGTAGAAGTGTTGGATCTTCAAGAAACCTGGGTCCAGTCATAAGATTCACATTTTACAACCCTTGGAAAAAACCCGAGGGAATCTCATTTGGTAAAATTTTATGTAAATTCTTTACTCCCAGAAATTATCAAGCAGGAATTTACTTAAAAAAAAGATTTATAAACGTACACTCACTTTTTAAATTGCATGCATTTTAAATTCATCAGTTTATATGCCCCTATAATACTGTTCGTAGTACAGGAGCAAAATAACTCGATAACCGTTCATTGTATGAGAAAAATCTACAAATAAAAGTTGTTCATGCAACGTACAGTGTCCGATTTGGTTCGTCACGTGTAAATTTTGTTGTGACATGATCTGTGGGATACAAAATAGTTATTTATTGTACGAGTTATATAAGGCACCATTTTGCCGCACGCGTTTTTTAGATATAAAGCAAACAAGTGCGACAAAATGTCTTACAAAGTAATAATGCTTTACATGATGAAACAAAGGCTGGACATGTCGGATTTGTATTCCTAATCCTATAACTTCGAATACACGAAAAAAAATTTCTACTGGGTCTTGATTGAAGCAGCGGGAAGGAAAATTCTAAAGTTGTTTTCAAATAATTTGCCAGTAATGTGAATCATCCCCCGTACAGATGCTATCCAGTTCTTTAGACACGGAGGTATTAACTGAACGTCAGAATTTTCTTCTGTAAAATACATAGATGACAAAACAGGTAGACATGATTTCCAGAATTCGATATGCTGCGATTTTTTTGTCACAACAACGAAGTTCTTTTCCAGGTAAAGGGTATAACAAAGTACCATTTATGCTGTCAAATAATCTGTCAAAAAACATTAAAAGATCGGCTTTGGGATCCAAATAAAATTCTCAATCTGTGGATAATTCAACACTGGTTCTAGCTGCAACATTCATCGCAGTGGCAACAGTATGGCTAAATACTTGTGTGCAGTTTTTAACCTTCATCTTTTTATTTTAGATGGCAAAACATGCTCATCAGTTAATTTAACTAGTTGACTAAAAGGTCCACGGGCTTTGTCCATTTCATATAATCTCAAAACATGACACCAAGACGCCTTCTTATGAATACCTCCCTGTACAAAATGGAGGTCCTTTCCCAATAACAAATTACGGATGCATTTAATTAAATGGGGAAAGTCATTTAAATGCACGACTTAGCAATTATTCACTTCGTATACCAGCACCCCAGGATCTGGATAATTACTCCTTGGAGAACCCTCCAAACTACGCCTTGTATCTAAAATTAATTGATTAACAGCGGCCCGATTTGTGGAACCTTGATCTGATATCGCTGCCACTAAATTCAAGCCACATATTGCCAGCTGGTCAATCACTGTTTTTATAATATGTCTTAGTCGGCGGTGGGAGTCGTTCCTTCGCAGAACGAATACCAAACAACTTGCTTCCATTTTTTGTGAATGCCTTGAAAATTTACTTCAGCATCTATGATTTTTTTAATGAATATTTATAAATAAAAATTATTGAATTTTACTCAATAATTGAGATGCATCTCGGCTCACTTGGTAAAGTTGGTTGTCTCTTTTCAATGATATAAAAATCATGAATTATAGAGCGAATTATCTCGATTTCGCCAAATCATTTTGATCTACCTCGTCTTCTTTGCTGTTGTGTAACACAAGCTAAAAATGCTCCAAATAAATTATAGTTTTGGAAACGATTCCTCCAAAGAAACTCGTGAAGGTATGATGGAAACAGATCTTCAGATGTTCCAAATTGCCGTCAGAGTTTTCTTTTCGCTCTCATCCACATATTTTCCACATTTTGTGTGTGAACGGGGTCAACAAAATTTTCTTGATGAACAATAACTTGATGTTCGTAAATTCCCCCACCAATTTCATCAAGCCGATTATAGGCCCTCTAGCCATCCGAAATGATCAACGTTCCGGGCTGAATGTACTTAGATTGAGTATAATTTTCATAAATCAAATAATTTAAAAAAAAAAGGAGCCATGCGTTTTTATAGCAACGTTGTTTTTAAAACACATTGCTACTTTTTTTGATATACATACCTATTTCTTTGGTTACTTGGCGATAGGTCTTATCGCTGATCGTCTTTTGTGAGCAAGGCCCATTCGTCTATATCTTCATCCGAATCGTACAACAACCGTTCTATCGAAAAGTAATAATAAATCAGCTGTATCTACTGCTTTAGGAGTTAAATAAAACTCATGATTCTGGCGTGAATTCGGTACTTATTCGTGCTGCAACACTTGTGTGCAGTTTTTCACTTTCATTTTTCTAATTTTTTCAGGAATTACATGTTCATCGGTCAGTTTCACAAACTGCCTATAAACACCGCGATTCTTATCTCACTGATACAACCGTAGCACCGGGACCACGACGCAACTTTTTTTTTTGCCTTGTTGAACAAAATGTAAATCTTTATTGAGTAACATGTTCCGAATGCACTTCATTAAGTGAGTAAAATCAAACAAATGTACAATCTCTATTTCATCAATTTGTTATTAATCTATTAATGACAGCTTGATTGGTTGCCCCCTGATCCTATATTGTTGCTACGATCTGCAAACCACACTTTCTCACACGACGAACTACTTCCTTCAAAGTGCTCGCCAATTGATCGGTGGAAGTTGTTCCTTCACAAAATGTAAAGCAAACAGTTTGCTTCCATTTTTTATGGGTTCTCTTCAACATGAAGGTTAAAGTTCGATTTATAGATTGACGTCCGTACGTATGACGCAAACGTTGACGGTGCCGCTGACGCTGACGTGCCGTGGTCGACGACAGACCATTTTATAAATTCGCCTGTCGCATTCGGTGCGCAGCGCAATTGCGCAAAAGTAAAAAAGTCAAAAAATTAGTGATGGCGGACCAAGACACAAGTTTATTGTTAGCAGCTACAGGTTTGCTCATATTAGGGGCAGCTCATTTTGTTGGGACAAAAATAAGAAGGACAAGACGGTGGAAAACGCGTCCTATATATGCATCACGTTGGAAAAATGGTTTCTATCGTGCAACATTTTTGCCAATGAAAGCAAACGATCCTGACCAGTTTTTTAAATACACGAGGATGACTGTAGAAGTTTTTGATAACTTATGTAAACTACTGGAAGGAAAGCTTGTGAAGAGACGCATATCGGATCGCATCTGCCCCGAAGAAAAAATAGCAATCACTTTACAGTGGGTTACCATTCAGTTCCAACACAAAATTTATTAATAAATGTTTTTGCAGGTATTTATCGCAGGGGGTTAGTATGCAGAGTTTGGCCTGGAGCTATAAAATGGGGTTAACAACTGTACATTCTATTGTACATGAAGTGTGCAAGGTAATATGGGATGTACTTGCTCCTCGCTATCTGAAGGAACCAACCACTCGGGAGTGGCAACAGATTTCCCAAGACTTTTATAAGTTATGGAACTTTCCCAACTGCATAGGAGCCTTAGATGGGAAACATATAAATATCCAAGCACCAGCCAACAGTGGATCCTTATTCTTCAATTATAAGAAGACCCATAGTATAGTGTTACTGGCATCATGTGATGCACGTTACATATTTAAATTGGTGGACATAGGTGCATATGGTTCGCAGAGTGATGGCGGTATTTTTCGCAATAGCATTTTTGGACAGCGGCTTGATTCTGGTTCGTTAAATGTTCCAGAAGATAATTATATTCCAAACACGAATGTAAAAATACCATATGCTGTTGTTGCTGATGAAGCTTTTCCCCTAAAAAAATACATAATGCGTCCTTATGGAGGACGACATTTAAGCGTGGAAAAAAGGATTTTCAATTACCGCCTGTCTCGTGCACGAAGAATGATTGAAAATACCTTTGGTATTCTGGTAGCAAGATGGCGCATTTTAAAACAAACCATTGTTGCTGATGTTGCAAACATTGATAATATGGTAAAGGCAGTGGTAGTATTACATAATTTTTGTTTAAAGGAAGGGTGTTGTAAGTTGTACTGTCCTTCGGGATATGTTGATACAGACGACGAAAATAATGGACAATGGAGATCTGAAAGTCAACCACTAACATCTGTTGGAAGACTATCAACCAATACTGCCACCAGAGTGTGTTACCAAATCCGAGATCTTATTTGTAAATATTTTTCCTCCAACGTAGGAGCTGTTCCTTGGCAAAATGAAAGGGCATTAAGAAGATAAATGGGTACTACTGTGAATATAAATATTTACTTTCAAATAAAATTATGAAATACAAAATGTGTCTTAATTATTTAATTAACTTAAATATCTTCTAGTAACAATACAATTGCCGCCTTTTAGCAGAGCGTTGCTCCACTCCCATCTCTTGCAACCTTTCGGCTACGTACTGCCCAAAAGCGTTGTCTGTATTAGACTTTTCATTTCGTTGATTAATTTTTGATGCTATGTCTCGAGCCACTTCTATTAAATCATTGGCCACCTTGCGATCCTTTTGTTTTGATGGCTTATGAGCAGCAGGGGTGTTTGTAACAGCACTGGAAGAGGGAGTGACAAATTCAATTGTGCTGCTGTTTGAAAAATCTTCGTACAAAGTATTACCTGTGCACCTAGAAAATTTACTTAGAAATACTATTGCTGGCAGAACTTGTTATAAACTTACCGTCGCTTTGGCGATAGAGTAATATCATCATTGATATCTTCAAGATATATTTCCTCTTCCACTTCCTCCAAGGGGTCTGTGCTGTTTTGTGAACAGTCCCCTGTCATAAAACTGCTGCATGCGCCTATAATAAAAAAATGATTTAATAATGTAGGTATCGTGCGCTCAAATAAAATCCTGGGCTGGGGAGCCGTTGGAAACCGTCAATTGTTGTGTTTTTTTAATTGTAAATTAATTGGAATATATTGACAGCTAACCTAAAATTTAGAAACAAAAAATCTTTCTTTGCACTGTTTTACATTAAAAATAGAATAACTTAACGAATCCTATTGTCGAAGCAAATATCTAAAGGCACCATTTGCTAAAAACAAACATGTTCAACACTATGATGACACCATGGTGACACTATGTCCCCCTTGAACATAAACAAATGTCATTCGTGTCAAAAGGCGGGAAATTCAAATGTTCCAAATGATTCACTTTTTTCAACGCCAACTCAGAACGCATGATATGTACGGGTTCTAATTCTAAAATACATACTACTTGTTGATGCAATTGATCCAGAACAGGAAACAACTTTGGTAGCCGTGTATGTCGCTCGTGGTTTTATATAAGGAGCTAAAAAGCTCATACTCTTCATATACGGCCATATGGATTTATCGTATGACCCGTCACCAGAGCGTGTCACCATTTTCCTCTTCTCCCTGACATATCGGTCCCTTAAATTTTTCCAAATTCTGCGACAGTTTTCACCTAACATAACATAACCTGTTAGATAATTGTTTTCTATAAAGTTAACATTTTACCGGATATATGTAGTACACTGCCTATTTTCTCAAACGTTGTTTGTTTATGTTTTTCATCTTTAAACATTGGATGCGCCTTATTATAGATATTTGGTTCTACCTGAATTAGCTCGATTAACAAAGCGACATCAATCTCTAAAAGTTTCAGGTCATATTGTTATAACATTATCCAAATATTAGGTACTTACATATACTTACGTGACTCGACCATTTTTTCTCAGACTCCAATGCAACTAATAACTAATTAACACTTAACTACTTAAAATCGAAAACACTAAAAATACACCGAATCTAACAACTAATAACAAAACAAAAACAAAAGCAAGAAGAACGACCACTGCACAGTTTGAAAGGTAAAGCAAACGACTCAAAACTCAAACAAGAAATGAGAATTTCCTATTTTGCAATGCTATATGTACGATTCCCAAAATCATAAAGCATTGTAAATTTTATTGAGGCACCTATCTACTGTTGCTCTTTTGCCGGTGCACAACGTGTCGGTTGGACCATTTTTTAAATTACATTACAAACAGATGTTATTTTGCTTCACAGCGCTTCCGAGAATTCGAATATGTATTGGGAATAAAAATATAAAATGGAATGTTTGGTCATTTTAGACAGATTTTCTGCACGTCCCCAAATAGGCTGTGAAAACAGTCGGACCTGAACGTGAGAAGCAAAGAATTTGCAAATATTTATTACATTGTTTACAACCCAGCATCTGGGCAACCGATCACAAAACCACTCTCGTCTATCGATTTGGTTTACCTACCCTAAGGCCAGTTATGAAATTTTTGCCGCTTTCATGTGAACTGTTAATTTTTGTCGCTGTCACGGTCATTTTTTATTTGAAGATTGCGGTAATGAGGATTGCATTTATTTTTGTTTTAATTAACGATTGAATTCAAAAATATTGAGTTGTTTTGCACCCTATTTAACTTCTGCGTGTGAACGGTGTGTACTCACTTGTTCACATAATTTTGATGTTTTGATGAGCAGCAACCATAATTTTACATTCAGTTTTTACGCCTACTTGGACTACAATATTTTATAATAACCCTGGATTACCTGAATAAAATAATAGTAAATATTACGTGGCTTTTTCATCACGTGTTACGAGTATTTAGCGGGTAAAATTTTCTGTTTTGTGATTGGTCGAATTGAACTCCTGACGCAAGACGTTGACGCCAAAGTTGAAACATGACCAACTTTCTCGCGTACGCTTACGGGACGACGTTTACGGAAAACGTATACGTCGATTTATAAACGGTCCAATTCGTTTCCGCTGGTTCATGTCCCGGCGGCAGCGTAAGCGGTTGCGTCGTACGTACGGACGTCAATCTATAAATCGAGCTTAAGGCATGATCAGCGAACGCGAGGCGACGATTTGAACCGCCATAATCTACAAATCCTTCAATTGAGTCCGTTCGCGAGTTTTGTTGAAGTCCTGGCGACGATGCAATTTCATCGAACATTAAAATACAAATTTTATTAATAGGTATCATTTTAGAAACACATTTTTCAAGATGAGTAAATATTGACTGCCACAGTTAAAAGGAATACGTTTAATTAGATCAGTGGGAACTTTTCTTGACGGTAGACTAAAAATTTGAGATAAAAAGCGGTAACTTCTTCCACTCTGTATATAAATTGACAGAACAAGAATTTTATCACCTACAGTGAATTTACGTCTTGTAGGTTAATATTTTTATGTTCGCTTATGTGATTAAAAAAAAACTGCAGTAACTTCATTTACATCTTTAAAATACGTCAGCATTTCTTCCTTACCTTTCAAAAAATTAAGCTTTCGCTTAACGGAATAGTGTTTACTCCTCCACTGCGCGACAACTTGTTGCTTTTTTTATAAAAATGTTTAGCTTTAGGTGTTAGATCGCATTGGCGTGTAATCCTGCAAGCAAAAGCAGTCCTCTAGTCCTTCTGGGTATTGGAGAACCTAATAAAAGAAAACAGTTTTAACAAATTGCCATTTAATGTTTAATTCAAATTTATTACACTTTTTTCATTTAACATACCTGATACACGACAAACTTTTGTCTGAAGTCCTCCAGATGAAGTTGATGGTGGTGATTCTAAATTTAAAAATTATGAAAGAGTAAAGTTAAAAATGAATCAACATACTGTACTCATGATGAATTTCCGACTCACTGGCATAAGAGCTTGATGGAAGTGATTCAACTCCCATAAAATGACGATATTGTTAAACAACACTCGTAAAAAAAATAAAATAAAATACCTGATAAATAATAATCGACCTGTGGCTCAGTGATATGTGAAGTTGAGTCCACCAGTTCTACAAATTTCAATAATTTTTTTTTTAAAGATAATTGGATTCATCTGTTATTTTGAGTGGGAGTGGTAAACAAAGAAGTCCTGAATCTCTTGGTCTGTGGTAAGTATGTCTTTTCTGGCTCATCCACAGACCAGGATTCAGGAGAATGCTCAATGATGGCTGGAGGTAAAGCGCGAAGCGCATCTAAATTAAAATATGTATCAATTAGGTATTTGAACTACATATCACATAAAAACACACCTACCTTTTATTTTTTCAGGAGTAACATATTTATATTCTTCCTGAGGGTGACTGAAGCAGTCTTAATGACAAACGTAATAAATAATATCTGGTAGATTTACTCTAGTAACACATTCTTTAACAAACGTCCTCTTGCATCTTTGCAAATGGGTGAAAAATGATTTTCGCAAACAACGAAACTTTTACCAACATATTTTGGCTCTAAGCCCAGCAGTTTTGGATTTTTGATTCTTTCAATCCAAATATTTTGAATCCGTGTATCTCTTGGTATGAAATATCTGTAAATAAAACAATAGTTATTTAGGCAACAAGTTTTTTTTACGAGCGCAGCGAGAGCGCAAATCCGCCGAGTAAAAAAAAAGATACTTTACTAACGAGTTGCATACAAAAATTTTTCGGCGCACGTAAGTTTAGATAACAATTTTTTCGACACTCAAAATTTGAAAATTTTCTCTCGTGTGAACCCGTGGACCTTTAAAACGCTTGTTTTACTCGCGTTTTAAATTGACCCACTCATGCCAAAAAAATCCCAATCTACATACGAACTCGTTAAAAAAACTACTAATTATGAATGAAAAATTTTATAATTGCGTTAAAAAATGACACGCTACGGCACTTTTTTTAACGTAAAATACGTGCAAAAATTAACCGCTCTGGCACTTTTTTTAACCTTTGACCAAAATTCCTTAACGTTCACATTTTCAAAATCTTCAGAAAAGTTCAAATTTCTCTACTCCCGCCAGTCTCTGTCCAATGGCCAATGACGCAATTGAATTGTGTCTGTTACTTATCACCTCCTGAGGTAAAATTATCATATAGTGAATCAATTTTTATATTTTCCGCTTGTATTTATTAATTTAGTTTCGTGAAATATGGCAGAACATAATTCAGAAAGTGTAAGTACATTTTAATCATCACAGAATATACGCGTTAATATAATATTACATATACATTTATATTGATTTAGTTATTTTTTGACGCCCATGGCATTAAACATTTTTCGATTTTATCAGGTAGAAGGCTGTGTCATCTCTCGAACAATATAACATAGTACAATGAAAATGATCTTCCTACCTACTGTACTAGACTAATTAATGCTTTGGTACTTTGCTCGATAAAAAAAAAATGTATCAAGTTAATTTACCTGTGTGACCCTTTTTTGAAGATTCAATCTTTAACGTTTCCCATGAGCAAACAAATCCTGACATAAAAGCTGCATATTTTTATCATTGAAGTCCGTAATTGGGTTCTTGCAATCATCAGGCTGATGAAATCTTGATTTGGCCGGACGGATATTAATTATTATTTTCGACCAACAGAAAATAGTTTTAAAAATTCGGCTGTACCAACATTAGTAATTTAATTGCATTAATTTAAAGCTTCAATATTTTTTTCGTCAAATAACCTGACAGTGTGTGTTTTTCTACATTTTGTCATTCTTGCGAAGATGGATTTTTCTTCGCGAGAACTGGTGCCAATTTAACAATTTCCTTACTTTCCGCGATTTTTAATGTTAATCAAGTTCACATTAAACTGTTAGGTTTGCAAAAAAAGCATATTTTTACAAACTTCGCAAGTATTTTTTTTTTTTTTTTTTTGTTGCTTTCGAACAAATATAACCCCTCCCTCTTCATCAGATGACTCTGTGTTAACATGTAGAATGAATTCATCCATCCTTCCATCTAGTATGGGCTCTTTGTCTGCGTAATCTTGTTCCACCTTTTTGACATGAGTACATACTGCAGCCCAATTTTCATTCGAAACCTCTTCAAAAGCCTTTTGAGTTAAAGGTATTAAATGAGACATATTTTGCCGACCAACATTGTGAGATGCTATGTATCCTTTCACTTGTGCTCATATTTTTTCAATAGGGTATAGTTCGAAATGATAAAACTAAAAAATGACAGTATATTGAAAAGTTACGTTTGTCAAAAGTGCTCGTTTGAAACATATTCGGTCTTATTGTGGATCAAAACACTTGGAAAGTTCATGTTTTGACACACAAGAAGAATGTGAGAACATACGTACAGTGTCTTGAAGTGATGAAAAGTGGTACCAATGCGAGAGTCGTTCTCACTTTCATCTGTTCTAACGGAAATGATTAGATCTTCCACATCAACCATTATATTCTTATTATATTAATTAGAGTATAACATAATTAAATCACTTTGCACTTTCCATTATAGTGGTGTGATTCCCAAGTCCACATCAGACATTTCAAACTCACTTTGCTCTTCACCAGCATCAAAATCTTCTTCTTCCTCTTCATCAGATGAACCTGTGTTAACATGTAGAATGAATTAATCCATCCTTCCATCTAGCATGGGCTCTTTGTCTGTGTAATCTTGTTCCAACTTTTTTGACATGAGTACATACTGCAGCTCAATTTTCATTCGAAACCTCTTCAAAAGCTTTTTGAGTTAAAGGTATTAAATGAGACATATTTTGTCGACCGACATTGTGAGATGCTATGTATCCTTTCACTTGTGCGCATATTTTTTCAATAGGGTTTAGTTCCGGATGTTAAGGTGCTGACTTGTGTTGTTTGATAATAGAATATAATTCTGGTTTTGTTAAATTGGCATCATAACCGATGTTGCGTACTTCCAGCCAGGAAATCATATCAGCTTTCCTTGTAGCCGTCGTAGGTTCAGTAATGGCTATTGTGTTATGGTATGATGCATTGTCAACCACTAAAACAGAATGAGGCAGCAGATTCGGTATCAACAGAATTTTTGCCCACTTTTCAAAATTATTCCAGTTCATATCATCATGGTAATCTCCTGACTTTACACCAAGATGGAAATAAAAAGAGACCATCATAAACAAAACCATCTTCATTTCCAGTATGAACCATTATTAACCTACGATCCTTGGCAACTGATTTCTTCACACGCTTGCCACTTCCATCGGTCCAAGAGTGATTTGGTAAATGTGTAGTGTGGACATAACTCTCATTTGTATAGAAAATTGGTCTTCGTCTCTATATTTCAAAACCTGCTTCAAATACTTCTTTCAACTTTTACTAATTCGTGTTGTTTCTTATGTGGTGGCTTCTTTCTTGGAGTGGAAGAAGAAGTCGATGCTCCAGCAGGTTTTGCCTCTTTTACAATCGTTTTGTACATCTTCTCAGATATACCAGTGGACGCTATAACTCGCTGTTTGTAATTGACGATTGGAATAGTCAATTGCTGATGGTCTCTACACATTCTGATTCGTATTACATAAATGCGATAATTTTGCGAGCTTGACTGTGTAAAATTATCACACGCTGGTCAAAAGTTTGGTGTGAAGCCATTCCAATCAACTGCTAAAAAAACCTGTTCAACTGCAAAAGTCAGGCACTATTATTTTTCATTTCATTTCATTTGCAAGTCAATTGTTATTGACAGTGAGGTTATGAAATTATTTTTCCCTTTAATTTTTTTTTGTACTTACGAAAACACTGTAAAGTTATCTTCAGTTGTCTCGAGAAAGACAGATTTAAAGCCTTGGGTGAACATGGTAAGCGTAAAAAGCATAGTCGTAAATAAAGTACGTGAACATGTAAACAACTCTCTGACAAATTTCCCCTCTTTTCCAGCGACCGGAAAATTCGTTTTACGTGACTATCCCTTTACACTTTACGATAACTCGAAAAACATAGTTAGAGCACCATTCACAAAAAAAGGACTATACGCCCGTTGATGAAATAGAATGGTTTAAGTGCGATGAATGTGAATATAAAACTAAACAAAAACGCGTAAGATTGTAAGACATTGTAAGTTTCCTGGTTCCATTTATTAAACTTGTTGATTACCAAAATGTTTTTGGATTCTCTCTAATTTTATATATTTTATTGAACTTAACCAAATTCCACTGATTCCATAAAATGAGTGCATTCACTGTTGTCCTGTGCTGATTGTTATTTGCATTGCTCTTTATTGGAAGTTCTTTTCCACATCTTCTATTAAATGTTTTCCATGTAATTCAATATTTAATAAATTATTCCTTATCCCTTTTAGTAAATGAGGTGCATCAAAGTTCGGAATTACTGCTTCACCAACAATTTCAAAGTGATATCCTCCATTCTCTGCCATTTCTTTAAAACATTTCGCCAGGTCTTCCATCAATTCGGTAGCAGTTAGTTCTTTGGTCACATATAGTGGTCAAAACATGCAGGCCAGCACCAAAATACTTATCTTTATCGGGTGAAATGTTGCGTAATTAAGTGTCTTCTAAAATGGTCATAATCGGGGCTTTGTGATTCTTGTGGTTACCGCTAGTTTTCCACCTTGTAATGATTTGAATACATTACTTTTTACGCCAAATATTTGAACCTGCGCAAAACGGTAACAAATGTGGTCGTGATCGTCATCGAATCGGAGGAGCCCTACGTTGTGATTTTCTTTTGGCGGAAAAGGTTCGGAATGCAAACGGTGAGGGTTCCAGTTGGAAGAGTGCCGCAAATAAAACACACATGTGAGGGACGCAAAATACCTTTTATTAAAAATGTCTGTAATAACTTTGATGAAAAAGAAATTGGAACGAATACAAAGGACAGAAATTAAGTTTAACGAAGTACAAGAAATTAACTAGTTGAGTACATCACAAAGATAAACGACAAGATGAATGCAACAATATTTAAAATAACAGAAAAACGGGCACATGACAGACAAAATGACAGTTTAAAGCTTGCAAAACAAGTAAACAAATTATAAGGCAGTTATTACAGACAGGGACGGATGAAAAACCCTCTTCAAAAACCGTATCCCAGGTATTGCTCATATTTTACAATTCGATTAATGACAAAAACAACCGCGGAACTACGCGGTCAAGGTACGCCTTTGGGAGCTTAGAGCTGGAGGTAACAAACTTTCGGCCGCGAGGGGGCTCAGAAGAATAATCTGAATCATCTTGAAATCAAGCAACGTTTATAGATATTCGGGGTATTAATGAACATCGGACTATTTCACCGACCCAGCAGTGACAGAGCGTTTCGGGGTCGTACGAGTAGCATTCCTAGACCGCAGCCGCAAAGACCTAGGTCCGCCGTCCCCAACCAACCGTTTCCGGACAAAACCCCAAAGTCTCTATAACCGTCGACGGAAGCTTCACGAAAACATCCCGACGCCGCTCCCGCAAAGACTAAGGTCCGTCCCCGCTAACGGCTCTAAATAACCGTAGCTTCCACAGAAATTTACTAAACAACCCCACGACTTCCTGATTGTCACCTAGCTCCCACAGGGCGCACTTACAACATTTTACTTTAACTTTTCCGAAATCTAGCAACAGCACGAAGGAATAACCAGAGTTTAATTCTATCGAACAAAGCGTAACATTAAACGATGAGAAAATCCAGTAAAACAAAGCGCAACATGAAACAATGATAAAATAAGCAAAACAAAACGCAACATTAAACAATGAGGAAATAAAAGAGAACAAAACGCGAAGTTAAATAACGATAAAAATAAAAGCGCTTTAAAAGGGAATACAATACTCGCTGGCTATACTAAACAAAAAAAATGGCGGGTCGAGTGCCGTTAGAAAATGTTAGTGAAAGAAAAACAAAATGGACGCACGCGGTCCGGACGACGGCTACTAATCTTCGAAATTAACAGATTGTCAAAAATGGACCTCCCGGGAGAAATTTAGGGATAACGCTTAAAATTAACAAATGGACGCCTCTTAAAGAAACAGCATGCAACAAAATGAAATCTACAACATCTACCCTTACCACGTGGTCCTGATCCCAAAACAAAACACAAAAAAAAAGGCAACGAAAGTGGGTTAAATTACCCTGGTGAATTAAAAACGTTGAATTCTTCACGGGGACACAAAATATCTACTCGGAACGGTAGTGTAATCGGTTCAGATGTAACTTACAGATTTTTGGAATATTGGATCGCTCTTCGCAAGGTCTGTTCGTTTCGAAAAACCAAACAAAAGTGACCTACCCCCTTCAACCACCCGCGCGAGCGAGCTGCAACCCCCGCTATATTTCCGCTCGTAGTTCCTAGTCTAGCCGCTAGTACCTTCACATTTGGCGCGCTGTTGTGGCGGTACCGGAAATTTAAGTTTAAATTTTAAACTGGGTCACTACACCCTTTTCACTATCACTATCGATCAGTATATCAGAACTTCTCGAATTGTTCGAAAAATTCGTCACAGAGCTTTGTAGTTTCCGACAAATGGATTTGATAATTCTGGCCGCAACATATTGTTTCAGTGCCGCCCACACTAGCTTGATTGGATTAAGATCGGGATGGTAAGGCGACAATCTCAAAACGTCCTGGCCGATTACATTTTATCTATTTTAAATATAGATATATTTTGTAGCGTGGTTTATTCCTTTTAATGAGTTGATAGAGTTGCAGTTTTAACATATCAATGTGGAGGGCAGTATAATGCTGTTTGGTTAGAATTGTCTTCCCAGTTTTTTTAAAAGTTATTAAGACACTGCTGCCTGGATATATTTCTCAACATTTTCAACCTTCGCAATAATAGGCCCATGAAAAATTCGCCAGCGACTAAGAAGTATGCCAAAAGCATTTTCAATGGTCCTTCTGGCTCTTGATAAACGGAAATTAAAAATGATTTGGCTCTTTGTTAATGATTTCCCTGGATAAGGCCGCATAATGTTTTCCTTAAGAGGGAATGCTTCATCAGCTACAATAAAATAAGGGAAAACACAATCTGGGTAATTTTTAATTTTTTTCGTCTCAGGTAAATCCAGTTTTCCACACTGCAGCATATTACAAAGAGAGCTTTTATTAAATACTCCACCATCACTTTCACACCCTGCAGATCCAAGATCTACATATGTGAACTTATAATCAGCATCACACACAGCCAACAACAGAATACTAAAAAAATGTTTATAATTAAAATATTCTGATCCTGTGTTGGCAGGAGCTTGTATCCTAACATGTTTTCCATCTAGTGCACCTGCAACAGTTTCTTTTAGTGTAAGTTTATAACATTTTTGAGGATAATTTTCACCTATGCAATGTGGAAAGTTCCAGCGGTTTTCAAATTCTGCTGCAATGTTCTCCCAGTTTCTCTTTGATGCTTTTCTGAAAGACTGTGTATGGAGGGCCTTCCAGATAGTTTCACATGTTTCGTGAACAACATTGCAAACAGTCGTCTTACCCACACGGAATTGGAACGCTAATGTTTGGAAGGTGGATCCAGTTGCCAAAAAACTTATGTGTAATGTGTTAATGATTTACCAACTACAATGAAAACAATTTAGTACCGTACAGTAATTGCCAATCGATGCTCTGGGTTTGGTATTAGTGGACCAACAAGGGATAGCAAGTTCTGGTAGATTTACACTCCTTCACCATGTGGTGACCTAGACAGTTGAGACACAACTTGAGACGCAGTACATCCTGTCGTCGTTCTATCGGACTACGATTACTGAACGTCTCACATGAGAAGTTTGTATGAGCTGCACCACAGAAAGCACATATGATTGTGTTACCATGAGAAAATGAATGAAAAGAAGCGCCTATGGCATGAACCTATGCCTTGAGTTGCATCTTCTTGGTAGGAGTGACAAATGACTGCGACTTCGCCTCTGGAGAACACATCTCGAGTGCTCGGATTCGAGATTCTAGGAAGATTTGCAATTGCTGGAATGTCGGCAACGTAGGACTCGCCACCTTCTTCTGCAGAAAGAAATGGACTAGTCGGCCCGAGTCCGACCTAATTTCGTGTCCTACGCATATCACGTGACAGGTTCTATTCAAATTACCTCTACCAAACTTCTGGTGCTCGCATCGCGGAAACTAGTTTGGAGCTCAAAGCGTCTTGCATTTGCGGAATCCGTGGCGGAAGCTAATTTTGATTAATGTTGAACGTCTTTCGTAAGTTAATGGATGTGTTATAATTAAAAATAATGTGTTCAAAAAATTTTATATTTATTTTAGTTGGGCACGTGTCTTTGTGCTCCACACGACGAGCCGCCACTGGGTATTATTATAAAAAATAATATGTGATGAAAAATTTAATATTATTTTTATGAGTCTTCATTAGTTGGATCCATGCATTATAAAATTTTGGGTCGTTGTCTCTCATAAATTTAGCATCAATATTTTCCCCTAATTTTTCTCCCAATCACTTAAAAATCTTGAATAGTTGGATCTAATATATTAGAGACAAAGAGTATACCACAGGGAACTCCATATTTTCATCAGTCTTTAGAAAAAAGGTGTGAGATTACGCCGTCAGAACTGAAGGTTTTTAGGGTTTAGACGGCGAGTCTTTATCCTTTAAGGAGTTGCGAAGTAGTGTGTATTTATTTAAAATTTCAATTTTTGTTTCTGTTAGAAATTTCCTCATTTCCTTCTTCATCTCTGATCAATTTTCTTGCCTCTTAGTCGACATTGTGAGCAACGTTGCCTACTTCCCCTGCCAGAAAATCGTATAAGCTTTACTTGTAGCATCGTAGGTTATGGTTATGGCTCTTTTGTTATGGTATGATGCATTGTCAACAACTAGAACAGAATGAGGCTGTAGATTCGGTTTCAATTGATTTTTTGCACATTTTTCATACTTTTTCCAATTCATATCATCGTGATAGTCTCCTGACTTACACTTTGATCGAAATAAAAGGAAACCATCACGAACAAAACCATGTTCACGACTCCTCTGCCGCCATAGTAGCGAGAGACTTGTTCGTGCGTACAACTGTGTACGATCTTGCTCACGATTTTTGGGTAAGTCACGTCCCGAGCACCTTCGAATGAATCGACTAACCCCGTATCTCTTCCAACTTTTGAGTTGTCGCGGCGGCATCATCCTCGAAAGTATAGGAATAGGTAGGGTGGCTCAGCGGAGTCGGGGACTTCTCCAACCTCAATAAATTGCGGAGGGTTTTCCTCATTTCCGCAACGATCACCAGCCCTGTGATACCGCGTATAGTAATTCATACGACAGTTCATCGGAAGCCAACCGGTTGATCTCAAACTTCAAAGACAAGGCCATTCATTAAACCACATAATGTTTATATTTTCTTTATATATTTTTTTTTTTTGAACTTACTAAATTCCACTGATTCCACAAAATCGTTCATTTTTCTTACCTGAACGTGTGCTTTTACTGTTAGGTACTCTGTGCTGATAATTATTTGCATTTGCAGTGTTTTTTTTTTTGAAGTTCTGTTCCACAGCTTCTCTTTAACAAGTTCTTCTATCAGATGTAACAATTTTTCAAAATATCAATGCAGAATTAATATAATTACTGAAATATACATTAGCTAATACATATTTAGATTTCCATTCATTTTATTGTGCCATGAAAGGCGGCGGCAGGAGATTAAAAAAAAAAACACTCCCTTCGATGAAATAGAATGGTTTAAGTGGGATGAATGTGAATATAAAGCTAAATAAACAGGAAGTTTAAAAACTCACATATTTACAAAACATGCATCTTTCCTAAAATACGAGTACTATGGTTTGCATGTGAAAAATGTAAATATATAAGCAAATGGAAACTTCTCAAAAACTCACATGTTTACAAAACACGTTCTAGGGTTCAACCAATTATTTTTGATACATTTCAGTATATGAACTGTCTTATAAAAAGAAAAGTGGTCGTGTGTTGTCACATGGGTAGGGATAAACTATGCTTCTTTTTTTTTGGTGCAAATTATCATGCCATTGACTGCATTGTTATCAATGAGAAGACAAAATACTCTGTAACCTATTTTTCCCAATTTACTAACCACTGTTCGAATACAATCAAAAAGAGTGTCTCTTTTCATGGTGGATGTTGAAAATATGTGAATAACTTCTTGGAAGTTGGATGCGATACTAGAAATCATAAATGTGTACGCAGCAGTCACTTCACCACCTCCAATGGTACAATTGTGATAAATGCGAATTTAAAACGAAACGACTGCCTAAAACAACATGACTAACGTCAGGTTTGTCTAAATTCAAAAATACTACATGTACTTGGCATGATAATGCTGTTGGTGCTACCCCCAGCCTGTCTGCCCAGAGGACATTAGGCCGCACCGATGTGCCGCTAGCGTATCCATCTTTTCTTTATTCTTAAATTCTTCTCTTAGTTGTTCTATTTCTCTCTTGACTTCTTGATTCTCTTTTCTCAGCTCCTTTATTTCCTCTCTAATTTCCCTTTTCACTTCCTCCAGCTTTTCCAATATCTTTTCCATTTCCCTGCCTGATTTCTTCTCCACTTCCGGTGACCTTGCGGTTTTTTTACTTGTCCCAAATACCTCTTCCTCCTCCTCCTCTTCTTGTCTTCCTGTCTTTCCTTTTCCCGCTCTTTTCCTTTTTTTCTTGTCTTCCTGGGACGCCTCCACCCTTCCTGGGCTAAAAGAACGGTTTCTGCTTCCCTCGCTCATAGGCGATTTCGGCATGCCCTCTCTTTCTTGCCCGCTGTCTTCTCCTTATCACCTCTCACTCACTCGTCGTTGTTTACGTTTGCTATCGCTGCACTTTTTCCACGTCTGCTCGCTCTCGCTGCCAAACCAGGAATCTCCCTTGTACAACTCATTAGCCCTATTTTCCGCCCTTGTTGTATCCTTTCCGTATAAGAAGAGACCCTTTAATATTTTTCTACAGTCGTCAATTTTGATATATTTTTCCTTTCCATAAAAATTCAAAAGCGCTGGGGGTCTGCTGTTATGGCGAAAAATAGCTTTTGCTTTAATTCTGGATGGCCCGTTTTGAAACTCCATCATGAGATACTCCTCGATGTAAAGGAGAATTTTGCCGGAAGCTTGGCGCTGTCCAGAATATAGCTGTGAACCCTTAAAGCATTCTGGCCAATGAGTTGCTCGATGTCTTAAATAAATTTATTGTGGTGGACCCTTAAATCCTTGTACAACTCATTAGCCCTATTTTCCGCCCTTGTATCCTTTCCGTATGAGAAGAGACCCTTTAATAATTTTCTACAGTCGTCAATTTTGATATATTTTTCCTTTCCATAAAAATTCAAAAGCGCTGGGTCTGCTGTTATGGCGAAAAATAGCTTTTGCTTTAATTCTGGATGTTGCTTATTTTTCGGGTCAAGGTGCTCACAGTCTACATTTTTAACAGGTTGGGGAAAAATTTATTCTTGCATTATACTTATACAGGGTGTAATTGAAGTGTTTAAAACTCCATGTGGCCACCAAGCTGTTAACTTTAAGTTTTATATCGAGGTTTTGCCAATTTATCAGTGGCTCGAAAACTTTTCTTTCAAAATTTTAACCTGAATTACTCCAAGGAGTCTCTCTATCCAACATAAACTGTGTTATCCGTCAGACAATCGCAATGCGAAATCTTTTCGCAATACTCAAAATAACTATCGTCTTAACTATAACGAAAGGACATCAAAATAAGGTATGTCCCTGGTCTTGAATCCGTCTAAAACGATGTTTCAAAAATGTCTGAAAAAATCTAAAAAAATTCTGAAACACTGGTCTTGACAAACTGATTCAGAAAAACTATAATTCTGTAGGTAAAACATGTAGAATTCGGAAGATAACAGCCCCAATCAAAACGCCGATTCTTTTGAGAGTTAACATGGTTTGTGACTAGCTCGTTGAAATTTTCTGTATTTTGAACAAGTTCCTTCTCTATGGGGCACATTGCAAGGGCAGAAAGTCTATCTTGTCCCATTGTATTTCGCGTACATGTCTTTACTTTTTTTACGTTGAAAAGCAACGTTCGCTTTCGACCGTTGTCATGGGAATAGTGCAAATAATTTTTAACAATTTTACCGTTTCTCGAAATACATTACTAAGGTTATTATCCCAAAGAAATTGTAATATGTGAAGCGCCCCATTAGCTGTATGAAATTCTTCTCTATGATAAAGAGTGGACAGTTCTTGCTTTAATGCAGCAGGTTCTTAATTAATTTTTTAAGTCGTCACCATAAATGTCCACCAGTTCATATTTTTGCCATGGGACTTCTTACATTATTTAGAGTATTAACATATGTAATTAAATCACTTTACACTTTCCATTATAGTGGTGTGATTCCCAAGTCCACATCAGACATTTCAAACTCACTTTGCTCTTCATCGTCATCGTAATCTTCTTCTTTCTCTGCATCAGATGACCCTATGTTAACATGCAGAATGAATTCTTCCATCTAGCATGGGCTCTTTGTCTGTGTAATCTTATTCCACCTTTTTGACAAACCTCTTCAAAAGCCTTTGAGTGAAAGGTATTAAATGAGACATATTGTGCCGACCATGCTATGTATCCTTTCACTTGTGCTCATATTTTTTCAATAGAATGTTTTGAATTTGGCGCCATTATAATTTATTTTTATATTGGTAGTACCGGATGAAATCTGATGGACAGGAGTTGCCAGTGGCGTCTCCAATCGGGGATGGTCAATATAATTAATAATTTTTAAAAACCTATCTTAAATCAGATTTCATTTTCACATTATAATAATCACAATAACATAATATAATAGCATTTATGTTGAATTTTTTTCTGGATTCTCTCTAATTTTATTGTATGGAACTTTCTAAATTCCACTGATTCCACAAAATCGTTCATTTCTCTTACCTGAATATGTGCTCTCACTGAAACTGTGCTGATAATTATTTGCATTTGCATTGAAGTTCTTTTCCACATCTCATTGACAAGTTCCTCTAACAGATCTCACGATTTTTCAGTTGTGTAAAGATGATATCAATGCAGAATTAATATTACTAAAACATAAATATTTCGATTTCCATCCATTTTATTGTCCCACAATAGTCGGCAGGAGATTAAAGGAAACTTACGACATTCGCCCGTTGATGAAATAGAATGGTTTAAGTGTGATGAATGTGAATGTAAAGCTAAACACAAGAGTAATTTAACAAGGCATATACGTGCACAAGACACAAATGTGAATATAAAGCTAAATAAACAGGAAATTTAAAAACTCACATATGTATTTACAAAACATGCATCTTCCCTAAAATACTATGGTTTGCATGTGAAAAATGTAAATATAAGGCTAAGCAATTAGAAACTTCAAAAACTCACATGTTTACAAAACACGTGTTCTAGGGTTCAACCAATTATTTTTGATGCATTTCAGTATATGAACTGTGTCTTATAAGAAGAAAAGTGGTCGTGTGTTGTCAAATGGATGGGGATCAACTATGCTTCTTTTTTTTTTGGTGCAAATTATCATGCCATTGACTGCATTGTTATCAATGAGAAGACAAAATACTCTGTAACCTATTTTTTTCAATTTACTAACCACTGTTCGAATACAATCAAAAAGAGTGTCTCTTTTCATGGTGGATGTTGAAAATATGTGAATAACTTCTTGGAAGTTGGATGCGATACTAGAAATCATAAATGTGTATGCAGCTGTAGTCAAAGAAGAGTTGTTAAATGCATTGCCTACAACATTTCCACCTTTAAAGTCCATATAAGGTTGAATGTGAAATTTCATTCAAGGAGCATGACATTTTTCTCATGATCTTCTAGAAGTTTGAAAAAATTAATATTTTTTGTTTTAATTTGTTTAATTTAATGTTCTCATTCAACTCCTTCCCTCGAAGTTCTTGGAGAATTCGCTTGTGGAGGTCATTAAGGAGGCGGTACAAGTGGATTCAGACTCCTTACTTTTTGTAGGAGATTCTGCGATGGTAATGGCGGTGAAGCGTGGGTTGATCGAATTGACAAAAATAAAATGTGTGAAATATTCACCCATCAGTAAGATTCTTGAATGTTTTGTCATTCTGCTGCAGTTACAATTTTGACCACTGCTTGCTTGTGTTCTTTCATTTGTATTGATTTAACAATTGGTTTTGGAATAGTTAATAACTGTAACGGTGCATGTGCAACTTCTAGTTCTTCTGGAGTGGGCACTTCATGTTCCACTTGCACCTGTGATTCTTTTTTTAGCCTCCCATTTCTTAGTGGCGGCTTTCTTTGATAGGCAGGTTTTGAGATGGCACAGTATTCTATTTCGATCTACGTTTCAATGTATCAGGAGGCAAATGCGATTAGTATAACATATTTAGGCTGGCCATCGTGATCTCTTAGTATAATTTTATACTAAACTGTATTCTCCAGATTTTTTTTCCTTCTATTTCTACCTGCTTTTCTTCAATAAAATCCAACGATTGAATCTTCAATGTTATCGATTTTACAGTATTTTTTTCTCTCGACCAGGGTTTTCAGAATCTGTATGGTGTGGTCTGATTGGTAAGGGCAAACGTCCACCACATGATTGTACAGTGTGCAGACAAAACCAATCACAAGTACCACCCATTTTAAAAAATAATGATTTTCTTGTTCCGATCCTACGTAAATACCAGGCTATGAAAATGTGATAAAAGCGTGAGCGTAGTTCTTGTTGAGACTTAAGGAAAGGGTATGTAATTTATTTATTATAACAAAAAAAATAAAGAAGTTTGCTTGTACATAAAGGTTCAACTGTATTTAGATTTCCATTCATTTTATTGTGCCATGAAAGGCGGCGGCAGGAGATTAAAAAAAAAAAACACTCCCTTCGATGAAATAGAATGGTTTAAGTGTGATGAATGTGAATATAAAGCTAAACAAAATAGAATCTTTAAAAACCCATTTGTTTACTCAACACATCTTTTAGGAAAATGTAACTGTAGACGAAACAAAGAAAAATCTTGCAGAAGTGGCAAGAGGGTCCCCTGGCGGAGCATTTGTTGAGGGGGCGAGGGGGAACATTATATTAGTAATATACATATCGTCCGCTTTCTTTAGAAACCGTGAAGTCCCATTTTGATTATTAATTATTTAAATTAACTTCATAATACAATCTGCAGGTTTTGTGTTTGTTTGCATAATCTTTGGATTTGACTTATTACAAAGACAGCTGCTCGCCATAGATTTCAATAAATTCTTCTAAAAACCTCTTGCAATCCATTACAGGCGAGTTTTACCGATTAATTCACTGATTTTTTTGTATTATCGTCTTGAATATCGTACGACGCGTTTGAAACTCGCCTACACACGTTCCAACTTGTCAGTCGTCCAACCTGTAGTAAAGTGCGTCTATCGATATTTTAAAACGACCTTTTGCTTCGTTCAGTGCTTTATTGCCAGCTAACAAAGATTGTCGTAAAAGTAGTGAGTAACCGATCCTCAATAATCCGCAGGTAACATCGAGAGTTTTTGTTACGGGGTAGGTAAATAATCCCCTAGTAATGAGACCATCATAAACGACCCAAAATGTTAACTAGTGTTTAAAAAGTCGTTTCAAAATATCGATAGACGCACTTTACGACAGATTTTATTGCAAGCCAAACTACCATCCAATCCAACCCCGCCGTAGAGTTAAGCCGGCCTGAGATATGTCATTTGGTGGGGGTGCACGAAGACGGAAAACAGTCGGACGAGTCCATCTTTCGTAAAATAGGGGTGTTCAACAGATTAAAAATTAGCTGATTTTTTCAGTGACCGGTGAACGAGTAAAAGTATCCATTTAGCTGTTTTTTGAGTAATTTAGGTGATTTGTCCGCGCAGATTTCCCCCACCAAATGACATATCTCAGGCCCGCTTAACTCTACTACAGGTTGTACGACAGGCCTACACACAATACAACCATCGTTCCAACCGTAGCTTCAAACACAGTTGAACGATCTGTAGTACGACAGATCGTATCGTGTGTAGGCCGTTTTACACTCGGGGGAAGCCCACCCTTATATACAAGTGGGTGGGTATGCTAATCCCCCTGAGGTGCAGAGAGAGAGGTACAGAACAAAAAAAAAAAAAAAAAAAAAACCGGTATTGCCGTCCAGAGCATTATACGGGGATTGGGGGCGATGTGTGAGAGGTCTCACACGTGTAATGGCAACCGAAAGGTGTGATACCTCACGAGATCGATATCGAGGGCACTTGGGTGGACAATGGACAATGTTTTATGTATTCATCAGAAATATTTTTTATTTCAACAAACTAATTGTTTCAAAGATCTCAAATGCTAACGTGTACTTTTCAAAAACTCGCAGCAGTGGAACATTTGTATCGATTTTACAAAAAAAATTCTACCAACGATTTCGGAATCTGCATGGTGTGATCTGGTTGGTAAGGGCAAACGTCCATCACATGATTGTGCAGTGTGCAGACAAAACCAATCACAAGTGCTACCCATATTAAGTAATATATTTGGAAGAATATGACTTGTTTTAGTTAATATTGACTTTGGTATTCTGTTACATTACATGCATTTTTGGTCAATTTCTTCTACAAACATTTCTAACTTCAAAAATTTTTGATTACCTATTATTAAAAATTGAGTTTCGGCAACCAGTGCCGGCAGTAACTTCGCTAATCGCATTTGGTGTATAACTGGAGGGTCGGATATAACTTATCCATGGGTGTTTAATGTGCATCAAGACCCTTCCAGATGTTCTTTGAAAAAGTAGTCTTGCAGGTACTTCGTAGATGGAGAACGGTACCCTCGGTAGTCGTTCTTCTTTACTGCCATCACTTTCACTGGAATTTTCGATTAAATCAATCGCTAAACAGCCAACAGCTGATTAGCAACGGCCATTTTTTAATTTCGGAACGGAACTTGTTTTCTTTGTTCGATGAGTGGCATTATTAACTTTCTCCCGTCTTCTATTTCTCATATTGTTCTCTGTTAGCAAATTACCTTTCTCCACGCTTTCCACTCTTTTTGTGGCCCGATGGTGCTATTAAGCCTTCCTCAATTAGCTTCCATAAAGCTTCATATCTTTTTTGAAGAAGCTTGCGGAGAATTTTCCAGAAATTAATTTTGGGTGAGTCCGCATAAACTCGACTAGAATTTCTTTCTGTTCCTCCGTTACTTTCATGATTGATTATAAATTTTCAGAAATCGTGAAAAATGAAAGAGGAGTCGTCATTGTCATTGGGCGCAGGCAGAGGAGGCGGCTGTTACGGTGCGGATCGGGTCTTCCACCAGGTCTCCGTAAAGGCAACACAGCGCCTTCAACAAAAGCATTTGTATACCTTAACATCATTGGTCCCATCCCCAGTGTTGTTTTGCAGCTGAGCATCTTTCTTGTGTTGGAAAACAAAAGTTTGAGGCCAAGTGTATATATTTACATTATAATTGTCAATAAGAAAATGTACACTATTTACAAAATTAAAAAATATTTACAACTATTGGGGAGTCAAATGAATCATCAATTTTTTGAACAAATTCCGCTGTGAAAATGGCTTCGGCAGGTAATAAATTTGTTAATGTTACAAATGTTTCAATGGCACTAACCACTGAACTGCTAAGTTGAGCAGCAGCTACCTTCATCTTCATGTAGGAACCTGTGAAATTGAAATTCTCCCTTTAATTTTGGCAATGTTTATAAAAAATTTTTTGTTGTTCAAAGTTAAAGACAGTCAATATATGTTCGAATTTGGCAAATTTGTGAGGAGCAAATTGAAGTTTGCACTTTAGCAGAGAGCATTCCGCGTATTTTTGAGGCAAAAATTGTCACAATCTGCCGCTTATTAACAAAGAAACAAAGCAGACTCTGCAGAGAACCTTTTTCAGCACAGTTGATTCAATGCAGAACAGTTGGTAGTAGGTTGATCACAAACTGTGCACCATACATTGAATCCAATTTCTTGAAGTTGTGAAATTATTTCTTTGCTGTCACAGTATTCGCGCTGAAGTAATAAGCTCTTTCCATGGCTTTCTGAGTCCGCGAGCCATAAAAACTAGTGCAGGGTTGACTGGTTTATTAGAGCGTCCTGACGAACCCATATCTTCAAAACCACTTATATCCTATTTGATTTCATAGTGAAATCCCGAAATAAGTGACATTTCATCAAAAAGCAATGCATGTTTCATTTTTTAACTTGTCTTTTTAAATGTTCCAAAACGCTAGGGTTAATGCCAGTGTCAAATGGAATTTTTGCTAAAAGGGCTTTCAGAGTAAGAGAAGAAGATAACTGAAAATATACAATCGAGGACTCTTCTTTATAAACAGTCAGTCGGTTTTTTGGCGGCATTTCGTAACTGAGAATTTATAAATTCGTTGGTTACAAAATTTAAATTGTCATCCATAAATTCAAACTTTCCGGCGTTGTATAAATTTTTCATGCCGCCGGCCGTAATCGACGGTTTTGCATGATTCAAAATCCGCCGGGAATGTTTAATTCCGTGAAAAATTTCGTGGATTACACGTCCAGAAAATGTTTTGCGAGTGCTCGTGTTGGTCCGCCGCGACTAGGCGCCTTGGCTACGCAATACCACTCACACTCGCAAAATATCATTTTCTGGACTAACTATTGCAAGACTTTCACTTTATCCTTCTCCTTTTTTATCATTTTGCTCAGTTTGTACAATTATTTGTTCTGAGTCTTGCGATGGAGTTCCAATATCGTCTTTTTCAGAGGTGTTAGATCCTCGGAAAGCCCAAGTTCAGCTAAAATTCCAGCCTTATCTTACAGCACTATTTACATTTGGATCTTTTCATTTTTTTCTTATGTCCCTCGGATACTTCGGAAAACTCCATATCCCTGCAATATTTGTTGATTAGAAAAGTGGTACACTTATCTAAAATTAAATTAAAACAATTGTGTTCCGTGCAATGTACTCGCCCAAAATCTAACTTTTGTTTAAAAGAACTTTTTCAAAAGATTCCAGATTTCTCTGAAAACCGCACTTATCAAGAAATTCATATAAACAGTGATGTATATTTTAAACAAACCCTATTAATGGTTACTAGCATATGTCAGCCTTTGAGAGTTGTCCACTTCTTTAAAAGTTGTCAGAAGATGACGTGGAGTTGCATCTTTGGAAAATAAAATGTTCCTGCAATTATCACAATCAGGAGTGTCAATATTCTTCAACACCCAGCCTGCACATTCAACAGGAAGATCTTCAAATTTTCATCTGCGATAATTCCTCCTGCGTCTCCGTCGAAGTATCCTCTGAAAATTTCAACAAAGTGACCAAATCATCCAACGGCGTGTGATTGTCCTCTTCGCAGTTTCTGTCGACACCTGTTGGTGAAACCAAGCTGTTAACAACAGTTTTTAACGCTGCTATAAACTAGTGACAAGTGGGGTTGGTGTTGTTGACGGATGCTGGAAAATAAGTTCTCCAATGGATCTTGATTGAATGAACGTAGATTCACATCTTTGAGTGGGTCCCACAGAAAAATAATTGATCGTTGTCTGCCAACCTTGAACAAATGAGTACCGATTCGAAAGATCGGCATCGGTCTCCAAATCAATTAATTTCCAGTTGTTCAAAACCCTCAATAATTTTGTCCAAGAGTCCAAATGAGGTGAATTTCGCGACAAAGCACATCTAAAGCGTTTATGATCAACCGGCTTGCTATTTGCACTCTTCAAGGAATCAAGAAAATTGTAAACTTTCTGAACAAATTCCGCCGTGAAAATGGCCTCGGCAGGCAGTACACCCAAGGTGGTCAACGTTTCAATAGGACTAGCCGTGGAGATGCTCAGTTGATCTGCAGCAACACTCATTTTCATATAGGAATCGTTTTTCAGATTGAAATGAGGTTTTTTTTTCATTTCGGCAAAGATTTGAATGTTTTTCAATATTGTATTGCGCGTATTCTTTAAAATATATGGAAAATTGTCACAATTGGTTTATCCTACAAAAGAAAAAAAATATATGAACTTTGGCGGGGATGACGCTGATCACAAAGTTCTCTCAAAGCTGCGCAATTAGTTGGCCCTTGATCACAAACAAAGGCCAAGACGTTTAATCCGATATCTTGAAGTTGTGAAATTATTTCCTTTTTTCGAAGTGAAATAATAGGCAATTACTTGTTCTCACTGCTTCCTGACTCCAGGAACCATAAAAACAAGTACATGGTTGCCTTGTTTGTTCGTCCTAAATGACAAACATCTTCAAACCAAGTAAGTTTAGAATATTTGGATGTATTTACAAAAAGAAAACAACAATAATAAAAAATTATACAAAACAAACACACTATGCTATCCTATTTTAACTTAAAATTAAAGCACTACACAAATTTGAAAAGGAAGATACAAACTAAGCGACCTATTCTAAACTGATATCTAATTTCTGACTTATTTCTCTTCAACCGTTAATTTGCTTAATTGCGTTGTCCCTTTTCAATAGTGTAACTTTCTCCCGTCTTTTCATTTCCATGATATGCATCAACTCTTTGTCATATTTAGCTTTCTCAGCTAATTTTCTCTTGGTCAACGTTTCCATAGCACTAGCCATGGAGATGCTCAGTTGACCTGTAGCAACCTTCATTTTCATATAGGGTTCGTTTTTCAGATTGAAATGAGGTTTTTTCATTTCGGTAAAGATTTGAATGTTTTTGCTGGTCAAAATCAAAGACAGGCTCAATGTGGTGGAATTTGGCCCGTTTATGAGGAACAAATTGAATTTTGTATTTCAATAATGCATTACGCGTATTCTTTAAAAGATGTGGAACATGGAAAATAGCCACAATTTGTTTATCCTTACAAAGGAAAAAAATATAGGAAGTTTGGCGGGGATGACGCTGATCACAAAGTTCTCTCAAAGCTGCGCAATTAGTTGGCCCTTGATCACAAGCAAAGGCCAAGACGTTTAATCCGATATCTTGAAGTTGTGAAATTATTTCCTTTTTTCGAAGTGAAATAATAGGCAATTACTTGTTCCCATTCCTTCCTGACTCCAGGAACCATAAAAACAAGTACCTTGTTGCCTTGTGTGTTCGTCCTAAATGACAAACATCTTCAAACCCACTCATAATGAAAACCTTGACAAAGTGAAATTTTATCAAATGATAAAGTACAATTACGGTCGGCATGATTCATTTTACTGACTTGACTTTTTCAGGTGTTCCAAAACTACGCTATTGACGAAACGAAATTTTTAGCCAAAATTGCTTTGAGACATCTGGATGAAGGTAATTGAAAATAAACTTGCAAATATGTATACAATCGTGGACTTCTTTTGTACAAAGATAAAGCAAAGACTTTATCCTGTCCAGTCTACCTTCGTGCGGAAGTTGAGAATTGATAATTTAGTAACAAAGTTTAAATTTTCATCAAAAATTCAAATTTCCTGCTAAAACCCCTCCTTTTCTAAGTTTTGACTTGTTATTGCGATCTGCTTTATACATCGCTGATTTCCGAGGTGTTAATTCATTCCCTCTCAAACCAATTATAGTCAAAATACTGCCCTTGCTGTTGCCCTCCAAAAACATTTCTGGGGTATTTTCTGATGGTAGCTCTACTTTTTCCGCATCTTCTTCACATAATCAATTACTACGAGTATCACGGGGCTGTACTTCTGTTTGTCACCCGGGATATCCTATAATTCATCGAAGTATGACGGATTACTACTGGATAGTCCCTCGCAACCCTCACGGAAAAAAGAGCACCTATCTACAGTGGTGTGGCTGGCGGTGTCGTCTATTCTGCTCTCATGTGCAAAGTCCTTGTGAGTGTAATCTCGAGACCACCGGTACATTAGTAATTATTAATTAAATTTGTTGCAGTGTCAAATGACTGCCAGTGAAAAAAAAAATTCTTCCTGATGCTGTTGCACTCCTTGCGTTTCCACCCATCAGAAGTTTGTGGTGTTTTTATAAAGTACATTTGTACTTGACACTGCCCACATGAAATTGAACATACCTAGTTCAAAAACAGAAGCTGGACAGCAACATTTAGCACAGTTCAATAACTAAAAACGCCTGTTCGTGACTAGGACTGTAATGAGGTGCTGGTATTTGTTATTTTGTGTAAATTGTTCGAACGACCTGATGATTAAAACTCAATGTTTTAATTTTAACAATATATATTCCAACAACAATGAAAGTGGACCGAACTGTCCGGTGGTTAATACAGAAGTCTTTGTCTTTGAATGTTTATCTAGCGAGGTAAGCTACCTGGAGGGTAGTGCCCACCCTTGACGGACCAAACTACCTGCAGATGCACCAACAACGCCCAATTTGAACACAGAAAAATACACCGTACTTCTGCACTACCCTGCAGTCAAGACCAAAGTGTCTCCAAAAAAAAAACATGGCCGTTCATCCCCTGTCGACTTTCACCCCCGCCCCAAGTGGTCGCTGATGGTACCGACATCGGTACTACCATAGCTTTTATTGGCGGTTATTCGAATTCAAAAGCGGATATCTCAGTACTAATAACATATTGTCAGAAACATCAAGGTAAAGTTCAGTTCTTTGATGTTGTCTAATTTACAAAGATTTTATACAGCACACAATTGATCTAGCATCTTTTACGTTCAGAGAGTTAATTTTAAAAACTGACAATTTTTATTTTGAGTGAGAATTCGAAAGGCTGATACACAATGGGCAAATTTTGGATGTCCCAGCTTTTAATATTCACCGATAGTACCTAATTAATAATTATTTTTGTTCGACACTGTCAGAATTTGAGAATTTCTTCCCGTGTGAATGGATTTTCATAAATGTCACAACTTGTCAAAACGAAACGTCAAGCTAATTTTAAAGATTTTAAGCGATTTGGAGCTTTTAATGGGCTCGTCGAAGAAAAAACGTTGTATTTACCTCGTTCGTATGTAAATTGGACTTTTTTGGCACTCGTGGGCGTTTTAAACGCTCGTTTCACTCGCGTGAAACCCAAACAAAGCCCAATTTACACACGAACTCATTAAATAAACTACTAATTATGTAAGACGAGTTTCCTTTTTTGTAAATTTCTCCAAAGGGCAGCGAAGTGGTTCACTCATTTATCAAAAAAGCGCTTCGTTGATTTCGGACACAGGCGCTCGCCTTGGTCGGCGCGGCACTGCAAATAATACTATTTATGTATTGCACATTTTCAAATTTATTACCGACTAATGCATTTTATTAATTTTTACTGCCCATTATAGTCACAATAGTGAACATAGAAATACTGGCCAAATAGTTCTTCTACTGCTACAAAATTCCATTTTTACTTATTAAATTTTATAAATTTACTGAGTCTTTTACAATATATTACTGACTGTTTGTAATATTATGAATTAAATACTGTCCAGTTTATGACAACCCCATGTTTATTTGCAACAAAAGTAATATTTGCCTTATTTATGTGTTTCATTAAAATTGCCCTTTCAGCGTAAGAGGGGGTTCTTGGCGATAAACTGGAAGTCCTTCCGGTACTCCTCGGTAGCGTACGACACGGTACTTCTCGATACGAAAATGAAGCGATACGATACGATACTGGATCGAACTATCCAACTGGATTGTTAATTGTTTTGTTTTACTTTTCCATAAATTGTTAGTTGCAATATATTTCCACCTTTTTATCAGCAGAATGTCATTTGCCGTTACATTTGGCTGTTGCTCTACATACAGTAAAGCTTTTGTTAAAGCATCTACAACGCATCCCTATAGGAAATTTTAACTTCTTTGTCAGCACTATCATGGTCTAGTTCATCAATGGGTTGTTGGTTACAACTTGTTTCTTCGAGTAGTTGAAGTATTTCTTCATTTGAAAGTTGCTCATCTTCTGTACTATCGCTTTTAATCCATTGTTCTATGTCTTCTGGTACAATGTTCTGCAGCTCTGTAATTTGTGTAGTAGATAATAATAGAACGAATGAAACCAATATTTTAACATCTTGTGTTGAAAATCAAAATAAAAGTTTTGAGGTTAGAATTCAACGATCTCATTTAATTAGTTTTTTATTTATTTTACAACAAACAAGACTTATTTGTGAAAATTATAATTTATAGTGCAATTATTGCAAGTCATGCTGCTGGATCCGTGTTGGATGTTAACATTCCTACTGGAATGTCAATTGCTTTGTTGACTAATGACGATGAAACCAAAGATATTGGATCAATAACTCCATCTGATGTCTGAACGACCTTCAACCTCTTCAGCACCACGTTTGCCGTCAAGCGTTTAGGTCGGCAGGATTCCGCGCAATAGCTAGTCCTCGAAATGGTTCTTTGCAAACATTCGGACTTTTTCAAAGGTCTATTTTTTTACGGGATAGCGGTGTGATTCGCTACAACAGCATCAAGAAAAGAAAGTTAGGGATTCTTTTGACATTTGCAGTAAATAAACATAGTTTTTGCCTTTACAACAACATAAAAACAATTTAAGAAAGGTTTGGAGTGATTCCGGAAACTTTCCAATTCACCCTCGTGGCATGGCGCAGCGAGATTGGTAAGGGCAAACGCCCTGCACATGATTGTACAGTGTGTATACAGAACCAATCCCAAGTGTCATCAATTTCAAAAATGTTGTGTTGCATTGCCTTTGCCTACCCAAGATAATTGCAACATTTCTTAGAAAAATGTACTGCATTTGTATAATGCGCTTAGACTGCCTTTTGTAGTCACTTTGACACCTGCGTGTTGTTGGGTCTTGACGGTGGACTCAGCTTGACTGTCCACTTGCAACGTCCGTTTAGAGGTCTTAGTATCCACGGAACAGAATACTGCTCAATTACTTTTCCTCAACTTCAGTGAGACCTGTTGAAGAACTGGGCAGTTCATAGTTGTTGTCACTAACCCAATGGCCTTCTTGTGACCAGAGGCCTCTAACATACTAGAATGGTACACGTTGTTTTTTTCGGTGGCCCAAACAAGTTCAATGAGATTCAAATCCAGATGGTAGGGCGGAAGTCGCGAAACGGTATATATTTGTGTAAGGTTTGATTATGGTGGGATCATAATACATATTATCAAAGATAGTATTTTCTTTAGATTCCAATAACTATCGGGTTTACCCTACCATAATTAGGTTATTGATGTCATGTCACCCCTTGCATGCACAATAGTTAATCTAGGTCCCTTTGAAATATTTCTCAATAAACCTTTTGTTGAGTCACGCGTCCAGTTTTTGAAAGAAATATGAAGATATGTATCAAGGAACACAAAATTGGCCGCTCTTGGCTACGAAAATATTTGATTTTGTTTAAATACTTAATCCTTGGGGTTCTACGATTCAGAGAGGTAAGTATAACAATTACTTTATCAGCAAGGGGGACCCCAGAGTGCACGCAAACGTTTCCCTGAGCGCTTTGCATCAAAATTAAAGTCTTTCGTTCCGTATGAGAAGAGACCCTTTAATAATTTTCTACGGTCGTCAATTTTGATATATTTTTCCTTTCCATAAAAATTCAAAAGCGCTGGGGGGTCTGCTGTTATGGCGAAAAATAGCTTTTGCTTTAATTCTGGATGGCCCGTTTTGAAACTCCATCATGAGATTCTCCTCGATGTAAAGGAGAATTTTGCCGGAAGCTTGGCGCTGTCCAGAATATAGCTGTGAACCTTTAAAGCATCCTGGCCAATGAGTTGCTCGATGTCTTAAATAAATTTATTGTGGTGGACCCTTAAATCCTTGTACAACTCATTAGCCCTATTTTCCGCCCTTGTATCCTTTCCGTATGAGAAGAGACCCTTTAATAATTTTCTACAGTCGTTAATATATTTTTCCTTTCCATAAAAATTCAAAAGCGCTGGGTCTGCTGTTATGGCGAAAAATAGCTTTTGCTTGAATTCTGGATGTTGCTTATTTTTCGAGTCAAGGTGCTCACAGTCTACATTTTTAACAGGTTGGGGAAAAATTTATTCTTGCATTATACTAATACAGGGTGTAATTGAAGTGTTTAAAACTCCATGTGGCCACCAGGCTGTTAACTTTAAGTTTTATATCAAGGTTTCGCCAATTTATCAGTGGCTCTAAAACTTTTCTTTCAAAATTTTAACCTGAATTACAGAACAGAATTTTTGCCCACTTTTCAAAATTATTCCAGTTCATGTCATCATGGTAATCTCCTGATTCGACACCAAGATGGAAGTAAAAGGAGGCCACCATGATCAAAACCCTCTTCATTTCCAGCATGAACCATTATTAACCTACGACCCTTGGCAACTGATTTCTTTACACGTTTGCCACTTCCATCAGTCCAAGAGTGATTTTGTAAATGTGTAGTGTGGACATAGCTCTCATTTGTATAGAAAATTGGTCTTCGTCTCTATATTTCAAAACCTGCTTCAGGTACTTCTTTCAACTTACACTAATTCGTGTTGTTTCTTATGTGGTCGCTTCTTTCTTGGAGTGGATATCCCAGTGGACGCTATAACTCGTTGTTTGTAATTGACGATTGGAATAGTCAACTGCTGATGGTCTCTAACTCAATCTGATTCGTATTACATAAATGCGATAATTTTGCGAGCTTGACTGTGTAAAACTTTCCCACGCTGGTCAAAAGTTTAATGTGAAGCAATTCCAATCAACTGCTAAAAAAAAACCTGTTAAACTGCAAAAGTCCGGTAGTATTAGTTAAGTTTTCATTTCATTTGCAAGTCAATTGTTATTGAAAGTGAGGTTATGAAATTAATTTTCCCTTTAATTTTTTTTGTACTTACGAAAACACCGTAAAGTTATCTTCAGTTGTCTCGAGAAAGACAGATTTAAAGCCTTGGGTGAACTTGGTAAGCGTAAAAAAGTACTTCAACATGTAAACAACTCTCTGACAAATTTCCCCTCTTTTCCAGCGACTGCAAAATTCGTTTTACGTGACCATCCCTTTACACTTTACGATAACTCTAAAACCATAGCACCATTCACAAAACCTGGGTCATCTCCAGCATGTAGGATAATAAGGCGTTGTCCTTTTGCTACTGGTGCCTTTAGGCACTTATTCCTGTCGTCGTCCCAGGATTGAGGATGTTTTGAATTTGGCGTCATTATAATTTATTTTTATGTTGGTAGTACCGGATGAGATCTGATGGACAGGAGTTGGCCAGTGGCGTCTCCAATCGGGGATGGTCAATATAATAATTTTAAAAAACCTATCTTAACTCAGATTTCATTTTCACATTATAATAATCACAATAACATAATATAATAGCATTTATGTTGAATTTTTTTCTGGATTCTCTCTAATTTTATTGTATTGAACTTTCTAAATTCCACTGATTCCACAAAATTGTTCATTTCTCTTACCTGAATGTGTGCTTTTACTGTTATTCTGTGCTGATAATTATTTGCATTTGCAGTGGTTTTTATTTGAAGTTCTTTTCCACAGCTTCTCTTTAACAAGTTCCTCTATCACATGTAACAATTTTTCAAAATATCAATGCAGAATTAATATAATTACTAAAACATAGCCTTACCTAATATTTCGATTTCCATTCATTTTATGCCACAATAGACGGCAGGAGATTAAAAAAAAAACTTTGGACATACGCCCGTTGATGAAATAGAATGGTTTAAGTGTGATGAATATGAATATAAAACTAAACAAAAACGCGTAAAATTGTAAGACATTGTAAGTTTCCTGGTTCCATTTATTAAACTCTTGTTGATTACCAAAATGTTTTTGGATTCTCTCTAATTTTATTTTATTGAACTTAACCAAATTCCACTGATTCCACAAAATGAGTGCATTCACTGTTATCCTGTGCTGATTGTTATTTGCATTGCTCTTTATTGGAAGTTCTTTTCCACATCTTCTATTAAATGTTTTCCATGTAATTCTTTATTTAATAAATTATTTCCCGCCGTTTGACACGAATGACATTTGTTAATGTTTAATCGGGACATAATTGAACTTGTTTGTTTTCAGCAATGTTTTCAGTTTTAGACCATCATTTGTTTTCGAGATACAAAGCTAACTAGAATTTTTTTAAATGGCAACAGGGTTTAATTTTATGATTTTTTAAAAGAGTTTTTTTTTCTGAATTCAACGATGTATCACATGTAATAATAGACCTTGAATTTGTTACATATAGTTATGATTATCTTTGAGCTTTACTTTATTATTTTCAATGTAACAGTAATCAATTATTTTCTTTTTTACTGCATCTTCTACTTCCATATTTCGGGCAGCGTATGGACATGTTATTTCTTGGTCGATAAGACCATCTGGAGAAAGGCAGCCAAAAATTTATGTTATGGGTCAATCAATCCCACATTCTTCAACATGTAAACTGTAGAGCCGTTGTTTCATGAACAATGCCATGTTGCGCTTACATTTTTCACCGTCGATGCAGTCCAAGTAGTTGGTCAAAGCTTGCAAGTTTTTCCAAAATTGCTAAAGGTTAATCGATACACCCATTCTTGAAGCCATTTTGGATTTAAACATTGTCCCCGAGTATTTTGTTCAATTTCTTCGCAATTGGCATTTTCAATATTAATCAAAAACTCATTTTTAATTTCAAATTCATCTGCACTTAAATCTTCAACTGTTGGTGTACCGTAATCGCTATCAGCTTGATAAATAATTTTCCGTTTGCGTAAACATTTTTTTCTTCAAACGTCCGTAAAATATGACATTGCATTGCTGCTAAAGTGTCACTTCATTGTTATGCCATTTAACGAGCTGACCAGCGTCCGTGAAATTATTATCTCCGCTGAGGAGCGTCCGTGAAGTTATTATCTCCGCTGAAGGCGTCCGTAAAGTTATTATCTCCGCTGATGAGCGGCTGTAAAGTGAACTAGCTAAAATAAACTGGATGCATTATTAGCCAATCTTGTTAAAATGTCTATTCAAATCTGAGAAGACCTCACTATTTTTAAAATCTATCCTTTGTCCGTGGTCAATACCCTAATAAATTACGTGGGTTGGTTCGTTTTCCTGGAGATGATTCTCCAGATCTTGGTTATCGAGAGCGAGGGGCAGAGGGTGGCTATCTCCTCTGGGGAGATATCTTGGGGTACGTTTCGAATTACGACCGAGAAAGTGGTTTGTTTGTCCACTCGTAAGGTCAAATTGTTGCCAAACTAAATCTTAGTCCGCATCCGTCAGGTGCATCAACGTTATCACCTTTTGAACTTGAAAAACCTGAAGTGGACGCGGAAGGTTCATTGTGTTGCCGTTCTTTATTTATTAAATATATCATTTCGTCCTCAAATTTTGTTTTTTTTTTTTTTTTGTAAAGCGCTTTCAAAACTAAATGCTCTCTCTATAAATCTAGGATCCAGAAAGGCAGTTTTTGCCATAGTTTCGTTAAATTCAAGGTTCACAAATCTTTTTGCAATTTCAACATTTTATGTATTACTATCGGGCCTTCAAATAAATATATATTTAGAGTAGGCGTAGGCGACATTCTAATTCTGTTGACAGCGTAAAGATAATTTTTGTAGGTAACCAATTATTCTCAGGAGTTACACAGGTTGCATAGTAAGCTTTTTTTCAATTTCATATTGTCATATTCCGTAGAGGGTGAAATAGGGAGAATGCACTACAAAAATTAAAAATATTTTCTAACCTAATTTTATTTCGTTAAATGTCAGATGTTTTTTGTGTCATTTCCCACGCTGGAAAAATGTTGCAAACAACTGAATTTCCATAGGTTGCTCTAAATATAAATTTATTTGAAGGCCCGTTATTTGGGCTGGTAAAGTAGTAGAATTATCTTTAAGATTATCTAACACAAATTTCAATTCGTTAACAATATTCAGAACTTTTTCAAGAAACCATGTTTGCAAGTTTTTACTGGAAGCGGCGGACCAAGGGTGGATCCTTCAGAAAGTTGTACTGATGATGGGTATTTTCGGTGGCTGTCGTGATGAATTATGTAAAATGATGAATTGTTATGGTTATTATCGGTATGTAATTATTTTCAATATAGAAATTCTTTTTCATAAAATAGAATTTCAATTATGCGTGAGCGAAAGTGAAACCTTTACCCACTGGCAACCATGGATACAGACCCACTTCCTAGGGAGGTATCGAACAAAATGATTATGATAAAAAACAATAAAGAGGGTTTTCCACATCACCCCATACATGCGTTGGCTCTTGTGGGGTCTCGCCAATAGCCCTATCTCTGTGTGTTTTATAAGTTTAACTATTAAATTTAATTAAGTAATTTTCTTTTTGGTGGCTCTTTATTTTGGGTGCTAATTTGGTCGTTGATTAATTGTGAATAATTATTAAGAAATATATTGGCAAGGATATGACTATTTCAATGTCAATATCAACTTAATGTTTTTTACATAAAATACATTTGTCATTAATTTCTTCTACATATTTTTCCAATTTTAACATAGTCAACTTCCGTAAAATGATCCTTTGTTTACCGCTTCTTAGAAATTTAGTTTCATATTTATCAGAAATAAGCTCACTAAATACCTATCTGATGTGCCTTAGTAAAAGTTTCAAAGAATAATTCAGAGGGTTATTTTTTAGAGCATCTATTGTTAATTTTTTTAAATATTCACCAACATTTGCAGAGTCAAATAAACGTGTGACTAGATGTTTTACTGGAAAATAAATTTTGTTTGCAAATATTACAAGTCGGAATATCAATTTTTTTCACTTCCTCTAGAGAGAGGAGAACCGAAGTCTTTAGTCTTTAGAGCAGCAACAAACTGATGCCACAAACACCATCTGTCTAATGGGCCAATTTCAAGTGCATATTCAGTTGCAGTTGTTGTACAAAAAAAAAACAAATAATTAATAATTTTCATTTATTAACCATTAAAATAACAAAACAGCAACAATATATTTTTAATTTATATCTAATTTTTTTCTTTTCAGTTCTATGGCCTCTTGTAATAATTCTAATTTTAATTTTTTTAAATTTATTAACTCGTCCAAACGACTGTTCAGGTCGGACCGCGTTTGTCGCATTTCAGAAACCAACTCTCCTAAGATTTGGTTGGTTTCTCTCTGCAAGGATGTACCGGGTGATCAAAAAGGACTGTTTAAGTTGGCAGTACAATTAAGAAAATTTTATATTTTGGTTATTTATAACACTGCTATCGGGTATGTTTTGTTGGTTTATTTGACAAATATCTGATGTAGGTATAGCATTAACAACGACAAGCCATCAACAACCGAAAGTTACTCCTGTTATACGATTTAAAATACAATTCAGTGTTACCAACTTAAACAGTCCTATTTGATCACCCCGTATAAATATAATAATTTGTCTGACGTTTTACGGAGTTCAAGTCCTAGACTCATCTTTCCCCAATCTGACTGGCAGGCACCTACGCATGAAATGGTAGGGCTGTGTGACAGACTTGTCAAGTATCGAGTTACCGTACCCCCTAGCTGGTCGGCCTCCAGTTGCGAACCCAGCAGGTCGAGAGTACGGTAGGGGGGTTGTTTGAGAAAACAAATCGCGAGAAGAAAAGGGGGCTGCAGAAGGCGTCGTCGGAATGCTCCCGCTTATGCGTTACAACGAGGGGAAAAACTGCAGAAAAAACCCCTCGTCGGAGCCGAAGAAGAATGGGGGAAACGCTCAAGAAAATAATTATAGACGAGACTATAAAAATAAACCCGGTTTGCTTACACTTTTACCTGGTCCTTGGAGCTGGAGATGGCCCTGGTGTGTGATCTGAAACATACTCGTGAGAGTTCAATTAATAATTTGTTTACAAGAGGCTACGCGTTACTGCGGAGTTCTGAAACAAAAGCAACAGACAAAACAACGCGGGGGACAGGAAGTGGTGGTTGCACTTCAGTCCTGTCGGAGGAGCAGACACTTCGGCCGTTTGTGGCGGAGTGGCAGGTGCTCGTCGTAATCGACGGCGTCGCGTACAAGAGGGTTCTCAAAGAATTTCTCCGCTACATCTAGCAGGAAATCTTTGATGAGAGGAAGATCTGCCTCCCGATGGAGTTGCGAATTCCTGACGAACCAGGACGCATTAAAAGCTGCCCGGAGAAATTTATTCTGCACGACTTGCAGTTTGTGGAGTTGCGTGTTAGACCAACACCACCGAAAATCAAGGCCTGATGACGTGAAGTATGAGTCATCACGAGTAGTCATGATGTCGTTTAGCGCATATAGGCAAGGCAGACTGAGCGGGTTAGTTCAAATCATCGAACAAACGCCAAACTTGAAAAATAGTTTATTACTTCATATATTGATTAAACATAATAACAATTAAGGTGTTGACCGAAAAAGGGCCCATAAGCAAAATTATGGTCAAGAATAAAAGAACGCATCACTTGTATTTTAGGCTAGTGTTAAGAACGGTGTTTGCAACAAATTTTTATTGAGATAGTCCATACATTAAGTAGGTTTGACTCTTTTACATTGAGGCATATTTTTTCTTACAATAACATCATTTTTGTTTCGAACATAATTATTTAAAAGAGTATTTACACTACAACTTACTATATGCTTAAATATTAGAGTTTTATTATGTTTAGAACATTGATGTCCAAGAAAAATATCCTGATTTTCCAAAATGGGTAAACCCAGCTTTGCTATTACGTTCTTATGCTGGTTTAAAGCCAAAAAATCTTTTTCATATTCCCCCGATATTAATTTTGTTACAATAATATAAATTATTGAAAAGCAGCGTACTACATCGTAACTGGGATATTGTAAACCCCCTCTATTTTTGGCAGTAATGAAAGACGTTGGTATTTCATTACTTTCCTCAAAAACAAGATCATCTTTCTTAGAAACGAAAAACGTTTCACAGTACTGACATTTTATTTTTTTATTGCATGCAAATGAACAATAACCAGCTATGAACGTTATTATTGGCCACATATGTATGGATTCAATATCATCATCATCAACTGTTATTTCAACAATTTTTGGCGGCAAATCAAAATCAATGTCGTAGTCGAGGACATCAGAGTCTGGAATATTTAGTACATCAGCAATTATTTCTTTCAACTTTCCAGGGTCTAAATTTATGGAACCGTAAATCGAAGACTTTAAAATTAAAGGCAACACGCTCTGCATTCGGAGTTTTGCTTCTGATTCAAATATTTGCCTCAGAGACACATGATATTGAGCTCCTGCCAACTGCCTGTATTTTCCAAAGCGGTCTTCCAAATTGTCGGTCTGAATTTTACCCGGAAGAAAATAAGCATTTCCCTTTTCTCTAATCCAATAATCAGAAAATTTTATTAAACCCTCTGTGGTAAATTTGAGAGCGCAGAAGGTTTCTGACGTTAATTTACCACGATTTTTAGCAGGCAATATTAAACTATTCCAACTCTGCAACCAACTTAAAAAAGTGTTCAAAAATTCTAAAATATTGTGTGAGTCAGCAGTAATCGGTTCTTGAAAAGGATTCCGGAGCCTTACGCCTTTAAATGGGGTTTTAACATTTACAATATCCCACCATTTACATATAATTTCTATAAAAGCACTTGTATCCTTCCAAGATGTAAAATTTTTTTTTGGCCCTAATTCTGATAATGCCGCCACATTATTAGAGTTAAAAACTTTCAACGCTAATTTGACATTTTGTCGCTCGATGGATGTTGGATAGAGTGCTTTAAGGGTTAAACCAAATCCATATTTTATGAGGCTGTTTTTTTCAAGTGCATGCATCTCTTTCAGAGCACTAAAAGATGCAATTAATTGTTGAGTGTGATCTGCAAAATCAGGACAAATCATTTCTTGATTTTTCTCATTGATCCAATTATTTCTTATGCACTTAATAATGTGAACTGAATCAAACCAAAAAAACATGGGTTTAGTGCTGTCGTTTGGATGCGGATATACATTTATAAGTTGAGGAGGATCAGAAAACAAAGACATACATTTCCTGTTTATAGAATGATTATCAGTTACTACTCCCATCACTTCAAAGCCAATATTTTCTAAACCTATGATAATTGCTTTCAAAAATGAATGTAAAATGTTTGCATTAATTTTTCTTACAGGTAAAATGTGGACAACGTCTTTATATAGAGATTTCAGACTATTAATCATAAAGACAAATGCGCTTGAAGCATTTTCTGTACCATCAAAAGCAGCTCCAACAATTTCGCCCCCTTTATAGTCTAAGTCAGGTTTTAGATGAACTTCATCCATAAGCAAAATTACACTTTTATCTTCTGCATTCAAAATATTAAATTTGGAAGTGATATATCGCAACAAATTGTTTTGTTCAATAACAGGATTAGTTTGCAAAGTGTTTGTATATGACTTGATAACAGAACGACAAGGAAGTCGCAAGTAATCAGAATTTCTAAAAAAATTATATGCATGAGGAGAAATTGAGCGAAATAAACTACAAAACACTAAAAAATCCGCTGAATAACGCGTTTGATTTTTGCATATGTTTAGAAAAGAAATTTGCTGCTTAAAAAAGTTAATATTGCTTTCATCATGTGGTAAATGTTCTCTCAATAGATCTAAGTACGTCAAAATAATTAAAATTAGTTCCTGCGCTGAGCTTTTCTGACTAAATTCTTTGTTGAAAAATTGTTCATGACAACTTTCAATTAAATTATCAATTTCATTTAAATTATTTACCTTCTTGGGAATGCTTTTTCCACGAACAAACTTAATTTGTACATTATTGTGGTAAACAAGAACATTCAAATCGCTGGTTATTTTTACACAACATACTATTGTAGGATTAGGATCATCTTTAAGTAAAAGTATAACAGTACATGACTCTTTTACAATTACCGACCAACCTAATTTGACCGCATGATTTTTCAGCTTCATTTTTAATTCATTAAAACATTGGAAAGATTTCGCTTGCTCATAATTTATATGTGTTTCCAAGCTTGCAGCAATAGCATTGCTGAGATTTTCAGAATCTAAACGAGCCCTTTTCGTACTGGGAGCCTCTCTTCGAGGCGGGTCGTTCTGCACAGCCGATGATGATGGGCTATTGAGGACGTGAACAGGCACAGCACCTAAAGATTTTTTTATTTAAACTAAATACTTATATAACACTAAAAAAATACCAGGTGCAGGTCGAGGATATTTAAGGGGAGCCTTCAAAATCGTTCCTGTTTTTTCGTCATGCATGGTTGTGAACCGAAGAATGTCCTGCTCATGAAAATGCAGTTCACACACCTGTAAGTGTGTATTTAACTCACGATATGTTACACAAAAAAATTTGTTCTTACCTTTGAAGATGCAGTTGGGACAAAACTTTTACCATTTTCTCCTTGCCTTTTAATCGCTTGCACCCATCGGGCCTTCAGGTCTTTGTCTTTTGGAAAATTAAAGAGGCTAACTTTAGGGCCGCCAGGGTAATTTCCCCTACAGTTGGGCGCACAACACCGAAACGGCATGATATATGAAGATATAAATCACATATAAGTGAAGATGAACTTTATTAAATCACCGCTTGGGTTTAAAATCACCACGAGATCACCGTTTTGCTCATTTGCTTTGCCAGCTTTACTCAATGTTCTGCGCACGCTGTTATGACTACTTGTGCTGACGTCACAGACTGCCTTCTTTTTCGCCATCTGGCCTTATTTCTCGGTGGTGTTGGTTAGACACGTTTCCCCACACCACGAAGCCGTACGTCATGGCGGGTCTGACAATCTGTCGGTAGATTGTGATTTTGTTCTTGATGGACAACTTGCTTCGCCTACAAACCAGCGAATTAAGTTGTCCACGAACGATGAGAGCGCGAGTTTTCGCGTGCTCGACTTGGGGAATGAAAGTGAGATGATTGTCGAACTTAACACCGAGGTATTTGACGACGGTTGTCCAGGGGATGACGCGGTTGAACATAGCGACTTCGCCGACCGGTCGGAAATGACGCTTGGTAAAAAGAATGGCGCTGCTTTTTTCCGGATTCACGTCGATTCGCCAAGTGCGAAACCATGATTCCAGATTTTCCACAGCGCCTTGAAGATCTCGCGAAATGATTTCGGGTGACCAAGACCGCACTAGAATTGCAGTGTCGTCTGCATACAGTGCGATCTTTGTGTTGTCGGGTTTTGGAATGTCGGCAGTGAAGATTGCGTACAGAGTCCTGTGGGACGCCTGCCTGGATCTCGCGTTGGGTTGAGAGGACCTGTCCGATTTTTGCATGAAAAACGCGGCGATTGAGGAACGAATTCGATAACCTGACCATCGCCAGGGGCACGCCGGCGGCGTGGAGCTTGTAAACAAGTCCATCGTGCCAGACAGTGTCGAAGGCTTTGGCCACATCGAGGAAAATCGCGCCGGTTGATTGATTTTGACCGAATCCTTTCGCAATGAATTCGGTGACGTTGATCAATTGATCCACGGTGGAGTGTTTGGGACGAAACCCAAACTGTTCGTCAGGAATTGTGGAGTTCTCGTCTGTCACTTTGACCAGCCGGGTCAAAATGACTTTTTCGAGAACCTTTCCGATGCTTGAAAGAAGACTGATGGGGCGGTAACTTTGGGGAAGTTTGGAGTTCTTCCCGGGCTTTGGGATGAAAATGACTGTCGCGTTTTTCCATCGGGACGGAAAGTGGCAGAGACGGAGGCTGGCATTGAAAATTGCAGCCAAAGCGACGACAACTTTGGGCGGCAACAATTTCAACGCTGTGTTCGAGATGTTGTCGGGGCCGGGCGCTTTCTTCTTCTTCAGGGACCCGATTATTTTTCGGATCTCCGAAGGCGAAGCTGGAGTGATGGGATTGTCGTCATGTCTCGAAAGAATGAGACGAACTTGGTTCTCGATCTCCTCGATGTGGACCGGGTCGGCGTCGACGACGTTTGGTCTGCATTGCAGTTCCAAGCTGTCAGCGAACGCCTCCGCTTTGTCCACGTCCGAGAAGACGAGTCCGTTTGCACCCTGAACGGGGGGAAGTGGCTTGTGGTTTGAACGGAGCGCTTTCGCCATTCTCCAGATCGAGTTGTCCTCCGTCGTGAGATATTCAAGTTTGGTTTCCCACCGATCAGAGCGATGATCGATGAGCGCGTATTTGACTTCGTTGCCAAGCCGATTTGCCTCTGTTCTGTCGAGAGCGTCGCCAGTCCGAAAGGCAAGGCGCCTGGCACGATTTTTTGCGCCAATTAGATCGACGATCCATTGTGGCAAAATCTCTTTTTGTCGCGGCTCGACCCGAGTTCGAGTTGAGTCTGTCATGGCGGATTTGATTTTGTCCTCGAGAGCGCCGGCTGCACTCTCGAGGTCTTCGACCGATTCAATCCGAGTAATCGGTCCGAAGTCGGTTTCGAGAATTTCCGCGAAGCGCGGCCAATTTGTGGTGCAAATTGTGATGTTTGTGTTTGCGTCGTTTGCCTCATCACCGATGTGCATCAGCACGGGCATGTGGTCTGAATTTAACGCTAATGAAACGTGTAATCGAATTTGAAATGGCACATTTTTGATTAGTGCGATGTCGAGGATGTCGGCGCGGGAGTCATAATATGTTGGCTCTGGAGGAGCCTCAATTAGGAAGTCGGTCGCGTCCGCGAGGTCGAAAAGAATTCGGCCGTTTCGGTTTGTTTCACGGCTGCCCCAGGTCAGGTGCTTCAAGTTGAAGTCACCTGCGGCAATGACCGAGGCGCCGGTATATGTTTGTGATGTCATTCTCCCGAAGCCGATCTTGCGGCCTGTGATAACATGAAATGAGTGTCAATGGTCTCGATTGTCACGGCGGTGGCTTCCAGGTTCTGGAGAGTGGGAAGCGCATTCGGATAGTGTGGGAGCGTACGGCGAATGAAAATGGCTGTTCCTCCTCCAGCACCGTTGGTGCGGTCGGTGCGATATAAGGTGAAGCCCCGAATTTTGGGGTCCGGGTCGTCGGCGCGCAAGAAGGTCTCGTTGACCAAAATGACGTCGAGGTCGTGACTGTCTGCGAAAACCTCCAGCTCGTTGCGGGTGGTTCGCAGACTGCGTGCATTAAAAAATGCTGTCTGAAGCGACTTTATTTTCGGGGTTTGTACTGTCATTTATTTTCGCGAGGATCTGCTCGGTTGAGGTCGAGGTCTGGATTGCCATGAGAACTTCCGTGATGATTTTCTCGGCTGTGGAATTTTTCTGCGCGGGGGCAGGTCGGGGGGGTTTGAGCTGGGGCCGCGGGCTTCTTGGACGCCGTTGCGTCAGCGAAGCTTTTCGTCGCGCTTTTGGGCCCTGCAGCAGGTTGCTTGACAGGGGCCGATTGGGTCATGGGGGCCGCGGAAGGGGCAGTGGTGGCTGGGGCGCGCTTTTGTTGGGGGCCGGAATGGTTTTGATTTGGAGATTTTTTCCCCTGGTACCCTCGAGGGAACCTGGGGCATCCCCGATAGCTGGCCGTGTGAGCGCCACCGCAGTTGGCGCACTTTGCCGGAACGGTCTTGGCCTTTTTGCAAAGGTGGGAGTCGTGAAATTCGCCACATTTGACGCATTTCGCGGGGGCATGGCAGTTCCGCTGGGAATGGTGGAACCGCTGGCAGCGGTGGCACTGGGCAGTGGTCCCCTTTTTGTGGGGCCGCTCGACGGCGATCAGAAGGTGACATACCGATTTCAATTGAAAAATTTTTCCTTGGTCTTTTGGGACTTCGACCAGAACGAGAGGGAGGGGCTTTTTGGACCTGGTGGAGATCATCCTGGTCACCTGTTTAGGCGCCAGACCTTGATTCTCCAGGTCGGCTTTGACGTCGTCGACGCTGATTTCCACCGGCACCGTTCGGAGCACGGCTCGGAGTGTCTTTTCCTCGGAGAGGGCGAAGGTGTGAAAGGGCCATCCCCCTCGCCTCGAAGAGGCGAGTCATTGAACGAAAGTCGTCGACAGTGACCGGGTTGACCCGGATGCCGTCGACGCAGGACCTCGCTTTGGAGAAGTTGATCTTCTTCTGCACCATCGCTTGCGAAAGCGATGACCATTTGGAGGCATCGCGGATGATGACCGGCGGGATTTTGGATTCCGCCGGGGGCTTCTGCTGCGTCACCGGTTTGACGAGCGCAGGCTGGGTTGTCTGGGTCTGAGGGACATCGGGGGTGGGCATTTTGGGGGCCGTCGCTTGCGAGGGTTCACCGCTGGGGCCGGACTTGACCGCTTGTGTCATGGGGGCTGACTCTGGGGTGGGGCGCTTTCGCTGGTGCTTACCTTGAACCAAGGTGAACGGGGCTTCTTCAGCAGGCTCGACTGTCTCCTCCATCTCGATTTCCGAGTCGGAAGGTTCGGCCTGCTCTGAGTGGGCTGGGGAGGACGGGGGGGTGACATCAGTCACCTTCTGTCCCTCCTCGAGGACTTGGATTCTCGCATCCGAGAGTGCGAGTCGATGGTGGTGCACAAGCTGGACAAGGTTTTGACCCGCTGTTGCCATTTCAGGCGCCTAAAAAATTCGTGTAAAGTGTGGTGCAAAAGCACGGCGTTGTTGTGAATAAATTGGCGAAGATGCCGATGAACGACACTTCCGCCAATGAGATGTTCACTCGACGAATTGTTTGGTCGAATGACCGTTGCAAGGATGTCGTTTCCTCAGCTTCTTTTAATACCGCCTCGATCGTCCTTTTTTTGCCTCGTCTGGGAAGTGGGGGTGGTTTTAGGATTGGTGTAGATGCAGGTACTACAGGACTCGCTACAGGATTGGGATCTGGCCGATAAGCAAAAATTTCTAATGTTATGATTTTTTGACCTTTTCTTAACCCTAAAATGTGTCGTTTTTCACATCTGCGATAAATAAATTAAAAACATTTTGTACTTACGCTTTATTTTCCATTATATTTCTTCGTTTTGCTTTTGAAATTTTCAAATTTGATTCGCGCACCGCAAAATTAATGACAGTTGAAATTGGGTTGTAGATTCCGTTGCAAGAGAATTGCAAATATTTGCGCTACAACTGCAGTTTGCATCGCTAACTTGAAATTGGCCCAACAGAATCAATTATTTTCCAATCCCTTATTTTGGGTAAGATCTCAGACCAAAACTGTAAATGCAACGAGTCCTTGGATAAGGCACATTTGAAGGTTTTTACCATCAGAAGGATATAACTGACTTCCATTTCATGAGTCAAATTAACTATCAATTGTTGATACAAATTCTGCAGTGTGCGTGGCTTCTGCAGTAAATGTTTCTATTGCTGCTGCAACCTGTTGAGCAGCAACTTTAACTTTCATTTTCATAAAGCTATCCTTAAAATTAAAATACTCATTTTTTAATTTAGGTAGATGCTTGTATATGTACTATTGCGGGCAAAAAAAGTGGGACATCAACGTCATTGTCTTGACTTTTTATGTGAAATAACCCTTACCTGATTCTAACCCTACTTTGAATTGATTGACGTTGTCATTAAGTATTGTAGGTTGTAGGGAATGATTGTAAGTAAGCACGTAGTGAATATTTATTTAATGCAAAGTTCCAATCAAAATCTACCTTTATCAAAAGAAGAGGGCATTTGGAAAAGGAAAATAGGAGTATAAAATAAATTTTTAAACTGTCAGCTGAAATCTCGGCTGAAATAGTGTCAAAAAAAATGACAATAAAGCTTGCACTACATCGAATTTTTCAAAACTGACAGAAATTTGATGTCCCACTTTTTTTGCCCGCAATAGTACGTATTTGTTGATCCAAATTAAATGCTGCTTGAATATGTTCAAATTTTGCGTGTTTTTTGTTAGAAAATTCGATAGCACAATCAATAAGTGCATTACGAGTATTCTTAAGCAAATGAGGTACATATTCTGTTTCCATTTACAACAAAGTAGTAGGGGCTAGGTCGACCTGTGTTAGCCCCACATAGTTCCTTTATAGCAGCTCTATTTGTTGAACCTTGGTCGCAAACAGTAGCTACAACGTTAAGCCCTACTTGTAATTGTTTGATGATTTCAACAATAATTTCTTTCAACTGTTCTTCTGACGCCTCTTACCATAAAAACAAGAGCACAGCGATCAGTACGTCGTTACGACGCTAAATCTTTGAATCCACAAATTCTCTGCTTGCAGGTTTCATAATAGAACCCTTTAGACAGAGAAACTTCATCAAAGATTAGGGTGCAACAACGATCAAGCTGATCCATGTCTTCAACTTGTACTTTCAAATTTTCAACAACAGGCTTAATCATTCCGCATTCTTAAATTTCTGACTGACGGTAACTGAAAATAGACGGGGGCTTCGTTTATAAATTGATAATGCAAAAGCCTTATCTTGCATCGTCCACTTTCGGCCACAAGGCTTCCGCTGAACCTTGCGTAACTCTGAGTTAATAATAGTTAATTACGAACCAAGTGCGGGAAGACGATGTTCCCGCATGAGCGCATTTTTTAAAGCACGAGCGACGAAGGAGCGAGTGCCTTTAATTAATGAGCGAATGAACGGAAGATGTCTTCACGCAGGTGGTTCGTACAATATTTTTTGTACGAAAATTAAATTAAATTTTTTTGTTTTAAAACAATTGGAAACAATTGCTTCACTTAATATTTCAATTTTTACAATAATTTGTGAATTTTGTAGGAACAATTTTCAACGATTATAAATCTTTCCGTAATTTTTTAATGGAGGAAAACCCAGGGAAGTTGTATTTTATGAACTAAATTTTATTATTATGAAGACAGATTTTTTTTTGAATGCCTCAAAGGGCCAGTGTTTTTTGCAATTTTTACATTCGAGTCGACCGGGAAGCACTCGTTTCGGAGCGAGCATTGGATGTTGGAAGCGTTGCTTTCAAGGCTCTGAGTACAAAAACTCTTTTGTTACATCGTTAAGGTTTTGCTCGATAAATTCAAAACGTCCATCGTTGTATAAATTTCTAACAGAAGTCAAATGTGCTCTCTCTCTTTTAAGTATACTTCGCAATTTACTTAACTTCTGCCTATACCTACTTTATTTAAAATATCACTTTATTCTCCAAGAGAAAAGAATATTTATCAGAATGATCAACTGTTGCAGAACATGTAAAAATATTTGATGAATCACGTTTACAGTAATTCATGATCAGTAGACAGTGTTGGAAGAGATGTGAACATTGTCGGTGTGGAGTGACTGAATTGTGTTGCGAGTGTTATTAGTCTCGGCGCTTTTGTTGGGGACCGGGTTGGCTTTGGTTTGGGGATTTTTCCCCTGATACCTTCGAGGGAACCTGGGGCATCCCCGGTAACTGGCGGTGTGTGCGCCACTGCAATTGGCGCACTTTGCCGGGACAGTTTTGGCCTTTTTGCAGGCTTGCGAGTCATGACTCTCACCGCATTTCACGCACTTGGGGTGGGCGCGACAGTGCCGCTGGGAGTGGTGAAACCTCTGATAGCGGTGGTCCCTTTTTTGTGGGGCCGCTCGACAACGATCAAGAGGTGGCAGACCGACCTCAGTTCGAAAATTTGCCTCTGGTCTTTTGGGACCTCGACCAGGATCAAGGGGAGAGGCTTTTTGGACCTGGTGGAAATCATCCTGGTCACCTTGATTGCTGCTGCGATGGTCGGGGAGTTTTGACAGTTCTTCGAGCTCGCGTTAGATTAGTGTGCTACTTGGTCGATTGTGACGAGAGAGGTCCGTTTGTTGTCGGTATTTAAACAGTTCTTTTCGGAATTAAACTGAAATATTTTGTGGATGGCGTCGGTGCCGTTTTCGCAGTACCGATTGCGGTCACCATGCTGACGAGGACGGAGTTGTTGTTTGTCTTCTGCGTCGCTGCTGCATTTGCAAGAGCTTGTGGCTCAATTCTGCCAACTCGTGTGAAATCTTTCATTTTCAACACTTTTTATACAATATACCATTGCAGGTACACAAGAAATAAAAAATCATTTTATTTACAAAATTATTTCTGAGTCGGAATTATTATAGATTTATTAGTTACGTTATATTCCTAATACTCGTACCTAACCAAATTCCTTAATCCTCCCCTCCTGGCAAGAATTGCTCTAGACCTTCCCGTTGGTTCTTGCTGAACAGTGAATTTGTTCCTTATGAAAAAAAATTATTTTGATTATACATATTATTGTTGAATATTATTATAAATAAATATGGAACAAATACGCCGACCAACTTAGAGCATTTAAAAAAAATACCAAGGAATCTGCCGTGTCAGTTGAAATTGTTACGAGCCGCCACTGCCAGACACTGAATCGAGGATGGCGAGATCGCGAAATTTTTCGCGTCATCACCACCCTCTCCGATTGCATCACAAAAATTAGGAAAAAAAATGCTTTGCCAATCATCTCCAAGGAAATGGAATAAAATGATGTAAAAAGTACAACTTTCACTACGATTTTTCGTGTAAAAAAGTGCTACTTTCACTACGATTTTGCGTGTAAAAAAGTGCCATTTTCATTACGATATGCAAAAATAGTTATTTGTACCGGGTGTATTATGAAAAATCTTTGGTGCTATAACTTATTTATTTTTAGTTATTTTTTCTCCGATTTTAATAAATGATGCATCAAACAAAATCGTTTTAGAAACACTATAGCTCGACATGCTATGATTTTTTTTGACAGAGCGCAGCTACCTTTGTTTTTTTAAGTTGCACTGTATATTTTTTTATATTTATTCTGATAGATGTTTATCTTCTGAATACACAAGCATTGAAATAAAAAATCAAAAATTTGTTTTTAATAAAAAAAATAGAATTTCCAAAAATCAAGTAACCATAACTTTACTATAGCAAATGTTCGAAATTACATACCTCCATTCTCTCTAAGGCACATTCGACACCTTCCACTGACGCCCATTGCGGCGTTTAATAAACATTCAGGTGGTTCACATTCCGCTACAATTCTTCGTATTAAATCATCTCTGTTATCGACCGGAGTCAAATAGACATTGTCTTGAATGTCCGTAGCTGTCTTACTCACTTTGCAAAATTAGAATGCACTTTTATTACTGTTTAATGTGACTGCTTGATTTAAAATTATTTTTTAATTTCTTCTTTTTGTTTCTATGCATGAGCATGGTTGTTTATATTTTCACCCAGCCAGCATTTACAAGAAATTTTGCTTTCGCTTTTTTTTTGGTTAATTTTCTAATTGCAGCATCGCCTCTGCCCCACTTAATTTTATATCCTGGAGAAAAGGTAATTGTTATCTCATCGGGAATATACTTATAACGATTTTGCAGTAATACAACAACTAGTTTTTCAGTTTGTGGCGCGATCCTTTCCCACTGTTTAAACCCTCGCAGTTGGTCTAAGTACAAGTCACCTTCAAAAAAAATGTCCAAAGCTAATTTTAGTCTCAAATCGCTCCTTGTAACTCTATCTTCCAAAAAATATGTTGGAGAAAATATTTCACCAACGTATTTTAAAACAGTTACATGTTTTGATATGTAGTTATTTTAATTCATTTGAATGACCATAGAAAATTTTAATATCGATAGCAAAACAAAATAATTGTTTTAAACATTTATTTAGAATAAGAAAAACTATTTTACAAATGACTACTATTATAAAATTGAACAGATTTTAGGAATTTGGAAGGAAATTCCGGATGCGTTTCTGCTATTTTGTACCTTGCCCATATTTTTTTTAAATCAGCGTGTACGGCTTCTGAAGCTTGTTCGCTGAACTTCCCTAAACCACCACTCTCATGTTTACAAAATTCTTCAATATGGTAAAATATAGCATGAATTTTTGGGGTTACACTTATATCCAGTTGAATAAAATCACTCTTAAATTGTTGAATAACATTTTCAAAATTATTCAGCAAATTATTACCAAAACATGATTTTACAACTAATTCAAAAGTACACAAACACTGAACATATTTTAAACAATTAAGAAGACAAATTGAACGTAAAACATCGACCTTAGCAAGTAACAAACGGCAGGAGTTTCCATTCCATTCCATAGAAAGCTTCGTTCTGCACATGGCAAATTCCTGCCCATTTTTCACAAACTTCTGGAAAGTCTTTGTTCATAGCAGAGTAAATATTATTGACAACACCCATCATTAAGTGTAATTCTGGAGGTGGAATAATTTTGAGAATTATTGCGTTTTCAACTGATGATTGAATGATGGGAGGGAAAATACAGTTGCCAAATTTCTTCAAATCGTTTTTGTTTCCTCCGGAAATTGACCATTTATTATTGTTCTTTGTATTACTCTCCAAAGATCTTAAAGTACCTTTATTGAGCAAGTGATATTTATCAATATTACACCACGTGCAAGGATACATTGAGCTATGTGTCATTATTCCCGTAAGAATATTAGCAAGTTTCAAATCAGTAGCAACATAGAATTTATGAATATCATTCAATTTCAACAAGTTCCACAATTTCTGTATATTATGGTAATTTTCCTGCACACCACATACGATTCCAATTATGAAGAGTTGCTTAACACTAGTATCCTTTACATTTCTACTACTACTTCCTTGTTTGCTTAAGCCACAGTCATATTCATTTTCATTTTTTTGTAACAGACTAAGACAGATTTTCAAAAACCCTCCGCCTCCATCAATTCCAACTTTAATGATGGCATCTTTATATTGCCTTTTATCCATTACGTATGATATAAATTTTTGTATATTATTGCAAAACACCGTTGCCTTAGTAGTAACAGATTTAACATCTCTATTGACTTTTTCAACATAATCTATTTCTGCTATTTGAAAAAACTCATCTACCGAGTGGTAGGTATCTCGAAGTTTGGTTTTAATATTTGATTCAAATATTTTTGCTCCAGCAGCTTTACGTAACTCTGATGCTAATTTTAACGTTTTATTTATACTCAAATCCAAAGATAATTGTATTTTCGACAACTGGCCAGTAGACAAATTTGTATCTTTATTAACTGAATCTTTTTTATTGAAGTTTACGGAAATTGGACGTCCTGTATTTGTAGATAATGAAATCATATTTTCCTCGATGTATGCTGCTGCTTTTGTTTTAATACTATAGAGGCAACTTTTTCTTGCGACTTTGGAGACCCAGTAATTTTTAATGCATTTAAATATTTCCTACCTTTGGTACAGTTGTGAGGCTTTCCTTTTGAAACAGCAGCCAAACAATGATTACATATTTTTGTAATTTTTCTTTTACGTATTATTTTATTATTTTCACATTTCGATGGACGTCCTGGTTTTTTTCTTCTGTGTAAATGTGGAAGAAGTGTAGATCTTGCAACTTCACAAAGTAAGCAGACACAAACAGCTTTGTTTCTTGTTACGACTTGTGAACGAACTTGGAATAATCAATCTGCTGTATTTTTCTATTGAAACAATCTTTGCGGTATTCTTCCACAACTATTCTGCACGTACCACATAAAGAACAGGGCAATTTGGAATCTTCCATTTTAAAATCTTTTAGAAAATACTTAATTATCGTTTGGAGCTGCGTTTTGTTAATGAGCCGCATTTCCTTCACTTTTTCAAAACACAAAGCACAAACCATTCTTCTATTTTCTTCGTGAGTTTTCATTTTTTTTATTTGTGGCAACAATAACGAAAACAAAAACTTAGTACAACAATAACGAGGAATCAACTTGGGCAACAGTAAAGAACATTAACAAAAATGACAGTTTAATTTGAAATGTCAAATCTTTGCCATAGCACACTACGATGACTACGGTAAGGAAATATATTCGTAATAGATAATCCCAGCAGTCATAATTATGCATAATTTTAAAAATAACAAACAAATTTTTACTTGCAGAATTAAAGATAGCAATAAATTTAACTATAGGTCAAAATATGCATTTTTATGAAAACCCATCGGTAAAAAATTTTGAATCTTACATTTGCTTAAAAAGAGAATAGCAAGAAATAATTTGAACTGAAAATTGGACTTGGACATTTTTTTTATACATAAGTCATGGTTAGGCGAACTGTGCCCTGGTTACCTTCGCTATTTTGGCTGGCTTCACGCTTTTACGAGCCTCTATTGTCAACTTTTCAGATGTTGGAATAGTTGACTTTCCTCTTCTCCGGCCAGTAGATTTCCTCTTCTCTGTTACTTTTAGAAATGGTCTTATCATTACAGGTGTTGGTTTTGATTGAGAAATGCAATTTGGATTCATTTCACCGCTGTTTCTAATGAAAAAGCAAAGTGCAACTTGTGTTCATACAAAGGCGGCACTTCAAATTTGAAAAAACACCTTCAATCTAAGCATCCAACGATTCTACTAGAGCAAGATTCTGCTGCAAGACAAACAAGTTTGTCCCCACTTCAAGGTACATTTTCTTTCTAATTTGTATTATTAACTGAAATCATTTGGATTGCAGCTACCCCATCCACATCTGCTTCTACATCCTTCTTAGCATCGGAGTCAGGAACAGATAACCCTCACGCTGCTTCCACATCAGGTTCAAATGTGACCATCCCCACGCCTACGGGAACATCTACCTACACCCAAAAAAAGAAAGCATTCAGGATAAAATTATTGCTGCCACAACCGATACTGCTGCTAATGTAGTGGGTTCGATTAAATTATGTGGATGGACTCATATTCCCTGTTTCGCACATACACTTAATTTAATTGTTCAGAGCAGTCTTAAAGAAATTGATACCTGTTAAAAAAAAGTAAAAGCAATTGTTACTGTTAGTGAAAAAATTGTTAAAACGCAAAGTCATTTAAACCCTAATTCTCAACCATTAAAATTAAAAAAGGACGTGCCTACTCGGTGGAATTAGACGTATTTTATGTTTGAAAGAAATACAGGGTCTCTATAAATGATTGTCTGGTCCAGCCAGCCTTGGAAAAAAATTTTACTGTTCCGCTTTTTTGAAACCGATGCCAAATTCTAGTTCGTTTTCACGGTCACTTCTGACATCTGTGTCTGACATTAGTGAATGACATTTCGTTTGCACTTGCCAGTCGAGTTTTGGTTCCTTATATTCGTTTTATCGCAGTTAATCACAGTTAATGTACACCAAAAATCTGTATTTTTCAATAAAAATTGCAAGTATTCTACGTCCGCTTTTACAGGTAAATACACTGGCAAAATTTGTGAGGTTATGCTTTAATGTTTTATGTTTTATTTTAGCTTTATTTTCTTTACAATGGTTTATTCTGTTGAACAGAACACGTTCATTGTTGTTTTTTACTTTCGAAATGGAAGGTTTAGTAATGGGGAATTATCTGTTTGTAAAAATGAATTCCAGCAAAATATCTGAACAACATTCAAGATGATTGTTAACTCACATTAAGCAAATTGTGAACAGATTTTTAACAATCAGAACAATTAGCAAGGGTAAATCATTAGGACAACCACCAATATCTGATGAAATACTCGAGGATTTGAAAGAAATGGTGAAAAAGTCTACAGATATCCATAGCCTGTTTATCTCAACAATCTGGTGTACCACGAAGCACTTGTCACAAAATCATTAAAAATAGGCTACAACTGCATCTTTATAAAATTAGTGTTGTACAAGAACTCCAACCTGCAGATTATCAAAGTTGTGTTTAATAATGTAATCAGTTTGAAAATCACCTCAATTTCATAATTTGGAGTGCTGAGAATCCACACCAATTTGTAGACTCCTTTACATGTTTTGAAAATTGGTGTGTGGAACTGTCGATAGCAGTGTTGCTGTACCCTTAACCCTAACTAAGAAATGCTGCAAAATATTTTTGAAAATAAATGAAGAATTGTCAAGTGTTTAGAAGTTAATGGGGGACATTTTCAATCTATTTTATAAAAAAATACCTATTTGTTCTCGTTATTTAGTGTTGTAAATTATGTTGTTGAATACATTTGATTTTATTGAAAAACCAGTAAGACTTATTTGTAATGAAAAACACTGTTATTTATATTGGAAGAAAAAATGGGAGTCAATACCATATTCGACAATTCAGTCTAGGTCGTATTTACCACTAGCATAAAATAAGAAATGTGAAAGCACTAAAGCAGACAAAAAGGCAGTATCAAGTATTGTACGAGTATACGGGGACAAGGTGTTCTCAATATTTATCTGTTTGGATTTGTTCTCATACCAATTCCTGTACAGTGTGTGGCGGTACGATGGGGGCAATAATTGTTCCCGTGTTGGTGTTGATATTAAATAATAAATATGTACATTAATGTTAGCAAGAGTAAAGCACAGTTGAAACTTGTCTCTGGTTAAAAGCCAACAACCTAACCTGAAAATGTGACATTCATTATTTGCCGAATAAAGCGGCACATTCAAAATTTGACAAGTTTCCATGGCTGGCTGGACCCGACAATCATTTATAGAGACCCTGTATTAAATTACAGGACTCTGTGACAGCTACTATCGGGTTATTACATAAGGAAACTTGAACATTGTTAACGGATTGAAATTTGTGTTAGATAAACTTAAAGATAATTCTACTACTTTACCAGCCGAAATACTAATAAACAAAATGTTGGAAGAAATTGCAAAAAGATTTGTGAACCTTGAATTTAACGAAACTGCGCGTCCGCGTCCACTTCAGGTTTTTCACGTTCAAAAGGTGATAACGTTGATGCACCTGACGGTGATAATAGTGCGGACGAAGATTTAGTTTGGCAACAATTTGACCTTACGAGTAAGTCTACAAAAGTAGAAAACCCAACTGCATTAGCTTTCATAGAATTTAGGTCATACTTGTCTGAGGAACAGTTACACAGAAAAAAAGATCCTCTCGAATGGTGGAAGTCTAGACGGGCATTTAACCCTATACTGAGTAAACTGGCAAAAAAGTATTTAACTTTTGTGGCGACTTCGGTACCATCCGAAAGGATTTTTTCGAAAGCAGGGCAATTAATTTTTGACAGGCGCAACAGACTGAAGGATAAAAATCTGCAAAAACTTTTATTTTTACATTGTAACCATAAATTGTTTTAGTTGTACTTATTGTGAATAAAAGATTTTCATTTTACAGAATCCTTTTTTTAATATAATGTCTTTTATTTTTCCGTCTTAATTTTTAACTCCTCTAATTAACCATAAATTACATCATTCAATCAATGAATCAATGAAAAGCATTTCGGACCAATATGGGTTATGCACCTCATTTGTATACTTGTAACAGAAAAAAGTGCATTTATTTTAACTGGTAATAGTACTCATCAATTACAACTTTTTTAAATAAAGTTTCTTGGAATTTGCAAAATTGAATTACCCCTTTATTTTGACGTGCCGTTCAGGTTGAATGCGATTTTATAAATAGGAAAACTTTTTTAAACAGGAATCGTAAAAACTGAATGTTTTTATTCCCTTCGTATTGCATTTGATGAAGAAAATGGTTCACTTTCGTTTGTTTTTTTTTATTACTGCTGTTTTTCTTTAATGTCGAGAAGTTGAAATTGCGCTTCATGAATAAAAAGGTTTTCGTTTGTTTTTTGTTAGCTCCTTGTTTTGTTTCTTTATTAAATGTACTTAGATTTAAATCGTTCCATAGGCTGGTAAGCAAATCTTTATTAAATTTAGATTAATTTTTAAAACCCTTCAGAATTTGTTTTCGAAAAAAAAAATAGAAAAGTTGTAGTAGATGAGTACTATTACCAGTTAAAATAAATGCACTTTTTTCTGTTACACCTGTATACCTCAAATGAAATTTCTGTAGAGTAACGTAACGATGCAGGGTGAGTCAAACTTTACCGCCCTCACGATTAACCCTATTGAAAGGTTAGTAAAAATTACGAAACTTTCGAGTTTAAATAGGTACCTCAACGGTTCGTAAAGAGGCAACAAACATCTGTTGGGTTTTCTAGTGATTCTTCAGTCCCTAAAGGGTACCATAAATAACCCATGTCGATTGTTGACCTCTTTTGTGAAAGTGACCCCCTAATTTAATAATAATAAATCATAGCTAAATTTTGCACTTTAATTTATTTCAAAAACCAAACCAAATTTTTCCTAAATGTTTGAAAGGACTCTCAGTGAAAAAATATGTAATATTTAATTAAAACGAAATATTTACCTGTTTAATTAAAAAAAAAACTTACAGAATATTCTACAGCGATACGTATTTATTCCTGAACTTTTTGAGAATTTTAAATCGATTAGAAGTGAGGGTTTTCGCTCGGGCGGTAAAACTTGACTTACCCGGTACCTAAAAGTGGCTAAGTTAAAGTTCAATATTCTGTATTTTTTTTAACAACCTGAAATATTAAATACGTTTCTCTGATTGGTCATTGTCATGGTTACGAATTTTTAGTGTCTATTAAAATTAACATGTACAGTCGTTGACCAAAATAAAATAGGACAAAGTAAATTTCGATTGTGTAATTCGATATTTTTGCGAAATCCATCTCTTAGGAAACAAAAGTGTCAAAAATAAAAAAAACAATTCTGATAAGTGTCATCATTCGACATTTCAAAAACTCACAATCATTCAATTGAACATAGTGACAGTGACGAGATGACAAGTGAAAAAACCACGGCCTCCTAGATTCATAAGAGACTCGTCTCTTATCCGGCCTGTCGCATTCGATAAATGTCTGTTTTTGAAAATTCCCCGTATAGTATGTCCATCTAGCGACTTTAATGTGATCCATATATTAGTATATGCAACTAAAAATACGTATGAATAATGACATTTTATATAATAAATTGTCAATTTGAAAAACTAAGTGCAGTTGAAACTTTAAAAAATGCCACAAACAAAGAAAAAATGTTGTATTAGTTCACGACATAAAGTTAACACTTCTTATCATAATCTACCCAATGATATCACTTTAAATGCGGCATGGAAGACACTCGAAGACAGGACTGAGAGATCATATCATGAGTGCCGCAGAATATGCAAGTAGTAAAATTTTACCAAGATTCCAAAATTTAAGGACCAATGTAAATATTTCAGTCACCTTGCAAGATAGTTCTCTGGAAAAACTAGAAAAATTGTCTTCTTTTAGTTATCTGCCAAGTACCAATTTTCAAATTGAGACGGCGGCAACAACTTTTTTATGTGGCTACTTAATTATGAAAAAACGAAGGCAATCCATGGATGTGATTATTGCTTGTCACATTTACAAGATTCAAATTCGAAAAAGAAAATCCCGTTACTGGAATTAATTTATTACTAAGATAGAGGAAGGCGAAGTTACCCCAATGATCAATTTGTGGGTCTAGTATAGTTTGGGAATGAGAAATTGGAATTTTAGCTTCTTCACTTGCATCTTGCAATGGGTTTTAGGTAGGTTAAACATTATAGATAATAATGAAGATTTACGACTATGAGCAGTTCATTCCAGGAGGGACAAACAATCTGCATTTTACCGATATTCGGCATCCCTTTTTAGTAACTAGCAATATTATAATCTTTACAATCTACCCTAAACCCATTGCAAGTGAAGAAACTTAAATTCCAATTTCTCGTTCGCAAACTACAATTTACAATAATTTCAATAATAGTAGAAATTCTACCAAGCATTCCAAAGAAAAATATAAATTTTGTTTTGAAGAATATCTTGGCCTCATATCTTTCGGGAAATCCACTAATTCATTGTCCTGTACATGGTAAAATGTGAGTGAGACACTTATTTAAAAATTGGAACTTCCTGTCATTGTAAATTTTTGTAACTTGCACTCACAGACAAATAACAAAAAATAATAAAAAAGAAATTTGTTGAAATTAAATTTACCGTTCATAAAAAATATTTTTGATTTGAGATTTTGAAAAAGTGGCAGATGTATGTGTGCGTTAAAACTGTTGAAAAATGTTGAAAACACCTCTATAAAACAATAATTTCCTGCAAGGCAGGCAACCACTACAACACATAAGCCCCGTATTGTGGCGCACCCTATAAAACAACAATAATGCTTAGAACTACGAATGCGGCAGGCCGGATAAGAGACGAGTCTCTTATGAATCTAGGAGGCCGTGGAAAAAACACAACCTAACTTTTTGTAAATCAATCGTCAAGTCAAATCAAGTTGTAATCTGAGACACATACGCCTCAGTTACACTACACAAATATTCGAATTGTGAAACCGTCTAAGGTAACACTTTATCCTATTTTATCTAATCCCGTGGGATAAATGACACTTATCCCACTCATTTGAGTGGAATAAGGAACTTCATTACCGGACGCATTGCATTACTCCACTCAGTGGGATAAATGAGCTTCATTACCCCACTCAGTGGGATAAGTAAGTCATTATTCCACTGAGTGGTGTAATGAAACTGGCGGAAATAAATTAGATTTACCTTTTTTTTTTAATTCGGGGCGGTCTTAGATAAAATTTTGTACATAACACGTGGGCTAAGCATATTACAGGAAACTCGTGTGATTACAGATGAACTCGGGCTAACTAACGCCCTCGTCATCTGCAATCTTCACACTCGAATCCTGTAATATTGCTTTTATCCCACTAATTGTGTAAAATATGTTAAAGAAGTAACGAAGCATTTTAACGTAACAGTTAACTTTGGCGAAAAACCTGCCCTCAATGAAACAACTTTTTCTCCCTACCGGTTAGAAATGTAGGCTGTGGATACCTCATTTGAGGTGAGAAAATTCAACTTTCTCGCTAAGGTAGGAAAGTTAATCATGAAATGTTTATGGTAAAACTGTACCAAAATACAAATGTCAAAAGTGTCAAAAGTGAAATAAGTTATTGATAAATGAAAGCCAATTCAATGAAGTAAGTTGGTAGGTCAATCATATAACCTGGAAAATAAACAGATAAGCTAGGTAGGTAGATTACTTTACCCTGTTTATATCAAATTTTCGAACAAACCTCAAATCTTCAAATGCGATGACAAGTTAATTAAACAAATAACACAGCCTACTATTCAATTCTCAAAATTTTCGTTTTAATCACGAATATAACCATCTTTTTTGACTTTTTTCAACAAAGTTGTGCCGGTAGGGAAAAAAATTGTATTCAAACCTTGTTAAGAAAGTGTCCTTGCAGACCTTAGGCACTTACAAACCTCGTCTACGACTCGGTTTATAATCTTTCCCTGCGGTCTGCAAGAAACCACTTTCTTACCTTGGTTTGAAATATACTATTGTTTGTTTAGTTAAGGTGGGGCCGATCCCGGCGGTACTGCAATACCGGGCCAACCCGCGACGGAGGTGGAGCAAGCCCCTAACCTCCGTCAATTTCCAAAAATCAGTTTAATATACTGGCCCCGCATGCGGGGCGTATCAGATATTAAGCTGATAAGAACAGATACTACACTTTGATCTTAGCCATAAGGCCGAGAAGCGATAACAATCACAATTTTATTCCAGCACTTTATATTGTATGCTTGCGTTATAGGGTCGGAAGATCTAACATGGAGCGCCATCTGAAGGAGACTAAAGAAGCAGACAGAAAGGTGTAAAAATGAAATAATTTTCAATATCAAATGTCCTAGCATTTAAATGAACAAATCATTGTTGGAGCGAAGTGTTCGTAAATTATTTAAATTGTGTAAGTAGGTTTTTGGCAAATATTAGCAAAAATTCATAATGCAAAAGTAAAATCATGGAAAGTTTTTAGTATCAGTATTTATAGTGTATATTATTGTTGTATAATATGTAAAGAATCTTTATTTTTTTATGGAGGAAAAATGTAGACAAATATTTTCAATTATGTTGCTTAAAGCAGCGAGACTTAAAACTATTTAGGCTCACCACCCCCTCATCCAGTGAGACCATTAATACATTTTTTTTTCTAATTTCAATACTTTCTTACTTCCTAATTGTTCACACCACTGTATTACCTTCTTCACAATTGCCGAATTGCCCCCCATGGCAATGTAATACCCCTACGCTCCACCCTTGCCTTTCAACGCCCCCTGCCACCTTTATGCTCTACTTTATGAATTCTTTTAAAATATTCACTACTATTCTCCATGCAAACTAAATTATATTTTTTTTATATAATCCTTCCTGCTTCCAGCAACCAAATAAACATCTGATGTGCATCATCTCATTTTAAATTGAAATTAAAAATTCAAAGTATTTATTTGTGAAATATTTCTTTCACTTTAAAACAAAAATGGACAAATTGATCCTTGTATTTGAACTGCAAGTACTCCAATCTCTCAAGTATAGAATTCAGCCATCATTTGGGATTTGAGGTAAACCACATAACCTGATCTAAAATAAAAATGTATTTAATACTCGGACATGAATACCATTAAATTTACTGCTCTTTCAGTCAGAACCTTAGTTTTTCACTATCTTTTCCAACATTCTCATTGATTAAATAAATGTTCAATCTGATCTTAGCAACAACACTTTTGGGGTCTCCTCGTGGCTCGACTATTCACACTGTGCTATTATTGCCAGAACGTTGTAAAATCATCGAGATTGACCTTGTCACACGAATTACTTCCGTTTCCTTGAGTCCTTGCTTCAGTCATGAGTTGAAATTCCTTTTCAGTTTTCGTAAAATCAATCCGCATCCGAGACATAACCTCATTTCCATTTGTGTTTACGTTCTCGTTCTCGAATCTCGATGTTTGACAAGTATAAATCCCCATGTCGCCAATCCCACAAATCCAAAATCCCTGTTTCGAGCAGTACAAAAATAAAATCATTTTCACAGTCAAATGGCATCAGAATGCCCTTTTTGACCCGTTTCGACAATAAAAGTGACCGTGAGACCGTCAGTTAATAATTTTTGTGGAGATTCGATGGAAATTTTCTCACATTTCTGTGAAATTTTTGTGCGAGATGTCGCCAGTGTCGCTTTTGACGTTTCAAAATTTTCGCATAACCAAATAAGGGATTTCTGTCTTATTTCGTGAACTAGATATGAGGTGCATCTAGATAACAAACAAATTAGTCCGGTTTTATGCAATAATCAATGTACATAGTCGGTCGAGATTGTAGCAATAAAGTGAAGTAAAGGTGAGTGCGAGTTTCCACCCTGGTAAACATGACGTTTTTAGGTTATGTTTGGTTTTTGATAACCGCTTATCTGTGCGTTTCAGATGTCTTTCCGTGTAGTTCGTACTTCTAAGTTCCGTCACGTTTACGGTCAAGCTCTTAAGCGAGAACAGTGTTACGATAACATAAGAGTCAGCAAGAGTTCGTGGGATGCCACATTCTGCGCTGTCAACCCCAAATTCCTCGCCATTATCGTGGAGAGCGCCGGCGGGGGGGCCTTCATCGTCCTGCCGCACAACAAGGTACGCGGGCCCCAGACCGAGAATAGAGTGAATCATGAATAATTCACGGCCGAGAGAAAGTTCCATTTTAATGAATTTTAGAAAATGTGAAAAAGCATGTGAATCATTCAGGGCGAAAAATGCACCGGCTATAAATAGAACGCGTTTATTTTTAAGCAAAATCGGTCTATATTCAGTTTTTGAATGTTTGCCAAAGTGTTGCAATTTTCACACTTTGTCCGAATAACGCCGTCGTTTTTTGCGACGATTTTAGGTGGGACGCTTGGCCGCCGACCATCCGCTAGTGGGGGGCCACAAGGGCCCCGTCCTCGACATCGCCTGGTGCCCCCACAACGACAACGTCATCGCCAGCGGCTCGGAAGATTGCGTCGTCAAAGTATGGCACATACCCGACGGGGGGCTCGTCAAGACCCTCACGGAGCCCATCGTCGACTTGGTCTTTCACCAGAGACGAGTTGGACTAGTTTTGTGGCATCCGACAGCGCTGAACGTGCTGCTGACGGCGGGCAGCGACAACCAGGTGGCAATCTGGAACGTTGGTGAGTTTCCACGACCGGAGACCGCGACGATTGTCTATTTGCCCCATTCTCAGGAACCGGCGAAGCCCTGGTGAAGATCGACTGCCACCCAGACATCGTATACAGCGCTTGCTTCAACTGGGACGGGTCGCAGTTGTTGACGACTTGCAAGGACAAGAAAATTCGGATCATCAATCCGAGGTCGGGAGAGGTAGAGTCAGAAGCCGTCTGTCATGAAGGTGAGTGACAAAATAGAAATGACGGTGATTTATGCAAAGTGAGGTTAGGGTGGTTTAAATGACATCTAAAGTGATTGTCGTTCATCGGATCGGATCACGCCGATATTGACAGACGTTCACAAGATATTGACCACATTGTTGGGCACAATAAATCTTTTTTCACAGTTACGTGCTTAGACAGTTTACTTGATTTATCAGATTTGATAAGTATAAAGTATTTTACGTTCGGTTATTATCGCGATTTTCAATCAAATCGGTAACAAGGTGTAATATAAGACGAGATAAAGTATTATCCAACGTCTTATCTAAAGTTATTGTTCACACAGATTTCAGTTAAGTAATCGTAAAGAATTTAAGCGATTTTTGCTTTTTCCCCAGTTCGCTAAATAATCATTTTTGTTTGGAAATCGTTAAACAGATAGAAAACTCCAGTGATTTATTTGGAACGACTCACAAGTATTAAAGATATTTTGTGGCGACCCACTAATTTACTGAAGTTTAATTTAATTTGTTAAATTTTTCCAGTGAACAAAGTGGTACAAGAAAAATAAATTATTTTTATAGATAAACGAAATTTACATTGAAAAAATAAACAAGATCGTCTGTGTGGAAATATGTTTTATCTTTGAAGTACGTTTACGTTTATTTGCAAATTGTACCAACCGAAAAAAATGGAACGAAGCTCAAGGACAGTGACAAATGATTTAAAAACAAATTCCATATAAAAAAAACGATGAAGATTGTGGCTACGATGTTGGCCGAATTCAATCGATTATTCGACGAGTGCAGCAAACTAAGGTTGAATGAAATAAATTTTGAAAAGGGTGTGCATAGTTGGAAAAAAAGTAATATTGGATAAGTTTGTCAGAAAGAAAAACAAGCACATCACATAAAATGTTAAATAAATAAAGGTCTGGTTGTTTCCTGTAAATATTATCAAGATTAGATAAGTTTGCTTTGTGGTGTATTTTCTTGGTCACAACTACACCTGCAGATTTTCTTATCAGCGTTCCTGAAATATTTTTTTATGACGTCACACACAAGAATATTTCGATCTAATATTGCGGATGATTTTTTTAATTCAGCTGGCCGTGACTCGTTTGACAAAACAAAATCAGGCATAACTTAATTACGTCGCATTAACATTACATAGTTTATGTGAAAAGTTAGGTTAGGTTCACAATTTTTTTGGGGATTTCACACCACAGAACTACGAAAAAGGATTATCTATTTACAATTATTTACTATTTTGTACATGTATTTTATTTAAAATTATCATTTTGTACATTATTAATTGATTTCTATGTAGCGAATCCATCGTTGTTATTATTACTTTTACTATTTTTAGTTGAAATATGATAATTATTCCGCAAGAGAAAGTTGTGATGTTAACAAAACAGAGAATGAACAATAACTGAATGTAGTTACTTATAAAAACAATTCTATTAATAAATTGGTGATTAAAAATGATTAGTAGAAATTTTAAATTCTTTAATCCTGCGCAACAGATTTCCTAGAATCACGTACCTACAGTTTATAAATAGTTTCGCATTAATGAACGTAATCGTTCCTGTGGAAATCATCAATGTTAGAATGAAATGGCTAAAAATATTCAAATACAACAAATGAAAGGAAAATATGCACAGGCATGTGCATTTATGATGAAAATCCAAATATTCATTAAATACACAAAGACAATGTTGAAAAACATAATTTTGGGATGAAAACCATATACAGGCTGTTTAAAAAATGCCGCACTGAAATTATAGTTGTTAGTTGTAATTATTATTACTAAATAACACCCAAAATGCAACTAAAATATGCAGAATAGAAGGTTGATTAATAAATTTTAACGCAGTCTCTGTGGTCTTTAATATTAAATGCGATTTACCTCTTTTAATTTATTGAAAATTATGCAAAAATCGATGAAACTGTTTCAATTTTTTAAAGGTAGGTATTGGTAAGTGCACGCAGTTGCCAAATTTACCTTAAATGAAACCTTCATCCACGTGCACTATAGTTTTAGTGCGGCATTTTTTAAACACGTGTATGTAAATGCAAAATATGAAAAGAACGAAAAGAAACAAAACGCCATATTTAGCTATGAATTACGTTATCTCGAAAAAATACTTTAATTACATTATAGAAAGAATGTTGGAATGTTTCATGCACTGTTAAGAATCGTGTGGGTCCACTCTCACATTCATAAATAAATTCATAATAAAAAATATACAAAAAGCGGTAGAGAGGCCGAGACACAAAAAGCACGTTCACTTTCATTAAGCAAAATACTTAATACACTTGATATTAAAATTAATGAAAATACTTACCTTTTAGACACGTAAAAAGTTCGTGAAGCTACCTGAAAAACCAAAAGCAAAAAATCTTTTTTGACGAGTGCTGATTATAACGTTTATTTTCAATTCAGTAAAGTTTTGGAGGAATTTTTAAAATAAAAATAACTACGTCAATTTTCGATTTTAACTCGCAATTATTTTTTTTACGTAATCTATACATGCGGATACATGGCCGGTTGAAATTTCTACTCAGCCCCTATAATCCAGGTATTTCACGAGTGATAATAATGAGCCCGACGGAATTGCAAATGCAACCCAAAATACGTGGATATTTTTTTGTTGATTTGAAAAGCACAAATCATAGTTAGCTGTGCAGTTTCGTAAATTTTGACATAAAGGTCATTTGCTTGGTTAAATGAAATTGTGAAAAAACGAAGAGTTTTTGGGAAAACGTTTATTGTCTGCATAAACGCGCAAAGGATTTTTATTACATTCGTCATAAATCAGGATCATGTCTGTTTTCTCATCACTCGAATACATTTTAATCGTCGTATTTTAGCTTTTTCGTAAATCTCAATTGTGACAAATAAAATTATTGGTAGGTACCTAAACCACAATGGATTCATAATTTCTTTTTAAAACAATACGATATTTGAAACAGCCACGTTTACTTTGGAAATGTATTGTGGGTTGCATTTTCAATTCTGCCGGGCTCATTATCACTCGCGAAATACCCTGTATAACATTTTTACGTTCCTTGAAATATTAATTTTACAGTTAGATTAAAAAAAAAACGGACACGTCAAAAAAATTGACACATTTTTTTGGATTTTTAATAGTGTGAAACGAAAGGTGGGTTAGAATGATGGTCAAAATTCAATGACATTTTTAAAAATTATTTGATAGGTATTGTCAAGTAGACAATTACTTGACAAATGGACAAATAGTTATTTATATTACAAATGCGGTAGGCTTACATTTTTAGATTGAAACACGACCGCGCAGCGGGAGTGTTTTAACAACAACCGAGCGATGTAAAATGCCTACCGCATTAGTAATGTATTAATCTTTTTGGCCGACAACTCGTTTTCTAAAATTTGAAATTTGTTGTAACCGATAATTTTGCAAAACCTGTCAAAGACACATTTGATTAATAAAATACCAGAATGTTATCTATTATACCGATAACTGACATGCTTACGATTTTTACCACAAGATGGCGCCATCAGAATTCACAATTTTTCACAAGAAAACAAATCATGTTCATTTTCGAAAACTAAACGGATCAATGGTAACGGTATGAATGGACTTTATTTATGATGAGCTAACAGTTTTTTTGGAAGTCCCTGAAAGCTTAAACTTTTCGTGGTATTTTACACACTCCGTGCGGTAAAATGACAGATAGTTTGATTAGTATGTAAAAATCAAGATACCGTAGCTGTTCAAAATGTGTAAACATGTTATTTAGAGTTGCGGAGGCCAAAAACCAAAATTACATTAGGAAAAGATTCATGTCCCGTTTTTTAATCCAACTGTACATACATGGTGTCCCAAAAATGGCGTACAAACTACTTACTACCTTATCGAGGATGCTTAAATGTACATGAAAAAAATATGGAAAAAATGTTTCCGACAAAAAAATTAATTATTTTACTATCCCACCTCCACCCGGCGGTACGGCAATTTTGCCGGAGTACATACACTATTACGGATAATACTATCAAGTAATAGTGCAGTGCTTATCAACATAATTACCGGCGTCTCGCCTCCGCATTTTGACTTTGTTGTGTATTATGTTCTGTGTCAATGTTAAGGAACTTCCTCACGATGTGACATGAGTATAATAATATACCTTTTTGAATTTCAACTACCAATCTGTTACCTAAATCCAGAATTTTTTAATTTTTAAAAAGAGATTGCGGTACTATTCCTGTTGCTGAAATTACAAGTGGTAAAATCGAAATTTTTTCTAAACACCAAAGATTTCTCATAGCAACGGAGAGCTCTAAATATTTATTAATTTTTGTGTTATATGTCTGTGTTATATTGTGTGAATTTGGAACAGCTATATCTAAAAGATATGCTTGCTTTTGTTGTTTATTATTATTATTAACGATAATACAATGTAAACAACGATATATTCATACATCATTACCTTGCAATGTTACCGTAGAGGATTTAAAATAATTTTTTCGATTTCCAAAACTTCAAAATTCTCTATTATGCAGAATTAGATATCGATAGTGAGTGATCTTGTACTTTGTGATAATATGTACGATGAGACGTAGCTGTCATGACAATTTCATACATATATTTCAAAATAATTGACCTGTTAAGTGCCACATTCAAAGACCGCCAAATCAGAAAATAAGTCCAATAGAATTTTTTTGACATTTTTCTGGCGTTTACGGTAATCTCTTCTACACCGTAGTGCACCGTTAGTACGCCATTTTTGGGAGACCCTGTATAATAATTTTTCTGTCATAATTTGCGGACCTCTTCCAAATATTTGATCAATCAAAGCATACCGTATAAAATGTTCGCACCTTCTTAATCATTATAAAATAATGTATAATCTGTTTCAAAATCAAAAATCCACCACCTGTTGAATTATGTTGGCAGAAAAAAAAATCCCTAGAATAAGCTTCATTTTTTTTTTTTGGGTTGACCCAAACTCCTGTCAAAATTTGACATTGAATTGTTGAGTTTATTTACGTAACACAAAATAATTATTATGTATAAAAAGGTCGTAACTACCATATCATACCTTTTGAGTAAAATAATAAAATCAGAATAAAAAACATGATGAACTACGATCAAAACCACTGTCAACAGTTTTTTTTTTTCATAACCCCACTTTTTTCTGACACTTGCAGATACACTAAAAACAAAAGTTGGCAACGTTGTCGGTTGTATTTTCGAGGTAGAATGCAGTATTGGTGGATTTTTAATATCGAAAACAGTAATAAATCGTATTATTAAACTGTTTTTGGTAACTTTTAGCTTTGTTATATTGACAGCATCAGCCGTTTCACGTCAGACCTTACACCTTACACCTTACATTTTTGTGAAAAATGTCTTACCAACCCACGCAAAAGTCCCTAGTGTAATAGGAAAACTTGAGCTTAATAAGTGTAGCTCATGACATTCTGTAACAATTTTCTATATTGATAAGTATTTTGCTGAAAAATTCTTCAGACCCAAGCTACTAGTTGGAATTTTCAAACAATCATGAATAGAGATAGAAATTTTGTCTTCTAAGAGAGCTTTTCGCTAAAAAATGTTTTTTTGTTCGGCACTGTCAGAATTTGAGAATTTTCTCCTGTGTGAACGGATTTTGATAAATGTGACAACTTGTCAAAACGAAACTTTTTAATCTGGCCCACTCATACCAAAAAAAGTCCAATTTACACACGAACTCGTTAAATAAGTAACTATTTTTTCTACATGTTTTTGCCATCTAGGAAGAATGTGCGCAGCGGTACAGTTGGTTGCAAAAAAAAACGGGAACTGTTAGAATAAAATTGACACATTTTTACAATTGTTTTTACAGTTTGAAACCTTCTTACGAGAGATTGGTTAGAATCATGGTCAAAATTCAATGACATTTTTAAAAATTATTTAATTGTCAAATTAACAAAACCAGATTTACATTAGGAAAATTTTCTTTTCCCGTTTTTTTCGCAACCAACTGTACCTTCGATAAAAGCATTGATTTTGTCTAAAGTTCAATCGCTGAAGAAACAGTGTTACGTCGGGTGTTCCAACAGTCATGACGTTGTTAACGACAAATGAAAACAGTCAGTAGTAATTATTCAAAAGAGCGATTCAAGACTGGCGGCTCATGTCAAAGCAGGGTGGGAGGAGTTCGGTAGAATGATCTTGAGACGTTTAAAAAACTACGAAAGTTGTAGCGAAATCGTTTCAGGTTCGAAAGCGACGCGCGCCATCTTCCTCCGACACGGCCTCGTCTTCACCACCGGCTTCTCGAAGATGTCCGAGCGACAGTACAGCCTCCGAACCCCGGACGCCCTCAACGAACCGATCGTCATGGTGGAACTGGACACGTCGAACGGCGTCATGTTCCCCCTGTACGACCCCGACACGAACCTGGTGTACCTGTGCGGCAAAGGCGACTCCGTCATCCGCTACTTCGAAATCACGGCCGAACCGCCATTCGTCCATTACATAAACACGTTTCAAACGCCCGACCCCCAGAGGGGCATCGGCATGATGCCGAAACGAGGCTGCGACGTCACCTCCTGCGAGATCTCCAGGTTTTACAGGCTAAACAACTCGGGCCTCTGCCAGGTGAGTTCCACCGCTATTCGCGCAATGCGACGATCACGTCTCGTAACTGTCCAGGTCATCACGATGACGGTGCCGAGGAAGTCGGAGCTCTTCCAGGAGGACCTCTATCCCGACACGTTCGGCGACAGCGCCGCCCTCTCGGCGGAGGAGTGGATCGAAGGGAAGGACGCCGAACCCATCCTGATCTCGCTCAAGGACGGGTACAAACCGCCGGAGTCGAAAGCGACCATCACAGTCACCAAGAGGAATATGTTGGACAAGGGTCAGGCGAAAACGGGGAAGACTCAGAATCAGACGCAGATTTCGGTAAGAAAGAAAATGTGCCAGTTAGAAGCCCCTTATGTGTAGGCAACCAAGTAATCATGCAAGTTTACATTTGGTAGTATAGGTTCAGCAAAATGCTAGGCGGCACGATTTTACGGTTCAGAGGGTTGTGCCGGCTTTAGACGTTTTTGATATTTTTTTTGTTTGACGTTTCAGGACAAGACGTTGCAGGAGTTCGCCGACGAGATCAGGAAGCTGAAGGCGATGATCGTGAAGCACGAGAACAGAATCAGGGCGCTGGAGGCGGAGGTGGCGTTGAGCAAGGCCAACGCCGACGAGGACGGGTCCGGGGGCGACGGCCTGAACGCCGGGCACCCACTCGGAGACGACGAAGTGTAAACCAAGCACAAAAGTTGCCTTATCGTTTCGATACAAGTGCTCAAATTGTTTGCAATTTTCGCTTCTTTTGATACATTACCTAAGTATAATATATTTATTTTATCATTTTTTTTAACTATTACATATGTCATTTTTTATCACCCCAAAGTGCTCTTTAATATAATCTACGATTGTTAAATGCATAGATATAGATGATTATACTATTTTGATGAGACGTTAGTTATATTTATATAGTTTATAATGACCGGGGGGTTGTCGAATAGGGTTTTAGTTTCTTCACATGACAATAACGAACAGACTCCGACTTTTTTTATGATTATCGTGTACATAAATGGCGAACAACGTAACATATCGGTCGACTCGAGCCGTGTTACTTGTAAATATTTCTCTATTATGGTAATTTATCGACTGAAGGGCTCTGTTTGACAATTCTCCACCAGAAGTTTGTGTGTTCCATGTTTAACAACGAATAATGTAAATAAATGTATAAATATGTAATGCATTTTCAACAGAGAAACTAATAATTATTGTTTTATTAGTATTTTTACAAATACATTTTAAAGTTTTTAACAGTTTCTTAGTCCCCGAGATGGCGCTTTTACAGACAGACGAAGGATTGGTTGGTGAAGCGAAAACACGACGATAGAGCGTTCCTGAAATTGTCAGTGACATCAAGAAAATTCGCGAAGGCGACTTTGAACAGAATTTTTTTGGATGCACTGTAAAGTAATGTTCGTCACGAGTTCCTGGTTTTTCGAAGAGATCAAAATGGTCGAAGAGGTGTTAGAAAGTGGCGTACATTTTATAAAACATGATATACAAGGGTGTATTTTTAAAATGTGCCGAAATTTTACCTACGAGGTTGTAGGACAACGTAGAAAACTAAAAGCAATTAAAAAAAATTGTAGCTCAAAAAATAAATGTCGTTTTATTTTTTGACAAAATCTTTTAAATATTTTTTCCGAGTTCTACATGAAGCCAGTAGCTCGTAATTAAAATCTCTGCACAACTTTCAAAATCACCCTGTATTAAAAAAGTTACAAGTTTTCGGCCTGTGTTTTAAGTTTGTACTACAGGAATGTAGTATCTGTTCGAGACAAAATTATTTTTAGTTCTATAATCAATAATTTTTGTAATTAACAAAGTACAGTATTATAATTCGGAATAAGTGGCATCGCGGTAGGCGTTGGAAATTCAAATTTACATTGGCAGCAAGAGCCTTGTTGTAATGATATCGTAGTTTCTAATTTGGTTTTGACATTTTATCGTTGGAATCGTTTTGTGTTTATTTTCTTGTTACAGTATTTGGAATTTCTTTGTTTCATTTACGAAAAGTGGAAAAAATTCAAAATGGGTTATCTCTGCTGTGGGTCAAAATAATGTGACGAACAACCTCAAAATAAAGTAATAACGGTTTCACACACATATTTAGTAAATTTTTTGACATAACATGAAGCGCACTGCGATGCCACTTATTCTGGATTAGGGGAAAGTTGCCTAAATTCGACCACTTTTTAAAAATTAGCAAAAACAATATCAAAAACGGTACCTAATTTATATTTAATGAAATACTCTTGCAAAATTCCCTGTCCGGGTGAGCACTTTTTTTAATTTTGTTGATTTCCTCTTTCAGTACATGTCTTACTACCTACATCTTGCGTTAGTCGAAGCAGTTTCTGCCTGAGTTGTTCTTTCAGTGTTTACCAGTTCCATTTCAGTTTTTACCACACTTTCAAGCCTTAATTAGGGGGTCATCTTAACGTTCTTCAAAGTAAAGTATTTGTTGAAGGTCGCTTTTGTGTTCTTTTTGCAGATTTTTCCCTCTGCAATAATAACAGTGTAAGAAAAAAAACAGACAGATGGACAAACGGAAAACGGATAAGCAGAGGAAACACTAACACAGTCATTTACCCAGGAAGACTGACTTCAACCAAGCTGCTGAGTTCGGTCTCAGACTTCGTCTTCCGTTTCCCCCTTTATTTTTTGTTTTTGAATTCACTTCTTTCGTTAGTTTTCTTTCATTGACGCAAGCACCGGGAGTGTACATAGAAATTTTAGTTTTAGACGAAATTGACCGTAATTTAGATCTGTAAACTTTGGACTTGCTTCAGTAAACAACCTTTGTAACGCAAAAGTTTTATTCTCCCGCTTTCCGGGCACCACCCACTCCCCATTTGTGGGATTGCAGTATCGAGCAAGCTCCAGTGGGTCTCGACCCGAAGTCTGAAAAAATCGTTATTTATGGAGAAATTCAGCACGGGAAAAATGAATAAGGGAACAGTACCCAAATATCTATAGACCACTAAATATTAGGCATATACATACAGGATTTTTATGAAATTTAAAATGCAGATATTTTAGACTGTGAAGGTTCAATTAGTAATCATAAAATTACCTCAAGTTAAAAAATGTTATTTTAACACGTTTCAAAAATTTGGCGCGATTATTATTAGATTGTTAAACATTAAAAAATAGGGGTCTACACAAACAATTAAGTAAATCATTTATCCGATTCAACGAAAAGATTAGATTTTGTCGTTAAAAATTTTATGTAAAATTTGAAGGTATTTGAGCAGTTACCTTTTGAAACAATTGATGATTAATTGCCAAGTAACATTTTGTACCACCTTTAAAGTCTGTCAAAATTGGGCGCGCTTTGTTAGAAACGTCAAATTGTGAAAATTCTAAAAATAGACTACAACGGCAGAAATTTCAATATTGTTGAAAAAGGAAAAATTTTTTTGCCTTACTATGGAGAGTGTCTTAAGAACTTCAATGACACATTTCGTTTTCTCGTGGAACACTATCCAAATATAGGCTTTACAAAATGTAAGGTTAAGAGAGTCGTCAATTTATTTGAAGACACAGGAAGCGTACGTGAACTAAATTACCTTGCTAAAATATTCCGATCGTGTTTTAGTCCTTTATGGAAGAATTAAAGCATCCAGTATAATAAATTACGTCCAAATTGTGTCCACATGTTGTCTCTAAGTAAGTGTGTAAGTGTTTGTAAGGTTAGCAAGAGAAACGTCAAATATGTCACATCCGCTTCTGCGAAAAGGGATGACCAAAATTCTGCAACATTGCGCGTTTGTTTCATACGCGTCTACGTTTTTGCATCTGCAGCCACGTTTAACACAGTTTTTTGCTTTTTTTTGCAACCAGACGTCTTCCAAGGACGAGTTTTTCCCTACAGCATATTTTATTGACGATAAATTTTTTATGGAAATCTTAATTGATTCAACATTTTAAAAAGGCATGTAAAAATGACGTTTTTAAGGCTTGGGTGATTGTATTAATGGGATTTTATTCTTCACCGTCTAAAATATCTGCGTTTTAAATTCCACAAAATGAAACTACGGCTACTCAATCAGCAGATGCTAGATATACTGCAGATCTAACTGTAGAGCATTTTAGTAGCCCTCGAAGAGCAAAACGACACGTAAATATGATCCAACAATATGTTGGAAAATACACAACGAATGTGAGAAAACTATAAAAGCCCTAAACAAAGACAAGATAATAAGTAATCTTAACAAAATTGTAAAGGGTGTTCATTTAATATTCTGGTAGCATCACCTATGGAAATTTTTTGTTTTGAAAAACGGTTGTCGCAGCGTTAAAATACGACATAACCTCACTATAAAATACCAGCATAACACGAATTATGATAATAGTATTTTACAGTAGAAGTCCGTTAGGATAGCCTTTACTGCCGAGCCAAAGATTTTGTGAGACGAGCTCGCAGAGCGAGTCGAATAATACTGGCGAGGCTGTAAAGGCCCTAACGGACGTGTATTGTACAATCGTTTTTGTAATATCTCTACGATTCGTTCACAATTATCTTTTTGAAATACATTTTTTTCAACGCCATCGAAAAAACCGAATGATTAATAAGTGTGCGGAGGACGTCGTCATGTCAACCGTTGTTTGTGAAAATTGTTTCAATGTTGTTTGTCAGATTTGTTCAACGCTTAACTTTCCGTTCAAAATAAATGAATGAAATCAATAAAAAATCGCAATCAAGATATTCCCGATGTCCGGAAGTGAGGTCATCGTTATTCCCTGCAAAATCGCGCTTGTGTTGGTGTTAAAAGTCTGAAGCATCATCTTCGATCTCGTCTACATCTGCTAATGGCATACGGATTTAGATTAATTCAAGGTGTGTCCCATAACATTAAACAATAATTATTGTACCAATTGTAAAAAAGTTGAAAAATAAAGTTTAGATCTACGTTGCTATAGTTATTTAGTCATTCTAACGGCCGCTCCCGCTCATAACGGACACCCTTAACGTACTCCGGCCGTTATGAGGTTGTTTACATGGGGACAAACAGTCCGGAAAGCCACCTTTAACAACTAGATATTACAAAAAAAAGTAACACAATTACAATTCACGCACAAATTAATCAATTTATTAAATAAGGTGCTGGAAATGTCTATACCTTCTTCTTTTCGTAACAATTTGTGGCACGTTCCTGCTTTCCTACATAAGGTTCAGTCTGTTGCTTTGCGATAACTGACGCACGACGCACTGCAGTGTGGGGAGCATGTTGCATTATTTCTCTTGGAAGTTTCAATAACTGCACATCTCTGACTGCACTAACTGCAGCAGTGCGTTTTAGCGGCTGGCCTGTGGTTTTTCTTCGGTAAACGCCTCCAGTTTCACGAAACAACTTTACACACCGGTTCAGGTTATCTTCGAAGTTTTCCGTCAACAATAACATTGGGAAATTCAGCGATAATCTCTTCTAAACAGTTTTGTACGGAGTACCATTCACTTTCAAACCATTGCGATTGCGAAAATCAATCAAAACGTTTTCTGCTCTAACGTGAACACCAGCAAACAGTAAACTTGTCTGAACGCAAATTTCAAAATTGACAGTTCTACTCTAATTTTACTAACGGGAAATTCAAACGACGACAGAAACAAAATAATTCCATAGGTAATGTTACCAGCATATTAAATGAACACTCGATATTATTTAATAACTAGCTTTTACCCGCGGCTTCGCCCGCAAATTTCAGAATGTTTTAAAATTATGTTTCTACTTTCATGTATTGTGATAAACGCAGTAATTTCAATATGAAGTTTGTCTTTTTACGAAGAATAATTAAAACTTTACTGTAGAGTACTTTTTTCTTCGACTATATAAACAAAAAGATCAATACGATAAGAAACTAACACTATGATCACTTACCAATTCATGAAAATACGCCAACATAACACTTTTATTTTCAGTTGTAACCTTATTTAGATCTTCCTATTGTTTGATTGTCTCGTTTGATTTCAGATACCTGCCTTTTGATTTTTCCGGTATTAAGCTATTTGAAGCTTGTTCTGCTTCATTTAAGACATTTTCCTGTAAAACACAATCCCAATCTGGGAAATATAGCGTTACCTTACACTTTAGGTCAAGGGAGGTGCGATTTCCCGTACAATGTCAAAAATTTCTAGTGGAATGTGGGAAAAATCTAGTGGAGTATGGGAAAAATGTGCGGACACCGTTGATTTATTCTTTTCACAGTTACTTTAAAATTAAAGTGTCCATACGTTATTTTAATTTAGTGTAAAAAAACACATTTCCTTGTATAATTTTTCCGATAAATGTGTTTGTTTAATTTATATCGATCGAAAAAGAAAATAATCGTAACAGGGAAAATACAACCTATTGGGTTGGCAGCTTTATATGTCAAAAAGTTTGACAATTGTCAGGTATTTCATAAATATCTTCAAAATAGCACAATAAAACAAAACCACAGAAGTTGATATATGGTTTTGTGTACCTACTTTATCCAGTACTAGCTGTTAGTGCTAAAGTGCAACTGGAAAATAAAAATCTACAAAACATTCTAACCCCAAAATCTTGTATTCACCTGAAGAAAGATGATTCGTTTTCACCAGGAAGTAGTGGTTAAGTACAAGACATTTTAATAATTTGCAACATTATTAACATAATTTATTTTGTAAAATTACAGTTGTAAACATTATTGTTACAATTCTCCACTTTAGAGAACAATGCAGAAACAATTTGGTAACTGTCAACTTTATTACTTCTGGGTTGAATGTCAATATGTTGTACTGGTGCTTCTCTTACGGTACTGATGATGGAATTCTCAATGTTGGATGGTTACATTGGAAGCAACTGCTAAAAATTCAAGTAGATTAAAGCACTGTATCGAAGTTTGTGACACAACTCACCATTGTTTGAGGAGCTGTAGCTGCAACATAGTACATTTTGTTTTTGATGTTGAAGGAAGGCCATCAGTCATCACGAATCATTTTAGGAACTTCAATCTTGTGTCCATAGGGCAATCAAGGTTCAAATATTTGTCAATTTTATTAATACCAATTTAACCTGACTTCCATACATTTCTTCACAGTTTCAACCCAGTTTGGATTGGTAATGGCAAACGATCTACAAATATTGGTTTTTGTGTCAGTTATCAATATAATATCTTCTCTTGACATTTTCCATTTTCAGAGTATATAACTCCTTTCGGAGACAGGCACCACAAACACCTATTAATAAAACTGTCTGTAATAAAATATGGTTTATTAAAAATTTGTGAATTAAAGAATAGTTATTACATACTTTTGTGAGAAGAAATTGTCCTATGTAACGTTGTTTCGATTTTTGTGGTAATAATTCAGAATTTAGTCCTGCCACTAGTTGTACTGCCTCTGGTGTCACATTTAACTCACTCTATATTATATACTAGACATTTTTTTCACTCGATTAATACACCAAAATCAAATTTTGAAACACGACCGTGAAAATTTAGCCGGCAAATAATTTGTTAGGAAAAAAACAAATGAGCGGTCACGGTCGTCAAGGAATTGATTCCACAGCATTCGATTCTTTATTGACGATGTCAAATTCTACAATAAAATTAGTCTTGATTTTTAAAAGATTTAATATTTTGGTCAGCCGAAAAGTCTAATACAAATGTCGTACGGGACGTATTTTCCGGCCCTCCAACTAATCAGGCACTCGGCTGCGCCATCGTGCCCGAAACCAGTTGTCGTGCCGGAAAATTCACATCCCGTACTCTAATGTAAATAACTATTGCGAAATTGCTACTTTTATAAACAACCAAATGTAACTATGACATCTGAACATATCATGCAAACGCGATTTTCAACTCGAAAAAACTTTTTTTGTGCTTAACAGGCTTAAAAATGATAATAGGGGTTGTTTTTTGTGGGTGTCAAGCGGCGAAAGTGACGATATACTCAGAGGATGAAATAGGGGTGAAGCGGCGAAGGTGAGGGTACTTCCAACTCGAAAAAACTGTCTTTTTTTCTTAACAGGGTTGAAAATGGTAGTAGGGGTTGGTTTTTGTAAAATTAAAGTAGACAGTAATTTTCTACTTGTTTTGAAGATCAAGTGTACAAAATTTCATCAAGATCGGAGTAAAACTGTAGATTTGCATACAAAATATACAAACAAATAGACATTCAGTTTTATATATATAGATGAATAAATTGAAGAATCTGTTGCGACTAATATTTATTTTGGTGTTTCTTTGTAAGTTTTTCATAGATACTTGTGAGTTTGAATTTACACACAAATTAAAGTTAAGTGGTTAACAAAAGTAGAGTTGTTGAAGGCAGACAACTCTCTTCACCTTGGTAGTCCAAACCAATCAGTATCGGGGACTCCAAAGGATAGTGCTAACTGCTAAAACCCAGATAATGCGCTGAGAGCGACAGAAATAGATGGTACCTCTTGTTCAACTATGGTGGCTGTACAACGTATCCTGTACTAATTAAAGGTCCCTTTACACTATGTGCTTTCTCATATGATTTCTCATTAGAGTTAACATATGTACCAAGTTTTATGTTTACACTATCTGATTTATCATCAAAGTAAGCTCAAATATAGAAGTCATACTAAATAATAGGTAAATCATAAGAACTCATAAGGAATAGGACGGTACCTAATTCGTCTGAGAAATCGGATAGAAATGGTCACTCTGTAGATAAAATCCACAACCTACCTTACCGACAAACCGTCTCACAACGTGCTCACAACAGAGATAACTCACAATAACAAAGCAACGTGATAACCATAACATAACCTTATAAAATCTAATCGTTATAGTTGTGGAACGTGCAATCAGTAGAGGCTAAAATGAGCAGTAATAACAAGGTAAATGTTGTATTTTTTTATTATTAGAGTGGTTATACTTAATTCGAATATATAATATTAAAAGGTGGAATGGACTAGTGACCTCACGGCCCAGCTGATTATGGTGTACGAAACACATCCTTGCCTGTTTGATCCCAAACACAAATTTTATTCCAACAAACATGCCAGAGCTGACGCTTTGGGGAAAATTGTCGTTGACCTGAAAACTTTTAATCCAAAAGTGGAGGTCGAAGATGTAAAAAAAAAGTGGAATAACTTGCGATCTCAATTTTCGCATGAACACCACAAAGTGCTTGCCAGCGAACGGTCTGGAATGGGAACAGAGGACCTGTATGAGCCATCAGTGTGGTGGTATGAAAAGCTGCAATTTCTATTGCCTCATATACGTGCAAGAAAGTCCACTAGTTCATTATCATCGCAAGACATAGACTGTAGCAGCAACAGTCAAGATTACACCCAGGATTTACCATCCGACGCCTATGACCGGCAGTTATGTGTAGCTGAGGACCACAGCGAATCAAGTTGTACAATCGAAGATACGACTCCAAGTACAAGTCATATGGTGGAAGATGGCCCAAGAAGGGCCAAGCAAAGGCGCCTGGACCAACAATCAAAAACGGCAGAAGATCCAGTGCTTGGGAAAGCTGTGGCAGCATTGGATGTGTTGGGACAACGCATTAACCAAACGTCAACAGTAGCAGCAGTAAAAACTGATGTACAAGTGTATGCAGAGTATGTGGCAAATGAATTACGCGACATTGGAGACCAAGAACTACTCAACGATGCAAAACATGGCATCAATACAATTTTATACCAAACAAAAAAGCAGTGGTTTGAATCACAGAGAAAAAAATGTAATGATTCTTGAACATATTAATACGTTAGATAGTAATTAAACATGTGTAATAGAATGGTAAAATAAACACGAGCTTAGAAATTAAATTTTTTTATTGCCTCCCACTGCCAGGATACAAACCCTTCATTATTAAAGTAATCAGTAAAGGTTTGGCGTATTTGTATAGGTTCATCAGCTGAACGATTTACGTTGCATGCTCCCAAACTTGTCAGACAAACACTTGATCTCCATTCTCCTTCCATGAAACTAACTGTGTTAACATTTTCTACATCAACTCCATGTAGGTAAAAAATTTTCCCATCTTTCGCCTTAATGAAGTTGTGTAACAGGCAGCATGTTAATGTGATTTGCTGCACTTTATCAACACTTAACTTGATTTCTTTTTGTAACACTTGGAATCTGTTGGCTAAAATACCAAAGGCATTCTCAACTACTCTACGTGCACGGCTTAACCGATAGTTGAAAATCTTAGCCATTGTATTGGATCGTTGGCCCCAAGGCTTCATTATGTGGGTTGACAAGCGAAACGCATCATCAGCAACAATTACAAAAGGCGCCGATTTTGCTGACTGGGGAAACGTTGTCGCTTGTGGGAAGTTTAAGGTATTTTTTTGGATTGCAGTACATAAGGTACTATTGCTAAACACACCCCCATCACTTATTCTACCATTGCATCCTACATCAACATACAGAAAATTATAATCGGCATCCACTAATGCCATTAACACGATGCTATGAAAGCCTTTGTAATTGTAATACAATGAGCCATCACATTTTCTTGCCCGGAAAGCGATGTGTTTACCATCAAGTGCACCTAGGCAGTTTGGAAAGTTCCATTGGGTCCAAAATCTCTTCGCAATTACTAACCACTCCTGTTCAGTTGTTGGGGTTTTTAAGTATTCCTTTTTCAATGTATTGTAGATGGCCTCTGTTGTTTCAGGTATTAACAATGAGAGTGAAGGGACTGATATCCGGAAGTAATAGCTGAGACTTTGAAATGATTCTCCAGTGGCCAAATATCGTAGTGTCACTAGCAACCTGAAATTATGGATACACCAGTTTACATTGCTTATGATGCTGAAAACTAAAGCTACCTTGTTCTTGATGAAATACTTTCACGAAAAATCGTGTCTTCACGCTTTATGAAAGGTTCAATTTTTTGCAAGAGGATGTCAAATGTCTTTGCACTCATTCGACTAAAATTTTTAAAACTGGCTGGATCTTCAACTCTTAGTTCCTTAAAAACCATATTTGACACTCCCTTCCCTTCATTTCTTCGTTGTAGCCACTTTCTAGCCCAAAGTCGTTTTCTTTGCGGTTTTCTAATATTTTTTAATGCTTTGTACCTTTCATTCAGCACTACTATCACGCAGAGCATAGCAGCAGTCAAGAGCTCTGACTGTGTATTCATTTATTACGCAATTCGACACAGACTGTTATTATTAATTTATTATTATAAACAAAATAGCTTTAACCTTTGTGTATCGTTTATCTACAACTCAACTGGCAAAATGTTTGATTTTATTATAGGTTAGGTTCTTGACAACTCATATGCAACCTATAATCCGTTGGCGCATGGTGTAAACACTGATATTTTAATAGAACAAAAGCGTCTACTATAATTGAAACTATTACGAGATATCTTTAGAGACATCTTATGCTAACTTAGATAGTGTAAAGGGACCTTAATACATTCATGTGCGGATGATTTTATCTATGCGCGGATGAGACCTGCGTCTCCCTCTGTGAGCCTCCAATTAGGTCTCGCGGTACCGACCGACGCCGTGAGCCGACGACACTGACCCCTGGTGTCTCAGTTTTTTCATGAGCGCCGACAAGACACTTCCTTATCGAAAAGAACGATGAGAGCACACCGCGTGCAGCAATTTTTCGAAGCTTTTCTTTCCTTTCCTGTCTGATATATTGATGAGTGTAACGCGCTAGACACAAGACCGCGAAGTGATGATTTCTTGTATGGTTTGTAATTTGTGGAAATAAATTGCATTTTTTTCTCGAGAACTCGCCTTTTTTATTGACACCACCCACGTATTTATCACGAGAATCCAGAGAAGCTGCATTTTCCGTTTCGCTGAAGTAAGTATAAACAATCTTTTAAACCCATCCACATCTATTTTATTTTAGAATCAAGTGAAATGCAAATCTTCATTTTACTACTATTCGTCGGCACAAGTTTTGCTTGCTCTGAACTCTTGGCCACGACAAGCTATCGCCATTACGGTTACCATCTGCAAGATGCGGCGATTATTTGCTCGAACATTTCCTCTATTGAGACAATTGATGCTCGTTATATAATCCAACTCAATAGGAGTGTCTTAATAGTCACCAACTCTACTCTGAGTACTCTGACAACGTTGCGACCAAACGAACTGGCACGCTTCTCGACCATCAACAAGCTGTTTCTCAGCAAGATTCACATCGAGGAAATTCAACCGGGAGCGTTCAGAGGTCTGACGATGCTTAAAGAACTGTATCTGGACGGGAACGAGCTGACTCGGGTCCTCAAGGGAGTGTTCAATTCTCTGCAAAAGCTGGAAGTGTTGGATTTGAGCTCCAATAGGATATATCAGATTGAAGAGGGGACTCTGTTGGGGGCGTCCAGTCTGGTAAAGCTTGACCTGCGAGATAACAACATCTCCGAATTCGATGAAGATATGTTGGAGAAATTGAAACTGGAGTATTTGGATTTGTCGAGAAATCCCTTGAAAAAGCTGTCCGTGGAGCATTTGTCTAACTTGACCACGTTAAATCTTCAACAAACTAACTTAAGTCACTTTGAAGGACTAAATCCTGCTGTTGAAGTGTTGAAGTTGTCTGGTAGTCATGTGTCTCAACTGAACCTTTCAAATTTTTCTAGTATTTATTTCCTCGATTTGTCCAGAAATGATATTACAAGAGTGGTCAGTTGTCAAAAGTGTGACTCTGCTAACGGATTGGTACTGACCCAATCAGATATCCTCAAGTCTTTGAACATTTCTGTTAACAGTATTGTAACAATAGAAAATGATGCTTTCAACAACTTGACTTCTTTGATGGTTCTAGATTTGAGTCGCAACAACATAACCAGTTTGAATCCTGCCGTGTTCAAGAACTTGATGGACCTTCATTATCTCAATTTGTCCCACAACAGCATCAAAGAGTTTCAGTATGGTACTTTCAACCACTTAAAGCGTCTTGAGACTCTGGATATTTCCAACAACCAACTAACAGATCTACATCAGTACACCTTTACCTACTTACGTCGGCTAAGTCACCTTAAATTTGACAACAACCAGATCACTTCGTTTGATGGCGACAACCTTGGGGACTATCACTTTAACTTGCGGAACGTCTCTCTGAATGGTAATCCATGGAAGTGTGAAGATTTGGCGAAAATTAATGACGCTCTCAACGCTCACGTTGTCAGGATAACTGAAGGCAGTACCTTCGACAAAGAGAATTATCGCGGGATTCCTTGCACCAGCGAGAAACACCAGACTCAAAACTTGACCGCGTTGAATAAGACAGTAATAATCCCGATCGACAATTTTTCAGAAAGTATCAACCAAACAGTACAGAACTCGGGATTGTCTCGGTTCTTGAATGAGGACTTTCAGAAATCGAGGTTTGCGAAATTTTTTGAAAAGGAGCACGAGGGCTGCGGCGTTCTGGTGGTTGTTGTGCTGCTTCAAATTGTTATTTGTTGTTTGTTAGCGTTTATAGCTTATTTGATATTTAATTTTGTGAAGAAGAATTCTCTAAAATATGGTACTCGAAGGTCATCTCAGGTAGAGATTATGTTACAAAACTCTCTAAACTGAAAGTCTGCTGAGAAACTTTTTTAGACTTTTTTCCATTAAGTGTAGTTTACTTTCTATTTGAAAAAAATATCTATTATGTAAACTGGTTTCATAATTTGACACTGAAACCAAAGTCTCTACAATTAATTCTCTATAGTACGTGGTGATCAAGAAGGACTGTTTAAGTTGGTAATGCTGAATTTTACTTTTAAATGGTAGGTACAACTGGAGTAACTTCCGATTGTTGACGGCTTCACACTGACAGCCGCATCAGTGACAAGTGAAATTTGACATTTTAAATTAAATTAAACATGCTGGTGAATCGTTCGAGAGAAGAGTTAATTTATGTCGCGAAAGAGTTCAAATGGGAAGGTCAAGAGGCAAAAAGAAAAAGGGAAGAGCTACCGGGGGAATAACAGGGGTGAAATTGGGAATTAAAGAAAAGCGACAGGAAAAGGGAGAAGAAGAAAGATGCATGGAAAGAAAAGTATTGTAATTTTTTGGAATTGCTGTTTTATGTTTGAGATGATGTAGTCAGTAATTGGAAATCCCGTTGGGCAAAATAAACCATTCGTATTTAAAGAAATGTGATTTTTAATTTAAATAGTATATTATTCAATACGTTTTTTTGTTCGACGAATCAAATTGCTTAAAATCTTTAAAATTATCTTGACGTTTCGTTTTGACATTTATCAAAATCCGCCGACACAGGAGAAAATTCTCAAATTCTCAAAAAAAAAACAATTATGTAAATTAAACATGAAAATAGTTATTTATACAACAAGAGGTAAAAGCGTTACTTTTTATCGCTAGGCCTGAAAATTGTACATCGAGACGAAGTCGAGATTAACAACGCCCCGTGTGAAGCTTTTTCCTCCGGACAGGAGTCTGTATTGTTTGGATATTGTATCGACAGTGTTCTCTTTGGATTGTTTGTTGAGCGTTGAACGTTTAGCAATTTTATGATTGCATTGCAAGCCGTTGTTATATTTTATTTTGTATTCGCATTTGTCAAAGCTATCACCGGATAGCATCTGCTGAGAGATGAATTTTCTTATGTTGTTTAAGGTTGTTCTTATATTTCGTTTTAAATTCGCATTTATCACAGCTATGCCACTGGACAGCATCTGCTGAGAGATGAATTTTCTTATGTCGGTTTAGGTTGTTGTGTTTCGTTTTATATTCACATTTATCACAGCTATACCAATGGATAGCATCTGCTGGAAGATGAATTTCCTTATGTCTTTTAAGTCCGCTGTTATGTTTCGTTTTGTATTCGCATTTACCACAGCTATACCACTGGACAACATCTGCTGAGAGATGAATTTTCTTATGTTGCCTTAGGTAGTTCTTCCATTTCGTCTTAAATTCACATTTATCACAGCTATACCAATGGATAGCGTCTGGTGAAAGACGAATAGTCTTATGTTCCTTAAGGCATTTATCATGTTTCGTTTTGAATTCGCATTTATCATAGCTACACCACTGGATAGCATCTGCTGAGAGATGAATTTTCTTATGTTTTTTAATGCTCTTCTTATATTTCGTCTTAAATTCGCATTTATCACAGCTATGCCACTGGACAGCATCTGCTGAGAGATGAATTTTCTGATGCTGTTTTAGGTTGTCGTTATGTTTCGTTTTATATTCACATTTATCACAGCTATACCAATGGACAGCATCTGCTGAGAGATGAATTTTCTGATGTTGTTTTAGGTTGTAGTTATGTTTCGTTTTATGTTCACATTTATCACAGCTATACCATTGGACAGCATCTGCTGAGAGATGAATTTTCTTATGTTGCCTTAGGTAGTTCTTCCATTTCGTCTTAAATTCACATTTATCACAGCTATACCAATGGATAGCGTCTGGTGAGAGATGAATAGTCTTATGTTCCTTAAGGCATTTATCATGTTTCGTTTTGTATTCGCATTTATCATAGCTACACCACTGGATAGCATCTGCTGAGAGATGAATTTTCTTATGTTTTTTAATGCTGTTCATATATTTCGTCTTAAATTCGCATTTATCACAGCTATGCCACTGGATAGCATCTGCTGAGAGATGAATTTTCTTATGTTGTTTAATGCTGTGCTTATATTTCGTCTTAAATTCGCATTTATCACAGCTATGCCACTGGACAGCATCTGCTGAGAGATGAATTTTCTGATGTTGTTTTAGGTTGACGTTATGTTTCGTTTTATATTCACATTTATCACAGCTATACCAATGGACAGCATCTGCTGAGAGATGAATTTTCTTATGTCGTTTTAGGTTGTCGTTTCGTTTCGTTTTAAATTCGCACTTATCACAGCGACACCATTTGACAGCATCTGCTGACAGATGATTTTTCCTATGTTGTTGTAAGTAGCGGATCCGTTTTGTTTTAAATTCGCATTTATCACAATTATACCACTGGACAGCATCTGCTGAGTTGTGAAGTTTCTTATGAATTCTCAGTTCCAAATATCTTTTAGATATAAACTGACATTCGTTACAACGAAACCAGTGTACAGCTTCGGAAGTGGTATATTTATAGTTTACGTGTTCCCTTAGATGATTTTTGGTTTTTCCTTTATACTTGCAATGGAAACAAGGCGATCCTTCCTCGCGGTGATATGGGTGCCTTACTGTTTGGCGTTTTTTCAAATCTGTTGCTTCTTTTGTACTAAAGCAAGAGTACTCACATCGGTACGACGTTTCACCACTACAAGATACTACATCTACTGTCTCACAGTTTTCTTCTGTATCAAAACATGAACCATCAAAGTGTTTGATCCACAGTAAACTAGAATATGTTTCAAACGAGCACTTTTGACAAATGTAGCTTTTCACTTCGGTGTTATTTTTTGGTTGATCTTGCACACAATCAGTGCCCTTTTTGTGATATCCCCTGCGATGTTGCTTCAAAATTACCACAAAATCGGTTTCAAAATTGCAGTCCTTGCAGCAGTATTTTTCCAAATCGTTTCTTTCGCATCTGGGTAATTCGAGTAGCAAGCGATGACATTTTGGGATACTCGCGCTGTATTCCAAATTTGGCATTGTGATCTTATAATCTGAAAAATTTCATTTCGTGTCAATACAAAAAACTACTCAAAATAATCAAAAAATGTCTTATCCAAAGTCCATTCAAAAATCAAAAAATCACCACCTGTTGCTTTAGGTTGGTAAAATTTAAAAGACCCTAGGTAGATATTTTTTCATACTATGTTGGTAACTATAAATTATGACATTTATTTGATTCAAAATAAAATTCAACTGCTTTGAATTTCGTTCATATTGTTTTATTAGCACCACGTTTCATTTATTTATTGATTCTTATTATTTTTACTTAAACATGCCCAGAAAAACAAGACACTTAATAAACATTTAACCTCAAAATTACAAGTCTCACCAAATTTTACACTAGACAGCGTTGCCGATAGTAATCATCGAGGAAAATGCGACGCTGGTGGTTTTTTGATTTTTGAATGGACTTTCAAGGTAAACACCGTTCACGTTAGATTAAGCATTGCTAAATTGCATTATGTTAGCTGCATGTCACTATTCACAAAACATAATTACAGAGCCTAAAAAATTAATTATTTGACCTTGAGAGGAAAATCCAACGTGAATGGACTTTACTTGTGATTCAAAATGATTGTGGACAAATATGGCAACTATGTACGAAAATGTATGTAGCAACTCTGTAGGTACTATGCCGGCCAAAAAATTTTGGCCGTCATTATGTCAATTCAAAAAAAAAATTGTAATCCGTACTTTATTGTCATCATGATTACCGTCTTGATTATGAACGTTATTTTTTGGGTGGTAAATTTCAAAACTCAAAATTATTTTGTCATTTCTACTACACAGAACGTTTACCTCAGGTTATCTATGCTCTAATTTTGTTTATTCATGTCGGATTTTTGGAATATCTGAGCTTCAAACAGTTTAAATTGATTGTCAAAATGACAAGAGTCAAAAGTGGGGTTACGATTCCTAAAGGTTTATTTACACTTTACTTGAATGTCAAGAAAGTGACGGCCAAAATTTTTTGGCCGCCATAGTACAGCGTGATCAACAATGACTGAGTCTGTTGGCAATGAAACAAATGAAAAATATTGGTGTTTTTTGTCTCGCAAGTGCCATTGACCGGATGTTTTAACTTGACACGACATTAAAAAAAAGGATGTATCAGTTATCAGATACAATAAATGCTGAAAATATAAATATAATGTAAAAACCATCTTATCTACTATAGTTTAAATGTCTGTGTCTGCAATACTATTACAGTTTCCTATAACTTGCGGGGTGGTGACGTCTACCCACCGTCTACCGATATTTTGCCCGTTTTTTTACGAGAGGCTAAATGACCCAGGCCATTCCATACTTGTGCGCAAGTCCTATAATTTTGCTCGTTATTTAAATTTGACGTTGACGGAAAAATATCGCAAATTTATTGTTTAAAAATTAGAACAACACTTGCGTATCTAATAAGAAACAATACAATAAAAGACCTTTTTTATGTAGTAAACTCATTTATACAGGTGTTCCATAACTCGCGCGTCAGTTGTTAACTGTGAATTTTAATATTTAGTCCAACAAGGATTCTACAACAACAAACGTGAAAAGTAGGTATATTAGTTTTGCAATGAAAACGATTTTAAGATAACCAATCACACACGCCTTCCTGAAGGTAACTCTACTAAATGTATGCGTTTCCGAGGAAACGATTTTAGATGTTGCTGCTAAAAAAACTGTGATGAAATGTTTGGACAACGAGTTTTATAAGGGTTGATTTGGCGCACGAATCCCAGGTCTAGAAAACGACCTGTAGGCGAGTTTTTTATGTTATTTTTTAGATTTTTTTTAATTTTTAAATAAAAAAATTAAATTTTCAAATTCTAGGGAATTTTGTATTATGTAATTGGTAATTCAAGGTAACGGATGCAACTACATCTGCAACATATGTTAAAAAGTAGAGTTTGAACATTAATATTGGAAGTTTTTTGGTGTAAATGACAATAATACACTGAAATATTGATAAAAATTTTCTTAGAGATCCATTAAACTACGAGTGCTTTAATAGATAGCCATAAACGATTCCAAATTGAATACAATAATAGACCTATTAAAAGATTCTAAAAACATAGTTATATCTTTAGTTTGTGTTCTACTCATCTAGTGTTCTTTGCCTTACACGCAGCACGCAGTACAGCATGTAGTTACTAACGCATGCGTATTGGTAAGGATCGTCCTGGGTTATTTAGCCTCTCGTGTTTTTTTCTGGATCGCAAGTCGCAAGATTTTGAGCGATTGGCCCGGTTTGTTATTGTTATTAGGTATCAGCGCAGAGGACGTTTTACATAAATGGTGTTTTTTTTTTTAATTTCGCATCGAAGTTGGCGTTGCACGTTCAAGAGTCGATTGTAACAAACAACAAAACAAAATGCTTTATTTTGCCCTACGGGCTTTCGGATTCCTGATTACAAAACATAAACATAAAAATAACAATTTATTCTTCTCCCTCACTCCTCTCGTTCTCTATTCTTTCTCTCCTCTTCCTTACTCTTTCATCCATCTCCCTGCCGCCTTCGCTCCATATTTCTCCCCATTCCCTTCTCTTTCTCTCTCACATTTCGCCGCATGTGTTCGATCTTCTCACTGTCCTCGCGTCACCTCCTGCACCTTCTCTCTCTCTTCTCCTTCCTTCCCATTCCTGTTCTCTCTCTCCTCGTCCCCACCTCTGCAACCCGCTATCATTTTCCTCTCTCACACACACTCTCTCCCCTCCCTATTGTATTTCGATTCTCTTATTCTCTCTCTTCTCTCTTACTTTTCTGTGTCTTTGTCCCTCTACCTTTTTATTCACCTTCTCCTTGTACATTTTCTCGCCGAGTCGTCTTCTTATTCTCTCCTTCTTCTAGCAAATTTTCTTCAGTTTCTCCTGTCTCTTATCCCATCTAAACCAGTCCCCGTTTATCTGTATTTTCCTGTATCCTATTTTTACCCTTTTTCCTCTATCTCTCTCCTCTCTGGCCAACTCTCTTAACTTCTTTTGTGTTTCCCTTTCTTCTTTTGTCAAATCGTCATCTATATACATCCTCTCACCTTTTTTTTTCCTTTAACTTACTCTTACTTAGCATTATGTTCTTCTTCTGCTCCCAATTTTCTATTTTTGCCAGCATCATCTTATCTTTATTTATTTTAAATGCTTCCTTTATTCACTTTCACCCCTATCTCCCTTTCTAACCATTCTTCCACCCCCCTCTCTACATTTCCACTTATTGCTCCTATTCCAGTTATTATAACATTATTCTTCCTCTCCTTCTTTTCTCTTTGTTCCATCTTTTCCTCTATCATTTCCATCCTTTTCATCCAATCTGCCTTCTCCAACTGCCCTTTTTCTTCTCTTCCTCTCATCTCCTCTCTCACTGTCGCTAATTCTTTCCTTAGCTCCCCATTCTCCTCTCTCACTGCCGCTAATTCCTTTCTTAGTGTTTTGATCTCCTCTCTCATCTCTCTTATCATGATTGTTTTCATTTCCTTATCCATTTCCTTGCTTTGATTTTCTTCTTGGCTTCTATTTGGTGATCTTCTCGTTCTGGAACTATTTCTGAGTGGGTTCTTGCCTTCTTTCGACGTTCTCTTCTCTTTCTCTCTTGCTGCTTTCTTTCCTTACTTCTGACGATTTCAGCATGTCCTCTCTTTCTTGCTCTCCCTCCTTCTCTCTCGCTGCCGCTAATTCCTTTCTTCGTGCTCTGCTCTCCTCTACTATTCCCGCCATATCCTCTTTTATCTCTCTGAGCACTGTTTCTATTTTCTCCTCTATTTCTTTGCTTTGATTTCTTTCTCCGCCTCTACTTGGGGATCTTTCGGTTCTGGAACTCTTTCTGAATGAGTTCAGACCTTCTTCCGACATCCTACCCTCTTCTCTTTCTCTCTTGCTGCTTTCTTTCCTTGCTTTCGGCGATTTCGGCATGCCCTCTCTTTCTTGCCCGCTGTCTTCTCCTTATCACCTCTCACTCACTCGTCGTTGTTTACGTTTGCTATCGCTGCACTTTTTCCACGTCTGCTCGCTATCGCTGCCAAACCATTCGTCCTGTTTATCATTTTTATTTTTATCTGTTTAATGTTATGTAATTACAATGCGATACAAGCTTCAGTTCCAACCTCACGATTTTGAACATTTCTCTTAACAGTATTGCAACAATAGAAAATGATGCTTTCAACAACTTGACTTCTTTGATGCTTCTAGATTTGAGTCACAACAACATAACCAGTTTGAATCCTGCCGTGTTCCAGTTTCTCAATTTGTCCCACAACAGCATCAAGGAGTTTCAGTATGGTACTTTCAACCACTTAAAGCGTCTTGAGACTCTGGATATTTCCAACAACCAACTAACAGATTTACATCAGTACACCTTTAACTACTTACTTCAGCTAAGTCACCTTAAATTTGACAACAACCAGATCACTTCGTTCGATGGCGACAACCTTGGGGACTATCACTATAACTTGCAGAACATCTCTCTGAATGGTAATCCATGGAAGTGTGAAGATTTGGCGAAAATTAATGATGTTCTCAAGTTTCACGTTGTCAGGATAACTGAAGGTAGTACCTTCGACAAAGAGAATTATCGCGGAATTCCTTGCACCAACGAGAAACACCACACTCAAAACTTGACCGCGTTGAACAAGACAGTAATAATCCCGATCGACAATTTTTCAAAAAGTATCAACCAAATAGTACAGAACTCGGGATTGTCTCGGTACTTGGTAGTTGTTGTGCTGCTTCAAATTGTTATTTGTTGTTTGTTAGTGTTTATAGCTTATTTGATTTTTAATTTTGTACAGAAGAATTCTCCAAAATATGGTACTCGAAGGTCATCTCAGGTAGAGATCATGCTACAAGACTCTCTAAAGTGAAAGTCTGCTGGGAACCTTTTAGACTTTTTTCTATTAAGTGTAGTTTACTTTCTATTTAAAAAAAATATCTGTATATTATTTTTTTCATATAGTAATGAAAGTGACACTTTTTTACACGCAAAATCGTAGTGAAAGTGGTACTTTTTTGCATCATTTTATGATGATTGTATACCTATTTTTATTACCTATTGCATACCTATTTTTTTTTCATTATCCTTTTAGACCAGATTTCTCAAGTTTTTTCGATATGCAAAAAAATAGTGTTTTTTGTTAGACACTGTCAGAATTTGAGAATTTTCTCCTGTATGAACGGATTTTGATAAATTTGACAACTTGTCAAAACGAAGCGTCAAGCTAATTTTAAACATTTTCAGCGATTTGGAGCCTTTAAGGGGCTCATTGAACAAAAAAACGTTGTATTCAACTCGTTCTTGTGTAAACTGGGCTTTTTTTGGCACTCGTGGACCTTTAAAACTCTCGTTTCACTCGAGTTTTAAACTGGCCCACTCATGCCAAAAAAAAGCCCAAATTACACACGAACTCCTTGAATAAACTACTATTTTTAATGTCCGTCAAAAAAAGTGCAAGTTTTTTCATTCGTTTGCGTTCATAAAATATGCGATTTTTGAATCGGTCAAGAAGCGTTAAAAAAGTGCCATAGCGGTTCATTTTTGTACGGATTTTGCGTTAACAAAAATGCCGTAGCGTGTCATTTTTTAACGCAATTATAAAATTTTTCATTCATAATTAGTAGTTTTTTTAACGAGTTCGTATGTAAATTGGGATTTTTTTGGCATGAGTGGGCCAATTTAAAACACGAGTAAAAGGGGCGTTTTAAAGGTCCACGGGTTCACACAGGAGAACATTTTCAAATTTTGAGTCAAAAAAATTGATATCTATACTTACGGGCGCCAAAAAAATTTTGTATGCAACTCCTTAGTAAAGTATCTTTTTTTTACTCGGCGGATTGCGCACTCGCTGCACTCGTGTGGCAAATTTTCCATCTCGTAAAAAAAAGTATTACTTTACTCACTTGTTGCATAAATAACTATTAAACTGGTTTCATAAATTGACACTGAAACCAAGGTCTCTACAATTAATTCTCTAAATTATTATTGCACGGAATTTGTATGTTTTGTCTAAATAAAAATCTATCACAAATTGTTTATTTTCGATATACAGGCTGTCTTTGAGAAAGTTGTACAGATATTTTAACTAGTGGTAGAAAAAAAATGTCGATTTATTTGGGGATTTAAAAAAATACTTTCTTTTCAAAACCTTTCACATGATTTGTTGTAAATTCACCACAGGGAAATAAATATGTGACATTTTTGCATTTAACAATCAGGGAACTTATTTTCGCCAAGGCAACCTTTTCTAAAATAGTTTAAAAACATTCATTAATCGTTGCTTGGGTATCTCGCTGTCGGAGTACTCCGCCAGTATCCTCCGCTCTCATGTGGTCCGGCGCAGAGCATAAAACACAGCTACGCCATCCTTAGCGGAAAATGGATGGTTGAGCAAACATTTTACGCATGAAAATAGTTTCTCGTAAGTCTTATGACACTTTTGCTTTTTTTTCTGCCATAATAAAATAACACAACATAACGTTGGATCAAGAGGTTTTTCTGTTCTTGCAAATTCCTGTTTCGTTTTTTTTTTTCAAAAATGTCCGAGAAGATAAAGGAAAAGACCCTAGAAAACCGGAACTCTACAATATCTTCCCAAAAATATTTTGTGCAGTGGTGAATGTAGAGTAGAACAAAGTACTAAGAAAGGAATTAGCGGAAGTGAGAGACGAAGAGAAGAAAAATGGCAGGCGGAGGAGACAGATTGGATGAAAAGGATGAAAATGATAGATAAAAAGAAGGAACAAAGAGAAAAGAAGGGGAGGAAGAATGATGTTATAATAACGGGAATAGGGGGAATAAGAGGAAATATTGAGAGGAGGGTGGAAGAGTCGTTAGAAAGAGAGATAGGGGTGAAAGTGAACGTAAAAGAAGCATTTAAAATAAATAAAGATAAGAATAGAAAGTTGGGAGCAGAAGAAAAATATTATGCTAAATAAGAGTAAGTTGAAGGAAAGAAAAGGTGAGAAGATGTATATACATACAGAGTGTATCAGAATTCGACCGACAAACTTTCAGGGCAAATTCTATGATCAAAAATAAGCATAAAACTCTTAATAGGTACATATGGGGTCAAAAACCCTTAGTTTGCGAGATAATCAACAAAACACCTAAAAACAATTACGATCTGAAATCCTTGGATTTTATGGGGTTATCTGTGCATTGAACAGGAGGGCGAAATTTTGACAATTTTTGTAAATTGTACATATGTAGTTCCTTTTTATTTTTGTACGTCTCATCAAGAAATTCCATCCAATTGCTTTTGCTGCTGGTAAAACTTTTTAGTCGATTATCATAGAATCTGCCCTGAAAGTTTGTCGGTCGAATTCTGATACACCCTGTAGATGACGATTTGACGAGAGGCGGCTAGAAAAGAGAGAGATGTAGGAAAAAGGGTGAAAATAGGATACAGGAATATACAGATAAACGGGGAGTGGTTTACCTGGGATGAGAGAGAAGAGAAACTGAAGACCAAATTTTTAGAAGGAGAGAAAAGAAGACGAACCGACGAAAAAAGGTATAAAGAGAAGGTGTATAAAAAGGTAGATGAACAAAGTAAACAGAACGGAAAGAAGCACAACGGGGGAAAGTCGCTACCGAAAGAGTACAAATGGAAAGGTCAAGAGGCAAAAAGAGAAAAGAAAAAGGGAAGAGCTACCGGGGGAATAACAGGGGTGAAATTGGGAACTAAAGAAAAGCGACAGGAAAAGGGAGAAGAAGAAAGATGCATGTTAAGAAAAGTATTGTAATTTTTTGGAATTGCTGTTTTATGTTTGAGATGATGTAGTCAGGAATTGGAAATCCCGTTGGGCAAAATAAACCATTCGTATTTAAAGAAATGTGATTTTTAATTTAAATAGTATATTATTCAATACGACGTTTTTTTTTCGACGAATCAAATTGCTTAAAATCTTTAAAATTATCTGGACGTTTCGTTCTGACATTTATCAAAATCCGCCGACATAGGAGAAAATTCTCAAATTCTGACAATGTCCTAGGCCTGAAAATTGTACATCTAGAGGAAGTCGAGATAAACAAAGCGCCATGTGACCATTGTACCTCCGGACACGAGTCTGTATTGTTTGGATATTGTATGGACAGTGTTCTCTTTGGATTGTTTGTTGAGCGTTGAACGTTTAGCAATTTTATGATTGCATTGCATCTGCTGAGAGATGAGTTTTCTTATGTTTTTTAATGTTGTTCTTATATTTCGTCTTAAATTCGCATTTATCACAGCTATGCCACTGGACAGCATTTGGTGAGAGATGATTTTTCTGATGTTGTTTTAGGTAGCTGTTTCGTTTCGTTTTAAATTCACATTTATCACAGCTATACCAATGGATAGCATCTGCTGGGAGATGAATTTTCTTATGTTGTTTTAGGTAGTCGGTTCGTTTCGTTTTAAATTCGCATTTATCACAGCTATACCAATGGATGGCATCTGCTGGGAGATGCATTTCCTTATGTATTTTAAGTCCGCCACTATGTTTCGTTTTGTATTCGCATTTATCACAGCTATACCAATGGATAGCATCTGCTGGGAGATGAATTTTCTTATGTTTTTTAAGTAAGTCATTATGTTTCGTTTTGTATGCGCATTTATCACAGCTATACCACTGGACAGCATCTGCTGACAGATGATTTTTCTTATGTCGTTTTAGGTGGCCGTTTCGTCTCGTTTTAAATTCGCATTTATCACAGCTATACCAATGGATAGCATCTGCTGGGAGATGCATTTCCTTATGTATTTTAAGTGCGCCGTTATGTTTCGTTTTGTATTCGCATTTATCACAGCTATACCACTGGACAACATCTGCTGAGAGATGAATTTTCTTATGTTTCCTTAGGTAGTTCTTCCATTTCGTCTTAAATTCACATTTATCACAGCTATACCAATGGATAGCGTCTGGTGAGAGATGCATAGTCTTATGTTCCTTAACGCATTTATCATGTTTCGTTTTGTATTCGCATTTATCACAGCTATACCACTGGACAGCATCTCCTGACAGATGATTTTTCTTATGTTGTTTTAGGTAGACGGTTCGTTTCGTTTTAAATTCGCATTTATCACAGCTATACCAATGGATAGCATCTGCTGGGAGATGCATTTCCTTATGTATTTCAAGTCCGCCTCTATGTTTCGTTTTGTATTCGCATTTATCACAGCTATACCATCTAGCTATAGCATCTGCTGGAAGATGAATTGCCTTATGTTTTTTAAGTCCGCCGTTATGTTTCGTTTTAAATTCGCATTTATCACAGCTATACCACTGGACAGCATCTGCTGAGAGATGAATTTTCTTATGTCGTTTTAGGTTGTCGTTCCGTTTCGTTTTAAATTCGCACTTATCACAGCGATACCATTTGACAGCATCTGCTGACAGATGATTTTTCTTATGCTTGTGTAAGTAGCGGTTTCGTTTTGTTTTAAATTCGCGCTTATCACAATTATACCACTGGACAGCATCTGCTGAGTTTTTAAGTTTATGAATTCTCAGTTCCAAATATCTCTCACATCGGTACGACGTTTCACCACTACAAGATACTACATCTACTGTCTCACATTTTTCTTCTGTATCAAAACATGAACCATCAAAGTGTTTGATCCACAGTAAAATAGAATATGTTTCAAACGAGCACTTTTGACAAATGTAGCTTTTCACTACGGTGTTATTTTTTGGTTGATCTTGCACACAATCAGTGCCCTTTCTGTGATATCCCTTGCGATGTTGCTTCAAAATTACCACAAAATCGGTTTCAAAATTGCAGTCCTTGCAGCAGTATTTTTCCAAATCGTTTCTTTCGCATCTGGGTAATTCGAGTAGCAAGCGATGACATTTTGGGATACTCGCGCTGTATTCCAAATTTGGCATTGTGATCTTATAATCTGAAAAATTTCATTTCATGTCAATACAAAAAACTACTCAAAATAATTACAAAATGGGTGATATTCATAAAAAATAGAACATACTTATACTTATAGTTCATAAAATGCAAGTAAATAATTTTGCAGAATTTAAGGAGATGCTAGTACTTAATGTAGCATTAGCATATGCTTAGAAAATCATAGAGAGATAAGTTTCTACTACTGTCTATATTCATAAAATATCTACTAAAATAGAGAAGTTACTCACAAAAATAAGCATATCCTTATAAAATCACAAGTCTGCTATTCATTAGACTTATAAGTCAGTTGACTAAACTAGGCTATGCTTGTCATACCAAAAAAATCAAAGAACTTATATGATGTAAGTATCTGCTCATAAGGGCAAGCATCTGTTTATGAATATCAATTCAAATATACCGGGTGATCAAGAAGGACTGTTTAAGTTGGCAGTACAATTAAGAAAATTTTTTAATTCGGTTATTTATAACACTGCAACTGGATATGTTTTGTTGGTTTATTTGACAAATATCTGATGTAGGTATATCATTAACAACGACAAGCCACCAACAATCGGAAGTTACTCCTGTTATACGATTTAAAATACGATCCAGTGTTACCAACTTAAACAGTCCTTCTTGATCACCCCGTATATTTTTACGTTGAACCGATACTTTTAACTAAATACTGATGCTTATAAGTATTTGCTCATAAGTAGATACTCATTTTTATGAATATCACCCAATGTCTTGTCTAAAGTAGACAAAAGTTGCAAAATCCACGGACGAAAAATTAGGTTAGTATTTGCTGTCATTGTTTTTGGTAATTTTGACGAATTACTATTGGTAGCATTGCTGCAAATTTAAGCTTAATGATACTGTACCTAGAGTGGTATACAGGGTGAATTCGAAATACGTCACAATCTTAAAACCTCAGGATCTTCAGGAAGTGAATAAACCGAAAATGTGGTTAAACATTTTAAATTCATAAAGTCCAATTTAACTTAATTCCTTCCCGAACGAGACGCTTCTGAAAGTTTTAATAAATCGAAACATGAATATCCGCAAAAACGATTTAAAAACCGAGAGTGACAAAACCTTGTTTTGAATGAAATAGCCGAAAAACAAAAACGTGTAACATTAAGAGTGAAAACCAAGTGAAAGGAAAAGTCAAAGCAAAAACCACAACTACCGTACTTAACAATTATTAGACACAATGTTCAAAATGTCGGTCGTGATTTTTAATACACGCCTGTGCCCTTCGATGTAGATTGTCCCGAACCCTTGCAAAACTTGCTGCATCGTCCGGGATTTGCGCTGATGAATATGGGTGTTAAAATAGTATATGAAAAGACAAGTTCCATAAGACCAGTCTTGAAGCACGAATTCAAGATTAAAAAACGAGTGGCGTAGCCACGAGTTATTTTAAAGTAGTGCTTCAAGGTCTTATGAAACGAGTTTTTTATACTATTTTTTGTAATTTGCCTTTTTTAAGTCGTTTTTAAACAAAAATGTTTACTTTCCGCGATTTAGGGATTTTTGTGGCGGTTGGTAATGTCTTAATTTTAAAAGTGAAAATTTGATCAAGTCTTCAAAGTCGCCTTTTGTTTTAGCCAAATTCTGTCACAAAACACGAATATGGAAGATAATCTTTCATGTACGACCGCTGAAATACGTGAAATTGCCAAAAATACGGTCGCGAATTTGTTGCCTGATAAATCCTGATAAATAATTCTTTGCACATTTTGTAATTTAAACTAACACGCATGACGGATCAAGCTATGCCAACCTAAAAATTTTCGTAAAATGTTCCGTGAAATAATGGCTATAAGATCATCCCAGATGATGACGTCACGTTCGTTAATATGTCTATTAGAGAATCAAAATGGAGGCAAATTACAAAAACTCCGTTAACAACACTATTCGCATAAAATCAGGTTGATCGATGCACATTCGAATCACTCACAAAACTCTTGCTGACGAATGCAATCGAAAAGTACCATTTCCCCGTAGACAACAGCCAGAAATGTTTGCGAATGCGGAACATGACGCGCCGGAAACTTTTCGCGATACAAAGCTTGTGCCCTTAAGCCAACACCATCTGCACTTCCGTAACAAAATACGATATCGGTCACTTCACTATTGGTATAATTTTCCATGATAATGACACACTGAGACACAAAATTCCAACCAAACAATAGCCGAAGGTCACACAACTAATCTGCACGCGGTACTAGCACCCGCGTAACAAAACTTTTTGCCCCTTTTTTGCGTTGCACTCGATAACTTTTTAAATCTTACTATCCGGCCTAACGTGATATCAGTGGCGTACTCAACTTTTGTGGTTGAAGTTTACATGGCTTTTCTGCCCTTATGCGGATCTATAGCCCAAAACTGAATGCACGGGATTTTTACAATTGGTATGAAGATCCTGGGGTTGCAAGATTGTGACGCATTTCGAATTCACGCTGTATAACAGAAAGTAGGCTCGATCCTGGTTCGTAAGGGCCTGATTTCAAGTTGACTTGCGACGGTCGCACTTGTTGTTGTCATGGTAACGTCGCAAGAGAGAAAGATGACACATATTGGTAATTAATGTATAGGATAAAGATACCTACACATTTGCTACACCTATTTGCGACCGTGACTTGAAATCGGGCCCTAAGAGAGTTTTTGAGAGTTAAATTTGTATTGGCAGCCTGGTTCCCACAGACTTTGTGAAGTAAATGCAAACAAATCTAAATAGTTAACATAATATTTATAATTTATTTTTCACTCTAGAAACATTTTTATAATTAACAATTTTATTTAAACACAAATATGTAGTGCCAATTTTGGCAATAAAAGTGCAGCCAATCGAAGAACGCCCATAGGAACCAGGATGGAGCCAACTCTATTTAATATACGGGGGATCAAGAAGGACTGTTTAAGCTGGTAATGCTGAATTTCATTTTTAAATGGTACAACTGGAGTAACTTCCGGTTGTTGACGGCTTCACACTGACAGCCGCATCAGTGAAAAGTAAAATTTGACATTTCAAATTAAATTAAACATGCTGGTGAATCGTTCGAGAGAAGAGTTAATTTATGTTTAGAGCAAAATAGGGAGCACTTCGAGAATTTACTTTGGTTAATTTTTAGTTTATTATTCCGAATTCCAACTTTGATTTCTTTTTGCAGTTAATTTTTACACTCATAAACTACCATTTTGTCGTTATTAATGCTACGTCAGATATCTGTCAAATAAACCCACAAAACATATCCGGTTGCAGTGTTGTAAATAGCCGAATAAAAAAATGTTCTTAATTGTATTGCCAACTTAAACAGTCCTTCTTGATCACCCGGTACTAACTTTAGCTGTACCTAACCTCAAATAAATAATTACTAAAAAGTTACTAAAAAAAACGCTATAAAATTCACACTAACGAAACTTCTGTTGCATATTGCAATTAGTACCCAGCGATCATTTAAAAAATAAATCGAGTTTGCTTTGGAGCCTATGCTATAGCATGGGTTGCCATAGGTAACACGCCGACTCGATTTATTTTTTAATTGATCGCACCGTACTAAAATATGTAAATTTTCGAAGGTCAGTTGCAAAGTGGTTTTTTGCAACTTGAGTCAACTTTACTTGTATTTAATAAATTTAATAAATAAGTGCTCTAAGTATTTGTGTTATAAGTGCTCTAAGTATTTGTGTTTTGCTTTTAAAAAGTCATTCCAATCGAAGTGAAACGGCTACCAGAGGCACTTGGATCGCGAATGAATAGAATGAATGGAGACTGTAATGCCTAGGAAGGGTTCAAAACTCGAATAAATGTCAACAAAAACAGCTAGTGAGCTATAGTGTGTTTTTTTTAAGAACGAAGTAGGTGGCATCAGCATCGGCCGCCCCATTTACACAATACAATTCTTAGAATTGTGTAAAATTGGTTGCCTATAGTAAAGGGGTAATTTTAAAAACGAAGAAAATTTCAATGTTATTTGTTTTTTGGCATTTTATTATAAATTTTTGTCTACAAATTCAATTAAGAACAAGAACAACATTCGATGAATCTTACGTTTACTTGAAAATAAAACAAGAATATATACCTCTGCCAGACCTTCATCAAAAAGTATTTTGCGATTCCTTTTCCTTGGTGGCGATTTCACTGCATGAGTTTCTTCCATTTCCTTAATGGTTTGCCAAACTAATGTCAGACCAATTCCCGCTACTTCAGACATCCTTTTTACCATTTCTTTTTTGGAGAGCGCTTCATTCTGCTCTCTAAATTTCGCGTAGATATTATGTATCATTATTTTCTGACCACTACTAACTGGCTTTCCCCTGGAATTTTTTTTTACAACAGAACCAGGTTGTTGTTCTGCCATTATGCTACACCAAAATGCTGAAATCGTGCACCAACAAACGACACTTTAACTTTGTGCACGAGAATTTGACGGTGACGCAAAAATTATGACATATTTCAAAAATAATGTCAAAGATTAGATATTTTTAAAAATAATTTGGTAATTATAGTTCAATGTAAATAAGGCTTGTCACGTGGTGCAAAATAGAGTAATCTGATTTGTCAATTTTAGTCCCCATCTCCCGCAACGCTTCGTTCTTAAAAAAAATAAACTATAGACATTTAAATTTTGACAGTTCGAATAATTTTTTTCTTCTGTAATCACAGACAATTAAACTATAGTAGGTAAGACGTTTCATTGCTACCCAATTTTATAGGCACGCTTGATGGAGTTGTTTAATATTAATTTCAAATGTAAAATGTCTTTAAAAGACACGTTTAATTAATTATGTGTAATAAAAAATTTTACAATAAATGAATTAAATTAAAATGTGGAACCAACTAAAATGAATAATTCTGAAAAATTCCCATTTTCTTCGTAACATGTCTGGACCCTTTTTTTCAAATTCTCTTCTTATGTCCTGCAGTTTTTGATGATCAAATTGATTGCTGCATCCAACAATTTTTTGTTCTAAGGCGATACGTGATTTTTTTCCAATATAATTTACTTCTCAAATAATATACACTTAGATCGTAAATTTTGGCAACACAAACATACAACTCTTCTGTTATATAATTATTTTAGTTTCAATTTTGACTTGTCATGCAACTTATAAAGAGTAAAAATATGTTGAATATCCGTATTTTTTGCAAAGAAGTAATTTTGGCATCCACCACAATCATTTTTAAATTTAGAAATTAAAAAATCCCCTACATATGACACTGGCTGCAAGTCAAATTTATCGTTAAAAGTGATATTGTTTTCCACCACAGAAACATTGCAAGATAATAAATAATTCGTTTTCATTTTCTTGTACTTTATCTTTCACTTTTAATTTACCGACAGATAAAAAATGCCTCAATTTGTCCAAATGATGAGTTGCATCATAGTCTTCACAATTTTCTCCATAGTATGCAAATATTTGTACTCTTTTTGTTGCCGGGGGCACACACTATTGTTTGGTTTCTTTCTGTCTTGAAACTAAAAGTATAACTTTATTAAGAAGATAGTTTCACCACTTAAGTTTTTACCTTTTCAAATTATGTAGCAGATTCACAAATTACCCAAAAAGTTGAAAATTTTTATTTTTTCCCTTTCTTTATTGTTTTCTTATTGACAACTTCTTAATACTGAAAACGTTGGACATTATAACTACTTAATAATTTAATAAATGCCACTAATTCCTACCTTTTTATTCCTAGAAAGTCTTATATCTTTAATATACATATTTTAATTTTTTTTGAAAACAGTGTTCCATTTGACAAATATTTTTTGACTGTTTTAAATTCAACGGTAATACTCGAAAGCTATTCCAACATTATTATATGGGATTGAAGTGTCTTACTATAGTTTAATTGCATGGATTTATTAGTAGACTACGTCCACTGATAGAATGCATTTTTTTAAATATCCTTAGATAACAAAATCCCCAAACCATAACATTAAAATATTAAGAAAGTATCATAGATTGTGTTGGTAATATCTTGAAGCATTAGCGCCACTGATTCTAATTGGTTGTATGAAACCCACGCGAAAAATAAATTATGACATTTCAAATTTGAAATTGTCAGTTCTGTCAAAGTGGTTTAAGCATTTGTGATTTTTCATCTTTAGAGCTTTGTTTTGCGATTCTCTGGTTTTAAAAGTTATTAGTTTTGATCGTGTTGCTGTTTTGATCTGTTCCGTTGCGATTTTTTGTTGATTTTTTTTAAATTTGTGAAGCGAGTGCGTGCCTCAAGAATCTAATTACAAACATCGAAAATGATACTGAGGTAATTTTTATTCATGCATTAAATAGTATACTCCGTACTCTGGTAGATTGCACGTTTTTTGACAGAAGACAGACACAGAAACCGGTTTGGCGGGAATTAATCTGCAGGAATACAATGGTTTTCTACATAACGTGAAACAATTGAGATGGAGAGTTTAGTATTTTTCACTGCTTTATGTTTTGGAACTAGAATTTAAAAACGTGCAATCTATCACCGTACGGAGTATACATATTAAATAATCTCTTGCTTGTGTTTAGCCATTTCCGAAAAAAGCTGGATATTTTAATTTCAGTAGCCAGCTTTTTCGGAAATTCGAAAATGTATTGTGGGTTGCATTTTTTATTCCGTCGGGAACATTATTACTCGTGAAATACCCTGTATTAATAAAACCTAAAATATTACTCCTACTGTACTGAAGTTTTCTTTCGTCTTTCATCTTTCCTAAGTGCAAACATGCAGAATAATAATAAAACATCACGTGTAAACATGCTCTTTCCATTTTTTAAAATGTCGCGCCGGATCTACTTGTTGTAGCGTAGAGTGAACATTTTTAGTAACATTTATGTCAAGCAATCTATGAGTGGACAGAGTTTACTGGATACGGCAATACCCTATAAACGTATGTCGACTTTGAAAAAACATATCACAGACTTCGGTACCTTCCCCCATTTCATTCTAACCTGTATTAAAATATGTTTCTCTCTGTTATTACAATACGTATGTCGTTTTGACGTTTCGCAAATGTCAATTTTGAAGTTTGAAATTAATTCAAAAGTCTGAACCTGTGGTCTGAACTGTCATAAAACTTGATGTTTTAATTTCTAACATTATTCCTGCATTCGTAAAATAGAATAATTGCAGTGATGAAAACCTGCAGAATTTGTTCCACTCCTTATAATTCTTCAAGACAAGGCTGTATTTTTTCACTGGTATGTAAAAAAAAAGTGTTCCCATTTATAATTTGGTTTTACTACCAGCCCTGTTGTCAGGGAGTTAAATACCCCGACAATGCGCAACTACCGCCATAAATCCTAGGACTGTAAAAGAAGGTCCCTTCTCTGTTGTCTGACCAGGCTACAATATCTTCACGTCTATTGCCAAAACCACAACCCCAGCCCCTAATAATTACAATTGCACTGCCATAAAACCAAATTATAAATGGGAAAACATTTTCGGAATTCTGATTAGGATGAATGTAAAAAAACATACAAAATTTTAAAAAGGGTTTGTATAGGTATCTCCACAATACCTGAATTTTCCTACCACACCTAATGCCCCCTTTAATCTCAATTTCGCAGAAGAACATTGTAGTGGTAACAAAGGTAGAACGTATAAAACTTAAATATTTAATTTCTCTTTCATAACTTACTTACCTATTTTTTAAAATTGTTAGAAAATAAAACGACGACAGTAGATTCGATATAATGCAGATGTAACAGTAGAGCATAGCCCTCGAAAACCAAAACGACATGTAAATATGATCCAACAATATGTTGACGAGCAAAAGGAAATACTTACACTACGAATGTAAGAAAACTGCGAAAGCTCTAAACAAAAACAAGATAAGAAGTAATCTTAACAAAGTTGTATTATTTGATAATGAATAAAAAATATAAGAATCTGTTACAACTAATATTTATTTTGGTGTTTTTTCGTAAGTTTCATGGATACTTGTGAGTTTGAATTTACGCACAAATTAAAGTTAAGTGGTTCACAAAAATATAGTTGTTGAAGGCAGACAGATCTCTTCACCTTTGTAGTCCAAACCTGGATTTCCTTTTGTGAAACCTTTACCAACAGCATTATCAGTGTTTCACATTAGAGTGAAAAATACCTGGCTAGACGAATTAGTCATTCTTAATAAGTATGTTCAAGTTCTAAAACAATAATAGGTACTTGATAGAGTTAACGGTTCAAATACTCTCGAACTATGCAAACTTCAGAAAAACAGATTAGAAAAAAGATGACACGAATGACAGGAGAGTAATAAATATTTGCCCCGTTTTTTTGTCCACATGTTGCGGACTTTGGTGCATTCTTAGGATTAGGTAACTGCAGCTGTCTTAATTGTTTTTTTTTGCATGATGTCGTTGATGTCGACCCCAAGGAAGTTAAGTTTTATAATGACCCGGCCCGCCTATAAAGTGGGAGATTTTTGGTGTATGTGAATCAGTTCAGAATTAATGTTTGTTAAGGAAACAAGTCTTTGATTGCATTTTCTCCAATACGCCTTACACTTTATTTGAAATTTGAGTTTTACTGTATCCTGACAGAGAAGTGAAAAGATCATTACTAATTGATCAGAACTGGGATAATTCTTTATTAATTTATCAGAAGTGAATTAAAATTTTCTTTAATACGTGTATCAACAGATCGTGGTTCTTTGATTAAAAAATAGACATATCTTTGTCACACTCACGGCATTTATCGATAATGTCCTCTCTTTTAATTTGGAGTTTCAAAAATGAGGAATGAGTTGTCGTTATCTTATTTATTATCGAGAACCTTACTTGTTAATGTTATTAGGTATCAACGCAGACCACGTTTTAAATAAATGGTATGTTTTTAAATTTCACGTCGAAGAACTCGAAGAATGAATTAATTACTCGCCTTAAAAATACTGATTTTTTAAACTGCAGATTAAAAACACAAACAACGCAAAAAGTGAGGTTAGATTCAAACCGCTCATCATTATCACTGCCGCTCATGAAAAAAAATAATACACAAAAAGTGAGGTGAACTGATCACCAACTTCGACGCCAAAATAAAAAAAAAAAAAAACACCCATTACGAAGGGAGTACGTACTTACCATAAATTGTATCAGAACAGGAAATGTGTTTTTCACATTCGCAATTTATTCAATGTTACGAGTTCTGTTATTATCACGCAACTGACAGCAACTCCATCACAACACAAAACACGTGCAAACAAAATTTCGTCATCAAGGATTCAAGGAAGCGGAACCAGGAATATGACCAAAGACGAGAGTAGAAATAGATAGCCGACTCCAGCAGGTTTAATTGACAACAAGTTTCAGCGTCATCTACAGCGCCCGAAGAAAAGTTATACCGAGAGTCGGTAAAAAGTTGATTAGAGGCCTGTAATCGTGCGAAGCCGTGGCGAAGCCGGGTAAATTGAAACCTGTACTACACGCCACAGAACACAAACCTTAAAGAAGCGCAGGCTCTGTACAAATTGACAGCAATTCCAATGACATTTAAATCGGCCATATTGCGTTCTGGGACGCGGGAAATTCAAATTATACTTGGCGAGCCATGCTGGCGGGTAATTTGAATTGTTCTAGATATTTAAAATTATTGATTTTCAATGTTACGTTCGTTTATTTCGTTTGGACTGCATTTTTTTGTGTTTTTATAGATTCTAATTATTTAATAAATGCTATTAGAAATAAACGAATCAAAAAAAACACAAAAACAGCAATCCAACGAAATAAACGAACATTGATTATGATGGATTAAAAATAAGACAATCGTTTATATTAATCTAAATATATTGTAACTATATATGTATAATGAAAACGAATTATGGCAGGTATACATGTGTATTGCGACAAAAAATAAATATTAACAGAACAGAACAAACAAAAATATAAACATGATTCTGCATGTAACAAAAATAAAAATATAACAACAAAAAAACAGTTCGATGTTACGATAAAACTAAAAAGCGAATTCTATACCTACATAACAACATAAATATAATAAATTTGAACAAGCAACAAAAATAAAAATATAATTCTATGAACAACAAAGAAACAGTTCAATGTTAAGAAAATTCTGTACATAACATAAATAAAATAAAGTTGAACAAGCAACAAAAATAAAAATATAATTCTATGAACAACAAAGAAACAGTTCGATGTTAAGAAAATTCTGTACATAACATAAATAAAATAAATTTGAGCATGCAACAAAAATAAAAGTAAAATTCCATAAACAAAAATAAAATCTAAACAAGAGTAGCAAAATCAGTCCGTTCAATTAAATCACAAGTTGCTTGGTAGAGGCATCAAAGAAGTTCCCAGCATCTCAGTGTCAGCAGCTCACAAATATGGCAAGGCCCATGAAAAAGAAAATATATTAATAAGGAAATATAAAAAATATTGATATAAAAAATAGTGACGAAATATAAAATATACATAATTTTAAGTTTATTTATTGTCAGAAAAGAAAATATTTTAATTTAGATACTGATACGAATAGTGATAATGTGAGCTTAGAAGAAATCAAGTGAGTGAAATGAGAAAAGTTAATTTTTAATTAATAAGATTTGATATTGACGGTTAAAAATAAAGTTTCTTTAAAATATACCGAACTCAAATATAAAACTCGTTACAATACATTACTTTGCCCTAAACTTTTTAATTTTTTTAGAATGACCAACAGTGGTAGCAGTCCGTTTACCATTTTTGTTATCCCGCAAATATTTAAAAATTGTTAATCTAACACATTTATTAATAATTTCTGTATGACAGTGATGCTGTTCACAAAATGAATAATTTAATAAATTAAAATATTTTCTTTTAAATGTGTCTTCCAATCGATCCTGATGACCGTGATCATCCAGAAATTCATATAATTTTATATGAATTGTATCCACAAGTTCTGTCACACGATCATTAGGATACAGCAAACAATCCAAGTCTTTGTTTCTCTCTTTATGGGAGATAAACGCATGACTTGCTGTTTTATTGGAAAACAAATTTTGTTTGCAAGTATCACAGTCTGGAATATCAATTTTTTTTAAAAGATACCCTGCTACATATGAACTTGCCGGATTTTGTTCGTTAACGAAACATTCACTGATAAGTTCATGTTCTTCATCCAAGTCTGTTTCATGTAAATCAAGATCCGCAGAAGAACTATTTTCAGTTAGAAATGTGCAAAAATCGCCCAAAGATTTGCAGTTATCTTCCTTGCAGTTACTACCTCTAGAAAGAGGAGAACTGAAGTTATTGATAACCACCGTCTTTAAAGCTGCAACAAACTGATGGCACGTGGGATTGGTATTACAAATACCGTGCTGTCGAACTTGACAAAACAAATTCTCCACTGGATCCTGATTTAAATTCCTTAATGACAAATACTGCAAACCCATTCCCTTTAAATTTTGCCACAAATGCATAATTGCCCTAATTGTGATTTGCCAACCTTCCACAAATTTAAAATTTGTTCGAAGCTGACCACTTTTAGAGTCAATTATTTTCCAATCCCTGATTCTAGGTAAACTATCTGACCAAAACTGCAAATGTGATGAGTCCTTGGATAAAGCACACTTCAGGTTTTTACCTTCAGAAGGATGCAACTGACTTCCATTTAATGAATCGAACAAGCTGTCGATAAATGACACAAATTCTGCAGTGTGCATGGCTTCTATAGGTAGTTTACCTTTGTCAGCAAATGTTTCTATAGCTGCTGCAACAGTATGGCTTAACTGCTGAGCAGCCACTTTAACCTTCATTTTGACATAACTATCCTTAAAATTAAAATATTCGTTCTTTAACTTAGGTAGAAGCCTATAAGTGCGTGTCTGTTGATCTAAATTAAATGCTGCTTGAATATGTTCAAATTTTGCGTGTTTTTTGTTAGAAAATTCGATAGCACAATCAATAAGTGCATTACGAGTATTCTTAAGCAAATGAGGTACATCAAAAATTGTACATATTCTTTTACCATCAACAACAAAGAAGAATGGGCTAGGTCTGTCTCTGTTTTCCCCGCATAATTCCTTTATAGCAGTTCTATTTGTGGAGCCTTGGTCGCAAACAGTAGCTACAACGTTAAGCCCTACTTCTTGTAATTGTTTGATGATATAAACAATAATTTGTTTCAACTGATGTGTCTTTACAGTGTCTCTTGTAAAATAATAGGCAACAGTTTGCTTATAATTTTTTCTGATACCTCTTACCATAAAAACAAGAGCATGGTTTGCATAACGATCTGTGCGTCCTAATGACCCAAGGTCTTCGAATCCAGAAATTCTTTGTTTAGAGGTTTCGTAATGAAAGCCTTTACAAAGGGAGACTTCATCGAATATTAAGGTACAACACCGATCAAGCTCATCCATGCTCTCCACATGTAATTTTAAGTTTTCTATAACAGGCTTGATCAATCCGCATTCGAAGGGTATTTTCGATAAAAGATGTTTTAATGTTCTCGTAGAAGGCAGTTGAAAATAGGCCTGAAGATATCTATACAAACGAGGACTTTTCTTATACATAGATAGTGCAAAAGCCTTATCTTGAATTGTCCACCTTCGGCCACTAGGCTTCCTGTGAACATTTCGTAACTGAGAGTTAATGAACTCTTTAGTCACATCATTAAGGTTCTGCTCAATGAATTCGAATCGTCCATCGCTGTACAAATTTCTGACTGAAGTCAGGTGTGCTCGCTCTCTTTTAAGTAAACTTCTCAATTTACTTAACTTTGATTGAACATTGAGATGTATTTGATACATCTCAGACTTCTGTGGTGTTAAGTCATTTTTGCCTATACCCACTTTATTTAAAATTCCCCTTCTATTCTCCAAGAGAAAAGAATATTTATCAGAATGATCAATTGTTGTAGACGACTTGGAAACACTCTGTGAATCTATTTTACAATAATCATGATCTGAAGAAATTAGAAGCAAACCGTCACCTGTGTTGGATGAACCCTGTTGTGTACTGTTAATGTCTGTGGTGTCACTTGATAAAGTACTAATGGTGATGTTAACGTCTGTAGTGTTACTTGATGGTGCATGATGTGAAAATGTACTGTTGTCTGTATATGAACATGAGGGTCTTAACAAAGCTTCATCAACGGGCAAAATAAATTGTGAGGTGTTCGCGGGTTTGGGAACCGTTTGATATTTAAGGCGCTCTTGTAAATGATTAGTATAATCTGATTTATTAAAGTGATTTTCACAAACATAAAAATTTATACAATTAACTTCATCAGTTATATTGCATGCATTTTTCCATTTTTGAAGAGCTTCAGGATCTCTTGGAAATCTATGAAATTTAAGATTACGATATTGTGTTGAAATTAATTTTGAAAAACAAACATTTTTACATGATGGATATTTGCAATTTCGGTAACGGTGTTGAAAAGAAGCTTTGATTAGATTCGACATGCTGTATTATTTGTGTTTACAAAGTAGAGAAATAGTATTATGTAATGTAGGTATATAGGTTTCTACGTAAATTAATTTCAAACTAACAAAAGGAATGCTTCGACAGAGATACGAGTACTTACATAAATATCCTTCTATCCTGTCCTGTTATGTCCTTTGCCTCCTGTTGATACCATACAATACCTATAAAGTGATAAAACAAATTAGTTTGGTATTGCATGTAAGAATAATAAATAATTATTATTTGTTGTAGAAAACTTTCCCTCCAAATCAATGCATTTGATACAATCTATTATTATATAAACAGGCTATTCAAAATGTACTTCTACTATTCACTAAAATAAATTACACATTCACCTATTAATTACAACATATTTATGATACTTACTCGTGAAAAAACGAATATTTTAACTGCTTTTGTTTATGGCAATTCAGGACATAACCACAACCTAACCAAACCACCCGCTCACTGAAACAAATGAAATTAAACAGCCAATACGAGGAACCCCAGATTTGGCGCAATAAATGACGCGTGCGCACTAGCCACATTTCCTTCGTCATTACCCCCACTTTTGCGTTCTAATGGCCGACAAACAAATGTCATTTGAATTGCGAGTTAGGCAATACAACTTTCACCCCCATGCTACACGCTGAGGAAAAAAATTAAGGTCTATAATTCAAAACAAGGATAAATAAAACGTTACTATGTTTATTATAAAGCACGTAAGAATACAATTAATAGGAATCAAATTATTTTTTTCAACTGTATTTTGGGTTGCACTCTTTTTATGTGCAGAAAAGAAGCCCATAGAAAAACTTAATTGGAAAATATTTAAGGCCAAGGTTTAAGGCATACAAATCGAGACCCATGAAATGGCTCTAAAGAATAAAAATTTCAAGTTACATTACTTCCTGTGCCTTTTTATAAAGATTATAACCTATAATTTTATAACAAGAGTACAAAACATAGTGGCAATATCTGCTTGAAATTCGTCTAGCACGATAGACGTCAACTTTGTTTATATACCGTAACAAAATATAAATTTAGACGAAATTTAGAAATATTTCCTAACGGACATTTACTTATTTGCTTAAATATTGCAGTAAAATGACTCTACAAATGGATGGATTAAATTGCAGGCTTCATATTGTTACAATGAGGACATTTTCCTCTAAATGAACCTTGGTGCACAATTTTTCTTTACACAAATCCCAAGAACTATTCTTTGTCACAAATTCTCTGGAAAAGTCTTCTTCTTACAAATACGCAAATCTGTGTAAGTCATTAAAACAAAAGTCGGGTCCGAATATGTACAGGGTGTTTGGGGTATAAGGTAACAAACTACTCCTGTGTAAAGAGACAAAATAAAACTTTTATCTAGTAACATTTTTTAGAATGTGTTATAATTTTCTAGTAATCATTTTTTTCAATTTGAAGAAATACTGTGAAATCCACCGGATTTCTAAATTATAAAGGTGACAGCCAAGGCATTTTCATTTATAAATCTTTATTTGCAATCGTACTGTAACGAACACTTTACTTTAATAATTTTCCACCTGGAAACTTCCATTTTACCGCTGGCTGTGTTTTTACCGGAGTAGTCCTGTAGAACAAGAAATTGAACTTGGAGTTTTAGATTTATTTATGAAATACATTATGTGTACTATGGCGGACAATAAATTTAGGCCGGCCTGTCATTAGCTTGACATCAAAATGTGAAGCTGGCATTATGTTCAACTAACCTCATTTTCGATTTTTGTCATTCTTGTCATCGTAACAGCGATAATCAAAATTAAAATTGGGAAAAGAAGCGTGCACCAGAGAGAAGTGCTATTACAAATCAGTTATGGTAATACGTCATGATCTGTAAGTTACGAAAAGGGCGCAGGAAACGCAAAACAGCTTGAAAACCTTCAGTTTGAGAAACTGACACATCAGTCATAATGACAATAAATGGTCGCTTGCATTGACTTTTTTGAAATGTCAGAAATTTACCGGCCTAAATTTATTGTCCGCCATAGTACAATTATATGCCGTTATAAATGAACATTTAGGTATTACATTATTTTCAACATTAATTACATGAGTCGGTTCTTCTAGGTGAATGAGTTTCCCGCTTCCAGACGTAGTATCGCGCGTTCAAATGAAATCCTGGGCTGGGCAGGCGTTGGAAATCGTCAATTGTTGTCCATTTTTAAAGCGTAGATTAATTGGAGCATGATGACAGCTAACCTAAAATTTAGAGCCAGAAAAATATTTTTTCACGATCGGGAGTAGAAATCAACTTTTTGGATGTCAACATCGTGACAGAAGTAGAGCATTTTCTTTCATTTTTTTGACAGTTGTGACAAAAATCTAATTGTGTTGTCAAGGCAACTACTAATTCCATTAAATTCATCGAAAGATGACAACTCATTTGTCATCATTTTTTTATTCTTAAAATTTGAGATTTTTGTGCTATTTCTACTCCCTACCGTGAAAAAAATAGTATATATACTTCTGGAGAGAAAACTGCACCTTAGGAAAAATCATGCATTTCTCTCCCTCAATATACAGGTGTCCCAGAACTCGCGGATCAAATTGAAACTGTATATTCCTTGATGGTAATGAAGGTAAAAAACGTTTAGAAAAATATTCAGGGTGCAACAGCTTTTTAGTTATGAATTAATCAAATTGACCAATAGAGCTCGATCTAATTTTCCCTTTATGAGAAAATTGAGTACCTTCTCTCAATTGCCGAGCAACGTATAATTCGACGAATAATAAAATTATTTTCAATATTTATCTGGTCAACTTGTCGAAACAGACGTCAAAAGTGACAACTACTTTTGAAATAACCAAAAATGGGATAATTGCGCCAAAGGCAGGTGAACAATTGTATAGAATCTAAATCAGGGAACGCAAGAAATTTCTTCTTCTGGCAATGAATGAAATTTTGAAATTTAATATGGTTTGTTATGAGTGAAAATTTCCAGAGCAATTGTAACCTTGAGGGGTATGGGAAATTGACGGGAGGGATATGATGAATTGAACCTTTGTTGATGGAAGGTGAAATGGCGACGTTGCGTCAAGTGAGTAATAGATATTACTACCTTAAAAATCTTAGTAAAAAGTGAAATATGCAGGGCCTGTGAAGTGAATCGGGATCACAAGAAATTTATCCTGACTCCTGTGCATACACTCTGCATCTGCAACGTATTAGCGCAGCTACACGAGCGGGACTCATCGTCGAAATGAAAGAAAAGACTTTTAGGAACATTCTTGACATTGCAAAAAAAGCTGGAGTTACACGTAGGTTTTGAACAACAGATCAAGCATAGTGGCAGTTCTGAAAGAAAGAAGACAAAACTGGATTGAACTAACCTATTTATTTTAGCATCATTATTAGTAAAAATTTAAGATCAAATTTTATAACTAAACGATGTAGAATGCAACAAATGAAATAAGAAACATGCAAAATAAAAAGAATAATTTATAACAAGTGTTCAAAATGACCACCTTTCAACTGAAGGAATAGGCGAGCTCGTTTTATTAAATTTTCCCTTGCCAGTCTAAGCACATTAGGAATACCTAACAGTAGCCAGTGTTTCGTGAATTTGGTCATTTAGTTCTTCTAAAATATTGATAGGTTCGCGGTGAATATAGTTCTTTAAATATACTTCTTCTACCGTCGTCATCAAAGGACTGAAGAACAACATCTTCAGTCTCTGCTCTGGCGTTCTAACTTCTCGCGGGGGACCACCAATTTCTTGTCAGGTAGGCACCAAACACCCAGTGTCTCGAGCACGGTACACCAACCGTAGAAATACGTTATAATTTGGATATGGCAAACGTCGTGGAAAACGTATTGCATATTCTCTTGCATCCTCACGTGCATTGCGCCGGCAGTCTCCATAAATTATGGGCATTTCGGCATACTCTGCAGCTGTATACATGATTTCAGTACGAAGTTTGACAATTTTGAATCAAATTATAACTTGACGTTGTCAAAATCTTCACAGTTGCCCAAACATTTACTTGAAATTCTATACCATTCTTACTAGAATTATGTTGCTAGGCAATTCAAACGTTTGGTTAAATTTACGTGAAATTCAAATTAACAGCGTCCTTCTGATTGGTCAACTTTAAATATTCATTACAAAAAATCGATTATACCCTGCCCTTTTTTTTAAACGCTATTGCTTTGAGTTATCACCAAGGAAAACGCACTGTAAATTTGATCTGCGAGTTCTGGGACACCTGTATAATACTCTCGTATCCCACCTCCACCCGGCGGCACCGCAATTTTGCCGGAGTACATACACTATTACGGATAATACTATCAAGTAATAGTGCAGTGCTTATCAACATAATTACCGGCGTCTCGCCTCCGCATTTTGACTTTTTTGTGTTTTATATTTTATTATTTTTTCTTTCCTTGCAATGTTTTACATTAAAAATAGAATAACTTAACGATTTCTATTCTCGAAACAAATATCTAAGGGCACTCTTTGCTGAAAACAAATACATATATTCAATTATGTCCTGATTAAACATAAACAAATGTAATTAGTGTCAAACGGCGGGAAATTCAAACATTCAAACTTTACACTGTTCTAAACGTGGAGGGAGAAAAGACTGGAGATGGCACTAATTCAAATAAGTGTACCGGCCCGCGAAAACTACAGAGTCATAAAAGGTTTCTGAATATAGACGCTAGGCCAATGGCTTCCTTCGCCTTCCTTCCAGGCGCATTGTGCTTCTTTATCTAGCGCATTGTGGACTGGGTCATAAAAGGTTGTTGCACGTGCTTTTAGAGGGTACGGATTTTTAATATGGGAAGCATAGGAAATGCCATCTCCAGTCTTTTCTCCCTCCACGGTTCTAAACGGTTTAATTTTTCCAACGCCTACTCAGCCCAGGATTTCATTTGAACTCGCGATAGTATTCTCTTCCTGGTTCTGTATTTTTTTCGCGATGATGTAGACTTCCACCCTCCGATGTACACTAGCACTACTTCTTCAGTTATCTGTTTCACTTTTTTCCTATTACACCATGCTTCAAATTCCCGGAAAACTTTTTCATACCTTTCCCGCGACACAGAAGGTAGCAAATTGTCACAGTACACTCTAACGGCCTCGTCAATGTTATTTTCACACAGTCATTTTCAATCCGAAATTCACGAAAAATTGCAAACACGAACGTTGTTTTTACAAATTGAAAAATGTTTGTTGACTGGTTGCTAAGGTAACACACGGGCAATATTATTACTTCAAAGCCACCGCAGTGAAAAATTCACGATTGCAAAAAAATTTTTGTACGCACCACGTCCGGAAAATGCTTTTACTGGCCTCGTAAGCTACCAGGACTTGTCTACAACCTGGTACCTATTTGCTTACTCATTCCGTAAAATCTAACTTTCCGGACTTGTCACGTAAATAACTATTTCCTAGCTTATTCCTTGCTTCTGGTTATTAAATGGAAATTGTTTCAATACATTATCATATCCCACAACTTTACTACAAAACTGGGTTGAATATTTTTATGAGGACAAAAGTTAACTGGGGGTTGAAAAATTAGCAAGTAAAACCCTATCGCCAGTCTTAAAAAAAACTCACTGTATACCTAATCTTCGCCAACATGTTGGCAATACAAACATCCTGATACTTCTGTTATTAACGTTTTTAGAATGGCTATATCTATAAAATTAAAAATTGTCAAGTGCTGATTATTTATTTGAAACACCGCGCAAAAGAAGAAATAATTTGAATAACAACTTAAAACGTGTTGTTTTTTACCTATTTTCGGTTATACCCATTGTAAACTAATGTAGTAGAAACTTTCGTACAAGGGTACAAGTCGTTTATCTTTCAATCGCACAATCACAAAGAACAGCAGAAGGCCTAACCTAACATTTTTTTTCAAATGGGAAGGTCAAGAGGCAAAAAGAGAAAAGAAAAAGGGAAGAGCTACCGGGGGAATAACAGGGGTGAAATTGGGAATTAAAGAAAAGCGACAGGAAAAGGGAGAAGAAGAAAGATGCATGGAAAGAAAAGTTCAGGGAGTGAAACTGCTAATTTTGTAATTTTTTCGGAATTGCTGTTTTATGTTTGAGATGTAGTCAGGAATTGGAAATCCCGTTGGGCAAAATAAACCATTCGTATTTAAAGAAATGTGATTTTTAATTTAAACAGCATATTATTCAATACGACGTTTTTTTGTTCGACGAATCAAATTGCTTAAAATCTTTAAAATTATCTTGACGTTTCGTTTTGACATTTATCAAAATCCGCCGACACTGGAGAAAATTCTCAAATTCTGACGTCGAACAAAAAAAAAAAAAACAATTCTGTAAATTAAACATGAAAATAGCTATTTATACAAGAAGAGGTAAAAGCGTTACTTTTTATCACCAGGCCTGGAAATTGTACATCGAGACGAAGTCGAGATCAACAACCCGCCGTGTGACGCTTTTTCCTCCGGACAGGAGTCTGTATTGTTTGGATATTGTATGGACAGTGTTCTCTTTGGATTGTTTGTTGAGCGTTGAACATTTAGCAATTTTATGATTGCATAGCATCTGCTGAGAGATGAATTGCCTTGTTGTTTAAGGCCGTTGTTATATTTTATTTTGTATTCGCATTTGTCACAGCTATCACTGGATAGTATCTGCTGAGAGATGAATTTTCTTATGTTTTTTAATGTTGTTCTTGTATTTCGTCTTAAATTCGCATTTATCACAGCTATGCCACTGGACAGCATCTGCTGAGAGATGAATTTTCTTATGTCGTTTTAGGTCGTCGTGTTTCGTTTTAAATTCACATTTATCACAGCTATACCAATGGACAGCATCTGCTGGAAGATGAATTGCTTTATGTCTTCTAAGTCCGCTGTTATGTTTCGTTTTGTATTCGCATTTATCACAGCTATACCACTGGACAACATCTGCTGAGAGATGAATTTTCTTATGTTTCCTTAGGTAGTTCTTCCATTTCGTCTTAAATTCACATTTATCACAGCTATACCAATGGATAGCGTCTGGTGAGAGATGAATAGTCTTATGTTCCTTAAGGCATTGATTATGTTTCGTTTTGTATTCGCAATTATCACAGCTATAGCACTGGATGGCATTCGCTGAGAGATGAATTTTCTTATGTTTTTTAATGTTGTTCTTATATTTCGTCTTAAATTCGCATTTATCACAGCTATACCACTGGACAGCATCTGCTGAGAGATGAATTTTCTTATGTCGTTTTAGGTTGTCGTTGTGTTTCGTTTTATATTCACATTTATCACAACTATACAAATGGATAGTATCTGCTGGGAGATGAATTTCCTTATGTATTTTAAGTCTGCTGTTATGTTTCGTTTTGTATTCGCATTTATCACAGCTATACCACTGGACAGCATCTGCTGAGAGATGAATTTTCTTATGTCGTTTTAGGTTGTCATTTTGTTTCGTTTTATATTCACATTTATCACAGCTATACCAATGGACAGCATCTGCTGGAAGATGAATTGTCTTATGTTTTTTTAAGGTATGGTTCCATTTCGTCTTAAATTCACACTTATCACAGCTATACAATTTGACAGCATCTACTGACAGATGAATTTTCTTATGTCGTTTTAGGTTGTTGTTTCGTTTCGTTTTAAATTCGCACTTATCACAGCGATACCATTTGACAGCATCTGCTGAGTACTCACATCGGTACGACGTTTCACCACTACAAGATACTACATCTACTGTCTCACATTTTTCTTCTGTATCAAAATATGAACCATCAAAGTGTTTGATCCACAGTAAAATAGAATATGTTTCAAACGAGCACTTTTGACAAATGTAGCTTTTCACTTCGGTGTTATTTTTTGGTTGATCTTGCACACAATCAGTGCCCCTTATGTGATATCCCCTGCGATGTTGCTTCAAAATTACCACAAAATCGGTTTCAAAATTGCAGTCCTTGCAGCAGTATTTTTCCAAATCGTTTCTTTCGCATCTGGGTAATTCGAGTGGCAAGCGGTGACATTTTGGGATACTCTCGCTGTATTCCAAATTTGCCATTTTGATCTTATAATCTGAAAATTTTCATTTCGTGTCAATACAAAAAACTACTCAAAATCAAAAAATGTCTTATCTAAAGTCCATTCAAAAATCAAAAAACCACCACCTGTTGCTTAAGGTTGGTAAAATTTAAAAGACCCTAGGTAGATATTTTTTCATACTATGTTGGTACCTATAAATTATGACATTTATTTGATTCAAAATAAAATTCAACTGCTTTGGATTTCGTTCATATTGTTTTATTAGCAACACGTTTGATTTATTTATTGATTCTTATTATTTTTACTTAAACATGCCCAAAAAAACAAGACACTTAATAAACATTTAACCTCAAAATTACAAGTCTCACCAAATTTTACACTAGACAGCGTTGCCGATAGTAATTATCGAGGAAAATGCGACGTTGGTGGTTTTTTGATTTTTGAATGGACTTTAAAGGTAAGCACTGTTCACGTTAGATTAAGCATTGCTAAATTGCATTATGTTGATTAGCTGCATGTCACTATTCACAAAACATAATTACAGAGCCAAAAAATTAAATTATTTCACCTTGAGAGGAAAATCCAACGTGAATGGACTTTAAACTCGGTACAGGTTGCAAAGACACACTTGTCATTTGCAACAGCATTTTTTTCATATTTCTGAACCAAATAAAGGCACAAAGGGACCAGAAAATCATAGTTTGGGTTGAATATTTTCCAAATAAGTACAGTTTTAAAGTAATTTCAAATGACTAATGCCATAAAAGTGCTGTTGCAAATGACAAGTGTGTCTTTGCAACCTGTACCGAGTTTACTTGTGATTCAAAATGATTGTAGGCAAGTATGGCAACTATGTACGAAAATTTATGTGGCAACTCTGTAGGTAGAGCGTGATCAACAACAACACGGACAATACGGATACCCCACTCTTTACTTGAAATAAAAACTGCGTTTGCGAGGCCATAGATTTTCAAATCCAATTAAATATCCTGGGCATTTTATGGAATGGATTAAAAACACGGGTAACAAGCAATTATCAACTTTGTAGCCTATTAAAGTGTAGGTATAACAGCTACACTGTGTGTGGACTTCATTTTACCAGCAAATACTTCGGCACGAACAATAGATTGCTGAATGTGGCCGTACCCTCGACTCAATACAACTTCCCTCCTTTTCCAGTCCAGACTTACTTCCAGTAATAGTAAAAAAATATTGATAATTATATTTTAACTGAAAACTATTTTTTATAGAATTTTCATCCGATCTACTGATCTACGATATTTCTACTGAAGACGCTATAAGTAAATTGTGTAAATCCTGTTTTATGTAGTAATGAAGATATAAATTCTTGTGAAAGTTTCAAAAAGAAAATAAGAAAAGCTGAGCATAATCAAAATTATAAAAAGCCAGAATGTTAATCCAAAATTCGGACTGCAACGTACCGAAAACGTTAGATGCAAAATTCGATGTCAAAATAAAGAGCAAAATTTTGAAGGTGAGGAAGCCATAAATCTCTGTCGCAATTGAGGAAAGGAAACACCAAATCAAAATTTATAAAAATGCAATGGAAATGTATCGAAAAAAATTGAAAATAAAAACTTCAAAATAAATGTAGTCTTTTAATTTCATAAATATAGTATATTAAAAGACAAGTTTTATAAGACCAGTCTTGAAGCACGAATTCAAGATTAAAAAACGAGTGGCGTAGACACGAGTTATTTTAAAGAATGAGTGCTTCATGGTCTTATGAAACGAATTTTTTATACTATTTTTTGTAATTTGCCCTTTTTGACCCGTTTTTAAACAAAAATGTTTACTTTCCTCGATTTAGGGATTTTTGTGGCGGTTGGTAATGTCTTAATTTTAAGAGTGAAAATTTGATCAAGTCTTCAAAGTCGTTGTTTCATCCAAATTTTGTCACAAAACACGAATATGAAAGATAATCTTTCATGTACGCCCGCAGAAATACGTGAAATTGCCAAAAATACGGTCGCGAATTTGTTGCCTGATAAATCCTGATAAATAATTCTTTGCACATTTTGTAATTTAAACTGACACGCATGACGGATCAAGCTATGCCTAAAAATTTTCGTAAAATGTTCCGTGAAATGATGGCTATAAGGTCATCCCAGATGATGACGTCGCGTTCGTTAATATAGTTGATTTCATATAAATGTTCATCAAGTGAGCTGTCCATGTGTAAAAGCACCTTTAATTTAGTTACATTACAAAAGTCACATTTATGAAGGTCATGTCAACAAATAAGAATTACTTTAATTTAATCACTAAAAAGACTAAGAGCCAGTTTATAGAAAGAGAATTAAATATTTAATTCGAATTAAATTTTAATATGCCATTAACCCATGAATCCGAAAATTCGATTGGTTCAATCTGGTCACGTGTTCAGTTAATCTCGCATTTAATTACGATTAACTTAATTTTGCTTCTGTAAACTGGCCCGTAACATTACTTTTGAAATCAGCAATGTTAAAATGGACAAAAACTGAAAAACTAGTCAAATCGGGTTCGCGCAGAGCAAGCAACTTTGAAAGTCAAAGTCACTAGCTTTAGCTTTAATACCAACAGAAAATCAGATTTTCATGGCTTGCTTAGATGCACATTTATATGAAATTGAGTATATGTCTATTAGAGAATCAAAATGGAGGCAAATTACAAAAAATTTTTTTTTGATTTGAAACTTTGAAAAAGTCTCAGATGTATGTGTGCGTTAAAACTATCATGTTGGAAACACGTCTATAAAACAATAATTTCCTGCAAGGCACGCAACCAGTACAACACATAAGCCTCATATTGTGGCGCACCGTATAAAACAAAAATAATGCTTAGAACTACGAATACGGCAGGCCGGATAAGAGACGAGTCTCTTATGAATCTAGGAGGCCGTGACTAAACAATACGTAGTTTAGTGGACTAAGTATAGATGGAGCTTGCGTCAATTAATTTTGAATGTCATGTATATACCATTCACGATTATTTCAAATTCGGACTATCTATGAAAATCTGACATTTTAGTTGGCAGTATTGTGATTTGTCACGATAAATCTATTTTAGGTTATAATTCAACGGAACACTGCTCCCAGGTTGTTACATTACATTACATAATTGTACGCATTAGGAACAATGATCGTAAAATTGTAATTGAAATGAAACATACATATTTGTAGGGCAGTTCTGGGTAAATTCTTATTAACTAAATTAATGACGGAATTGACAACAATGCGAATATTTAAAAACGAAACGTCATATGACAGGACCTGACGCCAATCTAACAAAAAAATATCATGGCCTACTGCGTGTTTAAAATAATCGTGAACGGCATATATCTCAGTTATACCCTCCTGAAGTTTGTTGGCAATGAAACAATTGAAAAATATAGGTGTTTTTTGTCTCGTAAGTGACATTGACCGGATGTTTTAACTTGACACGACATTAAAAAAAAGGATATATCAGTTATGTGGCGAGGAAGACAGCTGGCACTCGTTGCCAATAAATTTTACAATAAATGTTGAAAATGTAAATATAATGTAAAAACCACCTTATTTACTATAGTTTAAATGTCTGTGTCAGCAATATTATTACTGTTTCCTATAACTTGTGGGGTTGTGACATCTACTGATATTTTGCCCGTTTTTTTCTGAGTCGCAAGTCGCAAGATTTTGAGCGATTGGCCCGGTTTGTTATTAATTCCTATAGGTATCAGCGCAGAGGACGTTTTACATAAATGGTGTTTTTTTTTTTTTAATTTCGCATCGAAGTTGGCGTTGCACGTTCAAGAGTCGATTGAGAATGAATTAATTACTCGTCTTATAAATACTGATGTATCAAGCTGCAGATTAACGGCCGGTTCCATAATAAAAATTAAGTCGCCTTTAACTGAAAAAGTACACTTAAAAAAAAAAATGTGGTCCATAAACAACATTTAATATAAAAGCCGACTTTATTAGTAGGCAAAAGTTAAAGTTCCGATTTCGGATCTTTAATGCCGCTAAAGGGACCTTACATCCGATGCAGCCAATCAGAAAATTATCTCTCACGTCAAAATATCTGTCAAAATAATAAGTAATTAGAGTTGTGAAGATGAATCAGAAACACAAAAAAGCAAGTGTGTTCACCAATGAAGAGCAATTACGCTTATTAGAACTGATTGAAAAGGAAAAACATGTTATTGAAAATAAAATAACAAACAAAGTGGCCAACGAAGAAAAGGTATTTTAAAAAACAATTTTTGGTAATGTAAACATCTGTGTAAAAAAATGTACTTGTAGGATGCCGCATGGGGACGAGTATCCCAGGCATTCAATTCCTCTGCTTCCCAGTTCCGATCTGTGGATCAGTTAAAGTCGAAATACGACAATTTAAAGACAAAAGCGAGGAAAGTGGTGGCGGAGAACCGCACCTATAGACAAAAAACAGGCGGAGGTGGTGCTAGTAGCGACAAATTTGACGCAGTAATAGAAGCTGTCCTACGAATTATAAATATAAAAACAGTCGTAGGATTTGAAAATAGTGTTGATTGTGATCATGTGGGTAATTTTATTTTTGACAGGATATAATTTTGACCCGCCATTTTTTTAGGATCATTTTTCAACATTTGTTTCAGAGGAACACACTACCTTCGCTGCGGACAATCCTGTGGTAATAGAGTCACAGGTGCTTAATTAGAGTATTATCCTTATTTCGTATCTTTTATAGGCAAAAATATCCACGGACGAACCCTTATCCCCTATAACAGCGCAAGGAGAAATTGTGAGTGTGACTGTCACAGATTATTGCAAAGTTAAACTTTACATCATTTTAGGAATCAAATTTTGAAACAAATAGGGAAATAACTTCCTCGTCATTAACAAATTCTGTTGTCCAGGACGTACGTACATTAAATCTAATACTAAGAATAAAAATTTACATTAAATAGGAACATAATTTGCAAATAAAATATTTTTCTAGCAAGTTGAAGAGCAGCCTGCTCCAAAAAAAATTAAAACACAAAATTGGACATCATACACTCCTCACAAACTTAAACAACGGATTTCCAATAAGCTGCGACCTACTGTAGAAAATCCTGTAGTACAAGCCAAAGCGGAATACTACAGGCAAAAAGCTAAAGAAACGGAGGCAGATATTATGCTGAAAAAAGAAGAAGATCGAAGGAAGGAAGAAGAACACACAAAAAAAATGCGGTTGTTAGATTTAGAAATAAAACTAAGAGAAGAAGAGTTAAAATCAAAATTTAACATTAGTTTTTGAAGTAATGTGTAGATAATATTGCAAGTAATTATTAAAAAATAAACTATCACATCCTATTGAAATGTTCATCAATTAGCAATCGTCTTACATTTCTTCCTCTAATTAGAATGTTGTTAGGGACTTCGTTCCGCACATTTTCATTATCATCATCGTAGTCAATGTTCTCAAGCCACTCTTCTGGAAAATAGTCGTTCATTTCCACAGCAATATTATGTAAGACTGCTGTGGCAACAATAATTTCCATCATTGTGAGCAATTTAACCCGCATTCCCAATGAAAGAATTGGAAATCGTCGTTTCCACACTCCATACTGTCTCTCTACTACATTTCTTGTCCGTAAAATTGATTCGTTATATAAATTTTCTGCAGGAGTTTGAGTTTCTTGCAATTTTGTCATAAGAAACGGTTCTATGGCATAGCCACTATCACCAATGAGCATATATTGCCCATATCTACCATCACAAAATTCTCTTTTAACCCGACTATTATTAAAAATTGTTTGGTCATGGGTAGATCCAGGCCAGCGAGTTACAATATTTTTCATTTTCAGATTAGCATCAGAAATTGTTTGGACGTTAAGGGCAAAATATCCTTTCCTGCACCTAAAGATTTCTGCGTCCTGTCCTCCAGGAGATTCCATTTTCACTAATGTGCAATCAATAGCACCAATTGTTCTTGGAAAACTCTCAATGTTACAAAACTCTTGGGCAGCTCTTTGCATCTCGTTGTGGTTATTGTACATATAAATGAACTGTGGACGCAAAGAAGCTATTGCTGAAGACACTCTCTTCACTATTCGGCATGCGGATGTTTTTGAAACTCCAACAAAATCACCTGCTGATATTAACATACTACCTGTTGCATAAAATCTTAATGTCAGCAACAACTGTGTCATTGGTCGTATACACCCGCCCCTTAAAAAGTTTTCATTTGAATACCACTGACAAATTTACTTTAAACTACAAAGTTTACCTGTTTGTTGGAGATGATATTTGTTGCTCAATAAGATCCAACAAAGCCACTACCGTTGTTTTGATCAGCCGGAATCTTTCAAAGAATTCAACTTCGTCAAATTTTTCAAAACAATCCTCCCTATTTCTTCATCTTCTGACGATGAATCGGATGATGAACTTAATAAATTAATTTCCATAACTCGTTTCTTTAAAACAATTGTCGGCACAAACAATGAAGCAATCAGTTCAGAAGATAATAGTAGGATATAGGTCCTAACTACCGCAATAATTAACCACAATTAGCCACAGAAAAATGTGTCAAATTTTGCCAATTTGGTATACAATTTAAAGACGTCCATTGGTTAAAAATTTTAGGCATGTTCGCCAACCTAACAATTCTGTGCAAACGGTTTGTTAAAGCTGACTTTATGTAAAGCACCGTAAACATAATATTATGGAACAAGATAGACTTTAAACTTACTTTAAAGGCGACTTTTTTAAAAATGAGGCTTTGCATAAAGGGAGCTTTAAGAGCTCATTTATGGAACCGGCTGTTAAAACAACAACGGAAAAAGTGAGGTTACATTCAAACCGCTGATGTCTTAAAAAATACTGATTTTTCAAATTGCATAAAAAAATACGCAAAAAATAAGGTTAGATTTAAACAGCTGATCTGAGCGTAACCTCCGAGATAGATATTCAGGGAGGCCTCGATCCAGAGTTGTAATCCGGTAGTGCACTCACAATCGATTTTTCAACGGTAACTTTCAAAAAACACCCATTACGAAGCAAGTACTTACTTACCATTAATTATGTAATTCTATCAGAACAGGAAATGAGTTTTTTCACAGTCGCAGTTTATTTAATGTTAGTAGGTACGTTAGTTGTTCTATTTGGTTATTTATCACGCAACCGACAGCACCTCCATCACAAAACACACATGCAAAAAATCGTCATCAACATCAAGCAACCATGACCAGGAAAGGAAATAGGAATATAACCAATCTGAATCTGACCATAAATAAAAACGAGAGTAGATAGCTGACTCTGCCGACTGTATCAGGGAAAAGGCAAAGTATCAGAGTATCAGGTTTAACTGACAACATATGCTTTGCGGACAACATGGATAAAAAATAAAAATCAACGGTACAGTTAGAGACATGGAATTCCGGGCATCACTGTCTATTTACTGTCAAAAAATGTAAAATACCCTTTACATTATTAACCTTAGTGATTGATATGAGATCGACGTCAACAGAAAATAAATTTCAAAATTTGACTTTTGAATGTCACGTTGACGATAAAGAGTGATTTACATCGCAATTTTTTTGAAATGACAGAAAAATGATGCCCGAACTGTAAAAGAAACAACTTGAACTGTCAATGTGAAGTCGTCAACAACCGGAAGTTACTCCAGTTATACCATTTAAAAGTAAAAATCAGTACTGTCAATTCAAATAGTCCTTTTTGATCACGTTGTACGGGGCAATTTTTTTTAAAAGAAGTAATGTAAGTTGGGTGATATTTAAAATTGTGATAATATATGGTTTTTTAAATACCTTATTTTGTTAAATCTTGCTGTATAATTTTTTGAAGTGAAACTTTTTATGGGAGGGTCTTGAAATTCTGATCGGCAACCTTTTTGTGTGACGAAAAGTGGTGGGGGTAAACACTGTCTCGCACAACGGTTGCGCCAATATTTCCATCTCACTTAATAGTGGAGTAAAATCACATATCTAGCTCGCTTATTTCTGAGGGTAGGTGATTCCAAGGTATAACTAAATGAGACCTATACTATCTTGTAGAGGACATTTTGGGGCATAAGGAATGGCCATCTACAACTTTTTTTAATAGGACGGAACTTTGAAAACCGCCTTTATACGTAGTTGAGGTGTAGTCCGAAAAACTACGTTTCTCGTAACATTTAACGTTGTGTTAATTCAACCATTGAAGCTATAATTATGATTTTCTGTATATTTGTAGTAAAAAGTACAGCGCTTCCAATAGTGAATCGTAAATTTCGCAAATATCGATAGTTTTGAAAAAAATAATTAATAAATTTAGATTAATCAAAAATGCGCATCGTAAACTTCACTCTGCTGGGACCTATGTGAAATGTTGAAAATTTCGATACACATGCAGCGAGTCAAATGTAACTAAGATATTGTAAAAAATTTTTAAAAAAGAATTAAGTCAGTAGCCCGTATACTTTTTGAGAAAATAATTTTTGAAGTGAAACTTTTTATGGGGGGGTTCGAAATTCTGATCGGCAACCTTTTTGTGTGACGAAAAGTGGTGGGGGTAAACACTGTCTCGCACAACGGTTGCGCCAATATTTCCATCTCACTTAATTTGGAGTCTAATTAATTATGTAAATTATAATAATCTGTTTAAGACGATACAAACATCCCTTAAAATTGTGTATACATACTTCTGTCTTTGTCACACTCACGGCATTTGTCGATAATGTCCTCTCTTTTAATTAAAAATGAACAATGAGTTACGCATTTTGATAGATATTGTTTAGTGTTATCGTTAAAATATACAATTTTGTTGTAAATATGCTTAAGTCAGGCGCAGAAAGAACAAGAGCGTGGCGTGAGAGAAAACGTACGAGTGAAGTGACAGTTCAGAATGTGAAAAAAACGGTGTAAATAATAAAGACAATGAACCAGCAACTAGCATCTCGGCTCAGCCACCGCCTCTTGCATCTATCAGTGATAATTTACAATATTCTGATTTTCCTGTAATACAAAAGTTTCACTTCTATCGTGCGTCTTTACGACACACTCTTTTTTTTTTTTCTAAATTTTAGAAAAAATCCAATCGTAAATTTTGTTTAACGATACATTGTAGCAAAAAGTCAAGTGGCTTCAAATGTCACTGTCAAATAAAGGAGTTTTGTTCATTGCTGTCAAATTGTTTTGTCTACATTAAATGCACCATAAGCACGCAAATTTGCCTCCAACCGTGGACATTTTTTGTAGTAAATTTTAAAAATCACCCTATATAATACAATAAGTGGACAACAAAATTTGTCAATTTTCCAAAAGCAAGAGCTACGAATGTCTTAAATGACAAATTTTGGAGACAATTTAATTCATACACTAAAAATCCCATAAGCAGCGGTGTTTTTGTCATTATGACAGCGAAAAAAGTTTGCCCTAACTTTTCCAGCGACAAAACGGAACCTAACGTTTGAAAGCGTCTGATTCTAGTATGTCTGCATCATAGTGATTTATGTATTCATTAAATACCGAATTACACTCAACCTTTTTTTTTGGGTCGAATTAAACTTGATATTTATAATTCGAGTTTTGTTGTCTGGCAATTAAACTCAAAAAACTGTCAGAAAAAATTCAGTCAGTTTTTTTCGTTAAATTGCCAGGCAACAAATTTCTCATTGAATGTCAAGTTTACTTCGACAAAAAAAAGCTCTCGTGTAATTATAAGTGACAATTTAATTCATGTATAAGAAATCTTATAAGGCGCTGTGATTTTGTCACTTTGACAGCGGATAAAAGCCCTGACTTTTATCCGGCAAAAACACTCAGGTAACTTATACCTTTAGTTGCTACGCATCTAAAGCTTGTTTGACACGATACTACATTTTTGAGAAAATTTAGTAGTAAATGAGAGAGGACCAATGAACGATCAGGATCTGACAAAGACAGACTATGATCCTGATCGTTCATTGGTCCTGATCGGGGTCTCTCTCATTTTCTAACAAATTTTCTACAAAATTTAGCATCGTGTCAAACAAGCTTTATACCTTTAATACCAAATAAAAAAATTAAATTTGTATTGCTCGTTCATTAAATTGTCTCGCCAAATTACACTCGAGGTTTCATTTAGTCAGGAAAAATATTTATTTGCAACTCAAACTAATTTTGCTTGACAATTAGACGAGAAAAATTAGCACGATAAAACCACGACGGTCGTAGGCCGTAAGCAATTCGTTTTCGTTGCAAAAAATATTTATCCTACTAAATGAAACCTATTGTGTAATTACAGTCGAAAAAATTAAACCATGAATTGTATTCGACGACAATCCACCGAGAAATTAAGTTGATGCACATACGCAACCATTTGTACCGGCAATTATTATTACAGTAAAGAATAATGTTGAATGTAATACCAATCACATATTTAGGGCTTTGTTTGTTACACCTGTGTATCGATTTAATATAATTTTTTGTAATATCTAGTTGTTAAAGGTGGATATCCGGACTGTTTGTCACCATGTAAACAACCTCATAACGGCCGGAGTCCGTTAAGGGTGTCCGTTATGAGCGGGAGCGGCCGTTATGAATGACCAAATAACTATAGCAACGTAGATCTAAACTTTATTTTTCAAATTTCTTACAATTGGTACAATAATTAATGTTTAATGTTATGGGACACACCTTGAATTAATCGAAATCCGTAAGTCACTAGCAGATGTAGACGAGATCGAAGATGATGCTTCAGAATTTTAACACCGACACAAGCGCGATTTTGCAGGGAATAACGATGACCTCACTTGCTCTGCGGCCATCCGGACATCGGGAATATCTTGATCGCGATTTTTTATTGGTTTCAGTCGTTTATTTTCAACGGAAAGTTAAGTGTTGAACAAATCTGACAAACAGCAGCAAATGGAGACAAGATCGAAGATGATGCTTCACTAACACAAGCGCGATTTTGCAGGCAATAATGGTGACCTCACTTCAGGACATCGGGAATATCTTGATTGCGGTTTTTTATTGATTTCAGTCACTTATTTTCAACGGAAAGTTAAGCGTTGAACAAATCTGACAAACAACATTGAAACAATTTTTTTTCACAAACAACGGTCGACATGACGACATCCTCCGCACACTTATTAATCATTCGGTTTTTTCGATGGCGTTGAAAAAAATGTATTTCAAAAAGATAATTGTGAACGAATCGTAGAGATATTACAAAAACTATTTTTTGTAATATCTAGTTGTTAAAGGTGGCTTTCCGGACTGTTTGTCACCATGTAAACAACCTCATAACGGCCGGAGTCCGTTATAGGTGTCCGTTATGAGCGGGAGCGGCCGTTATAAATGACTAAATAACTATAGCAACGTAAATCTAAACTTTATTTTTCAACTTTTTTTACAATTGGTACAATAATTAATGTTTCATGTTATGGGACACACCTTGAATTAATCGAAATCCGTATGCCACTAGCAGATGTAGACGAGATCGAAGATGATGCTTCAGAATTTTAACACCAACACAAGCGCGATTTTGCAGGGAATAACGATGACCTCACTTGCTCTGCGGCCATCCGGACATCGGGAATATCTTGATCGCGATTTTTTATTGGTTTCAGTCGTTTATTTTCAACGGAAAGTTAAGTGTTGAACAAATCTGACAAACAGCAGCAAATGGAGACAAGATCGAAGATGATGCTTCACTAACACAAGCGCGATTTTGCAGGCAATAATGGTGACCTCACTTCAGGACATCGGGAATATCTTGATTGCGGTTTTTTATTGATTTCAGTCACTTATTTTCAACGGAAAGTTAAGCGTTGAACAAATCTGACAAACAACATTGAAACAATTTTTTTTCACAAACACCGGTTGACATGACGACGTCCTCCGCACACTTATTAATCATTCGGTTTTTTCGATGGCGTTGAAAAAAATGTGTTTCAAAAAGGTAATTTTGAACGAATCGTAGAGATATTACAAAAACTATTGTACAATACATGTCCGTTAGGGCCTTTACAGCCTCGCCAGTATTATTCGACTCGCTCTGCGAGCTCGTCTCACAAAATTTCTGGCTCGGCAGTAAAGGCTATCCTAACGGACTTCTACTGTAAAATACTAGTACAATACACGTCCGTTAGGGCCTTTACAGCCTTGCCAGTATTATTCGACTCGCTCTGCGAGCTCGTCTCACAAAATTTCTGGCTCGGCAGTAAAGGCTATCCTAACGGACTTCTACTGTAAAATACTATAATATAAAGTTGACATTTCATTTTCGTAATAAGTTTGACGTTTCATTCAAATGCTGCAATTTAATTGGCTAAAAATATTCGAGTTGGACTGTCGTTAAAATCTGTTTACGTTTACATATTAAGGTAAATACACCCACTGACTGTATATGCCGGTAGGTATTATATAATATTAACCTGTATATGCCATTCACGATGTTTTGGGGAGGCCATGGAAAAAGTGCATTTAAGTTGGCAGTAAAGCTGTCTGTTGAATTAGGTTATGTTTTTCTAAGTTTGAGGTTATAAACTGCGTCATTGTCTAGTGCATTGTTGTCAGTTTTACTAGTTTGCAATAGAACAATACTCACACATTTTTAATCCAATTTAACAAAACAGGAAACTGACTAGAACAGACTACATAATAGTAGGGACCGGGACCGGAAGACGAAGTGGATCCTGTTAATTTATGCACCACTTAGATAACCCACCTATACAGTGTCTTAACCAACCAGTTAGTAACTTCTCAATGAATTTTACATTTTAACCAAAACATTCCTAGAACTAGATTGTATAAAATCTTGTACCTACTTATTAAGCCTTACTTTATTCGAATCTTTCTGCAAAATATTTACACACCCATCGTCTATGACAAAAAAGAACAAAACTATTCAACTTCCATAATTTCATTAGAAAATTCTAAATCATCATTACCTGCATCAAAATCCCAATCAAATTCCGAGTCACATTCTCCTAATGAAATTATTAAAGGTAGAATGTTTTCAAATAAAAGATTTCACATTAATTTTGCCCAATCTTCCGAAATAAGTTCTTCACAATATCTACAAAAATGTTGACAAATTTCAGGAGTACATTTCAAAATAGACTCAAGCGATAAATTCACAACTCTATCGCAAAGTTATAATAGGTCTTACAAAACCGTGTGCCATTTCAATTGAGTCGTTGTTTCTTCCTTCACTATCCGTGCTATTTATTTATTTTGTACTCACCTACGATTCAATTTATACACAAAAAAATAACTTGACTTCACTGTAACTTACTGAAAATATGTTCTGCAGTCTAATACAAACACCATCAATACGTTTTAAAGTCGCTTAATTATGATTACGGTAAATTCGGCAACATGTTACGTTCATTTTGATAGGTCTGCATGTCAGGCACTTTAGTGACAGCAGAGATGACAGAAATCAAACATGTATCCAACGTTAAAAAAAAAATCATAGCCTCCCCTTATGCCAAAACATCGTGAATGGTACATAGATACCATATTTTAAGTAAAATATTCAAGACTAGTTTACTTTCCTTCATTGCGCGACCCGATATAAAAAAGTTGTATCCTATTACACCACAAAAGTTACTAAAATCACTAGATTTAGTAGTGTATATTGAAAATGGATGGAATCTAGCCATTTTACATAGTATGTTTTATTATATGTTCATCGAAATAAAAAACGTCTAGTGTATATCGATACAGTTGCCCATGGTTTAAATAACACGTGATGTTATAAATCTCATTGTTTCATCAATTGATATTCACAATTGAAACAGTAAAATCATTCTATTTCTTCGCTAGATTTATTTTGAACGTGAAACAATGTTTTTCCAAGGTCAAGTCTGAAAATGACATTTCCATCACTCAATTTAGAGATGAAAGTAGGCGTTTGCATCACATGTGAGGAAAGTAAATCACTTCCCTCACTAGTGGGGAAAGTAAAAAAAAAATTGATCCCCATTTAGGTAAGTATGTACATACTTTCTTTAAAATAACGTTCAAATATACATATATATACATTTGTCAGAATTCTTTATTAACAATTAGCACTTACAAAGATACTTAACTTTTTTATCAGTATTATAGAAAGTAAATGTACAATTTTTTACACGAATTAAAACTCCAAATGTTCCTGATTTTTTTTTCTAAATAACGTGTCGGTACAGAGCTTGACGTTGACGCCAAACTAGCGCTTCTTACTACTTGTCTCCATCTCAGTAACGCATTGTATTCCTTTCCGTAGCGTGCTCGAGATTTTATAGGTAATAATTCCAAAGATACCTACTTCGCTGCTTCTTTAATTTCTGTATTTGGTAAATTTACAACACTATCTTCTACTTCCATCACTATTTGTTTAGTAAATTCTGAGTAATTTTCAAGTTTTGGTAAAAACACGACTTGACATTCATTAATTAAATTTTATTGTTTACTGTGAGCATGGAAACGTGAATTTCAAATTTTACTTCTATGTTGATTTGTATAAAATAATAAATTGATAATACCTATGCAAGATAAACCGAAAGCCCTTGACGTTGGAAAAAATAGTATGTTATATACGTGAGGAAAGGTCCATTGCTAAACTTGAATGATTAGATCAACTCGCTATCGCTCGTGATCCAATTGTCATTCTCGTTTAGCAATGCATCCCTTTCCTCACTTATATAACAATATACTATTTTTTGTGCCTTGTGTACAAATTTTGTTTTAAAATTACATTTCTCACAATGAAACCACCGGACACGAGTCTGTATTGTTTGGATATTGTATGGACAGTGTTCTCTTTGGATTGTTTGTTGAGCGTTGAATGTTTACCTTACGTTGTTTAAGGCATTTATCACAGCTATCACTGAATAGCATCCGCTGAGAGATGCATTTTCTTATGTTGTTTAAGGTTCTTCTTATATTTCGTCTTAAATTCGCATTTATCACAGCTATGCCACTGGACAGCATCTGCTGAGAGATGAATTTTCTGATGTTCTTTTAGGTAGCTGTTTCGTTTCGTTTTATATTCACATTTATCACAGCTATACCACTGGACAGCATCTGCTGAGAGATGAATTTGTTTATGTCGTTTTAGGTCGTCGTTCAGTTTCGTTTTATATTCACATTTATCACAGCTATACCAATGGACAACATCTGCTGGAAGATGAATTGCCTTATGTCTTTTAAGTCCGCTGTTACATTTCGTTTTGTATTCGCATTTATCACAGCTATACCACTGGATAGCATCTGCTGAGAGATGAATTTTCTTATGTCGTTTTAGGTTGTCGTTCAGTTTCGTTTTATATTCACATTTATCACAGCTATGCCAATGGACAGTATCTGCTGGAAGATGAATTGCCTTATGTCTTTTAAGTCCGCTGTTATGTTTCGTTTTGTATTCGCATTTATCACAGCTATACCACTGGATAGCATCTGTTGAGAGATGAATTTTCTTATGTCGTTTTAGGGACTCGTTCTGTTTCGTTTTATATTCACATTTATCACAGCTATACCAATGGACAGCATCTGCTGGAAGATGAATTGCCTTGTGTTTTTTTAAGGTCCGGTTCCATTTCGTCTTAAATTCGCACTTGTCACAGCTATACAATTTGACAGCATCTACTGACAGATGATTCTTCTTACGTTGTTCTAGGGTGTAGTTCCGTTTCGTCTTAAATTCGTACTTATCACATTTGACAGCATCTGCTGACAGATGATTTTTCTTATGTTTCTGCAAGTAGCGGTTTCGTTTTGTTTTAAATTCGCATTTATCACAATTATACCACTGGACAGCATCTGCTGAGAGATGAATTTTCTTATGTCGTTTTAGGTTGTGGTTCAGTTTCGTTTTATATTCACATTTATCACAGCTATACCACTGGACAGCATCTGCTGAGAGATGAATTTTCTTATGTTTCCTTAGGTACTCCTTCCCTTTCGTCTTAAATTCACATTTATCACAGCTATACCACTGGACAGCATCTGCTGAGAGATGAATTTTGTTATGTTTCCTTAGGTACTCCTCCCCTTTCGTCTTAAATTCACATTTATCACAGCTATACCAATGGACAGCATCTCCTGAGAGATGAATTTTCTTATGTTTCCCTAGGTACTCCTTCCCTTTCGTCTTAAATTCACATTTATCACAGCTATACCAATGGATAGCATCTGCTGGAAGATGAATTGCCTTATGTTTTTTAATGTTGTTCTTATATTTCGTCTTAAATTCGCATTTATCACAGCTATGCCACTGGACAGCATCTGCTGAGAGATGAATTGCCTTATGTTTTTTAAGTCGGCTGTTATGTTTCGTTTTGTATTCGCATTTATCACAGCTATACCACTGGACAGCATCTGCTGAGAGATGAATTTTCTTATGTTGTTTTAGGTAGTCGTTTCGTTTCGTTTTAAATTCGCATTTATTACAACTATACCAATGAACAGCATCTGCTGGGAGATGAATTGCCTTATGTTTTTGTAAGTAGCGGTTTCGTTTTGTTTTAAATTCGCATTTATCACAATTATACCACTGGACAGCATCTGTTGCTTCTTTTGTACTAAAGCAACAGTACTCACATCGGTACGACGTTTCACCACTACAAGATACTACATCTACTGTCTCACATTTTTCTTCTGTATCAAAACATGAACCATCAAAGTGTTTGATCCACAGTAAACTAGAATATGTTTCAAACGAGCACTTTTGACAAATGTAGCTTTTCACTACGGTGTTATTTTTTGGTTGATCTTGCACACAATCAGTGCCCTTTATGTGATATCCCCTGCGATGTTGCTTCAAAATTACCACAAAATCGGTTTCAAAATTGCAGTCCTTGCAACAGTATTTTCCCAAATCGTTTCTTTCGCATCTGGGTAATTCGAGTGGCAAGCGGTGACATTTTGGGATACTCTCGCTGTATTCCAAATTTGCCATTTTGATCTTGTAATCTGAAAAATTTCATTTCGTGTCAATAGAAAAAACTACTCAAAATAATCACAAAATGTCTTATCTAAAGTCCATTCAAAAATCAAAAAACCACCACCTGTTGCTTTAGGTTGGTAAAATTTAAAAGACCCTAGGTAGATATTTTTTCATACTATGTTGGTAACTATAGATTATGACATTTATTTGATTCAAAATATGTAAAATTCAGTTGCTTTGAATTTCGTTCATATTGTTTTATTAGCAACACGTTTCATTTATTTATTGATTCTTATTATTTTTTTTGTTCGACACTGTCAGAATTTGAGAATTTTCTCCTATGTGAACGGATTTTGATAAATTTGACAACTTGTCAAAACGAAACGTCAAGCTAATTTTAAAGATTTTCATCTATTTGAAGCCTTTGGGGGACTCGTCGAACAAAAAAACGTTGTATTCAACTCGTTTTTGTGTAATTTGGGCTTTTTTTGGCACTCGTGGACCTTTAAAACTCTCGTTTCACTCGAGTTTTAAACTGGCCCACTCATGCCAAAAAAAGCCCAAATTACATGCGAACTCGTTAAATAAACTACTATTACTTAAACATGTCCGGAAAAACAAGACACTTAATAAACATTTACCTTCAAAATTACAAGTCTCACCAAATTTTACACTAGACAGCGTTGCCGATAGTAATTATCGAGGAAAATGCGACGTTGGTGGTTTTTTAATTTTTGAATGGACTTTACTTGTGATTCAAAATGATTGTGGGCAAGTATGGCAACTATGTACGAAAATGTATGTGGCAACTCTGTAGGTACAGCGTGATCAACAATGACTGAGTCTGTTGGCAATGAAACAATTGAAACAAATTGGTGTTTTTTGTCTCGCAAGTGTCATTGACCGATGTTTTAACTTGACACGACATTAAAAAAAAAGGATATATCAGTTACGTGACGAGGAAGACAGCTGGCACTCGTTGGCAGCCCAGATCCAATAAATGTTGAAAATGTAAATACATATAATGTAAAAACCATCTTATCTACTATAATTTAAATGTCTGTGTCTGCAATACTATTACAGTTTCCTATAACTTGCGGGGTGGTGACTTCTACCGATATTTTACGCGTTTTTTTCTGGGTCGCAAGTCGCAATATTTTGAGCGATCAGCCCAGAGGACATTTTACATAAATGGTGTTTTTTTTTTTTAATTTCGCATCGAAGTTGGCCTTGCACGTTCAAGAGTCGATTGTGAATGAATTAATTACTCGTCTTATAAATACTGATTTATCAAGCTGCAGATTAAAAACAACAACGGAAAAAGTGAGGTTAGATTCAAACCGCTGATGTCTTAAAAAATATTGATTTTTCAAATTGCATATTAAAAATACGCAAAAAATAAGGTTAGATTTAAACAGCTGATCAGAGTTGTAATCCGGTAGTGCGCTCACAATCGATTTTTCAACGGCAACTTTCAAAAAAACATCCGTTACGAAGCAAGTACGTAGGTACTTACCATTAATTATTAATTATGTAATTCTATCAGAACAGCAAATGAGTTTTTCACAGTCCCAGTTTATTTAATGTTAGTACGTTAGTAGTTCTACAGGGTGAGCAACAATAACTGTTAACAGTTGGCAAAAAAAAATTTACATAAAATTTTCAAGACTGAATTGTACCTATTTCGGTTTGTTTTATTGACAATATTGACACCTGGTATACATTTCAAATTTAAACGTCTTGGTTTTTGTAATCTTTTATTAATAAAATGGTTTTCTCGTTGGAACATGACATAAAAGTCACCAAAAATCACCAGAATTTATTGCCAACTCAATCAGTACTTGTTGCTCACACGGTATAAACCATTCACGATTATTTCAAATTCGGACTATCTATGAAAATCTGACATTTTAGTTGGCAGTATTGTGATTTGTCTTAATAAATCTATTTTAGGTTATAATTCAACCGAACACGGCTCCCAAGTTGTTACATTTTTTAAATAATTGAACCCATTAGGAACAATAATCGTAAAATTGTAATTGAAATGAAACATACATATTTGTAGGGCAGTTCTGGGTTAGATAAAGAACCACAATGCGCGTGGAAAGAAGTAAGGAAGACGAAGGAAGCCATTGGCCTAGTGTCTATATTCAGAAACCTTTTATGACACTGTAGTTTTCGCGGGCCGGTCCACGTATTTGAATTAGTGCCATCTCCACTCTTTTCTTCCTCTACGGAACCACTGAACCTGGAACCAGGAATTGTAAGAATATGCAAAATGACCATAGATAAAAACGAGAATAGATAGCCGACGCTGCCGACTCTATCAAGTTCAACCACGGCCTCCTAGATTTATAAGAGACTCGTCTCTTATCTTGTGCTGCATTTTCAAACTTAAATTGCCTAAAATTGCATCGAGTTTATCAATACATTTACAAGTTAACAAATGATACGATATTAATCTTTGACTCACCGCGCAACATCAGTACGTCTTTTGTGTCCATGGGTTGTAATTGTTATTTACCCAACGTATGCGAGAGGAGACATTTCAGGTGGCCGTGTTGCATTAGTGCGAACGCGGGGAATTTCTTGCCGCAAAAATTAGGTAAGTACAATATTTTTTTTTTTAAGTAAATAATTTAACATTTGTAACTTTTTTACTATTGGGTTGGTAGCACCTACCGCGCTGATCACTAATTATTTTCAGTGCCCTGTTATTGCTCTTACTTTTTTGAATTGTATACTTAGTTGTTTTATAATAAAATTACTTTTTATTATTTATTTTTTTATTTTATTTATTGTGTTGATGACAATTAATTTTACACTTGCAAAAGTGACGAAATGTCAATTTTGTTTAAAGTGAATTGAAGTTTCCGTCTGTCTGCGTCATTAAATACCAACCTTACAATGCAATTTCCCCTGATTTCTGCTGCAAATTAAAAAAAGACCGCGTGCGGGAAATCGTTGTTCCTGCACTCCGAGGACAACCGGGAAATACATACATATTTTTTGACATACATATTTTATTGGTGACGGTGCTGAGCCGCGGAGGGAAAGCTTTGGTCGATTTAGACCATGGAAAAGCTTGACATCATGTAAACGCACAAATGTTATGCATTTGAAGAGTTATTGCGTCATTATTCCGGTTCCTGCCGTAGATAGAGGAGACCGGCGCACGTTGAAACGCTTTTGGGTATTTGTTTTTACCTGCACACATTTAAGTGTTGTTTTTAAGAATGAAGAAAAATGATAATTCAAAAGATGCCCCACTTTAGAGACAAAATAAAGTGTCCACCGGTGTTTTTAAAAAAAACTTGGTGAGTAAATGGTCAAAATTTGGGGAAGATGCCAATTTACCGAATGGTTGGGGAGATTTTTACCGTAAATTGATAAATCCACTTTTAATTTAAATTCATCTATCTCTTTAAGATATCTAAAGCGGCTGAGCACTATTCATTTTTAATATCTCATGCTTCCACTCTGTATCCTGCTCTGAATTTTTTTCATTTACAGGGTGATCTTTAAAAATTCCAAAATGGTCTAACTTTATTTCTTGTCTAACTTCAATAAATGATACCTATATCAAATGAAAGGGCGTCTAATCTAAGAGACTATAAACTGACATACAATTTTTTTTTAAAGAAGTAATGTACGTGGGGGTGATATTTAATTTTCTTATTTTAAATTGTGATATATGGCTTTTTAAATACCTTATTTTGCTAAATCTTGCTGTATATTTTTTTTTCTAAATTTTAGAAAAAAATCCAAATCGTAAATTTTGTTTAACGATACATTGTAGCAAAAATCAAGTGGATTCAAATGTCACTGTCAAATAAAGGAGTTTTGTACATTGCTGTCAAATTGTTTTGTCTACATTAAATGCACCATACCATAAGCACGCAAATTTGTCTCCAACCGGGCAAATTTTTTGTAGTGGGGAACTGTTCGATGTCCATTTTTACCCAAAGTTATGACAAATGCAATTTTTTACTGTCTAACAACTTGTCAAATTACTTGCGCAACAACTGTTCCAGCTGACAGGTTGCACAAAGTAACTTGATTTTATTTGTTTTCTCATTAGGATGTTTCCCTCAGAATTGTTGAAAATTATTAGGTATTTCTACAAAATTAAAAAAAAAAATTATACAGCAATGTTTAGAAAAATATAGATTTTAAAAATAAGTAAAAAAAACATATATCACATATGTTCAGCGAAATAAAAAAACCCAGTGTGTACACGTTTAGTATGTATCGATACAGTTGGCCATGGTTTAAATAACACGTGATGTTATAAATCTCATCATTTAATATTCACAAATGAAACAGTAAAACCATTCTATTTCTTCGTTGGATTTATTTTGAACGTGATACAATGTTTTTTTGTGCCTTTTTAAGCTGTCCAAATTTTGTTTTAAAATTACATTTCTCACAATGAAACCACCGGATATTGTTTGGATATTGTATGGACAGTATTCTCTTTGGATTGTTTGCTGAGCGTTGAATGTTTAGTGATTTTATGATTGGACAGCATTTGCTAAGAGATGAACTTTCTTATGTAGTTTAAGGTGGTTCTTATATTTCGTCTTAAATTCGCATTTATCACAGCTATGCAACTGGACAGCATTTGGTGAGAGATGATTTTCCTGATGTCGTTTTAGGTAGCGGTTTCGTTTCGTTTTATATTCACATTTATCACAGCTATACCAATGGATAGCATCTGCTGGGAGATGAATTTTCTTATGTTTTTTAAGTTCGCTGTTATGTTTCGTTTTGTATTCGCATTTATCACAGCTATACCACTGGACATCATCTCCTGACAGATGATTTATCTTATGTTGTTTTAGGTAGCCGTTTCGTTTCGTTTTAAATTCGCATTTATCACAACTATACCAATGGATAGCATCTGCTGGGAGATGCATCATTTCCTTATGTATTTTAAGTCCGCCGCTATGTTTCGTTTTGTATTCGCATTTATCACAGCTATACCAATGGATAGCATCTGCTGGGAGATGAATTTTCTTATGTTTTTTGAGTCCGTTGTTATGTTTCGTTTTGTATTCGCATTTATCACAGCTATACCACTGGACAACATCTGCTGACAGATGATTTTTCTTATGTTGTTTTAGGTAGCCGTTTCGTTTCGTTTTAAATTCACATTTATCACAGCTATACCAACGGATAGCATCTGCTGGGAGATGCATTTCCTTATGTATTTTAAGTCCGCCGCTACGTTTCGATTTGTATTCGCATTTATCACAGCTATACCAGTGGACAACATCTGCTGAGAGATGAATTTTGTTATGTTTCCTTAGGTAGTCCTTCCGTTTCGTCTTAAATTCACATTTCTCACAGCTATACCAATGGATAGCATCTGCTGAGACATGAATAGTATTATGTTCTTTAAGGCATTTATCATGTATCGTTTTGTATTCACACTTATCACAGCTATACCACTGGATAGCATTTGCTGAGAGATGAAGTTTCTTATGTCGTTTTAGGGTGTAGTTCCGTTTCGTCTTATATTCGCACTTATCACACCTATACCATTTGACAGCATCTGCGGAGAGATGAATTTTCTTATGTCGTAGTAGAGTGTGGTGCCGTTTCGTCTTATATTCGCACTTATCACAGCTATACCGTTTAACATAATCTGCTGACAGATGATTATTCTTGTGTTCTTTAATGTATCTCTTACTTTTCGTTTTGAATTCGCATTTATCACAGCTATACCACTGGACAGCATCTGCTGAGAGATGAATTTTCTCATGTTGTTTTAGGTAGTACTTCCGTTTTGTCTTAAATTGGCATTTATCACAATTATGCCAATTGACAGCATCTGCTGACAGATGATTTTTCTTATGTTGTTTCAGGTAGCTGTTTCGTTTCGTTTTAAATTCGCATTTATCACAATTATACCACTGTTTATAATTCGCGTGTTCCCTTGAATGATTTTTGGTTTTTCCTTGGTACGACGTTTCATCACTACAAGATACTACATCTATTTTCTCACACTTTTCTTCGGTATCAAAACATGAACCATCAAAGTGTTTGATCCACAGTAAAATAGAATATGTTTCAAACGAGCACTTTTGACACATGTAGCTTTTCACTTCGGTGTTATTTTTTGGTTGATCTTGCACACAATCAGTCCCCTTTCTGTGATATTCCCTGCGATGTTGCTTCAAAATTACCACAAGATCGGTTTCAAAATTGCAGTCCTTGCAGTAGTATTTTTCCAAATCGTTTCTTTCGCATCTGGATAATTCGAGTGGCAACTGGTGATATTTCGGGATACGCTCGGTGTATTCCAAATTTCGCATTTTGATCTTATAGTCTGAAAAATTGCATTTCATGTCAATACAAAAAACTACTCAAAATAATTACAAAATGTCTTATCTAAAGTAGACTCAAGTTGCTTTTGCAAACGGACGAAAAATTAGGTTGGTATTTGCTGTCATTGTGTTTGGTAATTTTGACGAATTACTATTGGTAGCATTGCTGCAAATTTAAGCTTAATGATACTGTACCTAGAGTGGTATACTGGGTGAATTCGAAATATGTCACAATTTTAAAACCCCAGGATTTTCAGGAAGTGAATAAACCGAAAATGTGATTAAACATTTTAAATTCATAAAGTCCAATTTAACTTACCTAATTCCTTCCCGAACGAGACGCTTCTGAAAGTTCTAATAAATCGACATGAATAGCCGCAAAAACGATTTAAAAACCGAGAGTGACAAAACCTTGTTTTCAATGAAATAGCCGAAAAACACTTTAAACACACAGCCGCAAAAACATGTAACATTAAGAGTGAAAACCAAGTGAAAGGAAAAGTCAAAGCAAAAACCACAACTACCGTACTTAACAATTATTATTACTTATTAGACACAATGTTCAAAATTCGCATAAAATCAGGTTAATCGACGCACATTCGAATCACTCACAAAACTCTTGCTGACGAATGCAATCGAAAAGTACCATTTCCCGTAGACAACAGCCAGAAATGTTTGCGAATGCGGAACACGACACGCACACCATCTGCACTTCCGTAACAAAATACCATATCGGTCATTTCACTATTAGTATAATTTTCCATGATAATGACACACTGAGACACAAAATTCTGTTGCATACTGCAATTAGTACTATGTAAATTTTCGAAGGTCAGTTGCAAAGTGGTTTTTTGCAACTTGAGTCAACTTTACTTGTATTTAATAAATCTAATAAATAAGTGCTCTAAGTATTTGTGTTTTGCTTTTAAAAAGTCATTCCAATCAAAGTGAAACGGCTACCAGAGGCACTTGGATCGCGAATGAATGGAGACTGTAATGCCTAGGAAGGGTTCAAAACTCGAATAAATGTCAACAAAAACAGCTAGTGAGCTAGACATTTAAATTTTGACAGTTTGAATAATTTTTTTTTTCTGTAATTACAGACAATTAAACTATAGTAAGACGTTTCATTACTACCATGTTGCTACCCAATTTTTGGAAAGGCGATTCCAGCGCGGCTCGAACATTTGGCCGAACTAATTTTATAGGCATGCTTGATGGAGTTGTTTAACTTAATAATTTTTCCTCATTTAATTTTAATTTCAAATGTAAAATGTCTTTAAAATGCACGTTTTATTAATTATGTGTAATAAAAAAATTAACAATAAATGAATTAAATTAAAATCTGGAACCAACTAAAATGAAATATTCTGAAAAATTCCCATTTTCTTCGTAACATGTCTTTGGACGTTTTTTTTTTCAAATTCTCTTCTTATGTTTTTGATGATCAAATTGATTGCTGCATCCAACAATTTTTTGTTCTAAGGCGATACGTAATTTTTTTCCGATATAATTTACTTCTACAAATTTATTCAAATAATATACACTTAGATCGTAAATTTTGGCAACACAAACACACAACTCTTCTCTTATATACTTTAGTTTCAATTTTGACTTGTCATGCTCCTTATAAAGAGTAAAAATATGTTGAATATCCGTTTTTTTTGCAAATAAGCATTTCTGGCATCCACCACAATCATTTTTAAATTTAGAAATTAAGAAATCCCCTACACATGACACTGGCTGCAAGTCAAATTTATCGTTGAAAGTGATATTGTTTTCCACCACAGAAACATTGCAAGATAATAAATAATTCGTTTTCATTTTCTTGTACTTTAGATTTCACTTTTAATTTACCGACAGATAAAAATGCCTCAATTTGTCCAAATGATGAGTTGCATCATAGTCTTCACAATTTTCTCCATAGTATGCAAATATTTGTACTCTTTTTGTTACCGGGGGCACACACTATTGTTTGCTTTCTTTCTGTCTTGAAACTAAAAGTATAACTTTATTAAGAAGTCAGTTTCACCACTTAAGTTTTTACCTTTCTAAATTACATAGCACATTCACAAATTGCCCAAAAAGCTGAAAATTTTTATTTTTTCCCTTTCTTTATTGTTTTCTTATTGACAACTTCTCAATACTGAAAACGTTGGACATTATAACTACTTAATAATTTAATAAATGCCACTAATTCCTACCTTCTTATTCCTAGAAAGTCTTATATCTTTAATATATTTTTATTTTTATGATAACAGTCACATTTGACAAATATTTTTTGACTGTTTTAAATTCAACGGTAATACTCGAACTTTTACGAATAAATACGACGGAGTGTTTTGGCCAAATGCGTGCGGAAAAGCACTGTCGAAGCTATTCCAACATTATTATACGGGATTGAAGTGTCCACGAAGTGTCTTACTATAGTTTAATTGTCTGTGTCACGACCTGCTGTATTAGAACCGGCCTGTTCAAAAGTGTCATTTTGAGTGATCCCCGCAGAGCGCTAGTGTACGGGCGCTTTTTGGGATATTATTCATCCACAAAACGAAGGCATTACACATGAGAACAAATTTTTTGTTGACAAGTGCACAACTCCATATCTCTGCTGTACACACACTAATTACAATTTTTTCGAATATACTTACTTTTTATTCAGCGAAGCCCGATAGAAACTTTAAAACTTTGGTACTTCCCTATTAGAACTCACTACAAAACCGGTTTGTTTATCCTAATAGCTGAGAATGTGGTTGGGACATGGAAGTCAGCTATTGTATTCAGTATTGTTTTAGAAAGAAAATATGAACTTACTGTACTCAATCTTAACTCTAAAATCATGTATGAACATATTTTTCCGCATTTTTATTCTTTAGAAACACTCGTACTGTGGCGCCCTCATCGGCTCTTTCTCGGAAACATTTTCGCAATGCTTTTTTGATAAAATGAACAGGCCGGTTATTATACAGCAGGTCGTGGTCTGTGTCTGTAATCACAGACCATCAACTATAGTTTAATTGTCTGTGTCTGTAATCACAGACAATTAAACCCCAAGGAAGTTAAGTTTTATAATGGCCCGTCCCGCCTATAAAGTGGGAGATTTTTGGTGTATGTGAATCAGTTCAGAATTAAAATTTGTTAAGGAAACAAGTCTTTGATTGCATTTTCTCCAATACGCCTTACACTTTATTTGAAATTTGAGTTTTACTGGATCCTGACAGAGAATTGAAAAGATCATTACTAATTGATCAGAACTGGGATAATTCTTTATTAATTTATCAGAAGTGGGTTAAAATTTTCTTTAATACGTGTATCAACAGATCGTGGTTCTTTGATTAAAAAATAGACATATCTTTGACACACTCACGGCATTTATCGATAATGTCCTCTCTTTTAATTTGGAGTTTCAAAAATGAGGAATGAGTCGTCGTTACCTTATTTATTATCGAGAACGTTACTTGGTAATGTTATTAGTTATTACTTATTAGTTTGAAATGGTATGTTTTTAAATTTCACGTCGAAGAACTCGAAGAATGAATTAATTACTCGTCTTAAAAATATTGATTTTTCAAACTGCAGATTAAAAACACAAACAACGGAAAAAGTGAGGTTAGATTCAAACCGCTGATGAACCACTCGTCTTAAAAGACTTATTTTTCAAACTGCATAATATTATAAATACGCAAAAAGTGAGGTGAGCTGATCAGAGTTGTGTGCTCAGGATCGACTCTTCATCACCAACTTCGACGCCAAAATAAAAAATAAAACACCCGTTACGAAGGAAGCACGTACTTACCATAAATTGTATCAGAACAGGAAATGTGTTTTTCACATTCGCAATTTATTCAATGTTACGAGTTCTGTTATTATCACTCCATCACAACACAAAACACGTGCCAACAAAATTCGTCATCAAGGATTCAAGCACAGGATTCAAGGAACTAGGAATCTCGTCTTTATCTAGGCCAGGAATATAACCAAAGACAAGAGTAGAAATAGATAGCCGAAGCCGACTCCAGCAGGTTCAATTGAATCTATGATTGAAAATAAGTGTCAGCGTCATCTACAGTGGCCGAAGAAAAGTTAAACCGAGAGTCGGTAAAAAATTGATTAGAGGCCTGTAATCGTGCTAAGCCGGGTAAATTGAAACCACGACCTGCTGTATAATAACCGACCTGTTCATTTCATTAAAAAAGCATTGCGAAAATGTTTCCGAGAAAGAGCCGATTTTCGCCGATGAGGGCGCCACAGTACAGGCGCTTCTAAAGAATAAAAATGCGGAAAAATATGTTTAGCCCTGATTTTAGACTTAAGTGAGTACAGTAAGTTCATATTTTCGTAAGATGAATAATATCCCCAAAAAGCGCCCGTACACTAGCGCTCTGCGGGGATCACTCAAATTACACTTTTGAACAGGCCGGTTATAATAAGGTCTATAATTCAAAACATGGATAAATAAAATGTTACTATATTTATTATAAAGCACGTAAGTATACAATTAATAGGAATCAAATTATTTTTGTCAACTGTATTTTGGGTTGCACTCTTTTTATGTGCAGAAAAGAAGCCCATAGAAAAACTTAATTGGAAAATATTTTTTTTATACCATAACAAAATATAAATTTAGAAATAGATATTTCCTAACAGACATTTAGTTATTTGCTTAAATATAGCAGTACAAGATGGGTGGATTAAATTACAGGCTTCATATTGTCTTTCTACAATGAGGACATTTTCCTCCAATAGAACCTTGCTGCACAATTTTTCCTTACACAAATTGCAAGAACTATTCTTTGCCACAAAATCTCTGGAACAGTCTTCTTCTTACAAATAGGCAAATCTGTGTTTCGGAAACGGTTTGGTGACATCACGAGGTACGCTTAGCGATTTGCAAAATATCGAAATGGTGATCCAACGTTCAACCAGAAAATCTTGAATTCGTACACCAAAGCACTTTAGAATAATTCCAAAGCAATAAATTTGGACTCATCTTTTAGATAAAACTCCGGACGATTAATAAGTCATTAAAACAAAAGTCTGGTCGTAGATTGAACCATCCGAATATGTGTATATGTTTTGTAAAAAAAAAGCAGTAAGATAAAACGTTTTGCAGTTTGCGAATAAGAAACAAGGCTCAGCTTTAACAAATTAAGAAGATTCCAAAGATTCACAAAGATGTATAGCGTGTAAAAACCCTGTTAGAATAAAAATTTCCAAAAGAAGTGTCAACAATTATTTCTACCCACTAAAACAACCACACGTAGTTATCTCTAACTTCTACAAAAAATAATTCACTTCATTTACTTGATTTGTGAGAAACTAAAACAATTTTAACTGGATTGAGACGAAGACTCTTGTGTAAACTTCTCCTTAAGCTTTCTTCTGGTTAGCAACAAAAGTAAGTATAAGTAAATGAAAATAAAAGAAAAATTGTTTTTTATAAATGATCACCTCAATTGTAGTGAGCAGATTGAACATAACAACCAAAGAACAAAAAAGATTTGAAGCGAACCTACATGATGAGCTACACAACAACATATTCCTTCTAACACAAGAGTACCCACCTACCAAAGAGTTCCAAGCCGTGTTCAAAAAGGACATGTTTGTGAAAAGCAACAGTGCCGCATTCCAACAAGTCACACATTACCTCTTCACACTCTTAGACCCCGACTTGACGAAGAAAAAGATCCCGCTTTGGCCGTTGTACGATTCCAAGAGCGAACGTGATTTCAGAAAGCAAGTTGCAGAAATGACAGACGCTATAAGAGTAAAATACCAACAAGTCGCCATCCCGCCCATAATGCCGTCACAACTGGTCTGCCCAGGTGGTTATAATTTTGCCAAATATGTGTTAAAACTGTCTATGTTAGTGATGTGCGAGCACCTGAAGAAAGATGTGGCAACAAAGGAGTCACAATTGTTATCACCGATCAGACCACACCCTAATCCGGTTGTTACGAACGCGATAGTGAGAAACTTGAAGTTGAAAACTGGGGCTGTGGAAGCTAGAGTGAAGCAAACGTGGCAAAACTTCCAAGAAGAGTTTGTAGCGGCAACCGCCGGAGCTGGGTCTTTGGTGCAGGATCTGGCGCGGCTTGAAGGAGAGTTGCGGGGTCTTAACCTGGAGCTCAAAGAATTGAAAATGTGTGCGAACCAAACAAGAAGAGTCGACGGTGAGGGCCTGGATGGATTGAGAGAAGAAATGGCGCATTTGGAGGGAATAAGGAATTTGTGCAGCATGTGTCGGGAATCGTTGACGTATCTAAACAACGATCGGCTGGAGTTGAAATTTAACAAGAACGAGTCGATTGCGAAGAGTTTTGGTTGCTTGAATGTGGTCGATGGTGAGGAACTGAATTTACACAATTTCTTCAGCGGCTTGACGGTTCTTCTTGCAAGTGGAGACTTCGACATGTCTGCTTCAAGTAACCAACTGAATGATATAATTAATTTTGTTTCGGAATTAACCGAAAAATACAACAAATTAATTAATAATTAAGTGGGTCGTGGAGTGTCTGGATGTCGAAGAAAAACAAAACTGTCGTAATGTCATTTCTTTTGTTTTCATTGTATGTATTATCAGTTAAATATTTTTGTCACTACCTATTAAATAATCATTAAAATACAGATTTTCAAAGTATCTGAAATTTCTTTCTTCTTGCTGAGGTGGACCACCTAGCGGAAATAAGTTCAATTATGCCGGTAAAGGAGAAATCTTTGCGTGGCCACCCAAGCTTGCCAACAACACGACTTGCTGTAGTACTGGGTGATTCAAAATGATTGTGGATAAGTGGGCAACTATGTAAGAAAATTTATGTGGCAACTGGATGGGTAGGACAGAGTTGACATTTCTTAGACAGTTCATAGTCGGGCAATTTTGAAAATTGTCAAATCAATGTGCAATGGCATAAAAAAAATGCACGCTTATGAAATGTCATACAAATGTCAACTCTACCCCACCCACACAGTTGCCACATACATTTTCGTACATAGTTGCCAAACTTATCATTTTGAATCACCCAATATATCCGGTCTGTTTAAAAGTGTACCCCATAGAGCGCTAGGAAACAGGCGCTTTTTGGGGATATTATTCATCTTAAGTTTGTGTCACCGAGAATTTGTCTTGTCCAAATGATCAGAGGAGGCAAGGGAGGCCGCGCCTCCCCTATAAAGTTAGCGAAATAATATTTAAAAATATAAATATTGTATAAAAAACAAAAAAACAATACAATAATTAAAATAAATCTACGTGATGCGTCTAATAACGATAATAATAAAGTACCTGTACAGGGTAATTCAAGTTTTACCGCCCGCACGATTAACCCTATTAAAAAATTAGTAAAAATTACGAAACTTTATACTTATATTCCTTTCATATAAGGCTTCAAACGTGTGCAATCAATTTTTCAATATCACTTTATTCAAGGCCATAAAATTTAAAAAATTGATTTTGACCAAAATAAAAAAATTAAAATCCGTGCACGCTCATAATTCACAATTAATTCAAAGAACATATTTATGAAATTCGCATCAAAAGAAAACAATTAGTTTTTGAATTATTCCAATTTTAATAAACACCGAAAAATGATCAAGATTTACAACTGCAATGTCATAAATAAATACATACTTCATTGTTGGGAAACATCTGTTGAGAACTTTTCCAGTAATTCTTTAGTCCCTTTAAGGTACCATAAATAACCCATGTCAACTTCTATTGTGGAAATGACCGCCCAATTTAATAATAAATCATAACTAAATTTTGCACTTTAATATCAAATTCCATTTATTTCAAAAACCGGTGATGCTTTCATGATTTCAATGACATCAAATTTTTCCTAAATGTTTCAATAGACTCTCAGTGAAAAATTACGTAAATTAATGTAGCGGTTATTGAATTAAAACGAAATACTGAATGTCACATTTTTAGGTTAGGTTGTTGGTTCTTAACCCGAGACAAGTTTCAACTGAGTTTTGCTCCCGCTGACGTTAATAATTTTACGATGTAATTCATTTTGAATCATCTCGTGTTTGTGCTGAATTTTTTATAAATTTACACCCCCCAAAAAAATACATTATTTACAGTGCATAAATAAATATCACATTTTGAGTGGCCTCCTCGAGCACAAACACCACGACCCGCCACTGTTTTCTGTGTTCTCCACAGTCCTGTCCTGTCAAATGATGAGGGATCTTCCATTTCCATAAGTACTCAGTTGTCCACGAGATTTTTCTGTCATAAACCTCGAGAACTATTCAGCTCGTGAAGATTTAGAACATTTTTCGTCGTAGGTAGATCGATTCTGCAAACCCTTTAGGCGACAACAAAATAAAATGAAAGAACTTTTTCTGTAGATTCAGGTTACAAAAAGCTTTGAATGAGGAAAAATCTTCAAACGATCAAGATTTTCTACAATAAATTTTGACAATAGTTTTGTTGATGAATAGGTATTCCGAAGATTTTTCTTTTGATGCAGATTCAACAGATGCGAAAGGATCTTTTAATTGTTCCCAAAATGCCTTTTACAAAAAATCCGAGAACCACATTCCTCGTTGAGACTTTTTAGATGTGTCTTCTAATGCAGACCTCTTGACATGATGACAAATCATCACAATCTGTACAAACATGAATTTAAAAGATGAAGAATATGCAAATGGGGGAAAAGCTTTTGTTGGTTTTATTAAATCGTGGAAAAGCTTGAACTCATTTAAATGCACCAACACCGTGCTTTTGAGGACTTGTTGCGTCATAATTCCGGTTGGTGCATAATTTTGTCCGACGAAACGTCCATTTTGTTTAAAATGAATTCACAATTCCGTCTGTCTATGTCGTTAAATATCAACCTTACAATGCAATTTCTATTAGTGTCTACTGCAAAAAACACCGCGTGCGGGAAATCGTTTTTCCTGCATTCCGCCGACAACCGGGAAATACCTATTTTGAGGCTATGAGTACAAAAAAAGCTCTTGTTGGTTTAGATGGTGGAAAAGCTTGAACTCATGCACCAACGCTGTGCGTTTGAGAAGCTATTGCGTCATAATTCCGGTTGCTGGCGTAGAAATGATCTTGTTACTTTTTGTCCCAGTATTGGAAAGTCGCAACAAAAAACACAAAAGCAGTCTTCATCGCATGAACCTTGTTGTAGTACTATTTTCTTTACTGCGTTTACCTCCTCACAACTTACAGTAAATGACAGATTCTTCGCTGTCTTCACCTTCTGACTGTTCCCCCCTTTCCGAATTCATTTTTTTCCAACGTCCAAACGCTTGTCATTTTTCAGCAGCTCTTGGAAGAGGTCTCATACAACAATTTACGGAACAAGAAGCAAGACCCGTCGAAAAGAAGAATCTGGAAGTAAATGGTTCAGATTTATCAAGACCATTTAGGACGTACATGTCGATTGTGGCTATCTGGAGTTGAGTATCGATCCGGGGAAGACGTAGATGTTGTACCACTCACTTGTTGAAGCAGATTGTGACTCTGCAGCTCTCCGTGGAAGTTCCTCAGTAACACCAACTGGAAAAAAATCTTTGCAACGGTACAATTCCGCTAATCTTGAAACCCTTCATGGTATTCTTTGTCATCCATACGGCTTGCTCAAATGTCATCGATGTGAACAGTGCAGTGCAAAGACAACCACTTCGAACCATTTTCAATCATTAGCAGTTCCAATGTCGAATTAAATCTTGCTGGATGGAACCTCTTACGGAGAAGTAAAAACATCAGATCTCATAATATTCTAGTACTTGTTGCCTAAAAGTGGAAGGATACATCTCGCAACCAAACGTTATCATCTTTCAATCTGTTTCTGTACTTTTGACAAATATCCTCACGTTATTTAATGTCACGGGTCTCAAACTCCAAAACATTTTATTTGATGACATCAACTCGATGCTATCAGATGGTACAACACCTCTTGATGCCCACGAAATCTCATAATTACGATCTAACTCGCTTTTAATTCGACCACATCATCCCAAAGTAATTGGAATCTCGTTCACAACCGACATTCCATCGGCCCAGAGATGATCAAGCTATTAATTTTGCTGACGGTTCTGAGCCGCGGTTGGTCAGCCTTCGTGAGTAAATCCCCAATTTTGGACCAAGTCCAACTGGAAACATTTTCAGATGAGAAACAAGTACACCGTGGAAGTGGAAAACGTGCAAATTTGTCCCGACAACGACAAACTCCCCGTACCGATCAGACACTTGAAATTTTCCCATTACAACCGCACCATCAAAGCTCTCAGTTACGACTTCGGCTACGACCGCCCCATCGATGAAAACATCGGGGGGAGTATGAAGGTGGAGAGATGGGGCGACGGCGGCTGGATCGAGATACCGTTCATAAATATGCAACAGAACGTGTGCAAGAGATTCGGAAGACTTTTCAAGGATTCGTGGGTGACCCTTCATAAAAACGCTGGGGTGGCGCATCCGGACCAGTGTCCTATCCCAGTGGTGGGACAAAAATAATAAAGGAAAAAGAAATGTTTTCATTTTGGTCAATTTTAGGGTAACTACTCGATAAAAAACTATCTGATCAACACGTCCGAATTGGGTAATGTAAATGTACCGTTCTGGAGCGGGCGATTTCGGATCACCACCAGTTTCACGGACGTCAGGACCAAGGAAATGATTCAGTGTTACATTTACATCGTCAAAGTTATTGAAGTATTGTAATAGCTCTGTTTTATTTGATCATAGATTAAAAGGGTAGATTGGGAACTTCTTGGAAAAGCTTAAGAGTTTTATGATTTGGCATGAAAGTTTGCTTACTCAGAGTCCGAGAAGAATTTAAGATTCTTAGAATATTTACTAGTAGTAAATAAAACTAACTATACAGGCTGATTGAGAAATAAGTTTGGAAAAAAAAGCGGTAATTGGTGAATGAAATGACATTACTTCATCAATACCAATTCAATTCGATGTAAATTAAAGTCACTAGATAATTATTTTATATTTTTTTAAATTAAATTAATGAAGCCAAAATAGACAAAATAGCACGTTATATTCATTTCATAGGACATGTTGTCGAACTCGTTCCTTTAGAGCACTCCTCGCTGTGCTCGTCGTGCCCTCTCGTTCAACAATAACTATCTATATGTTCGAAAAAAAAAAGTGGAGTATCCTTGACACAAAAGAATTCTGCGTAAATGACTTTTGGAGGTGAAATCAAAAGGATGGAAATTACCCTATATCCTTGTATTTTCAACGCCTATGAAAAGGAAAAATTTGTCCGAACTGCTTTGTAAATATTTCTATGGAAATGATCGAGAGGAGTAATGTTACGTTTGTGACTGACGGGCACATTTTACCTTTGATTATTATTGTTGTTAAACTACCAAGATGATCAGGTAATCACCTTTAACTCAGCAGCGTACTAGCAATTCTGACCAAGTTTTCAATCATTTGTATCTCGAAAACGAAAAAACTTTTATAAGATTTTTTTTTGTCTATGACTTCTTCTCATCATCACCAGTTACCATTTTTTTTTTTCAAACTTATTTTAGAATCACCCTGTATACTATTTTTGTTTCGAACAGTCTTTATGATTGACTTTAAAATCAAAGTGAGATTTTTGGTCGAAAATGCTGCCATCGGAATGCCCTTTGTCTATCTGTCAGGAAGTTGATGACATATTTTCATTTGAAAACTGAAACGTACTGATGTTTTATTTCGCTTTAATCCACCGATTTAATAGTTATTTATCTTACAAGTGTTGAAAACGATCCATTGCTTTACGAACGGTAATATGGCGCGAGACGCAGTCGAGCGCTGTATGTGAGTGAGTAAAGCAATGGAGTTTTCACAAGACCCCATACAATATTTTTTGTGCTGCCTTTTGTAATAAAACATATTACTTAAACAAAATTATGTTGGTAATCAATTTAGCACTAAATATATCAAATGTCAATCTGTCAGTGCTCGAATTTCAAATTCAAACGCAACTTTATATCTTGCAAGGTCACCAACCGAAATTTTTATAAATAAACCCCTAAACTTAAAATTAACACATTTTAGCATTTTTTAAATATTTACGAAGCACCTTTTGTTTTATAACATTAGAGACATAATTGTCTTTCAGTAATACTTGATTTGCCACAATTAGTTTATTTTTTCTTGCCTTAGATTTCTTGTTTGTTCATTGCAGCACTAGTGTTTTCTCATTTCCATTGTCGCACGCTAATCGTCCACTTAAAATGCCAATTGCAACTACGGCAGCACAAAAATAGTTATTTGTACAACTAGTTATGAAAGTCATACTTTTTTTGACGAATTTGCAGATTGATTAAAGACGACATAGCCCGAATGTAAAAAAGTGCCACTTTCACAACGATATCCAAAAATGCTATTTTGAGCACCGAATTTTGTGTGAGAAGTAAAAATAGCAGATCACATAATGTTCCAATACTTATTGCCTAAAATGGAAGGATGAATCTCGAAACCATACGTTATGATCTCTCATCTGTTTTTGTACTTTTGACAAATATCCTGGCATTATTTAATGTCGGCGGCCTCAAACTCCAAAACATTTTATTTGATGACATCAACTCGATGCTATCAGATGGTACAACCACCTCTTTACGCCCACGAAATCTCATAATTGCGATCTAACTCGCTTTTAATTCGACCACATCATCCCAAAATAATTGGAATCTCGTTCACAACCGACATTCCATCAGTCCAGAAATGATCAAACTATTAATTTTGGTGACGGTCCTGAGCCGTGGTTGGTCAGCTTTCGTGAGTAAATCCCCAATTTTGGACCAAGACCAACTGGAAACATTTTCAGATGAGAAACAAATTCACCGTGGACGTGGAGAACGTGCAAGTTTGTCCCGACAACGACAAACTCCCCATACCCATCAGAAACATGAAATTCTCCCATTACAACCGCACCCACAAGACCCTCAGTTACGACTTCGGTTACGACCGCCCCCTCGACGAAAATATCGGAGGTAGTTTGGAGGTGGCGAGATGGGGAGACGGCGGCTGGATCGAGACACCCTTCATACCTATGCAACAGAACGTGTGCAAGACCTTCGGAAGACTCTTCAGGGATTCGTGGGTGTCCTTGTATAAGAACGCGGGGGTGCCGCATCCGGATCGGTGTCCTATCCCGGCGGTGGGACAAAAATAATATAGGAATGAGAAATGTTTTGATTTTGATCAATTTTAGGGTAACTACTCGCTAAAAAACTATCTGATCACCATATCCGAATTGAATGTACCGTTCTGGAGCGGCCGCGTTCGGGTCATCACCAGTTTCAAGGACGTCAGAACGAAGCAAGTGATTCAGTGTTACATTTACATCGTCAAACTTACTGAAATAATTTAATTGCGCTGTTTTATTTGATCATAGATTAAAAAAGGGTGGATTGGGAAGTTTTTGGGAAAGCTTTTAAGAGTTTTATTATTTGGCATAAGAGTTTGCTTACTCAGAATCCGAGAAGAACTTAAGATTCCTTGGCAGCAAAATATTTTTTGGAATTCGTAAATATGCAGCACATGATAAGGGGGGATAATTTATTTAATCTAGGTAATTATAAATAATATGAGAAAGAGGAGCAAGAAATACGGGAGAGGAGAGGGGGAATGGAAAAAGAAAATCCAAAGACAAGGTGGAAGATGCAGAGGGAAAGAGACGGATGGAATGGATCGAAGAAAATTAATGGGGAGGATTGAACAGGAACAAACAAGGGGACGAAGAAGGGAAATGGACCTACGGAGGTAGCAGGGGGGAAACAATTACGGAATAGTGAACGAAGAAGCATGGGAAAGAGAATCGGACCATCTCTCGCTGGAAATAATTATAGAAGGAACTAACCACGAAGAAAGGGGAAAGGAGGAGCAAGGGAGGAACAGAAGAAGGTGATAATGAAAGTATGGGATGAACAAAGAGTGGAAGAATACAGGAGGAGACTAGAAAAAGCAATATTTGAGAAGCAGGACGTGGAGAAGATGGCGGCAGAGCTGAAAGAAGTAATCGAAAAAGCGACGACGAAAAAGGAGGTCACAGTAAGGGGATCAAAAGTGGCAGGAAGGAAAATGGGTGGTGGGCCAGAGAATGTGAGCAACTGCAGAAGGAAGCGGTAAAGGCGTTGAGAAAATGGAGGAGGAACAAAATAGACAGAAGCAGATTTCTAGAAGCGAAAAGAAGAAGCAGAGAAGGGAGAAGGACGAGAAAGAGATAAATGAAATAAGAACAGAGAGGGAGGTAAGGAAATACATAAACCGACAGAGAGGAAAAGGAATAAGTGAGCGAGGAAAAAACAATGCAAGAATGGGAAGGGTACTTCATAAAACTGCTGGAAGGGAGAAAGGAAGAAGGAAAGGCAGGAACACGCATGAAGGAGAAGTAGACGGCGCCGGAGGAAACATAAATCACAGCGGAAGAAGTGGAAAAACAGATAAGGAAGCTGAAAAAGAGAAAGGCACCGAGGAGGGACGGGGTACATGGAGAAGAGAGGGATTCCCGGTAGACTGGAGAGAGGGCGTAATCTGCCCTATAATCTATTTCAAAATCAAAAATCCACCAACAGTGCATTCCACCTCGAAAATTCATCCGACAACGTCGCCGACTTTTGTTTTTAGTGTGTCTGTAAGTGTCAGAAAAAAGTGGGGTTATGAGAGAAAACTGTTGGACAGTCGTTTAGGCTAAAATTAGTATATTAAAGAGAGTAGACTCTATCCTGGTTCCTAGGGGCGTTTGTCGATTGTTGATTGGCTGCACTGTTATTGTCAAAATTGTTAGATATGACTATGATATGACTGTTCTGTTGATATGACAGGTGACATTTCAAGAGTAGGTGCAAAATAAACACAATTATGGAAGAAAATAAGTTCAATTACAGTGTTCAACTACAAACTTATAACTTGTGGAAAAACTTTGCCATTTGTGCTGTAAATTTTCCGTAATGTGATTTGCTAGTGATGTTGAGCGAATGATTAGAAATTTTTTTATAATGAGGTTTGCAAGTTTACAGCAAGCTGGAATTATGATGTGGGAAGACATAGACAATACTATAGTGTATGTTGTCTCTGTAAGCTTATTGGAAAGTAAAACTTTTGTATGGCGATTAAATGTTTCTTCACATATTCGAATAAGTGTAAAAAAGCAGCTACTTGGAAAATGTAAACCTCCAAAATTTCGCTTTGAACTATATATCTGAACATTGTCGTCACAGTGATTGTTGTCCTCAGAATGAAGCTAATTAGCACATTTAGTACACATGCTCTTTTTAGGTAGGGAGTTGACTATTGAGCTTGCAATGTAGTGAAGAATATTTTCATTTGCTAGAGAAGAATTATGTTCAGTGTAGGTGGAGGAACAAGTAGGGAGTGTAAGTGATGATGTTGAAGGTGCATTCAAATTTGGAGGTTGTTTTATTTATTTTTTATTTCTTAAAACTTTGTCATTATTTGCATTTAAATTAAATTGCTCATTGTTAAAATATTTCAAGAGTGAAAATAAAATGTAAATTTTATGTTAACTATTTAGATTTGCTTGCATTTACTTCACAAAGTCTGTGGCAACTAGGCTGCCAATTCAATGGTTTCCCAATATTTTGGATCCACAATTGTCTGCGTGATGCATCGTTTGGGAACCGAAACATTTTAATACATACCTCTTTCTGATCTGGCAGAACAATAAGGTGCAATAAGGTGGCTCGGTGGCCGCATGGCTGTCGGAGAAAGTACTCCGAGGTCGCGGTCCCGATGCTAGTGGGTTCGAATCCCACCGAAGGGGGAGGATTTTTTCAAAGGAAGGAACCTCTGCCGGGCCATGGATGTGTGTGTATGTCTCCTCGGGGCTGACGGTAGGGTGGTGGAAGGAAGATCAACACTCTTTCGGCCACCACCGCGAGGTCAGCACGGGTTCGAGTCCCGTCGGGAAAAGGCGCCCATGGGTGTATAAATGTTGTTGTGTATGTCTGTGAATGTGAGGTGGAATGGGCGTGGGTGGCCGGGGAAAGTGCCCCAGAGCCCCGTCGCATCACCTGAGAAAGGCAAAAGGAAATTGTAATGGAAAAAGCGGCCGACCGAAAGGTACCGTAAAAAGCCGTATGGCTAAAAACGGGAATGGCAATAAAAAAAAAAAAAAAAAATAAGGTGCCGTGCAACCAACCATTTTAAGAAATTTTTCTGTTTTGAATTTGGCGCTTGACCGAACTGACGGATATTTGAAGCTTGATAGTAAACAGTAGATGCTGCCAACAGAAAATGTAACTCTCAAAAACTCCCCTAGGAACCAGGATCGAGCCTACTTTCCCTTATATACCACTCTAGTTTAGGCCGTAGTTCGTCGTGTTTTTTTATTCTCATTTTATTATTTCACTCAAAAAGGATGATACGGTAACTAAAACCTTTTTGTACATAATAATTATTTTGTGTTTCGCAAATAAACTCAACAGTTCAATGTCAAGCCAACTCAAAAAAATTAAACTTTTTCTAGGGATTTCTTTTTTTCTGCCAACATAATTCAACAGGTGGTGGATTTTTGATTTTGAAACAGATTATATTTATAAAAAGGGAGAGAAAAACAGAGCGGACTTCAAGATGGACACAGAGAAAATCTTTGCGTGTATGAGAGAGAGAGGGATAAGGGAATGGCTGGTGCGGAAGGTCAAGGAGATATACGCGACAACAAAGAGCAAGGTGAAGGTGGGAGAGAAAGAGGGTGAATGGTGTGAGACGATAAAGGGAGTGAGACAGGGCGAGAGAGACAGAGACACGGACAAGCAAGAGAGAAGGGAGAGAATCAGAGAATCCAAGACAATAGGGAGTATGAGAGGATGTTCCGGAATACCTGGAGAGAGAGCGCGAAAGAGAGAAAAATGATGGCGAGATTTAGATGCAGGAACGAGGAGAGAGAGAGAGAACAGGTATTAAACGGAAGAAGAAGAAGGTGCGAGCCGTGGAGCGGATGCGGCGAAATGAGAGAGAGGGAGGGAAAGGAGCGGCGAGAAATACTAAACTAAAAAGGAAGGGAGATAGGATGGATGAAAGAGATATGGAAAACGAGAGAAAGGATAGAGAAAGAGAAGGGTGGGGATAGGAAGTAACAAAAGTTATTTTTGGAAAATTTTTGGAATTGCCATTTTATGTGCATTTCTGTTTATGTATATAGAGTTCAAATGGAAGGAATCTGAAAGCCCGTAGGGCAAAATAAAGCATTACTATATTTCATTACTTATTCTGGGATAATTGTTGTTTACAATTACAGTAAACGTCTGAAAACTTTGCTGAAATCGAAAAGTTGTTTTCTAGGTTAACAACAGCACATCGTTGATGTTTCTTTGACATTTTCGAGAAAAATTTGCTTGCCAGTGGCATCGCGTTTTCGAATGTAAAATGTTGCTCTTGTCTATTTTATACATTTCCTTGATTATCATATACCTAACGATAATAAAATGCACAATTATAATTCCAACGTCTAAAATTCATGAAATGAAGGCTAGGTGGTTGTCGATCTTGTAGTGACCCAGTTTAAAATTTAAATTTTCATTCCCGGTACCGCCACGAGAGCGCGCCAAATGTAAAGGTACTAGCGGTTAGACTAGGGATGGGGTTGGCAATCCTGGGGAGTTGGCAACTCGGGGAGAGCGGAAATATAGCGGGGGTGAAGCGGTCTCTCGCGCGGGTGGTTGAAGGGGGTAGGTCACTTTTTGGTTGGTTTTTTCGAAAGGAACACACCGTGCGAAGAGCGAGCCATATTCCAAAATTTGTAAGTTAAATCTGAATCAATTGCACTACCGTCCCGAGTAGATATTTTGGGTCCCCGTGAGGAATCCGACGTTTTAATTCAGCCCGGGTAATTTGTCCCACGTTTGTTCCCTTTTTGTGTGTTTTTTTTTTTGGTACCAGGACCACGTGGTAAGGGTATGTTGTAAATATCATTTTGTTGCATGCTGTTTCTTTCGAGAAGCGCCCATTTGTTAATTTTAAGCGTTATCCTTAAGTTTTCCACGGGAGGTTCATTTTCTTTAACAATCTGGTTATTTCAAAAATTAGTAGCCGCAGGCGTCCATTTTGTTTTGCTTTGACTAACATTTTCTAACGGCACTCGACCAGCCAGCGATTATTGTATTCGTTATTTATGTTGCTTACCGATATTTGTGCCATTTAAAGCGTTTTTATTTTATCATTATTTAACTTTGCGCTTTGTTCTCTTTTATTTGCTCATCGTTTAATGTTACGCTTTGTTCGATTGAATTAAACTCGGGTTTTTCTTTGTGTTGTTGCTAGATTTCGGAAAAGTTAAAGTAAAATGTTGTAAGTGCGCCCCTATGGGAGCTAGGAAACAATCAGGAAGTCGTGGGGTTGTTTAGTAAATTTCTGTGGAAGCTACGGTTATTTAGAGCCGTTAGCGGGGGCGGACCTAAGTCTTTGCGGAAGCGGCGTCGGGACGTTTTCGTGAGGCTTCCGTCGAGGTTATAGAGACTTCGGGGTTTTGTCGGGAAACGGTTGGTTGGGGACGGCGGGCCTAGGTCTTTGCGGCTGCGGTCCAGGAATGCTAATCGTACGACCCCGAAACGCTCTGTCACTCTTGCTTAGTCGGTGAAATAGTCTGACGTTCCTTAATACCCCGAATATCTATAAACGTCGCTTGATCTCAAGATGATTCAGATTATTCTTCTGAGTCCCCTCGCGGCCGAAAGTTTGTTACCTCCAGCTCTAGACTCCCGTTGGCGTACCTTGGCCGCGTAGTTCCGAATTAAACATTGCTTTTGTCATTAATCGAATTGTAAAATATGAGTAGTACCTGGGATACGGTTTTTGAAGAGGGTTTTTTATCCGTCCCTGTCTGTAATAACTACATTATAATTTATTTATTTGTTTTGCAAATTCTAACCTGCCATTTTGTCTGTCATGTACCCGTTTTCTGTTGTTTTAAATGTTGCTGCATTCATCTTGTCGTTTATCTTTGTAATGTACTCAACTAGTTAATTTCTTGTACTTCGTTAAACAAAGTTATTACAGGCATTTTTAATAAAAGGTATTTTGCGTCCCTCACATGTGTGTTTTATTTGCGGTACTCTTCCAACTGGAACCCCCATCGTTTGTATTCCGAACCTTTTCCGCCAAAAAAAAAACACAACGTAGGGCTCCTCCGCTTCGATGACGATCACGACCACATTTGTTACCGTTTTGCGCAGGTTCGAATATTTACAATCTTTTTGGAACAACAAAAATTCTTTGGACAAGCTTTCCAATCTACTGTGAATAACTCAAAAGGGTGCAATTACAATATTTCAGTGACTTTAATGACATACGACGAACACTGAATCACTTCCTTCGTCCTGACGTCTTTGAAACTGGTCATGATCCGGAAACGACCGCTCCAGAACGGCAAATTAAATTGGGTCCGATTGATCAGATAGTTTTTTATCGAGTAATTACCCTAAAATCGATCAAAATGAAAACGTTTCTATTTCCCTTATTTATTTCGGTCCCACCGCCGGGATTGGACACCGATCCGGATGCGCCACCCCCGCATTCTCATGGAAGGTCACCCAAGACTCCGTGAAGTACCTTCCGAAGGTCTTGCACACGTTCTGTTGCATACTTAGGAACGGCATCTCGATCCAGCCGCCGTCGCCCCATCTCGCCGCCTCCACACTACCGCCGATGTTCTCGTCGATGGGGCGGTCGTAGCCGAAGTCGTAACTGAGAGTTTTGTGGGTGCGGTTGTAATGGGAGAATTTCAAGTGTCTGATGGGTATGGGGAGTTTATCGTTGTCGGGACAAACTTGCACGTTCTCCACGTCCACGGTGAATTTGTTTCTCATCTGAAAATGTTTCCCGTTGGTCTTGGTCCAAAATCGGGGATTTACTCACGAAGGCTGACCAACCGCGGCTCAGGACCGTCACCAAAATCAACAGTTTGATCATTTCTGGACCGATGGAATGTCGGTTGCGAACGAGATTTGAATTATTTTCGGATGATGTGATCCAATTAAAAACGATTTAGATCGCAATTATGAGATTTTGTGGCCGTTATGAGGTGTTTATACCATCTGATAGCATCGAGTGGATGTCATCAACTAAAATGTTTGGGGTTTAAGACCTAAACATTAAATAATGTGAGGATATTTGGAAAAAGTACAAAAACAGATTGAGAGATAACATTTTAGGCAATCAATACTAAAATATTATGTGATCTGCTGTTTTTACTTCTCCGTAAGAGATTCCATCCAGCAACATTGGAGCTGCTAATGATGGAAATGGTTCGGAGTGGCTGTCTTTGCACTTCACTGTTCACATCGATGACATGTGAGCAGGCCGTATGGAAGACAAATAATACCATGAAGGGTTTCAAGATTAGCGGAATTGAACCGCTGCAAAGATTTTTTTCCAGTTGGTATTATAGAGCAACTTCCCCGGAGAGCTACAGAGTCACAATCTACTTCAACAAGTGAACGGTCCAACATCTAACGTCTTCTAAATCTTCAGGAGCTGAATGGTCCTCGAGGTTTATGACAGATTAATTCCCATATACATCAAACGTGGGTGTTCAGCCAATCAGAGCGCTTGCTTTCATCCAATCAAAAATGTTTACCGCGGTTAAAATGTCCTGCTACTCTGTCATTTGTCAAATGTGATTAAAATTGCATGCTACTCCTGTCAGATTTTCAAATTGTTTTCAATAATTGTGTTTTTAATAACTGTAAGTATTATAAATAAATAATTAACGTTAAAGATTGTATTCTGCAATTAATCTTGCCAAAAATAACACGACCTAATGTTTTATATCTGATAAATTTCCCAATTTTCACTTAAACATTTTTGCTTTACACAATTTTACGAGTTGATATTTGGGCATTTATATCCCAAGGTTAAACCTTCGAGCTAAAGCTCTCTGGCCTAACCAGAATAAAAATGACCAAAATCAACTCGTAAAATTGTCAAAGCAAAAAGTTTTCCTGAAATTGAAAAATTTATCCCATAAAAAAGTTAGATCTTATTATTTTACCTTGGAAAATTCTTGTGAACAACTGAGAGATCTTTCAATTCTTATAGAAATGGTAGATCCTTCATCATTTGACAAGACAATCCCTGGCAAGTGGAGAACACAGAAACAGTGACGGCTCGTGGTGTTTATTCGAAAGGGTCAGTCAAAATGTGATACTTATTTATACACAATAAATAATGCGGTTTTTTAAGGGGTGTAAATTTATAAAAAATTCAGCACAAATACTGTGTTTCAAAATGAATTACATCGTAAAATTATTATTAATCTCCAAAATTAAATTACACATTACCTATATTATTACTATTTTTAAACATTTGTATATTATTGTATATATAATAGTACAAAATGTAGTGATGGATAAATGACCGGTCATTTATTTTTGGTCAAAGTTGACCGGTCCTTGATCGGTCAATGACCAGTCATTATTGGTCAAAAAGTAGGAACTAGTTAAACATCACAAAATGATTCTTTCAATGTCAAGGATTATTTTAATACCAAATAATGGTTCTTAATTCCATTTTTTATAATATTTATTGATCGATAAATTATTGTTCTAAAATTGTGTAAGTGAGGTTAAGTTTGAATTGTTTGAAGTTATACTTTGTTTTTCTTTATCATATTTGCTTGAATTTGAACTTTTTGTTAATTTAAAACGCTTTAAAACTTTCAACACAACTGTGTGTGTGTATTTTCAGTTTTTTAGTTTCTTTTAAAATACTTAAATATTCCTTAGAATTTAAAAAAAAGGATGCAAGTATTTTATGAAAATAAAAATATATTGTATGTCATGTTAAGAAGACACTAAAACGATTGAAAAACAAAAACCACTTCTTCCTAATAGATAAAAAGCTTAATCGCTTTTCACAATGATCTTTAGTGAAGTTTTAGATGTTTCATTGTCATAATTTACTTATTTATTGTCATAATCCATTTCTTCATTGTCAGCAGCTACGTAAATGAAATCAGACAACCCAACATAACCTCATCTCATCAGTCAAACAGTCATCATATCCTATAATCTTCAACATTATAAGCGGGAAATTTAAATTTTAAAAATGACTGGTCAAATTCGTCAAGTCATTGACAATTATTGACCGGTCAAATGGGTCATTGACCAAGTCAATTACCGGACCTCACAACACTAACAAAATGCAACTACTCTAATAAAATGTACTGGGTAGGGTTCTTTCTTTTGCTACGTGGAAAAAGATACCCCATGGTCACATATTATTAGTAATGGAAAAGAAGAAGTTGAAGAAGACCTACGAGACTGGCTTTGAAACAATGAAGTTTTGAGGTGCGACGGGTTACGACAAAAGAAGACCTAAGTGGTACCACAACAAAAAGTGAAATGAACCAAAGATGGTAATCTCATAGTAAAGAAGTCGACGAAGAAAGGAGTACAATTGAGTCATTAAAAAGAAAAGGCCGAAAGTATACTCAAAGTGCAACACCAAGGTCAGAATTTGTCTGAGACCTTCAAAAATCGGAAGGAAGGTGAAATGGTATCACAACGAAGAGCAAAGTAAACCACAGAACGGTGTAAGATGCATAACTTTATAGTAAAGAAAACGACGAAGAAAGTAAAGCACAAGTGTATCATCAAGAAGCTAAAAACCAAAACTCTGCTTCGTGTTAGTACTTTATTATTTTCGTATTTTCATCACAAATGGCAGTAATTAGAATCTGATTATCGTGGAAAAGATCGTATCACACGGCATTTACTGTCATTACAACAAATCTACCATTGGTATCACAAAGAGTCAAGATGTTAAAACAAGTCGCGTTCCTCTTTGTGGCTCTATTTATAAACCACACCTTCACAGCTTTCGTAAGTTTGATCGGTTAGAATCCGCCATCTTAGACACCCTTTCCAGATGAGAAACAAATATGTGGTTGAAGTGGAGAAGGTAGAACCTTGCCCCAACAATGCCCAAATCGGCTACCCCATCAGAAACCTAAAACTTCTGCGCTACAACCGCACCCACAAAACTCTCAGCTACGACTTCACCTATGCTGAAGATCTAGACGAGAACGTTGGCGGCAGTGTCGTGGTAGAAAGATGGGGCGGCGGTGGATGGATAACTATACCTTTCATGGGTTTCCAGCCCAATATGTGTCACCGTGCTCTACAATACTTCAAGTCGTTGTGGGTCAACTTCCATAAGATTGTAGGGGTTCGTCATCCTGATCGTTGTCCAGTTCCTGCGGTTGGTATGATTGGTTTTTATTTTCTTTTGAAAAATGTACTCTTAGGGTAACTACACTGTGAAGAACTACGTAGTGGATGCCACCGAGATTTCTGTGCCCTTCTGGAGTGGTCGCTTTCGCTTTACAACAACCTTTCAACTAGTTGACACCAAGCGAGTGATTTATTGTTGCATTTATATTATCAAAATAACAGAGGTGTTTTAAAAATAAAGTTGCTCTAAATAACAAGACGCCATTAGAGAAACCATTTTGTTTTTGTTACCTCCAAAATTAATATAAATTTAGAGTTGTCTATTAAAAAAAAAAATACAAATTATTATTATTATTATTACCACCAACCAAGAACGCAACCACAATAGCACCATGATTTATCAATCTATTAGGTTAACATTTTAGCATAATAATCTTCACTTGTTTTTCTTTTCTTCTCCTTCAGCTCAGATTTTAACTCAATATAATTTTAATTTCTTTTGTACATCATTTGTGAGGTGGCTTTTAGATGCTCTGCGCCTAGACTCAGCTAATAGACTACAGACCAAGCAAATCTTCAGACTCAAGAAAAAATAAACAAATAGAGTGGTTTTAGAAGTTCAGCTTTGGTGAATAATAGATGAAGCACATTATTATTTTAGAAACTGTGTCGTTTGAGTCAACAGAAGCTTTTTCTCTATTTGCAAATTTTTCACTCTTCATTATGAGGCAAATGAAAGATTCTTTCGCATCTGTAGAATTTGCATGAGAAAAACCTTCTCACTCGTCAACTAAACCATCTTCAAAATTTAAACCAGAAACATTTAAAGACAATTGAATGGTTCTTCAGTATACAGATATATCCATGTATGTAGATCTGTGATAAATGAAGACCACGGAGAATCTTGACTGTGTGAATATCATCTTCTGCTAAATCTCTAACACTGCTATCGTCAATAGAGTCTACAGGAGCTGTACAAGACAAAAAATCTTCAAAATCTTCACGAGCTGAATAGTCCTCAGGGTATATTATCAGAAGAATCTTTTGGACAACTGAGAAATCTTCCAGATTGCCATCTGACACTTCTGTACATTCCATCTGGTGATTTTTTATGCTCTTTTATCATTTAGACCAACAGAATCTTAATATTCTAAATAATTTATGAGAAAAACTTCTTTGACTTTGACACTATAGCAATAAAAATTTGCCAACAAATCAATTTTCGTTAGTTATAATTTTTTTATATCCAACAATCTGCATTGCAAACGAAATTTTATCCGATTGAGATCAAGATAGTATATTTTGTTCGGCACATTCTAATTGTCTTCACACAATACACCACCAACACTATAATTTAATTAATTATAATGGAAACCACTCTACCATCATGGTAATCACTATTTGTCCAAAAAAGTTCCACCAGAACCGTCGAAATGCCCACACCGCACTTGCTCATCCTCTGCTTGGTCCACTCAACCCTCGGCGCTTTCGTAAGTCACCCCCAGCCCACTCCCCCCACTGAAACAACCCTTTCAGATGAAACACAAGTACACCGTCGACATGGAAGCGGGATACTTGTGCCCCGACAACGACCAACTCGAAGTGCCCATACGACTTTTCCGCGTGGACCGCATCAACCGCACCCATCGCGCCATGAGCATAGATTACACCTACGCCCACCCCCTAGACGAAACCGCCGAAGCTACAATCCTGATCGAGAGGTGGGGCGACGGAGGGTGGCTCAACATGCCGTCGTTGCCGTGGCAGCAGGACCCCTGCAATTACGGAATGATGACAGGGAAGGAGGCCATGATCAGGATGGGGAAAGCTATGGGGTTGAAGCACCCCGATCGGTGTCCCATTCCGGCGGGGAACTACTCGATCAAGAACTACCCCCTCAATTTGAACTACGAGATTCCGTTCTGGAGCGGGAGGTTCAGGTCGACGTTGGTACTGAGGAGGATCGCCACGAAGAAGAAGTTCTTCTGTGCGATGTCTATACTGAATGTTGTGGAGAAGTTCGATTGATTTTGAATTTGGAGAAGACGTAGATTTTCCGTAGAGCTTATTTTAGAGATTGGTAATGAAGGTAATAAATTTGTGAGGGAATAGTTAAAACTTATGTTGTTTAGTGTCCTGAAGATGTCAACTTCGCCAATGAAAGAAGGACTAGATGGACTACAAGACTATTGGGTGATTCAAAATGATTGTGGCCAAGTATGGCAACTATAGTATAATTCAGAATAAGTGGCATCGCGGTAGGCGTTGATTCTCTAAAGTGAGCTCTATGTTATGTCAAAAAATTTAGTAAACATGTGAAACCATCATTACTTTATTCTGAGGTTATGCGTTACATAATTTTGACATGGTTTTCACACACAGCAGAGATAACCCCCAGACAAATAATACACTTTTCATAAATGAAACAAGGAAATTCCAAATACTTATAACAAGAAAATAAACACAAAACGATTCCAATGATAATATCAAGGCCAAATTAAAAGCGAAGGTTACCAACAGCATCGAAACTAGGGTATTATTAGGAAGGGTCTTGCTGCCAACGTAAATTTGAATTTCCAACACCTACCGCGATGCCACTTATTCTGAATTATAATATATGTACGAAAATTTATGTGGCAACTGTGTGGATGAAGTAGAGTTGTCATTTGTATGACATTTCATAAGCGTGCATGTGATTCTTTTGATATCATTACACATTGATTTGACAGTTTTCAAAATTGCGCGACTATGAACTGTCAAAGAAATATCAACTCTACCCTACCCACACAGTTGCCACATAAATTTTCGTACATAGTTGCCATACTTGGCCACAATCATTTTGAATCACCCAATATCATCTGCACACTCAAATATTTAATTGAATAGTTTTAAAAGAAGCATTTAAAGACTTGAATTGAAAAGAAATAAAAATTTTAGAAAATGACAGTTTAAAAAAAAAGTCGAGCTAATAAATCCGAGACAAATTTTAAAAAACTACGCAAACGCCTGGATTCTAGGTATAAATTTAAAATTGAAATTAAATTTTATGTATGTCACAACTGTCAATAACGTAAAAAATTCTCCGGTTAAGAATTGACGTGCGTTATGTTGGTGACCATGAAACTATGAAAGTGGCAGTCATTATCCATTATTTACGAGATTAAATCTAACGCATCCAATTAAAACACAATAAGCAATATCACGGTTTGAATTTGGTTCCATTGAAATAGTTTATACAGGGTAAAAAGAAAATTTTGCGTTGCAACATTCTGCCAAAATCAAGGTTGGTAGAACTGACCAATTTGTATAGTAGGTTGCCACGTTGAAGATTGGGGGGCGGGGGGAAAGTAACTAGTGACGTAAAATCAACCCAGGTTTATAAGCTCCGTGGGATTTATTGCGTGGTTTTTTGGGTTTTATTCTAGTAAGGGAACATCTAATGCATGATCGACAGGCTCTGTAGTAAAAGTTTAGTGCATTATGACGTCACGACTAACTTTTGCGTCGGGAAAAAATTCAGACTATTGTTTTAAATGGCAACGAGGCAACCTACTATACAAATTAGTCAGTTCTACCAACCTTGGCCAAAATATAGATGGACCCCATCTATCAATGCAAACGTGATCATTTTTAAATTTAAAATGTAAGGTGCGCTGATTTACTTTTGACAAGTATTCATAAATACAAAGTGATCAAGAAGAAAACAAATCAGAGCAGGCGATGCAAATTTTCGGTCATGTAGCCGAATTCTGTGCAAATAAATGTTCAATGCATGGGCGTAGACCGTAGACACTGTGGTCTCTGATAATGAAAGAAAATGTAAAAGATAAACAAGACCACCATTTTAGATTCGTAAGAATGGGTAATTTGCCAGCTTTATTGCCAAACGCGACGCCACTGGTAATGAGATTTTTCGCTGAAATGTCAAATAAACGTCAACGGTTTGCTGTTGTTAACCTAGATTTCAGCAAAACAACAATTATCCCATCTAATGTTTTTGTCCGCAGTACTTCGGTGATAAGTAAATTCCCTAAAGGAAATTGACATGTTGTGGATTAGGTTAGGTTGTTTTCAGTTTAAAGTTATATTTTCTGAATAAGTAGGTAGATTGTTTCTGGATCTCTTAAATCTGGTCTGTCCTGTTTAAATTGGAAGTAGAATCGTTTAATGGAAAAATTTTGTATTTTAGCAATTTTGACTTTTCCTTTGACGGAAATTAAAATTATTTTTACACACTTAATAAGTCATTTACTTTCTTACGAATATTAAAATAATAAATCTGGCAATACGGCGGTAATAAAATGTCGAACAGACACTGATAGAAAAAAAAAAGTTGCAGCACTGAATCAGTTAGTCCAACATGAAAAGAAAAAATCATAGCCGTAAAATTTCAAGTCACAAAAATCACTAAAAATAGTGTTCCCACTCATATCTTCTATCTTTATCACACTCGCGGCATTTATGGAGGAATGAGTTATTGTGACCTTATTTATTTCGAGAACCTAAGGTCAAAGCATGGCCTTCTAAATTCGAACTGCGCTTCGCTTATTACGGCCGTAACAACTAGCTGGATGATTGATTCGGTTAACCTCAAAAAATCGATCATGGATAACATAAAATACGATGTTTTATTTTATCTATGGTAGATTTTTTGAGGTTAACGGAATCAATTGCTCCAGTGAAAATCCGAGCTTTATTACGGCCGTAATAAGCGAAGCGCAATTCAGATTTGGTAGGCCATGGTTAAATACTCGAAACTCGACCAGTGCCATCTATCAATAAAAACATACACTTTTCTAAATTTCAAATTAAACATTATTTTTACTTCTAAAATGGTCTTGAAACTCACCCATTTGTAATGACAACTTCTCATGTCAGAAGTATTTATCTAAAAGACACCACAGCATGCCATTAAAATTGCTTTGAAAACTAGACATTTAAGGTTAGGCAGAAAATTAATAAATCATATTTTCCACCATTTATACCAATTAATAAGTTGTCAAATACGTCAAACGCCCGTCAAATAATCCAAAATCCAACAATTTCGAACTTAAATTAACCAAAAACACAAAATTTGTGAATATACCTACCTATCAAACAACTGTCATTTACATAACTGTCTGTCAATTACGTTATTAGAAATATCGAGTGATCAAATAAATTTATCGAGTCATCCATGGATTTGAATCCGTATGTCTTTTCGATTGATATGCCCAGATCTAACCTGTGTTTTTTAAGCTGTGTTTTTTGTTCAAGTAACGACATACGATTTCGGATTCATGGATAACTCGATTAAAAATTAATTCGAATCGCTCGATATTATACCTACAATATACAGAGCGACTCGTGTAATAAGATACAGCGTGATCAACAATGACTGAGTCTGTTGGCAATGAAACAATTGAAAATACTGGTGATTTTTGTCTAGTAATTGGCACTGACCACACACTGACCGAATTTTTTAACTTGAGATGACATTAAAAACATTCTTGGTTATGCAGGTTATGTTTATACTATTACAAAAATTAACCTTCTTTGGTAAATTTTAAATTTGCAAAATTTCATTGTTACCAACAGACTCAGTCATTCTTGATCACTCCGTATTATTTTATGCGTTCCACAATTTGGCTGACGTTTCAGAAGCTGCAAACATTTACAAACGCACCTAACAATGAGCTCACCTTACATTTGTATTGTACATTTCCACTACTTCCTTCCTGTATCAAAAACCTAGATAAAATCAACATTAGCACCTGATTACGTATATAAGCCCTCATCATCAATCATTCGAATAATTACCAACACACGATGCCACTCGACGCAACTCGCCTCTCACTAATCCTATCACCACTTCTTCTAAGTTGTGCCTTCGCGAGTTTTGTAAAAAAATTCTCAAAAATAAACCAGTGACCCTCAAACAACATTTTCAGATGAAACACACATACGTCATAAACGTTGAGAGAGTGCTTGCGTGTCCGGATAACGAACAGCTAGACTTCCCCTTGCGTAATTTGAAATTAGTCAAAGTCAATCGAACCCACACGTCACTCAGTTACGAGATAACCTACACGTACCCCCTGGACGAGAAGGTATCCGGAGGATTGAGCGTGGACCGGTGGGGAGACGGAGGCTGGATCAGCATCCCCTTCATGCCGATGCGGGAAAATATCTGCGAGTACTTCCTCACGTACTTCAAGGAAATCTGGGTGCAAGTGATGAGGAGTATGGAGGTTAAAGATCCGGAAAGTTGTCCCATTCCTAAGGTTGGTAACAGAGGTTGGTGATTTAACTTGGATTGGGTTTCTAGGGGAGTTGTCCCATTCCTAAGGTTGGTAACGAAGGTTGGTGATTTAAGTTGGATTGGGTTTTTAGGGGCATTATGTCATCAAGAATCAAGCGCTGGATTTTTCCCAAATTAGCATCCCGTTCTGGAGTGGGAGGGTCAGGCTTACGCTCTTTGCCCAAAGGAAGAACTCCAAAACGAGGACTTTGTGCATGAGTTACATTCTCAACGTTGTCGAAAAGGTTTAAAGTGTTTTTTGGAGATATCCGAACCAACGCAAATGTTATCTGAAGATTATGATAAATCAATAAATATTTGTATGCAATTTTCACTACTTCTGTTTTGTTGCACTGTTTAAAAACACCCTATATGTATCAAAAACTCAAATCTTTCCTTTATCACTGTCCCTCCTCATCTAGTTTATTTTATTATTCTTGTTAATTACAAAACAATAATAATAGCAAGTCAATAGGTGGTTTGGCTTCATTTTCAAAAATTTTCAGTTATCTTAAAAACGTATATCGTACATATGAATATTTCTCTGGTGTCGACATCTTCAAGAATGCTAGTGAAGCGAAACCTGCCACTCCAGAAAGGAATTGACACAGTTGTAGTGTCCAACATGTAGTTCCTCAGGGAGTAGTTCCCCTAAAAATACAAATTAGCATCATCACCGCAAAAAATTGGTATAGGCACCGCTGGAATGGGGCAACGATCTGGATGTGGAATCCCCGCTTGGGTGTGGAAATAAACCCACACCTTCTTAAAGAATCTGAGCATGTGCTGGCAGATGTTCTTCTGGAAACCCACGAAAGGTATTTTAATCCATCCACCATCCCCCCATCTCTCGACGACGATGCTTCCACCGACCTTCTCATCCAAGGGTTTGTCGTAAGTGAAGTCGTAGTTCAAAGCTTTGTGGGTGCGGTTGTAACGGAAGAATTTCATATTTCTTATGGGATTCCTGGCCCGTTCGTTGTTGGGGCACGCTAGAACCTGTTCCACTTCCACTTCGTATTTGTTTTTCATCTGGAAAATCGACTTGAAACTGGAAATATTCAAGGGGGTCACTTACAAAAGCTGGAAAAGTGTAGGGCAAAAGGAAAGCGATGACAGCGACCAGTTTTAACATGATAACAGTCGGTACAGTGATCTTGCAATAATGGTTCTAGATTTTAACGACCTGATGGTATCAGGAGTAAATGCTGAAAAATTGGCCTGGAACTGGAACAGGACAGTTTTGGTGTAATTAGATTCTAATTCCAATATCACATAACAATAATAATGTGTTTCATATATTGTCTCCTTCACTTCTCGGTGAAGGTCACGTGGACTAGAAGACTTCTTCTCGAGCTAAAGCTCTCGGGCCTAACCAGAATAAAAATGCTCAAATTTAACTCGAAAATTGTCAAAGCAATATTTTTTTAAACAAACATTAGCATTTTTAATGATTACCGAATAGTTCCCAATTTAGTGAATAGATGGCGCTTGCCCAAGTGTCAATCGAATTAATAGCGATTTATTTTCATTCTTTCGAAATTTTCAACATCCAAATTAGAGAAATGACGTTTTGTAAACCAGATTTTATTATTATCAAGTCAAATTCTTTTCAGAATGCTCAAAAAGGCCAATGCTTTTTGTTCGGGGTTAACTGTTGCGTTTGTGAAATGTCGTTTGAAGTTAGTGATTTCAAAAAGATAATGAAATGTCAAAATAAACAATGACAGAAAAGAATAACTAATCACCATTTATTGAAGCCACTTTTATATTTCTTATGTCTAGAATCTAGATGAACATTTTATATATTTAGTTAAAAATTACCTAGCATTTTTTAATTTGGTTTTTTTTTTCCGTAACTTAACAAAGAAGTGATAAGCTTTTGTCCCTCTAAAATCGAGCTCCACTTCTACTAATTCCTTCCTGTCACAAAAACCTAGATAAAATCAACATTAGCACTTGATTACGTACAGTGGCGAGCACGGAATTTCGCACACATTGGACATTTCACTGACTTAATTTTATTAAAATGAGATACCTACTGGCGGCAGTTTCGTGACAGTTTAGGTGAAACATCAGTCATGATCACATATATCATGCGTATCCCACCTCATTATTGATTATAATGACAATAAAGCTTAGACTAGATAGTTTTTTTTTAATGACGTACAAATTGGCGTGCGAAATTCCGTGCTCCCCACTGTATATAACCCCTCATCAACAACCATTACAATAACAATTACCAACAGACAATGCCACTCGACGCAATTCGCCTCCTACTAATCCTCCCATCCCTGGTTCTCACTTGCGCCTTCGCGTCTTTCGTAAAAATCTCCTCAAAAATAAACCAGTGACCCTCAAACAACATTTTCAGATGACACAATCATACACGATAGACGTTGAGAGAGTGCTTGCGTGTCCCGACAACGAACAGTTGGACTTCCCTTTGCGCAACTTGAAACTCGTCAAAGTCAATCGAACCCACAAGGCACTGAGTTACGAGATAACCTACACCTACCCCCTGGACGAGAAGGTATCCGGAGGGTTGAGCGTGGACCGGTGGGCGAATGGGGACTGGATCAGCATCACCTTCATGCCGATGCAGGAAAACATCTGCGAGTACTTCCTCAAGTACTTCAAGGAAACCTGGGTGCAAGTGATGTCGCGTATGGGGGTTAAGGAGCCGGATAGGTGTCCAGTTCCTAAGGTTGGTAGAAGAGATTGGTGATTTAAGCTGGATTGGGGTTTTAGGGGCATTATGCTATCAGGAATCAAGTGGTGGATTTTTCCGAAATTAGCATCCCGTTCTGGAGGGGGAGATTCAGGTTTACTATGTTCGCCCAAAGGAAGGACTCTACGACTAGGACTATGTGCATGATTTACATTGCCAGCTTTGTTGAAAAGGTTTAAAGTGTTGTTTGGAAGTATTTCTACCAGATGTGTACATTATCGTTACATAATAAAAATCTAATAAATAATTTGAATAAGTATCTGACCACTTCTTTTGTTACATACAGAGTGACTTTGAAGGTTGTGCAGATATTTTAACCTGTGATAGAACCCCACAAAAGGTAACGATTGAGCCAATGATGCCCTGTACAAGTTTGGTAGCCACTGAATTTTATAGAAAAATGGGTCAAAAATAAATCATAGCAGACTTTTTGTTGTTGTCATTTAATTCAAAATTAAGTCATTTTGACAAGAACATCGATCTTAACCTCAATTTCTATGATAAATGTCTTTCACCAACCTGGAGAAAACCGATATGATCTTTGATCTGTGGCGAACATTCAGAGCTCGCAATACACAAATCTTTGTAAACGTTGCACAAAATCTTCGCGATTTCGGGCGTTTCGAGAAGATCGCATTTTAGTTGCAGAAGAGCGTCACTTCCAGCAGTCATTTTAATTAACGTGTGGGTTGGGTTGAGATTGTTGAAAATCTTCTTGTAGATCCCAATGTTTTACCTCCGCCTCATTACGTTCAAAACGCCGCTCAGGAAATTCGTGAACACATCAGAGGCATTTTAAAACAAATGTGGCTTTCTTGGACACACTTGATGTTTCATTTTATACTTTTACTCACAATTACAGTCCTTTCACTTTGTTGTTTAAGCCTTTGTTGTTTTCTCAATAAGTTGCAGGCCCTACTTTATTATCACTTTACAAATTGTATCCAAAATTCACGATGAAACTCAAAAAACTGTAACGATAAAAACCAAACATAACCTCGTCGTTCGTCAAAACTGCCCGCCAAATTTGAAAATTTTCAGCGTTTCCCAAACAAAGTGGTTTCTTTGATTTTCTTGTAAACCATTAACATTTGTATAAGGCAAGTTGGGTTATTTTGCCTTCTTTTAACATGTACCAACCCAGGTTAAAATATCTGTACAACGTTCAAAGTCACGCTGTATTTTTGAAAATTTATTTATACCACAGTTTTTGTCTATGATTACTTTATCAAAAATTCAAAATTTCCCATAGGACTTTCCCTTCTTCCTCTAGTTTATTGTATTAAATCTTTATAACAATAATAACAATGCAAGATAGATCGGTTGTCTTCATTTTCAAAAACTCTCAGTTACTTTAAAAATGTATATCATACATAAGAATATTTCTTTGGTCTCGACATCTTCATACGTTGAAGTGAACCGAAATCTACCGCTCCAGAAAGGAATTGACACCGTCGTCGTGTCCAACATGTAATTCCTGAGCGAGTATTTCCCCTAAAAACTACAACATTCATTTTCTTAACACACAAAGACTTGTACATCTACCGCAGGAATAGGACAACGATCTGGATGTGCTTTCGTGTGGATATAAACCCACATCTTCTTAAAGAATCTGAGCATGTTCTGGCAGAAGTTCGGCTGGAAACCCATGAAGGGTATTTTGATCCATCCACCATCCCCCCACCTCTCCACGACGATGCTTCCACCGACTTTCTCATCCAAGGGTTTGTCGTAAGTAAAGTCGAGGTTCAAGGCTTTGTGGGTGCGGTTATAATGGAAGAATTTCAAATTTCTTATGGGATTTCTGGTCCGTTCGTTGTTGGGACACGCTAGCACATTTTCCACATCCACTTCGTACTGGTTTTTCATCTGAAAATTCGTCCTGAAACGGGAAATCTTCAAGGGTCTCACTTACAAAAGCTGGAAAAGCGTGGGGCAAAAGGAAAGCGATGACAGCGACCAGTTTTAACATGATAATCGTCGGTAAAGAGGTCTTGCAATAATGGTTCTAGATTTTAACGATCTGATGGTATCAGGAGTAAATGCTGAAAAATTGGGCTAGAGTTGGACCAGGACATTTCTCGTGTAATTAGATTCTAATCCCAATATAACACAACAATAATAATGTGTTTCATGTGTTTTCCATCAAGGCTGCTCTTCTAAAACCACTCTCTTTGTAAATTTTTTCTGGTCTATGGTCTCTTAGCTGAGTCTAAGCGCAGAGCACCTAAGAGCCACCTCACAAATGACGTACAAAGAAATGAAAGTTTTATTGAGCTAAAATCTGAGCTGAAGGAGAAGAAAAGAAGAACGGAACCAGGTGAAGATCAATTTGTTTGTGAAGATTATTATGCTAAAATGTTAACCTAATAAATAAATTGATAAATCATAGTGCTATTGTTGTTGTTTTCCTGGTTGTATTTATTGTATTTATTTTTTTATTTAATAGGCGACTTTAAATTTACATTAATTTTGGAGGTAACAAAAACAAAATGGTTTCTCTAATGGCGTCTTATTATTTAGAGCAACTTTATTTTTAAAACACTTCTGTTATTTTGATAATATAAATGCAGCAATAAATCACTCGCTTGGTGTCAACTAGTTGAAAGGTTGTTGTAAAGCGAAAACGACCACTCCAGAAGGGCACAGAAATCTCGGTGGCATCCATTATATAGTTCTTCAGAGAGTAGTTGCCCTATAATTATATTTTTAAAAAGAAAAAATCAAAACCAATCATACCAACTGCAGGAACTGGACAACGATCAGGATGACGAACTCCTACATTCTTGTGGAAGTCGACCCATAACGACTTGAAGTATGTTAGAACGTAGTGACACATATTGGGCTTGAAACCCATGAAAGGTATGGTTATCCATCCACCATCGCCCCATCTTTCTACCACGACACTGCCGCCAACGTTCTCGTCTAGATCTTCAGCATAAGTAAAGTCGTAGCTGAGAGTTTTGTGGGTGCGGTTGTAGCGCAAAAATTTAAGGTTTCTGATGGGGTAGCCGATTTGGGCATTGTTGGGGCAAGGTTCTACCTTCTCCACGTCAACCACATATTTGTTTCTCATCTGGAAAGGGTGTCTAAGATGGTGGATTCTAACCGATCAAACTTACGAAAGCTGTGAAGGTATGGTTTACAAATAGAGCCACAAAGAGGAAGGCGGCTTGTTTTAACATCTTGACTGAATATATCTAATGCGAATGGTGGATTTGTAGTGATGACAGTTAATGCCGTGTGATACGATCGCTTCCACAATAAGCAGATTCTAATTACTGTCATTTGTGACGAAAATAGGTAAATAATAACTACTAACAATATGATAATCAACGAGTTGGTGCATGAAAATAGAGAAATGATTAGGATCTGGTTGAATAACCTAAAAGCCTAAAGAAGAAATGAACAACTAGAAGCAGCATCTTGGTTTTTAACTTCTTCATGATGCACTTGTACAGCAAAATACTTAAGACCCCTTCGTGTTTTTTTAACGTATCAATCAACTCAACAGATTTTTATTTATCAAGTATTGTAATATGTAAAAAAAACGAAAAAGACGTAATATCCTTCAAAAAGCACTAATTGTTATGCACCCCAAAAGTACCCAAATATCTGTAGACCACCAAAAATTGGGCACACGAAAAAACCATTGAGAATCACCTAAAATCACGCAAAATTACCTCAAGAGCACCCTAAAAAACTAACAAAATACCTTGTTTTCAAACACCGCAAAATGGCTTTTTTTGTTCGACACTGTCAAAATTTGAGAATTTTCTCCTATGTGAACGGATTTTGATAAATGTCACAACTTGTCAAAACGAAACGTCAAGCTAATTTTAAAGGTTTTAAGCGATTTGGAGCCCTTAAGGGGCTCGTCGAACAAAAAAACGTTGTATTCAACTCGTTCGTGTGTAAATTGGGCCTTTTTTGGCACGCGTGGGCCATTTTAAAACGCGAGTGAAACGAGCGTTTTAAAGGCCCACGAGTGCCAAAAAAGGCCCAATTTACACACAAACTCGTCAAATAAACTACTATTTATTGCTGGACCAAGCCATTTGGCGCATGCATAAAAAAGGAAAAAGCAGCCAAAAAAAAAACATTACAAATTCGCTTGTTTTTATGCACCTCAAAATTGATTTTCATTTCTGGACCAAGCCAATTGGCACATGCAAAAATCATTGAAAAACGACCGAAAAAGAGCCAAAAATCTTATTCAAATCTCTCAGGTTTTCAACACCTCAAAATGGATTTTTATTTCTGGACCAGGAAGTTAGGGCAATTTAAAAAATTAATAAAAATCATGGAAATTAGTCCCGATAAGTTATTAAAATTATTGAAAAAAAGGTCAAAGTTTCTCATTTTTAGATACCTACCCCAAAATGGCTCTTCATTGATGGACCAGGAAGATACATAATTGGTAAAATAAAAAAATATATCAACAGTCTTGTTGTCTGAATATTTCACCGGTTCCAGATGAAACCACTGCAGAATCAGAAGATCCATTATCTACTGTTACTTTTCAAGACAAAATATCAGTTCTAGATCAGGACAATTAGGCACTTTAAAAACCTAGTAAAACAACCCAAAAAGGCAATGAAACGAGTTTAAAAAAAGACAAAATTTTTATTTAAATCCCTCGGTTTTCAACACCCCAATATTTCCAGAGTTAATAAAAAAAGTGCAAAACATTCCCCGTTTTCGTTCCGACTACAATATACAGGGTGATTCTGAAATAAGTTTGGAAAAAAAAACGGTAATTGGTGATGATGAAAAGAAGTCATAAACAAATAAAAAATTCTTATAAAAGTTTTTTCGTTTTCGAGATACAAATGATTGAAAATTTGGTCAAAATTGCTAAAGGTGATTACCTGATTATTTTGGTAATTTAGCAACAATAATAATCAAAGGTGCCCGTCACTCACAAACGTAACCTTACTCCTCTCGATCATTTCCATAGAAACATTTACAAAGCAGTGTGCTTGCACCTACGCCTTTATTGTGGAGTTGATGTAACAATGGTTGCTAATGAAGTGAACAAATTCGGACAACTTTTCCCTATTCATAGGCGTTGAAAATACAAGGATATAGGGTAATTTCCTTCCTTTTGATTTTACCTCCAAAAGTCATTTACGCAGAATTATGTTGTGTCAAGGATACTCCACATTTTTTTTTCCAAACTTATTTCAGAATCACCTTGTAGGTATGTGTCTATCGAGGAGAATAATTGGCACGACCACTGTAACTCCTGAATAAATGGAACAGTCCCAAAACCGAGAAATGTTTTGAGAATATTTGGCAGCACTCAGTTGCCCGTCAATCTTCGTGGGTCATCAATCTCTTCTATGGCCACTCGAGATCTCAAAAAATGCGATGATAGGAATCGAATCTAAAACCTTTTCATTATCTGTCTAACTCTTTACCAACTGAGCTATTTAGGCCTTATCCATTATTATTTCTAATCAGCTATAAAAATATGTACAGTTGCGGCCGTTGAAATCTCAGACAGGAAAGATTTAAACACTCTGTATAAATTCCGAAATTTGATTAGCGTAAACAGGATTTTCATCAAGGATTATAAAGTCAGTGTCAGTATTTGACATATTAGGTCAGAATCGCGCGTAACTTTTGAAATTCCGCAATTATCTGATTTACAAAAATTTTACTGAGGGACGATGTGAGTATAAGAGCCATTGCGAGAGAAATGAATGTGGATAATGTTTGAGTGACATTTTGAGAAACGTCACTTTCAATACCATTTAAAGTCCTTGTCTAGAAATAGTCAATTTTGACTTAAATTGTAAATCATTTTACAATAGGACAGCAAACCGTCTTATAACTACCATAATACCCTCTAACTTTATTGCCCCTTTGTTGTGCAGTGCCGACTCAAGGAAGAGCAAACATCAGGTAAAGTACTGTAGTTTCAATTTGGTTGTAGGTCGTAAAATTTTATTGGATATTATGAGCGATTTACGGACACAATGGTTGGGTTTGAAAAGGTTGGGAAGCGGCGCGTGCCGTTTGCCGTACAGTGCAAATATACCAAATGTACAATACAACCCTGCTTAAAATATTACCTGCTAGTGGTAAACTAGGATTTATAAGCCCCGCAAGATCTTTAACTTAAAGTACCATAAAATTTTACGACCTACAACCAAATTGAAACTACAATAACAGCCCCTATTTATTTATGGAATTATTTATGGTAGTTATAAGACGATTTTCTCTCCTATTGTAAAGTGATTTACAATTTAAGTCAAAATTGACTATTTTTCGACGAGGACTTTACAAAGCTAAAAGTTTGGCGTTGTCAAAGTGTCTGAGTTTTCAACGGCCGCAACTGTACATCAAATTGCGCAATATGACGAAATCAGAAAGAAAAAGTTGAATTTGCGGGAATTCGAACCCATGCCCCCTTGCCTTGTATAGAACGCGAACGATTTGATCAAGGTGTTGTCGTATTCAACATAATAATCTCTAAGGTAATTTTTGTCAAAACTTGTCGTTGACTAAAAAAATAAAAAAAATTTCACTACTAATCTCAGAAGGTGTCATTATTTACTCCTGAACCTAGCCCAGAAGTAGAATTTCTCTCCCACAGTTAATAATTTTTCAACCCTCGGTTAATAATGAACAACCGTCACATAGCAACGAAAGATTGTCGTTCATTTCATTGGTTAATGTAGACGATTTTCGTAGCAATCGTTTAGAAATGACAACTTGGATCCGTCGCCTCCGACAATAGTTACTTTTGTATTAGGTGCACAAAAAGAGTGTTTTTTGTTGATGCATGAGAATGAGTTTTTAGTCGAGACCAAAAACTCATTCGAATGCGCCAACAAAACACGAATTTTGCCACGAAATACAAACCGTGGTTTATATACTATTTTTTTCAACTACAGAGTGATCAACAAGGACTGAAGCTGTTGGCAACAATGACAACATGATGAAAATTTCAGTGAAATTGGTAGCATTACATTTTCAGGTGTCAATTTTGACGGGCAAATTCAAACTTCAAAATCAAGTGTCATTTTTGTATCAATTTATTTATTAAAATGGTTTTTACACTAGAACAAGACATTTTAATTGGTATGGCGTACTTTCGGACTGGAAATTTTGATGTTGCTAACGGTTGGTAGTATTCCACCATGTATTCCACGGAGCACGGATGATGCATTTCACCAATTTCAACAAATGTTCCCCGAGCCAGTTGTTATATACCTTAGTTGCGTTTAAGCAGCATTGCACGAGATTGGTGCAACGTTACCTACAAACCAGTGATGGAAAAAGGCAAAAGCTACTGGTAGAAAGAACATCATCTACACTTACAGAAGATGTAGTCGAGATCGAGAATGTTCGAGGTAGAATGGAACAAAGCCCTCGAAAGTCAGTGCGAAAGCTTTCACTCCAAACAGGTGTGACTCTTATCTTAAAACACACGCATCCAAAGTTCTTTGTTGGGCACGTTTAATGCAGGGCCTAATAATTCTTACCATTAAAAATCCCGTCATTCCTTTTCCTTACTGTACAAGCTTGTCATATGGAAGTTGCTTAACCATTTTAAAGAAGAAATTAAAGTTCCACCCTTACAAATTTCACCCACATCCTATCCCTGCATCATGTTTCTGTTTCTCAGGAGGGGCATGCGGGTACGGCCTGTCGCTTTTATGAATATCGAAACAGTGGGCCATTTAATTAAGTACGACTAATTACTTTTTATACTGTTTTTGGTCGTTTGATACGTATCGTGTTTTAAAACTACCAACTCGTAACATAACCTAAATTTTTTGACATTCACAACTTGCAGCGGGTGCCAACACTGACGCACAAAATATTTTCATACTTTGGGAATATTTTGCTGTCTTTTGCTGCCAACAGCTTCAGTCCTTGTTGATCACGCTGTAGATACGTTAAAATCCTTTCTGATGATAATTATTAATCAAATTATTTTTTCGGCCTCCGTCTAGAAACACTGATTTTTCATTCGTCTAAATCGTCTGGAAACTAACATTTCCCTGCCTAGGCAAGAAAATCGACACAGGAGTTTTTAATGAAAGATTTTAGGTTGGCAGCACAAAATGTCAGTGTCATGCGGCATTTTTGTACAATTTTTTAAGTGTAAAATATTGATGTCGGGCAAATTTGTATCCTTTATCGCAAGCTGTACATTGTGTATAGCAGTAGGGGCCGAGGGGGGTATCAAGCAATGGGTTAGGAATAACAGAAACGACGACGACGCTTTTGAATATTTGAGGAATTGGTTGATTTTTGTCGTGACAGTCGCTTCTTGAATCCTGTATGTTGCCAATGGAAGAAAAATAAATTCCATATCTGGTAATTTTTTAAGAAAAATGATCATATTTTGCTTTAAATAATTGTCGGCCGAAAAATTTTTGTGTATTACACGGCTAGAAAATGTTTTGCAAGTGCTCGCACTTGTAAAATGGCATTTTCTTATTTTCTAGCCTTTGATACAAATAACTATTGTCTGATGCGACGATCCGAGTTCTCATTTTTCAACGGTTGCTATGAGTACGTTATCTCTGCTATGAGTACCTAATCTGTGCTACTGTTAACATTAAGAGACTTAGGCTAGGCAACTTTGTTAACAAGTAGGAGTAGTACGGGCGGTATGTGTCTGCGGCACAGGGTGAACTACCCCTACCCTTTGTAGAAGGGAGAACAGCGGATGGCCGATGCGAGACCGGACGGCGGTCTCTTCCTCAAGCAGCGTTCAACGAAACCAGTTCGGTTTTTGTTATATACCTTCATTGTGAAATACGCATATTCAATTAGGTACTTAAGTATCTGTTTGCTAACGACTCCCTTTGAGTTTCTCCAGAGCCGCCTGACACGAGTCCAAACAGAAACGAGCCCAACACTATATTCGATCTTGATGCTGACCACGGTAAAGTTTTCAGAGTAGATATTGATATTAAAAAGCGTGGTAGTTCTACATTACGTCAAGTTTTCCTTCGAATGTGAACAAAAATTTGAAATTGAACCTGAGATAGTCGACAAAATAGTAACACTAACCATATTTACTTTTGTTAAGGGAATAAAGTTAATTTTAAGAGGTAAGATTAAGAACACGAGAACTTTAATGGATAAAAACAAAATATTTGTAAATGCGGTCGAAATGTCTACTCGTATACATACCGTGAGTTTTTTTATTTTACTGAACATACGATTCATGGATCTGTAAGTTTGGTTGCCTATTTCAAATGAATTGACTTGTCCATTTTAGAACTGAACATATATTATAATTCAGAATAAGTGGCATCGCGTTGGAAATCCAAATTTACGTTGGCAGCGAGACACTTGCTAATAATACCCTAGTTTCGATGCTGTTGGTAACCTGCGCTTTTAATTTGGCCTTGATATTATCATTGGAATCGTTTTGTGTTTATTTTCTTGTTATGGTATTTGGAATTTCCTTGTTTCATTTATGAAAAGTGTATTATTTGCCTGGGGGGTTATCTCTGCTGTGGGTGAAAACCATGTCAAAATTATGTAACGCATAACCTCAGAATAAAGTAATGACGGTTTCACATGTTTACTAAATTTTTTGACATAACATAAAGCTCACTTTAGAGAATCAACGCCTACCGCGATGCCACTTTTTCTGAATTATACTATAGCCATTTTACATTGCATGTTCAGCGAAATAAAAAACGAAGTGTATAAGAAAAGATTGAAAATAAAAAAATTTAAAAGAAAAGAATTTTTTGTGATCGTATTAATGACAATAAATAAAATAAAATTCATAATAGTTATTTAATAAACTAGTTTGTTAATGACGGCGATTAATAATAATCGAAACTGTTTAAAGCACAAACGAGTGTAGCGAGTGAGTGCCTTTAATAGTTGAGATTATTAATCGCCCATTAACAAACGATTACCACATTTTTTCGTTGACCGCAAACTTTTTTTTTTGTGACAAAATTTCAAATTAAAGCCAAATCAAAACCAATTTCATCTTTTTCGATAAAGATGAGACCTTATAAAATACCTTCATCCTTTTTTTGTCCTCAGGGTAGGCCATTTTTAAATTTTTCAACACTTTTTATTCATTTTTCCACAAAGAGTGTAAGACGTCAACTCCATTCACATTCAATTTCATGTAAAAATCACGGTTGCTAAGAAAACCTAGTTACCTTTGAAAAATATGACGTGCGAATTATAACCAAAAAGGTCGGCTTTTGAAAAAGTGAATTCGTAATTGTGCAGTTATAGAGCGATAAAGCATAGAAAACCTTGCTGCACTACCTGCTGCAGTGTTGGTAAGTGCAAACCAGTGACGTGGAAATAGAATAGACGGAGCATCACCATGTAAAGCATTGATTCCTATATGCAACATTATAAGTAAGGGCAAGTTATGCAGCAATAATAGCAAATCTGTTCTTTATTTGCCTAACATTTATGTGGCAGTTGCGCGGGTTGCAGAGGTATCGTATCTGTTGTTTTTATAAATTGGTAAAAAGAACAATAATGCTTCTATAGAAAATATCATTACAAGGATCTGTAATGTTGTGTTACCACCGGCCCCCTGGAGCGGTCGAACTGTCGAGTCCATCTTCGGGGCCGGTGTCGAGATTTGTTGACCGATGCCGTTTTAACGCTGGAGTAGCAAATGCACCCCGTCGAAGAAGATAGCCGTTTCGCAATCCAGCCGGTTTACCCGGACCGTCAGGCACTTTGTGCAGAAGGAGAGGAGCACGGAAAAAAAACAACCTTCTCGTCTTAGATCAGGTAGAGAAGTGGCCAGTGGCCGTGCCGTTTCCGGCCGGCGTCGACTATTTTTAGAAAGTTGGGACCAAACGCGACAAAAGAACGAGCGGGGGTGGTTTTGGACCACCCAAATAGCCCACGGGTAACAGTTGTTTTTGCTACTTTACCCTCTAACTTATTTTATATTAATCAAACAAATAATTTTTAGTTATACCAAAATTAGACTTCAAAAAACGTTGTATTCAACTCGTTCGTGTGTAAATTGGGCCTTTTTTGGCACTCGTGGGCCTTTAAAACGCTCGTTTCACTCGCATTTTAAACTGGCCCACTCATGCCAAAAAAATCCCAATTTACACACAAATTCGTTAAATTTACTACTATTTAACAAAGGTTGTACTTTTTAAACATCGATAAATTGATTTGGCGGTAATTGTTCACTTTAACTACTTCTGGAATTTTCGCGTTTTTTCTGGCTAGACAGCCTCAGAGGGTCCTCCTAGATCGTGTCCCACCATTGAAATCTTGTGCAAATGCCTTTTTTTAATCTCTTGTTGTATTTCAAGGTCGCGTCAAGGTCGCGCCAAGTCTTAGTATAACTAAAGGGTAAGGAAAATTTTCATTTGCACAAGGTTTGACTGATGGGAAACGATGTAGGAGGACGTCCTGAGGCTGTCTAGCCAGAAAAAACGCGGAAATTCCAGAAGTAGTTAAAGTGAACAATTACCGATTTGGCTTTTGTCCGTTTTTATTTAATGTATCTTTTTATTGTATTTTGTTATCCCCATCATTATAAAACTTTCGCAATAGCAACCAGCAATACAATCGGTGGCCATCTTGGTAAAGGCAAAAATGTACAGGTGGGAATCAAAGCGGTGTATCTTACTCTCCGTCTATTCTATTTCCACGTCACTGGTGCAAACAATGCATGTTCGAGGTTCGAGATAAAACGTCAAAATCGCAAAAATCGTTGATTAATGAAAAAGTGTATTAATGAGAACCAAAAATTTAATAGGGAATGTGCGTTCTATATAAATGTTGTTTTTTTTAAATTTGGCGTCGAAGTATGCGTTGGAGAGTCGATTGAGATCGCACCACTCGTATAAAAGCGTAAGATTTAAACAGCTGATCCGTGATCCATAACCTGTATAGTACGTTCACAATCGACAGTTCAACGCCTACTTCGACGCCAAATTTAAAAAACCACCCGTTATACTTTATTTTGTCTATGTATTTAATACACAATTGAATTGAAGGAATTTTCGCTCAACAATGTCACATTATGTTGATTAGTGAAATGTCCTATTAATTCTGCAGTATAATGTGTTTTATCACATATGGGACACTTTTTCTTTGACTTGGTGGACTGTGGTGGATTAACTACAACGTGATCAAGAATGACTGAGTCTGTTGGTAGCAATGAAAATTTGAATGATTTTGGTACCACTGTAATCTAAACGCATTTCCGGTTGTCAGCTTTGACAGAGTTGACAGGAGAATTTGACGTTTACCATTAAATCTATTTTTGTAATAGCATAAACATACCCGACATAACCATTTTTTTTAAATGTCATGTCAAGTTAAAATATCCGGTCAGTGCCAATTACGAAACAGAAAAACACCAATATTTTTCAATTGTTTCATTGCCAACAGACTCAGTCATTGTTGATCACGCTCATAGACAACACAGTAAACCTATAGAACGCAAACTCCTATGTATTTTCCCCATTTTTTTGGTAACGCACCCACCACAAGCCGTCAGGGGACGCTGCCGTTTTATAAAAATCAAAGCCAGTCGATTAATAAAGTACCGACACGATTTGACGTTTATATAAAAGGCAACCGTAACGATTTTTTCGCTACAAGAGGCGCTGATATCGCTATTTTGACTGGCTTTGGTGAACATTTGTTCACCAAAGTCCATGGATTTATCAGTAATAATTAGTAATTTATTAGTAATAATTAGTAATTCATTACTAATAAATCCATGCCAAAGCCAGTCAAAATAGCGATATCAGCGCCTCTTGTAGCGAAAAAATCGTTACGGTTGCCTTTTATGTAAACGTCAAATCTTGTCGCTACTTTATTAATCGACTGGCTTTGATAAAAATAAAAATCGCGGAACTTATGCCAAAATTTAAAAAATTATATTTTGACATATCAAGTCATAAGTAATAAATTTACTATTGTGCGACTTTGCACCCTGCAAAGGAATTATAAACCATGTGGAACTCGCCATAGATTTCCAAATCCAATTAAATATCCTGGGCGTTTTATGGAATGGATTAAAAAGACGGGTAACAAGCAGTTATCAACTTTGGAGCCTATGAAAGTGTAGGTATAACAGCTACACTGTGTGTGGACTTCATTTTACCAGCAAAGACTTCGGCACGAATGAATATGGCCGTACCCTCGATACAAGTTCCCTCCTTTTCCAGTCCAGACTTACTTCCAGTAATAGTAAAAAAATTGTATTGATAATTATATTTTAACTGAAAACTACTTTTTATAGAATTTTCATCCGATCTACTGATCTACGACATTTCTATTGAAGACACTATAATTGTGTAACTCCTGTTTTATGTAGTAATGAAGATATAAATTCTTGTGAATGTTTAAAAAAAAATAAGAAAAGCTGAGCATATTCAAAATTATAAAAAGGCAGAAGGTCGATCAAAAATTCGGGTTGCAATGTACCGAAAACATATAAAACTTCATGCAAAATTCGATGTCAAAATAAAGAGCAATGCAATGCAAGGCAAGGATGCGATAAATTTCTATTTGCCGCAATTGAGGAAAAGAAATACCAAACCAAAATTTATAAAAATGCAATGGAAATGTATCGAAGAAGATTGAAAATAAAAACTTCAAAATAAATGTTGTCTTTTAGTTTTATAAATAAATTACTTTAAATTAAAATAAATAAAAAAACCAGGATATCCAGCTGGCTGTGTCTTATTTTGCACCTACCACAAGCCAGTAGATGGCGTCGGGGCACAAAAAACTATGGGAGTTTGCGTTCTATAGGTTTACTGTGTTGTCTATGATCACGCTGTATTTCACTTTTATGAAAAGTTTTTCCCGCAAGTTCCACATTTAAATTTATAATGCACAAGATTAGGTATCAATTTCAAGGGGATGAAACTCTTTCGTTCATTTTTGTACTAACTATTAGCATCAAATAAGTGAGTTTAAATTGGATTTATTGTTGAAAATTAAAAAATTGTGAGTAATAAGAGAACGTAAACAACGCACAGAACCATAGATACAAGCCCGCGCTAACGTGATTCTGATTGGTCAGGATTGGTCAGGGTCACTAGTCGCGAGTCGCTTGTTGTTGGGCGGAAGGGCGGCCATGACACTTGCGCACTTCTCGTTGCGGTTCTGTTTGTATAGAAGTGTGTGCGTGTCTTGTCGGTCCTGGTGACAATTTGGGTTTTTTGCAACCACAATCTTGGCCGGTTGGTCCCATCGACGATCGTTACGTCGGATTAGGTTACCAGTGAACCTCCATTGTGCCGCTTGGGTGAAAATTTTGTTATTTTGAAACCTTGCGAAGTTTGAGCACGCGACCTCGGGTCGGATAGGGAAGACACCACAACACGAAAGCCGACCACCACCTGAGGTAAAGATCGCTGCCGAGTTTCCAACACCAAGCCAGTTTCCCGTTGTGACGCGGATTTCGACTTGCAGGCTTTCTTCTTTTGTCCTCTTTTCCCCCGTCGATGTCACCGCAGCACTGACCGTAGAGCCCCCTTGTTTCACCCTATTCTGGAACCTGGAGCCCCGCCTGAGAACGCCTCGCCGTTCCTGACGTAGCACGCCGATCACCTTGAGAAGCTTCGACCTTGAACCGCCGTGCCCCGACGGTCGACGACTTCACCTCGCAGACACGGTCAGATCACACCCCCTTGTTCCCCCATTTTCCCTTCGCCTTAGGTTCCCTCGCACTTGTTATAATTAGACGTTGCGACCCGTAGATATAGAAATTGATTGTACGCTTGATTATTTTGCGCCGATCGTATCGCAGCTGCGGATCACCCCAACTTGTAATAGTTGTAGACAAGGTTCATGTTGAGCTTGTAACATTCAAATGTCTTGCGGACCACTCCGCTTAGATTCGTACATGTCAATGTTGAATATTGTGTTTTTTTATTTGTTAATAAATTGGAGAAGGTTCTGGTAAATTTATGTGTCCGATGATCCCTAATCTTTGGATTTAGATTAGTCGCACCGCTCTGGGTTGGTAGAGTTCTGGAAGTTGTACATACGTGGCGCTCGGGCCGGGTTTTCTTCCAGGGCGGCTCTTGAGGTTTTTCATCGCATTACTTAATAGTTATTTATGACGTAACGTCAAAAAAAGTGCAAGATTTTTTCATTCATTTGTGTTCATAAAATATGTGATTGGAAAATCAATTAATTAAAAAAGTTGTCTCAGATATAAGTTTGTTTTCAAAATACAACGTGTGTCAGAAATAAGTACATTAATTTTAACTGGTAATAGAACTCGTTAGTAGCAACAGTATATTTAGATGTATTTTTTTCCTAAATCTTACCTATAGTTTTCCAATTAAAATTATTGAAAGATTTGGCACAAATTTCGTTACCCGCCTATAGGTACTAAAAACAAATGCAAGAAAACTTTCACTTGTTTCTTGCGAATTTAAGTACAGCGGCTAATTGCTGCGCCCGTTGCTGTAACCTATAATAATATACATAAAACCTACACCTCAGCGCCTCCGTTTTATATAAACACTAAACGTTGTGACCTCATATATGACGCTACCACCTCCGTTTTCGGAGGTCATAACGTATCCTATGAAATAAAATAGTGCAGCACTATAGTAGGTTGCAGCTATCTCCCTCTGAACTTTTCGATGGAGGTCTTATGGTTAGTACTTTGTCAAAACATATTCGTCTCTAGTTCAGCCGTTCGCTACGAGCGCCACCGTCGTTTGCGTATATTTGAACTTCGGACGTTGTTACTTCCGCCATATATTCACAATAATTGTAGATAAACATTGCACTTCATCGCCTCCTACATTTGGCAACATCGAAGTAGACATAATAGGACGTACCTAATACGTTTTCATGCCGGCTCTATTGTTAGCGACGTCATAACTAATACTGTTAAAAATATTATTATTGATGAACAACATGGATTTTTGAAGGGTAAATCAACTACAAAAATTTATTTGTTCTTACGGAATATGTGATCAATTGTTTTGAAAAAAATATGGAAGTAGATTGTATTTACGCTGATTTAAAAAAGCGTTTGATCGAGTTGATAGGTAGATCTAAATTGTGTCTCAAACTCCACTGTTGTCTTGGATCAACTCTTATCTAAGAAATCATAAACAGAAAGTGCGCATTATTTCACATAGATCTAGGGAAATTAGAGTGACTTCTGGAGTTCCTCAGGGATCTCATTTGGGCCCTGTGTTGTTTTCGATATTCATTAATGATATAAAGAATGTTATTAGAGATAGCTTGTTTCTGCTGTACGCTGATGATTTAAAACTTTTTTACAACATTAGATCTGATTGTGTACGAATTCAGGATGATTTGTGGTCGAGTGGTTTCATGGTGTGAGTTCAATGGTCTAGAACTTAATATCCCCATGTGCAAAGTAATTCGTTACTCTAGAAAGAAAATTATTACCCTTCCATCTTATTATATTCATAATTGTGCTTTAGAATGTTTGTTTCAAATTAGTGACCTAGGAAAAATACTCGATAGTAAACTTACTTTTTGCTCGCATATTGAAAAAAATGTCAAGAACTCAAACAAAATGTTAGGCTTCATGGTTCATCAGTGTAGTAGTGTAGTGTGTTGCTATATAATGCACTTGTACGGTCTAATTTGGAATACAACATATATAATATGGTGTCCGCTGTATCAAAATGCTATTCACAGAATTGAAAAAATTCAGAGAAAATTTATAAAATGTGCCTGCTATAAATTCATTTTGATAGAAATAACTATGATTATTTTATTTATCATCGTTTTCGACCAATCGTAAGGCTTTATTTTTTGGATTATAGTGACAATTCCACTCGGAAAATTTCAACCAATCATAATTTTTCGATAATTTTAGGACCATGCTAAATTATCGGTGTAATTCGTTCCTAATTGGTCCAATGATTCAAAATACTACAAGCTGATAGGTTTAAATTTTCCGAGTGGAATTGTCGCTGTAATTTTCTCCTCCCTCGAATTTTACCAAACTCATTTGATCCACAGTAAAAATTTTGTTGTTTTCAACTAAGCTAACTAACGCTTGAGAGTCATAAGACTACGTATAAATTTAAAAAATTGTGTAAAAGTTGGAAATGAAATTTTCTTTCGTGGAATTGTCATGCCGAATACAACTCGATGGTACGAAATTGCGGGAAATGTTTCTCCTCATTTTACTCGTATTTGTTTCTTAGACAATTTCCACTCGTTCGCTACGCTCACTCGTGGTAAATTGTCGTCAAAACAAATACTCGTATAATGAGATCGAAAATTTCCGGCAATTTCGTACCCTCTCGTTGTATTACTAATGACAATTCGATAATTCGTCAAGTAGTTTTCTCAGATGTTTTCAATCCTATTGCTAAAGTAATAAAATAAATACTGTTGTCAAATGGTACTATTTAATTCATGAAATAATCAACCGAATTACACTCTAGCTCTTGAAATGATCTGTTTTAACACTCAAGCTTTCAAAAGCTATAGTGGAGTAAAATCACATATCTAGCTCGCTTATTTCTGCGGGTAGGTGATTCCAAGGTATAACTAAATGAAACCTATACTATCTTGTAGAGAACATTTTGGGGCATAAGGAATGGTCATCTACAACTTTTTTTAATAGGACCGAACTTTGAAAACGGCCTTGATACGTAGTTGAGGTGTAGTCTGAAAAACTACGTTTCTCGTAACATTTAACGCTGTGTTAATTTAACTATTGAAGCTATAATTATGATTTTCTGTATATTTGTAGTAAACAGTACAGCGCTTGCAATAGTGAATCGAAAATTTCGCAAATATCGATAGTTTTGAAAAAAATAATTAATAAATTTAGATTAATCAAAAATGCGCATCGTAAACTTCACTCTGCTGGGACCTATGTGAAATGTTGAAAATTTCGATACACATGCAGCGAGTCAAATGTAACTAGGAAATTGTAAAACTTTTTAAAAAAAGAATTAAGTCAGTAGCCCGTATACTTTTTGAGAAAATAATTTTTTTATTCGACGAGCGAACGCGCCGGGCGGCTCCTGGCAGGCAAATACAGGTGTCCCCAAAAAAGAAGACGAGTCCATAACTCCGTTATTTATCGGAAGATTTTAATTATCTGTACACCAAATTAAATAGTTGTTAATAGACTACAAAATGGCCTAATAAATTCAATTATAGCCCCATGGGCTTCAAGGGTAAACTGTCAAAATATTTTTTTTCAATGGGATTACATATTTTTTTTAGTAATTATGATAGAGATTTTTATTCTGAAAACAACAATGTATCACAAGTATACACTTAAATACCAAAAATTTCACCAAAAAAATGTAAAAAAACGCTACTATCGTCTATGTTCCATTTTGTGCTAAACATTGGCATATCTGCGCAATCCCACATGTTATTATTTGTCATTTGTTTTTCCAGCTACCTTAATTTGGTTATTACATTCTAACGCAACGCATTTTGATAGCTTTTCACCTGGTGCTCGTCACTTGTTTCAAAAGTTAGTGTGATTTTTTTTTATGTGAAGTTATACTTGTGATACATTGTTGTTTTCAAAATTAAAATCTCTATCAAAATTACTAAAAAAAAGTATGTAATCCCATTTGAAAAAAAATATTTTGACACTTTAGTCTTAAAGCCCTTGGAGCTATATGTGAATTTATTAAGCCGTTTTGTAGCCTATTAACAACCATTTAATTTGGTGTATAAATAATTAAAATCCTCCGATAAATAAGGAAGCTATGGACTCGTCTTTTTTTTGTGGGGGACAGCCTGTATAACCCGGCACGCGTATTTAGTCGTCGTCTATCGATGTAGGGATTGTAGCAGTCCAAAAACAGTAATTGTAAAATTTTGAGTATGTAAATTTTTTGTATTTTTGTTAAAATTTACCTATTTTAAATGCTTTCTTCGTCATCTTCATTCTCATATACCTAAACAAGAAACATTGTTGTGACATTTTTTGCAAGAACAATCTGCAGCATTTTAAGCCTTCCTTCATGCACATACATTTATTATTTTGGCATCATTGGTCTGTCCAAAAAATGTTCATCAGTTTTCTAATGTCATTAGGTATGGGATCCATTGTAGCTAAAACAGGTTCTAAAATGCCCTTATTTAGATTGGGAGATTTTAAATTGTATTAAATTAACCCAACACTACAAAACGCACTAGAATACATAAGTTCATGACAAAAATGTTATAAACTGCTTGAAGGATATATTTCAAATTTTACGTGCGTTAGCTACTTCTTGCTCTACGTAGAATTTAATGAATTTTATGTCAACCAATCTCTCGCTGGACAAACTATACATGACTACACAACGATATACGTAATTGATCAATGCATCTAAAATTTGGGTGAAGTATGTAGGTACATAATAATTATTATTTTTTAATGTTAATACCTTAGCACATGTTGACCAAAAGCATCATCTGTTGGTGGCAATTTTTTAGCAGACTTATTGGAGGTTGTAGTCAGTTTATACCTCAGTTGGTTTAATATGTTAATGGTCTCAGTTTTATTTTTTTAAAAAGCCAGTGCGAATTTAGTAGAAATTTTAACAGCCTCGGTCATAGTCATCGAGTTTAACTTCCCTAACTCTTTAAATGTTTTCAGAAGGACATTGTATGCTGATTTTTTTTTGCCGATTTTAAAACGTTAAAAAATGCATGGCTGGTAACACTTCATTTTCAAGTAGGTACATATGTGCACTAAAAAACCCATAGGTCAATCTTTTGACATACTTAAAATGAGCATATTTTGCAAAAGAACAGGAAGTAAAAAAAGAGAGAAATGAACTGCAATTCAAACTAGTATAAAAATAATACTTTTTGATATTGATTTACTTTGAAGATATTTTTTTAACATTTTTTATAGGAACAGGAGAATCGACGAGAAATAATATTTTGCTTTTTTTTAATGGTATTGCTTATCTATTCTTCTTAAATTAAAAAAAAAACAATTAAACAATAAATGTATGTGCATGAAGGAAGGCTTAAGATCCTGGAGTGATTGTTCTTGCAAAAAATGTCAGAACAATGTTTCTTGTTTGTATGAGGATGAATATGACGAAGAAGAAAGCATTTAAAGTAGGTAAATTTTAGCAAAAATACAAAAAAATTACCTACTCAAAATTTTACAATTATTGTTTTTAGACTGCTACAATCCGTACATCGATAGACGACTAAATACGCGTGCAGGGTTATATCTGCCTGCCAGGAGCCGCCCGGCGCGTTCGCTCGTCGAATAAAAAAAATATTTTCTCAAAAAGTATACGGGCTACTGACTTAATTCTTTTTTTAAAAACTTTTACAATATCCTAGTTACATTTGACTCGCTGCATGTGTATCGAAATTTTCAACATTTCACATAGGTCCCAGCAGAATGAAGTTTACGATGCGCATTTTTGATTAATCTAAATTTATTAATTATTTTTTTCAAAACTATCGATATTTGCGAAATTTCCGATTCACTATTGCAAGCGCTGTACTGTTTACTACAAATATACAGAAAATCATAATTATAGCTTCAATAGTTGAATTAACACAGCCTTAAATGTTACGAGAAACGTAGTTTTTCGGACTACACCTCAACTACGTATAAAGGCCGTTTTCAAAGTTCGGTCCTATTAAAAAAAGTTGTAGGTGACCATTCCTTATGCCCCAAAATGTTCTCCACAAGATAGTATAGGTTTCATTTAGTTATACCTTGGAATCACTAAAAGTCATAATTTCAGTCCGATTTTACTCCACTAGTAACCACTCGTGTCACTGACATAATTTCCCTCCACCAATTAATACTGTCAAAGTAACAGTCGTTACCTAGGGCAGCTTTCGTGTTAAAAATCGATCATTTCAGAGCTCTCGTGGAATTACAACCGATAATATATTGGCTTATTTTGGTTTAAGTACTTTAAGATCCAGACGCATTCAATTGCTTCTTTTTTAAAGTAATTAATTATATGATTACATGTTCGTCAATCTTAGGCTTATTTTTACTTTATGTGCCTCAATGTAATTTCAGAAGTGTAATCTGTTAGTTGTTCCTTATCATAGAACCAACTATGGGTTAAGGTCGCCTTTATCTAGAATCTGCAGGAATGTTAATTCACATTCTCATAATGTTGAATTTTATAGTATTAAATATAATAGTTTTAAAATTAGTTTAAGAAACGCTGTTTAGGGAGTTGTCACTCGTATCTATTGTTTTTGTTATGTTATTGAAGTTATTGTACCGAGCGATCATTTAAAAAATAAATCGAGTTTGCTTTGGAGCCTATGCTATAGCATGGGTTGCCATAGGTAACACGCCGACTCGATTTATTTTTTAATTGATCGCACCGTATTTGGTTTTTTCTTTATTTGTTCTCCACTGTTAAATGGTATTGTTTGCCGTTAATAAACCTATTTCATCATATACAAAACATCTTAAATCTATTTTTAGCGTGAAAGGAGTGGCAACAGCGCCGGAAGTCACAGCATCGAAATAATGTAATATATTGTAGGAGGTGAGAGCGATCGAATCATACAATCTATAATATTAGAGGAAATTGTTACCCCTCTTTAGAAACCTTTGTTACCGACTCTCCCCTTATGTGAAATTATGCTTTTAGTTCTTTATATGTGCATCAGGTGTAGTGGAGGCTTGAGCGCCCGCGAGTATAACGGAGGTCTTAGCGATGAAAATGTACCTATATATAAAGGTGGAAGAGAAAAAAGAGAATCAAATTATGGTACGTAGATATTAATACTGAAAAGAAAATTATATTTCGAAAAAATGATACATAAAAATTTTGTTGTTCTGGACGAGAACTGTCACTGGTTAAAATTAATGTACTTATTTCTGAAACACGTATATGCCATATAATATGCTGTCGGGGACAACAACACCGCCAACACGTTTTATTTATTCAATCGAGTGAATTGATATAGTGCGAAACGCCGCATTATACATAACATATTGAAATTGAGGTGGTAAAAATTATACAGGGTCATTATAAACGATTGTCTCATCGCAGTAGGTGTTGGTGACGTAGTTGAATGTGCCGCAAGCTTCATAACATGAGTGAGACTAGTATCGCCGATAGGTGGCGCTACCGGCGGTAGTGGAAATCTGTTTACTAGTTTGTCTGGCGGCACATCACATCCAAAATTTGTGTGGGTTTTCAACGCCAAGTGCGATGGGACAATCATTTATAATGACCCTGTATTCCTATAACTTTTGGAATTGTTATTCAAACCATTTTTGGAACAAAGTTGGAAACATTTTTAAACTATCGGACAGATTACAAAGTAATATCCTAAAACAGAGATAACGTTATCGCTGCCTAAACTGTCGAAAAAGTTGTGAAAAAAATATTTTATACAGGGTGTCCCAAAAATGGCGTACTAACGGTGCACTACGGTGTAGAAGAGACTACCGTAAACGTCTGAAAAATGTTTAAAAAATTCTATTGGACTTATTTGCTGATTTGGCGGTCCTTGAAAGTGGCACTTAGCAGGAAAATTATTTTGAAATATATGTATTAAATTCTCATGACAGCTACCTCTAATCGTACATATTATCACAAAGTACAGGATTACTCACTACCAATATCTAATCCTGCACAATAGTGAATTTAGAAGCTTTGGAAATCGAAAAAAATATTTTAAATCCACTACGGTAACATTGCAAGGTAATGATGTACGAGTACATCTTTGTTTACATTGTACTCGTATTACCGTTAATAATAAAAATAATAATAATTTATTTTTTTGTCTGAAACATTTTTTCCATATTTTTTTCGTGTACATTTAAACATCCTGGATACGGTAGTAAGTAGTTAGTACGCCATTTTTGGGACAGCCTGTATGTAGTAAAAATAATGTAAGAAATCCTGCGGCAAAAATGTGAACTAATGAATGTTTATATGGAAATGAGCAAAAAATTTGGAATTACATTCAAAACAATAAATCTACGTTTAAGATGTTGTCATTCATTTGAAGAATTCAAACTCGAAATTTTCATTTTTGCAGGATGTCGAAAAAGTAAGAAACTTTAAAAATTAATAAATCATAGCTAAATTTTGTACCTTAATACCAAATTTTATTTACATATTTCAAAAACCGGTGATGTTTTCATGATTTCAATGAGATCAAATTCTTCCCAAATGTTTGAAGACTCTCGGTGAAAAATTACGTAAATTAATGTAGCGGTTATTGAATTAAAACGAAATAATTACCTGTTTTATTAAAAATTTTGAAATTTTTACAGAATGTTCTACAGTAATACACAATCACTCCTAAATTAACAAGGGGTATAATTTTTACCATGCAAATCCTCATGGCAACAGTTAAAAAAGACGTACAGTTGCGGAATTAAAATTTCGGGCAGTATTGTCAATGTCATGATAATGATATAAACTCTAAAACAAACTTTACGTTGTGATGAACCAAGTGGGTAATTCAAATTTCCCACCAAGCGGCCATCGCATTTTTTTTTTTGTACCAACATACACAATGAAAAATAAAACCCGCGAAATTCAAAAAATGGCCAAGAGCGCGTGATCGTACTTAGTTAATTTCCCTACGTTGTGTTTTTTTTTTTTTTAATACAAATTAAACATTACCAGATTCGTTCCAACAGGATTTGTGAACCACACAGAAGAGTGCAAATAAAACAACACAATAATTAAAACCAGCTATTTATTCAAAGTTATGATTTTCGTTAACGCCGGGATTCATGAATAATAAAACGTCTCGGGAGAGGGCACCCAAGTCTCCTCAAATGTGAGAAGACTACTCATTTAGAACTCTAGGAAAATGGTGAGCTCTGGCCATTCTCCCAGACCCCCGAATGAGGCTCCGCTAAAACCTCTCCTGAAAATACGAACAAGTCCGAAGTGACAACGTGGACGGGACAGTTAGTGAGAATTGAGCAAAACTGATTTCAGAAACAACACAATTCAAATTCAGAAAAAAACAGGAGGGTCATGTACATTACAAACAAAACAGTTACTTCAGACCGTTCGAGCGAGAGCGGGCACTAGGCGAGAACTTCAGCATGTTCTTTTTTTTTCTTTCCAAGTTAATTTACAAAATACGGCAGATACGCTATAGAAGGAGTGAGTGGTTTTGGGTGGTCCGGAGGTCTGTGGTACCTATCCTTACGACTTTATCATTTCCCGCCTACCCGTGATTTAGTGCTAAGGGGAAAAATCCTAACTGCTTTACGTTAAGTCAACAAATTGAGGTACTCTAAGTTCATCGGTTGAATTGGATATGACTATTTCAAAGCAAAAACAAACGACGCTTGTCAAGTACCACAAACTTCGAGAACAGATTACCATTCCGGAAGTTCTGTGCCAAGGAACTCGGATTCAACTTACACCATGAGCGACGTTGCGGACCAGCATTCAGCAAGCCCCGCCAAGCGTTATGGTTTTCGGGTCTCTCTTGGGGCACAACATGTTAAACGAGGGGCCGCGGGGTCGTGTTCAACGATTGGATGTTAGGAGCAACCAAACCCCTCAAACAGAGAGAGACCCTCGCGATAAGGAAGAATTGACATTTACAGCAACTGGAAAATGTAAACGAAACCGCGACAAAACTTTGTTGACGGAGTAATCTAAGAACACTTTCAGTTTGGGATGGAAAAGTGGTAACAACCAATAACACATACATAACAATAAAACAAAAAAACACAGTCCAGTCGACCCTAGCATATTAGAGCCGGATCATCGACAAGGGGCCCCCCCTTGAATAATATGGAGGGCGCCCCGGGACTAAACGATGAAAATACCTAAATGTAGAAGATCCCTGGATAAGGAAAAAGCCCGCGCAGGTACCTGAAATATAAACCCAATTGGTTGCTACCGGGATGGACAGTGGAAACTTTCAAATTTTGATTAAAATGTTAAGCAATAAATAAATACTTGTTACACCAAAAGCGTCACTCGGAATAATTAGAAGGGGATCAAAGTGAGGGAGTGCGCTGATAAAAAGTGAAAGCCACAGACCCACGCTAAAAACTTGGAGTCATTTTCTTTTAGGAAAATTAGTGAATTGTAAAACCTGCTTTGACAACAAAAGGAAACGTGATCCCTCAATTTTATAAATTTAGCAAAACTAGAACCAGGCTGCCTTACGCTCCTTCGCAAGCTTATAATGTTAAAAACATAATACATGGGGATGGTCGAGATAACTGTGGATTTTGTAAAACATGGTGGAAACCCACGTGCGACCCATTTGTGTCTTATTATTGTTAAACTACATTTCGCGCGAAGCAGAATTAATTTTAGTACCCCAAACACATACCTAGTTCAAAACAGAAGTTGAACAGCAACATTTAGCACAGTTCAATAAAAAAACAACTAAAATCGCACAATTAGCACACAGAAAAATACACGGTACTTCTGTACTACTCTGCGGTCAAAAAAAAGTGCCCTCCAAAAAAAAAACATGGCCGTTCATCCCCTGTCGACTTTCACCCCCGCCCCCAAGCGGTCGCCGACGGTACCGAACGCCGGTAATTCTATAGCTTTCATTGGCGGTTAGTTTTGAATTCAAAAGCGGTTATGTCAACGTTAATAACCTTATTTTTTACTCTTGTCATGTTTTTGTCTTTTTGGCATCCAAAAATTGTCATTTGTGGCATAATAACGGGTAAGCAACATATCAAAGCGATGATTTAATTACACTCAGTGCAACTAACTGAAATCTCAAAATTTAAAATTGATTGGGTGATTGACACAGAAAAGTTTAATTTTTGAATGTCAGTCATGATGACAGTAGAAGGTGCTTTACAGAGATTTTGTTGAAGTGACAGAAAAATAGTGTCCGAAATTTTAATTCCGCAACTGTATATTGTTCAATTTTTACCCTTTTGCCGTGACATCACGATTTCCTTTCTCACTTTCTATCTATTGAAACGACAGAAACAGAAAAAAAATTGTTGAGTATTTTGTGGTTATTTTATGCAATTTTTTATTTCTTTCATGTAAAAAAAATATTTTTTTCACAACTTTTTCGAGAGTTTGGAATATTAAATTGTAATCTATCCGATAGTTTAAAAAATCTTCCAACTTTGTTCCAAAAATGGTTTGAATATTTTTATCGGAACAAAAGTTAACAGGGGGTTGAAAAATTAGCATGTAAAACCCTATGGCTAGTCTTAAAAAAAACTCACTGTATGTATTTAGTTTTTTATCTTGAGTAAAAGATTTGTACTTATTTTCGAATTGTTGGAGATCTGATTGTTGTCTTATTTTTAATGGTGTGTAATACTCTGCAACAATTGTAGGCTAAGCAGCAAAGCTGCGCATTTTGCTTTCTTTTTTACTGCTCACGGTTATAATTTATAGGTATTGGAAATTTTATTTGAATTATGTAAATTTTCTGCTGACGAATAGATTAGATTTGTATTAAAACCACTTTGTGCTTGTGCCAAAAACAATATTTTTGGCTATGGTAGTTTCTTTAGTGATTATTAGCAATAGTGTTACGTTATGTAATTTATGTCTGACTCCTTGAACCCTTTATTTTAGCATAAAACAATGAATCCATGCAACAAAAAAGGGGAAACAGACAAGGATAAGAAAAAGAACGCAAACAGAAAATATCATCAGCCAAGAAAGAGGAGGAACCATCTGCCCTGGCAATTGCATCTACCAGCAGTGATGAAATAGCAGTAAGTCCACATGCTTGCTGCTTTTGTTACCTTCCTTGCAGTACTTTAGCTCTGTTAGTGAATGTGACAGCTGCTAAACACTGGAAAGTTTGAATCGGATGTGTATTACTATTATGTTATTTCTATTAATGATACATAATTCATTTAAACAAATGTTTTTCAGAGCGAACCAAACCCGAAAAAATCAAAAATGGAAAAAGGTCTGCCTGCTACACATAAGAAAGTAAGTTTCCTTATAGTCTTCTTTCAGTCATAATGTGACTTTTCTGGGTGGTCACTTACTAAATTTTCTGTGATTACAGGGGCCAAAGAAGCAATTAACAGTTAGCACTGACGAATCATTTGGAAACATTTTGAAGGCATCTACGTTTGTGGACAAAACGCCGCTGATAAAAAACAACAGCGTTTTATCCACAAACGTAGATGCTTTCAAACGCCTGATGTATAATCTTCTTACAACAATTCAAAGAAGAGTATACATGAGGGGTTTAATGCACATCCCCTACCTATATAAAAGTTCAAGTCAGAATTGGAAGTTTATGAGAGAGCTGTGTGTGAGCAATGGTGTACAGAAGAGGGAAGTCATGGAAATCGCAATTCCATGCAGTTTAAACCTGCCAGTGTAATTAAAGGCTTGAAAGATTTGTCTAAATATTTGAACAAATTCCATGGAAGGAAAGTTTTCGTCCTCATTGATGAATTTGATTCAATTGTTTCAAAAGCAGTTGACACTGTCGCTCACAAAGATGAGCTAAAGAATGTTATTAAGGTGGTTATGGGTGTTATTGGCAGGGTTATGAAAGATAATAATGCCAACCCTGCTGGCATTCCTTTAAGTAACACTTCAGCAAGATTGGCATTATTATTTTGCATGGCACCGGCATGTCAACCTTGCTGGGTAACGTGGAACGAGACATTTGGAGAGGATACGCCGCGCTTGAAGTACATATTATTAATTCAATTTGGAAGAAGTGGAAAAGTTTTTCTGTAGATGAAGATTTAAGAAAGAAGACAATCGCCAAGTATAGTGGTAAGTAACCATTATATTTGATGATTGCCTTCTTTCTTAAATCGTTTGGTATAGTTACCAAACGTGGAGAACATCGGATTTTTAATCCATATGCAATTGTCAGGTTTCTGGAAAACCACAGAGGGGGAGATGCAAGTTAACAAAATTATTGGCAAGAAAGTGGTTATGTTCAAAGTCTCAATAATCTTTTCAAAAAGGATGAGGTCAAGGGGAGGATTCGACATATGCTTCAAGGAAGTTGGTTTCCGGCACATATTTCCATGGATCTTGTTACCCTTTTCCTACATTGCCAAGGCTATTTAGGATATGTGCATATGATAAATAGCCTTGGCGTAGTAGGAGAGAAAGTCTCCCAACTGCTGTTGGAATTGCAGATGGTCTACGACCCGTATTTATTGAAAAGATGGTAGAGCATTTAACACAACATTGTGGTATAAATGATTCTGCACATACGGGAAGGATTGTCAAAGTCAACTTAATAATGTGATGCGAAATGCCAATAAAGCAGAGTTCGTAAAGGCTTTTAAATCCTTTACTGAACGAGAAACATTATGATGGCAGTGATATAAAACTTCGTCTGGCAATGGGGTTGCATTTCATCTTGTTGGTTTCTACATTTCGTAGACAATGTGCGTACATTGTCTGCGAAATGTAGTAATCAATGAGGTTCTAAAAGAACTGAAGATTGAAAAGGTGGATAGAACAAGAACTGAAATTGTAACAGAGGTTCGCATTGCAATGGTCTGTGCTGAGAAGGAAGGCACCAAATTATTTGTGACACTTAACATTGTCACATTTTGTTAACTTCATCTCCCAAAGATTTCAGTTTACATTGATTTGCATTTTCTTAAGAAAGATCTACATTATCTCTAGTAAAAATAGTGTTTTGCTCTTTTGTATGATAGATTTGGTTGTCTAATAAAAAGGTTTTTTTTAATAAGCCAAGCCCTCAAACAAATAAAAATGCCCTCCCGAATCCCAACTATTCTAAAAATGGAATGCTTTTGAAAAAATATTGTACCTTCGTGTTGCGTTTGGACCGGACGCGTACCTGCTTTTTCAAAGAAAGGCCAGCAGATTTCACTTGAAGAATATGGTACCTCTTGCCGACAAAGGCATCAATAAAATTTACAACTGACGAGCATTTCCCTCGCAAAAGAACGGTAGGTATTTAAGACATTTCATTGAAATAATTTTAAAAATTAAAATTCTTAATTTAGCGAACCTCTTCCGACCGTTAAGTACAGTATTAAGTAATTTGCAAGTTAAATAAGCAAAGTAGACTCATTAATATGCCTTTTTATAACTTAGTTTAGTATTTTTTATGACAGGTGTGTAAATAATTTTTGTTATTTCATTGATTTTTCATACCGTAAGAGCAAAAAAAAATGCCATCAAGGATAGCTATGAAAAACAAAGTGCCGTGTGTTTGATTAATTATTGAGAATTATGTCACCGTTATGTTATAGAAATTCGTCATGGATTTGTGGAATCCTGAAATGGGTTATTTAAATAAATAATGATCATTTTTCCCTGCAACTTACAGTACATAAGCGCATTATGGACTGCGTCCTTGTGTTTTCGAGGTTATGTACCTAATCGACTAAAGTAACCCTTCGTAGAAAAATTAAGTTTATTGGTTGTAAAATACCCACAAAAAAAATACGTTTCAAAAACGAAGATGGCTCTGAACTTTCACACTCGGATAGTTGGCGTGTAGGCAACACACCAACCTTCTATCCTTCCCTTTACAGATTTCAATTTCCTTATAGAAATAAGAAGGGTTGATGTCCAAGCACAATTGTTGTCTATTGACCGGTAGGTGGATGCAAACTCGACCACTTCCCTTCACCACCTCCTTTCCGCCCGAAGCTATGGGTATAATTTATAGTAGAAATATATTTTTACTGTGGGTGTTCACAGGTATACGAGACCCGTCCAGCTTCAGTTGTCTCACTTACAGTCACTCCAGAGAAATCTAAATAATATTTTGATGTAGGTATTTTTTTTTCACCGTGTAATATCCCAATTTGAATTGCCGCCAAGTTTGAATTTAAATTGCCGTCGCCAAAGGAGACCAAGAGAAGTAGAGGGACGTCCAAAGATGACCGAGAAGATTCTACCGCAGGGAAGTGGGTGTCACTTGTTGGGGTTTTCATTTTTAAAAGAAACGTTGGCTCTTGAATCGAACGATTGTATTTTTTTTGGCCCTGTTAGTTTCTTTAACCGAGTGTTAGTCTTCAGTTTGTAGAATTTCTCCAGGTAGTGATTTTGATCCACGATACGGTATTTGTGGGGAGCGGGTAAAACTCGTGCGTCCAGTAACACGTGGTCGGGACCGCGTGGGGACGAAATTAACTGGGGTCCATTTGCCGCAAAAAAAACCGTGAGCACGTGTTTGGCCGTAAGTAGATTGTCGACGCGGGGCAAATAACAATAATTGGGGAAATAAGCGAGGCGAGCCGAAGGGACCCAACTGGAGTTGCCGTCGCTGTTATCTCGGGGCTTCGCCATGATGGAATTCCCGGAAGTGTCGTCCTTAACCACGGGTGATATTAGGGGGTCGTCCCGGGAACGGTTAGCGATTATTGGGGAAGGGAAATAAGTGAGACGGTACCGTCTGGGGTTGCCGTCGCTGTTATCTCGGAGCTTCACCATGACGTAATACCCGGAAGAGTGTCGTTCTCAACCAATTTGGGGAGCTAGGCTTGGTGACGTAGAGATTTGGGTGAATGGGGAGGGAGTTTAGAAGTAAGAGATCGGGGGGCGACAACTAGAATATCGTCACGTTCGGGGGTGCTGCCGCGTGTTATCGTGGAAGGCGAGAGAGAGGGAGCGTAGTATTCAGTTAGGGCCTTAATTATTGTAAATTTGAGTTTTGCCTATTCATTCTTATGTCATGTTGTATAAAATTTAACGATCAGTACCTAAAGGATTATCGTAGATGGGATTATGGTGTGCCATCGTTTGCGAATGAGTTTTGGAGGTTTTACTCATCCCATTTACAGCGGTTGTTATTATTTTCATGTTTTAGTCTCGATGTCGTGTTGTTCATTTAATTGTTGTGTTTTATTCAATATCATGGCTAGTGTTTATAAATTGTGTTGTTAGCTATGTATTTGTTTGTCTGGTTTACATCAAACACCGCTGTAAATGAAAACGAGAACGTATTTATTCGTATATGTATTCGTGCAAATGAAATACAGGCGTCCTTCCACCGATTTATGTATTTTTATTTCAAAGTTTGTCCACCCTGCAGTTCCGCCATTTTGTATAAGAGACACAACGTGAAAAAAAAACATTTTCTATGGTATTATTTTTTTTTTAATAATTTTCTGCTCATCAAGACATTTAAAAGTTTTATTTCTTTATCAATTAAAAAATTGACTTCGCTTTCCTGCATCGTAGCCAACGTTAAATAACTAGCCGTGCTGAGAAAAAGGCAACGTCGCAATCGTTCAGAGTGGCGGACCGGGTGAACCGCCTAACAAACATAAAGGCGCGTTTTTTCACGTTCTCGATAAATTGACATTGTTTATTAGATGATTATTAGTATTACAATTCCCATCTTACCCCCATGGAGTGAAGAATTGATGATATCTAATTTTACTGTCCAGCAGGAGCGGCTCGTAAAAAAATCAGAAGGGGGAGCAAACTTTTTTTTACAGACAGAATAGATGTTTATAACAAAGGTGCTGTGCAACATACTTTTCCTCATCACCGTAGAGGTAGAGTGCAAGATGCGTTTTTTTACTGTGGTTTCCCCAGTAGGCCTAATCCACAATTAGAAAAAATTCTTCGTAACAAGTAACTAAATAACTTGTGGAGTTAATTCTTCTCCTTTTATAAAAACTTTTACTTGAAGACATTCATTAATATAAATTTTTGTCTCAATATTTAAAGAATTATTAAAATTCAATGTAAAAAAATATATAAGTACCAAATTCAACTGTTTATTATATCTGCTTTCATAAAATTCTCTACTTCATCGTTTTGCCTTTTAGAAATTATTTCATGCCTAAACTCTGGATCAGTTCTCTCTTTAATTGCCTGCTTTGATAGATAAGACGCTAAATTTGGAAACACGCTAGGAACAGCCGCATCTTTTAGTCTGGGGCTTTTTAAAAGCAATTGTTTACAGCTTCCATCAGGTTGCAAACGTTTATCATATAAAATCATATCATCAGAATTAAAATGTAATTGACAGACCACACTTGAAGCTGAAGTTTTTTCAAGGGATTGCTTTTAACCATGCTTGTTTGGGCTCTACATTTTTGGGAAATTTGAAAACACTTACAGCGCGATTGTTCATTTGTGCATTTCTTAAAGAGGAGTCGTAATTACTTTTACAGCCTGTTACTCAACACCTACTAGGCATGTTTGAATAATATTTAAATTTTAAATACCTGTTAGAACCAACGATATTTCGTTTAATACACAAAAGTTAGGTTAGGTTTGTCTCGGTTTAACTTCCACCAAGTTAGCGGCTTTAATTCCAGAAGAAAATGCACAATTTCTTTCACAAACTCTATACTAAATTCCCTTCAACTTTTAAACAACTTGGTAGCTTAAAATTTTGGAAATAAACACAGTTTTCTGAAGTTAAAACGTTAAGATCACTGTCTACACACATGCAAATCTGCAAAAACTGACTCGGTCCTAGGTCCTAGGTCTGCGGGCATTGTTGCCAAATTTACTTGAGCACGGCTAGTTCATTTAACGTTGGCTACGCCTGCATAGCAGGTTTGATACAGGATAAACTCAGAGAGTATAGGAGATAAACCGTAATGCGAATCGTTGCCTTGATTTTTTTTTAGAAGTATTTCTTTCAAAACAAAACTGCGATTTTTACTTGGTTTTTCAATCGTTAACCAGGTGTTTTTTGTTTACAGATTTTTTTAAAAGCCACGGGTCCAAACTGATAGGCGCCTTGGGATTTTATGTTAGTCATTCCTTCTTCCATAGAAAGTTGCTTTGGCCCCATTATCCTACAATTATGTCCTCATCCTCAATAACCATGTTTAGAAAAGGGCCATAAAGCATTAAATAGTGCCCAGTGGACGTATTTTGGGAAAAACCCAATCCATTTTACAATTCCTTGAAATAAATAAACTGTTTGTCTATCAGTTTGCAGATGGCACTGATGATATTGGAGTTGGTAATTGAGGAGATATCCGTCCGGGCTATGGGAACGCTACTGTGCAGTGTTCCATTTTGAAATTATAATCTCAAAATGCATTTCTTGAGGAAAAAAACATTGTTACAGCCAATCATTTGACTTACCTACTGTCGCGAGCAATAAATTTTGGTCGTCAATGTCATTTCGAAATTTGGTTAGATTGTCACAAATTTAAAAAATTTCTCTGCCTGATTATGCCCATGTCAACAAAGTGTCAAAAAAATGAGAACAAAATGACAATTAATGTCATACAACATGATGATAGGTTATGACTTTTACGATGGAGCATTTTCGATTGCGTCAAAGAATGACCTTGACGACCAAAATTTATTGCTCGCGACTGTACATCTTCTTTTAATATACATATTTACAAACTGTACAATGGGTTTTTAATTTTAATTAATGTATTACGCATATCCATTACAAAAATCCCATAGAAAAAAGCACTTTCAGTTTTTCGCGAATTTTCCAATTTTCCGGGCCACTTTTATAAAAAAAATTCCATAAAAACCTCATTCGGACTATTACGAACATTAAAAAAAAAAGAATTAGCCAAATCGGCCCAGCCGTTCCCATAGAAAAAAGCACTTTCAGTTTTTCGCGAATGTTCCAATTTTCCGGTGGTCCACTCTGTGGTCCCTTTCAGTAATTTTACAATACTGATTCGTGCTTTTCCTGCATTTTAATTTTAATAACTTTCCGGTATCACAATTCTTTTACTTTCACTGAAAATATGTATAATCCCACGGGATAATATATAAAAACAAAATATTTCACAATCGTGTAATAAAGTAAACATTTTAACATTTATGTTCATGAAAAGAGTGTCACTTTTTATGAGTTGCAATAAAGTTAGCTTTAACAGCAATAATAGTTATTTATGATACTAAAATGAAAAGTATTTTTAGGTACCCTCCACGGTACCTACCTAGTTTAAGTTTGGTGTATGAAACTATGAAAGCTTGTAATCCATACATTGCGTTAACCGCCTTTTCATAAGAGTGTCATACTATATAGGTTTTTTTCTCTGCAAAATTTTAAATGTTAAAAAATAACAATTATGTACAGTAGCGAGCAATAAATTTTGATCGTCAAGGTCATTCTTTGACGCAATTGAAAATGCTCCATGTAAAACAGTCGTAAATGTCATAACCTAACATCATGTTGTATGACATTAAATGTCATTTTGTTCTCATTTTTTTGACACGGGCATAATCAGGCAGGGAAATTTTTTAATTTGTGACAATCTAACCAAATTTTGAAATAACATTGACGACCAAAATTTATTGCTCGCGACAGTACATATAATAACAAAATATGTGATAATAAATTATAAAAAATAATTCTATAAATTATCGAAATCTGTCAAATTCTGACTTTCTCGCACCTAGTGAGAAAGGAAAAGTTGTTTTCGCGTGAGTGCGCTAAAGTTTCAAACTAAAATTATACAGGGTGTTACAGAAAAAAGTGCATTTATTTTAGCTGGTAATAATAGTGCTCATCAATTACAACAAAGTTTCAAAATAAAGTTCCTTGGAATTTGCAAAACTGAATTGCCATTTGTCCCCCCTTTATTTTGACGTGACGTTCACGTTGAATCCAATTTTATAAATCTGAAAACTTTTTTAAACAGGAATCGTAAAAACTGAATGTTTTTATTCGCTTCGTATTGCACTTTTCATTGTTTTTTACCAATTGCAATCAGTATCTTTTTCAGTAATGTTTTTTCCCGAAATTACGCTTCATGAATAAAAAGGTTTCACTTTCGTTTGTTTTTTGTAATATGATAAATAGGGTGTATTTTTAAAATGTACCGAAATTTTTACCTACGAGGTTGTTTGACAACGTAGAAGACTAAAAGCAATTAAAAAAAATTGTAGCTGAAAAAATAAATGTCATTTTATTTTTCGACATAGAATTTTTTTAAATATTTTTTCTGAGTTCTACATGAAGCCAGTAGCTCCTTGTTAAAATTTGTACACGCATTTCAAAATCACCCTGTATATTAGGTACAAAATGGAGGGACGCAAGAAAAAATTGGGGATATGTGGAGAAGTTACTTCTCGTGGGCGCTCCCAAAGATCTTTCCAAGATGGATGTCGTGTTTGTTAACTGTACAAAAAAATTCCTTAGAATTTAAACTGCAAATGGGAAGAAAAATACAATTTTCTAACAATTTTATTTTATTTCAACGTTCATGAATATTTGCTTCGTGGTCAGACGACAAATAAAGACACTCAGTCGAAACGCTCTTCTTCGAAATTTCCTTCTCGACCTTACTCAAATGTTTCGCACTGCACAACGGCGTGTCCAACAAGATGGTCTTGTCGAAATTCTTCTTGTTGACGACGTACTCACATTTCTCCGAATTGAAACTCAAACAAGGACTAAACCAGAAACCCCAGAGAACTTCGTCGTTCAGAAAGGAAGTCTGACTCTTCGACGTTTGACCAGTCAGCACCGAACTCCCGGTGAGCGTCGCCAACAACTCAAACTTGGTCACCATCAAATCTTGAGCTGAGATATTCCACAAAGGACTGTCAGAATTGATCTCGTGCACGACCTCCACCGGCCAGAACAGCGCTCCACACGGAAGCAATTCCAACTCCGTTATGTAATTTGGAAAAAGCTCTCCTTCACTGGAGACGTTCTGAGTGATCAAAAAGAGCTTGACTTGACTGTTGATCCAGTGTTTCCCCACGCTGTCATTGATCCGGAAGATCAAACAGAGCTTACCGTTCCGAAGACTGATCTACAGTTATCATCAGTAGAAGTTAAGTGGACATGGTACCGGTGGTACTCACTCACCACAGCTTTCTTACTGAACAAACTAAAATTGATCTTGCACGCGGGTCTGCTCATTTTGACGTACACCACCGAGATGAAAGCGCCGTCTATGAATATCGTCACCAGAGTACTACACGTCAAGACGATCCACACCAAGTAGCAGTTCTCGGTGGGGTGAAAGTACCCGTACCCTGTAGTGGTGATCGTCTCGATCCCCAACATGAAAAAACTCGTGAAGTTGTGCACTCCGATGATGCACCTGTCGTGAGGAACCGGATTGCTGAAGTCCCCACTGACCCACGCGTCCAGAAGGAACAGTTCTGCAAATATAAAGTACGCCCCCAGATTGACCAAAGCCACGGTGAACATCAACCATCGCCAGCGCATGTTCACCAGAGTGGTCCACAAGTCTCTCACGTAGCGGATGGACTTTTGGGGGATTTTGTAGAGGTAGACGTTGATGCGGCCCCGTTTGCTCATGATTCGGTTGTCTTCATTGTAGCGTACTTGTCTGTTCCTTTGGGGGAATTTGTGAATTTGAATTTTTCAGTTGTGAAGACTTACCGTTTCTTGGGGAATTTTTTGAACACCAACGGGAAGTGAGTCCCGGTCACGTTTATCTTACGATCCATCACAACAACGAATAAATGAATAAATTGTATTTTTATTGAAGCATTTTTGTATAGAATTTGTTTTTCTTAATCCTGTTCAAGATTAGATAGGACACAGACTTACGTCACAGGCACATAATTAAATTAAATATTGTAAATTATTTTTAATAACAAAAGGACTCGGTGACAAATTAATTACCACCATTCATATTAAGTTTTAATTTTGTATTTTGTGATGAACCAAGTGGGTAATTCAAATTTCCCACCCAGCGTCCATCTCATTTTTTTTTTCTACCAACATACACAATGAAAAATAAAACCCGCGAAATTCAAAAAAAAACTGGCCAAGAGCGCGTGATCGTACTTAGTTAATTTCCCTACGTTGTGTTTTTTTTAAATACAAATTAAACATTACCAGATTCGTTCCAACAGGGTTTGTGAACCACACAGAAGAGTGCAAATAAAACAACACAATAATTAAAACCAGCTATTTATTCAAAGTTATCATTTTCGTTAACGCCGGGATTCATGAATAATAAAACGTCTCGGGAGAGGGCACCCAAGTCTCCTCAAATGTGAGAAGACTACTCATTTAGAACTCTAGGAAACTGGTGAGCTCTGGCCATCCTCCTAGAACCCCGAATGAGGCTCCGCTAAAAACCTCTCCTAAAAATACGAACAAGTCCGAAGTGACAACGTAGACGGGACAGTTAGTGAAAATTGAGCAAAACTGATTTCATAAACAACACAATTCAAATTCAAAAGAAAACAGGAGGGTCATGTACATTACAAACAAAACAGTTACTTCGGACCGTTCGAGCGGGAGCGAGCACTAGACGAGAACCTTAGCATGTTTTCTCCTTTTCAAGTTAATTTACAATGTGCGGCAGATACGCTATAGAAGGAGCGAGCGGCCTTGGGTGGTCCGGTGGGTTGTGGCACCTATCCTTACGACTTTAACATTTCCCGCGTACCCGTGATTTAGTACTAAGGGAAAGGTCCTACCTGCTTTACGTAAGTCAACAAATTGAGGTACTCTAAGTTCATCGGTTGAAGTGAACATTACTTTTCCACAGCAAAAGAAAACACAACGCGCTTGTCAGGCTACACAGACTCAGGGAAAATAGACCTGATCACATTTCCGGAAGTGTGCCATGGAGCTCGAGTAAAACCCAGCATTCAACAAGTCCTGCCAAGCGTTAGGTTTTTGGGTCTCCCTTGGGGTGCAAATTTTATGAGGGCCGCGAGGTCGTGTTCAACGTTGGGAGGTTAGAGGAAAAACAAAACCCCTCAAACAGAGAGAGACCCTCGCGGTAAGGTCTAGAATTTACAGCTACAGCAAACTGGAAAAAAGCAAACAAAAGAAGAAACGCGACAAATATTTGTTGACAGAACTATCTAGAAACACTTTCAATTCGGGATGGAAAGGTGGTAACAACCATTAACACATACATAACAATAAAACAAAAAACACAGTCCAGTCGACCCTAGCCTATTAGAGCCGGATCATCGACAAGGGGGGGGCGCCCTGAATAATATGGAGGGCGCCCCGGGACTAAATGTAGTAGATCCCTAACTAAGGAACAACCCACGGAGACACCTGAAATATAAACATTTGGTTGCTACCGGGATGGAAAGTGGAAACTTTGCAATTTTGATTAAAGTGTTGAACAATAACTAGATGCTTGCCACACCAAAAGCGTCACTCGGAATAATTAGAAGGGGATCAAAAATGAGGGAGTGCGCTTATAAAAAGTAAAAGCCACAGACCCACGCTAAAACTTGGCGCCCTTTTCTTTTAGGAAAGTTAGTGAATTGTAAAACCAGATTTGACAACAAAAACGTGATCCGTGCAATTTTATAAAATTTACAAACCTAGAACCAGGCGGCCTTACTCTCCTTCACAAGCTTACAAATGTTAAAAGCGTGATACATGGGGATGGTCGAGATAATTGCGGATTTTATACAATATGGTGGGAACATCAACAACCCACGTGCGACCATCATGATAGTTAAAATACATTTCGCGCGAAACAGACATAATTTTAGTACCGCAAACATACCTAGTTCAAAACAGAAGCTGGACAACAACATTTAGCACAGTTCAATAAAAACAACTAAAATCGCACAATTAGCACACAGAAAAAATACACGGTACTTCTGTACTACTCTGCGGTCAAGAAAAAAGTGCCCTCCAAAAAAAACATGGCCGTTCATCCCCTGTCGACTTTCACCCACGCCCCCAAGCGGTCGCCGACGGTACCGAACGCCGGTAATTCTATAGCTTCATTGGCGGTTAGTTTTGAATTCAAAAGCGGTTATCTCAATTTATTTCCATTTATTTTGCCGGTAGCAAGATGGCACCACAGTTGCGTCATAAATTCTGTCCAAGACAGTACTTAACATTAAAACTTGACGAGTTGACGGTGTTTTAAGAAAATTTCCTCAATGATTCACGAGCATCTTCGGTGTCATAAATAAATGTTAATATTTACTTGGAAAGTGTTTGATTTTTGATAACTTTCAAACAACTCATCGTCCAAATTTTATGCAGCGTTTCAGTGACCTGACCTGTCACTTGAACTTTGTTCGGGATAGTACAATTGTTTATATAGACAGGGATATATTTTTAAATGTGTATTGCGTAAGTTGTAGATAAGAGCTGACCATTTAGTCTTTGTACCTTGCATTGTTGTGATTTGTGTTAAAAAATTTTGTAAAATAAGAGTTGGTGAATTTGAGAGCGCTAGGTTGGCAGCCCCGGACTAACGTAATATGGCCGTCAAATGTAGCAGTTCTGCTATATCATTGAAGCAAATAATTTAGCCAAAAATAACGTAAAGTGTTTACGACGGAGTGGTGGTACGTCGTTATTTAGTTAACTTGGACCATTCTGTGCAACAAAATACGTCCACAATGAAGATAACAGTGCGAAATCTCTATCAAAAAAACTTCATTATTCACATAGAACCAACGAAAACGGTAACGCATTTTTTCGCGTCTGAATTAGAACGCTCTGTACGAGTCGGTTTCAGGTGAAGGATCTAAAGCAACAGATCGAAGCCGAGAAGGGCAAAGAATACCGCTGGGACTACCAGAAGTTAATCTATAGAGGTAAGCGCGACCCCCGCATTTCGCCAGCGAACGTAAACCGCGTCCTTCCAGGCAAAATCCTAAAAGATGAGACACCACTGTCGGAATACAGCATCGACGAAGACAAATTCATCGTGATCATGGTGTCCAAACCGGACTCCACTGAAGTGGCCAACAGCGGCGACAGCACCTCGACCACCACCACCACCACTCAACCTAGGTTAGTGGAAACTTCACTCAAATCTGACGTTCTGACCGACTTTTCGCAGTGCGACGCCTGCCCCCGCGCCGGCCCCGGTCCCGGTGGTGCCCGCTCCTGCTCCCGCTACTGTCCCTGTTGCGCCCGCCCAGCCGGCGACGAACTTCAGCAGCGCGGCCGAATCGGCCCTGCTCATGGGCGAAGAGTACGAGAACATGGTACAAAACATTGTCGACATGGGATACCCGCGCGACCAGGTGGAGCAGGCGCTCAGAGCCAGCTACAATAACCCGGATCGGGCCGTCGAGTACCTCATCAACGGAATACCGGCGATGGGCGAGGAGCAGGAGGCCGCGCCCAGCATGTCGGGAATCGACGAGCGGCAGTCCGACGCCAACGACCCTTTAGCATTCCTGAGGAGCCAGCCGCAGTTCCAGCAGATGAAACAGGTGGTTCAGCAGAATCCGCAGCTTTTGAATGCAGTTCTCCAGCAGCTAGGACAGACCAATCCGGCGCTTTTGAATTTGATTTCGCAGAATCAAGAGTCGTTTGTTCGACTGCTCAATGAACCTTCCACGGGGGCGCCAGCTGCGGCGGCAGGGAACGCGCCAGCAGGTATGACATAACCTCACTTTTTCGGTTAGATTCGATTGATGAGTCACGCGGGTGGATTGTTGTTTTAGCTCCGGTTGCCGCTCAGGGTGGCGGCGGCGGTGGCGGCGGGGCACCCCCTCAAGGCACTATCCAGTTCACACCACAAGACAAAGACGCCATCGAGAGATTGAAGGCTTTGGGTTTTCCTGAACACTTAGTAGTGCAGGCGTACTTCGCCTGCGAAAAGAACGAAAATCTTGCAGCCAATTTCTTGTTGTCACAAAATTTCGACGATTAATAATACGCTTGGTTATTATTTTTTAATTTTATTTTGAGGTTATGTTTCTTTATTCTGCCTAATCATTTTTGTGAATTTTTTTAACTGTACTTTCTAAATAAACGAAGTGTTTATTGTACGTATTTCGCTTGTACATAGGCTGTTGATCGATTATTATTGTTCTTAAAATTCAGGACTTTTCACATTATCTGGTTCATTTTGTAATATACCTACAGGTAGTAATGGATTTGATTTATTTATTTTAATTCGCATTTTTTACAAGCTTGTCTCATTGTAATAATTCTTTGACTAGAATTATAATTAATAAAACAGTGCAATGTTGTCCACAGTTTTTGTGTCACGTGGGTTGACACGTGATCCTTGACTGTACTCACCACCATCTTGCGGACGAATCGAGAATGAACATTTGTAACCTCCGATTAATTAATTTTAATGGTTTTCCCAACAAATATTCATTTTTGTTATGAAACCCAAAATTGTCACACCTATGATTTTATTTTAGGGCGAATAAATTCATAAACAACAAATTGGCATTTGTATTGATCAGCAAGATCATTCCATTCTTTCCACTTAGATCAATGACCACTATTGTAGTGGACAAAAATAGTGTCAACAGATTCTCTTCAACCACTACTTTTCATATGTTGCTGTTGGCAGCGCTGCAGATAAATACAAATCGCCCGCCGCTCAACCTGCTTTTGACTTTCCTACAAATCATAAATGAAAACGCGATTTTTAACAGTTTAACTTGTCCAAATTTGCCGGAAAATGCAAACACTTTCTCACTTGTGCAGAAGTATATCGTCGAGAATACAGAATTTGCCAATTATTTAACATTTCTTCGACACGTGCTCGGGAGGAGTGGGGGGAATTTGTCGCACGCAGTCAACTGTGAAGTCGTAGCTTAACGGACGTGAACATAAAAATAAAGAAATACTATGATAAAGGATTTAAAAAAATATATTAATGCTAATTTTAAGAAAAAGCGAAAAATAGAGAGGTGGAAAAATATAACCAAATCGTTTCCTAACCTAAAACTATAACTGAAAGTTCTTTTATTAAATTGTTTCTATTATATTAAACTTTTGTCCTGTGACAATACTTGACTTGATTTTTTTTACCTATTTTACGACTTTTCAAATCAAAGAACCAAGATGTTCGTACACTTCGTAAGATTTTGTAAATGTTTTAATTTTTTTTAATGAACATTCATTACTACGTACTATCGAGTGTTCATTTAAATTTCCGGTCAAAGTTGGCGTTGAAGAGTCGATTGTGAACGCGCCACTCGTATAAAAACGTAAGATTTATATAAACAGCTGATCCGTGGTGCGTTCACAATCAATTTTTCAACGCCAACTTTAACCGGAAATTTAAATGAACACCCGATATAACGGGTGTTTTTTTAAATTTGGCGTCGAAGTAGGCGTTGAAGTGTCGATTGTGAACGCACTATACAGGTTACGGATCACGGATCAGCTGTTTAAATCTTACGCTTTTATGAGAGTGGTGCGATCTCAATCGACTCTCCAACGCCTACTTCGACGCCAAATTTAAAAAAACACCCTTTATGTATTGAGCAGTAGGTAACATTATTTAGCGGTTTTCTGTCTTAAATTGTAATAAAAATAGTTATTGAAGATGGCATAAAAATTAGAATAAATAAAATTGTGTTAAAGTAAGTAAAAATATTTAAGTCTGGAAACACCCAAATGAAAGCGTAACGCATAATTTTTGAAAAAAATCTAGAGAGGTCAATTAGTGTTTTAAAAAGCTTTCTGCTGATAGTGTCTGTTCGGTCTTTTCGATGACCTTGAAAAAGTTATTGTTATAAAAAAAAATTGCTGAAATAATAGAAAACGTCCAAAACCCCTCTACGTCCAAAACGAATTTTTTTGTTCAACACTGTCAGCATTTGAGAATTTTCTCCTGTGTGAACGGATTTTGATGAATTTGACAACTTGTCAAAACATAACGTCATTTTAATTTTAAAGATTTTCAGCCATTTGGAGCCTTTGGAGGGGCTCGTCGAATAAAAAAACGTTGTATTCAACTCGTTCTTGTGTAATTTGCGCTTTTTTGGCACTCGTGGATCTTTAAAACTCTCGTTTCACTGTAATTTTAAACTGGCCCACTCTCCTACTCATGCCAAAAAAGCCCAAATTACACACGAACTCGTTAAATAAATAACTATTATTATCGTTTAGGATATTGTCAAGTTGTTCAAGGACAACATTTTGAACATTTGTTGTAAGAATTATAGTTGCCTTTCAAAATTAAAATTTTCTTTATTTTCTAATAACCAGTTAAGTTTTTTCACGAAATTTCTTACGTAAATTGAAAATGTTTTTGACCATCGGGTAGACAATTAAAAGATCTATTAAAAACGGTAGTAAAAATGCGACATTGCCATTTTAAAAAACCTCGGATGACATCATAACTCTTTCAAGGTCATCAAAAACAGCAAACAGACCATCAACAGAACGCTTTTTGAAAACGCTAGGCCACCTGTTTTTGCGTTTTTCTCGAAAATTATTCGTTTCTATTTTATTGGTGTGTTTCCACACTTTTTGGACAGACTGTATAATATGTTATATTAAATTTAAGAGGGTATGTTTAATAGAAATGTAAATTTTATTTTCACTAGAAATGTAAGAGGCTACGGAATGAACAATAAAGAAATAGTAAATAAAAATACAAAAGGTTGTGAAATCATTCTTGAAAATGAAATGCTAATTAAAATAAAAGAAATTGTTTTTTTTGCTAGCAAGTAATCAATCAAATAGTTCAAACAATTTATAAAGATTGTTAAGATATCCTGTAACTCCTGTAAAAAAAATTCAGCGATGACCAAATTGTGACTTCAGTGTTTCATCGACGAGCACCTCGACTCAACATAGAACAAACTAAATCAGAATTAATTTGAATTAATGAATTTATTGCATGGGTGGAGAGTCATAGAACATGATGAAAAATGTGTTTTCAATAATACAAAGATAAAATAATTAATCTTAAAGTCTAACAAACATTTTTGTAGCACTGTTAACAAATGGCGTAAAACAAACTTGTTAACTGGCAGTGGATGTGAGAAATATACCAGATTATTGTAGTTAATTTTTACATTGAAGATTGAAGAAATATATACATAGAGTACCTACAATATGTACAATACAAATATATATTTTTTAATACATAATTATTACTACTATCCCACCTCCACCCGGCGGCACGGCAATTTTGCCGGAGTACATACACTATTACGGATATTACTATCAAGTAATAGTGCAGTGTTTATCAACATAATTACCGGCGTCTCGCCTCCGCATTTTGACTTTGTTGTGTATTATGTTCTGTGTCAATGTTAAGGAACTTCCTCACGATGTGACATGAGTATAATAATATACCTTTTTGAATTTCAACTACCAATTTGTTATCTAAATCCAGAATTTTTAAATTTTTAAAAAGAGATTGCGGTACTATTCCCGTTGCTGAAATTACAAGTGGTAAAATCGAAATTTTTTCTAAACACCAAAGATTTCTCATAGCAACGGAGAGCTCTAAATATTTATTAATTTTTGTGATTTATTGATTTATTCATTATTGTGTTAATTATTTTTAGGGAGTTTTATTTCTTCAAATTTTTTTGTCAAATGGTCGCCGGAAATAAGTCGTGGGGCAGGACATCAAGGAGGACAATTTTCAAGACGTCGATAATTTAGAAAGATGTAGTTCAATAAAAAAAATCAAAGTTCTAAAAGATATTAGAATTCAATTGAAATTCAAAAAAACCTTTAAAAAAATGGAAATGTATGTCATGTCAAATTGCAATTTGTTGTGTCACATGTAAAAACAAATAAAACTGTGAAATCCACGGGCGCTTTGCATTTTGCGGGTCTGTTTACAGCGCCAGTGCGCACGCGTTGCGGGAGCAGTGTTGTGGAGTGGACGGACAGTGAGTGTTCCTCTTCTTTACGGAAAAAAGCGAATAAAATGGCCGGAATCACTGAAAGTTCAGCGGAATACCGTGTGATGGAGCGTCTTTGAAGCGATTCGTCTTCCGCTCGCGACAATTTCCCCAGATCCCGTCGACTGTTGTGTATTTTTTCGCATACGTGCACCTTACTGTGTCAATGATGGCGGCTTGACAACTCCTCGCATCGTCAACAAATAACTCAACCCGTTCGAAAAAGTATGAGTTTGGCTTCGACCCCGCTCGAATAAGCCCTTTCAGTGCGGTCTAGGTGGACAGAACGGCGAAGATGACGGAGACCAACCCGCGGTGCCCCAAGTAAGTCCCCGACGCGCTCCTGCAAAACCGGTCGATTTTCGTATTTTCCGCAGGATTATGGTGTTCAGGCCCACATGGGACGAGTTCAAGAACTTCACCAGCTACATCCACCACATGGAGTCCAAGGGGGCCCACAAAGCCGGCCTGGCCAAGGTGAGTTGGTCCAGTCGTTGCGACATAACCTCACTTCCTCGCAGGTGATTCCGCCCCCCGAGTGGGTGCCCCGCAAGTCCGGCTACGACATCGACAGCCTCAACGTCACAATCCCGGCACCCATCTGTCAAGTCGTCACCGGCAAGCAAGGCCTCTACCAGCAGATCAACATCCAGAAGAAGTCGATGACCGTCCAGCAGTACCGCGACTTGGCCAACTCGGAACGTTACGCCACGCCGCGACACTTCGACTACGAGGACTTGGAGCGCAAATACTGGAAGAACATCACCTACGTGGCCCCCATTTACGGTGCCGACGTCTCGGGCAGTCTCACAGATGACAATGTCAACGAATGGAACATAAATCGTCTAGGCACGATCCTCGACTACGTCAACGAGGATTACGGGATCTCGATCGAGGGGGTCAACACAGCGTATTTGTATTTTGGCATGTGGAAAACCACGTTCGCTTGGCACACGGAAGACATGGATTTGTACTCAATCAATTATTTGCACTTTGGGGCCCCCAAAACTTGGTACTCGATTCCGCCGGAACACGGTCGCAGGCTGGAGAGGTTGGCCAATGGTTTCTTCCCGAGCAGTTACAAGACTTGTCAAGCTTTTCTTCGACACAAGATGACGCTGATTTCACCCCAAATCCTCAAACAGTATTCAATTCCGTACAACAAAATCACGCAAGAAGCGGGCGAGATTATGATCACCTTTCCGTATGGATATCACGCAGGTGAGGATTTAAAAAAAAAATGTAGGAGTAATTATGATGCGCAAAATGTGGTAATTACGTAAAAGTGCATGTGCATTAAAACACGTTGACTTAAGTGGGATTTTCCTAAGTATCTTTTCTATTGTGTAATAGCTTTAAAAGGAGTTAAAAAAGATATCTGAGCATTTACTCAACTGTTTTTAACTTTCGGAATTTATCTGTTTTGACTTTTGCTTTTAAAAAAAATTATAGTGATTTTGCAATATGCATGTTTTAATACCAGCTTTTTGCTGATTACAGAATGAAAATTTACTGTTACGTCAATATCAAGTTGAATTTTTCTTTGAATTAATAATAGAGAAATTAATTGTTTAAATCTTACGTAAGTTAAGTCGGTTTAAAAATAAGACTTAGCTGGCCTAAAGAAATTAAGAAGTCAAACTAATTATGAATTCAGAGATTAGAAGAAATTGGGCAAACAACCGAAATGGAAAATAAGTAAGAGTAAAAGTCAAAATCAATTTGTAACATTTATGATACAATGAAGAAGACGTTAGGTGATACGCTTATACGCTGGCGCCGCTTATAGTTATTTACATTACAAATGCGGTAGGCTACATTTTACAGCGCAAGGTTTTTAGATTGAAACACGACCGCGCACTGGGAGTGTTTTAACAAAAAACGAGCGATGTAAAATGCCTACCGCATTAGTAATGTATTAATCTTTTTGGCCGACAACTCGTTTTCTCAAATTTGAAATTTGTTGTAACCAATAATTTTGCAAAACCTGTCAAAGACTGACATTTGATTAATAAAATACCAGAAAGTTATCTATTATACCGATAACTTGATATGCTTACGATTAATACCACAAGATGGCCCATCAGAATTCACAATTTTTCAGAAGAAAACATTTAAATTATGTCCAGTTTCCAAAACTGAACGGATCAATGGTAGCGGTATCTTGTCTTAGTACAAATGGACTTTATTTATGATAAGCTGACAGTTTTTTTGAAGGTCCCTGAAAGCTTAAAATTTTCGTGGTATTTTACACACTCCGTGCGGTAAAATGACAGATAGTTTGATTAGTGTGTAAAAATCAAGATACCGTAACTGTTCAAAATGTGTAAACATGTCATTTAGAGTTGAGGGAGGACAAAAAATTATTTATGTGTCCAGGTACTTTTTTTTGTATATTTTACTATACGTATATTATTTATATCTGATAGTTATTTAACCCACTTAAGTTTGTCCCATGCCTCAGTACAACATAACCCGCACATTTCTGGTCCTGTTGTAATAGGAATTTAATAATGATATAAATTTTCGTATGCGTTTGTAAAAGCGAAAAAACCCCGACTTGCACGACCACAAATTTTTTGGAACGCTCGTTACCTGTTCAAAGACAAAAACTGAGTCGTAGACTGATGCAGACAGGTTTAACCTTCAAATTAAAAGCGAGTCCGATCTGTCAAAAACAATTTTGTCTGTTGGTAAAAAAATTCGTGTTTTCGATTTTTCACCTTTCGATATTTCCGTCTCGAGCTCGCAACCTTTATTACAGATCGGTATGTTCGATTGAAATAGCTCATTCGTATAGGAACCGTTCTCTCAAATCAAAACCATTTCTAATCCTGAAACACGTTCAGTTATCACAAAAGTTTAGTGCGATAGTACTCGGGTTTTTTTTTTTTTACAAAAATTACAATTATTTACAGAATTTCTACTAACGGTATCTGATAATATTCATCATGCATACGTAAATAACACAGTTGACTGCTTTCCAGAAAATAATTCGAATATTTTTGTTTACGTCAACAAACAGAAACCCGAGTTCTAAGAACAACCCTGCTTAAAAGATTACCTGCTATTGGTAAACTAAGATTTGTAAGGCCCGTACCCTAAAACCGCAAAATTTTTAACTGAAAGTAAAGTTTGGCAAAAGATATTGTGAACGCTCGCAATTATCCGGATTTAACTTTTTAGGACCTTTACAATAGGTTTACAGGCAATGTTGTAAAAGTATTAAGTTGTTGATGCGCTGCTGGGCCTGCACAGCTTTGTCGGACTCTGTTGTTTGTATAGCGAGGGTTGTTTATAGTGTTGTAAACGACCCACAAAGTCAAATAGGGATAATTGTCAGCGTTCAGAACATTTTTTGCCAAACTTTACCGTAAAATTTTACAAGCCACAACCAAAGTGAGAATTCTTATAAATTGTAATTACGGACCTGGATTTGTTGCGGTGAGCCGATCACAAGGGTTTTTATGATCCCTTACCGCGAAGGCCAATAAATATTGGTATAAAACACTAACACCAGTTAAGCCATAATCACATTGTAATTTTAAGGAAACCATACATACCAAGCTAGGAACTTGTTATTTTATCATGTACGAATGTGTTAGAGCAATACCTACAAATAAAAGTATTTACTGAATTTAATTCGTGCGATAAGTTATTCAGATCTAAGTATATTTTAACCAGTCGTAGAATTCCACAATAGGAATCATGGGAGACTTTGTTGTGATTTAGTTCAAAATTAAGTCACTTTGACAAGAACCTCAATCTTAACCTCAATTTAAATCACAAATGTGTTTCACCAACCTAGAGAAAACCGATATGGTTTTGATCTACGCCGAAGCCCGTGGACATTCAGAGCAAATCTACTTCCCAATGCACGAACCTTTGTAAACGTTGTGCAGCATCTTCGCGATTTCGGGCGTCTCGAAATGAATAAGCGGGATCTTGGCCGGCAACGAGAAGATCGCACTTTAGTTGCAGAAGAAAAAATTGAAAACTAGCCAACTACTCGGCGTCTTGCAAATCACCTGGGAGTTTCTCAGTTTGTGTTTGGCTGCGTGTTCAAAACAGATCTCACGAAATCCGTCAAAACAGGCATTCTGAATCGAGTTCGGCTTTTTTTGGGCACGTCGTGCTGAAAGCTTGCATTGCAAACGATGGCAGGCATTTTGAGCAACTTCTTTGGTTTTTCATTTTTTGCTTTTCCTCACAATTACTTTAAAGACTTCAAAATTTGTGACATTTTCCGTGGGTTTGACGATTTAAAGAAACTTTGTAAAAACAGTCGCAACTAATTTTATTGTTTACTAATGATTGACACTAAATCAACATTAACTCCACAGTAGAGAAATTTAACTTAAACTTAACACGTGTGTAAAACACGTCTTTCGGGACCCGATAACATCATCTCCGCGCTCGACACAGGTGCAGATTGGGGAGAGTTCTAGACGTGTCCGGATCATTCTTCGAGTGTTACTGCAAACCAGACCCACTGTTCCAATTCCACAATTGACAAATAATTGTTCAGAAGGTTTCCTAAAATGTATTTTTTTAACGTCCGTCAAGTTTTTTCATTCGTTTGCGTTCATAAAATATGCGATTTTTGAATCGGTCAAGAAGCGTTAAAAAAGGTGCTATAGCGGTTCATTTTTGCACGGATTTTGCGTTAACAAAAATTCCGTAGCGTGTCATTTTTTAACGCAATTATAAAATTTTTCATTCATAATTAGTAGTTTTTTTAACGAGTTCGTATGTAAATTGGGATTTTTTTTGGCATGAGTGGCGAGTAAAACGAGCGCTTTAAAGGTCCACACAGGAGAAAATTTTCAAATTTTGAGTGTCGAAAAAATTGTTATCTAAACTTACTGGCGCTAAAAAATTTTTGTATGCAACTCGTTAGTAAAGTATTTTTTTTACTCGGCGGATTTGCGCACTCGCTTCGCTCGAGCGGCAAATTTTCCTTCTCGTAAAACAAGTATTACTTTACTCACTTGTTGCATAAATAACTATTTGTAAATACATTTTAAAAATTTTAGAGCGACTTATTGTAGGTGCGTCATCGAACTCAGAATGAAAATTTTTTTCAAATTGGACAAAAAAAACAGGCTTATTTAAGAATAAAAAAAATTACTGTCGTCGCTAAAAATCTAGGCTCGGAGCCGATTTATCGTCATCGTTAGAGAGCGGATTATATGCAAAGCGTATAGTTTTAATTTCTGCAAATTTTTAACCATTGTCAATTATACGGACGAATTACACTGATACTCTTCATCAAAATATTGTCTGTAATATTGACAGAAAGTTGTTTTTCCGGTAATTTTTTTCATTTTTATTAACAACGTATATTTCCATAATACTTTTTTTGTTGAACTCAAAAACGAGAAATAGATGATTTCAAGAGAATATTTTGTGTAACGTATGAAAAAATCCTAAACAGTTGGCGTTATTAACGTGCTGTGTATTTTTGTTTTTATCTACTTCAGAATAGGATATGGATAATTCAGTCGTGTAATAAACTGTTCCAGTTAAAAGGAAAAGTTTAACGTTATTGATTTGTACAGTAAAAGAAAATATTGATTTCTTAATTGAAAATGCAATTTATTCTATGAGTGTCATTCAGTTCTTTTAATGGAAGGGAATTTAAAATAATGACATCAAAGTGTACTTTTGAAACGTTCATAGAATGCTGTCTTGTTAACATTAATAATTATGAGACAGGAATCGATACGTAAGGAACCCGGAAAATACCTATACCGGGTGAGTAAAATTTTACCGCCCGATCGAAAAAACCCACTTCTAATCGATGTAAAATTCCCAAAAAATTCAGTATCGCTGTAGAAACATTCTGTAAAAATTTCAAATTTTTTAATGAAACAGGTAAATATTTCGTTTTAGTTCAGTAACCGCTACATCAATTTACATATTTTTTTACTGAGAGTCCTTTCAAAGATTAGGAAAAATTTAGTGTCATGAAAACATCACCGGTTTTTGAACTATAGTCCATTCAAAAATAAAAAAAAAACACCACCTGTTGCTTTAGTTTGGTAAAATTTAAAAAACCCTAGGTAGTTATTTTTTCATACTATGTTGGTAACTATAAATTATGACATTTATTTAATTCAAAATAAATTTCAGTAATTGCTTTGAATTTCGTTGAAATTGTTTTATTATTGCTCACCATGTTTCATTTATTTAATAATTGTTATTATTTTTACTTAAACATACCGAGAATAGAATTCACACGAACCCCCGATAAATTTGTAATTTGACATTTAATAAACATTTAACCTCAAAATTACAATTCTCACCAAATTTTACACTAGACACGTTGCCGATAGTAATTATCGAGGAAAATGCGATGTTGGTGGTTTTTTGATTTTTGAATGAACTTTAAGTGGAATTTGATATTAAAGTGCAAAATTTAGCTATATTTATTAAGGATGAACTGGAGTAACAATCTCAGAAAAAAGTTGCGGAATTCTTATAATGCTATGAAACGTTTATTACGAGAAATCAATATTTGAAAAAATAGTTTTTAATTTTTGGAAACGAATTGTAATGAGTTGCAAGTAAATTTTGTGTTTATTTTCTTGATATTTAGATAATTACTTGCATGTGATTTTACAATCTTTTGACTAAGACTGTACGTGAAAGTAAACAAAAGCACACTGAATTTCAATTTTCATTGATTTCTGTTAAAGTTCTTAACGTAACTGCAGTAAAACGTGCGATATGAGTGTAATGTTACATACCGACGTCAATTATATGCATTTTGTTCACTTTTATTGAAATTAAAACAGATACATAACCTCAAAAACCGTGTTTTTCCACATGTAATTAGCGATTACAAGGAAAATCCTCGACCAACTTTTTTTGTAAATTCATTAGAAAATTCTACGATATCGATACTTTATGTGTGACAAATTTAAGAAAAATTGGCCTTTTTGAAATATGTTTTTTATCAATTTTTATGCGACCATTGCTCCATTTCTCATAAGAACACGTGTAAAATATCCCGAAACTTTAAAAGGTAATAACTTTAAAGTTCCTCGACCAAATTTTTTTAAATTTGGCACAGTACTTTAGAATGGATGAAAGGACTATTGTACCAATTTTAAGCAAATTTCGCCATTTTTCAATGTTACTCCAGTTCATCCTTAATTAAATTGGGCGGTTACTTCCACAAAAGAGGTTGACGTGGGTTGTTTATGATACCTTATACTTAAGAATGACTAGAAAAATTGTCAACAGATGTTTATTGGCTGTATACCAACAATCAGGTATTTATTTATGGTAAATCTTGGTCATTTTTGGCTGTTAATGTTAAAATTGGAATAATTCAAAAACTAACAATTTTCTTTTGATGCGAATTTCATAAACGTGTTCTTTGAATTAATTGTGAATTATGAGCGTGCACGAAAAAACTTCTTTTTTTTTGCTCAAAATCGGTTTTTAAAAATTTACGGCTCTGAATGAAGTGATGAGGGAAAATCGGCAAGTTGAGCACAAGTCGAGGCCGCCGCAGTGGCGACATTATCCGGGCGCCCTTATTCAGTGCATCGGAATCAATTTTTTAAACGGATTTGATAAATTCTGTAGCAAAAAATAAAAATAATGTAATGATTATTATTAATGAAACCTTTTTTTTTTTGGACATCCAGTTTTAAGAACCTAAAATGGACATATTTCCAAAGATTTCATCCATCAATAAAAATTACAATATTTTATATACAAGGTGAAATCGATATTAATCGGAACATTAAAACCCCAGGATTTTCAGACCATTTGTGAAAATCACATGCATAGTAAGGTTTTGTGACTCGGTGTGTTTAAAACGTTTATGATCCATTTCAGTTTCACCCTGAATGCCGCATCAATGGGTGCGTGTCGCCACAGAACATAACAAAGAAAACGGATAGTCGACAACTCGCTAATAAATTTGTTGTCACTTTAAGGCTTCAACCACGGCTTCAACTGTGCCGAATCAACGAATTTCGCCTGCGAGCGCTGGATCGAGTACGGCAAACGCGCGTCCCAGTGCACCTGCAGCAAGGACATGGTGAAGATCTCGATGGACACGTTCGTCAAACGTTTCCAGTCCGATCGCTACGAGATGTGGTTGAAAGGCGAAGACATCGGTCCCCATCCCGAAGAACCGAACAAGCAAGTCGCGGCGCCGCTCCCGCTTCCGCAGGACATCCTCTGCAACAAGAATAACGACACCTTGCCCGCCGGATTGATCGAGGGACAACTGAAGAAGGCGAAGAAAGCCGGACGCATGATGAACTACTCTCAGTAATAGAATTATTGATTTGCGTATTAGAGGCGGTCGATTGATCGTGACGGTTTCAGGGACTTCACCATGGCGGGTTTCCCGGCCGAGTTGCAGCTCCAGCTGATGGAGGAGGACGACATGGGATTCAGCAACGGGGAGTTTCCGCCAGACGAGCAGCAGCTGGAGGTGCTGGAAGACATCTGGTTGAAGGCCGGCGAGATCGAGGCCGAAGACGCGACCGTCTGCGACGCCGGCTACAGAGTCAACAGCCGGAGGAAGTTCTTGGCGAAGAAGCGCAAGCCGAAGGAGTCGGGGAGGGGTCGGGGACGACCGCCGAAGAAGCGCCTGGTGAAGGACGACGAGGGACTGGACTCGAACGAGTTGACCGGGATCTACGCACCGTGCAGCAGCGAAAGCAAGAAAGTGTGCGGCAAGATCGTCGCCCCCGTCGACACATCCGAGCTGGTCAAGTCGCTGGTGGCCCAAGAGACGAACAAGCTCCTCCACCACCACAAGAAGCACAAACACAAACACGACAAACACAAGCACAAGAAGTGCAAACACAACAAATCGGCCACGTCCACCACCTCGTCCGACACTTCCAACAACAGCGAGGTCAAGAAGGAGATCGATGACATCATCAGGAAGGCGCACGAAGAGCACGAACAGAGCATCCTCCAGGAGAGCTCCACCCCGGTCGCCACGACCGCTCCAGCGGCCAACGACGCCCCCAAAGTCAACAGTCTGCTCAGCGAGCTGAAGGCGTTCAGGAAGGTGAAGGACCCCACGGAACAGTTCAGGATGGACCAGAAAGTACAAACGATACACACCTCCAAGGGGACGATAACCGTGCTGGAGTCGAGGCCGGTGTGTTCGAAACCGGTGCCGGAGGTCAAGCCGATCTCGGTTTGCAGTGCGGACAAGACGTCGATGTACGAAGATGCGTTCTTGAGTTTCCTGTCCAAAGCCAAAGAGGACCCGAAGATGGTGTGCGTCAAGACTAACAAGCCGAGAAACGAAGCCGCCACCGCCGCTTTCGAGGTGAGAATCTATTCACTTTGATAGTGACCAGTTTCTAGTAACTTTTCAGTTGCTGGGTTATTGATAGGGAATTTTAGATAACACTAAATTCCGCAGCAGTTGGCAACTCTCGGAGACGCCATTTTGGCAGAAAGGACTTGCGCAAACGTTTTTCGACACACTGTGCGCATATCTATAAAATTGAGTTTTGGTACGAAATTTCAGACTTCAAAAAGAAAATGCCACGTTGTCTTCTCAAAGTTGAGACCAAACGGTCAATATTGACTTGTTTTTAGACATTTATTGACGCCAACGGAAAACAACTCACAAAGATGAACATCGTTTCAATCGTTTGTACTATTTTCTTGTACATTTGGCTAATGTTGTAGTTCAATGCCTTCTGCCTTATAAAACATTTTTATGAACTTCATGTTTTCTGCTGTCCGATTAGTTTTTATCTGAAATTATCGATTTGCATTAATCAATGCAATTAGTTGAAAGGTCTGATTACCCCAAGTATTTTTCGCGTTTCTCTTACCTGCCAAATGACCATTTCCTTCATTCATATTTCTATAGAGAATTGCATGAGGTAATTTTGAGGTTTTGACATTGAATGATTGGTACCTGGACATAACCCCACTTTTCGACAGATGTTTTTAATTTCTTTCTCCTACTACAAATATTAAACGTCAATTCACTTTAAACAAAATGGGCGTTTAATTATTATTAATCGTTTGCAAATTAGGGAATCAGCAAATAAAGATGTATCGAATTTGCTTCCCTAATTTCATTCAAAATACGGGGTGATCAAATAGGACTGTTTAAGTTGGTAACACTGAATTGTATTTTAAATCGTATAACAGGAGTAACTTTCGGTTGTTGATGGCTTGTCGTTGTTAATGCTATACCTACATCAGATATTTGTCAAATAAACCAACAAAACATATCCGGTTGCAGTGTTATAAATAACCGAATTAAAAAATTTTCTTAATTGTACTGCCAACTTAAACAGTCTTTCTTGATCACCCGGTACTTTCGCCGGAGTCACTCATTTTGACAGAAACATAAAAATGACAGAAATAATTATGGATCCAGAATGAACCGACACCATCGACGTTTTAAATTTTAATAATCTAGTAATCGGTGTTCGGTGCGGAAAGTGCTACCAACCCAACAGTAAAAAGTTACTAATGTTAAATTATTATTGACTTTAAATTTTGTTTTTAAATATTTCTTGGTTGTGAGGTGTAAGTGATGTCTTTCTTTTTTTAGGCACCAAGCGCGACTTCGACTCCGGTAAAATCGAACGAGTTGGCGAGCAGTTCCATGCCCCAGCTGACGATTCCGGAACCGGAGCCGGTGATGGAACACGAGCAAATGCCGAAACTGGACCCCCAATCAGTACCCGTCGAAGAAGTCGTTCCAGTGGTCCAAGTGAACCCAGTGCCTCAACAAAACGGTCAGACCAAATCCCCGAACTATCCCCCGATCGCCCAACCGTTCTACCAGATGCCGAGAGGGCCCCACAAGCCGAACCTGATCTGGAGCAACCACAACTTCTACACCGTCAACCACTGCACCACCACCACCTACCTGAACAAAGAGCGGTTCTATCCGATGACGAACAGCGCCATCAAGCTGGACGGCGAGTCGCAGGAGCCGAGACAGCGAACCCTGGAGGTGATCTCCGAGTCGGAGTCGGAGAGCGAGTCGAGCAGCGGCGAGACATGTTCTTGTTGCGACTCCTGCTGCGAGAACGAGTCGACCGACTCGGAGAGCGACCACAAGAGCGAAGAGAACTCGTCGTCGGTGCTGAACAGTATCAAAGACGTCGGGGGCGGCGACGAGGAGGTGAAGAAGAAGCGAGGGCGGCCGCCGAAAAACCCCAGCTTCGACCTGGAGCGCATCAAGAAGATCGCCGAACTAGTCGTGGCCGTGAAGAACGGCAAGAAAATGGCCAATTTGAAGAAAGTGTTCAACGGACGGAGACCCGGAAGGCCGCCCAAGAACGCGACGGACAGTCCGATCAACGACCCGCGCCCCTACACTCTCGACAACGTCAAGAAGGTGTTGGGGAAGAAGCTCGGCAGGCCGCCCAAGCAGCCCAACAACAACAACACGTCGACGGTCGACTTGCAATCGTACAACAAGAAGATCTTGGAGAAGATGGCCAAGTTGACGCCGCTCGAGGCCAAAGTGAAATTGGTCAACGTCCTCGACAGCTTCACCAAGGACGTGCAGAACTACCTGAAATCGGGGATGCCCCTCCTGAACGTCAGCTCGTTGTCGATAGGACAGGGCAAACAGCGCCACCCCAACGGGACGGTGCTAAGTAGTGTCGGTGCGAAGGACGTAGTGTGGGCCAAGCACAGAAACGGCAGATTCTACAAGGCTAAGGTGGTGGACGTCAAAACTGTGACCTATCTGTGTGTTTATTTCCCATTGGACCAGAGCTTCTGCAAGGACGTTGTGATCGGTGATCTGGTCGGGTGGAAGGACCCTCGTCGTGTGCCCGTTGTAGGGCAGAAGCTGAAGGTCGAGTGGAAGGACGGCACGATATACGACGCCGATTATTTAGGAAAAATGGAGTGCAGTATATATACGGTGTGTGCGAACGAAACGTTTCGAAAATCGACTCGATCGATAATCGATTATTTTGTTTTGTTTCAGGTATTATTCGAAGACGAATCTCGACTGGAGCTGAAGAGAGACTCGATTTTTTCTCTGTCCGAAGTGATACCGAGGAAAATCGCCACTAAGCTGGTAGGAGCGGAAGACGGGAAATGTCAAAGTTGGTGTAGTAATTGTTCTGTTTCAGTCGTACGCGAGCGACATGAAGAACAGAGAGCACCTGTACGACTTGGAGCGACAGCTACCGGACAAGAGACCGGTCAAGAAGAAAACATTCGAGGATAAATAGTTAAGGTTTTAAATGTTTATTTTATTAATAAAGTTTCGTTCCGAAGACTGAATTTGAAACATCATGAATTGAAGTATTCTTTCTTTTTGTTTATGATTGTGATTGATTGATTTTTATTTTGTATGATATACGTAGAATCGGTCGACAGGCTTTATAATTATTATGTTTTAAGTGTGATACAGACATGTATTTATTTAATCCAACTTCTTGTATATATAGATTCTTTTTAAGCTCTAGATTTTTGAGGACACTGTAACATAGGAGTAGTTGCAAAGTGAAGTGTTGAATAAAATTTCTCCACGTTTATTTAATAAATCTTGATTGTCATCGGATCCGGCTTGTGAGATTATTTATGTAATTGGCGTTTTTATCGAATCCACCCGAGATAGAGGGGTCAGGTTGCGACTAAATTTAGACGAGAAAATAGGAAATTTCTCGAGAAAATTCAGGTCGCGAGCAAACACGTTTATCTTATTTATTGTTTTATTGATGTGATCGTTGACCGGGGCCTTGAACCCGGCCAATCGAAATTATTTCTACCGAGTAAATAGGAAAAGTCATGGGATTCTGAGTGTTTTTGGTCTTGCTCATTGTCTTGTTCGTTTCGATCCGTAAATGGCTAAGGTCGAACGCGTTCGTGCACGCAACTGCATCAGTGCATCGACAGTTGCAGTTTGCACCGAAACCTGAACAGTTTAAGTTCGCTGGAGGACATCCTAAACGATATTCGAATTTGACGAAAATTTTGGCCAAGTTGCATCACCAACTGATCTTTTAAATAAACACTTTGAAGTACAATCACCAATTGAGAATCAGTCGCTGTTCAGATTCTTTGAAAAATGTTTTTCCTTTTTAAAAGAATCGCACCGGTGGTTGCTGTTACCGTTAAAGGAAAATTGAATTAATTCTAAAAAGTGCTCAGTTTCAATTTACAACTTAGGATCTCAATAATTCGACCAATCTTTAAAACTTATTAGTTGTGTAATGTCATGTGTCATCCATGTGACATTTGAATAAGTCCTTTCTTTCATGATTCTAACAGTTTTACGACTTGCGTAATGTATGATGAAAAGGTGAGAAGATTATTAGGATTTGAAGAACTGGAAAACTTCAGGTGTCAGTTACTCTTAAAGAAAATGCTGTTTTATGGATAACAGTAATTAGGGAAAATGCTGTAAATGTCAGATGTCCGAATCTGTTCATTATTAACAAAAACATAATACACATCATACAGAAGTCGCTTTATCATTTACAAAATGAATAAATTTTCTATTTGTTAACTGTTCGTATTTTTCTATACCATAAAATACCGAAAATTCCTTTTTTAATCATGGATGAAGAACGGCATTTTCCATAACAGCAATTGTCGTTTGCAGCTCCAACCCTCCAATTTCTTCCCGAAGTGAACAAGTAAATGTGCTGGGGTTGTATTGACAGTTCGCCCAACTTGGTGTCATCAGATCTTGCCCTCAGGACATTTCATTAATAACATTTTAAGAAGAGGTTGCCAGCTTGACAGGTCCATATGACCCATATGTTTGATTTGTCGATGTGACCAACTGTGGATATGAAAAAAAAAAAATTCAATCTAAAGTTCATTCACGGTGTCATGTTGCAAACCTGCGCATCCTTTGGTAATTTTCACATTTATCTTGTTAAAGAGATTTGACGTCTTTGATTTTGAATGTTAGTTTAGTTTGATGTGTGAAATAAGTCACAGATTTTTTTATCAAATCCAATTCCTATCCTATTCGTGGTTAATTTTACCATGGCCGAAAGAAAAAAGAAGGTTTTATTAACAGCTAATTTCCTAATTTGAAAATTGCGTGAATTAAATGTAGCCAAGAACTGAAAAATGCCAATCCCGACCTAACCTCTACATTCTACGCATAACATGCCGTGGTCCATGGTTACTTTGTTTTATCAGCTCGCATTGCCGACAACCGACATACACAACTAATATTATTATTGAAGTAAAAATCACACTGCCAAAAAATGAAATAATTTGACCTTGATGAGGAGAATCTAACGGGAATGAACTTTATCTAAGATTTTTTATAAAACTATTTGTTTAAAGAAAAAACTTTAATGTTAAGCATTGTGTAATTACCATGGTCTACGCCATACAGCGAAATTTAAAAAAAAAAACGGGAATTGAAAAAAAAATTACCCGTTATTTTTCATTTTTGTCATAGTTTGAAAATGGCTTTTAGAAATACGTTAGAATTATTTGACGGTATGTCAGTTTATAAATAAATAATTCAATGTCATTTAAAAAAATTATTTGATAGGTAGTGTCAAGTAGACAATTAATTGACAAATATTTAAAACCAAATTTACATTAGGAAAAATTTCGTTTTCCGTTTTTTTTAAATTCAGCTGTATGTAAATTCTTAAAAATTATTTTTATTTCTATCACTTCCATCAATTTAAAATATGAAAATTATTATCTTCTTAAAAAAAATACAACTGCCAGTTTTTCTGCTACTTCTACAGAAAGTAGACATTTCCTACCTCGTTTAGGTTATCTCCTTGAGAGTGACTGTTAAAACGTCAAGTTGACATTTCTTGAAAACTTGCCAAAAAATGGCATTCTGATTTCTGATTAATTTTTAATGATTAGATAATCAAAAAGTCACAATTTATTTGTTTATGTTAATCGTACTGATTTCAGAAATTTTCCTTAATCGCCAGCGTCGTTCTAAACATGTAAAATGATTTTGACATTTTTTTTTGTTCTGAGAAAGTTCATTTTAATTTTCGAAGAATTTTTTTCTAAATAATGAAAAGAAGGTAGTAGAATAAATTAAGTATGCATCTGGAGTAAAGTGTCATACTAATAACTGTTGCTGTCAGTGTCAACGATCAATGTCCTAATCATACCACAGGTATCCATTTTAGGTCCACTTTTATTTGTAATAAAAAATAAATAACGTAATGCAACTTATCGATGTTATCTCTTGTTACCAAATGATGTAATCTGAAAAGAAGCCTCGGTAATGATGAAACAGTTCAAATTCAATAATTATTACATTGTGCAGTAATCTACAAAGCTCGTTTGAAAAGTTTTTCAATGTCATTTTCTCGAACGCGTTGAAATGCGAAGCTGCACCAACGATGATCTGGAGAAAATCATCTGTCAAGGAATTTTTCGACATTTTGAAATAAATAAAAACAAGACGGACGAATAAACCGGACAAACCGTACTCCAGTTCTCGGATTTTTCAAAATTTCTTGTCCAAAATGTTTTCCTTTTAACGACCGACTTCAGAAACTATTTTTGAAATGATCCAAAAAGTGTCTTGAGTGATTACGATTTCCAAAAATAGTGTCTAAATTTTCCTAATCTCTTACTCCTAGGTTAGGGTCACAACAGAAGCACGATGACCTGACGATATTACAAAGTAAATATTTTACATAAGTGTACTGTGGTCACAAAATGGCATGGAATCTTCTTCTTGTCTTATGTTATGATTTTATAAATCTGTGATAATCACTGTAGGAAAATATCATATTTCGTGGAATTAGTGTTATCATTAATTCCACGACATTGATTACGAAATTAAAATTCACATGCAAGTGAAAATTTTCTTAAAGTGATAAACATAAAAAATCACTTTAGCATCTGTCACCACAATTCTCTCTCTGATAACCTTTTTGTACATCGTTTCTAAATTCTAACAGTCATCCTAGTGAGTGAAAATACAAGGTTATTATAAATGATTGTCCCGTCGCAGTTGGCGTTGGTGACGTAGTTGAATGTGCCGCAAGCCTCATAACATGAGTATCGCCGATAGGGGGCGATACTGGCGGTAGTGGAAATCTGTTTACTAGTTTGTCTAACGTTGCGAGGCTGGCGGCACATTCAAAATTTGTGTGGTTTTCCACGCCAACTGCGATGGGACAATAATTTATATTAACCCTGTACAACACTTATGGAAGAATGCAGATGAGAACCTACATTTCTGAACATTTCTTCTGAAGCTATCTTTTGTTGTTCTGAGCAGCAATATTGTCAAATTCTGTATTGGTTTTTCAAGGATATCAAGAGATCGTGACTTTTTGTGAAAATTTGTCAATGGATTTTTACAGTATAAAAACAATAAACGCGGAAGTTCACACAAAGAACTGTCTCTCTGACAAAGACAAAGAGCAATATTACTTCTTTGAAATACGATAAGAATTCGGGTTATTTTTCTCCTAACAAATATTTATTGTATTTGTTATAAATAATATCTTACAAATTAATGTAACACCAGCAAGATAAGAAATTAAAAAAAAATAATATCACAACAAACATACATGGTACGGAGTGGTTCTGGAAATACATTTATTTTCTTTGTAATTGACCTAGAATTGATAAAAAAGATGTACACTTGGACGACACCTGTCTATGCCCATTACAGGAGATTTTGAATTAATTCCACACTTGCAGATAATGTGTTTGTGTTTTATCGATACCTATAACATTAACACAGTGTCGGTAGGAGTACATTAAACAGTTAAACAGTAATTTAGCGACATAAGAACATGTTTATTGTTGGAACCTACATAGGCTGCAAGGATAACAAACATACGCAAACGTCGAGCTTACAATATGGAGCGAGAAGGTGAAGATGATTATAAAGCATGTGCTGTAAAAACAAGAAACGATGTGTGAATGTGATAGTCGGAGAAATAGGGAATTCAGCGATGACAAAAAACAACTCGGTAATTGTTCACTTTAACTATTTGTGGAATTTTCGCGTTTTTTCTGGCTAGACACCCTCAGGGCGTCCTCCTAGATCGTTTCCCACCATTCAAACCCTGTGCAAATGCCTTTTTTTCTCTCTTGTTGTGTTTCAAGGTCGCGTCAAGGTCGCACCAATGTCTTAGTATAACTAAAGGGTAAGGAAAATTCATTTGCACAAGGTTTGAATGGTGGGAAACGATGTAGGAGGACGCCCTGAGGCTGTCTAGCCAGAAAAAACGCGAAAATTGCAGAAGTAGTTAAAGTGAACAATTACCAACAACTCTTTAATATTATTTTACCCCAAAAAAAGGGTTTTAATTATACCAAACTATAATTAGTGTTTGATCCAACTCGATCCGATTATACAGGGTGTCACAAAATTCGCGAATTCCGAATTCAGAGCGTGGTAGGGAAGGACCCAGTGGAGCTCGAAAAATACTTAGAAAAAAAAATCACTCTTCCTGAAGAAGATATAAGCATTTTAATTTTGTTCAATACATAGCAGCTTTCATATCCACAGTCACAAAATACTATTCTAGCTACGGTGCCGTTCCATTTTTAAGAAAAATTACAAAAATTTAAGATTTTTTTACACCAAAGTAAAGCTATATTTCAAAAATAACAATAAACACTGCACTTTTCAGCCTGTATTTGAAGAAAACGCACTTCAAAGAATGTACCTTCAGACCAATGTATCTTTGTGGGGGGAGTTCCGATTTTTTTTTATTTCCATATTTGGCCTACTGAAGTGATCCCCTACAACGCTCTGAATTCGGAATTCGCCAATTTTGAGACACCCTGTAGTTGGGTTTATACGGATAAAATTTTTAATTGCGCTGTCACTTGAAAACAAATGAAAATCGGATAAAAACATTTATGAGTTTTTTAACATTATTTCACGTGTAAATACACTCGTGGAGTTTCAGCCGTTCCTCCAGACTCACCCTGTATACTGTCTTCTTTTTTTACTATTGTTTTTTTTTTTAACTTTTCTTACACTACTTTTATATTTCTTCGAACTCTCATTTTCAAAAGTTTTCAATTTGATTTAAATATTGTCAAAAATCTTGTTTTTTTTTTCACCATGAATTTGCCTTCATTCTTTAAAAAAAAAGAATGTCCAGAGAAACATATTAATCAAACATTCTTTATTAATCTTTGTTGAAAGAAGGGAACATGACTAAATACAAATAAATTTGTTTCTAGATAAATGTCCGACGCCGATATTTTATCAGAAACATTTTGTCTAGAGTTGCAGAGCAATCAGTTTTTGTTAAAAATCAAAGTTTATCGAATACGAAATAATCTCTCTAAAAAGAACAAAAAAAATGTATAGTAAATTTCTAATATTTTTTTATCCACAATCATCTTATAATTGAAGTTTTATCCACACTTATGAACCGTCTAAAGTACCACTTTATCCACTAGTAGAATAATGAAATTACTTTATTCCACTAGTGGGATAATGAAAAATACAATCTTAAATCAATCAGTTCCTCATTTATTGTCATTACCCCCTGTTTTTCTTCCCATTCATTAAATTCAGAAAATACTTTTTCATGCTGTTCTCTGGACTTCGCAGGCAATAATTGAGAGTTGCTTCTTCAGCTTCCTCAAGGGTTATCTCAGGAACAGAATAACTTTCTTGCATTTCTCACCAACTTCACAAATTTTTACAAATGGAGTCGATAAACAATCGAAAATAAGTAGCAACCATTCAACACCTCCCGATATTTTTTTAATTAATTTCAATGATTTTTGATGTGACAGCCGCTGTCAGAGCGAAATGTCAAATCATTTTTTGACAAAATCAGACGAAATTCCAGCAATTTTGATTCTAAATGAGTGTGATTGTCGATAAAACGTTGTATGCATTCGTGTTTTAGTTGCTTAAAAAAAATAAACGCTCGACTATCGTCTCGCGTTTAAATATTTTTGTGTGGATAAAACGCTATCTAAAACATTTATAGTTACAATAGCATAATTACTAATCCTTTTAGATCTCGTATTATAAATTTTGTTAGTAGTTATACCGTTGTGCAATTGCATAGAATTCACCTTTGAAAAGCAGAACTGAAAAAATGAAAAAAATGATGAAAATTAACAAGAACAAGTTGTAATACAAAAGACTAAAAAAAACTAGAAAAAGAAATAAAGAAGATGAAAATTTGTTCATATATTATACAAAGTGTTTCTAAATGAACGTATATCAAGAGTCCTGTGGAATTTGAATATACAGGGTGTTATTGAAATGCATGACCAAATTTTAACCACGAGCTACTGGCTTCATGTAGAACTCGGAAAAAATATTTAAAAAATGCTGTCAAAAAATAAAAATATAGTATTCACGGTTAATTTTTAAAATGTGCCGAAATTTACCTACGAGTTGTGGGACAACGTAGAAGACTAAAAGTAATTAAAAAAATTTTTTAGCTCAAAAAATAAATGTCATTTTATTTTTTGACATAGAATTTAAAAAAAAAAATTTCCGAGTTCAACATGAAGCCAGTAGCTCGTGGTTAAAATTTGGTCACGCATGTTCCCCTGTTTTGTTGGTTTCGTTGTTAACTTACTAAACAGACCAACAGATGGCGCCACGGCCAGCGTCCAAAAAAGTGCGTCCGAAAAACAATTACTTTTCGTCTGCTGGGGAGTACGTAAAATTACCTTTTTCATTAAGGGTGCTTAAAAAAGAATTTAGAACGATCGCGTCTTAATAAAACTCAAACTGTTTCATCAAATAATACTCCGAAATTAAGCAGAAACTCTTTATAAGGAAGTCGTTGTAAGATGTGTCGTGTAAGGTCAAGTGTTGTCTTGTTGAAGGAAGGGAACGTGACTGAATATACGAATAAAATTTCTAGATAAATGAACTCAGTTTATCAGAAACATTTTGTCTGGAGGAATTGCAGAGGAATCATTTTTCGGTAAAAGTCTAAGTTTATCCGCTACAAAATAACCTTTCTGTAATAATTAATTCTGCGATTAATTTTAATGGGTGATCCCCCATTTATAAACCAAGTTAACACTTTGTTTCATTTCACATTTTTTTTTAAATATTTTTTTACATATTGAGAATATTCTTCCAAATTCCAAATGCTTTTCTTTTTTCCTTTTCTTTACTTTTACCTATTCATTTCTTCATTCTTCTTCAATTTTGTATTTCTCCATACAAAAAATATTGTGGGACAAACTCCATTTCTGACTCTCTACGTTGGTATATTCAAAATAAAATTCAGTTCAGGTTGGTACAACTGAAGCGACCATTTTATTTTTCAAAGTAACGTGTGCTTTATAAACATTTAAATTTAATATGCCAAACCAATACTTCTAAAGTGCTATCAACCTATCAAAAATAGTCACACATTTTTTATACCGGGTGACTTTTGATGATTGAAATTATGTATTTTTGTTGGCAACAGATTTACGATTTTTAATATGCCAAACCAATACTTCTAAAGTGCTACCAACCTATCAAAAATAGTCACACATTTTTTATACCGGGTGACTTTTGACGACTGAAATTATTTTTGTTGGCAACAGATTTACGATTTTATGTTGGTACGCTTACGCTTGACTGTCAAACTCAAATATGAGAGTTCAAAAGTCAACATAAATCACGATTTATTAATTTGCACAAATATTAACCTAGAAAGCGAATTAACAGACAACTCTTTGACACATGACTAGGCGTACCAATTATTCGGGACTACCAACCCACTAAATTTGTCTCAATTATTAAAAGACACCCCGTAGTTTAATGGATAATAAACACGTCTTTAATTTGCCAGTTTTCGAATCGTCCAGTTCTCGAGACAGATTGAATCCCATCAAAACCATCCCAAATGATTAGATACTATAATAGTTACAACTGATTCTGCAAAGCGATCATTGTTGGAGTCTTATCAAGCCAATCATTTTCGAGCCGAGCCGGCGAGTCCGTCTCCAACGAAATAAAACGTCAATTAAACACATTTCCTGCCACAGGAAAACAAGGGGATTGTAATTGGAAGATTACCATGAGAGGGCAACAAGATTCCTTCGCCTCCCAAATCGCCACTTTCCACCGGTCCAGTGGAAATTTACAAAGTCTACTCGCCACGACAAACACTTCTTCCCCTTATCGCCGAACCAATTTACATAACTGTCGATAAGAGGTCGAGATGACGTTTGAAAAATTCTAATTTGGAAGATGTTTTTTCTGACCTATCGTCTTGTTTGACTAAAAAATTGATAATGCGGATCTCGATGCCACAAATATTTAATTGGGTGTTACTCATGGAACTGATAATTTTATCCGTTTTTGGGTCAGTGTCAACAGGGATGCGTCTGTTTGGTCTTAAAGTCCGCATCTGGACAACCACCGATGCACCTGATGCAACTTGTTTGTCACAAACAACGGACAATATCTCGCTTTATTGGTGTTATTGTTCTCTTAATGGGGCTCATCTACAAGCAATTGTGATTCTATGGTTTTGCCGGAAGTGATTGCAGCTTCATTAATCGTTATCTTCCGGAGTATGTATTTTCAGAACGCAAATCTGTGTCCGAGAACGTTGACTTGAACAGTTGGGACGACTTGTTATCAACAAATTTGATTTGTTGTTTCGCACTACTAGAAAAAAAATATGAGTAGAGGAAAAAAACATTTGGTTAATATCCGGGTTGAAGGATGAAGAGATCTGTGATGTCCACTTCTAGTACATTCTTCGTCTAAAACAACCGACGCGAAAGGCATTTTTAGATGTCTTTGGCAAAACAACTTAGTAATCGCTTTGCGATAAATTTATGATTGCAATTTGTAGTCGCGATCTGGAAAAATCTCACTACAATGAATAATTAATCGAGTGACTTAAATAGAAAAGTACTTAAGTTATTTAATTCAGTTCTGGGCGTATGAAATGGAACGCACCAGTATCGCCCAGTGATATTTCCAAACAATCTAACTGTGATAATGTTATGTGTCTGCTTGAATTACTTTGATATGACGATAACTGGATATACCGAGTGAGTCAGAAATCTCAATGTTAACAAGACAATTGCAAAAAATCTTCGACATTAACGTCATTTTAATTGTGTACACCTTGGCCGCGAAATCCTTTAACATTCTCGAGATTGTACTGCCTCGGCCGCAAGCGGCCTCGGCCACAATTTTTCTCTCAGTACGTTAAAGAATGATTTCGCGGCCTTGATATACAAATAACTCATAAACAGAAAATACATTTTTGTATAAATTCACGATGAAGAATAAGACTATAATAAAGAAAATCAGTTCTAAATATGAGCAATGAGATCTTTGATAAAATTGTTGGAAGCTACAATAACCGAATTTTGACGAAAAATCATATAAAAACAGAGACCAAAAAAAAATTGGAAAAATATTGAAATTGGACTTATGTTAAAAATGTAGTTAATTGAGGTTATGCCGAGTTCTGACAATTTAAATGGAAAAGAAAAAAATCCAAAATCTGTGTATCTTAATAAGACAAATTTGACAAATTGAAGTACATTTTGAATATACATACTGGAAACAGCTCTTCACTTGGTGTTTCATTTTAAATTTTTTGACGTGGCAAGTTTTTTAACTAGAGGAACATGGATTTTTATTTTGATTAATTCCCACGTACGCCAAACGTGCCTGTTCAGCCAATCAGAGCGCTTGATTTTATCCAATCAAAAATGTGTATCGCGATAAAACCGCCCTACTACTCTCTCATCTGTTAAAAGTGCATACTACTCTCAGAATTAAATAATTACCTAACGTTAAAGTTTGTATTCTGGAATTAATCCTGCCAAAAATAACACGACCTAATTTTTTATATCTGATAAATTTCCCAATCTTCACTTAAACATTTTTGCTTTAGACAATTTTACTCGTTGATATTTGGGATTTTTATTCAAAGGTTGAACCCTCGAGCTAAAGCTCTCGGGCCTAACCTGAATAAAAATGCACAAATTTAACTGGTAAAATTGTCAAAGCAAAAGAAAATTCTATGAATAAATACGAAACAGACGAAAAATGAGGAAATCAACAGAAGAAAAATAAAGAAGTAAAAGGAGAAGAACATTTGGAATTTAAATAAAAATTTTCTAAAGTTCTTACAAAATGGAACGCCATTAGTATTATTTGTCTTCAATCTCATTATGATAATGCTATGTGCCTATTGAGTTCAATCAAACAAATAATGATAATTTAATATATTTGTTAAATATCCAGGGTGGTCACAATTTGTTTGTAGAAAATACATTTCTAGAACAACTAGTTTTCTGTTATTGTCGTCACCCAGTATATTCCGACATCCAGTAGAAACACCCGATCTGTCAGAAATTAATGTTATTCGCAGCTTAAAATAAAACTGTAGAAAATAAATATTCAAACGTTTAATACTTTCGGACCACCTGTACGTAGATTTTAGTCATTCAACCGGTCCGGCCTTTCGTGTCTTTTTGCCCAACGGATCAAAGCCAAAACTGGAAAAGTGTTTTCTCGAAGTAAAATACCTAACCGACCGATCTCCAATAGATAAGCACCGTCCGAGATTCTTGAAAGCAGAGTCAGCATGGACCGAGCTTATCAGTGTGGACCTTCGGGTCAGAGGGGACCATATAAAAGCATTGTTGGGGGTAAATCGGTCAGTTTTAGTGAGCCATGGCTCGACGAAGCCCCGTCAAAGTGGCTTTGGCCCTGGCACTTTTCTGTGTTGTTAGCTATGGACAGGCAGACGGTGAGTCCAAACATTTTTTGCCTTTCGCATAATCAAAAATTTCCAAAACGTTTCGATCTCATCGAAATTGCAATTCGTTGGGCGAACCCGATTTGGTGGGCTTTCGACGGACGTTTGTCCGATTCCGCGAATTCGCGAATTTTCGATCGGTGAGTCTCGCTTGCGCAATGGTGCAGATATCGCGGAAAAATATTTTCCTTTCGCGGATAAATATTTTCCTTTCGCGGATAAAATTCGCCGTAAACATTTCAATCAGGATTTAATTAATGGACGCGACCTGTGACCTCTGAACTTGATTAGCAACTATTTTCATACCGTTGGAGATAAAGGCGCGATCTAGAAGAAAATGGTGGACGACCTTTGGTACTTACTCATTCAGAGCCGCATTAAGCGGCCATGTGAGAGAGTGTTTATTTCATTATTTCAAGTGAATAATAGTTCCGTTTAAAATTGTTTGTCACCTAACACAATGGCAACGCGATATACCGGGTGTCCCTCGAAATTTTCCTCTCGGCGTGAACGACCTGCCACTCTTGACCCTCGACCTCTTATCTTATCTCACTGCCAAGTTCAAGCCCACTGATATCAATTCTTCGAAACTGACAATTTTTTTTGCAGATGCGTGCAGAAGCGGATGTCGTGGAGGTAATTCCCCCAAAACAATTTTTTTGACTTTTTTGACCGAGACTTTGCAGCCCAACAGACCTTCAAGTACCGCGAGGGCACCACTTACAAGTACAACTTCGACAGCAAGATCGAAGTGAGCTTGTCCAGCGCCGAAGGTCAAAAGAGCACCACCGAGGTCAAGGCCACAGTATTACTTACCCAACAACCCCAGTGCACCCAGGTGCTGCGGCTGCAGAACGTCCAAGTGATCAGCAGCGATGGCAAAGTGAGTACTACAGATCTAGACTTGCAATTTGGTACTGACCCAGAGTTGCAGAAGCACAGCCAGGTTCCCGACGTGGACAAACCCATCAGCATCAACTACCATGATGGGCACCTCGAGGACAGCATCTGCATCACTCCTAGGGACAGTCAAAATTCGCTCAACTTGAAGCGGGCGATCGCGTCAGCCTTCCAGGCCAATCTGAAGAATGGCCACGAGACCGACGTGTTCGGATTGTGTCCGACGGAGGTGACGCACCACAAAGAGGGCAACATCCTCGTGGTGCAGAAGTCGAGGAATCTGAACAGGTGCGCCTATCGCGAGAACATCAAGCAGGACTTCCTGGCCACGGCGTTCAACCTCAACAGCGAGATCAAATCGAGTCCGATCTTGAACGGCGACTACGACGCCAAGTTGAGGATCAAGAACGGAATCCTGGACCAGGCGACCATCCACGAGCAGTACTTGTACGTGCCGTTTTCGGTTGGCAACAACGGTGTCAAGGCTTCCGTCGAGACCACTCTCAAGTACGTCGGTACCAGCAAAGACAACACCCAAGTCCAAAACGGACTACCGCGCTCCATCATCTTCGAAGACCCGCATCCCGTCAACTCCCCTCACGCCAACGTCAACAGCATCTTAGCGGTGGTCAAGCAGCTCGCCCAGACCATCGACGTCACCGTCGGCGAACACACCGCGAAAGAGTTCGTCAACTTGGTGAAGATCTTGCGCGTGAGCAAGCGCGACGACTTGCTGGCCGTCTACAACCAGGTCAGAGCCGGGGTCGGCTTCTCGGACAAGACCGCCGGCAAGAAAATCTTCCTTGATGCTTTGCTGCGCGCCGGAAACGGCGACAACATCGAGGTGGCGATCGAGCTCCTCAAGAACAAGGAGCTGACTCCGATCGAGCAAAGACTGGTCTTTCTGGGCCTGTCGACGGTGCGCCACCCCACCAAGGGCTCGCTCACGGCCGCGGTGACCCTCCTCAACCAGCCCAACCTCCCCCGAGATGCCTACCTGGGAGTTGGCAACTTGGTGGGGCGCTTTTGCCGCATGCACTCGTGCAAGAACGCCGAAGTGGTCCAGAAAGTAACCCAGGCACTGGTCCAGAAGCTGGGTAAACCCACCAACAGGCAACAAGAGAACGACATCGTCTTCGTGCTCAAGGCTCTGGGCAACTTCCACTCCCTGAGCGACGACATTTTGCCCAAGATCACCGGGATCGCGCAGGACAAGAAGGCGCCGACTAGGCTCAGGGTCACGGCTCTGGAGACGTACCTCGCTGATCCCTGCAAAGACAAGTTGCGCGAGAGCGCGTTGTCGATCTTGAAGGACATCCAACAGGACTCTGAGGTGCGCATCAAGGCGTACCTGGCGGCGGTGCAATGTCCCACCAATAGAGTCGCCAATACCGTCAAGGCTGTCTTGGAGAATGAACCGAGCTTCCAAGGTAGGTGGTACCAAAAGCGTGTTGACAATGTCTTGATGGTGTTGTTCTAGTTGGAGGATTTATCGTTTCGCACCTTCGTAACGTCAGATCGTCGGCCAATCCAGACAAACAGCTGGCCAAGCAGTATTTGGGGCAGATCCCCCTCAACAATCGCTTCCCCATAGACCCCCGCAGGTACTCCGCCAACGGAGAGTTCTCCTACACCATCGACACACTAGGAATGGCCAATTCGATCGAAAGCAATGTCATCTACTCGCAAAAATCGTTCCTGCCCCGCTCCACCAGCCTAAACCTGACTGCCGAAGTCTTCGGACACACTTTCAACTTCTTGGAGTTGCAGACCAGGCAGGAGAATCTCGACCGTTTGATCGCACACTACTTGGGACCTCGAGGGTTGTTCAGGTCGCACAGCTTGCAAGAAATTTGGGACAACAAGGGCAAACACCTCAAAGAAGTCTTCGACGATTTGGCAGTGAAGGTCGAGAAGTCGTTGAGGGCGCGGCGCGACATCACCAAAGCTGAGATCGATCACATCGCCAAGCAAGTCCAGATCAAGACCAACGAACTCGACAGCGACCTCGACTTAGACCTCAGCGTCAAATCCTTCGGCTCCGAGGTGTTGTTCGTGAACCTCAACGACGACATGCGCAAGTACACTCCCGAGGTTCTCGTCGACAAGATTGTCGAAGGGTTGAACTCCGGTCTGGACAGGATCAAGCATTTCGAGGAGACGCTTCGCTCCAATTTGGTCTTCCTGGATGCAGAACTCGCCTACCCCACTTCGTCTGGTTACGCGTTGAGACTCGGCGTCGAAGGAGCTTCCAACATACAAGTCAAAGCTTCTGGAGAATTGGATATCCGGTCCCTTTTCAAAAAAGAAACCCAGCTCAAGATCTCTTTGATTCCTAGTGCGAGCGTCCAAGTGTCTGGACGCTTGACCCTCGACACTATGGTCGTGGAGAGCGGTCTCAAGGTGGTGTCGACTCTGCACACGTCCACCGGTGGGGACTTGCTCGTCGGCATGACCGGAAACGGTTTCGATGTTAAATTCTCTCTTCCCGTCGAGAACCAAGACCTGGTGTCGGTCAGTCACGACATTGTCTCCCACACTCGCGAGTGGGGAGCACCAGAAGTCAACGCTCCTCTGAAATTCTCCCAAAGCAAAGACTTCTCCATCTGCTTGGACCAGTTGAGCCCTTTTATCGGTCTGACCTTCTGTGGTGCCTTCACCGGGCCTGATCTACAAGGAGAGAAGGTACCAATCCTGCCATTCCCCTTGTCCGGAGATGCTAAGGCTTCCATCACCATCGAACGAGAAGATCTATCGCATTATCACTACAAAGAGGTCTATCATACTGGTAGGTACTAGTTTACATTTGTGGATTCTTTTCCAAGTGGGTTTTGCAGGACGTGATGAACTTGGAGTCGAGTATGCTTTGGAAGCTATCGGGAAGAATGGGAACAAGAAGACGAGTCTAACACTCGACGCTTTCTTGCGTCCCGAGAAGGTGGTGAAAGCTACTTTGACATCTCCCATGTTGACCGCTTCCGTAGAGGGTCGCATCACTACTACCGACACTGAAAAATCGATTTTGTTGCGTTTGGTACAAGACAAAGATGAGTACTTTGGAAAGGTGGGAGTTTCGGTTCAAGGGTCACCTGACAGGGCCATCTACAAACCAATTGTCGAGTACAAGATACCCCAAGGCAGTGGTAAGTTTGATTTGAAGATTGAAGGGTTTTTTCCCAAAACGAGTTCTAGGTGTCCAAGTGCCTTCCTACACCGTTAAGGGTCAAGTTATCGTGGAACGCAAAGGACCAGACAACGTTATCTACAATTTGGACAATGTTAGACTGGTCAACCCTGAGAAGAAAGAGATCAGCATCAACGGAAAGCTTGGACAAGAACCAGAAACCGTCTTCGCTGACGTTACGGTGTCAGATGGCGGCAGCAGCGCCTCGTTCAACGGCAAATTGAGGGCCAACCCTGTCCTGGTCAAGTACAACGCCGAACTGAAGAACTCGGTCAACCCTCATGTGAACATCCGCGTGAAAGGAGAACTGTCGAGGCATGATGAAGAGATCAAAAACTTCTTCCAGATCGCTCATGGTGGAGACTTCAGCGACAAGAACAACTTTTTGACTTTGGAAAACGTGTTGAAACGGCGACCAAAGGACCACTTGATCGGCACCAAGAACAAACTGACGTATCCCGGTGCACAAGTCAATCTCCAGTTGGACTTTGAAGCGAAGCCGAATGCGATACAGTACGAAGTTGACGTCCAGTACGGCAACATCAAGCTGGGCTCGGAGCTCGAATGGGAACACCACATCAGACGCGAAGGTACCGATTTCGAGTTGGAGTTTGGTGTTTGGGGTCTCAACAACCGCGTGGAGGTGAAATCGAAGAGACAAGTCAAGGACGAGCAGTCCCACATCGAGAACTCTTTGGAGATCAACGGCAAGCGATTGGAGGTCAACGGCAAAGTCAAGCATCACGTGAGACCTCAAGATGTTGACGTTGGAGCTGACTTGAATGTCAAGCTGCCAAACTACAACACCCCCTTCCAGTAAGTATGAGATGTGAGGTGAGAGAGAGTGAGCTGATTGAGTGTTTCTAGAGTGGTGAGCAGCCTCAAAGTCAACGCGAATGAATTCGATGGGGCTCACAAGGTCACCTCAGGTGGTACCGTCTATGTCGACATCTTCCTTAAAGTGAACAAAGCTGGAAATGCTAACGGGAGCATCAAGGTCAACTGCAAGGACCGCTTGGTCATCAACGGACAAGTCAAGGCTAACAGAGGTAACGGCAATGGCGAAATCGTCGTAGAATTGCCTGCAGCGAAACGCGCCAGCAAGATCGACTCCACCTTCACCATCCACGACCCCAACTACAACGTCATCGTCAACATCTATCCAGTCTTCAGCGAAGACAAGTCCAAGAAGATCACATTGTCGACTCACACCAGCGTCACGCAGCACAAGATCGACTCCAAGAACTTGGTCGATATCTTTGGGGAGAAGTTGGAGGCTGGTGTCAAGTGCCAGCACCAGTTTAGTGACGAAATTAGCAAGATCGACACCGAGGTGGAAGTTACTCTGCCGAACCACCACTACTTGGCAGCCAAATTGAACCGAGACTTAAGAAACGTCAAAAACGTACTCAATGGTAACGTGCAAGCCAGTCTGGAGCATCGTGCCAACAAGAACCAACCAGGCAACAAGCTCACCGTCAAGGGACAACTGAAGAACACCAATCCGGAAGAGAAGATCTTCGACATCAACTATCAAATTTCAGCGGAGCGCTCCAACGGACAAAACCTCAACGTCGATTTGGGAGTGAAGAGGTTGCCTCAAGGAGACTCGGTCAGCTTTGAACTCACCAACAAGATCTACGGATCAGAACTGGGGAGTCCTGTTGAGACTGTTTTCAAGAGCAATTGCCACCAGTTGGTTGGCAGCTTTGACATTCGCTCGCATTATGCTCCTTTGGGATCGCTCACTGTGAATGGCAAGCATGATTTGAGCGGAAGCGGAAAGCCTGTCAGTGGGGAGATCAATGTTGACGTGACGTCGACGAGTAAAGTCTTGCGAAGCTTGAAAGCTGGAGTTTCTGGTTCGATTCTCAAGACTGATGTGGTAGATTTGAAGGGCAAGGGAAGCGTCTACGCTGATGCTCCTGATGGTGTGATCGTCGATTTGTCAGGAAGTAGCGAAGTCATAGCAGGAGAGAACGAAGGGAGAGTCAAGGGTTCGGTCAAGTCTGGAAAGCTCGATCCTGTTTCGTTTGAGACAGGTTTCAGCAGGAAGGAAGACAAAGCAGGGAAGCAGGTCCAAGGAGATCTGGCTGTACAGTATGGGAAGAACCAGAACATCAAGGCTGACGCGACTTTGTTGAGGTTGTCGCAGCACGAGTACAAGCTGGACGTGAAGTTTGACACTCCTACTGAGAACCACAAGAACAATAGGCTGCAGGTTCATACCAAGCGCAACGAAGACAACACCCACCACCAGAGCGAAGTCACTTTGACTTCTGACGGTAAAGTTTGGACTTCCAACACCGACCTGGTGTTGTCCGAGGTGGCCCCAAGCATCGATATCAAGGTGAAATGTCCGGAAGGCAAGTTGAGACATCTGTTGGCGAAGGTGACCAAGCTGAGCGACCGCCAGTTGGGCGCCCAACTCAAACTCGTCAACCAAAAGACCAACTTCTTGCTGGAGGGCACGGTGGACGCCAACGTCGAGACCATCGACGACTTCCACGTCAAGATCACCGCCAACTCGCCCAACCTCAAGATCGACAAGTACGTGATAGAGGCTCAGAGCAAGCCCGCCAAGACCGGACGGCGCATCCAGGTGACCGCCAAGTCAGGAAACAAGAATATTTTGGCAGGAAGCACGAGCTACACGGCTCGCGAAGAACACGGCAAGCTCATGATCGAAGGGTCCGGCTCGTTCAAGGTCCGCGAAGAGACCAAATCCGCGAACTTCAAGTACATCCGCGAGAATTTGTCCCAATCGAAGAACGGAGAGACCGGTGTCCAGGTGTCCTTCGACGCGGGTTTGGGCAACAGAGCCATCGACGCCGAGCTGAAGGTGACCAACAAGCAGTTCAGGATCTTGAATTCGTACTGCGAGGAGAAGAAGGAATGCGCGCATGTCGAGATCGACGCGAAGACTCTTGCAGATGACATCGACCACTACAACCAAGAGATCGAGATCGCGGTGGATCTGCGCAAGCTGGGGTTGTCGCACGAGTTTGGCCTCAAAGCTGTGACCAACAGGAAGGAGTACGTTTTGGACCACACCGTAGATGTGCACTTCCAAAGCCAAGACAACAGCAAGTACCAGTACAGTCTGTATTTGCATCCCAAAGAAGCTGGAGTGAGCTTGACCACGCCAAAACGAATCGTCTCGTTGGAGGCTAGCATCAACGGACCTCCCACTCTCTTGAAAGATGGCGGACGAGTCACGGGTGAAGTGGTTCTCTACATGGACAAGAAGAACCAACCCAACCAGAAGTCTGGAGTGATCGCCTTCTTGGATCTGAACACCCAAGGCCAAACCTTGGTGGGAGAAGCTCGCTTTACTAATCCAGGACTGAAACGAGTAAGTACGCAAAAGTTGTGTCCCTCGAAGTGTTAATGTTTGTTTTGCAGCCTTTGCTCGTTGGGTTCCAATCGAAGGTCACCCCCAACACGCTCGAAATCACCTCCACTGTCGATGTTTTCGCCCACCCTGACCAAAAGCTCGTCGTGACCTACCACGAGCAATGGAGTGACCCCAAAGATCTGAAGAAGATCACAGCGAGCCAAACCGTCAACATCAAGAGTTCAGGGTTGGCCGTCGACATCAACTACGAAGAGTACGTTGCGTATCTGGTCGAAGACCACCACTACAAAGGCGGCGCCAAATTCCGCTACCACGTCGCCAACTCCAGATACGAGTCAGCCGCCAGTTACGAAGTCACTCCGAGCAACGTGCAAGTTTTGGTGAAAATCTTGAACACGGACTTGTTCAGGCTCACCTCCCAGATGCAACTGTCGAAGGAGCACCAAGTCATCAACAGCGAGGTCAGCTGCTACGGACACAAGCCTCTGGTCAGCCACCTCGAAGTCAAGAACCTGAACACACTGAAGTACACGCTGGCGCGCAAGGACAACCCTAATGACAAACTGGTGGTCAATTCTGGTCTGATTCCTGGCCAGATCGCCGATTTCAGAGCAGAGATTGTCAAGGGTGGAGCTCCGCATGAACTTGGACACGCCACCATCAAACTAGACGACGCCAACTTCCTCAAGTCCGACTACAACGTCCAATCGAAGAATATCGAGAATCTGTTCTTGGCTCCTCTCAGGAACGGAGTCAGGGAAGAAGGCGAGGAGCTGAAGCGTCTCTCAGGGCAGTGGTCGAAGATCACTGAAGAAGAACTGAAGCACTTGGGCGAGATCGGTGGTCGCGCGGTACCAAATCTGGCACCTCTTCGTCAGTACTACATCGGCGAGTTCTACAAGATCAAGGAAGAGATTCTTGCCGACAAGACAATCAGAGATATTAGCGAGTTCGTGCAGAACGTCTTGGCTGCTTTTGGGCAAGCTTTCGGCGATTCCTTCGCCCACTTCAGCGAGCTAGTCGAGAACATCGTCCACAGCTTGCAGAACAGTTTTGGTAAAGTGATCGAAGCCATCCAGAAGGAGCTTCTGCCAAGACTCAAACACACCAGCGACAAGGTTCTAGCTTTGGCCATCGAGTTCGTCGACACCGCCACCGAAATTGTCTTGACAATTGGCACAAAAGTCGCGCAAATCGCCGAGAAGTACCAACCCGAGCTCCAACAACTTGTCACAGTTCTTGGTGAAGTCACCGAAGACATCTTCAAGGCCACCTTCAGATTCTACCAAGCCGTGAAAGATGTGGTCATCGACCAGTGGCACGAGATCTACAACGAGATCAAGTCGCTGCCGGCTGTAGAACAATTGAGAGCTGAGTACGAGAGATTCGTCAAGCACGGACTACCAGCGCCTGAGCAGTTGTCCAATACGGTGAAAGACTTGTTGTCCACGGTCAAGGACCTCGTACCCACTGAAGAACTCAAAGCTTTGGTCCAGGCCATCAGCGATTACCTCACCGCGAAAGTGGGCAATCACAAGGTCGACGACAAAGCAGCAATCGACAGAATCATCAAAGCGGGAATCACGGCTGTCAGAGGACTCGTCAACATCTTAACTGGACAGGAGCCGGCTCCGGAACTGCAGAGTCTCCAGTGGCCACTTCCTGCCGCCATCTTGAGCAAACTGCCGAGACTCGCAGCGGTGCGATTCAGTCCGCTTTCGTACGTTTTGGGAGACAATCTGGTCGTCCCGAAATTCTTCCTCTTGTCTTTGGTCAACAAACCGAGGAACTGGATACCACCGTTCCCACGTAAGTCCCTCCAGAGCTGTCCAACAGGTGATAAATCCGGTCGTTCCAGTGTACGGTCTCATCGCCCAAGGCCAACACATCTTCACGTTCGACGGCAAACACTTGACGTTCCCTGGCAACTGCAACTACCTCCTGGCCCACGACGCCGTCGAAGGTGGCTTCAGCGTCATCGGTACCTACAGCAACGGGCTCTTGACCGCGATCTCGCTCACGGAGGGCACCGACACCATCACCCTCAAGCAACACGGACAGGTTTTGGTCAACAACGGTAAGACACTCTAGACGGTCTCTTGGTTGGACTAATTGTGGTCTTGCAGCCCCGGCTGAGTTCCCAGCGCGGAAAAACAAAATCGCCGCCTTCCGCAACACCGAGAGAATCGTCTTGGCTTCGGCCTACGGAGTCAAAGTGGTCTGCGGTCCTGAGCTGGTGGTCTGCTCGGTCACAGCTTCCGGTTTCTACCACGGCCAAGTCAAGGGGTTGTTGGGCAACGGTAACAACGAGCCCTACGACGATTTCACTTTGCCCAACGGCAAGATCGTCACCTCGGAGAGCGAGTTCGGCAACAGCTACAAGACCAGCTCCGGGTGTGCTGCCGTCCAAGCCGTGACCCACCAGCAAGGCCACCATGCTTCGCCCAGCTGCGACAAACTCTTCGGATGGGAGTCGTCTTTGAGATACTGCTATCCGTTCGTTTCCGTCAGCAACTACAAGCTCGCCTGTGAGCACGGAGTCGCAGGAGGTGTCAAAGACACAGAACACGCGATCGCCGTGGCGTACGTCGCTGAGTGCAACCAACACGGCATCCCGGTTCATCTCCCGTCGGAATATGGTAAGTAGGTCCGATCCCAAAACGTGTCAAAAATTTTGACACTTTGTCCACAGCCAAATGTACCAATGGTGCCAAGCCCACGACCATCGGGAGCCAGTTTACTGTCAAGACTCCGGGTAAATCCGCCGATATTGTTGTCTTGGTGGACACCAACAAGCAGAACGAGCCTGTGTACAAGGAGTACGTCCAGCCCTTGATCCAGCAGTTGACAAGCGAGTTGCACGGTAAGGGTGTTAACGACGTGGAGTTCCACATCATCGCCTACGGGGGTGAGAACCAGTGGCCTTCGCACATCACCACCGGCAGCAAGCTGACCTTCAAGGGGAAAGCTCCCAACTTGAAGTTCTCCGAAGGTCCGGCCGAAGAACGTTTGGTGACTGGATGTCACCGCATCGACGGACTACTCGAAGTGATCAGGACTTTAGCTGTCGACTTAAAACTGGCCCTGGGTGTTGACCTCCAAGCCGCGACCTACACCGAAGGTCTCCAGTACCCCTTCAGAGCCAACGCCGTCAAGACCATAATCGCCGTAACAAGCAAACCATGCCAAGTGGGACGCTTCTTCCCAGTAAGTCAAAATGTCTGCGCGACCAATCACCACTCAACTCCCGTCTTCAGTTGCAGCTCCTGCGCACCCTCCTCTACAGAGGCAACGACATCAACCTCAACTTGATCACTCCCGTGAGCCGCGACGGGGCCAAATCCGAAGCCAAGAATATCGTAGGTTTCAACTCCCGGAACGTCTTCGCCTTGGGGCAGACCAAGAACAAGATCAAGTACTTCGCCGACTTGAGCAAGGAGTTGACCTACCACGACTACTGCATCGACTTCACAGTGCACAACGACGGGAACGTCTTCGTCTCGGACCACATCCTCCTCCAGCCCAAAGGGACAAGGAAACAGTTCGTCCAAGTGACCTCGCACGGTATCGTTGACCAGCTGCTGGGAGTCGAGAAGGAGTACGAGTGCGAGTGCAAGTACGTCACTCCCTTCACCGCCTCCAACGTCTGCAAGGTGGTCTCGCTCAAGGAGAAACCCCAAGCGGTGAGTACCAAAGGTACTGCTCGCAGAAACTAGATTGAATTTGTGTTTTGCAGAGGAAAGTTGGCACCAAGAGCTAGACCGCCGCCTCCACTGTGTAAAAATGAGAAGATGCAATACTACTTTTTTACATCACGGTATTTATGATTTGTATAAATATGTAATTATGTAATGATTACAATAACGGAATAAACACGTTTTAACTTATGCGGTTGGGGTTTTTTTGTGCCGCACACATCGCGCCGGCCCCACAAAAAAGGGTTGACGAAGAGCTGAGTTGTGACATGTGTTTAATGTTATTTTCATGTAGGAATTATATGACACCCCTTAATAAATTAGGAATCTGTTTTTCGGTGGTAGTCTATTTCAGATTTATAGAAACATGTGAAAAATGAACGAAACGGCGTCAGATGTTGGGGCGAGTCTGTGGGAATATCGTAAACGGGGTTGAGGGTGACAAAAACGTCGGTACTTATAGGAAAGTGGTGGTTTCGGTTGGCGACCTGATAAAAAATGAGTTATGCTTGAAAACGGTTTTTTACTAGTTTTATTGTCTTGACACTTGGCTCGTAAATATCAAAATTAAGTGGCAAAAAATAAGAGGGCGTTGGTTTTGAAAGATTTAGATTGGTGGCAGTTTCGGCCAAAGTAGGATGGATACAAATTAACGAAATGATTTTGAGCGGTTGTCGCTCGATAAAAATCTTGACAGTTTGATCTGTGCTTGTAAGTAAGAGAAATCTCAAAATTTTTATACAGGGTGGACACTAATAAAACTACAAGAGATTAATAATTTCGGAGTGGCAATTCAGTTTTAATGAAGTTAAAAAGAAGAACAAAATGTACTGAATTCTTGTTGGTAATTATGTACAGGGTGCCCCAAAATTGACGCACAAAATACTTACTACGTTATCGAGGATGTTTAAATCTACATGAAAAAAATGTGGAAAAAAATCTTCTAGACTTACATTCTCAAATCGCGGAAGGTTAAATGTAAATAAATTTGGCATCGTCGCATGTAAGTAGTTTCAATAATAAAATTTACATATATTTTAGCAGTATGGCAACGTGACAGAAATGAAAATATTATCAACAATGTAAGTTTTCATTGACATTTCTGTTGAACCTTATAAAAGTATCAATAAAAAAAAAGGAAAACAAAAATAGTAAATCAAGAACTACAAAGAATACGATAACCACTAAATAATCTAAATACAAAAAGTAAACTACTCTACAGCGCAGTGCACCGTTAGTGCGCCATTTTGGGGCACTCTGTATAAACTGTAGCGACAAAAAACCACAAATTGATATTTTATAATAATTTAATAATTCAGTAATATATTAAAGAAATTAAAGAGGAATTAAACAAAGACGATTATTGTTTATTTCAGTCATATTAAAAAAAAAGTGGTCATCAATGTTATTTCATTTCATTGAATTTTATGCAAAAATGTGACATTGACGAGCACTTTTTTTAAAATTTGAGTATGCTTATTTTAATTTTTTTGTGTAAAGCATTTGTTTGTTTACAAATTCTATTTTGTTTAAAGTCTTCAACGGAGTTCATTTCTTTAGATATTGCTAAATATGTAACATTTTAAATTGCATACATTATACAGGGTGTTTTAAAATTATCGTATTCTGAGTTCGGGGCTTAGTAGGCAACATCCTGTTGACCAAGTAAAAATGTTAAAAAAAAAAAATTGCTGTCACTTTGAGCAAAATATCAAAGTTGCCAATATTTGTTCAAAAGTACCTGATTAATATTGTAGCTATGTTGTACTTCCCTTTTGAACAAAAATTGGAAAAAAAAAACTTTTATTTTTTCGAGATAAAGCTGTTTTTCAAGAAATGTCTTTTCATTTATATTTTAATATTTTACATAATCATCCTCACCATATTTCAAAATGAATGTCAACCATTTATATTTTTTATTTGAAGAAAGCATGATGAAAAGTTTGAACATTCAGACCCATACCTCTTTGTAAAGACCCCCCCTATATTTTTTATTTTATTTTTTCGGGGTTCCTGAGATTTTTCCCTACAAGACCCCCGACTTGGAATACGTTAATTTTGCGACACCCTGTATATAGGTGATTCGTAAAAAATCGTCATATTTTTGTCACTATAGAAACACAAATATATTGTAAAAATTAGACCAGATAATAAGAAGGTTGTACATATTAGGTAATATTTATACAGGGTGATCACTGATCACTAATATGATCTCAATTAATTTTTCAATTTTTGCTTTTTTGTTAAGATGATATTTTTTTTATAATTTAATAAATTAATTAAAACATAATTAGTATTTGCCAAATCACCTTCAAAAACACTGGATTAGTTGTAAAAAAAAATAATAAAATGAACTAAGAAAAAATTTCGTTCTTTTCAAAATTTGTTAGATATCATCAGAATTGCCAACTTTAAAAAAAATAATGACAATTTTTATTTACTTTATTTTTTGTTTCACTTTATTTTCTATATTATTTTCATTTTTTAAGAAAGTCTTTAAATCAATTGATAAAAAGGGAGAAAGAGCTACAGAAATTATGAAAAATAGTTAAAAGAAGTTAAATTATTTTTTACCTCATATACCGGATGATTCTAAAGTAAATTCCTGTTTCTTTAATCGTAATAAAAACAAATAATTAAAAAAAAATATAAAGAGATTGTGATGATTTTTTTTTCAATTTTCATAGTTTTCATTTTCGACTTCTACATGGATCACTCGATATATTTATGCTCGTATTAATCAATTTATTAATTTTGACACTTACAAAATTAGCGAATAAACAAGAAGAAAATGTTTTAAAGTAAGTTTTAACTTTTCCATTCAAAATTAATATTTTGGAAATTTATTTCCAAAAAATGTTTAAGAAGATTTTTAGAGCAACCCGAGGAGCCTCATTAGCAACAAGTTGTGTTTTCATTAATTGAAAAATAAGTCTTTCAAATATGTATATAGAAAATAAAAAATAAAAATTCATTTCACAAAATGTTCAAACACAATTATAGGGTTGCCTAATAAATTTCTTTAGTGCATTGGTTCGCCGTTTGAAAAAAATTAGTTTCGAGAAAATCTAAAAATTTTCAAATCATTTTTGTAGTAACTGTCATTAGTGTCATTACATATTTTAAAAATGTCTCAAAAACAAAAACTTTGTATTGGAATCAAGACCTGAACAATACATTTTATTTTTAAACATAAAAATTATAGAAGACTTTGAAAACGCAACATTTTGAGAATGACAAAATGTTTCAAGGCCAACTTGAAATGCTGACAACTTGGATTTCTACTCTAAAAAAGAAGTAAAAAAATAAATAAAAACAATTACAATAGGTACTTCATTCGCATTATGTAGACGGAGTTTCTCTTTCTTACAAAAATGTTATTTCACTTATTTCAAGGTTGACAAATACCAACTTGATAATTACTTGTTTGGGGCAAAAGCAACATGATACAATGATATTCAAGGCTACCTAAAATGCAAGCTTGACAATTAAAAAAAATGAATCTACTTATTTGTTATTTTAATTTTACTACAGAAATCCCAAACAAGTTTTCGACAAAAAAAAACTTGATAATTAATTTTGGTTTTGGGGTAAAACCAACATGATACAATATTTTTCAAGGTCACATTTATACGCCAGCTCCTTTCGCTGACTGCTTTAGTTTCTGCTGTACAATAAAGCAGAAACAGTTTCACATATTTATTATGACTTTTTTTTAAATTTTCGGTAGGTACCTACACATTTTGACAGACACTACCTTGACAATTAAATTCCACTAAACTGTCATTTTAATTCGATGAAATCCCAATGAAGTTTTAGGCATTAAAAAACCAAATAATAATAGAACGTGTAGATTTCAGGCAACAAAAAACCCTAGTTGAGGTACACATTTCCATCATAACACCATCCATGCGTGTTAATGACATTTCGACTGTTTTTCTGTGGTGCTTCCCCATTGGTCGGTTGCACGTGGCCGCTGCTTTTTTGTCTCCCCGGTAACCCGACACCGCTCCACAACATGCACTTGTCGTTACTCCGCCGACAGAGACGCCGCCATCCCGCCCCCACCCGCCAGACAGAGACGGCGCGAGGCAAATGAGACGTGTCGTCACGGTCGTGCCTCGGCGTGGACGCCGATTTCACCCATTTAGGGACATGTGCGTCGCCGCCTCCGCGATCGCCGATCTGAATGGCGGCGGGGGCGGCGCGCAACAGGTACGACAGGTCCCGGTCGTGGCCGGCTAAATATAGCGGCGAAGCCTCCCGCTTGTCGTCCATCGCAATTAGAAAGAAGAGTTTGGGTGGAGTGGCTCGTTCCGAACACGTGTGACGGAGGACGGCGGCACAAAAAACGGATAAAAAATAAAAATACCACACTAGACAAAAAAATGTTGAGTTTATAATGCGAGCACGGCCATCTTCGTGCGTATTATATTTATATGATTCGTGTAGGGGAGGGGAAGACGTGCACGTACAGCTGGTCGAGTGTAGTTCTATTGTTTTTTGTAGCGCGCGACTGTTTTAGAATTTCATCGAGCCGGGGGATGGCACGATGTGCGCTGAAGAAATGACTGAAAAAAACAAACAAACTGAAAAATGTCGCATGTGTGGTGCGCTACGATGAATGGAAATTATTTCATTCTGGATAGTGCGAAGAATCGCGATGGCGAACTTTGACATCTTTTTCATAGCACTAGAGATCCATTCGGAAAAGGATAAAACAACTGTGATGGCACATCTGGAGGATCTACTGTTACCAGAGTACTAAGACGGCTTGGGTGTTGCGACATTTTTTTTTATTCCTTTGTCTTGGAATCGTGTCAATTCCTGTTCTATCGACAGAACAAAATATAAAATCTATTAAGACACTAGTTTGACAATATAAAAATTAAATAGAGTCGTGGATTGACTCAAACAAGTACCTACAACTGTCAAATTAAAATTATATCTGTCGTCTCTCAATCGTTAGCAAGAAGTCTCTCAGGGAATTTCTTTTTTTTTTGACTCGTACTGTTGTCACGATGTTGTGTCGTGATTTGCTCTTCAGCGCTGTTGGTCTAGAGTTAGATTTAATAAAAAAAAGATATCTCGAATTTGATACTTGTCACAATTTTGATATTCTAGAAAATGTGTGATCGCGAAATCGTGGTAACAAAGTTGACAGAAAATACGCTTAAAACTGCTTAATAATAATGATGATGATGGTGTAAGAATGAGAATAATAATTCGATCGGTGAGGTTAAGCAACGTCGGACGAGGTTAATGTTTGGATGGGCGGCCGCCGGATTTGTTCAAGCTTCATCGATAATATGAAAAATAGTGCGTTCAAAAGAATTAAGAAGAAATAAACATCAAAACAATAGAAAAAATAAAACGATGTTAAAAGAGAAAAAATGGAGCCATTGCAACAAGTAATCGTGCAATATATCTTTTTTTTATGTTTCTAAAATTTTCAAGGTCATATCAGCTTCTCTTGAACAGAGAATGAGTAACTGATCACAGAACTCAGATAAGAAGGAGAAGAAGATTTAGGAAAAACACAAATACGATTAAGTATTTGATATTTTGAATCAGAATACCACTTGGATGAAACAATGCACTTGACGATGAAATAGGAGGAGCAGAAGAATTATACGGTCCTGGTGAATGTGAGAACATAGTCAAATAAATTTAGGTTTCATTTTAACACGGTCTATTTTAATTGCACCTAAAATAAGAAATTCTTAATCTTACTGAATAGTGAATATGTCTTTTTGCTGACGCGTTAATAAATTCCAGGCAGATTGCCAATAATACGTTTGGTATTGTTGCATCTAAGGAATGCGATTATGACTACCTTATAGAACTCGTTTTGAGGTCAGCGGTTATTGACTTCATTTTCGTAGAAGTTGTACAAGAATTGCTAGATCAACTGCGCAAAACAAGAAATTCCGCGAAATCCGCGCAAACCGCGAAAACCGCGAAATTCGCGAAATCCGCAAAATCCGCGAAATCCGCGAAACCAGTTAATAGTTATTTATGCAACGAGTTTCTGTGTAAATTGGGCTTTTCTAATTGCCCGAGGGACAAGATTAAAACACGAGCGTAGCGAGGGTTTTAAGGCCTCGAGGGCAATTAGAAAAGCCCAATTTACTCAGAAACGTCTCTAAAGCCTCCAAATCTTTTAAAAATGATTTCGCATTTCTTTGACAGTTTTGACAAATTTTTCAAGACCTGTCAGAAATGTGACGTTGAATGTGTTGTCTAGGGCAACGGTTCGTTATCTTCTCATTTTGCTTTAGGGCAGTTAAGAGGCAGTTTACAAAGGAGAAAAATGAGAATTTATGACAGTTGAAAACAATAAGATAATTTATTAAAGACAGCTAATTTGATATACATATATAGGAGTACCGATACTCCCGTTTCTAGATTTTTTTGTAGACTCGACCCCCTGGACCATGCGTTAACCGTCGACGACGTCAGGACTCTCCCGGACCCAGGACACCTGTTCCCTAAGCCAGATCCGTCCCCTTAGGTTTTTCTGTTTCTTTCGGTTCCAGATATCAGGACCGACAGGATTCGGGGCCACAAGGATCACCATACAACCAGGAAGAGGACCCAACCACCACCATAAGGACCAGAAGAGAGTCGATGACACCAATATTCTCTAAAATCTAACCCATAAATCAAATTGCTTTATTTTTTTTCTAAACTCTACTGTCTTGTTCATGTATTGTAAATTTATACAGGGTGTTTCTGAAATACTTGTGTTAATTTTAACTGGTAATAGAACTCGTCAAAAGGAACAACTTTTCTATCTACCATTTTGCCGAAAAACGATGTTTAATTCCAAAAAAAATTGGAGAGATTTTTCACTAAAATAGCCCTACGCCACTAAATACTGCAATGGCTAATTGAGATCAGCGATAATATGAAAAAAACATCCATTTTCATCCAGAAAACGTGTTTTAACGCCGAAATCGAAATTCAAATAAATCTACCTGTATTGCAAAAAATCCACTTCCTAAGAATCTGGTTGTTTCACGTTTTTAGGTAGCTTAGTATTGGAGATATGAATGGTTTTAGGAAAATTTTTCCTAGTTTTTTAAGCCATTACGCAACGTTTTTCGCCAAAATGGAAGACAGAAAAGTTGTTCCTTTTGATAAGTTCTATTACCAGTTAAAATTAACGCACTTATTTCAGAAACACCCTGTATTTAAAATGCATTCACGTTATTTTTGCACAATGGGAGGCCATGGAAATTTTGCATTTAATTTGGTAGTAAAGCTGTGTGTTGAATTAGGTTATGTTTTTCTAAGTTTGAGGTTATAAATAGCGTCAATGTCTAGTGCATTGTTGTCAGTTTTACTAGTTTGTAATAGACGCATACTCAGACATTGCGGGAAATTCAGCAACATGTAATGTTACGTGACGGAAATCAAACAATGTGTCCAACGTTAAAAAAATAAATCATGGCCTCCCATTATGCCAAAATAAAGTCAAAGTAAATTTAGAAATAATTGCTGAAAATAATACAAGTTTTGGCGGGTACTGTCGACTCTACATTAATGATGTGATTGATTGGTGGGTCAAATTCAGTTTCAATGTTTACTACGTGAGCAGGAATTTCATGAACAGACGTAGTTTTCCATGCTTTTACCAAGGTTAAAATGCCATCTTTCTGGTGAATGCTAATCAAAAACTTGTTTTGTCGTTGTAATGAAGCCAGTACTGGCAGTACCTAAATGGGTCGAAGAAAGTGATCGCTGCAAGTGAGTAAAGTACCGAATGATGAACCGTTTGGACGTGATAATTTTCGGTGCCTCGGGATATTCTGGAAAATATGTAGTGCAGAATCTTGTCAAGGTTTCCACAAACGAAAAATGCAAAATCACGTGGGGAATCGCCGGTCGCTCTTTGGAGAAGCTCCAAAGCGTGATTAAAGAAATGGAACTCAAGCTAGGTCAGTATTTAGATGTTTCAACTAGGTCTGAAGTGGTACTTGCAGGAAGAAAATTCGACGAAGTACCGATGATGGTGGCAAATACAGACGACGAAAACTCTTTGATTTATATGGCTTTGAGAGCTCGTCTGGTGGTTAATTGTACAGGACCGTACAAAATCCATGGCGAGGCTGTGGTGCGGGCCTGCATTCAGCAAAACTGTCACTACATAGATATCTGTGCAGAGCCCCAATTTATGGAGCGCATGCAGTTGCTTTACAACGAGGAAGCCGCGAATAAGGGGGTGTACGTGGTACCATCGTGTGGGGTGGACAGTATTCCCTCAGACATGGGTGTGGATTTTGTTCGGAAGAGTTTCAAAGGCACACTTAATTCGGTCGAGGTTTACCAAGAAGTACTGTCAGATAAATGGTTCGGAGCTGGACCTTGTATCAATTCTGGCACTTGGGAGTCGTTGGTCTACGTCTTGGCGGACTACTCCGAGTTGAGAAAAATTCGAGAGAAGCTGTTCCAGATTGAGGTACCACCTTTAGTACCAAAATTATCATACAGGTAATTAAAATATAATTTATACTCGTATTCTGGCTGGCAAAGATCAAAAGTACCCATGTTCTTTCTTTTATTACTCTAGATGTTTACTTCCCCGAATCCCTCTGTCCAGAAACCACGCAGGGCCGTACCCAGGGTGCGAAGCCACCGTAATCCGACGCTCCCAACGCTACTTCTACGAAACCAACAACTCCAGACCCATTCAAATCCGCAGCTACGTGGGTTTCTTCAGCTTCCTAGTCTACATCCTCCTTTTCTTCGGATTCTGGATCTGGGTACTGATGTCTAAACTGCGTTTCACCCGAAATTTGCTACTCAAGTATCCGAGATTCTTCACTGGTGGCTTCTTCGGTACTAGTCCTTTGGAAGAAAACACGAAAATGATGGAGTTGGTGGCGACGTTTTACGGTCAAGGATGGAAAGGAAAAAGTGTGGATGTGACGTATCAACAAAAGGAAGACAGTTGGATTGTTGGTAAAGTGAGAGGGCGTGATGGATACCATTTGACGGGACTGTGTGCGGCGGTTTCTGCTCTTGTTTTGGTCGGTGGTAGCCAAAAGTTGCCCCAGAAAGGTGGAGTGTATACCACGGCGCCGGTTTTTACCGACACGGAGCTGGTAGAGATGTTGCAAAGATATGGGTTGGAGTTTGAAGTGTGCGATCGAGGTGACATGTAATCACATTCAAGGTCACGGTTTTTGAATGGCTTCTATTAGGTGTTCTTGGTTTTATTTACGTTGATAGTAATTATTCAAATCGCGAAAGAAAAGCAATGACATCAATGATTTATTGCAAACACGTCTAGAAATCAACAACCTTGATTGTGCAACACAATTCGCTAGTTCATTGGCTTTATCAATGCAAGTCGAAACATCATTGCATTATTGTTTAGCACAAATAACAAGTATTAGATATGTTTTGTCACCTAAAATACAGGGTGTTTTTGAAATGGGTACAGAAATTTTAATCACGAGCTACTGGCTTCATGTAGAACTAGGAAAAAATATTAAAAAAATTCAATGTCAAAAAATAAAATGACATTTATTTTTTGAGCTACAATTTTTTTAAATTGATTTTAGTTTTCTACGTTGTCCTACAACCACGTAGGTAAAATTTCAGCACATTTTAAAAATACACCCTGTATATCATGTTTTATAAAAAGTACGCCCGTAGCTCGTGGTTAAAATTTCTGCACTCATTTCAAAAACACCCTGTATATTAAACATGCAATTACTTTCTTTAAAAAATGTTAATATAATAATTCAATAAAAAAAAACTCAAAAATTGTTGTGTATTGTTTTTTCCTTATACATATACAGGGCATCTGTAAAAGATTGTCTGATCCAGCCTGCTATAAAAACTTGTCAAATTTTGAATGTGCCGGTTAATACAGAATCACATTTTTAGGTTAGGTTGTTAGCTCTACTGAAAGCGCAAACAAAACGTCAACGTCAAAAGATAGAGTTAATAACGAATTAAAATTAGGCGTCTGTTTCAAAAAGGCGGCAAAATAATATTTTTTTCTAAAGCTGGCTTGACCTGACAATCATTTATAGACACACTGTATTATTCTGTTATGAGCATCATAATTAACAATTCAGTTAATTAAACTCTTAAAAAAAACAATATTTACATTAGGTGTGCCTCGGCTCAGAATCAAATCTGATGCAATCCTATAATTTTCGACAGTCACGCTCAATTGGACATCAATCGGGTGATGCAACAGGGTCAAAGGTACCTTCATTCATCAACTACAACAGACAAATACTACATATTTATTTGTAATAACTTAATCAACACATCATTAATTTATTTTATAATCTATCTTTACTCATTCTATTTACACCTACATTTTATACAAATCTTTTTTAATTTTCCTACCATTCTATTTAAGTACCGATTTTTATCTAGTTCTCGAATATTCTTTCATTAAGTATTTTATTAGTATCTCGTCCACTTGACCTTTATCAAAAACTAGATAATCACTAGTTAATCAAAATAAAACCGTAAGCCCTAATGAACTTGCACTTTTTATCCACTTGGCCATTGCCATCCAAAGGTTTATTGCTTGAACGAGTTGGGCAATGACTGTGCAACAAAGATTCTCCTATATAATTACGCAAGATTGAACACCAGAATCACAAGTGAATCCGTTGTCTGTGCATCTCCTCCTCCACAATGAGTCGCTTGGACGTGATCATTTTTGGAGCCAGCGGGTACTCCGGAAAAATCATAGCAGAAATCTTTGACCAAATTTCGGCAAAGGAAAAGCGCAACATCTCGTGGGGAATCGCTGGGCGATCCTTGCAGAAGCTCCAACAAGTTTTTGGACGAACTGGAGAGCAAACTAGGTAGGAGCTTGCAATTCCATTGACGGTACTAACTCCCCAATTGATTTGTGTTGAATTACAGGAAAGAAGCTTGACAAGGTGCCAATAATAATCGCAAACACAAATGACGAAGCATCTTTGATGAAGATGGCCTCGAAAGCTCGTCTGGTTGTCAACTGCACAGGACTACATAGACATCACAGCTGAACCGCAGTTCATGGAGCGCATGCAGTTGCTTTACAACGAGGAGGCGTCGGAAAAGGGGGTCTACGTGGTACCAGCGTGCGGCCTTGACAGTATCCCAGCAGACATGGGTGTGGACTTCACCAGGAGAACCTTCAAAGGTACTCTCAACTCAGTCGAGGTCTATCAAGAAGTGGTCTCCGATACTGACGGGTACGGTACTGGATCGGTCATGAATTCCGGTACTTGGGAGTCGCTGATCTACATCATGACCGACTACTCCGAACTGAAGAAGATCCGCACAAAACTCTTCCCCGCGCGGCTGCCAGATTTGGAACCAAAACTGTCCTACAGGTACTCGACCAAAACTCGTACCAGCAATTGTGCTTCAATTTGTTTGGTTTTAGACGGCTCCCCCACAGGATCCCCATGTCAAAAGGACTCACAGGGCCGTACCCCAGCGGGGAAGGCACCGTCATCCGACGCTCCCAGCGCTACTTCTACGAAAACAGCCACTCCAGGCCCATCCAGGTGCGCACCTACATCGGTACGGAAGGGTACTTCTTCTACTTCTTCGCCTTCCTCGGGTTTTGGGTTAACGCCATCTTGTCCAAATTCAAGTTCACTCTTAATATGTTGCTGAAATATCCCAAATTGTTCTCTCTCGGGTTCAGTGGTTCCGAACCACTGGAAAAGAATCGACAGATGTTCCAAATAGTGACGATGGTTTACGGTAGAGGGTGGAAAGACAAGGAGGTGGATGAGACGTATGGGCAAAAGGAGGACAGTTGGATTGTTGCTAAAGTGACTGGTAGAGATGGGTACGAGATCACGGGGATTTGTGTGGCAGCGTCTGCTCTTGTTTTGCTGGATGGGGGGCAAAGGTTGCCCAAGAAAGGAGGAGTTTATACCACGGCGGCGGTGTTTACTGATACTGATCTTGTGCAGATGTTGCAAAGGCATGAACTGAAGTTTGACATCTGTGGTCAAGGAACGTGATTATTTTAGATCTAACAATCAATTTTGATACAATTTTAAGTACCGTTTTATTATTACAAGTATTAACCAGCATTTTATGTATAATTTTAGGTTATGTTTTGTAAATTTCTTTTAGCTGTATTTTTTTAGTAGGTAGTACCTGTGATCTTTTGGCCGGTACTTGCTTTTCCTTTCTGTTAACGTACGGCGTAGCTTCATCGTACATTTTTTATTTGTGATCAGTACCACTTCCATGCATACATTAATAAATTAAAACGAGTTTATATTCTTTATACGTGTTCCAAAATAACAATATTTATCTCATAGTAACCAGACAGAGGTCAAGGATACTGCACCGGCTGAATGTCCATCTAGAAGTGTGTCGCACCGTTATAGCACACTCGGCAACGCTAGTACTTAACGAAAAGCAGCGGAAGAACGTTGTGAAATCTTTTATAATGGCCCGTTTAGACGTGATAATTTTCGGTGCTTCGGGATATTCTGGAAAATACGTAGTGCAAAATCTTGTCAAGGTTTCCACAAACGAAAATTGCGAAATCACGTGGGGAATCGCCGGTCGCTCTTTGGAGAAGCTCCAGAGCGTCATTAAAGAAATGGAGCTCAAGCTAGGTCAGTATTTAGATGTTTCAACTAGGTCTGAAGTGGTACTTGTAGGAAAAAAATTCGACGAAGTACCAATCATGGTGGCAAATACAGACGACGAAAACTCTTTGATTAATATGGCCTCGAGAGCTCGTCTTGTGGTTAATTGTACAGGACCGTATAAAGTCCATGGAGAGGCCGTGGTGCGGGCCTGCATTCAACAAAACTGTCACTACATAGATATCTGTGCAGAGCCCCAATTTATGGAGCGCATGCAGCTGCTTTACAACGAGGAAGCCGCGAATAAGGGGGTGTACGTGGTACCATCGTGTGGGGTGGACAGTATTCCCTCAGACATGGGGGTGGATTTTGTTAGGAAGAGTTTCGAAGGAACACTTAATTCAGTCGAGGTTTACCAAGAAGTAGTACCAGATGGAGGATTTGGAGTAGGACCTTGTATCAATTCTGGGACTTGGGAGTCGTTGGTCTACGTCTTGGCTGACTACTCGGAGTTGAGGAAAATTCGGGAGAAGCTGTTCCGGATAGAGGTACCACCTTTAGTACCAAAATTATCTTACAGGTAATTAAAACATAATTTATATTCGCAAAAATCAAAAGTACTCATTCCTGCAGAGTATGTTATTGGCAATAATGTCTTTATTTGTACACTTTACATTTGACACCTGTCGTTGGTACCGATCAAATAATTTTCGAACATGTTTAAATGTGATGCAATTTAATTCTTAATTAATGACGACTCTTCTCGCTTTTATTACTCTAGATGTTCACTTCCCCGAGTACCTTTGTCCAGAAACCACGCAGGGCCGTACCCAGGATGCGAAGGCACCGTAATCCGACGCTCCCAACGCTACTTCTACGAAACCAACAACTCCAGACCCATCCAAATCCGCTGCTACGTGGGTACCGTCAGCTTCCTCCTCTACATCTTACTTTTCTTGGGATTCTGGATCTGGGTACCGATGTCTAAACTGCGTTTCACTCGAAATTTGTTACTCAAATATCCGAGATTCTTCAGTGGTGGCGTCTTTGGTACTAGTCCTCTTGAAGAGAGCAACAAAAAGTTTGAATTGGTGACGACGTTTTACGGTCGAGGATGGAAAGGAAAAAGTGTGGGTGTGACGTATCGACAAAAGGAAGACAGTTGGATTGTTGGTAAAGTGAGAGGGCGTGATGGGTACCAAGTGACGGGACTGTGTGCGGCGGTTTCTGCTCTTGTTTTGGTCGGTGGTAGCCAAAAGTTGCCCCAGAAGGGTGGAGTGTATACCACGGCGCCGGTTTTTACCGACACGGAGCTGGTGGAGATGTTGCAAAGGAATGGGTTGGAGTTTGAAGTGTGTGATCAAGGTGAAATGTAATGAAATTCAGGGTGACGCTTTTAATTGTCTTCTATTAGGTGTCCTTGGTTTTATTTACGTTGGTAGTAGTTATTTAATTGATTAATTACAAAATGTATTTATTGCAAACACGTCTAGAAGTCAACTATCTGGATTACAAGTATCACAAATTGCTAGTTCAAGATGTCTGTTCTAGTAACTTTCCCAAATCCAAGCTGTCAATTTTTTAATCAATTTGTTTATTTTTATCAGTTTGTAAACCTTGTATAAGTGGAAAACTAAAGTGTTTATCGTAGATTATTGTTTTCATTACAAATATTTTAGACACTCTACTTTTATATACATATAACCACTCCAGATATATTCAGGTCCGCACCTACATGGATATACAAGGTGTCTCAAAATTCGCGAATTCCGAATTCAGAGCGTGGTAAAGAAGGATCCAGTGGAGCTCGAAAAATACTTAGAAAAAAAAATTCGCTCTTCCTGAAGAAGATATAAGCACTTTAATTTTGTTCAATACATAGCAGCCTTCATATCCACAGTGACATAATACTGGTCGTCAATGTCATTTCAAAATTTGGTTAGATTGTCACAAATTCAAAAAAAATCCCTACCCATGTCAACAAAGTGTCAAAAAAATTAATTAATTAATTAATTTCAATTAATATCATACAACATGATGATTGGTTATGCTATTAACGACCGTTTTACAATGGAGCATTTTCCATTGCATCAAAGCATGATTTTGACGACTTTTTTTTGCTCGTATACAGGGTGTTATTGAAATGCGTGACCAAATTTTAACCACGAGCTACTGGCTTCATGGGAAACTCGGAAAAAAATATTTAAAAAATTCTATGTCAAAAAATAAAATGACATTTATTTTTTGAGCTACAAGTTTTTTTAATTGCTTTTAGTCTTCTACGTTGTCCCATAACCTCGTAGGTAAAATTTCCGCACATTTTAAAAATACACCTGTATAATTTTTTCTATTTTGCACCTTTAACCGAGTCAGTATAACACTCAAACGGGTTTCGAAAAGAAGTTCTTTTCGATACTGGTTTCAGGAACATTTACTTAAATTTTTAATGTTGGCAGTGAGTCACAGTGAGTATAGTTGCTAAGTGATCGCTGCACTTTACGACACTTTAAATTCAAGACTTGCAATTGTTCGTCTAGTTACCAGTGTTACTAACCCTTTATATCTGCCAAATTAATTTTCCTAGCATTATGTTTTGAACGTATTTTAAATTTAAAATTTAAAATAGGGGCAAAATAGAAAAAAATATTATATTACACTCGTTTTATAAGCCATTTTGTCGCACTTGTTTTCTTTAAAAAACGCGTACAACAAAATGATGTCTTATAATAATAGTAGTTTATTTAATGAGTTCGTGTGTAAATTGTTTTTTTTTTGGCACGAGTGGGCCATTTTAATACGCTTGTTTCACTCGCGTTTTAAAGGCCCACGAGTGCCAAAAAAGGCCCAATTTACACACGAATGAGTTGAATACAACGTTTTTTTGTTCGACGAGCCCCTTAAAGGCTCCAAATCGCTTAAAACCTTTAAAATTAGCTTGACGTTTCGTTTTGACAAGTTGTGACATTTATCAAAATCCGTTCACACACGAGAAAATTTTCAAATTCTGACAGTGTCGAACAAAAAATTACTATTTTGATGTATTTTTTTGTCTTGTATCTGCTAAAGTTTATATTTAATGCTGCAGCAGTATTTAATGTGTCTGTTACAGATTCATTACTATAAATTATAAACCCTGTTCACATATCACACATGCACCACCTGCTGACTAACGTTTCTTTGTTTCTTAAGCAATAAATATCCCTAGTGTAATAACTGAAGGCGATACAAGTTGGTGCAACTGAAACAACAATTTAACTTTGTCAAATTAACAGACTTAAGAAACTTAAGTAAAAAAAAGAAGACATTTTCTTAACAAAAACCTAAAAATTGTCTCAATACAGTGAGTGGAATGATGAGATTTATAAAAAATTAACCTAACTTTTCATTTTCCCCTAGATCAAATTCAACAGCGTACTCGTATATACGGAGTGATCGAGAAAAACTGTTTGCGTTGGTAATACTGAATTTAATTTTTAAATGGTGCTACTGGAGTAACTTCCGATTGTTGACGACTTGACACTGACAGCCGCATCATTGACAAGTGACGTTTGACATTTCAGATTAAATTAAACATGCTGGTGAATCTGCTCGAAAGCCTAAAAAAAGTGTTAATTTATGCTTACAGCCAAAAGGGGTATTTAATTTTTAGATAATTGTTCTGCATTTCAAGTTTAATTTCTTTTTACCGTTAATTTTTACTCCATAACCTACCATTTTGTCGCTATTAATGTTACGTCAGATATCTGTCAAATAAACAAACAAAACATCGGGTGCAGTGTTAAAAATAGCTAAATTAAAAAAATGTTCATAATTGTGTTGCCAACTCAAACAGTCGTTCCTGCTTGATAGGTACTAATAATATTCTTGACCACCCTGTATTTAGATTCTTTTGACATTTATATAAATGTTGACAAAGTTTTTGAATCTGTGTTAGTTTTGTTTGACACATTAACAATATTAGTACAAAGTGTCTACCTGTGGAATTCGAATATATTTGATTTTTGCCGATAGAAAACAGAGGTTATGTAAGTCTACCTATTAATGACAGGTTTTTAATAAAGACTGTTGTAAGATGAAAAGTAACTACAATATAGAAAAACTGAAGAAAATCACAAGCAAAACAACTAAGACGTCGAACTTACAACTGACGCTAAGATTTAATAATTTGACATGTGATTGTTGACATTTGATTTGACGGTTCCAGAAGTGTCGAAATGAAATTTTGGATAAACTGTTTCTTTTAACTGTACTTGATTATAAAATTTTCTCCTTAGAGTATACTTGCGTCAAGTCTAGTAACAAAATGAATTTAGGTTATGTTGTTTTGGTTTAAACGTGATTTTTAAATACTGCAATTTTATAAAGTCTGTAAATGAAACTTGTAAATAACACTCAAGAAGATGACTTTAGTTCGTTTATAACATTTTTGAACTATCCATTATAACAAATAAGATTAAATCTGCAAAAGATTTGTTAATATCGAATTTAAACAAACGAGTAGGTAATTTGAAAATCATGGATAACCAACCTGGCAATATGAATATAACTAGCGAATTAACCAACCTAATAACTTATTAGGTTGGTTAATTCGCTAGTAATATATAATAACTATAATAACCACAAATTGTTTTTGAAAAACTGTCAACTGACATTTTTTCTTATTTTTGGTCGTTCAGAAAATTATCTTAAACATTTTTAACAAGATGTGTGCTAACCGTGAGTGCGTATATTAATAGCAACAGTAGTTCCGCGAAGAATCAACAAATAATAATTTAGTAGTAATTTTTGCAGCCAAAAAGTTTATTATTTATTTCTGTCTTTATTCAGCTCAACGATTGTGCAAAAATTGAAACTGATTTTTTTTCTTAAGATTACCTACAAAACAAAAATGAATAAAAAACCCTAGTTTTAGAATTATGTTTGGTTAATTAATTTCTCTCTCGTTATAATAATTTCCATAAACGAATCCATACCGCACCGGCTGGCTCGTCCCCGAAAAAAATCCCAACACGCCGAAGAGACATAACGAAAGTAACCGATGGCGTTTTTTGCCGCCGCCTTGGACGAATAAACGCTTAAGACCATTAAGCACGAAGATGTCATCTCAATTTATAAATAGAGCTTAAAAAGGCAACACATCTCCTGTGCGAGTCGCGCGTTTCACTCTACTGCGGCACTCACCCCGTCGTACCTCGTGACATGTGAATAGCAAAGTGAGTACCGCGTTCATCAACCCTTCAACCCTGACGCCCCAATTACACAGATGCTGCTCAACATGAACGAACCCCTGTACAACCCCACCGTCCACCTGAGCCAGACCGAGCTGATGGAGAAGTTCAACCTGGCCTTCTACGAGGGCCAGAACTTGTCCAAGAGCGACGTCCTCGCCAGCTTCGACGAACCGGAAATCAGAGACGACTATCTGATCGACTACTTGATCTCCAACAACGAAACCTCCTCGACGGACTTCGATTTCAACGACTTCGTCCGGACCTTCGACCAGAACCTCTGCCAGAGCACCGACACCGAGACCACGATCTCCAGCGAGACCGATCCCAGCTTCTCGCAGTTTTTTGTGCCGCCCCAGCTCGACTCCTTGGACCTGGAGGACATAGACTTGTGCGACGGTCTCTCCAGTGAATCCCTCGATTTGGACAACCTCACCAGCGAGCTGCCAGTCTTCGACGAGACAAGCTTCCCGCGAGACGACCTCCTACCGCCGATTACCACCATATCCAGAAGCAACATCGACTTCAGCAACTACCTGAGAACGATCCCCGAAGACAATCTCAGCTTCAGCGAGCAAGACTCGACGCGGAGCGAGTTCGGACACTTGATTGGCACTAGGTGCGTCAACAACAACTACTTGAGAGAGGAACCGTCGGAGTACCACCTCTCGGACAACCAGGTGGTGTTGAGCCAAAACGACGCGCTGTTGGATTTGAACGAAGACCCTCTGCTGAGCTCCACGAGTCTGGTGTATCCTCGGAGGCGGCACCAGGTGTCGGAGTCCGACTCTAGCAACTGCGACGAGGAGGTGTCGTCGTCGTCGGTACTGCAGTGCCAGTGGGAGCACTGCTACCAGATCTACGACTGTCAGAGCGCGCTGGTCAAGCACATCGAGAAGTGTCACGTGGAGGTGAAGCGAGGCGAAGAGTTCACGTGCTACTGGACGAACTGCCCCCGCAAGATCAAACCCTTCAACGCCAGATACAAACTCCTGATCCACATGAGAGTCCACAGCGGGGAAAAGCCGAACAAGTGCCCGGTAAGTTCGATATCGGTGACAAAAAACGCACCACATGTTTTTGACACCACCTGGGCCAACTTAAAGTTCAGTGAGCCTAATAAAATAAACACAGCGGAAAAAATGGGCGACGGTTACATCACAACACTAATAATAGCTGTTTGCAGTTCGAAGGCTGCAACAAGGCGTTCTCGAGGCTGGAGAACTTGAAGATCCACCAGCGGAGCCACACAGGTGAGCGGCCCTACCTCTGCCAGTTCCCCACCTGCACCAAGAGCTTCTCCAACAGCTCCGACAGGGCCAAGCATCAAAGAACACACTTCGACACGGTAGGTGGCGTGATTCGCGCGTACTTTTTTTTCTGAAGAGTGCTGTTGCAGAAGCCGTACGCGTGTCAAGTGGTCGGCTGTACAAAAAAGTACACAGATCCGAGCAGTCTGAGGAAGCACGTCAAGAACCACACCAACGAGGAGCAGATGCTGATCAAGAAGAAGAGTCAGGAGGAGTGCTTCAATGCCAGCTACGCGAGGAAGTTCTTCGATCCGAACAGGCAGAAGGCGGTCAAGAGCGACAAGCAGTTTTACGCCAACGTCGAGCATAACTATTCGAACAACGGAGAAGCGGAAGCGAGGAAGTACGATTCGTCGAATATCAGGCAAGATTTGAAGAATAAGATCTCGGAGAAGAATAAGATGAGGAAGTTGGGGTACTGAGCGTCTTGTGATAATTTTGTATATTGATTTGTTGGTACTTTTATAGGTTTAGGCTTAAAATAAATATTTTTGTATTATATTATTTCTATTAAATTTTTTAAATAATGCTCACGTTTTGTTGTTTTGAAAAGGAGTCGGTGATGAATAAATATACTTAAATAAAAATGGTACAACACGACACAACACTAGATACACGAACGACAGAAACAATCAAATTTCCTAATCCTTATTTCAATATTTCTTTAAAGAAATATTTGAGCGATTTACAAAGAAAAAATTGCTTTGAAAATCGTTATTCCAAAAAGTTTTAATAACTTGAGAATCCCTTGAAGATCAACAGTCAAGAGTTTCGCAAATTTACCATTTTAGAGAGTCCCCTCTAATGAGAAAAAATAAAAGGGACGGCAGGGTTAAAATATTTTGAACAAAAATATAATATTAAATATTTTTTGTTAAAAATCAACAGCTCAAACTGGAAAATCTATCATAAATTGTTTTTTCTTCAAACGTCCGTAAATTATGATATTATCCTGCTGCATTGATAATGCTAAAGTGCCACTTCATTGTCATGGCATCTAACGAGCTGACGAGCGGCAGATAAAGTTATTATCTCCGCTGAGAACGGCAGATAAAGTTATTATCTCCGCTGAGGGCGTCCGTGAAGTTATCATCTCCGCTGATGAGCGGCAGTAAAGTAAACTAGCTAAATAATTTGAAATTCCTACCTGGTTTCTTAACATGTCTTAAATAATTTGTTATGAAGGTTTGAAGAAAAAATAGTATATGTTCTTCGGAGCAAAAATGGTTTTATGTGCTTTGGCTGGTTTGTCTGCCTCACTGCGTTCGGCAGCCAATCTACCAGCCGCAGCACATAAAACTTCATTTTTGCTCCTCATAACATAATATACTATTATTTTTTATTATTCATTTTTGTAAAAGAAATCTTATTCAAATTTAAAATAGCCATTTTTATACAGGGTTATTATAAATGATTGTAGTCCAAGTAGGCGTAAAAACTGAATGGATACCGCTCCATATAAGTGAGTGCACAACCGTTCACACACAGGAGTTAAATTGGGTGCAAAACAACTCAATATTTTTGGATTCATAAATAAAATTCTCACACACTATTATGTACCTATGTTTTCTATAGTTTCAATCTTACAACAGCGCAAAAAAAATTGTATGTAAGAAAATGACTCACTTCACGCATAAATAAGTGTACGTGAATATCAATTTTTTGAAACAATTAAGTATACACTGTGTTTTTTATTTCGCTGAACATACAATGTAAAATGGCTATGTTCAGTTCTAAAATGGACAAGTCAATTCATTTGAAATAGGCAACCAAACTTACAGATCCATGAATCCTATACTCGAAATGTTTTGGATATGGATTGTCAAACTCAAGGTCGCTTAAAACTTATGATTCAACTGTACATTAGTGAGATCTGTCATAAATTCCAATAACCTTATTGGCGCGCCTAGTTACTGTTGCTGGTAGTGCCAACTTAACGACAAGTCTCCAATCCACATCCATAACGTTCCGACTGTATGTTCAGTAAAATAAAAAAACTCAGGGTAGAAATAATATTGTATTATTTTTATTTCAATCAATTTTATAATCATTCTATTTGCAAAAATTCAGAAGCTCTTTTAATTATTATTAACTCGATTATTAGTGTCTTTGTGCTGGTTGTTCTTCTTTTTAATTAATGATTTTTAAATCTTGATTTGAGATTTAGGACGAGTTAACATCATAGGTTATGTAACCAGTAATACTCAAGCAAATTGCTGTTAAAAAACCATAATCCCATCCGAGAAATTTAATTCGATTCTGATTACAACTAAAGGCGGCATTATACCAAAGCAACAATTGGTAACATGATTAGATAAGTTACAAATATTTAGACGTCGTTCAAGTAATTTGAAATATTGACTTTCTAAGACATTCGCTGAAGATGAATGTTAAGTTCTATTGAATGTCTCTTTTGTGTAGTTTTTACAAATTGACATTTTTCTAGCAGTAGTTTTATACAGGGTCATTATAAATGATTGTAGTCGAAGTAAGCCATATCCATGTTACGAAATTTTTGCCGCTCTATTCATTCATAATTCTAGTGTGGCAACATTTTTTCTATGAACTGTGAACTGTCAAGGAATGGTATATCAATTTGTCATTCAGTGTTTTACATTTTCGAAGTTGTGTTTCTGTGTTTCTAGTTGATTTCGTCCGTTCCTTTCTACTGATTTTAGAGGGAGAGCGTAATTGCAGAAAAGGCCTGTTTGTTCCCCTGACCCCACTCCTCTGATTTTTTGATATTTGGTTGCTTGAAAGATAAAGTCCACAAAAGCGGTTACAAAATGTAGAAGAATTTGAAGAATTAATGCATGAAATTACATTATAATTACACCTAGTTATGAAGATATTAGTGAGGTTGTGTTGCAGAACATTTTTGAAAATAAGAAGAGACGAGTGGGGTTATGTTTGCAACAAAATGGTGAGCATCTTCAATATCTGTTGTAAATAAAATTAAAATAGGTAATCATTATTAAAGAGAAGTTTATTATTCGAGATGTAGTGCAGATGTGTCTTGGGTTTGCATGGCTTTTTTTTTAGGTATGTACTATCGAATTCATGAAAAACTAGTACAGCAAAATTTTGTTGGAGTAAATTGGGCTACATGAAAATGTCAAATATAAACGTCTGTCATTATGACAGCTCGAATTTAATATGGTCAACCCAACGTCAAACGTGTTTAGGTTATCTACTTGACATGTTGGACATTAATTACAATACAACATTTTTGAAAATTTGACAAATCTATGACGTTTTGCTGTACTAGTTTTTCATGAATTCGATAGTACTTTTCACCTAATGGTGATTGTTAGCCATGAGATTTTTTAAAAATGAACTTGCGTATTTATGAAAACATTGGGCCGTATGATTTCCCTTTCATTAAAGTTAAAGAAGGTCGTTAAATTGTTTTGTCTCTGTCTAACATAGTGCTTGACATATGAAAGGTTTAACTAATGAAATCATACGGCCTACTGAGTTGTTATGCAACCAATTTAACTGCTGTGTGTGAACTGTGTATGCACATAATTTTGATAATTTTAATATGGAGCGGCAACAATAAACTTTGCATTCAGTTTTCATACCAACCTTTACTACAATAATTTATAATGATCCTATAGCAAATATAAAACAGAAGTCTTTACATGGGAGATACTTTAAAGAACTGGAACAACCAGAAGTTAATGTTCAGGCCTCTCATGCATGGCTTAAGAAATCAAATATTCACCCTGAGACGGAGGGTTTTATATTTGCAATACAAGATCGTGTTATAAATACAAGAAATTATAAAAAACACACGGTTTACAATCGATAATTGATAAATGTAGGATTTGCGGAACTGAAGGGGAAACAATTGAACACATCATTTCTTCCTGCACCGTTTTGGCTCAAAGCGAATATCAAAAACGTCACGATATATTCGCTAAAATTATACACATGAATTTAGCTGTTAAATTCAATTTATTAAAGAATACACAACCACATTATAGTTATACACCAGAAAGTTGTTTGGAAAATGATAGCTACAAGTTATATTTTGATAGAACAATTTTAACTGACATTCATATTAAGCATAACAGACCAGACATTATAATTTTAAATAAACAACAAAAGCAAGCATATCTTTTAGATATAGCTGTTCCAAATTCACACAATATAACACAGACATATAACACAAAAATTAATAAATATTTAGAGCTCTCCGTTGCTATGAGAAATCTTTGGTGTTTAGAAAAAAATTCGATTTTACCACTTGTAATTTCAGCAACGGGAATATTATCTATTCACTTTGATTGTGACCGCAACGAAAAAAATAGTAGGCGCTGTTTAGCTGTGTGCTGCATACGTTTTACACTAAATATTTGTGTGGTGTGAACATGATGTGAAAATGTCAGAATTGCCAAACCTTGACAATGGTAGTAAAGCAATGATTTCAATGTATTTATCAAAATTAATAACGGAAATCAATATTTGAAGTAGGAGAAACTAAAAACGTCTGTCAGATAAAAATTAATCAGACAGAAAGAAACATGAAGTTTAGAAAAGTGTTTTATAGGAGATGAAAAGGCAGAAGGCATCAAACTACAGTACTTACTAGCCAAAATGTACAACAAAAAGCACAAATAGAGTTAACTTTATTGGTGATATTCGTCTTTGTGAGTTGTTTTCCGTTGGCTTCAATAAAATGTCTCGAAACAAGTCAATATTAACCGTTTGTTCTTAACTTTGAGAAGACGACATGGCATTTCCTTTTTGAATTCTGAAATTTCGTACCAACACTCAATTTTATTAGATACGCGCACAAAGTCTACGTCGAAAAACGTTTGCGCAAGTCGTTCTCCGTTCTGTCTTCTGTGAGCGTGACGTTTCTGCCAAAATGGCGCCTCCGAGAGTTGCCAACTGCGACTGGATTTAGTGTTATCTAAAATTCCCTATCAATAACCTAGCAACTGAAAAGTTACTAGGGACTGGTCACAATCAAAATGAATAGATATTAGTACCGCAATCTCTTTTTAAAAATTTAAAAATTCTGGATTTAGATAACACATTGGTAGTTGAAATTCAAAAAGGTATATTATTATACTCATGTCAAATCGTGAGGAAGTTCCTTAACATTGACACAGAACATAATACACAACAAAGTCAAAATGCCGAGGCGAGACGCCGGTAATTATGTTGATAAGCACTGCACTATAAAGGCTGTATGACACGATGCTAAATTTTGTAGAAAATTTGTTAGAAAATGAGAGAGGACCAATGAACGATCAGGATCTGACAAAGACAGACTATGATCCTGATCGTTCATTGGTCCTATCGAGGGTCTCTCTCATTTTCTAACAAATTTTCTACAAAATTTAGCATCGTGTCAAACAAGCTTTACTTGATACTAAGATCCGTAATAGTGTATGTACTCCGGCAAAATTGCCGTGCCGCCGGGTGGAGGTGGGATAGTATTATGATCCTGTATAAGATGCAGTTCAATTTCACGTTTTTCTCTATGTTTTAAAATATTTCTCTTACTTATATATTTTATTTTTTAATCTAATATTCCTAGTAATTAAATGTTTTCCTTTTTAAAATATGAGTCATCGTCCTTTTTATTTTTAGTTTTAAAATTACAATTCATCCGGTAATTTGTTCAAACAAAGTTGGCACTTTCTCCCCTCCCCCCCTTCATTCTATCTTTGTGCAACCACCAATCAACCGCTTGGATCGTACAGAATAATTGTTTCAAAATGTTTTGTGTTTATTTTATTAAGTTGATAGTAAGAAGTAAGCTCTAGTGTTAGTGGATATTTTGTGATTCAAAAACGCAAATGAAGAAACAACGCCAGAGAACGGCAAGTCAAATTAATTTTCAAGGTCATATCGAAGAATAAATCGGTTTTCGTTGCTTTTTTTTGCCTAGTTCGTTGCGAGATAAGAAAACAAATTTGGGATCTCATTGTTTGGCTTGCGTCATTGCAAACTATTCCCTTTTTTAATTCATTTAGAATTTTGTAATTCACATTTGACATTCCATTAGATATTTTTTGGTCAGTGTAGGTTGGCATCTCTGTCCCCCACCATTATTTTATCCACGTGCATCCGCCGCGTCGTGGTCTCATCGTCTAAGCTCATCGTTTCAAAACGTTTTGTGAAATTTAGTGGTTTATTAAGTTGACAGCAAATGTTTGGGTTAATAAAATGTGTAGTCCGGGTCTAGTCATCTCGTGCAATCCAGAGAATGGCGAGACAACGGTCAGACCAAGGGGTAAGTTCAATTCATTTTTTGCGTTTGATTTCGTCATGTTGTGCAAGAAAACTGTTCTTGTGGCTTTGTTTTAACTTGTTCACTGCAGGATAATGCAAAATGGAATATTCTCGGCGTCTTGTCTATTAATACGCGTCGTAGCTGATCAAAAGTTATCACCCCGTTTCTATCTTGCCTAATAATTTTTCTCGAGAAAATGGCGTTCAACGTTTATGTTTATTATATATTGAAGGGTTCAAATTTAACGGTTAATTAACCAGTCTTTGTTCTATTTCCATCTTTGATTCACGAGTGTGGCAATTTTTTTTGCAATAACTTTTAAATTTTATTTGCAATAAGCAAACGCAAAAATAACAATATGGAGGCAGTTGTATCGCGCGTTCAAATGAAATCCTGGGCTGGGAAGGCGTTGGAATTGTTGGAAACCGTCAATTGTTGTGCTTTTTTAAAGCGTAGATTAATTGGAGCATGTTGACAGCTAACCTAAAATTAGAGCCAAAATTTTTTTTTTCTTTGCAATGTTTTACATCAAAAATAGAATAACGTAACGATTCCTATTCTCGAAGAAAATGTCTAAGGGCACCCTTTGCTGAAAACAAACATGTTCAATTATGTCCCAATTAAACATAAACAAATGTCATTCGTGTCAAACGGCAGAAAATTCAAACTTTACACTGTTCTAAACGGTTTAATTTTTCCAACGCCTACTCAGCTCAGGATTTCATTTGAACGCCCGATAGATACCACTAGCAAAGCACCCAACATAATTTCTACATTGCATAATTTAAAAAATTTCTTTTACATTCATTGTCACAATTTTATTTTTTGACTTAACATAGTAATTTAATTTTGGAAATAGCAATCCTGAGCCATTTTAATTTTTAATTAGAAATTTTTAAACAAATTCAAATTTGAAATTCAATTAGTAGTTTGTCCAAACAAAGTTGGCAACTTTGTCTCCCACCATAATTTTACATGTGGGGTGGTGGCTTCAAAATGTTATCTCAAATTTGGTGGTTTATCGGGTTGATAAAAAGGTTTAGGTATTGCTAATGGAAATTCAGATTCACAATCTAGAAAATGGTGAGAAAACCAGACAGACAGTTAAATTTATTTTTAAGGTCACATCAAACAACGATTCTCGTCGGTTTTGTTTTTCCTCTTCGTTGAAGGATATGACAAAGTCGGCATTGCATTGGTAAACATACGTCCTTGCAGCCTATTTGCATGTTTTTATTTATTTTTACCAATTAAAATTCAAGTGAGAAATAGTTGGTTGTTCAGTCTAGGAGGTTGGTATCTCTGTCCCCCACCATCATTATTTCCAAGTGTATCCTCCCGCGTCGTAGTCTCGTCGTTTCAAAATGTCTTGTGAAATTTGGTGGTTTATTAAGTTGACAGCAAATGTTTGTGCTAATAAAAAGTGTAGTTCGAATGAAGGCATCTTGTGCAATCCAGAAAATGGCGAGACAACGACCAGAGCAAGGGGTACGTCGAATTCATTTTTTACGTTTGATTTCGTCATGTTGTGCAAGAAAACTCTTCTTCTTGGCTTTGTTTTAATTTGCTTCTTGCAGCATAATGCAAAATGCAACATTCTCGCTATTATGTCGAACGAACCGGTTTCTGTCTTGCTGAATAATTTTTCCCGAGAAAATGGCGTCAAGGTTAATGCGGTTGCTTTGATTGAAGGGTTCAAATTTAACGGTTAATTAACGAATCTCTGTTCTCTTTCCAGCTTTGTTTTGGTGATTACTGATCACATTTTTTTTCTCTTACTTTATACCCATGATGAAATAGTTTATCAATTTCAATTTGTGAAGTACGTTTTGAGCTTTCATGTATTTTTTTTTTAAATGCGAACTCTATCGACTGTCCAACTGTTCTTTCTGTGTATAATACCACCATGAATTACAAAGTTTATACCGTGCGATCAACAATAATTATTTAGATCAAAGAAGGCTTTGAAATTATTGCCGTAGGTCGACAGATGTCTGAAATTCATAGAAGTGTTGTTGGTTGCATATAACTGCTTCAATTAACTTTTGAAAATTTTTGCCGAAAATCGGTCAAACAAGCAACAACGCTGTACGTCTTATTCTTCGTTATTGAAAACACCATTACGATTCAATGATGAATCTTTTATGTTCTGAAGTAAAAAACATTTTTGCGTTAAAATTTGATTTATAGTGACGTTTATTAGCTGAGTTAGCAAAGATACGAAAAATCTGACACTGTCAAGTCATAGTCGCCCTTTGTCTAAGTAATTGTTGATCGCACGGTACAAAATGCTCCATTATTTTTAGTTTCAGGCTGTGCTTTTCTAAATTTCTGTTTGTCGGTTTTTTTCTTTTTAATTGAAACAGGTGTACTTGGATAATTGAAAACAAAGCGACTTTAGATTAAAATTTAAAAATGGATCTAAATTATGAGTTATTATTACCAATACCGACGACTTTTTTGTTAAAACCTATTCGTTCTGGATAATACCGTGAAAACATATACAGGGTGTAACAAAAATAAGTGCATTAATTTTAACTGGTAATAGTACAAGTTTTCTAAATAATTTTATTTCGAAAACAAATTCTGAAGGGTTTTAAAAATTAATTTAAATTTACTAAAACTTAGTTTACCAGCCTATCAAACGATTTTAATCTAACTAGCTACATTTAACAAAGAAATAAAACGAGATGGTTTCACTTCTAATTAAATAAAATTGGCGAAATTTTATATACCTGACTAATTACACAGGCCTGCAAAACAAAACTTTTTAATCGATGTTTTGATTTTGATAACTGATTTTGTATAACATTGGAGCCCTGATTACAAAAATACAATTCATTTTTTTATATCACGTCAGGTTTTTTCACAATTAACAAAAAAAAATTAAGCAATTTATTTAGGAAAATAAGATGTTTATAATAATTCTTGGTTAATAATCTAACTAAATTTTTTATTCCTTATGAGAATGGCATCTTTAACGCTTTGTGAGGAAACTTCTTTTAATTGATTGCCTGCTGTATTTTTTTTTTTTGGGTTCATCGCGCTGTAACATCCAGCAAAAGTCTACCATCATTGATACGCTCCATCTTCCATGATATCACCTCTCCATTTGTTTTATATCTTGGTCAAGACGTTCCCCTTGTTCCTCGCTGACAGCACCAAGATTTTTAGGAAAAAGATTTAAGTGCGAAAAGAGGAAATTCACTTTGAAACTCATATTACATCCCAAGATGTGAAAATTTTTAAACATGATTCTTACAATATTTTCGTAGTCTTCATCTTTGTGATTTCCAAGCAATTTTTCTATGACATTCTTAAATGCCGTCCAGGCATTCCTTTCAACAACATTCATAGAATTTTGAAAATCATTACCTTTGTACAAAGATCTTATTTGAGGTCCTAACCTCTTTTCATTTGGCATTGGAGAGATCTGGTAACTTTGTACATCAATACTTGAAACATTGTCCATTTTTATCAAGAGGCTTTACAAATTGCTTCATCAACAAAGTTTGATATGCATTGGTCGTACCTAATACTACTTTTTTAGGATACAACTAAATTATTTTTTATTATTGCTTCCCGGTAAGTCTAGTTGTTAAGGCCACTTCTTTTGAGTCCAATGCTTGTCTCGTGCCCGGCAGTCCCACTCGCAAATAAAACAAGGAAATTTCGAATATCCATATTGTTGTCCGATATTACAATATCGAAATTTTGAAATAATTCATTCATTCTAGGTGGACATTTCAATTTTAAGAAAAAACGATTTGTGAAAAAACTAGACGTGATAGCGCAAAACCAAAATCATTTTCGTAATCAGGGGGTCGAAATTGTTCAAAAACTGTCAATTTTATGCAAACATCGAAATCAGTGCAGGCTTGTGTTATTGATATATTTGAGAATTTTTTAAAAAATGTTTGTTAATAAATAAGGCCGTAACAGTTTTATTACTTTTCTCAAATTAACTGTTAATTTACCTATAAAGTTTTTACACTAAATGAATCTGTATCTGCTAGCCCATCAAACCCTGGTGACACAATTACAAATTTTGACTTGGTTAGCTAAATAATTCGCTTTTTTATTTAAACGTAAAGCAGACGGGTGATTTACGGCACAATGGTATAATTTCCCAACAAAGGTATAGCCGACCGTTTTAAACCTTTTTGCCATAAAATTGACAGTTTCCATTGTCACCTAAATTTACGACAGCACAAGTAGCAGGTCATAAATAAAAATGATTTTGAAAGTTGAAATGTAAAACTGCGTTTAATTCAAAATCTAATTGGTATTTTTTCCGTAGATTTCATAAATAATTATAGGAAGTGAATCTGGGTAGGTTAGTATAAAAATCAGAATTTGACTTTTTGGTTGAAATTTACATTGTAATTTTTTTTGGCTTTGTTTGCAAGTGAAAAATTATCAAAAAATTATGAAATGTACCTTACCAATAGCCAGGTAAGTCTGAAAAATTTCGACAATTTTATTTAATTAGAAGTCGCGATTTCTCGCGTGCGCGTATACGATGCCCCACCCGGCATAGCTCATTGTTGCCAACTCATCGAAATGAAATTGTGCTCCAATCACTAGGAAATTACGCTACCAACCTCAAAATTGTGCTACGCTTACGCATACGCTCATAGAACATACATTTATTTCTCTGTCCTTTTTGTACAGTTCGAGACACGGAATTTCGGGCAACACTGTCAATGTACTGTCAAAAAATGTAAAATAGGCTTTACATTATTAACCTCAATTTTACCGTTTGCGACGATTTTGTGAACAGAAAATAAATTTCAAAATTTGACTTGAAAGTCACATTGACAATAAAGAGTGATTTACATCGTAATTTTTTGAAGTGAGAAAACTGATGCTCGAAATTCCGTGTCGCTAACTGTACCTTACCGCATTTACCAGGCACCAAAAAAATAACACCTGAATACGTAAATAACAAAACTCTTTAAATTAACATAAAACAAAAGTTAACAGGGATTTTTTAACATTATTTTTTCAGTCTCTTCTTCATGGGTATTTTTATTGTTTTTAAACATATTTAATACAAGTGTTACTGTCCAACAAATCCATTTTGATTCTTATTATTGCAATTAACATATCTGTCGAAAGCTTATTTCTTTTTTTGGTTTTTACGTCGGTTTTTATAGAAGACTCTTTCAACGTCTGCATTTCCGTGTGGTAAAATAAGCACCTTGAGCGCTAACTCACGTATATTCTTAAAAATAAATTCGTCAGGCTCAAGCTAATGCCGCGGAATTAAAAATTTTAAAAACAATAATTTCTTTTTCTCAGAAAAGCTTCAAATTATGCTACGTTTACTCGTTATGCTGCTACGCTGCTAAAGTGCGTCTATCGATATTTTAAAACGACCTTTTGCTTCCTTCAGTGGTTTATTGCCCGCTAACAAAGATTGTCGTAAAAGTGGTGAGTAACCGATCCTCAATAATCCGCAGGTACCATCGGGAGTTTTTGTTACAGGGTACGTAAATAATCCCCTAGTAATGAGACCATCATAAACGACCCAAAATGTTAACTAGTGTTTAAAAAGTCGTTTCAAAATATCGATAGACGCACTTACTCTTGATGGAATTATGCTATTTTGGCAGAATTATGCCACGGTTGGCAACACTGATATATCTAGGTACCGTTAGTACCTGTCTCCGGACGGGGGCGAGACGCCCGAGAATTGTTCGGTTTGTACCGGTTTGTACAATGGTAACAAAAAACAAACGAAAGTGAGACGTTTTTATTCATCATGCAATACGAAGGGAATAAAAACATTCAGTTTTTGCGATTCCTGTTTAAGAAAATGTTCTAGATTTATAAAATTGCATTCAACGTGAACGTCACGTCAAAATAAAAGGTGGACAAATGGCAAGTCAATTTTGGAAACTTCAAGAAATTTTATTTAGAAAAGTTGTTGCAATTGAGTACTATTACCAGTTAAAATAAATGCACATATTTTTGTTACACCCTGTATCTGTTACTTGTGTTTTTAGTTTGTTTTTTTCCTGTCCACACTGCCAATATACATTTTTTTTATTTGTTATATCATTTTTAATTTTCCAAAATGGGATTAATTTCTTCATAATGGCTTCGTCGGGTGTTAAATTTTGTTTATACGCAGTATAAGAGCATTTTATTTCGACAAGGCTATCGATCTTTTCTACGAAACCATCTGGGGATGCTCCCAAGAAATAAACGCTCTTATCAATAAAAAGACCACAGGAAATTATTTCAATGTTGTCGTTATATTCTTCGGTTAGGTTTTTTCCCAGTTCCTTCTTGGCGTCAATTTCATGTATTTTTCCATGATTTAAAGAAGGAATTTTTGTTGAAATGACATTGTACAATATAGATTTTATAGTTCCGGCAGTATTTGTAGTTTTCTTTAGCTTACAAATTTTGCCAAAATTTGAGACAGTTATTAATTTCCTTCTTTGTTCCATCCATTCACCATCTTCATTTTGATCTGCCGTTCTTCGTTCAATTTCAGAAATTTGTTCATCCGTTTTTTTTAATGATTTTAAAAATTCTTTCTCCTCTTCTTCATACATTTCTCTACACATGTCAGCCTGTTGAGAATTTTCACCATAAGATTCGTCAGGTTTATGTGTCCTGGAGTGCTGGTACCCTTTTGAATAACCTTTTTGCCTCAGTTTTATTTTTATTACATCACGTTGTTTTTTCACTTTCGCCATTCTTCGAATGTCTAATTTCCTTATGATTCCATTTTTGTTCCTTCTTAATGTACCATGCGTCATTCATCAGGTAAAAATACTCACCTTTGCTTTATTCTTCCAATTTGTCAGGTTTTGAGTACCTCCTCTATTTCGTTTTCTACTTGTAAGTCTTTTTATCATTTTTTTATTAGCTTTGGCCATATTAAGAGCAAGAAATAAATTCCTAGTATCTAACCTCTGAAAGAAGAAATAGAATTACTAGGTGTAGAAAACTTAGATATTTTATCACATACTTACGTCGCCAATTAATAAAACACTAGTAATAGTCTCACTAAAAGTACATACATACTACAAATAAACACTATCCACGTTAACGGGTACACAAGTAAAACAAAACAACTAAACAAGAGAACACAATAAAGAAGCAAGTAACGAACACAGGCCGTAGTCAAAATGGAAAGACATGAAATGAAAATCCAGACTAAGGGAATACTTTATCTATACTGTAAAGAGGAACCAGGTATAGGAGGGTTTGGGTACATTATAAATCCATCAAGTAGCTTCTAAGGCCCCCGCTTGCGGTAGACTTATTATTGGGGATTGTAAATCATCGACGGCAAGCTGAATTTTACTTTTCAAATTGTGCTAACGCTGTAATGAGCTTATTAATTAAAATATTTTTACCGGGTTTGAACCTATCATTTTTAAAGCAGTAAGTCTACATTTTGGCTTAAGAATATATCCACAATCTGGTTTTGCATTGTTGTAACTAGGAACCATCAATTTCACGAAAATATTTGATACGTTTTCTAATAATAAAAAAAAGAATTTTTAAAAATTTTTCAAGCCGATTTGTAGGGAATGGTTTGCTCTTTTTAATGAGATGATTTCTGTTATGTCTTGGGATAGGGGATCGGGAGCGTGTGCAATCACTACCAGTGCCCAGTCATCACTGTCTTTTTATTGACTCCCCACTATTTACATTATCTACAATACTACAATACTATGACATCTTCCCCTTTTAAAAAAAATTACAATTTTTCTGGACGTCTAACCTTTCGTCCAAACTTAGAGATATAAATTGTTCTTCGTGTGTGTGATGAGGAAGCAATTTTATCTTGCTCAGTCTCGCTTACTTCGTTGTCTTCCTTATCACTCGCACTAAAATTATCACTGCTTAATTCTATTACATGTGATTCCTCATGTGCTTCATCTTCACTTTCAGAATCAGAAATATATCCAGAATTGTTTATAAAATAAGGTTTAAGAAAATATCTATTCCTTCTTAAGATTACATCACTACCATCCTCCTTAACTAAATAGGATCTATCATTAAATTTTCTAACTACATGTCCGATTACCCAAATATCGTCTTTCCTGATGTACACTTTATCACTTGCCTTTAAAGGTTTTAAAAACTTAACAGACTTGTCATAATACATCTTTTGTTTACTTTGCCTCCGTACTAACATTTGACGTTGTTTTTTAAAATCAATATTCTTTGGAAGTAATAACTTACTTTGGATAGGTATCAGCGTTCTTAACTTTCTATTAAAAAATAGTTCGCACGGCGACAAAATACAGTAATCTACAGGGGTGTTTCTATAATCTAACAAAGCTAGTTCTAATTCTGTTTTTGACTCTATACATTTTTTAATAATATTCTTAACAGTTTGAATGGCCCTTTCGACCATTCCGTTTGATTTCGGATATTGAGGACTAGATGTGACATGTTGAAAATTCCACTTTTTAGCAAACTCTTCGAACAAAAATCCTGCATATTGCGTACCATTATCAGATACTAAAGTTTGTGGAATTCCCAATCTCCCAAAAATATTTTTTAAAACACGAATCACTGTCTCTGCCGTTATATTATTGACTTTAAACACCTCTACGTATTTAGAAAAATAATCAATAGTGATTAGGAATTTATTTCCGTTATATTCAAACAAGTCACATCCGATCTTTTGCCAAGGATACTCTGGCACCTCGTGTGGTTTAAGTGGTTCCTTAAAATTATTTCGGGAATATTTTCGACATACTTCGCATGACATTACTCTATTTTCAATATCACGGCTCATGCCCGGCCAATAGAGTACTTGTCTAGCCTTTAAAATACACTTGGTAACTCCTAAATGACTCAAATGAATAAGATCTAACATTTCTTTCCTTAAAGTTTCTGGTACAACCAAACAATTTCCTCTATAGACTAAATTATCGATAATTACCATTTCTGATCTCACACCAAAATACGCTTGTGACTCTAACCTACACTTTGCTTTAGAATTAGGCCACCCTTCTTTAATGTACCTCGATACTATTTGTAAACCCTCATCTTTCCGAGTTTCAATACGAAATTGTTCATTTTTTGCTGGTGAAATAGGAAAATGTTTTCTTAAATAATTTACCTGAGCCTCATACTCATTAGTAAAAATTTTTGTTTCGTCGTTCGGCATTTTAATTCTACTAAGAGCATCTGATATGTACATTTCCTTTCCCGGTTTATACCTAACATCTAAGTCATAAATTTGTAAATCTAAAAGCATACGTTGCATTCGCATTGGACAATCGATCAACGACTTCTTGAAAATATGTGTTAACGGCTTATGATCGGTTTCGACCACGACCTTTTTCCCATAAATATACTGGTGAAACTTTTTCGCCCCGTATACTATTGCAAGCATTTCCTTCTCAATTTGAGCATAGCACTTTTGCGTGTTACTCAATGACCTTGACGCGTAAGCTACTGGAGCACCTTCCTGTAACAATGCTGCGCCTAAGCCATCCTTAGATGCATCTACTGTCAAAGTTAAAGCTTTCGATGGATCATAAAATCTTAAAACTGGCGCTGCTGTTAATATGTATTTTAATTGCTCGAAAGCCTTTTGCTGCTCAAAATCCCAACGAAAAACTACCTCTTTCTTCAACAATTCCCTAAGAGGCTTTGATAGTTCTGCCACGTTCGGAATGAATTTATGTAAATAATTTATGATTCCCAAAAACGATTGCAATTCCTTAACGTTGGTTGGTACTGGATAATTTTTTATTACCTCGATTTTACTGTCATCCGGCTTTATCCCTTGATCGGTAATTTTATGTCCTATGTACCTAACTTCATTAACAGAAAATTTACATTTATTTACATTAAACTTTATATTATATTTTCGAGCCCTTTCTAATACTAAGTTCAATCTTTCATCATGGTCTTTTTGACTTGTGCCCCAAACTAAAATATCATCTACATAAATCTCAACACCGTCAATTCCCTCAAAACATTGCACAATTTTCCTTTGAAAAATTTCTGACGAACATTTTAGTCCAAAGGGAAGCCTTTTAAATCTATATCGTCCAAAAGGCGTATTAAAAGTACATAATTTTGAACTACTTTCGTCTAGCTCTATATTCCAAAATCCGTTGTTTGTGTCTAAAACTGAAAAAACTTTTGCGTCCCTTACTTTACTCATTATATCGACATACGTAGGAATTGAAAAATATTCGCGCTTGATGGCTTTATTTAGATCCGTTGGATCTATGCAAATTCTAAAGTCCCCATTTGGCTTATCCACAATAACGAGAGAATTTACCCAATCGGTTGGCCCTAACTCTTTAGCAATTATATCTTGCGCTTCTAAACTATCTAACTTATCCTTTAGTTTTACCAGAATTCCTTGAGGAAAGCGTCTTGCCGCGTGCACACATGGTTTTACTGAAGGATCGATCTTAATGCTATATTGACCTGGCAAGCATCCGATACCGCTAAAGACGTCTGGGTATTTCTCGAAATAATCCTTGGAATCTTCTCTTGTCACACCCTGTACCATCTTTGCAATTTTTAGTTTGTCTATTGTTTCTCTACCTAGAACAGATCTTCCATTACTCTTTGATACAAACATTTTTATACTACAACTATTATTTTTATAAAGAGCCGGAACTGTGATGTATCCCAAGATCTTAATACGACTTCCTGTATATTCCATTAATCTGGTATTGTCTTTTATGATTTTTACATTGCCAAAGTATTTTTTATAAACAGAAAATGGAATAACATTTACGTCAGCTCCACTATCAACTCTAAATTTGACATCTTTGTTGAAAATTTTTAAATCAACCATCCAATTGTTTTCATTGTTGACATTATATTGTACCAAATCTACAAATAACCCTTCATCGCGATCAATATTGCTAATTCTCCGATTCTTACAAAATTTAGCAAAATGATTGTATCCACCACAATTTTTGCATTTTTTTCCATAAGCTTTGCACTCACGTTGCTTATGTAGTGAACCGCACCTATTACAATTGTACATATTGTTAGCATCAAATGATTGTTTATTGTCGGCATTAAAGTTATTGGAACTTATCTGCGTTTGTTGATGATTTTTGAAATGCGCTCCTCTCTGTCTGCTGCTCGCTTCTTCTCTTTTCCCATCTCTGTCTCGGCCACTTGCAGTCCCTTGACGTTGTACCCTTTTTTGTCCATCTTCAGTTTTTCTCACTCCCATAACTGATTGGAATTCGTCTGTCCTTCTTCCACTTGTGGTGCACAAAATTTCCATTTGCTTGTTCGTTATCTCTGCCGCCTTGCAGATTTCAACAGCCTTCACCAAGTCTAAATTTTTTGTTCGTAAAAGCCTGTCCTTCACGTTCTTATCTCTGATACCCAACACCAATCTGTCCTTTATCAGAGACTCGCTCAATGTCCCAAATTCGCAATTTTCACTTAGCTGCTTCAGCTGCGTTACGTATTCATCCACGGATTCTTCTTCTCTCATGTCCCTTGAGAAAAATATGTACCTCTCGTAGGTCACATTGATTGTAGGAGCAAAATACGCTGTGAATTTCGCTTGAATGCTTGCGAAACTCGTCTTTTCTTTCACACTTTCGAACTTGAAGGTATTGTAAATTTTCAGAGCCTTGTCTCCAACGCAGTTAAGTAAAACCGCCCCCTTGTACTCCTCAGTTTCCTTTTCCGCCTTCGTCGCTTGCAGATAAATGTTTAACTTTTGCACAAAAAAGCTCCATTCCGCTGCGTTATCTCCGTCTAACTTTAACTCTGAAGGTGGTTTTGCACTGTTCTGCATTTTGCTGTTTTTTCTTTTTTCCACTTTAGGAATTCACTTTTCACTGTTCAAACTTTACTTTCTCGTTGAATTTGTCTTTTTTCCGACTGCGCCATGTTATGTCTTGGGATAGGGGATCGGGAGCGTGTGCAATCACTACCAGTGCCCAGTCATCACTGTCTTTTTATTGACTCCCCACTATTTACATTATCTACAATACTACAATACTATGACAATACTATGAAAATATGTCCATTAGGGCTAAAGCTACAGTGTTAGCACTATACATTGAAAGCTCCATAAGAAAAGTACGTATCTACTCCTCTTAAGTGTAATGAATGTGAATATAAAACTAAAACCTGCATTGTTATGGCAGTCTTGCATCATTACTTATTATGTAATTACAACTGGTCTATTTCAGATATTTCCCAGTATTATTTTTATTTTTCTTATAAAACTCGAAAAATAGTTATTTGTGTATCAAGGCCCAAAAAGTGCATCTTTTTCGTCCGGGTCAGGGGTTTCTAGTCGAGGCGGAACCGAGACATGAAAACAGACGAGGACAAAAGGCACTTTTTGGTCGAGATGCACACAACGTTTTTCGTGTTCGTTTAGGCAAAAATTTTTAGGTTATCTTTGACAGATGTCAAGTTAGGTATACAATGTGAACATTTTGGAACAAAATTCATAATAGCGTTCAGATATTTTTAAGAAAATCGCTCGAACAGGAGGATTTTATTTAGAAAAATGTCATCCTGTGACTTGCAATTTGTTTAAGTAGCATTATTGATTTTTGCACAATGACGTCATCACCAATTTTTTTTTAAATGACAACCTCCACTTTTTTCTTCTCCTTCTGATAGACTTTTCTACTAGCTAAAGGCCCATACACAATGGCGTTAACGTTACGTCGATGTTAAAACGTTAAATCTAGAAATTCAAAATTACATGTATGTCATTGTGGACCGTTCACAATGACGTTATGAAAATTAATGTTGCATGATATTGTTAGCGTTAACGTTAGTTCTAGAAATGTTCTGGATTCTTAACGTTACATTCTAACATTAGCTAACGGAAATAATTTATAAAAAGTACTGAAATACATGTAATTAGATCTAACGTTAACATCGACGTAACGTTAACGCCATTGTGAAAGGGCTGTAAACGATGAATGAATGAAAAAAAATATTAATCTTACATAACATTTTTTTTGAGAAAATAAGAAATTTTACTTCAAAAATTTAATAATTTTCCACTTCAATGACGTCGTACACAATTTTTCCATGCATCACATTTGGCACTTAATTTCTTATTAAATCCACTACTCCTGCACTTTAATGTACGAGTATCTGTATCTCCATATTGCCCTCTTTAAGGTACTCCACATCATTTCAATTGGATTTAATACACAATAATATGGCGGCAATCGTAAAACCGTGTGACCATTTCTTTCTGCAATTGTGTCACACACATATTTCACAGAAATATTGCCACTTTAATAATTTCAAATTAGCTCCTTCTTGATTGGCACGCATGTAATTAAGAATATCTTTTTTTTTTGTGTTCTGATTTGGTTTCTTCGATATTTGATTTGAATGATATCTTGCATTTTGCATTATTCATGACAATCATCGAATTACCTGGAACGAAGAGGACACCGTCCGGGTCCTGGTGATAATAATCTGAGGAGCAGTTGGTGATGTTTTTCGCAGATAAAAGGAGTGCTCCAGGTATCCAATCGTTTTCATTCCCCACAATCAGCATCAATGCTTTTAGTATGATGCATCGATGACACTAGCAAAACCGCTCTATTTGTCATCGGAACTTATGAGACTAAAGTAAGGTCTTTAGTAAAGCCAAACAAACAGACTGGAACCAGGTATTTTTGATTTCGCAGCCAAAAATTCTGGGGAAATGTTCCTCTTACATTTTTTTCATGTAACTACATTATCTTAAACATGTCTCTTTCAACAGGTTTATTAGTTTATCGAGGTAAATCAATTAATATCTCGGTTACTTTGTTGAAAAGGCTTACATAGCTTGAGTAGGTTTGGAATCCCCCTTTTCTTCAGCTGATAATGTTGCTTCAACCGAATCTTTTCCGACATAAATGCAGGCATTATACAAGTCTGTGGCGACTCGTCATCAAATTGGAAGGGAGATGTAGGTACATGGGGAGGAGTTAAAAAACTGTGCAAAGAAAATGGAGGGAGGTAGCTCAGTGGAGTACCTTTTTAATGTTACATTTTTCTACACAAGATTGTCGACTTCATAAACTTGAAAACAAAAAATTCAAATTAAATTTTATTAAAGAACGTCAGTCCAGTGGAGATATTCCACTTACATCTGAATCTGACCCATCACTGCCGCTATTCATATACATAGTCAGATTCTTCGTCAGAAATGCCAGTATTTACATAAGCCCATTAATCATTTCGTCAAAACTGTGTTGTGTTCTTTACGTGATTGATGGTGTTTTTCCAAACATCCGGTGTAACTTCGGCGAATTTCTGGCGTGTTAAAATTTCTACGCCCATTAATTTAAATGAGACATTGTGAGATGCCCCAAATATTTTCAATTGGGTTCAACTCCGGACTACAGGGTGGCAACTTCAAAATTTCATGTCCATGCTCTTTCAGAATTTTGTCCATTCTATAATCCCGAGATTTGTTTCTATGAATTTTCATTATGTTATATACTCGTATGTAGTTCTGGTTTTGTCTTTGTGGAATCAAAAGGAATGTTTTTCGCACCCAATTATTCCATCATTTCAGCTTTTCTGGTGTTGCTGCAAGGGTCCTTTTTGTCAACAATGTTGTGGTAGGATGCGTTGCCTAACACCAAAACAGAAGGGGGAAAATTTCTGAACTAATAACAATATTTGCGTGAATACTTCCCTGTCTCGAATTGAGATTGCACATCGAAAACGCGTATCCTTTTTGGAGATTTTCGGTCCTATCTTGGCCAGTAAATTCTCACCGTCTGTCTGTGGGGGACATTTTGTTAAATTTTTTATACTGTCCGCTAATATGTTGGAACTTTAAATCTCGCATGAGTTCTGTACCGACGCGTTTTTTATAAAGTTCGGTTCGCCACGATCGTCGAGGCTTTTTTAATCAGATTCCACATAATTATCATTGCACCACTACACAGAATTAAAGCTAACGGTTTTTCGTTATCACACATAATGTAGCTGGAATGACACGCACCCTCGGAACTATCGAACTAAACTGAGACTATTATAACAAAATCACTTCCAAAACATAACGCACTGAAAAATACTAAACTCTCCATGCCTATGATGTTGTTTACAGAATTACAACTGTGAATCTAAATGAAGTTTCAGTACAGGTATTTTCAATAATTGTTATAAACTGTTGTTGAAATGATTATTCTTCGAGTATTAATGATTATATGCGTTATTCAACTCTTTAAGCGTACAATTCTCTACATTTTTTGTTCTGTATGTTTTTTTGTCAGATCAATAGTTTCGTAGTTACAGCGTGTAGAATTCGAGAATTTCTATTATTTTTGTACTTTTTATTATTTTCCACACCACCACAGAGGTAGAGTAATAGGGTGCGTTTTTTTTTACGTAGTGTCCCCGGTGGGCATAGTCCACGATGCAGTAGAAGTTTACTGTTTTACTCTTTTTGATCTCTATAGATGAGCTGAATTCATCAGAGTTTATGAATTCGGGAATTCCTCTTGAGAATTTTCCTCTTGTTCCTCAGGGTCATCATCATCATCATCATCATCAGGAGTGAGTTCGAATCTCGAATCTCGAATTGACTCATACTGTATATATATTTTAGCATCCCAGGAAGATTTTACAAAAATAAAAAAATTCAAAAAATTTAAAATGCGGTTGTGGAAAAAATGGTGTTTGTAAAATATGTAACTATTTTCATTCTAAAATCGGCGAAAAAATATGTTAAAAGATTAAAAATCTTAGGCTTCTTTGAACAGGTGTTACTAACAATGGTTCACATTGGTACTCGTAGGAATAATGTGTCGTTCTTCCGCGATTTTCCGCGCGGTCTCCCGACCGACGCTCGGGCAGGGCCGTCGGTAGTCCTCGGATGTTAGGACGGGGAAGGTCGGTCAGTCCACTAAGCGAGGGTGATGCTAACAAATATATTATTGTATTCTCAATTTGGTTGTAGGTCGTAAAATTTTATTGCATATTATGAGCGATTAACGGGCACAATGGTTGGGTTTGAAAAGGTTGAGAAGCGGCGCGTGCCGTTTGCCGTACAATGCAAATATACAAAATGTACAATACAACCCTGCTTAAAATATTACCTGCTAGTGGTAAACTAGGATTTATAAGCCCCGCAAGATCTTTAACTTAAAGTACTATCGCGGCCATCCAAAAGTGAACGTTTTTTTTTATAGTTTGATTTTTACTTTAAATCATAGGCGTCCTAAAATGTCAAAGTTTGACAATAGCGATAAAAAAATTATTGAAACTATTTTTTTTAAATGCCACATCTCACTCCGACGCAGACAGCTATGGCTATTATAGCAAAGTTAGAAGAAAATTGGTCGTTGGCTGCTGTGGCGAGAGAATTACATTGCAGTAAGACTTGTATCTTCAATATAAAGAGGGGTTGGCAAGAAAACAGGCTTGAGAGGCCAATGCGAATAAGTGTTGGAAAGGTTTCTTTACTAATGTTTACTTTCACTTTAATAATGTATTAATTACTTCTCAGTCTCATTTTTATTAAAAATTATTTATTACAACTTTTTATTATTAAAATAGTAACGCCTGCTGCACGAACGCCAATGAATACAGCCTGATTTAATCTAACGAAAAATACGGAAATTTTCGCAAGCTATCGTTCACTTTTGGATGGCCGCGATTGTACCATAAAATTTTAGGACCTACAACCAAATTGAAAATACAGTAAATCATCCAATGAATATTTTACAAAAATTCGTAACCAAGTGACAAGCGCAAGCGGGCAACTTGAATGTCTAATCGTTTTGTAGTAAGTGTCAATTTTATTAGCAAAAGTTTAAAAAGCGGTTGTAGAAAAAATAGTGTTTGTATTTCGTGCGCAAGATGATTGTTTTGTTGGCGCATTCGAATGAGTTTGAAGTCTCGACCTGACGGTCTCGACCAAAAGCTAATTCTCATGCGCTAACAAAAAACAATCATTTTGCGCACTTAATACAAACATAACTATTTTTTAACCTCCGTCAAAAAAAGTGAAAGTTTTTTCATTCATTTGCGTTCGTAAAATATGTGATTTTTGAATCGGTTCAGAAGCGTTAAAAAAAGTGCCTAGCGGTTTATCAGATTGACTGTAATACACATTCCTATTATTTATTTTGTGACGATCACTTCTGGTGGTGACGTCACGGGATGCGATTTGACGCCGGTCGGTCACGGTATGCCTCGAGCGCCAGTCCCTTTTTTAGGTTGTGGTGGGACGCCACACGGCCGGGGTAGCTCTGCGGAGTGACGGCGTCCAGGGGTCAGCTGTCAGGGCGCGGGGTAAGGGGGGAAACAAACAAACACTATGTACAAGGGGACCACCTGGTGAAGGCGAGATCCTCCGGGGATGGTGCCCGTGACCTGGGGGATGTCCTCGGCGGCAACGGAGATAAGAGGGTGTTCGTACTTACGTCGGTCGGCCCTGGAACTTCCTCTTGGCGGCGTACTTCCTTCTGGCGGCGTAGGGAGAGAACCGGTCGGGGTGTGACGGAGTTGCGGGGGTGTGACGGGATCCGGGGGGGATTGGGGGAGGCCTGGTTCGCTCACTAGGGGAGCGAACGGGTCGGAAGTCGGGGGTCGGTCGGAGGTTGTATTGGGAGCCGGTTCGGAGCTGGTGCTAGCAGTCAGGTGGATGGTCGGACTTGGGATCGGAATCGGAATGAGCTCTGCAGGTTCTGCGCGGTCCTTTTATTGCCTCGATGGCTGCGCGCGGCCGTTGACTCGCGGCTGTGGCGGTGGGGGAGCTCTGTTCAGCGCGGAGTCCGGGTATTGTCGGCCGGAAGAAACACGGGTTCCGGGGCGGATTTGGTGGACGCGGTTGAGGTAGTCGGCTCTGCGCTAATTTTCTGGCCCGGCTCGGAGAAAGAACGGAATTTTTCCGCCACCAGGAGCGTTTCCTAAGTAACTTCGTTACAATTTATTAGATGAAAAAGGAAAATACATAGTAAGCCAGATCATTCACTTATAAAAATACTTGCTCCTAATTTGAAAACATTTGCAAGAAATACGCCGAATTTTTAATAATTAAATTATATTTTAATAACGTGTATAATATCCATTCGTATCTATACATTCCTGTAACCTTTCTCTCATTCCAGTCACCATGTTATGACAGTAATCACGACCTCGCAACATATGGTCCAGACTCGTCGCACCTTGGTATCTAATTCTTCAACGGTCCTCCTTCTCGCACCGTGAAATGGATCTCCCCAATTAAGAATCATTTGACCCCAAAGATTTTCAATCGGGTTAAGGTCAGGAGATTTTGATGGCCATCTAATAAGGTCGATCTCCGGATGATCCGCAAACCAATCCATAATTATATTAGCTCTGTGTATTGAGCAGTTGTCCTGCACAAACGCAAATCGGGGCCTTTCCTCTTCTGGATAAATGTTACGCACAGTCGGCACGCAACATAACTTCTTTAAAAATTTCCCAATATTTATGGGAATTAAATCTCGGTGGTGTAATCTCTGCTATTTCTCCAGGCCCGTCCTGGCTCATCCATGCCCAATAACCCACCGAGATCGGGCGTATCCGAGTTCCTCCCGGTGGTCACTTCTTTACCTGCATAACCCTTTTTAACGGACGAGTTCCTCCCGAGGTTATCGGGGATTACTGCAATAGGTAGTCGACGGGTGGTAGCCGGACTAGATTATAATGACGAGTATTTTGCTTGAAATTGGCAATAAATACACTGATGAGAGGGAGAAACTATTTTATTTACAAGGGTAAATTAAAATGACATACGGCATTTGAAAATTGTACTCTATTTATGTACATTATTTATTTAAGACTGGCCCAATCAGAATGACCGCAAAATCATAAGAAATGGATTTAAAAAATTTTCAAGGTATCACAGGAATTGTAGGAGCCATCGATGGAACACATATTAAAATCAAAAAACCAAATTCCGATCATGCACATGTTTACTGCAACAGAAAAGGAGATTTCAGTATATTAATGCAAGCTGTGTGCGACCATAATAAAAGATTTCGTGACATTTTTGTGGGAGAGGCAGGATCAATCCATGACTCGAGATTATTGAAAAAATCAGCATTATACCAAAAAGGACTTCATGGATTTTTTGGCAATGATTTTTTATTAGGGGATTCCGCATATCCATGCCTGGAATGGTTAGTGCCCCCATTTAAAGATAATGGTAATCTAAGTAGGCAGCAAAACATTTTTAATTTTCGGCATTCATTATCTAGAATAATAATTGAAAATGCATTTGGTTTACTGAAATCAAGATTCAGAAGGTTGAGATGTTTTGAAAACAATAACATTGCTTTTATTGTAAGGTGTACGAGTATAATAGCAGCCACTGTATTGCATAACATATGTATCGATTTTGATGATGAAATAGAGTGGGAAAATGAAGACGACAGCGCTGACGACTATACGGACGAATATGTACAAAACGTTAGTGGCATTGAGTTTAGAACCACCAAACGCGATCAGATATTTCGAGAAATGTTTCCTTAAAATTTAATTTAAGTATTTGCATACCCAAGCTAACAATAGTCAAGTGTAAAATGTCACTCTCAGTCATAGCAGCACAAAAAGGGATTTTAATATAAAATATGATCCATTATGTGAACATTTTAATATAAAATATGATACATTATGTGAACATTTTACTAAAAAAACAACAAATAAACTTTTACTTCTATGTATTTTGCTTATTATGTTCCCTAACTAAGGCTTCTAGTGCTGCCACCTTTCTTCTTTCAATTTCATTTTTTTCTTCCAATAAGTTCACTTTTTTTCTTTGGATTTCTATCTGGCTTTCCATGAGTCTTTTCAGTCCGTCCTGCTTTTCTTGCATATATTTCTGTTTCGTTTCATAAAATCGTTTCTTAAACTGTATGTAAGAAGCATTGGGCGAAAGACGCTTCTGGCGACCAAGTTGCGAAGTACAACTTTCTGAAATGAAGTTGGTTGATGAAGATGAAGAAGCTTCTGAGGCAGACGCCGTGGCACCTTCCTGACCAATCTCGCAGCTAATGTTTACAGAATGAGGGCTGGCATTTGTAGGAGAATTACCTACAATATTGTCAATGTCTTCATAAAAAAGAAATTTGGCACCAGCTCCACGCCCTGTTTTTTTTTTTTGCAGTCCTTAATGGCCTTGTATGTTCTTAATAAATTCGCCCATTTCTTTTTGCAACTCTCTTCAGAAAAATTTACCTTTTGACTTTGTAACTGCTGTGCAATTATGCCCCAAAATGTCTTCCTTTTTTTGACATGGTGCATGTCTTCATAATGTGCATCAACTGCAGCAATAAGGGCTTTAGTTTCATCAAACGCCCACTGCCGCTTCTCTTCGGTTTGTTTCTGATTTTCTTCTTGGTTCTCCACTATCGGTGTCAATGGCACTGTATCTACTTCTTGAGTCTCCACTGTTGAAACAGTTCTAGTATTGACTGTCCTAAACGTTTCTTCAGTTTCGGTGAACGTTAAGATGTCACCTGCATTCGCATCGTCTTGTCTTAAGACTGGTTGATTTGCCCCATTAAACATTATGATGTTATTGGGAATCCAAATTTCTGCATTTGTTTCTAAATTCAAACAATATATATAAGAGATTGCAACGTAAAATAAGTTTTAACACAAACCTGCATCACGTAATAAAACGTCTCCCTCATCATTTCGCACCCAACCGTGTTGGGTTCTTACAATTTTATAAGACATTGTTAAATCTTAAATCAACGTTAAATTAAAATTATTTAATACTTTTGCACGTTGCACGATTGCACATAACCTCGCGTTTGCTTGGCGCCGAAATGCTGTCAACATGCATTTTTAACCCCCCACTTCCGAAGTGAGTTTTTCTCACTTATCTGATGCTGGCGCTTAGGTAGTGCATCAGCGGCAAGGGGGGAGGTAAAAAAACTCAGATCACTTCATTTGAGAAATGTAAAAGGAACGAGTTTAAAAGCGAATGACAGTCAACTGAGTTGAGAATAACTGAGATTTGGTGTAAAAGGAAAGCTACATATATTCGACCAGTCTCTGTTAAGGTTGTCCATACAAAATTGCAATCTAGCTTCCGCTTGAGCAGGAGTTAGTTGAATTTTCTTGGCTGGAGTCCTTGCGTGAACTCCTAGTTCATGAAGTCGAAGACGTATTGTCGACAAACCACAGTTCAGATTCAGTGCCTCACTAATCCGCACTGAATTAGTTGTGACGATCACTTCCGGTAGTGACGTCACGGGGTTTGATTTGACGCCGGTCGGTCGCGGTAAGCCCTTGATACATAAATAACTATATCAAATCGATAATCTGGAAACTTAGTTTTGTTTTTTTTTTTTAAATTAGCTTATACAGTATGTCCCCGGATTGAGTTTACAAGAGAAAAAAAAACAATATTTTTGATTTTAGGTAAAAACTTCAGAGGAATAACATTTTTTGCTTCATCTGAAACCCGCATTTCCGTTATTAAAATCTCAGGAGTGCGTTCAGAAACATTCCCCGGTAGGTAGGGTAAGGTAACGTTGGGGAACCGGTCTAATCCAACAAGGTACACTTTCTTTCTGAACGATAAGGAGTGAAAAAAAGGTGAAGGAAGTTTGACATAACCAAAAAAATATTTTAAGACGATACATTAAAATTAAAATCCGGGGGTTGTCTAAATAGTATTTAAAAAAAGTTTCCGACCGATATCTTTTTTTAGTAGGTTATTACTATTAGCATGGATAACAGACTACTTACTGCATTTGTTGCAATACAGGGAAGGCAAATTGTTTTTAATGATTGCAATTATCAATATGCCTCCACAGATAGTTCTAGTGATGAAGAACTTATCATAATTCACCGCAAACGCCATGCAACGAGAGTAAAACCTACAAGAATGAAGCTTTATGTGCAAAATGTGGTGCCATACTTCACTGATAAACAGTTTCAAATGGATTTTCGATTAACACGGGAAGCATTTGAAACTTTATTAAGAATTGTTGCCCCACGATTACAAAACAATGCCTCAACTGGTCGACCAACTATTTGTGTCAAAAAACAATTGTTGGCTGTAATTTGGCTATTAGCAACGCCAGATTCTTACAGGTCTGAATGGTAAATAATTAAATTTTTAAAGTTGTTTAATTACTTTTTAGATCTGTAGGAGAACGTTTTGATATGGGTAAATCTTCTCTTTCTGTGTCATTTGTCAGAGTAATTAAAATCCTGTATGAAATGGCTCCCACAATAATCATATGGCCTACGGGAGATAGACGAATGGCAATTAAAAGAAAGTTCCGTAATATGGCAGGCGTAGATAACGTTATAGGAGTAGTAGATGGCACATTTGTACCTATTAAAGCTCCTTTACAGAATCCTGAATCATACGTCACTAGAAAATGTAATTATGCCTTTACACTTCAAGGCATATGTGATTCATCATTGAAATACATTGACGCATTTACTGGTTTTCCAGGATCTGTAAGCGATACCAGAATTTTTTCCAATTCAGACATTTACAAATCTGTAATCACAAATACAGATCACTATTTTCCTGATAATGAATTCATCATTGGTGATAAAGCTTATCCTCCATTGAACTGGTGTGTGCCTCCCTACATAAATCGAGGCCGTTTAAATAACATATAACGCTATTTTAATCATGTTATCTCTCAAACTAGACAAACAGTCGAGCGATCTTTTGCTTTATTATTTGGGCGATTTCGACGGTTAAAATTTTTGGACATGAATAGAATAGATTTAATTCCGTACACTATTATTGCATGTTGTGTTCTACACAATATTTGTTTGGATCACAACGATTTGTTGATTGACGATTACATTAGAGAAGGCATGCCATTTATTCAACACAATGATGAAATTGATCAAGACGCCGTGTTTGTGTTGAATGGGCAACAGCGCCGTGATAATTTAGCGAGGGAGCTGTTTGATGTAAGACGTGTGTAACTACTTATAAATATAACAATAATTGTAGTCATGATATGAATACTTTTAATTTACAAAATAAACTTGAAATTCAAACTTAACACTACATATATTGTAATTTTATTATTCTCTCCAAACGGTAACAAAAGACGAAAACTTCACAACTTTTCCATTAGTTTTTCCATTACACTTTTAAAAGTGGTTATGTATTCCCGTTGCACTTCAAGCAATTCATTATGTCGTTTTGTTCTACGTTCTTCCTTTTTCTCAGCGTTTTCTTTGACATAGTTTACTAGTTCATCATCTTTCCTTTTCTTCCTTTTCAGTTTCTTACTCACTGGCTCATCATTTGGTGTATCTTCATCCAAACAATCATCAGTTGGTTGTAGAGCTACAACATGTTTAAATTAAGAACATTATAATAGGGTGGTATAATAATAAATTGTTTTTTCTTCAAACGTCCGTAAATTCGACATTATCCTGCTGCATTGATAATGCTAAAGTGTCACTTCATTGTCATGGCATCTAAGGAGCTGACGAGCGGCAGATAAAGTTATTATCTCCGCTGAGAGCGGCAGATAAAGTTATTATCTCCGCTGAGGGCGTCCGTGAAGTTATTATCTCCGCTGATGAGCGGCAGTAAAGTAAACTAGCTAAATAATTTGAAATTCCTACCTGGTTTCTTAACATGTCTTAAATAACTTGTTATGAAGGTTTGAAGAAAAAATAGTATATGTTATTCGGAGCAAAAATGGTTTTATGTGCTTTGGCTGGTTTGTGTGCCTCATTGCGTTCGGCAGCCAATCTACCAGCCGCAGCACATAAAACTTCATTTTTGCTCCTCATAACATAATATACTATTATACAAATGTTTGTAAACATACTAGCGCTTGCAGATCCCCTGCTTGATGAATCTTTTTTTGGAGGTTTTAACTGCAAAGCCTCCTCTGTTGACATTTCATTCTCACTGCTATCAGGGGACTGTGAAACTGACTGAGGAGGGATATAAATCAATGAACCATCTAAAAACGAGAAATACATAACATGATTGTATAGTGTTTAATATCAATTTTTATTTTACCTTTCAAGTTTTGGAATAAAAGATTTCCGTCATTATCTTTGACAGTTTTTCCTCCAGCTTGTACCTGCACGTATTTATCATTCTCTTCAGCCTCATTCATTTTTAATTGCACCCAGATTGCACCAAAATAGACCTACCCACAGAACACAATGTACCAACACCTAACCCCTTCAATCACAGAACACCTTCAATTTTCGCGCAATGGCTTGACATGCAGTACGAAAGTGCGCATGTCTGGGTGATTCTTTCCGCAGTCGCGAGTGGGTTGAAAAATGTTACGCCAAGGTGTTTCCCAAACTGTTTATGAACGCTTTGACAGTTACCTCTGTGGGTAACAATTTCGACTTTCTGAACGCTAAAGTGTAACTTTTACACCTAGGGTAATGTTTCTGAACGCACCCCAGTATTGATATACTGTATTCTTAAATTAACATTTTTTGTTAAAATTTTACCAACGTCAGTGGCGCTGCAGTAGCGTTGACTTTTTTAAACTTGCACTCTTTTACCCGCCCTTTTTACTCTTGCGAGGTTAGAATGAGTTCAAGTTACAATTTCTCCATGTTCTTTGCATGATACGTACGTATAATACCTACATACGTGTTTTTAAAACAGCTTTAACGTGCTAAGTGTCGAATTTAGAATAATAAGCGTATAATATAATACGTTAATAGCGCAATGGGCAGTTTAGATACTCATAACAAAGCGAAACTCTCACGAACAAAATTAAAATGGTTTAGGTGTGATGAGTGTGAATACAAATCCAGACAAAAGGAATATTTAAAAAGACAAACGTTTACGACACACGTCCGTCGATGAAATAGAATGGTTTAAGTGTGATGAATGTGAATATAAAGCTGAACAAAATAAGATGAGTTAAAATACATAAATACTTATGGAATACATTCAGTAATTTCAAAATTAATGACATTTGTCGAAAACGCTGAAACAGGTTCACTTGTTTTAAATTACAAGAGATGTTGGACATGGTCTCCGTTCTGTTGTAGCCATAAAGCTACTCGTCTTTTTTTATTTTCAAAAATATTGTCTAATGTGCGAGCATCAATATTTTGACAATGGTGTGTAATTTCATCCATTAATTCCTCCGAGTATGTAATTGCTGCTTGTATACGTTATCTTTTAACCATCCAAATATTGAAAAATGAAATGACGTCAGGTCAGGAGAACGAGGACGCCATTTTGGATTAAGTCTTCGATTTATGATACGGTCCACATAAAATTCTTCCAAATATGCTAAAGTAGCCCTTGTGGAATGAGCTGTAGCTCCATCCTGCTGGAAATAATCAAATTATAGCTCCTCGTCATCTAACTGGTTCATAAAAACTTCCAATATTTGCTGCTTGTACCTCGTACCATTTGTTGTGTAATGGAAGAAAACTGGCCCAATCACTCTTCGACGAGAAACAGCCAACCATACGCCAACTTTTATGGCATGCAAAGGTGTTTCTTGGAAGACATGAGGATTTTTAGTACTCCAAATTCTACAGTTCTGTGAATTAACATACCCTGAAAGATGAAACCATGCCTCGTCTGAAAAGAATGGCAATTCCAAAATTTTGTTATCATTCATGTTGTTTAAAAACCAGTTGTAATATGCAACGCGACGTGAATAATCTGCTGGTTTCAGTTCTTGAACCAATGACACTTTATGGGGGTGCAAATTTAATTTTTTGTTCACAATTTTCTGACATGTGCTCAGTGGTCCACCTGACTGTGCTGACAGTCTCAGCATGACGCTCTGGGATTTTGTTCCATTCCCCCTCTCAAATTTTCAACGATATCTTCACCAACTTGAGGCCTTCCCGATGACTTTCCCTTCGAAACAAATCTATCCACAATCCTTCGAAGAACGTTTGAAAGTGTCTTCCAGATTTCTCTGAAAACCACACTTATCAAGAAATTCATATAAACAGTGATGTATATTTTGAACAACTCCCATTACTGGTCACCAGCATATTTCAGCCTCTGCAAGTTGTCCACTTCTTTAAAAGTTGTCAGAAGATGACGTGGAGTTGCATCTCTGGAAAATAAAATGTTCCGGCAATTGTCACAATCAGGAGTGCCAATATTTTTCAACACCCAGCCTGCAACATAGGCAAGACCTTGAGTATCTTCTGTATAGTCTGCGTCTCCGTTGAAGTATCCTCTGAATATTTCAACAACGTGGTCAAATTATCAAACGGCGTGCAATTGTCCTCTTCGCAGTTTCTGTCGACACCTGTTGGTCAAGCCAAGCTGTTAACAACAGTTTTTAACGCTGGTGACAAGTGGGTTTGGTGTTGGCTGTGCCATGTTGACGGATGTTGGAAAATAGATTCTCCAATGGATCTTGATTAAATGAACGTAGATTGAAATAATCAAAACCATACCTACACATTTTTGAGTGTGTACCACAGAAAAATAATTCAACGGTCTGCCAACCACGAACAAATGAATATCGATTCGAAAGATCGGCATCGGTTTCCAAATCAATTAACTTCCAGTTGTTCAACTCTGTCAATACTGTCAATAGAAAGCACATCTAAAGCGTTTATGATCAACCGGCTTGCTATTTGTATTATTAAATGAATCAAACAAATGGTCAACTTTTTGAACAAATTCCGCTGTGAAAATAGTTTCAGCAGGCAGTACACCCAAGGTGGTCAACGTTTTATAGCACTAGCCATGGAGCTGCTCAGTTGAGCTTTCATTTTCATATAGGAATCGTTTTTCAGATGGAAACGAGTTTTTTTTTAATTTCGGCAAAGATTTGAATGTTTTAACTGGTCAAAATTAAAGACAATACTGCTATTATTCGGTTTCAAATTGGGAATTAAGGTGAATTCAAACCATTCTTCAAAAATATTAGGCCCATTATGATTATTTTGTAGATTAAAAATCCCATCACGGGTAAACGTTGCTTCATCAGTCCATAATACATTTTTTGTGAAAGCGTGATCAGTTTGAATTTTGTTTAAAATCCAGTTGCAGTAATTCGGTCATCTTTCGAAGTCTCCATCATGCTGCAAACTGCTGCCGGGGTCACTTCAGGTTTTTTCTGCATAAAGCTGTCCATGACATGGAAGAATTCCCACTTTTGGGGAGCATTTCCAGTCCCATTGCCGTCTTTTATTTTCTTGTAGGTCTTTTTGAGGCATTTCCACTTATTGTCAATTTGGTCCCAAGTATATTGTTTATTTGCTACTTTGGAGAATTCTGTGGCAATTTTGCGCCATTCATTTTATTTTTGTTCACTTGTAAGGTTTTGTATCTGATGACGATATAACCCCTAGCGGTCAAAATCAAAGTTAAAAAAATATCCCGGTATTTGTATTGTAGCATTATTTAGTTTTTCCGAAATTATTTCAGTGCTTTTTAAATTGTTATTAATAAATATTCTTTTACTTCGAGTTTTTTTCCAATTCAAAAAATTAATCAATTGGAGAGTTGATTAAAAATACAATAGTTATTTGTATATCAAGGATACGAAATCGTATTTTGACGAACCGAGAGAAAAATTGTCGCCAAGGCCGCTTTGCGGCCGAGGCAAGACAATCTCGAGATCGTCAAAGGATTTCGTAGCCAAGGTCTACACAACATTTTGTGTGCAACCCGAAAATTTGTAATTACAAAATGAACAAGTAAAATTTTCTTCACTGTCAATAAAAATAAAGTCGCTATGGAAAGACATAAATAAAACAATTCACTTATATGTATGTGCAGTGTCGCATTTGAAACCTGAAAAATCGATACGGCAATATAAAAAATGTTATAGTGGGGATCTTTCTTATCGACTCCTTCTGATGCGGCTCTCATTTGAAATTGGCGGAAATTTCAAACCGGATAAAAATTCTGTACTAATAGTGGCCGTTCCTGACACAAAATTAAACTCCAGCAATAGTTCCAGGCGTAAGCAGTATCTTCAGGACAATGACGGTATTCGGATACAATGTTTCCAACCCTGTTTTGAACAAGTGATTGTTCATTGTGTCATTGACGATCGCAGATGTTGGCTAACATCAATAATTTCGTCTTGCAAGTCAACACCGCTTATATCGGAATCTACCCCATCGGTTAGCATAATCTTCAGGTTTCTTGAATTTCTTCTCGGTAATGTATTTTTTCTTCAAACGTCCGTAAATTATGACATTATCCTGCTGTATTGATAATGCTAAAGTGTCACTTCATTGTCATGGCATCTAACGAGCTGACGAGCGGCAGATAAAGTTATTATCTCCGCTGAGGGCGTCCGTGAAGTTATTATCTCCGCTGATAAGCGACAGTAAAGTAAACTAGCTAAATAATTTGAAATTCCTACCTGGTTTCTTAACATGTCTTAAATAATTTGTTATGAAGGTTTGAAGAAAAAATAGTATATGTTATTCGGAGCAAAAATGATTTTATGTGCTATGGCTGGTTTGTCTGCCTCACTGCGTTCGGCAGCCAATCTACCAGCCGCAGCACATAAAACTTTTTTGCTCCTCATCACATAATATACTATTAATTTGTTCAGGTAGACCGGGCAATCTGCGCTGTTGGCCAGATGGTCACCTCTGCCGTTTCCACATTTATTTTTGCCTGTGTTGTAAAGTCATCATTTTTGATTTGGCAATCATTCTAGTGACGTGGTCCTCGCTGCATTTTAGGCATTTTATCTATGCGTGCAATTTGGGGCTGCCTGTCCCCATTTTAGGCAGCGGTGGCACTGTATTATTTACATTCTCATTTTTAATTTAATTTCTCCTAATATAAGATTATCCGGTTTTCAGTTTGTGACAATGACTGAACATTACCCACCCCATCTCATGTTTTATTGGCTTGCCTCATATTCGCAGCACTTTTTTGTTTTGTTCTGGCACACAAGTATTGCCATGTCTGTAGAAATTAAATTGCTTCCACAGTAGGGGCGACACAATGGGTCATATGCATAAACCATTAGCAAATGCTTTTACTTGTATTAGTAAGAGATAAAAATACATGGACTCTATTAGATAGAAAAAGACAAATTATATATAATAAGCAAATGCTTATTCTTATTCATACTACCCCTTGTCTTCCTTGAGGACGACCATTTTTCCAGGTGCTCGGAATGATACGGAGCGTTGTCGAGGATTATCACGCAAGTTTTATTAAGACTATTCATTGCTGGAAGTAACTCTTTTTCTATCCACTCTGTAAATATTTTGGCGTGCGATGCAAATCGTTCTCTGATTTTCCTAATACGAGTAATAATAAAACTAGTAAGTTAGCAGTCAAATCGCAGTTGTAGGTAGTTGCCAAGTCGATTTTATCATGACATTAGAAATGCATGCAGTTGCCACTCTTATCATCGTCTGATTCACTACAAATAGATGATTCATTATCTGAATCTCCTGGATTCACCATAAATTCCATTTCACCCAGAAGATGGTCCATAATATGTTCTTGTACCATATACTCATCAACAATTTTATCTACATGTGCACAAATTGAGGACCACGTTTCACTCGTAATGGAATCAATTTTTGTCTTGCCAAATCCTGTACGTCTGTTATTTTAAAAGTTGTGTTTCTTGCAGCAACGCAGTTCTTCATAATAGCCCATATTTTTTCAGTTGGATTGAATTCCGGATGGTAGGGTGGCAATCGCAATGCGTTGTGTCTCCGTGTTCGTGCAGCAGTGTATCTAATTTATTTTCTACCCTGGATTTCTAGTTTTATGTTTTATTATGGCGTATAATTCTGGTTTAGTGTGAGTTGTGTCATGGGTTATATCCTGTTTTCTCGTATTAGAATTAGGATCTTTTTCAATTTTCACGTTGTGGTAGGAAGCATTTATCTATTACAAGTACAAACGTTGTTGGGAGATTAGGCAGCAATTGGTTGTTAACCCATATAATAAAATTTTGGAAGTTCATATCGTCATGGTAGTCGCCAGTTTTAGAAGCTTGGAAAAATTATTTTTCTAATACGCGTCATAAACACGTTTTTTAATCTCTGGACGAAACATTAGAAGTGCATTGGGTGCAAATCCTGTTTTTGACCTGCATGGACCATAATCAAACGTTTTCCTTTGGATATTGGCTTTTTCAATCCCAAAACACTATCATCTGTCCAACTTTTTGATTGTGTATGGGAGCTGTGGATGTAGGATTCATCAGTATACTTATAGACAATAGGTCTTTCCTCATGAACATAACGTTGCAACTGCTTTAAATATTGAATCCGTTTGGCACGTACGTCATAGGACCCTACTAAAATTTTTCTTTTGTCTGCCATTGTTTTCCAACTGCAAACAAATATTTTTACAAGCCAGCATTACCAAGGATTACCTACTTAAATCCCATCTTTAGGTACTCGTCAAAGTGTTGTTAGACCTCCACAAAATGACAACCCATAGTTTTCGCTCTTTTTGAGAATCCCTACGTAACTTTGTAGTGATCGTTTTTTAAGAACCACTACAAACCTTTCAACTTTGGCTGCCTTTTTTTAATTACATAAAAGTTATGTATAATTGAACGAATGGTCTCAATTTCCCTATCACACAGTTTGCTTTTGGGACAATCACGGTTTCTGTTTTTACCTGGTGTCGAAAAACAAGGAACTGCACCTTATGCAACGTCTGAGGCCTCCTTGACGATCCGTTGATACGAATTTTCGGACGGAATCACTTTGCCCTAGATATCAAGTTTTTGGAAGAAGATGTTGCCATTGTAAGCAGTCTGAGACGTTTTTTTAAGCTAACAACAAGCAATACAAATTTACCATAATCTCACAAAACATAACATCGTATAATATTTAACTCACAATTTTTAGAAAAATTTACAACGATGTGCTCTTCTAAAACAATTTCATCTCAATCTCAGGAAACGATCAAAATTTCACTTTTAGTGTTGAAATATTATTTCCGCCCTTGTTAGGAAATATTCCACTTTTCCTAACTCAAATTCAAATATGTTAATTTTCCAAACTAGTAGAAAAAATAACAAAAAACTTCAATGTATCTAAACAAATTAAGTTTTAATTTAAAATCCAATCTTTATAGTTTGTGCACCCGAGATTATTTCTCAAATGAGAACGGTATAGTTAAAATAGTACCGACACTCGGAATCGCACAGTTTGGTATTTCTTCAAATAAATACAGTGGAACCTCGATAAGTCGAGCTAGCATCTGCCACAAAAAGAATTCGACTTATCGCGACTTCGAGTTATCAAATAAACACCAAAAATTTGTAGAAATCAACTGTTTTATTAACAAAATTACATGGTTAATTATTTTCGCTGGAAATAGTCTTTAATTAGACTTTGGCGTTTGTTGGCGCATTTTTCAACAAAAGTTAGTGACAAGTTTAAATGTCTATAAGTCTCATTTGGTGTATTTTCAACAGAATAATACATAAAAAGACGTAATGTTTCTAATGCATCTAGAGCTATTGATGTTATTTGTTATTTGTGCAGGCTTCGTCAGCATCTTCCACTAGCTTAAAATTTCCGCTTTTTTCTTTAGAATTGTTGATACTGTGCTGGTTGGAATATTGAATTTGGCGGCTACATCTTTTTTTCGTATTCCACTCTCGACGTCTTTTAGAAGTTTATATTTATCATTAACCAAAGAAAAAAATGTTCACATAAGCGAGTACTTCCGCTGTTCACATTATACGGCGTTCATTGTAAAAAATTTCGTGTTCACATTATCAGTATTATCACGTTGTTCAAATGACAGCAAGTTCACATTATCACGCTTCTACTATATTTTGCAAAAGGATCATTTTGCCGCAAGGGTGGAGGTGAAATGATCCCATGGAGGCGCGTGAAACGATCCTACCCCCAATAATAGCGTTTATACGTGATACACTTGCTATGAGTATAGCAACACATTAGGTAAGGATTTTTAATAAAGTTGTGTTTACTGCGAATACAAAAATAATGCATTTTCTCAGAAAAAAAAAACCTTTAGGAACTCAAAAATTTTGGTATAGAATAATCAGCAAACTAAAATTTAATTTGTAGTTTGTTTAGCAGGGGCTACTTGAGAACTGAATACACATCTGGTACATGTATTTATAATCCTCTTCATCGTCGCTAACTCCTGCACATTCATCCTGTGCCCAGCTGCGGCACGTAGTGCATTGGATCCAACCTTCTCCACTGACAGACCTTTTAAAGTTTTCGCAACACAATATGCATTCACTGTTGTCAGAATCTTCACCACTATTCTTATTACTCGCCCGCCTTATTATTCTTCCCGTTCAAAGAATTTTTTTTGTTGTTTTTGAAGAATGTCGGCCGCCTTTGAGATTTCTTCCAACAATTGTAGCGTAAAACGAGGGTTGAACAATTGATATGAGTAGCGGAAGAAGCATGCTTTTTAATTTTGTCTTTTAAAGGTTTAATATATCGGTTACTCCATTTTTAGCCCATATAGGATCATTTGAAAATAATAAGCACGGATAGCAAAAAAAAGGCATTTTTAATAATACATCCACAAATCCACTTGTACAAATTGTACATCGATTGCGGGGACAATTCGCTCCGCAGAATTTATTGGTTAAGAAGCTTCATTCTTTCTTGATTTTTTTCCACATCACCCTCGTCGTCGAACATTATTTCATTTGCAAAAAATAATATAGTTTCTAGATTCATCCCGTTTTTTGATTATTTTTCAGGTTAAGAAAACTACAAATGACAGCTTGACATAACAATCACCAACGGTTGAGATCATATTGGATTGATCGGATTGCTATAACAAACGCACCCCATATTAGCCATATTGGAGTAAGAGGTGATTCTCACTTTCACTCAAGAAATTCGCTATCTGCTGTCACTGTTCTTCTTTACATTTCTCCATAAGCCCTTAGAGCTGTGCAGGATAACGGCCCGGCGTCATTTTGAGTCGAACCATGAACTCAATTTTCTACAAAGGAATGAAAGAATATACATAATTAATTACCGAGGAGTTTGAAGCTGTTAGGCAATATAAATGAGTTTAAAAGACAATTATCTAGATGCATTCAATCTTAAAGCATAGTTTTAATGATAATTGCTAATTAATAATGTAAATTATATTGTTTCAAGACAATAAATAAAGCATTGATAGATAATTGCAACAAAAGAAAACACGCACAAAAAATTTCATTATCATATTTACATTGTTTAAAAGAAAAAAACAAATGTTTTGACAAAATCTGGATGAGGCAAACGAGAAAAGTCATGAAGGTATTCTGCCTCGCAAATTTATTTCTCTATTGCGGTAAGCCCTCTATCCATCAGAAATTATTTTTGTGCCAGGAAGTCCTGTTGAAATAATGACAGCTATTCAAATAAAAGGGGATGCTGTTAAACAAAACAGTATTGCTATTAAAGAAAAAGGACCCATCCCTCACACTTATTCTTCTTAAACAATCTTTACACCGCCACTTGTAACCACCTCCACGATCGTTTCTTTGAATTTAAGATTTCTGAATGTGACAAGCAGGACACTCCACACTGTTTTTAATGAGACGTCTTCTCGCATGCCATTGTACAGCTGGATTTATAGATTGACGTCTGTACGTATGACGCTATGAACCATTGTAAACAAATTGGAACCATTTATAAATCGACGTATGCATTTTTCGTAAACGTCGTCCCACAAATGTGTAACGTGCATCACATGATGCCCGTAATACTATACTGTAAGTTTTCTTATAATTAAAGAATAATGATCTATTGTTGGCTGGTGCTTGTATGTTGATATGTTTCCCATCCAAGGCTCCTATGCAGTTGGGAAAGTTGCACGAGTTGTAGAAGTCTTGGGAAATCTGTTGCCATTCCTGGGTGCTTGAATGAAAACTTTTTTTAAAATTTTCTTCCATATAGGCACATAGTTCTTGTTTCTTGTAAATTGAGGCGGAAGTTTTCCTTCTCATAATTTAAATATTGAAAACAATGTCACGAGATAAATTGGCAACAAACTAGTGTATATCAATAGTAAAATTTTACCACGAATGGTATTCGGTGGACTATTTGATTTGATTGGACCATACGGTCTGGCAAAACTTTGATTAGATGAAATGATGCTGTTCCAAGAAAAATGGATCCTGTTGAAATAATGACAGCTATTCATATAAAAAGGGGTGCTGTAGAAGTCTTGAGAAATCTGTTGCCATTCCTGGGTGCTTGAATGAAAACATTTCTTTTTTTGAATTTTCTTCCATATAGGTACATAGTTCTTGTTTCTTGTAAATTGAGGCGGAAGTTTTCCTTCTCATTTGAATATTGAATACAATGTCACGAGATAAATTGGCAACAAACTAGAGTATATCAATAGTAAAATTTTAGCATGAATGGTATTCGGAGGAGTATTTGATTTGATTTGGACCATACGGTCTGGCAAAACTGATTAGATGAAATGATGCTGTTCCAAGAAAAATGGATTCTGTTGAAATAATGACAGCTATTCAAATAAAAAGGGATGCTGTTAAAACAAAACCGTATTGCTATTAAAGAAAAAAATGAAGCTCCTAAAAAAGAAATTGAGAAAAATGAAATTTAGGGGTCATTGTTGAGGGATGAAAGAAATAAAATTGCAACAAAAATTGTTTTCTTTTTAATATCCGAAACCAAGTGTTGGTTTTTACAAAACGACAAATGCAAAACAAAATTATTGTAATTTTCTCCATAAAAATGCATGCTGGTATGAAGCGAACGGTTGGGGAGAAGTACCAAATTTCCTGGGTGAAGAGGATCCACAAAATTTTTCTCATGGATTACCACTTGATGTTGATAGATTCCGTTGGCAATTTGGTCTAGACGGTGGTATGCTCACCAACCATCCGACATAACAATTGTCCCTGGCAAAATAAATCTGGGAAAAGAAAAGTAACATTGATTAAAAATAATGCAATAAAAACAATAAAAAGCAGATTGGATCTCTGAAAAAAGCGAAATAAAATCAAAATTCCTTTTAAAGCGAAATAATTATGTAGTTCATATAAAAAAACTTGCGCATAAAAGAAATTACTGTTGTACGATAGCAGATAATGTTTCTGCGTTTCTGTTCGGTACTTCCACAAAAAAACATTTTCCTGAGCCCATTTCCACGCCTCCAAAACCCAGTACCCCTCTCGCCATTGTTCTGTGTTGTACTTTCTATGAAAAAAATTGGATTCGTCTATTTCGACAACCTTCGGTTGTTCAAATTCATCGAAACCATCAATTTCCATAAGATGTTCCTCTAAGTCAACTTCACAAACTTCTCGACAGAAGTTGCACCAGTCCGCAATGGTGTGTCCATCTTCAAGCATTCCAGCTTCATGTGCAATTTTACGTTGGAGGTTGTCTCTACACCAACAGTAAATTATAATTTGCTGCAATGTCAAGTGGCTTCGAGAAAAAAAAGACCCATCCCTCACACTTATTCTTCTTAAACAATCTTTACACCGCCAGTTGTAACCATCTCCACACTGTTTTTAACCAGACGTTTTCTCGCATACCATTGTAAACTGGATTTATAGATTGACGTCCGTACGTATGACGCTTCGTAAACGTCGTCCCACAAATGTGCAACGTGCATCACATGATGCCGGTAATACTATACTGTGAGTTTTCTTATAATTAAAGAATAATTATCCACTGTTGGCTGGTGCTTGTATGTTGCTGTTTCTCATCTAAGGCTCCTATGGAGCTGGAAAAGTTCCACGAATTGTAGAAATCTTGGGAAATCTGTTGCCATTCCTGGGTGCTTGAATGAAAACATTTCTTTTTTTGAATTTTCTTCCATGTAGGTACATAGTTCTTGTTTCTTGTAAATTGATGCGGAAGTTTTTCTTCTTGTTATAATCTGAATATCACTTTGATTGGACCATACGGTCTGGCAAAACTTTGATTAGATGAAATGATGCTGTTCCAAGAAAAATGGATCCTGTTGAAATAATGACAGCAATTCATATAAAAAGGGATGCTGTAGAAAGAAGTCTTGAGAAATGTGTTGCCTGGGTGCTTTTTTTGAATTTTCTTCAATATAGATACATAGTTCTTGTTTCTTGTAAATTGAGGCGGAAGTTTTCCTTCTTGTAATCTGAATATCACTTTTACAATTAAAACATTTCTTCTTTTTTTTTTCATAATTTGCTTTGCGTTTTGTTTTTGTTTCTTGTAAACTGAGGTAGAAGTTTTCTTTCTCATAATTTGAATATTGAATACAGAACCTTCACTATAAAAATATTTAGCTGAAACTAAGTTGGTCAGTTCGTGATATTAAGGGTGACTTAAATTATAGAAAAGTGTGTGGTGAAAGAAATTGTGATTTTGCAACAACCATTCATGATGCACTATAAAATTTCACTCCTACAAAATTATCTCATCTTATTTGTGGATTAGCTCAGGGTGTGATTGAAGAAATCGAAGGTATTTCTGAAAAATGCATGGAGACCGGACACTATGGTCTTTCATCTGTCAGCAGATGCTGTTAAGTGGTATAGCTGTGATAAATGCCAATTCAAGACGAAACGGAACGACCCCTGAATTTCGTAATTTGGGAGCTTTGCTGGTCTGCATTCTACCGTTTCTTTGGCTGGCAGGTTTGCTGGTCTGCGTTCGGCCCTTTCTTTGGCTGGAAGGTTTCCGATAGTGGTAATTCGTCCTCTTGTGGTCCTAATTCCAATTCCACTTCTTCATTCTCCCTGACTCTCCAGGACGAAGTCAAAAAATTTATTAAGTAGTCCTCGACTCGTTCCACAGTCTTCTTTCTTTCGTCAGGTTATCTGCGTGGTCGTTTTGATTTTTTTCGCCTCCTTATGGCAAAATCGTTAAGTCTGTCAGGAGCTTTGATAAAAATCATATTGTTTTATTTCGCCTATACAGGATGTCCCAGAACTCGCGCCCCAGGGAAAACAGACAAATGCCGACGACAATCTCGATTCTAAAAATGCAAACGAAGAACAATAAATGGTTTGCATGAGAGAGTTGTGAGACATCTAAGATCCACCAATTCCAGAAAGGGAACTCTGAGGTGTTTATGTGAATAAAATCGGTTGCTAAGTTTATAAATTGTCACAATTAAATAATGTCAGAATGACATGTCCGCTAAAGTGTCAACATCAACATGTTAGGTTATGGCAGATGTCATTCAAGATGTCACATTCGCCATCGATCACATGAATCTATTTTTATTTTTTTAAATAAAACAACAAATGGCGGTTCTGAAAACAACCTTGTTTATTCTAATGCACGTGAAAACAGGAAGAAAAGGTATAACACAAGCCAAAAGGGATTATGAAACGAAAAATAAATACAATCAGAGGGAGTGCTCAAAGCGGCCACCATTCATTTGCAAGCATAACCGTGCCAGTCGCAAAAGATTCAGTTTAGAATTCGTAACCATTTCAGGAGTAATTGTGGCAAAAGCTTCCTGAACGCAACTCCTGAATTGTTCTCCTGTAGCAATAAGGCAATAGGACCGCACAGGCCAGTGTCGTGGACCACCACAACTTATCAATCGATGAGGAGACTCTTGATCCAAAATTTCTCGAACTTGTAGACTGAAGTGTGGTAGTGCGCCGTCGTGTTGAAACTAGCCGATAGCACAAAAAAGATGTGGAATGTCTTCAAGCAAATTGGAAAGTTCTGCATTCAAAAATTCTCCATTCAAAGTTCTGGGCGAATGTCTCGGGCTTACCGTGCAGGAAATTCAAAAGATCCTACCTAAAGAGGGAAGTTAGCTGACATGTAAACCAATTTCTATTGAAGACATACCACACGATTCCCTAATAGACCAACCCACAAATTTATATAAAATCGTTGCTGAAATGTTCTTGAAAATAGAGCATGTGGATTTACTTCATTTCCACATTCTCCGTAAATTATTTTCACATAATCCGCTGCAGAATATATGATGAAAGAGCACGGTTGACCACGACGGCGCGGCGGTACTAAAGCGATTTGAAGTAATTTGAATGAAATTTTGACACTGACGTTTCTCAAAAGTTTCATAGCCGGTTATTGAAAACGTAGTAAAATATGCAACCTAGCAACAATTACGGGAAATAGACCTGGATGGCTTAAAATGCTTTGATTGGTCGAATTAAACTGTTCTTTTCTTGAATACCGTTCAACATAGAAACATTTTTCATTGGGATTATTTATTTGTCCTTTTATAAAGATTTCTCCTTTTTTCTCTGGGGCGCGAGTTCTGGGACACCGTGTATAAATTCGTGTGCCTATATAAATTCGTGTATATATTGTAACCTACCTGAAGGGATGGTCCACTGCCTCGGCATCAGTCGTGGTGCAATTTTTGTATTGGGGGGGTTCCTTTTCGACAAAAATAGGGCGCCACGGATTTGGTTGAAAAAAAAGTTTAAAAATTTGACTCTGGGTCCAAATCCGAAAACCTCAGAGGAAAATTCCGGCAACTCAGTGATACAAGCGCATTGAAAAAAACATGTATTGATAAAAAATGGAAAAATGAACATGAAAAAAGTATTTGGGTTAATAATTGTAGTTGTAAAAATAAAATTGAATTAATTTAGCAAGCCGCTACCATTTAAAAGTAAAAATTAAATTCAATTCGGTTTTTGACCCGAGAAATTGTCCTATATTGGAGCGCGTGGCCACGTGTCGTACGTTGATTTACTTGAAAAATATTTGACTGATACGAGCGAACAATCACGCGTAGTAGCTAGCCCTTCACAATTTTTATCGCAAGTTGTTTTATAAAAATCCAGCGCACTTGCGCGTCAACTAGGTAGCAGATTAACGGAACAAAGCGTCCGTTCCTGATGGCAAATTTCCGCAAAGAATGAAAAGCTCTGACCGTAGCTGCTGCGGTGCTGGTCGCTGCCGGAAGCTGGACTCCGGGACTCCGGTGAGGGTGGCTTTTGGCGGGGGTGGATGCGCCTGCGCGGAGCGTTGTGAGTAGCTCGCCTCAAGGATCCGGCGGTAGCTCCTGTGGGACACGGACGTGCCTCTGGAGAGTCCGGGACACGAAGGCGTTATTTTGCGGTAGGTCGAAGATAATTTGCGAGAATGACGAGATAAGAAAAAAAGGCCTGGGGAAGACAATAGAAAATTATCCAGCCGAAGAAAAAAAGACGGAAGGTCGACGATAAGAAGGTAGGAGGTCTCACCTGAGCTTTTACTCTGGCCTTTCGGGAAATTGTTCTGCGAGATGTCCAGTCGTGGATTTCTCGTCTGCGACAGCGAGATTGTAGCAGCTTCTTCCCTTTTGCGGCACTTGACGGTAATTAGACGGTACGTTCACCACGTAAACAAGCTTAGTGTACACGCAAAACGGGAAGAGAGCTAAAATCTCTTATCTCTCCCTTTTATTAACTCGGTGTTTTTGTTAATTCCACGTGAAATTGAGTGGGCCAATGGTGTACTGCCGTATGCTGCGGTCGCAGGAAAAGTGGGGTGTTGGATTTTTATGAGAAAAGACAGTTGACAGACCAAAATAAACAAAGAAGTGAGGTTTAGTTAAATGAAATTGATGGAAAATGGGGAAATCAGCAAACCTTTGCTCGCTGAGTCACACGTAGAGGACAATGGGCATTAAAATTGAACTAGTTTCGCCCACGGACTAGTTCGCGGCACGAAGGAACGAAGGCACTCAAATTGAGGCTCACGGTGCCCGAGCGTGGGCCCCCAGGGTAAAGTTGAAAGGAACAAGGTGGCTAAACTACCCTGCTAGTAAAGCTGTTTCCGTAGGTGACTGTGGAATTTGGTTCTGACTTTCGGAAGACTCCTACTTCCCCTAAATCACAAAGGGTGGCGATATTCTTCAGCCCTTCACCACAGGGCGATGAAGATGAGGAACTTTAAGAAAAAAATGCGGAAATGAACGAGGTTGATGGTGTGATTATATCAAGTATCCATCGAATTACCGGAAATGAGTATTTTAAACAATTATTTCTGAAGCAGAGTCAAAGCTGTTTTTCAGCACGTAGCGCAAAGGAACCCTCAACGCAAAAATCGCGACTTTGGGATTTTTTGTCAAAAATGGGGCGCTTTAGCCCGTTACAATATGACGGAAATAAATCGTGCGAGGTTCCAATTTCTTTCCGAGTTATCTCTTTCCCACACCCATCCATTTTCAATATTCTGCGTCTGGCCGTTGTCGTCATCTGGATGCATGAATGATGACTTGGTGATCGTGTATCCCCCACCAAGGTTTTCTATATTGCGGTAAGCCGTCCATCCATCAGAAATTATATTTGTGCCAGGAATGCAACAAATTAAACTCAATGGTCATTCTGGAAAGGAACATCTAATCCTAAATATTCAGTCAACAATTTAACATGCACCATGCAGGTCTCTACCGTAGGATGATTTCTGGCAATGTTTCTGATGTTCTGTAAAGGACCTTGACGAGGAAACACTTTCCTGAAGCCCGCTCAATTCCACCGAAATCCCAATGGCCCTCTCTCCACTGACCCTTATGGTATTTTCGGTGGAAAAATTTCGACTCGTCGATTTCAACAACCTTCGGTTGTAGGCTGTCCTTATCCAGGCGTCCTGTCTCAATTGGGTAGGAAATCAGATCCTGCTCACATACTTCCCGGCAGAATGAACACCAATCTACCACAGTATTGGATGTTGTGGGGAGTAATTCTGCTTCCGCAATAATGTTCTTTTGGGGGAATTCATTAGCCCAACATTATACGATCACAATAATAGTTGCATGCTTTGCACCGCCATTCATAACCCTCAGTTAATCGTGTTTTTGTGATTAAGGACATTACTGCCTTACAATTATGTACCACATTGCCGCCTCTAATTTTTAATGAGCTTTCGCCGTGCTGTCCACTCCAATACATTTAATTTTGTAGGAAACGTTAATATCCTCAATGAAAATTTCTCGCATAGCATCCTCGGTTAATATGGTATCATCGTCTACTGTAAATGTGGCAACCGCTGCTCCTCTAGTTGCCATTTTAAACACTGAACAGTAATAAAAGTTTTAAGTTTTTCCACTCCCTGCTCCAAGTACTGGGAGGCGTTGGGCCGCAACATTTCAAATGTATCCTGGAATGCAAAAGAGAATATTAATGCTTATGGGAAGTTATTTAGTGACCTATTTTTAAATCTGAAAAGTTGGATAATTGTGAAAATTGCTTGTAAAGTAAAGATGGCACTGGAAAGTCGTATGTAGCCTGTACGTACGTACATTTTTTATTAATTAACAGTTGGGGGTTGTTTCATTGGTCTGGTGTAAATTGTATACAAAAAGCATCACAATATTTTAAAACTTGCAAAACTGAAATTTATTTTTAATTTCGCCACATGATCTTTCATAGCAGCCCATATCAACTTGATTGGGTTTAGGTCGGGGTGATATGGCGGTAATCTTCTTATCAGATGATGATCATGCTCATTAAAAAATTGGTCAATTTGATATCGCTTGAATCGTGACTTGAAATTTTTTACGAGTGCGTAGAGTTCACATCTTACGGCATAAATGGAATGTTTTTTCGCGCAGCCATCTTTGCATTTCAGTTTTTCTTGAAGCTGATGTGGGATTTTTGTCTAATTGCTGGCAGGGCGCGTTATCAATTATGACCACACCACAGGATATAAGGCATAATTGGTTCAATCGTTACCTTTTGTGAGATTCTATCACAAGTTAAAATATTTGCACAATCTTCAAAGTCAGAATTAAGCTTTTTGCAGAAAACCCAGGCGTTTTGCAAGCATGCGCCACCTTGAATAATAACTTTCAATTATTTAAAATGACCTGCCGTTTTCAGTGATTTTGACAAAATACCTTGGCAGTTAGGCATATTAAAAACATCGCAATGTACTGTTGTAAATGACTAGGCATTGAAAGTTATTATTCAAAGCGACGCTGTTTTGCAAAACGCCTAGGTTTTTTGCAAAAATCGTAATTCCGTTGTAAACCTGCGATATACAGTGTGAACATCAAGTTTGGAACAAAGTTCATACCAGCATTATGTGATGTTTTTAGAAAAATCGCTCAGACAGGTCGATTTTATTCCAAAAATACCTTCTTGTGACATGTAATTTGTTTAAATAACGTCATTCGAGTTTTTGCACAATGGCGTCATCACATATTTTTTTTTAAATGACTACCTCCACTTTTTTTCTTCGCTTTCTTCCTATTATTAAAAATGGTACCTACCTTTCATAACAATTTTTTTTTGAGAAAATGACACAAATAGTCCTGGAAACAACATTTTCCTGCTTATTTACGCGCAGGAAAATTGAATTGACTAGTACTGTAAAGACTTTACAAGACGCAAAATAAATTTTTTCGATGTTTTTTACTTTGTAACTATAGTTGCCAACAAAATTGACAAACTTGATTTTTGTGGAATTTGTAAAGAATTTTTCTAAAATTTGTAAATTTCGTCTTTTTTACGATTTCCAGTAAAATCTGTTACTTGACTCGGAGCTTTAAAATACTCGGCACGAAGTGCCTCGTATTTCAATTTAGCTCCTCTTCAGTAATGTGAAATTTTCCTGACTTTTATGTAAGTAACTGTTTTGTATGGGTTTATTTAAAATAGAAAGTTTATGTTAATAGACCAAACAATTTGAAATGGAACAAATAAGCCCCATTATTGAGCCCACTGTACAAAGTCTCGGTAAGCGCCTAATGGTTGGTGGGGGACAATTTCAACATTTGCGTTAAATTTTATTGTTAATTTTAAATGTTTGTTTGTTTTTGTTTGAAGTCAATGAAAATTTTTACGTGCTATTGTGAATTTTGTTCCATTTTGAGTTTATACTGCAGAAAATTTCCCGTTTCAGATGAGGGACCGCGATAACAAAACTCGCCCCCAGGACATCGACCACCAAAAGATCAGAAGCCACCAAGACCGCCAGAACCTGGACCCCCCATCACAGGACAGGATTACCCGAGGACCCTGCACGAAATGTATCATAAAAACTCAATAAAATGTATTTGAATACATAAAGCATGTCTTTTTTGTTCGAGTGGGATTTACACATACGAGTGTTGTAAACTCACGAATTATTACCGGCTAAATTTCGAAAAATGTAGTTATTATATAACGTTCACTTCATTATACAATAAACAATTTATAGGTATTATTGCATTTTTTCCCTGCAACTTCCAGTGCATAAGCGCATTATGGACTGTGTCATAGCTATCCTTGATGGCATTTTTTTTTGCTCTTACGGTACCAATTATATGGTACTTAATACAAAGAACAAATAAAATTCTCTAATAGAAATTTGGTAGCTTTCGGGTTAGGTTAGGTTGTTTTCAGGTAAGGTTAAATGATGTTCTTCTGAAGAACAGGTTCGATTTGTTAGAGGAAGTTTCCAACGAATGTGGAATCACTCCTGAGCAACTCAGTTTCTTGGAAGCTCACGCAACCGCTACGAAAGTCGGTGACTGACAAGAAGCTGAAGTCATCCACGAAGTTCTCGGGAAGCTTCGTCAAGAACATTTACTCATTGGCTCGGTTAAATCCAATGTGGGGCACACCGAAGGCGGTGTTGGCAATAGAATCGGATGTTGTCACTCCAAACTTTCAATTCAAGAAAGCCAAAAAAGGAATGGTCGGGATAGGAGAAAGGGAGACTTATACCAGTGAGGAAGAAGACGTTTCTCGAAGCAGACGATGGGATTGATAATTTCAGATTCGGGGGGATTAACGGTCATTTGATGTCCCGAGATTAGTTTGTGTCAGTGGACGCACGGAAGAAGCAGTTATTACAACTTTGGAACGCTTGAATCGAAAACAAGTGAATTATTGAATAACAGAATAAAAAATTGAAGAAAAAAGAGACGTAGAAACTCTGTAAACATTCAGTAAAGCATATTTTTCTAATCATATTAAGAAATGTGTACTTTTCCATTACGTTTTTAATTGAGAAAGTTGTCATTTTTTCAACTGTGGAGAAAATTGGTCGAATCCGTGGAGAAAATTTTTGTCTTAGACCAATGAGATGACGAGATTTTACTTTCTCAACGGATAGGATCTATCACCACCGTAACGATTATACGACGGTCCATTGTTTTTTAAAAAATAGTTGACATTGACATTTGTCATCGAATCTGTTTTCTCAGAAATATCAACAAGAAAATGGAAATTGTGGATGATCTAGAGAATTGTACGCCACCAGAAGTGCAAGAGACTGCTACCGGAAGCTGAAAAATATACTGGACACAGTTTCAGAAGATCATGAGCTACAATACTAGTAGATGCAGGTGCCGATATAACCGCTTTAAAAAGACACGGTGGCTGGAAGTCCACAACGGTAGCCGAAGGTTATATAGACACGTCCATGAATAACAAGATGGACTCAGCGAACAAAATCATCAATGCAGTTCAAGCTTCCAGCAGCAGTGTACGAAACACAACGGAGAATAAAGAAATAACCAATACTAATGTAGATGTAAAATCGCATTCCTTTACTCTTGTTAATTATGCCACGGTTAATGTATATGTACATAATAAAACGTAGAAATAAAAAATATATAATTATTTACTCAATTGTCAATATGTACTTTCTCACTCGTTGAATAATATACTATTGTACGATTTTTTCAAGGAAGCTTTTTTCTATGAAGCTGTTCACAAGCTCAAAAATTTATCGAAGGTAAAATAAAAAGACCTAAATTTTTTATCGGAATTTTTTTTCAATTTTATGAAAACTTTTTGCTTTGACAATTTTACGAGTTGAATTTGGGCATTTTTATTCGGGTTAGGCCCGAGAGCTTTAGCTCGGGGGTTTATCCTTTGAATTTCATTGAATTTCAATTAAAACGCAGATCAATCGATATAGTTGCACCGAAAAATTAAAAAAACAGTTAAAAAACGAAATGAAAGACAAGGAAAAAAAAATTATACATACTCACGAAATGAACGCTATGGTAAATGACAGCTCAATTCCAACGCAATGTCAAACGAAATAATAAAATCAAAATGAAAATAAATTGAAATTATGAAAATTCAATTTAACAATGCAATCCAAAACATTAAACTGGAATCGTCAAATATTTAGTATAGCGTGTGTTGCTTTTACGTCCAACAGATGGCGCTGTGCATCGTAAAACATTTAGAAGAAACAAATAAAGCTAATTGACGTTTTTCTGTAATTTGTAATTTTGACATACATTTTTGTAAAGAATTACAGTATCAAAACCAGTGTTGGGAGTCAGTTTTATTACCGGTAAAGTACGGTAAGTTTCAACCTTTTCGGTAATTTTAGTTTTACCTATTACCGGTAACATTACGGTAAGTTTCACCACTTTTGGTATTTTTTAAGATGGCGCCCTCTATCTTCACACAAATCTGATGCTGTAAAAAAAATGATTGAGCATGGCCAACTTCATTCTTATACACCACATATACACTTTCGTGTCCATAAGGCCGTCTCACTTGAAATTTTTGACATTTCAAATCGGTACCAACGGTAGCGTCGCTTAGCGGTTTTTCTGAAACTACTAAAATTGTTTTACCTTAAATATTCTGTGGATTACACGTCCAGAAAACGTTTTGCGAGTGCTCGTGTTGGTGCGCCTCGGCTAGGCGCCTTGGCTACGCAGTACCAGTCACACTCGCAAAATATCATTTTCTGGATTAGTGATCCAAATACGCTTGCCCGATATCGTTTTCTGTTTTGACGACTGCCGCGCCGCTTCCCGGAGGCAGCGTGCAGCTTTCAATTGGCATTTTCAAAATTCCGCCTGCCTTGACATGTAATATCACCCATTAAAACACAGGAATTTTTGAAATTTTGGCATTAAAGTGTACGATAAATCAGGCCATAAAGATGGATCAACCAACAAAACAGTGTTTAACAATTAAACATTTAATTATTTTAGTGATTTTAAGATAGCACCCTAGATTTTCACATTCGACTGTGCAAACCCTATACCGTTGGAAAATTTGTCAAAAAAGCTTTCGACCAGTGCAATAATAAATGCGGGGTGCCATTTGAAAAAAATGAGTTTTTGACATTTTTAGTTTGTTATACATAGTTAAAAAGTCGCAGTAGGCATGTGCGACTAAGCGCGTTATTGAGTAAACACTTAACAGATGCGGCAAATATTCACGATCAAAAACGATGGCAGTAAAAACGACCTGTATAAATTTGATTCATAATTTAGCATAGAATTTAAAAATGAAATCAAACTGGGTAGGTTCCATTTAAAAAACATAACTTTAGTGTTTTTATAATATTGGGACACCTGTATATATACCGCAATATTTTCTGAATATGCAGTAGAAGCGTAGCTATCATCTAGAAAAAAGAAAAAGTTGATATCTTTATATTTCTAACCCCACATTAGAATTTTTGACATGGATGTCAAAAACGTTACTGGTGGCATTTTGATTTTTATTGTGCGTGACAGAATTTCTGTCACAAAACTTTTGAATGTCAGTCATAATGACAATAAAGCTTAGGCTACACAAGTTTTTTCGAATTGACAGTAAAATAACTGACGAAATTCAGTGACCGTAACTGTACTATTCCGGACACGGAATCCTGGCCACAACTGACATTTAACTGACAAATATGTGTGAACTGGTTTTTATTCAATATAACCCAACTTTTGACCCGATAAATGACACTAATGATTGTTTTACATCATTTTTTTTAGAAATGTCTAAAAAATATTGGCCAAGATTCCGTGTCCGGAATAGTACCTAGTCAGGAATTAATTGTTGGTGTTTGTAAGGATGACAGTATCTAAGCAACATACCTGAATCGTTTGTGACAAATCGGTCAAATTGAATCAAATTAATGACATTTATTGAAAACGCTGTACAGTGTGTTAATTCACCAGGTTATGTAGGTACTATTGCGGACACGGAATCTTGGACGATTTATCATTCGATTGACATAAAAATGTAAAACTGGCTTTAGGTGCAGCTAACTTCGCTTTCGATTTTTGTAATTTTTATCATACTGTCATGCCAAAAATTAACTTTCAAATGTCAAATAGTTCGAAACGTCAATCATAATGACAATAAAGCGTGGTTTACATTGACATTTCTTGAATTGACATAAAATTGTCTAAAATTCCGTGTCCCTAACTGTACAAAAGTTGATTTTGTAACTTGAGATAAATGATAAATAAATAATTAATAAAGTGGTGTTCCTCAATGTGTAAATAAACGTAGAGCTAGTGTATGCAAAAAATTAGAACTGTGTAATAAGAGTATCCTCTTAATTGTGGTTAAACAGTCAAAATAATGTATTGAATAAATTATTTACATTTTACATATTCGTACTTTCAACTTTAACAAATAAAAGGTAACTGTAAATTAGATTAGAATAGTTATTTATTATATTAATACGACCAAAACATGAATGCAATATAACGCTTTATCCAGAATCACAAGCCCAAATTATTATTTAAAATATCACAAAGAATGTCCCTTCTGAAACTCGGTGGAACTCAGAACGCGAGGTGCTGGTTGCTAAGGTTATTTGTTATTTACTTTTTCATTTTACTCGAAAACGTGTCGAAAATGGAAGGAATCTATTCCTCAAGAAATATTTGCGGAAGCCCAAGAAGCAACTCAGCGTTTATTACCAGAAAATTATTTGTGTTAATTAATCTTCCACTTTCGCTTATCTAGTTGTTTATTCCACTAGTGGATAAAATGCTAGTTAATACGGTTTATAAGACTCCTCCTTGATAAGACTGGATAAAGTCGTTTTAAAATGTGATTGTGGATAGTAGTATATTATGATACAAGTTTATAAGGAAGCCTGGCCAAACAACAAGACCTAATTTTTTTTATCAAAGGTTACACCCTCGAGCTAAAGCTCTCGGGTCTAACCAGAATAAAAATGCCCAAATTCAACTCGTTAAATTGTCAAAGCAAAAAGTTTTCGTAAAATTGAAAAATTTATCCGATAAAAAAAAAATCAATGATTTTTATCTCAAAAACGAAATAGTTATTTACATAATTAGTGGGATAAAAGCAATATTACAGGACTCGAGTGTGAAGATTGCAGATGACGAGGGCGTTAGCCCGAGTTCATCTGTAATCACACGAGTTTGCTGTAATATGCTTTAGCCCACGTGTTATGTACAACATTTTATCTAAGACCGCCTCAAATTAAAAGTCTATCTAATCCCGTGGGATAAATTATACTTATCCCACTAATTTTGAGTGGGATAAGAACTTCATTACCTCACGCATTTTCATTACCTCACTCAGTGAGGTAATGACTTTCATTACCGCACTCAGTGGGATAAATGAGTTTCATTACCTCACTCAGTGGGATAAGTAAATTCTTATCCCACTGAGTGCGGTAATGAAACTCATTTATTTCACTGGCGAAAATCAATAGATAAGAACTATTTTTTTATTATAGTATGAATTCAGCTCATCGTCACCTATTACAGAATTTCTTCTGGCAGGTTATATGGGGACCACCTGTATATATGCTTATTGACAAACTGTACTGAATTTATTTTCAAACGTAATTTTTTCCTTCATACGGATCAAACAGGTCGAATTTTGCAATTTGGCAAAGAACCTGATCCTTCAATCCCCATTGTTGTGCATTACGTAAATTCTCCCAACTTCCATTTCCGATCTTTTGCCCTGAGCAGATGCATTTCCTCCACATGTTTTTTTATAGAGTCCCATATTTTAAATAAAGAAATCACACTCTTGTGGCAGTTCACTAGTGTGGTGACTGTTGTTGGTACGAACAGATGACAGGTATTATTCAACAAAACACCAATTTATTAATTAATTAATTTATTCTTTCAGTTCTAATTGAATCTTCAATTATTTGTTAGATTTGAAACGCCCAAAAACTTGTCGAATTCTATCATTTTTCAAGCACCTCCAGTCTTAGTAGAAAAATTTCCAGACTCCTCAAAACTGAGAATATTACAAAAACAATCCTTCAATTTAATTTACCTTAATTTTTAACTGGTCTGTATGCACTGGATAATTTGAAACTATCAAAATTTATATCAAATTTTAATCTGAATGTTTTCCAAAATGACAATTACTTTCTTTGGAAGATCCAATAAAACACCAAATACACAACGCTTCCTTGAAATATGATTTTCCAAAATATATATAGAATTCGATTTTAACTTGAAGAGGCTTCTGTAATTTTCAAGTGCAATTTTGGAATATCGATTTTTTATCAAATAAAGCATTCATCTTTTCATTATCATGTCCACCCTTACGGGTTAACTTGCATAATCCCAGGAACATGTCATAATTTCAACAGTCTTCTCATCAACTGTCTTCCACTATTTGGTCGTTTCAATGTCGACAGATTTTTGACGATGATAGAAGTGTTGAGGTTAAAATAAGTTATTAGTTTTGTACACAATTTTTTTTAGTTCATAATGTTTTTTATTTTCCTCGCATCTATTTGGATGTATATTCTCATCATTTCTATTGTAAACATTTTGTTAATATAAATATAATTGACGTAAGTAAAATCTTCAGCTCTAGATATCATCCGTACATGCTATTAATTTATTGATGTCTTTAATTAGCTCCGATTGTTTCAATATGCTAACATGATCGCCATCGACCGTGGCAACTTGTACGGAATGCTTGAAAGCCATCGACAAATGGTAATCTTCGTCTTCGTTAACAATGGGATACTTGGCCTTGAACAAGTAAGCTTTCGACCGAATTTTGCCGTGGCAAAACTCATAATTTAAGGTGGCTTTGGACCGGTTATAGAGCGCGACCACAGCTTGCTTATCCAATTTTTGTCGATTGACAACCTCCGAAGGTATTAACGTCAGGGCTAGATCGCACCTCTCGTTCAAATCAGAACACTTCAAAAACTTTTCCTGAAACAACACAATTTAGACCGGAAACTAAGTGCACGACAGTAATACCCTGTACGGGGCCAGCAAATCCACCGGTATTAACATCGCCATAATTTTGTACACGAGATTGGTTTGTAACTCGGCTTCGGTATCGCCCGGAACAAAATTTAACATACTCGACCGCAGATATGTCGGTGAACCATCGATTGAAATCACTTTGGCACTATAACCTCTATTCTCTAACAAACTAAGAACTTCTAGACACACTGAAACTCCGAAAGAGTAACCGATTAAAGTCAACGATTCATCTTTGGATATATTTTCCTCGATGTGCTAAAAAAAGAATGTTCATAATTGTCAAATAAAATACCACAGCTAACAGGAAGACTTGTTTTTGCAATTTCCTCTACTGAAATTTCGGGCTCCTGATAGCTGTACTGCACTCCCAAAACTCGAGCTCGAAGATTTTTTACGAGGGCGTCAAGATGCGTAAAGACTCCCTCAATTCCCGGAAAGACTACAACCGTTTGTCCCTCATTGTCTTGGCCTTCACAGGAGAGTCTTACAATCGGTCTACTATCGGCTGGGCTGTCCGGTATGAACTGGATGAGCAAGTCGGTGCCTTGTTGCGTCTTGTTCAGACTCGCCTCTTCTTCGACGTTCTTCTTCTCTGACTCGATATCCGTCAACCTGGAATGACGGTAGAGTCAAGAGTACCACAAGTGTGAAGTTTATACTTGGCAAAACTCAAGCTCCTGACGTCTCTGGCGGTAATGTAAATCTCGAATTCCTTCTCCAAAAGTTGGATAACTTCAGTGCCCATCATCGAGTCCATCCCCAGCTCGGCCAGCGTCGCATGTTGACTCACGGTCTTAATGTCCTTGATACCCAAGACGTTGGCTACAGCTTCCACAGCGCTAGTCGCACCGTGACCCCTGTTGCGCTTCTCTGCGACCAACATGCTGGCAACAATCGGATTATCTTGCTTCAGGAACCTATCCAACACCTCCAGACAATTCGAGATCTTCTGCTGGAGAGTACCACCGATCACCAGTTCCTTGTTCTCCTTCTGCATCTTGGCAACAAGTCCCACCTTGAACAACAACAGTCAAAGCTGCTCACGTTTAATTGGGCCAAACGCACGTCTCCGATGGCGCCCCACTGGATCGCCAAAGCTGAAAATCCGTCGCGTTTTCTTCTCTCACAGATCCTTTCCATGATCGAGTTGGCCATGCCGTAGTTGGTCTGACCGGGGTTGCCGCGACCGCAGGAAACCGAAGAGAAGATGACAAAATACCTAAAGCAAATAATAACCACATGGGAAGCTCAGTACTCAGTACTGACCGCAAATGTGGACAGATCTCGCGAGTTATTTCATCCAGATGGGTGGTGGTTCGAGCTTTGGGAGCCAAGGACAGGCGGAAAGTCTCTTCGGTTTGATCCTCCAAGAGCGCATCTTTAAGAACAACAGCTAAATTGAAGATGGCATCGATGGAACCTAGTTCGGTAGCTTCGCGAATCAAATCAAGACAGCCTTGCTTGGTTGTGACGTCTCGCGTCGAAATTTGAACCTCAACGCCGTAAGACCTCCAAAGTCTGGAGCGAGTTAGATGAAGATTCTCTAAATCACAAACTAACCTTATCCTTTGGGCTTGATATCCTGTTTTTACTCCCGATCTGGAGACAAGTACCAGTTTTCGGGCTTCTCTCAAGATCAGCCAATCGGCCAATTCCAAACCGACTCCTCCCAATCCCCCAATGATGACGTACGACTTGGTCAAGTCGCAGTTGAATCTTCAATGCAATTACATTAATTAGTACCACAGGTGAGCCTCAAAGTTGTGTGTGGATCTCTTCTACTCGTATTACAGTACTCACCTGGGAAGCGCCGGGAATAACCTTTTGGGTCCAACACCTCGCACATCGCCTTCGTCCCTCACTTTCACCAACACCTTCCCTATGTGCTTCCCAGTGGTCATGTATTTAAACGCCGGCACCAGTTCGTCTCTGGCAAACACGACCCTCGGTAAGGGCTTAACGTACCCATCGTGAACACCTTTGTACAAAGCGTCGACAAGTTTCACTTTTAATTCCGCCGAGTTTTTGAAGATCTGGTCCAACATGATTCCGTGGTAGCTTGCTCCTCGTTCCAGCAAGAGAAGACTGAGACTCGAGTCGTTCGCGAGGTCGAACTTTCCAATTTCTAAGAAGTGTCCGCCGCGCGCCAAGCATCTCACCGATGCTCTGAGCTTATCTTCGCTCAAAGAATTTAACACGGCGTCAACGCCGCAATGGTTAGTACCGGCTTTGATCATTTCCTCGAAAGAGGTATCGCGAGAGTTGCCGATGTGACTTTCAGGAATCTGGGGGTAGTGCTTTCGAAGATAGTTTCGCTTGTCTTGAGTCCCGACTGTGACATAAATTTCGAACTGGTGGTGAAGACAGACGTTCAAAGCCGCGAGACCGATTCCGCCAGTACCGGAGTGGATCAAGACGGTACTCTTGGGTTTGAGATCTACGGCCTGTGACTCAAGTGGGTTAAAAGGAATATTTTTATTGTGAGAGTTTCACCAAAAGCAAAGCGTACATCACTGTGGAGTAGACAACGGGGATGGTGGCTGCTTCTTCCAAGCTCCACGAGTCGGGTACCGCCCACAAAAGTTGGGAATCACCTCTGACGTGAGTTGCAATCGCACGATTGTCAATCATTCCCATGACTCGGCGCCCCCTTGAATCGAGAAATCGTAAAAACGTGCGATATTTGCTTGGAAACTTACTTCGGATCTAATCCGGCGAACTCCATACCTATCAGACACTCTTGTTCGATGCGGTCGCTGGTGATAGCTTCCGCGCTGATACGACCCGACGCCAGCATAATATCCCTGAAGTTAATAGCGGAGTAGTAGTTCTGCAAGGGAGTGCGAAGTCGTCATCGTCATTTGAAATAAACTGCACTTACATAGATGAGGACTCGAGATTCGGGGAGTCGGGACTGGTCACTGGGCGGCCCTTCTAACCATCTCATGCTCGACAAGTCTCCCTTTGCTAAAACATCTCCGAAACAATACTCACATTCCACTTCTTGTAACTCTTCCAACAGCAGGTGTCTGTAAGTCCCCCATTTACCCGACTTGTAAATGTTTATGGCGAGATTTTTTCTCAATTGATCGCCATAGAAAGGTTGTCGAGGGTCGAAATCTGGCACCTCGTCCATCATGAGGAAACACTTGACCTTGTGTCCCCCCGGCTCCCTCCTAAGACAGTTGACCAACCCTATCAAGCCGTCAGATTCGTGGTTTTGACCGTAAACCACGACATTCGCTTCAGATTTTACAAAATTTTGCAACTGCTTCAACCACTCGGAGTTGTTCGATAAAACCTCGACAAATTTCGTCTCAATTTTATCTTCAGACTTCTTAAAAAGTATCAATTTCTCTTTGGCCGTCTTGTACTCGGTGATAACTTCGATATTGTCCAAATCCGGGATCTTAAGGTCGAGTTGTTCTCTAGTCAAGACAAAACCTTTAGGGTGAAGAGAGTTCAACACTTGTCTTAAGGAAGTGGGATTTTGTAGAAGTTTAGTAGCGATGATCAAAAGCAAGTTGCTCTCAGCAGTTAGAACAAACTGTTCGATTTTAACACCGGGAATCGGATCCAAGACAGTTTTGGTGGAGATTATTAGATCAGGTGTGACGACAGGGACGTCGTCTAGCACTTTACAAACCAGAGGCGATAGAATTTCATCAGAACCTTCCGTGATTTCAACCGCTTTGAATTGAGTTTCTAAACTATTCTCGAGGATGATTTGAATGTTGACTCTTATCAGCTGGGTCAAGTCGAGCCACTCCTGATTCGGAACAAACTCATACTTCTCCAAAACTGGCTCCAAACGAGGTTTCTTCTTTGAAATGGACTTCGCTGTAAGCCCACGAATTTCAATTCCGCCAGATCTGCGCAAAAATAATTTAAATGTGTCAGGGTCGGCACCAGATTATACTTTATGATGTTGCTCTCCTTGTAGACGTGCACAGGAATAAGCGATTCGTTGTCTTTGAAACGTTTGACTATTTGGTGATGTTTCAATGGATCTATTGTTAACTTTCTTATTCCCACAGGAACGTAGAGCAATCTGCTGTCAACTTGAAGAATCTTCATTTGAAGCATTCTATCCGTGAAGGTGGTCCAATTGTCGTCCCACTTGACTAGACCGGTGGAGGCACTTATGTCACACCTCGCAATACCCTTAAACATACCACTGATAACAATTTATGAGAGAATCTACAAGACATTGTCAGTCTTGCCTGTAATTATATCCCCGAAGGTAGAGTTCTTTGTAGATCTCGTCTTGCTCCAAGATTAATGTTGGATCTCCAGTGTTGAGAACATGTGGTTCTAAATGAACTTGTTCTTGACTCATATTAGAACAGAGGGAAATGCGACCTGTTACAAGAACTGCGTCTTTGTCCATAACTTCAAAGTCACCAGTACCTCTCTGGATAGTGACGATGAGTTTAAGAAGACCATTTTTGGGCATCGTTACGGCGCGTATAAACTTGCAGTTTTCGAAAATCACGGGCAAGTCGTTCACCAATAATCTCCGACTCTGAGCAAAGGTTTGCCATACTAGACGCAGATATTCCGTGGCAGGAAACAAATTGCGACCTGAAATATTTCATCAGTACAATGTTCTATTTTTTTTAGTCTAACAAACCATCAATCACGTGCCCCGCCATGTGCTTAAACTCTTCGTAGTCGTTTGAAACATTGCACTGACTCTGTTCGGCGTCTGACGCAATAAACTCAGTAAATTTGTAAGCGAACCAGCTCTTGTCGTGATCCCACTTGACCATGGGCGAAATCATGGGAGTGCCTCGACTTACGGGGTACACGATTTCGGGGTACAATTTGTGCAGTTGAGGATTGTAACCGCATTCGTACAATCTACAAGATATTAAGTGAAAACCAACTCACAATCTGGATTTAGGCAGGTACCTTCCCAAAACCTCCAAAAAGTTGACGAGGTTGCCTTCCAAAATCAAAACTTCTTTGTTGTCTAATTTTTGGTCGGAAACATTTAACACCAACGAATTTTTCGGCATTTTGATCAACATTTCGTGGCTCAATGAGTGGCCACGCAACTGTAGATTTGCCAAATTCGGGGTTTTACTAAAGTATGGGTCTTGTCTTTTGGGAACTGATTTAAGCAAACTACTGAATTTGGCGATGCTGTCGAAATGGATGTTCGACGATTCTTGACTGATCTTGTAGGCTGTCAATGCCGTTTCTTCTATGGTGATGAGGTCGTAGTAGTAAGCGCGGATTATCTTGCCCCAAGAGTCGCCATACACTGCGGTTGGAATCAGTTCTAAATATTTCAAGACGTCCACGAGTCCGACTTGCACGGCGATGGCACCGAGGATGTTGTCTTCTTGGATTTGATCTTTCAAAATCGTGTCCAAGATGTTGACGTTTTTGGTTGCCAAGATATTATCGATTCTTCAAATAACATAGACTAGACTGAATGTTCGAAAAAAGATGATAAACTTACCTAGAGATTGTTTTCTTGAAGACTGGAAAATGCAGAAGACAGGAACCTAGAAGCTTGAAGGAGCGTTCGAATTGGCCAAAATAGACGGAAAGAGGTTTATGTTGAAATGAAAAGAATTTCGACGAGGTCCTGAGGGGACCGTTCTTCGAAGCTATTGTGAAGCCTCGATAAATATGATTGGCAATTTTTTTTTTGTAAATTTGATGGAATAGACCCACGTGTTCGGCGTCAAGTTTTCTACAATTAACATCATTCAGCAGAGACAAAACTGCTTCTTCTGTGCGTCCACTAACGCAGACCAACATGGGAACGTCATCCTTGGGTACTCCTCCGTCGACTTTTTTCTTTTTGAATCTTTTGAGCACCGTGTGACAATTATTACCTCCGAAACCAAAATTGTTGACTCCCACGAGAGCCTCGTCGCCTTCTAACTCTGTTAAATCGAGGACCACCTTCATTCTCCCTTGCTCGAACGCTTTCATGCCCGCCTTGATCTGTTTCAGGTTTATATTGGGAGCAATCAACCCAGTTTCCATCGCAATCAACACTTTGATGATGGAACAAATTCCAGAGGCTGGTTCTGTGTGGCCCATACTCGATTTTACAGATCCGACCAAGAGAGGTTTGTCGCGTTTTCTGGCCAAAGCGTCATCGATCGCTTCTACTTCTTGAGGATCTCCGACTTGGGTACCAGTTCCGTGAGCCTCCAAGAAGCTGAGTTCGGAAGGGTGGATCCCGCTCTCGTCGTAGATTTCCGTCATGAGTTGCTTCTGTGCTAGAGTAGAAGGGAAAGTGATGCCTTGTTCTTTGAAGCCGTCAGAATTGGCTTTGGTGTTGATGATTTGGGCGTAGATCCGGCGCGCGTTCTTCGCTTTTTGGAGAAAGATATTCGCAATGGCCTCACCCCTGCCGTAGCCGCTGGCGTCTTGGTCGAATACACGACAGACGCCCTCGTTGCTCAGTACTCCCAATCTGAAGAAAAAGCCAACATGAGAAAGCGTTTATTAACGTGTTCAGGTGACAGTACCGGAAGAACTGAAGAGTGTTGCCTGGATGTAGGAGAAGATTGCTGCCGCTGACTATAGCGTTGTCGCATTGTCCACTCCTGATGGCTTTAAACGCCAAATCCAAAGCGTTCAGAGAACTACTGCAAGCTGCGTCGACGATGCACGCCGGACCTTTCAGTTTCAAAAAGTAACTGACCCTCTGCGCGTTCAAAGACCTCAAGTATCTAAAATACACCGATGATTCAGTACCGGCAGTACCGCCGTCGAAGTATACCCTGTCAGTCCAAATTTCTGCGGTTCTGTAACACCCATCAGGATGCTGTTCTCCATGTCCGACCAACACGAACCCACGAAGACTCCAGTCCTTGAACCTTCCACCTCCGAGGGATTCATTCCGGCATCAATGATCGCCTCCACCGCCGTCTCCAATAAAACCCGCATCATGGGGTCCATGATGTTTGCCTGGCGGTGGTGCACTCCGAAGTATCCCGCATCTAAGTGGTTGATGTCGCGGATTTTAGCACTGCTTTGGGGAACCTCCGGATGGTCCAATTTCCAGCGTCGGTCGTCATCGTTCACCATGTCCGTTTTACTGAAGAGATTGTCGCGAAATTCATGGATGTTTCTGCAATCCGGAAGGCGACCGGACATGCCGGAAATGACCACTTCTTCGCCCGGAGGGGCGGAAGAGAGCCATCGGCTGTACTGGAAGTCCGGTTTGTCGGATCTGGAGTGAGGTTGACTCGCATCCATTTCTGGCATAGCTCGAAACTGTTAAAATCTTTGGAAAGCAAAATCAGAACTTATTTATTACCAACTATTACAAGATACAAGAGTTATTATTAAATGGCGTAAAATATGTACGAGTACGTGTATAAAATGCTTAACAAATGAAGGAATATAGCTAAAACAAATATTTGCAAGAAAGTTAATTAAAAAAATGAAATATCATGAAGAATTCCCTAAACCTTCATCTGTATCTGTATACTATGGCGTAAAACTAGTAGAAAACTTCTTCAGTGAAAAATATGCTGTAAGGGTTTACGAAGACAGCGAAGATGGAAATACAGTGTTGAAGTAAATGGGACAATGATATCATGGATGACTATGTCAAGACTTTATTTCAAGACAACTGAAGGAAGAAGATGAGCTAGATTTCTTCGCTCCTAAACGACATCCTCTATTTGATTTTGTAAGTAAAATATTTATAATATTTTGCATGAGAATTGTCATAAATGCATAAAAATACTATTATTATTATTAGACAAACAAAAGTAGATACAAAATTATTAAAGTAATTAAATGTTAAAAACAACAAATAATTCAGAGAATGTCTTGGCCACTTACCCGAATAAAACAAAACCAAATTGCCTGAATCCTGCTTTTTTGCTTAATTTATATGGCAAAGTGAGTGAAATGGGGGGGCATAAAATTAGAAATTGAATAAGCACTTTTTGTGTCGTAATACATATTTATGCAATTTTTCTCGTTTTCCAACCAATAAATTCAAAACTTGCCAATCTGACATCTTTTACAAACAATTAAGAATTCTTCCCGTGCCATGTCCTATTCATTTTAGATTTTATTATTGCCAAATATATATACAATATAGTTCAAATTACAAGTGAAATTAAAAAATTACAATTTCATTTTATTCATGCCTGAGCCTCATTTCCTGTTTGCGTACAATAAACTTAGCGTACAATAAACTTAAGTCATAATACATAAGTATTGTTGGGTCATAACATAATGCACAAAGGATTGTTTTAATTAACGAAAATGAAGCCGTGATTTCTGATGAGAAAAATGTTCTCATTTTAAGTGCACACTGACAAAAAATAGGAAAAGCTGGATAGGACAAGAATAATGCTTAAGCTTTAATGAATTAGTGCAAGGGTACATTTGCACCATGTTCGTGAAACTTCACCAAAAGGTGCTTATAATGTTAACGCCGCAAGCCCTAGATTGCCCTGTAGTACACCCGATTAATAGTGACTGGAGGTCTCTCCCAACGGTCGAAATTCGACCGTTCTTCATTATAATAATTTATAATTCTTCCTCTAGGCAACTCAGAAATGTTACCTTTGTACAATTTAATCATACACTTTTCGGGACTCTGGTGGAACTAGATCCTACATAGTTTGCCGCGATCTGCGTCAATTTTCTCTCGGGACGCGGAATCCATATCGGCCCCGGACTTCAGTTATAGTCCAATTTTTACCCTTTTGAGGTGACATCACGATTTCCTTCCTCGCTTTCTCTTTATGAAAACGACAGAAACAGAAAAAAACAAAAAAAAGGCACGTTGATTTATTGTTGGTTTCTTTGAGGTCATTTTATGCTCCTGTCAATTTGACAATTTTCAATTTCTTTCACTTATTACATTGATCACAAACATAACCTTTCGAAGCAATTGTCAACAAATTTGAAACATTATAGTTATTTATGATCAATTAAAATCGTTCATAATCTACAATCAATCTTCAGCAGTATATGATTCAATCCGCGAAAACAAGTTCTTATCTTTACCACCTTCACGTCATTTGAAGCGTTTAAAATCGGGTTTTAATATTTCTCCTACATCTGACAATGAAAATGCAACTTTTTTGAAATCCATGGCCAGCAAAATGACTGATTTAGAAAAGTATGTAGTTGTACAACTTGACGAAATTTATGTGAATTCTTCAATGCAGTATCGAGGTGGAAAATTATATGGTATAGCTGAAAATCAAAATTCTAGTACACAAGAAGCTAAAACAATTCAGGCCTTTCTTATTTCTAGTGCTTTCGGAAACTTTAAATCTGTTGTTTCATTGACACCAGTAAAAAATTTAGTCGGTGCTTTACGAATTAACACAAAAGAATATTGCACTTGTTAGTCCTGTGGTTTGAAAATTATTAGTATTATTTCAAACAATAATAGAATAAATAGGAACATGTTTCAAAAATTCTCTGTTAATGGTAATATTTCTTTTAATCTTGAAGGTGCATGTTTTCTATGACACGGTACATATTTTCAAAAATATTAGAAATAATTGGATAAATTTAAAAGATTCCGAAAAAACTTTGATTCTGTATATCGAGCAAAATTTTCGGTTATAGGAAATGTATACAAAAAGGAAGTAAATTTGGTTGTGAAGAAAGCTCCTAATTTGAATTACAAAACTTATCCGACCCATTTCGAACGACAGAATGTTAAATTAGTGGCTAATGTATTCAATGAAAAAACTATTGCCGCTTTAAACAGTGATGACATTGAAACAGTAGATTTTATCAAAATTATTTTAAAGTGGTGGACAATTGTTAATATAAAAAATCAACTAATAAGCACAATTAAATTAAATAATGATGCCAAACCTTTTAATAATGTAGGTGATGAACGATTTGAATTTCTCGAAAAATTTTTGAAGTGGCTTGAACAATGGAAACAAATGTCTTATGGCCAAGGGTTTTTAACATTGGATACATATCATGCTCTTTCACATACAACAAGATCATTAATATCTCTGATAAAATTTTCATTACAAAGTCTAAATGTTAACTATGTTCTCACAGGAAAGTTCCAAACCGATAATTTGGAAAGGACTTTTGCTAAATACAGAAATTTGTTAGGTAGCAATTATAATGTAAGTGTTCAACAAGTTATGGAAGCTGAGCACAAAATTCGCCTTAATAAACTATTGGGAATTCAATCAGCGAGGTATGGGGTCATATGCATAAACCATTAGCAAATGCTTTTACTTGTATTAGTGAGAGATAGAAATACATGGACTCTATTAGATAGAAAAAGACAAATATATAGTATAAGCAAATGCTTATTCTTATGCATACTACCCATTGTCTTATAAAATTTTCGTTTGATAAACTGCCTGTTTTAGATAGTACTGATTATGGCACTGATGTTTTTATGCTAAACAAATATAGATGAATCTGCTATTATTTATATTTCTGGATATGCTACGTTCAAAATTTGCCGAAAATTTTCTTGTTCTACTTGTGCATCATACCTCAGCGGCGCAGATATAAATGATGATTACTTTATTCAAATAAATAGGGGTGGATTAACAGTAGCAAGCGATTTAATATTAGAATTGGCCAAATTAACTTTAAGTATTATGAATGGACTAACATCAGAAAAATATGAAGAAAACTTTTTGCGAGATAAACTATGTTAAGAATTTAAAATTTGTATTCAGTTGAAACTGGCGCCACATTGAAAGGTTGGCAGTATTGACAAAAATGACAAAAAAGAAGCTTCCTTTGTTCACAATCTGTATCGACACGTTGTATTTTTCGAAATAAACAAGTTCAGTTTTAGTTGGCATTTTAATACAAAGAAGATCAGGGAATCATCCCAACAAACTAATTTTATCAAAGTTAATTTTCAGAATCTGTAAGAAGAAATCAGGTTTTAAATAGTTTTTTTAACGCATGTTGTCCAACTTGTTCCAATTATAATAGTAATATTTTAGAAAAATACATTTCTATTTTTTCTAACATTTGTTTAAATAATTATATAAAGTTAAGAACAGATGCTTTGCACCGAAATAAAGTTGAAATGAAATAAAAAAAAAAAGAAAAATACAAACTTTGTTGTAATACTTGTTCATTATTTCCTGCAGATGTTTATGATTATAAATATTATAAATAATTAGTTGAACCACTTCTCTGAACACGTAAAACTGCACAGAAATACAATAATTTGACAAATTATTTCCATAATTTATTTCATTACGATACTTGAATTTGAACACTGGTAGATATTATCTTGAATGCCCACTGATAACTTCCCTAAAAATCCCTTTGCCTGGACACATTTGTACACCTACTTCCCAATGCGAAATGCCCACCTCGGGTTACTTTATAACCAAACAGTTTCAATGGCCCGGAACACAGCAGAGCACCCGAAATATTATCGTCAGTAATGGGCACCACTATTTATCTGACCACAAGGTGGTTTTAAACTATGTATTCCAATGCGATAACGCATTTTTGAACTGTCGTAAAATTAAATAACTGATATTTGACAAATGCAAATACAGTGACAGGTTTAGTGGATTTCGAATTTTTTCACTAAATGTTGGTGAAGCAATGTTGCCAGACTGTGGTAGGCCATTCCATAGCATACTGTCTTTGGTCAGTGTCATGGCCTGGTAAATGAAGATCGCCTTGTATGTATCCCAATAGTCTGCAAATATTTCATTTTTGTTGTATTCATGGAAATGAGAGAGAAAAATCGGAGCCATGTTGCCGTACGTTATTTGCGGTAAAACGGACATAAAATTACTATTTGGAAATGCTGGAAGTAATGAAGAAAATAATTGCAAAGCTGATCACAATCGTTGAGAATTATTATACCACTGGCTGGTAAAAGATAAATAGCCAAAATATTTTTTTATATTTCAAATAAATGAGATCAAAGCTGCACTTTTTGAGCCCCCATATCTTCAAATTATTTTCTAACATGAGTTGACATTGCTCCATTGAGTTGTTCCGTGAATTTTGGGGCACCCAGTATAATCTACGCCGTGGCCACACCCACAACGGGGCTATAACGGCGTCTCGTGACAGACGCGGTTAATAATATTGGGAAATAATTTCATTATTTCGCTTTTTTAGAGGATTTTCTTTAATAGGGATAATTTAATTGTTACATATTTCGTGTAATTCATAATTATAATTCATAAATAAATCGTGACAAATACTTCAAATGACCTTACATTTGACCCGGTCGAGCCGCCTGTGGGACACTTCTACTCCGCTCAGAAAAAAAAATGAAACTAACCGTCTCTATGGAGATACACAAAGGCGCAATTTTTCGATCGCTTGAAGATAAAGGTAATTTTACGTACTCCCATGCGGACAAAAAGTATTTTTTTTTCGGACGCACTTTTCAGGGCATGGACCGTGGCGCCAACTGTAGGTCTGTTTAGTAAGTTAACAACGAAACCGACTGAAAACAAACGAATATTTGACAAATAATTTAACCAAAGTATTTTATTTTCCCGAAAATGTGTTGTAGCGTTTATTTCTTGTGCTTATTTGGTGCATAATAAGAAAATGAACATTCATATAATCGATAGCAACAGCGTGATGAAGAAGTCTAATACAACAGCCAAAGTGATGTCTAATACGCCTTCGGACATTGCAGATGATAATAATCAGAATCATTGTCGTGTCACCATAAATTATACAGGGTGTTCTCGAAGTTGACGCGTTCCTTGTAACACGAGGAACTACACATTATTCTTAAGAATTTTAGCCTAAATCTTCTTAGCAAAATGTTTGTATTAACGGAGATAATTGATTGTATATTTTTATTGTTTTCTAAAATTTTAAGTCCGGTCCTGTCTATTTCTCCGCTGTACTAGATTAATAACTAACCTGGCCCAGAATGGTGTCTTTCCGGAAATCGCTTTGCAATACTCTCTGGACGCTGCAGATGCATTCTGATAACGTGATAACATTGCCCATGCATTTGCAACATATCTGTGAGCTCATTATTTTCCTACTAATAAAGCCATTTCGACTAATTAGATGACAACTCTGACAGTAGTTTTGATTAACGTCCATGCTTATTTAATTTTTTTTTTGTCAATTCCAATTTTTTACAAATCAGCGCAAATTTGAGCAGGACCGGTTTCAAAAATTTCAAAAAAATTAACTTATTGTATCTTCATTGCCGTACACATTTTACTAAGGTGATTTTGGCTAAAATTCTTTAGGACAGCGCATACTATCACATGTTAAAATGAACGCCTCAACTTCGAAAACACCCTGTATAACTCGGACGAAAAAGATACACTTTTTGGCCTTGATACACAAAATCAATTATTTGTTTAAAAAAAAAGTTTGTAGGTTCATTTTTTTCCACACATTTATTTGGATATTTAATCTCAATCATTTTAAATGCTTCTATTGTAGACATTTTGTTAATATGTGTAAACATACTTGACGTAAGTAAAATCTTAAGCTCTAGATATCATCCATACATGCTATTAATTTATTGATCTCTTTAATTAGCTCCGATTGTTTCAATATGGTAACATGATCGCCATCGACCGTGGCAACTTGTACGGAATGCTTGAAAGCCATCGACAAATGGTAATCTTCGTCTTCATTAACTATGGGATACTTGGCCTTGAACAAGTAAGCTTTGGACCGAATTTTGTCGTGACAAAACTCATAATTTAAGGTGGCTTTGGACCGGTTATACAGCGCGACCACAGCTTGTTTATCCAGTTTTTGTCGATTGACAACCTCCGAAGGTATTAACGTCAGGCCTAGATCGCACCTCTCGTCCAAGTCTGAACACATCAAAAACTTTTCCTGAAACAACACCATGTATACCGGAAACTAATTGTAGGTCAATAATACCCTGTACGGGGCCAGCAACTCCACCGGTATTAACATCGCCAAAATTTTGTACACGAGATTGGTTTGGAACTCGGCTTCGGTGTCGCCCGGAACAAAATTTAACATACTCGACCGCAGATATGTCGGTGAACCATCGATTGAAATCACTTTGGCACTATAACCTCTATTCTCTAACAAACTAAGAACTTCTAGACAGACTGAAACTCCGAAAGAGTAACCGATTAAAGTCAACGATTCATCTTTGGATATATTTTTCTCGATGTGCTAAAAAAAGAGTGTTCATAATTATCAAATAAAATACCACAACTAACTGGAAGACTTGTTTTTGCAATTTCCTCTACTGAAATTTCGGGCTCCTGATAACTGTACTGCACTCCCAAAACTCGAGCTCGAAGACTTTTTACGAGGGCGTCAAGATGCGTAAAGACTCCCTCAATTCCCGGAAAGACTAGAACCGTTTGTCCCTCATTGTCTTCGCCTTCACAAGAGAGTCTTACAATCGGTCTACTATCGGCTTGGCTGTCCGGTATGAACTGGATGAGCAAGTCGGTGCCTTGTTGCGTCTTGTTCAGACTCACCTCTTCTTCGACGTTCCTTTTCTCTGACTCGATATCCGTCAACCTGTAATGACGGTAGAGTCAAGAGTACCACAAGTGTGAAGTTTATACTTGGCAAAACTCAAGCTCCTGACGTCTTTAGCGGTAATGTAAATCTCGAATTCCTTCTCCAAAAGTTGAATAACTTCAGTGCCCATCATCGAGTCCAACCCCAGCTCGGCCAGCGTCGCATGTTGACTCACGGTCTTAATGTCCTTGATGCCCAAGACGTTGGCAACAGCTTCCACAGCGCTAGTCGCACCGTGACCCCTGTTGCGCTTCTCTGCGACCAACATGCTGGCAACAATCGGATTGTCTTGCATCAGGAACCTATCCAACACTTCCAGACAATTCGAGATCTTCTGTTGGAGAGTACCACCGATCACCAGTTCCTTGTTCTCCTTCTGCATCTTGGCAACAAGTCCCACCTTGAACAACAACAGTCAAAGCTGCTCACGTTTAATTGGGCCAAACGCACGTCTCCAATGGCGCCCCACTGGATCGCCAAAGCTGAAAATCCGTCGCGTTTTCTTCTCTCACAGATCCTTTCCATGATCGAGTTGGCCATGCCGTAGTTGGTCTGACCGGCGTTGCCGCGACCGCAGGAAACCGAAGAGAAGATGACAAAATACCTAAAGCAAATAATAACCACATGGGAAGCTCAGTACTCAGTACTGACCGCAAATGTGGACAGATCTCGCGAGTTATTTCATCCAGATGGGTGGTGGTTCGAGCTTTGGGGGCCAAGGACAGGCGGAAAGTCTCTTCGGTTTGATCCTCCAAGAGCGCATCTTTAAGAACAACAGCTAAATTGAAGATGGCATCGATGGAACCTAGTTCGGTAGCTTCGCGGATCAAATCAAGACAGCCTTGCTTGGTTGTGATGTCTCGCGTCGAAATTTGAACCTCAACGCCGTAAGACCTCCAAAGTCTGGAGCGAGTTAGATGAAGATTCTCTAAATCACAAACTAACCTTATCCTTTGGGCTTGATATCCTGTTTTTACTCCCGATCTGGAGACAAGTACCAATTTTCGGGCTTCTCTCAAGATCAGCCAATCAGCCAATTCCAAACCGACTCCTCCCAATCCCCCAATGATGACGTACGACTTGGTCAAGTCGCAGTTGAATCTTCAATGCAATTACACTAATTAGTACCACAGGTGAGCCTCAAAGTTGTGTGTGTATCTCTTCTACTCGTATTACAGTACTCACCTCGGAAGCGCCGGGAATAACCTTTTGGGTCCAACACCTCGCACATCGCCTTCGTCCCTCACTTTCATCAACACCTTCCCTATGTGCGTCCCAGTGGTCATGTATTTGAACGCCGGCACCAGTTCGTCTCTGGCGAACACGACCCTCGGTAAGGGCTTAACGTACCCATCGTGAATACCTTGGTACAAAGCGTCGACAAGTTTCACTTTTGATTCCTGCGAGTTTTTGAAAATCTTGTCCAACATGATTCCGTGGTAGCTTGCTCCTCGTTCCAGCAAGAGAAGACTGAGACTCGAGTCGTTCGCGAGGTCGAACTTTCCAATTTCTAAGAAGTGTCCGCCGCGCGCCAAGCACCTCACCGATGCTCTGAGCTTATCTTCGCTCAAAGAATTTAACACGGCGTCAACGCCGCGATGGTTAGTACCGGCTTTGATCATTTCCTCGAAAGAGGTATCGCGAGAGTTGCCGATGTGACTTTCAGGAATCTGGGGGTAGTGCTTTCGAAGATAGTCTCGCTTGTCTTGAGTCCCGACTGTGACATAAATTTCGAACTGGTGGTGAAGGCAGACGTTCAATGCCGCGAGACCGATTCCGCCGGTACCGGAATGGATCAAGACGGTACTCTTGGGTTTGAGGTCTACGGCCTGTGACTCAGGTGGGTTAAAAGGCATATTTTTAGTGTGAGAGTTTCACCAAATGCAAAGCGTACATCACTGTGGAGTAGACAACGGGGATGGTGGCTGCTTCTTCCAAGCTCCACGAGTCGGGTACCGCCCACAAAAGCTGGGAATCACCTCTGACGTGAGTTGCAATCGCACGATTGTCAATCATTCCCATGACTCGGCGCCCTCTTGAATCGAGAAATCGTAAAAACGTGCGATATTTGCTTGGAAACTTACTTCCGATCTAATCCGGCGAACTCGATACCTATCAGACACTCTTGTTCGATGCGGTCGGTGGTGATAGCTTCCGCGCTTATGCGACCCGATGCGAGCATAATATCTTTGAAGTTGATGGCGGAGTAGCAGTTCTGCAAGGGAGTGCGAAGTCGTCATCGTCATTTGAAATAAACTGCACTTACATAGATGAGGACTCGAGATTCGGGGAGTCGGGACTCGTCACTGGGCGGCCCTTCTAACCATCTCATGCTCGACAAGTCTCCCTTTGCTAAAACATCTCCGAGACAATACTCACATTCCACTTCTTGTAACTCTTCCAACAGCAGGTGTCTGTAAGTCCCCCATTTACCCGACTTGTAAATGTTTATGGCGAGATTTTTTCTCAATTGATCTCCATAGAAAGGTAGTCGAGGGTCGAAATCTGGCACCTCGTCCATCATGAGGAAACACTTGACCTTGTGTCCCCCCGGCTCCCTCCTGAGACAGTTGACCAATCCTATCAAGCCGTCAGATTCGTGGTTTTGACCGTAAACCACGACATTCGCTTCAGATTTTACAAAATTTTGCAACTGCTTCAACCACTCGGAGTTGTTCGATAAAACCTCGACAAATTTCGTCTCAATTTTATCTTCAGACTTCTTAAAAAGTATCAATTTCTCTTTGGCCATCTTGTACTCGGTGACAACTTCGATATTGTCCAAATCCGGGATCTTAAGGTCGAGTTGTTCTCTAGTCAAGACAAAACCTTTAGGGTGAAGAGAGTTCAACACTTGTCTTAAGGAAGTGGGATTTTGTAAAAGTTTAGTAGCGATGATCAAAAGCAAGTTGCTCTCAGCAGTTAGAACAAATTGTTCGATTTTGACACCAGGAATCGGGTCCAAAACAGTTTTGGTGGAGATTATTAGATCAGGAGTGACGACAGGGACGTCGTCTAGCACTTTACAAACCAGAGGCGATAGAATTTCATCAGAACCTTCCGGGATTTCAACCGCTTTGAATTGAGTTTCTAAAGTATTCTCGAGGATGATTTGAATGTTTACTCTTATCAGCTGGGTCAAGTCGAGCCACTCCTGATTCGGAACAAACTCATACTTCTCCAAAACTGGCTCCAAACGAGGTTTCTTCTTTGAAATGGACTTCGCTGTAAGCCCACGAATTTCAATTCCGCCAGATCTGCGCAAAAATAATTTAAAAGTGTCATGGTGGGCACCAGATCATACTTTATGATGTTGCTCTCCTTGTAGACGTGCACAGGAATAAGCGATTCGTTGTCTTTGAAACTTTCGACTATTTGGTGATGTTTCAATGGATCTATTGTTAACTTTCTTATTCCTACAGGAACGTAGAGCAATCTGCTGTCAACTTGAAGAATCTTCATTTGAAGCATTTTATCCATGAATGTGGTCCAATTGTTCTCCCACTTGACTAGACCGGTGGAGGCACTTATGTCACACCTCGCAATACCCTTAAACATACCACTGAAAAGAATTTATGAAAGAATCTACAAGACATTGTCGGTCTTGCCTGTAATTATATCCCCGAAGGTTGAGTTCTTTGTAGATCTCGTCTTGCTCCAAGATTAATGTTGGATCTTCAGTGTTGAGAACATGTGGTTCTAAATTAATTTGTTCTCGACTCATATTAGAACAACGGGAAATTCGACCTGTCACAAGAACTGCGTCTTTGTCTATAACTTCAAAGTTACCAGTGCCTCTCTGGATAGTGATGATGAGTTTAACAAGACCATTTTTCGGCATCGTTACAGCACGTATAAATTTGCAGTTTTCGAAAATCACGGGCAAGTCGTTCACCAACAATCTCCGACTTTGAGCAAAGGTTTGCCATACTAGTCGCAGATATTCCGTGGCAGGAAACAAATTGCGACCTGAAATATTTCATCAGTACAATGTTCTATTTTTTTTAGTGTAACAAACCATCAATCACGTGCCCCGCTATGTGCTTAAATTCTTCGTAGTCGTTCGAAACATTGCAATGCCTCTGTTCAGCGTCTGACGCAATGAACTCAGTAAATTTGTAAGCGAACCAGCTCTTGTCGTGATCCCACTTGACCATGGGCGAGATCATGGGAGTGCCTCGACTCACTGGGTACACGATTTCAGGGTACAACTTGTGCAGTTGAGGATTGTGACCGCCTTCGTACAATCTACAAGATTTAAGTCAAAGCCAACTCACAATCTGGATTTAGGCAGGTACAGTGGGGAGCACGGAATTTCGCACGCCAATTTGTACGTCATTAAAAAAAAACTATCTAGTCTAAGCTTTATTGTCATTATAATCAATAATGAGGTGGGATACGCATGATATATGTGATCATGACTGATGTTTCACCTAAACTGTCACGAAACTGCCGCCAGTATCTCATTTTAATAAAATTAAGTCAGTGAAATGTCCAATGTGTGCGAAATTCCGTGCTCGCCACTGTACCTTCCCAAAACTTCCAAAAAGTTTACGAGGTTGCCTTCCAAAAGCAAAACTTCTTTGTTGTCTAATTTTTGGTCGGAAACATTTAACACCAACGAATTTTTCGGCATTTTGATCAACGTTTCGTGGCTCAATGAGTGGCTACGCAACTGTAGATTTGCCAAATTCGGGGTTTTACTAAAGTATCGGTCTTGTCTTTTGGGAACTGATTTGAGCAAACTATTGAATTTGGCGATGCCGTCGAAATGGATGTTCGACGGTTCTTGACTGATCTTGTAGGCTGTCAATGCCATTTCTTCTATGGTTATGAGGTCGTAGTAGTAAGCGCGGACTATCTTGCCCCAAGAGTCGCCATACACTGCGGTTGGGATCACTTCTAAAGATTTCAAGACGTCCACGAGTCCGGCTTGTACGGCAATAGCACCGAGGATGTTGTCTTCTTGGATTTGATCTTTCGAAATCGTGTCCAAGATGTTGACGTTTTTGGTTGCCAAGATATTATCGATTCTTCAAATAACATAGAGTAGACTGAATGTTTGAAGAAAGATGACAAACTTACCTGGAGATTGTATTCTTGAAGACTGGAAAATGCAGAAGACAGGAACCTAGAAGCTTGAAGGAGCGTTCGAATTTGCCAAAATAGACGGAAAGAGGTTTATGTTGAAATGAAAAGAATTTCGACGAGGTCCTGAGGGGACCGTTCTTTGAAGCTATTGTGAAGCCTCGATAAATATGATTGGCAATTTTTTTTTTGTAAATTTGATGGAATAGACCCACGTGTTCGGCGTCAAGTTTTCTACAATTCAGCAGAGACAAAACTGCTTCTTCTGTGCGTCCACTAACGCAGACCAACATGGGAACGTCATTCTTGGGTACTCCTCCGTCGACTTTTTTCTTTTTGAATCTTTTGAGCACCGTGTGACAGTTATTACCTCCGAAACCAAAATTGTTGACTCCCACGAGAGCCTCGTCGCCTTCTAACTCTGTTAAATCGAGTACCACCTTCATTCTCCCTTGCTCGAACCCTTTCATGCCCGCCTTGATCTGTTTCAGGTTGATATTGGGAGCAATCAACCCAGTTTCCATCGCAATCAACACTTTGATGATGGAACAAACTCCAGAGGCTGGTTCTGTGTGGCCCATACTCGATTTTACAGATCCGACCAAGAGAGGTTTGTCGCGTTTTCTGGCTAAAGCGTCATCGATCGCTTCTACTTCTTGGGGATCTCCGACTTGGGTACCAGTTCCGTGCGCCTCCAAGAAGCTGAGTTCGGAAGGGTGGATCCCGCTCTCGTCGTAGATTTCCGTCATGAGTTGCTTCTGGGCTAGAGTAGAAGGGAAAGTGATGCCTTGTTCTTTGAAGCCGTCAGAATTGGCTTTGGTGTTGATGATTTGGGCGTAGATCCGCCGCGCATTCTTCGCTTTTTGGAGAAAGATACTCGCAATGGCCTCACCCCTGCCATAACCGCTAGCGTCTTGGTCGAACACACGACAGACGCCATCGTTGCTCAGTACTCCCAATCTGAAGAAAAAGCCAACATGAGAAAGCGTTTATTAACGTGTTCAGGTGATAATACCGGAAGAACTGAAGAGTGTTGCCTGGATGTAGGAGAAGATTGCTGCCGCTGACTATAACGTTGTCGCATTGTCCACTCCTGATGGCTTTGAACGCCAAATCCAAAGCGTTCAGTGAACTACTGCAAGCTGTGTCGACGATGCACGCCGGACCTTTTAGTTTCAAAAAGTAACTGACCCTCTGCACGTTCAAAGACCTCATGTATCTAAAACGCACCGATTCAATACCGGCAGTACCGCCGTCGAAATCTACCCTGTCAGTCCAAATTTCTGCGGTTCTGTAACACCCATCAGGATGCTGTGCTCCATGTCCGACCAACACGAACCCGCGAAGACTCCAGTCCTCGAACCTTCCACCTCCGAGGGATTCATTCCGGCATCAATGATCGCCTCCACCGCCGTCTCCAATAAAACCCGCATCATGGGGTCCATGATGTTTGCCTGGCGGTGGTGCATCCCGAAGTATCCCGCATCTAAGTGGTCGATGTCGCGGATTTTAGCACTGCTTTGGGGAACCTCCGGATGGTCCAATTTCCAGCGTCGGTCGTCATCGTTCACCATGTCCGTTTTACTGAAGAGGTTGTCGCGAAATTCGTGGACGTTTCTGGAATCCGGAAGGCGACCGGACATGCCGGAAATAACCACTTCTTCGCCCGGAGGGGCGGAAGAGAGCCATCGGCTGTACTGGAAGTCGGGTTCGTCGGATCTGGAGTGAGGTTGACTCGCATCCATTTCTGGCATAGCTCGATACTTATCTGACAAAACTGTTAAAATCTTTGGAAAGCAAAATGAGAACTTATTACCAACTATTACAAGATACAAGAGTTATTATTAAATGGCGTAAAATATGTCCGAGTACATGTATAAAATGCTTAGGGTACGTTTATGTTGGAGCTACGATGAGCGATAAAAGCGGCGACAAGAGCGAACTGCCATGGTTTTCAAATGGCAATTCGCTCTTGTCGTCGCTTTTATCGCTCATCGTAGCTCCAACATAAACGTACCCTCACAAATGAAGGAGTATACCTAAAACAAATATTCGCAAGAAAGTTAATTAAAAAAATGAAATATCATGAAAAATTCCCTAATGTTTCAGATTTGACACGTCTTGACTTTGTCAGCCGTGTTACATCTGTATACTATGGCGTAAAACTAATAGAAAACTTCTTCAGTGAAAAATATGGTGTAAGGTCTTACGGAGACACTGCGGAGATGGAAAGACAGTGTTGAAGTAAATGGGACAATGATATCGTGGATGACTATATCAGGTCAACTGAAGAAAGAAGATGAGTTAGATTTTTTCGCTCCTAAACGACATCCTCTATTTTATTTTTTAAGTAAAATATTTATAATATTTTGCATCAGAATTGTCATAAATGCGTAAACATACTATTACTACTACTACTACTAAAGTAGATACAAAATTATTAAAGTAATCATTAAATGTTAAAAACAACAAATAATTCAAAGAATGGATTGGCCACTTACCGTGCTTATCCGAATAAAACAAAAGCAAATTGTTCGAATTCTGCTTTTTTGCTTAATTTATATGGCAAAGTGAGTGAAATGGGGAGCATAAATTTAGGAAATTAAATAGGCAAGGTTATCTGCGGTTTTTGGAGTCGTAATACATATTTATGCAATTTTCTGTATTACAATTTTACTCGGTTTCCAACCAATAATATCAAAACTTGCCAATCTGAAATCTTCTACAAACAATTAAGAATTCTTCCCGTGCCACAAACAATTAAGAATTCTTCCCGTGCCATGTCCTATTCATTTTAGATGTTGTTATTGTCAAATATATATACAATATAGTACAAGTGAAATTAAAAAATTACAATTTCATTTTATTCATGCCTGACCCTTATTTCCTGTTTGCGTACAACAAAATTAAGTCATAATACATACGTGTTGTCGGGTCATAACATAATTCACAAAGGATTGTCTTAATTAACGAAAATGAAGCCGTGATTTCTGATGAGAAAACATTTTCTCATTTTAAGCTCATTTTAATTCGATCGTTATTCATTAAATTTTTAAGCTTGAACGTTATTAAGTTTTTTTTTTAATCAAAAATTATACTCCCATAATCATTGCATAAAATTTGTTTATGTTCGATTGTATTATAATTCATGATTTATGATATCGTTTAGTGTCCACAAACTATCTGCTTATGGACTAGTCCATAAAGATAGTAAAACGGCCGCTTGTCAATTTTGGGTATTACTTCAAAATAAACGTCAAAATTTTCCTAATTTTATTTAAATCAGAAAATAGAATTAATAGAAAACTTTGCAGTCAAGATTCTTTAGCTTTTGCCGCAATTTCACTTACTTTGCTCATTATTACAACTAGAAATAAAGACGATTTCAGTTCGTATTTCAAACACAAACACTGTTCGTTTTCAAATAAATAGTAATAAATCATTTCGTAACCACAGAAACAAAAAACAGAACACTTCGAAATTATCGTAATTTTTAGAATCTATTAATTTTGTATCTAAAAGAAACTTAACTTCACAATCGAACATAAAGCTTTGTATGTAATTCGTACATAATTATATTATGTACTTATTACATAAATAGCTATTTTTGTTCGACACTGTCAGAATTTGAGAATTTTCTCCTATGTGAACGGATTTTGATAAATTTGTCAACTTGTCAAAACGAAACGTCAAGCTAATTTTAATGATTTTCAGCGATTTGGAGCCTTTGGGGGGGGCTCGTCGAACAAAAAAACGTTGTATTCATCTCGTTCTTGTGTAATTTGGCCTTTTTTTGGCACTCGTGGACCTTTAAAACTCTCGTTTCACTCGAGTTTTAAACTGGCCCACTCATGGCAAAAAGCCCAAATTACACACGAACTCGTTAAATAAACTACTATTAAATTTTGTTCTATTACGTCAGCTACGAGCGTGTACAAATACGTCATTATGCATTAATTTTCGAGTTATTTGAAAAATATGAACATTAGAAAAATGAGGTATGTTTGGCTAAGCCATATTTAAAAAACACGAACGCGTTTTTTGACATTTCCTGGGGTTTTTTATATTGCTATACAGGTTTCGCCAAGGCTACACAGTTAATTTGCCTATATTTTTCAAATTATATAAAATTTAAATAAAAAATTACATAATTCAAAAATGAAAAACGCTGTTTTTTTGTAAAAACTCTTTCATCGTTTGCTAAATGCCCTTGACCGTTCTATTCGGAAATATAAAATCTCAAACCATCGAATGATCAAACTATACTTGCTGCGATGTAAAATTGACCATGTGTTAAAAGTGGCTGCCTCATTAAAATTCCAATGTTTTCGAATGTTTGTTTTTGAGACTTATTTATTGTCATCGCAAATGCAAGTATAATTGGAAATTGAGTTCTTTGAAAGTTAAATGGTAAAATAGGAACATGTTAAATTTATACGTGGAATCAAAATTCTCTTATTGCGTGCGGTTCCAGTTAAAACTTCGCAATCAATAGCATTACGATGCATAAACTTGTGCGCATCTTGTTCCATTGACTAATGCTTCCTTTGTATTTAAAAATGTATATGTAATCTAAATAAAGTGGATTTCACTGCGGGGGGCATTAAGTATAGACGATAGTAGCATGTTTTAACTTTTATTTTTTTGTATTTTTGGTGTATACTTGCTATAGATTGTTCTTTTCACAATAAAAATCTATCAGAATTGTAAAAAAAAATATGTGTTCGCATTTGAAAAAAACTATTTTGACAGTTTAGCCTTGAAGCCCTTGGGGCTATATGTGAATTTATTGGGGCCTTTTGTAGCCAATTCACAACCATTTAATTTGGTGTATAAATAATTAAAATCCTCCGATAAATAAGGGAGTTATGGACTCGTCTTCTTTTTTGGGCACACCTGTATATTATCTATGGAAATATTTTGTTTTTGTTAAGACACATTGTCGTTTGAACTTCCGATTAGTAAAATTAGAGTAGAACTGTCATATTTTGACATTTGCCTTCAAAGAGGTTTACTGTTTTGCTGGTGATCACGTTAGAGCAGAAAACGTTTTTGATTGAAAGTTATTTTCGCTATGTTTTGAAAGCGAATGGTTCATGAATCTACTCCAGAGTTTATCGCCGAATTTCCCAATGTTATTGCTGAAAACCTTCGAAAGCAACCTGAGCCGGTGTAGACAGTTGTTTCGTGAAACTGGAAGCGTTCACCGAAGAAAAACCACAGGGGTCGGCCGCTGAAACGCACTGCTGCAGATATTGAAACTTCAAGAAAAATAATGCAAAATGCTCCCCACACTTCAATACGTCAGTTATCGCAACGCAACAGAGTGAACATTGTGTAGGAAAGTGGGAACGTGCCAAAAGAAGAAGGTAGACATTTCCAGCACCTCATTTAATAAATTGATTAATTTGTGCGTGAATTGTAATTGTGTTACTTTTTTATCATAATTCGTGTCATGCTGTTATTTTATAGTGAGGTTATGTCGTATTTTAACGCTGCGACATCCGTTTTTCAAAACAAAAGATTTCCATAGGTAATGCTACCAGAATCTATATACAGTGTGGAAACCACTTATCGAATAAATTCAGTAATTTCAAAACTAATGACATTTGTCAAAAACGCTGAAACAGGTCGATTTTTATTTCTCATGGTGCTTATTTCAAGTTCCTTCACTTGTTCATGACGTCATCCATTTTTGAGCTATGACCTCATCACCATTTTTTTTAAACGACAACACTGACATGTTTCTTCTTTTTCTGATAGACCTTACTACTACCTAAACGACTAATGAAAAAAATTGGTACTGTAGTGAGACCGTCCATTTTGATCGTGATGATGTCGTAAATTTTTACATTTTTAACTGTTAATTTATCTTTTAAACTCTCAATTTGATATACTAATCTATTTGGCTCGTCTAGTAACCCTTTATACTTATTATTTTCACTTACCTACGTTGTGTTTATTTTTCGTCGATAGTCACCTTTATAGTGATGATGGTGTTTTATCTTAAGGCCTATTAGGCAATACTCAGTAGTCGTAACACAAATTCGGAGACAAAGTAGTGTCAAAACGCATGGAGGAAGAGATTTAAACACAAGTTTCCCCACAATTATTTTATTACAAAATATTTCGAAGCCTTGTTTACAAAATGGATGAGTTCTGCGGGTTTGATCAAATTTTGCCCTGTGTTAAAGTTATTGTTTAGGTTATGTTTGTAAGCAAATTCGTAAGAGACTTTCTTTGTAATGGTGATCGTGAATTTAAACAAATGATTGAGGCGTCAGTCTTCACCTGATGAGATTTTATGTTATCCAATTTAGATTTGAAAAGTTTGATTTTGCTGTAACCCCCATTTTTATGCAACCCTATTTACGTACGGCAAATCTAACCTAACCTTCAGGTAACTTGTTCGGACTTATATCACCCAAGCAACATTTAATATCGAGTGCACTGAGTTAGACTTGTACCAGAGTCGGAAGATAACATGCTCGCGGCATTTGATAAGTGCATCGCATTTAACTATTACGCCCTACTGCCGAAATACCGCTTCCGGTAAAAGCCCGGTGCTTAAACACCAATTACAACTTCCGAATAAAACCCGGATATACAAGTCCTCGCAAATCAATCTGAATGACTGTAGTCGTCATTTCTCTCACAAATTTCGTCCACGAGCTTCGACAAAGACTTGTACAGAACTTTGTCGTACGCGACACCAGTTTATTACAGGTAACCGGGATGGTTATTTTGTCGCGTTTGTCCTCGTGGTAGCCCACACATACATAGTACATGTCGTTGGAGCGGGAATTACGACGCCCATTCTAAGTCCACGGTCGGAAACTACGACCTGACACCGTGTCTTAGACCTAGTAAAGTTGAAGAAGAGGGTCCCCGGGAACCACGACTCTCCTCATCGTTGATGGCCGACAAACGCGCCTATAATTTCAGGTGCAATTGGTGCAAAACAATAATTTTGCTTGGTCGCCTAAACACGACGCGGGAGAGAAATAGCCCTACTCTACCCTATATTGAATATGCAACCAATTATTCTATCTCCCTAAAGTTTATAACTAGAAATTTCGATCTGATTTGCGGGCACCAGTTGAGAAAATTCAGGAACGATTTAGTTATAAATTAGTAATTGACTGTTAAGTTTCAAAGTCCCTGACTGGTGGTTACACTCAAATTTAGAGTAAAGAATTTAATATAAAAAATGTTGAATAAAAGGATCAGATAAGTTAAATTTGTAATTTAAGTAATCCGACAACCAAAGTGTTGCGGCCCCTTTCCATCGGAAATAGAATCATTTGTTGCTGGCTACCTCTAGCTTTAAACTTTTACTTCAAATAACTCGAAACTTGGAAAAAAATATTTTAAATTTGGATTTTGATTATTTCAAATTGTTGAATAAATTGAAATTAAATATTCCATGGTGAATGACTGATAAAATAATTTCAACGAAAAACAAGTAAATTTTGACATAGAGTTAATTAATCAAAATAATATAACCCTTTCTCGGGCTTACCTAGAAAGTTTAACACCCTGGTTGCTCGTCGGCACCTGTTGTTGGAACTGGCACTAACTTATTTATTAGCACTCGGCACTCTAAACGAAGCTAAAGTGATTTAATACAAATATAGTTTAAACTTAGAAAATTTAAACAAAATCGCAAAGGCAGACACACGGATATCGACTAGCTCGAAAGACAGTCAAAAATCGAATCCCCAAGACAAATGTGCCAAAACTTTAAATAGGGGACGCTAACTCGCCTACCCCCCTTCCCTTGTTACTCATTTTCCACATGTGTGGAATTATGCAAATTTGACTCTTACGACGCATGGGCATTCGATCAAACCTCGTTTAACTCGCTTAAAAATATTATTATTTCCTAGTTAGGGTGGTTTTTCGATTCGCAATATCAACATTATTAAACATACAATTTGTTTGTCCATTGGACAATATAATACAACATAGTAACGATAGCGAATCAACCCCAATTACGCTGAAAGAGAAATTAAACTCCAAAATTGGTTGTTGTTCTGTCTGCAACTAATTGTTGAACTGAAGATGGTTAATGAATGTAACAACAAATTTTGTTTGTTTAAATTTACGGAAAGCATATGGAAGAAAGGCGTAAGAAAACTGTAAATTTCGTAGTACTACCCCTTGTTAGATGTCGCCCCCAGTACTACAGCGGTACTATTTTTACATTTTCACGATTTTCTACGCTTTTCTTACAGAAATTTCTACCTACTTCCCTTGTAAAACTATGTTAGTAAATGGGCAGTAATCGTACGGTGCAAGATTTGCTTACAATAATTAGATAAGGAAAATTGGTTTGTACATCAGAATTACGATTACACCAGCTTAAATTAGGGTTAAATTGGATATCAAAATGTTCAGAAAAACACAGCGCGTCTTTCTAAAATAGTGGGTTTGTGACTTGACTTTGTTTAAACAAGAATTTATTAATTTTGCTAAATTTTCCCACAACTGACCACACGTGCAAGTGTAATCCGATATCTTACTTAAAAGTCTCGATCTGTAACGCGTCTCTCGCCACCTTAACAAAACGGACCACCCTTGGCTGGCGACGCTGTGTTTAAAATCTAAATCGCAGACACCAAATTCTAGTGGACCAATTCAATTGTGAATATTTTAAACGATTTGACCGATTTACCAGGATTTAAACTAATTAACAATTTTTACTATATGGATTCAGCAACCCCGAACAAAGCTTCCTATTTAATGTAAACATCTTATGAGAAATTTAAATGAAACTTCATTTACGACCAAACTCAGACGAATTGAATTATTATCAACATTGTTAATTCTAGTTAAATTTTGTTTGTGTCACTCAAAATACCCGGCGACTCCTTTCTAAACGGATGTATTAATTTATTTATCGTTATATCTCTATTTTCATCAATTTTTAAACAACAATTAAATAATTTATCCTTTCGTATGCAAATGAATGCCTTGCTTGGTCGACTGGTCGAGTGTGGTGGGCGTCTCGCCACCCTGATAACTTGGAGAAATACCACATGGCCTTTTGAAAGAAACTAAAGAAGTTAATCTTGCGATTTGCAACGGTCTTACATTCCAGGAAACCCTTCGTGGGAACGGCTCTGTTTTTCTCAACATTCTGACACTTACAAAACATGTGTGTATTTAAAAATGGAAATAAATGGAATGCATAAATTGCACAGAAACAATTTGGAGATCGTTAAGACAAATTTGACTTTGTTGAATTTAAGGTGAATAATTTCCGCGATGGTAATAAAATAAAATGTATAAATACCGCGTTCATCACAGTACCTTAAATAACAATTTTTTTGAGAAAATGACAAATTTTACTTCAAAAATTTAATTTAATTTGCCATTCAACGTGGAAACGCTGCAAGCATTCGGGGCACTTTTCCAGATTCCGCAATATTATCGGAAATTTTTGTATTATAAAACAAAAATGTTTATGTAATTATGTTATAATATTTAATTTTTAATGTAAAAATTTTAATTGACCTTAAACAGAAACAAACAAACATCTAAGGTTAACAATAAAATGTAACGCAAATGTTGAAATTATCCCCCGCCAACTTTTGGCACTGTACACCGCGCTCAATAATGTCAGGGCTGATTTGTTCCATTTCAGCGCGAATTCTCTATCATAAATCTTCTAAATTGTTTGATCTATTAAAGTAAACCCTCAATTTTAAATAACCACATTGAAAAAAAAAATAAGTACATTAAAAATTAAATTAAATTTTTGAAATAAAATTTGTTATTTTCTCAAAAAAATTGTTATGTAAGGTACCAATTTTTTTCATTCATCGTTTAGGTAGTAGGAAGGTCTATCAGAAAGAGAAGAAAAAAGTGGGGGTGGTCATTTAAAAAAATTGGTGATGACGTCATAGCTCAAAAATGGATGATGTCATGAACAAGTGAAGTAACTTAAAATAAGCATTATTAAAAACAAAAATCGACCTGTTTCAGCGTTTTCGGCAAATGTCATTAGTTTTAAAATTACTGAATTTATTCCATAAGTAATTTCCACACTGTATATAAAACTGAATGTCTGTTTGTATATTTTGTATGCAAATCTACAGTTTTACTCCGATCTTGATGAAATTTTGTACACTTGATCTTCAAAACAAGAAGAAAATTACTGTCTATTTTAATTTTACAAAAACCAACCCCTACTACCATTTTCAACCCTATTAAGAAAAAAAGACAGTTTTTTCGAGTTGGAAATACCCTCACCTTCGCCGCTTCACCCCTATTTCATCCTCTGAGTATATCGTCACCTTCGCCGCTTGACACCCACAAAAAGCAACCCCTATTATCATTTTTAAGCCTGTTAAGCACAAAAAAAGTTTTTTCGAGTTGGAAATCGCGTTTGCATGATATGTTCAGGTGTCATAGTTACATTTGGTTCTTTATAAAAGTAGCAATTTCGCAAAATGTGTTTGAATGATTGTGTTTTACCGGAAGATGTCTTCAATGAAACAGACCAAGCTTCAAATAGCTTAATACAGGAAAAATCAAAAAGGCAGGTATCTGAAATCAAACGAGACAATCAAACAATAGGAAGATCTAAATAAGGTTACAAGTGAAAATAAAAGTGTTATGTTGGCGTATTTTCATGAATTGGTAAGTGATCATAGTGTTAGTTTCTTATCGTATTGATCTTTTTGTTTATATAGTCGAAGAAAAAAGTAGTCTACAGTAAAGTTTTAATTATTCTTCGTAAAAAGACAAACTTCATATTGATATTACTGCGTTTATCACAATACATGAAAGTAGAAACATAATTTTAAAACATTCGGAAATTTGCGGGCAAAGCCGCGGGTAAAAGCTAGTATTAAATAAACACTCATTACATTAAATTAAATTAAATATTCATACACTAAAAAATTAGCGGAGTAAATGCGGAGTGAATTTGGGGCGAATGCGGAGTGGATGATTTGTAATTGATTTGTAATTGATTTAAACTGCGCTCTGCGCAATCTCATTTCTTATTACATATTTGTCATTTGTTTTGCCAGCTAACTTAATTTGGTTGTTTATTACATTGTAACGCAATGAATTTTGATAGCTTCTCGCTTCGTACCCGTCATTTGTTTCAAAATGTAGTTTGTTTTTTTTTTTATCTTATTTGAGGTTATACATGTCATACATTGTTGTTTTCAGCATAATAACCTCGATCAGAATTACAAAAAAAAGTATGTGTTCGCATTTGAAATTTTTTTTGACAGTTAAACTTTGAAGCCCTTCGGGCTTTACGTGAAATTTGTAGCCTATTCACAACCATTTAATTTGGTGTATAGATAATTCGGTTTAATTTTTCCAACGCCTACTCAGCCCAGGATTTCATTTATGCGCAAAAAGACAAATATTTTTGAATGCTTAGACTGCTTGCTGTCACAGTTAAAAGTATTCCCTCTTAAATTTGTATACCTATTTTCGGCGTTGTTACCGTACCGTACCGTTATTTGGGGGATAGAAGATTCTGGAAAATCCAATTATTTGTTATTTACGGCATAGTCGGTAAGAGCAGCCCACCAATAATGAATTTGCATTTAAGCCGGACCGAGACCACTTTTAAATTGAAGGGATGTTCTATAGTTTTAGCTTCTTCACTTGCAATGGGTTTAGGGTAGGTTGTAAAGATTACAATAAGGAAGATTTACGACTATGAGCACTTCATTCCAGGAGGCACAAACAATCTGCATTTTGCCGATATTCGGCATCCCTTTTTAATAACTAGCAGGTATACTAGACTAGCACGTCGGCAGGCAAAAACTGACCACTATCGTAAATCTTCATTATTGCAAATGAAGAAGCTAAAGTTCCGGTTACAAATTCGGAATGTTCAGGGGTATAACGAACAGGTCGTGGGCTTCGACTCGGAAACAATGCGAACCACGAGTATCGTCGACTGAGGCTGAAAAATGGTGAAAACTGCCCGGAGTACGGGAAATGATACACAACAAATTCGTGGAGAAAGGTTTTTATTTACAGTCACGTGAAATTGTTGTTACAAGACAAGATTACGATAAAATGAAACGAAACCTAGAAATGTACAATTGTTAGTTGTTTCACTTTTGAGTTTTCTTTTGTTCAGAGTCACTGTGCCAGCCACACGGGGCGGCTGGAACAACACGCGTTGGCCCCAAAATATAGAGCTGAGGTGGCTTCACGCCTCTGGGCTGTCTAGTCTATCTTTTTATCGTTCCCCTTTTTCTTCTTTCTCCTTCCTTTTCCTTCAATTGCACCCAGCAATCCTACCTCATAATCGCAGGTTAACAAAACTGATTTTAAAACACGAACATTAAGCACTCTTTCATGCAGGTCCTCAGTTATTCTTATCTCAAATTAGAAATAGATTTTGGCCTATTTCTGGAAGAAACCTGGTAAAACAAACAGTTCGAAATTGTGTAACTTGTTTCGAGGCAAATCCAAAACCAATGCAACAGCTAATGGGTGATTTGCCTGGATCAAGGCTCAAACCAGCACTACCATTTAGCATAAAGGGAGTTGATTATGCAGGACCTTTCATAATAAAGGATCGAAAGGGGCGAGGCTTTAAAACATCAAAATGTTATTTATGTCTTTTTATGTGTTTTTTTTAACAAAGGCAGTACATTTAGAGCTTGTCTCAGATATGACCACAGAGGCCTTCATTCTTGCATTGCGACGTTTTGCATCGAGACGAGGAATGCCTTAAGAAATAAATTCTGACAATGGAACGAACTTTCAAGGTGCAAAATCTAAACTTGAAGAGTTAGGAAAATTTCTCCGAAAAAAAGAAGACGAGCTAGTGCAAGCTTACGCTCACGAACAATGCAACTGGAAATTTGTCCCTGCATATTCCCCTCACATGGGTGGCCTTTGAGAGGCAGGCGTTAAAGCGGCTAAATATCATTTAAAAAGGTTTTGGGTTCAACCATTCCAACAATTATACAAGGTGTCTCAGCTAAGACTTTCTAGCCTAATATCTCGGTTATTTTCCAACGAATTTTTGTGAAATTTAAAACGCAGATATTTTAAACGGTGAAGAGTAAAATCCCATTAACGCAATAACCCAAGTCTTAAAAACGTAATTTTTACATGCCTTTTTAAAATGTTGAATCACGTATCAAAAAATTGATCGTCAATAAAAAAATCCTGTAAGGAGAAACTCGTCCTTAAAAGACGTCTGGTTCGCAAGAAAAAAAAAACTGTGCTCAACGTGGCTGCAGATGCAAAAACGTTGACGCGTATGAAACAAACGCGCGCCATCGCCGAATTTTGGTCACCCCTTTTCGCACAAATCCAGGTGACATATTTGACGTTTATCTCTCTAACCTTTCAAACACTGACAAAGTTAAAAACAACATTTGGACGTAATTTATTATACTGGATGCTTTAATTCTTCCATAAAGAACTAAAACACGATCGGGATATTTTAGCAAGGTAATTTAGTTCACGTACGTTTCCTGTGTCTTCAAATAAATCGATCACTCTCTGAACCTTAAATTTTGTAAAGCCTAGGTACATTTGGATAGTGTTCCACGAGAAAAAAAGGAACTGTGTCATTGAAACAATTTTTGCTTATGGAGAGTGTCGTAAGAACTGACACTCTCCATAGGCAAAAATTGTTTCCTTTTTCAACAATAATGAAATTTCTGCCATTGTAGTCTATTTTTAGAGTATTTTCAATAAATTTATACAATTTGACTTTTCTAATAAAATGCGCTCATTTTTGACAGATTTTAATGGATGTACAAAATGTTGCTTGGCAATTATTTAGATTTAGAGGTGCGTGAACTGATGTCGGAAAAATGTGTATTAATTTAAGTTAATTAATTGTATTGTTCGTTTTGAAAAAAAAGAATAGGTTTTTTCAAGGCCGCCGGCATATACCTAAATATGTTGATGTCAATAGTTGCATAGTTACATTTTTAGTTGCATAATTGAATTTTTTACGCATAAAAAGTTGTGATCAAGGGAGCAATAGATATATGAAAAAATATATGTCAATAAATGTGTGCCATTTTTCAATTACAAAAAAAGTGTTAATTTAACCAAAGGCAAACCATTGTCTTATCAACAACAGAAACCATCAACATTTTTACCAAATCTGAATCTGAATGTTTTCCAAAATGACAATTACTTTCTTAGAAAAATCCAGAAAAACACCAAATACACAAAACTTCATTCAAAAATGATCTTCCTAAATATACATAAAATTAGTTATTCACATGAAGAGGTTTCTGTGAATGCTGAAATTCTAACGATTTTCAAGTGCAATTTCGTAATATCGATTTTTTACCAAATAAAGCATTTACATTTTCGTTACCACGTCCACACTTACGAGTTAACTGACATGTCATTACATATTTCCTCTCATCAACTGTCTTACACTATTCAATCGTTTCAACGTCGACATGTTTTTGACGATTTTAGAACGACTGAGATTAATAGTAGTTTATTTAACGAGTTCGTGTGTAAATTGGGCTCTTTATGGCATTTGTGTGCCTTTAACTGTCCCACCCATGAGTTCATATGTAAATTGGGCTCTTTATTGCATGAGTGGGCCAGTTTAAAACACGAGTGACACTCTTTTTCGGACGCACTTTTCAGGGCATGGACCGTGGCGCCGTCTGTTGGTGTGTTTAGTAAGTTAACAACATAACCCAGTAAACCGACTGAAAATAAATAAATATTTGACAGTTAAATTTAACCAAAGTATTTTATTTGCCCGAAAAAGTCTTGTATCTTTTATGTCTGTTGCATATTTGGTGCACAATAATAATAAGAAGAAAATGAACGTTCATATAATCGATAGCAACAGCGTGATGAAGAAGTCTAATACAACAGCCAAAGTGGTGTCTAATATAGACTAATACCCCGCCAGACATCGCAGATGATAATCGCAATAATTGTCTTCCCACCATAAATTATATAACTCGTACGAAAAAGATGCATTTTTATACAAAAAAGTTTGTAGGTTAATGTTTTTTTCCACACATTTATTTGGATATTTATTCTCAATCATTTTAAATGCTTCTATTGAAGACATTTTGTTAATATGTATAAATATAATTGACGTAAGTGAAATCTTAAGCTCTAGATATCATCCACACATGCTATTAATTTATTGATGTCTTTAATTAGCTCCGGTTGTTTCAATATGGTAACATGATCGCCATCGACCGTGGCAACTTGTACGGAATGCTCGAAAACCATCGACAAATGGTAATCTTCGTCTTCATTAACTATGGGATACTTGGCCTTGAACAAGTAAGCCTTCGAACGAATTTTGTCGTGGCAAAACTCGTAATTTAAGGTGGCTTTGGACCGGTTATAGAGCGCGACCACAGCTTGTTTATCCAGTTTTTGTCGATTGACAACCTCCGAAGGTATTAACGTCAAGGCTAGATCGCACCTCTCGTTCAAATCAGAACACTTCAAAAACTTTTCCTGAAACAACAATATTTAGACCGGAAACTAAGAGCTCGACAGTGATACCTTGTACGGGGCCAGCAAATCCACCGGTATTAACACCGCCAAAATTTTGTACACGAGATTGGTTTGGAACTCGGCTTCGGTGTCGCCCGGAACATAATTTAACATACTCGACCGCAGATATGTCGGTGAACCATCGATTGAAATCACTTTGCCACTATAACCTCTATTCTCTAACAAACTAAGAACTTCTAGACAGACTGAAACTTCGAAAGAGTAGCCGATTAAAGTCAACGATTCATCTTTGGATATATTTTCCTCGATGTGCTAAAAAATGAATGTTCATAATTATCAAATAAAATACCACAACTAACTGGAAGGCTTGTTTTTGCAATTTCCTCTACTGAAATTTCGGGCTCCTGATAGCTGTACTGCACTCCCAAAACTCGAGCTTGAAGACTTTTTACGAGGGCGTCAAGATGCGTAAAGACTCCCTCAATTCCCGGAAAGACTAGAACCGTTTGTCCCTCATTGTCTTGGCCTTCACAAGAGAGTTTTACAATCGGTCTGCGATCGGCTTGTTTGTCCGGTATGAACTGGATCAGCAAGTTGGTGCCTTGTTGCGTCTTGTTCAAACTCTTCTCTTCCCCAACGTTCCTCTTTTCTGACTCGATCTCCGTCAACCTTGAATGTCAGTAGGGTCAAGTGTAGGGACCACAAGTTTCAATTTTGTACTTGGCAAAACTCAAGCTCCTGACGTCTCTGGCGGTGATGTAAATCTCGAACTCCTTCTCCAAAAGTTGAATGATTTCAGTGCCCATCATCGAGTCCATCCCCAGCTCGGCCAACGTCGCATGTTGGCTCACGGTCTTGATGTCCTTGATGCCCAAGACGTTGGCAACAGCTTCCACAGCGCTAGTTGCACCGTGACTCCTGTTGCGCTTTTCTGCGACTAACATGCTGGAAACAATGGGATTGTCTTGCTTCAAGAACCTATCCAACACTTCCAGACAATTCGAGATCTTCTGTTGGAGAGTACCACCGATCACCAGTTCCTTGTTCTCCTTCTGCATCTTGGCAACAAGTCCCACCTTGAACAACAACAGTCAAAAATGCTCACGTCCGATTGGTTTAAACGCACGTCTCCGATGGCGCCCCACTGGATCGCCAAAGCTGGAAATCCGTCGTGTTTTCTTTTCTCACAGATCCTTTCCATGATCGAGTTGGCCATGCCGTAGTTGGTCTGACCGGCGTTGCCGCGACCGCAAGAAACCGAAGAGAAGATGACGAAATACCTAAAGCAAATAATAACTACCTGGGAAGCTCAGTACTCAGTAGTCACCTCAAATGTGGACAGATCTCGCGAGTTATTTGATCCAGGTAGATGGTGGTTCGAGCTTTAGGAGCCAAAGATAGGCGGAAAGTCTCTTCGGTTTGGTCCTCCAAGAGCGCATCTTTAAGAACAACAGCTAGATTGAAGATGGCGTCGATGGGTCCCAGTTCGGTAGCTTCGCGGATCAAGTCCAGACAACCTTGCTTGGTTGTGACGTCTCTCGTCGAAATTTCAACCTCAACACCGTAAGACCTCCAAAGTCTGGAGGGGGTTAATGAAGATTCTCGCAATAACAAACTTACCTTATTCTTTGGGCTTGGTACCCTGTTTGTACTCCCGATCTGGAGACCAGGACCAATTTTCGGGCGTCTCTCAAGATCAGCCAATCGGCCAATTCCAAACCGACTCCTCCCAACCCCCCAATGATGACGTACGACTTGGTCAAATCACAGGTGAATCTTCAATGCAATTACACTAATTAGTACCAAAGGTGAGTCTCAAAATGTGTGTGGATCTCTTCTATTACAGTACTCACCTCGGAAGCGCCGGGAATAACCTTTTGGGTCCAACACCTCGCACATCTCCTTCGTTCCTCACTTTCACCAACACCTTTCCAATGTGCGTCCCAGTGGTCATGTATTTGAACTCCTTCACCAGTTCGTCTCTGCCAAACACGACCCTCGGTAAGGGCTTAACGTACCCATAATGAATACCTTTGTACAAAGTGTCGACAAGTTTCACTTTTAATTCCGCCGAGTTTTTGAAAATCTGGTCCAACATGATTCCGTGATAGCTTGCTCCTCGTTCCAACAAGAGAAGACTGAGACTCGAGTTGTTCGCAAGGTCGAACTTTCCAATTTCTAAGAAATGTCCGCCGCGCGCCAAGCATCTCACCGATGCTCTAAGTTTATCTTCGCTCAAAGAATTCAACACAGCATCAACACCGCGCTCGTTGGTACCGGTTTTGATCATTTCCTCGAAAGAGGTATCGCGAGAGTTGCCGATGTGACTTTCAGGAATCTGGGGGTAGTTCTTTCGAAGATAGTCTCGTTTGTCTTGAGTCCCGACTGTGACATAAATTTCGAACTGGTGGTGGAGACAGACGTTCAATGCCGCGAGACCGATTCCCCCTGTAGCGGAGTGGAGACGGTACTCTTGGGTTTGAGATCTACCGCCTGTGACTCAAGTGGGTTAAAAGGAATATTTTTAGTGTGAGAGTTTCACCAAAAGCAAAGCGTACATCACTGTGGAATAGACAACGGGAATGGTGGCTGCTTCTTCCAAGCTCCACGAGCCGGGTACCACCCACAAAAACCGGGAATCACCTCTGACGTGAGTTGCTATCGCACGATTGTCAATCATTCCCATGACTCGGCGTCCACTTAAATCGAGAAATCGTAGAAACGTGCGATACCTGCTTGGAAACTTACTTCGAATCTAATCCGGCGAACTCGATACCTATAAGACACTCTTGTTCGATGCGGTCGCTGGTGATGGCCTCCGCGCTGATGCGACCCGACGCCAGCATAATATCCCTGAAGTTGAGAGCGGAGTAGTAATTCTGCAAGGTAATGCGAAGTCATCATCGTCAAATAAAATAAACTGCACTGACATAGATGAGGACTTTAGTTTCGGGGAGTCGGGACTCGTCAATGGGCTGCCCTTCCAACCATCTCATGCTCGACAAGTCTCCCTTTGCTGAAACGTCTCCGAAACAATGCTCACATTCCACTTCTTGTAACTCTTCCAACAGCAAGTGTCTGTAAGTCCCCCATTTGCCCGACTTGTAAATGTTTATGGCGAGATTTTTTCTCAATTGATCTCCATAGAAAGGTAGTCGAGGGTCGAAATCTGGCACCTCGTCCATCATGAGGAAACACTTAACCTTGTGTCCCCCCGGCTCCCTCCTGAGACAGTTGACCAATCCTATCAAGCCGTCAGATACGCGCTTTTGACCGTAAACCACGACATTCGCTACAGATTTTACAAAGTTTTGCAACTGAGACAACCACTCGGAGTTGTTCGATAAAACCTCGACAAATTTCGTCTCAATTTTTTCTTCAGACTTCTTAAAAAGGATCAATTTTTCTTTGGCCGTTTGGTACTCGGTGACAATTTTGATATGGTCCAAATCAGAGATCTCAAATTCGACTTCTTCTCTAGTCAAGACAAAACCTTTAGGTTGAAGAGAGTTCAGGAACTGTTTTAATAAAGTGGGATTTTTAGAAGTTTAGTAGCGACGATCAAAAGCAAGTTGCTCTCAGGAGTTAGAACGAATTGTTCGATTTTGACACCAGTAATCGGGTCCAAGTCAGTTTTGGTGGAGACTGTCAGATCAGGCGTGACGACAGGGACGTCGTCTAGCATTTTGCAAACCAGAGGCGATAGAATTTCATCTGAACCTTCCAGAAGTTCAACTGCTTTGAATTGAGTTTCTAGACTATTCTCGAGGATGATTTGAATGTTGACTCTCATCAGCTGGGTCAAATCGAGCCACTCCTGATTCGGGACGAATTCATATTTCTCCAAAAAGTTGACGAGGTTGCCTTCCAAAAGCAACACGTTTGTGTTGTCTAATTTTTGGTCGGAAACATTCAAGACTAACGATTTTTTTGGCATTTTGAACAATATTTCGTCACTCAATGAGTGGCCACGCAACTGTAGAATTGGCAAATTCGGGGTTTTACTAAAGTATCGGTCTTGTCTTTGGGAACCGATTTAAGCAAACTATTGAATTTGGCGATGCCGTCGAAATGGACGTTCGAGGGTTATTGACTGATCTTGTAGGCTGTCAATGCCGTTTCTTCTATGGTGATGAGGTCGTAATAGTAAGCGCGAACTATCTTGCCCCAAGAGTCGCCATACACTGCGGTTGGGATCAGTTCTAAAGATTTCAAGACGTCCACGAGTCCGGCTTGCACGGCGATGGCACCGAGGATGTTGTCTTCTTGGATTTCATCCTTTAAAATCGTGTCCAAGATGTTGACGTTTTTGGTTGCCAAGATATTACCAATTCTTTAAATAACATAGACTAGACTGAATCTTCGAACAAAGATGACAGACTTACTTGGAGATTGTATTCTTGAAGATTGGAAAATGCATAAGACAGGAACCAAGAAACTTGAAGGAGCCTTCGAATTGGCCGAAATATAAGTAAAGAGGTTTGTGTTGAAATGAAAAGAATTTCGAGGAGGTCCTGAGAGGACCATTCTTCGAAGCTATTGTGAAGCCTCGATAAATATGATTGTAAAAATTTGTTTTGAAAATTTGATGGAATAGACCCACGTGTTTGGCGTCAAGTTTTCTACAGTTAACATCATTCAGCAGAGACAAAACTGCTTCTTCTGTGCGCCCACTAACGCAGACCAACCTGGGAACGTCATCCTTGGGTATTCCTCCGTCGACTTTCTTGTTTGTGAATCTTTTGAGCATCGTGTGACAGTTATTACCTCCGAAACCAAAATTGTTGACTCCCACGATAGCCTCGTCGCCTTCTAACTCTGTTAAATCGAGTACCACCTTCATTCTACCTTGTTCGAACCCCTCCAAGCCCGCCTTGATCTGTTTCAGGTTGATATTAGGAGCAATCAACCCAGTTTCCATCGCTATCAACACTTTGATGATGGAACAAACTCCAGAAGCTGGTTCTGTGAGGCCCATGTTCGATTTTACAGATCCGACCAAGAGAGGTTTGTGGCGTTTTCTGGCCAATGCGTCATCGATCGCTTCGACTTCTTGGGGATCTCCGACTTGCGTACCAGTCCCGTGCGCCTCTAAGAAGCTGAGTTCGGAAGGGTTGATCCCGCTCTCGTCGTAGATTTCCGTCATGAGTTGCTTCTGCTCTAGAGTAGAAGGGAAAGTGATGCCTTGTTCTTTGAAGCCATCAGAATTGGCTTTGGTGTTGATGATTTGGGCGTAGATCCGGCGCGCGTTCTTCGCTTTTTGGAGAAAGATACTCGCAATGGCCTCGCCTTTGACGTAGCCGCTAGCGTCTTGGTCGAACACGCGACAGACGCCCTCCTGGCTCAGCAGTCCTAATCTGAAGAGAAAGCCAACATGAGAAAGCGTTTATTAACGTGTGCAGGTGGCAGTACCGGAAGAACTGAAGAGTGTTGCCTGGATGTAGGTTGAGATTGCTGCCGCTGACTATAGCGTTGTCGCATTGTCCACTCCTGATGGCTTTAAACGCCAAATCCAAAGCGTTCAGGGAACTACTGCAAGCTGTGTCGACGATGCACGCCGGACCTTTCAGTTTCAAAAAGTAGCTCACCCTGTGCGCGTTCAGAGACCTCAAGTACCTAAAACACACCGATTCAGTACCCCGGCAGTACCGCCGTCGAGATCTACCCTGTAATCCCAAATTTCTGCGGTTCTGTAACACTCGTCAGGATGCTGTTCTCCATGTCCGACCAACACATACCCGTGAAGACTCCGGTCCTCGAACCTTCCACCTCCGAGGGATTCATTCCGGCGTCAATGATCGCCTCCACCGCCGTCTCTAATAAAACCCGCATCATGGGGTCCATGATGTTTGCCTGGCGGTGGTGCACCCCGAAGTATCCGGCATCTAAGTGGTTGATGTTGTGGATTTTAGCACTGCTTTGGGGAACCTCCAAGTGGTCCAATTTCCAGCGTCGGTCGTCATCGTTCACCATGTCTGTTTTACTGAAGAGGTTGTCGCGAAATTCGTGGATGTTTCTGGAATCCGGAAGGCGACCGGACATGCCGGAAATGACCACTTCTTCGCCCGGAGGGGCGGAAGAGAGCCATCGGCTGTACTCGAAACCGGGTTCGTTGGATCTGGCGTCCATCTGTAGCATAGCTCGATACTTGTCTGACAAAACTGTTAAAATCTTTGGAAAGCAAATTGAGAACTTCTTACCAAGTAAGATACAAAAGTTATTATTAAATGGCGTAAAATATGTACGAGTACGTGTATAAAATACTTAATTAAGGAGTATAGCTAAAACAAATATTCGCAAGAAAGTTAATTAAAAAAATGATATAATTGATATATCATGAAGAATTCCCTAAAGCTTCATCTGTATACTATGGCGTGGGACTGGTAGAAAACTTGTTCAGTAAAAAATATGGTGAAAGGTCCCACCAAGACACAGCGAAGATGGAAATATAGTGTTAACGACATCCTGTATTTAATTTTGTAAGTAAATTATTCATAATATTTTGCATCAGAATTGTCATAAATGTACAAAGTGTCGATAAAAGAACATATATCAAGAGTGGCGGCTGGTAAGGGTGGGCTCTGGAGCGGCGCCTCCCCAGAAATTTATAAAGAAACAAGAAAAAAATATTATTTCTTTTAGGTAAATTAAAAAAAAAAAATGAAATGTGTTCAATTTTTTATTGAAGATACCTATTGAATTAGTTGATTTATTTATTTTATATCAATATAAATTTATCGTATGCAAAGGTTGCAGTAACCGAACTTATCAGCGGTAAGTTTCATTCTTCTTTCTTAGGCGAGGGCGGCCAGCACGGAACCCGCGATTGCGTATACCGCGTCAATGCAGCCTAGAGTTGCGTTGCTATGACAACGAAACGTTTCACCAGACGATTCTTGGGCGGAGAAATCAGAGCCCCAGCGATCACAGGCTTCGTTGTAAACGAGATTTTGACGCGCCTCGGCAGTTTTTACGCTTTTAATGTTGAACAAAATTAAAGCCAGACATTTAAAAAACTTAATTTTGGTGTTTTTACTATAGAAGCGAAAATTTAATTAGAAACTATCAGTCGACCAGTGCCGAATTTAAATATTGTTCATGAACAGAAATAATACAAAAACAAAGCTGCATTTACCTGCCGGTTTCATAAGAATAAGAATTCAAATTGCTGTTCTATGCTAAATTATGAATCAAATTTATACAGGTTCTTTTTTACTTATCTGCCATTGTTTTTGATCAGTGGCGCTTTTTTTACAAGAATTTTTCGAATTGCAGAGGTCCCTTCAAAAATTCGACAATAAAAAAATCTACTAGGCCTAACAAAAGATAATCAATCATACAATATGGTCACTCCATAAAGACGAATCAACCAACAAAACAGTGCTTAACAATTAAACATTCAATTATTTTAGTGATTTTAAGATAGCACCCTAGATCTTCACATTCGACTATACAAACCCTATATCGTTAGAAAGTTTGTCAAAAAAGCTTTCGACCAGTGCAATAATAAATTCAGGGTGCCATTTGGAAAAAATGAGTTTTTGACATTTTTAATTTGTTATATTTAAAAAATCGCAGTAGGCATATTCGACAATTATTTTAATTTTTGTGCAACTATTTGGAAGGTACGAATTTTCGAAAGGCCCCTGCAATTCGGAATTCGGGTAAAAAATAAGCGCCACTGATCAAAAAGGATGGCAGATAAGTAAAAACGACCTGTGTAGATTTGATTCGCAATTTAGCATAGAATCCAAAAATGAAATCAAACTGGGTAGGTTCCATTTAAAAACGTTAGTGTTTTTATAATATTGGGACACCTGTATATATACCGCAATATTTTCCGAATGTGCAGTAGAAGCGTAGCTATCATTTAGAAAAAAAAAATGTTATCTTTAATAACAAACAAGTTATGGAGCTCTTTCACAACTCTAGGACAGCCTGTATATTCGAGTTGCACAGGACTCTTGATACATGTTCTTTTATAGACACTCTGTATAAAAATACTATTTTGTAAATTTAGACAATCAAAAGCAGATACAAAATTGTTAAGGTAGTCATTAAATGTTAAAAACAACAAATAATTCAAAGAATGGATTGGCCACTTACCCTGTGTAAAACAAAACTAAACTCCTCGAATTCTGCTTTTTGGCTTAATTTATATGGCGAAGTGAGTGAAAGGAGGGCATAAATTTAAGAAATCAAATAAACAAGGTTGTCTGCACTTTTTGAGTCGTCATACATGTTTATGCAATTTTCTGTAGTTTTCCAACCAATAAATTCAAAACTTGCCAATCTTAAGTCCTCTTCAAATGAATAAAAATTCTTCACGTGCCATGTCCTATTAATTTTAGATGTTGTTATTGCCAAATATGTACAGGGTCGCTAAAAAATATGGGTACAACTAAATATTTTCAGAACGATTTAACAGACCTCGTTGATATTTGGCACACAGTTAGAAATGTTTGAGTTCTATCATCTTAGCTTTTTTCAATTTTCTAAAGTCATTTATTTTAAAGATACAAGGCTAACTTGTTTTTTTTTTAATTGTACGGAGAGTCAGATTTAATACTTTTGAAGAGTATTTTTTGTGAATTCAGTGATGCAGCACATGCCCACATTGCCACCATTTTGAAAATATTTTTAGCATAAAAATTATGTAATTCGCGTTTAAACTTTTTATGATTTTTATTACAATATATCGTGCTTCAGTTAAATGTCTTATTTGTACACTTATTATTAACCTTTATTTATTCTTTGGTCAAAGTACAGCTGGCAAAGAACTAATGATAGCTAAAGACATCATTTCCAAGGCTAATTGATTTTTATATTTTTTCAAACTTTATCAATTCGATAATCACTGAATTCACAAAAAATACTCATTTTAAAAATATTACATTTGACCACCATGCCATTTAAAAAAAAATCAAGTTAGCTGTATGTATGTATATTTGGTACCTATACAGTTTTACAAAGTAATCCGATTTAAAATACATTTCCACTAACTTAATATAATATATAATAACTAAAAACTAATCTAACTAAATAAATAAAACAGTGATTTCAAATCAATAACCAATTAACAAATTAGCAATTGTCCCTCCCCACATATTGTCCTTCTTCTCCACTCAATATTCTTCATCCATTCGATCCCTCTTCCATCCTCATTCAACATTTCTTCTCTGCTCTCATCTCTCTCTCTCTCAATTCTACGCATTCATTCAACAAATGCTCTATCGTCTCCTTTTTTTCTCCACACATCCTGCACACTCTAATCCTATCCTCATTCCAATATTTATTCTCTCTCTCCTCATTTCCACACCTAAATCTTGCTATTATCACTCTCTCCTTTCTACTCTCTCTTCTTAGGTACTTTGGTAGTTCTTCCGTTATTATTTTTTCATACTTTCCATTGTACCTAGATTCCCTAATTCTCGTTCTTCTTTCCTGCACTTGCACATCTCTGTCTCTCTGCACCAATTCATCTGTCATTGCTCTGCCTCCCTCTCGCATTCTTTCTATCTCCGCTCCTGCATACCCATTTCTTTCGAAATATGCCTCCCTCTCTTTCCATACCCCTTTTCCTAATTCTTTTCTTTTTTCTTTCAGACACTCTTGCAAAATTCTACACTCTCCTCTCTCTATCACTCTCTCCTCAAATCTTATTGCTCTCTTTCCTGCTTCTATTCTTATTCCATCCCTTTTTGTTTCCTCCATCACTATATATCCCGGTGTCTCTCTATCTACTCCTAGCACCCATTTCAAATATTTTCCTTGCACCCCTTCCAACCCTTCTTGCTCTCTCCATCCCCATATTTCCGTTCCATACATCATCACGCTTTTCACCAGACTATCAAACATCATTATTCTCCTTCTAAAGTCATGTCCAAATTTTCTCTCTCCTATCCCCCATACCGCTCCTATTATCTTATTTGCTTTTTTCACTAACTCTCTCACATGTGCTGCTGCTGTGTTTCTTTCATTCATCACATAACCTAAATACTTAAATTCTTTCACTTCTTCAATTTTATCTTTTTCCCATCTCCACTCATTTATTTTTCTCCTACCACCCCCCTTTCTAAACACCATCATCTTGGATTTCTCTACATTCACCGTCAACTTTTTCCTCCTCATATATTTCTCCATGTTTCCCAACATTTCTTTCATACCTTTCTCCTCTCTCGCTAGCACCACCAAATCATCCGCGTATGCCAACCACAACCCCCCCTGCCTGCCCCTTCCTGAACATCTCCTCTATATCTCCAATAAACGCTGCAAACAGGCTGGGGCTTAGTGGGCAACCTTGTCTTACTCCCTTATACGTCTTGAAACATTCACTCACTCTTCCATCCACTCTCACTCTGCTTATCGTCTCTTCATATATCTCTTCTATTTTTGTTACCAGCTGCTCATTTATCCCTTTCTTTCTCAAGTATTCCCACAGTAAGTCTCTTTCCACATTATCAAAAGCCGCCTTCAGGTCTACAAAAAATGCACATATCTTGCTACCCCTCTTTTTTATCTCATTTCCTATTATATGATTCAAGATATATACATTGTCCATAGTCCCTCTACCTTTCCTAAATCCCGCCTGCCCGTCTGGTAACACACCCCGCTGATTCATTTCCTTCATCAGTCTCTCTTCCACAATCATCGCGTATACCTTATATGCCGTATTAAGTAGCGTGATCCCCCTGTAATTGCTGGCTGTATCCTTTTCTCCTTTCTTATATATGGGGCATATTATCCCCTCCTTCCACTCCTGGGGGAAGCCCTCTCCCTTCCACACTCCATTCATTATCTCTAACAACCTATCAACTTCCCTTTCAGTTCCATATATCCATGATTCGTTCTGTATACCGTCCATCCCCGGTGCCTTTTTCCTTTCCAGTTTTCTGAGTTGTCGCTCTAATTCTTCTCTTGTTATCTCTTCTATTTCTCCCACTCTGTCTCTTTTCCTTTTCTTGTCTGTTTTCATCACCCCCCCAACAGCTCACTGAAGTACTTTCTCCATTCCTCCATAGTAATTCTATCACTCACATATTTCTCCTTTTTTCTTTCTTTCCCTATTTATGTATCTCCACAACTCTTCTTCCATCTTCATTTCATCTTCAGTTCTTCTTCCATCCGTTTCTTTTTCTTCTTCTCTTTGCATCCTAATTTGTACCTCTTGCGTGCTCTCTTGTACTCTTCCTTCGTTGCTTTTTCTTTTTTCCAATTTCTTAGTTTCTTTCTTGCTGCTTGCTTCCCTTCCCTGCATTCTTTATCCCACCACTCGTTTTTCCACAGCCCCATATTCTCTCTTCTCTCTATCTCTTTTTTTTTTGTTGCATTTTTTACGTTCTCGTTCAGCTCCCTCACTTTTTCGTTTATTTCTTCTTCTTCGTATTTTGCCTCCCTAAGTCTTGCTCTATACTTTTCTTTTCCTTCTTCCGTCCAAATATTCTTCACAATTTTTCTTTTAACATCCTTCATACTTCCTCTCTCTTGTTCTCTTCCTTTTGTCCTCACTTCCAATGGCATATGATCCGACTCCACTCTTTCTCCCACCTTAAATTCTTCTATTTCATCAAAATTTCATTCAAAAATCAAGTTAGCTTTGTATCTTCAAAATAAATGACAGAAAATTGAAAAAAATCTCAGATTTTAATTGTGCGTCAACTTTCAACGAGCGTTCTAAAAATATTTAGCTATATCCATAGTCTTTAGCGATTCTGTATATGCGTGAGTACAAATTACAAGTTATAATAAAAGTTAACGAAAATGAAGCCGTGATTTCTGCTGAGAAAACATTTTCTCATTTTAAGCTCACACTGAGGAAGGCTTAAGCACTAATGAATTAGTGCAAGAGTACATTTGCACCATGTTCGTGAGACTTCACCAAGAGGTGCTTATGATGTTAACGCCGCAAGACGTAGACTACCCTGTGGTACACCCGATGAATAGTAATTCTCAATTATAGAATTACTTATTTTATTAAATTTATTTTTTCTTGTGTCACCTTCTGTGGCAAAGAGGTGATCCCATATAACTCATTAAGTCATTAATTAGGTACATTACGTACACATCGCGACGCATTTAACAATCTCACGAATCCGTACCTGTGTCGCAAACGCAAGTGAGTTAGATTAAATCCAAATATCTTTGCATATTAAACAAAAACTACCTAAACTTGTGTAAAATAATTACTTTTAAAATGTTGCATTTAAATGAAAGAGAGCGTATAGAAATCCTTGTGATGGTTAGATATGGCGATAGAAGACGAAGTTGTGCTGAAATCGCAACTCTGACTTACAACAAGTCGAAGTCATCGACGAAGTTCTCGAGAAGCTTCGTCAAGAACCTTCACTCATTGGCTCTGTTTAATCCAATGTGGGGAACACTTCTGGCATATGTTCCATCATGAAGGCTGTGTTCGCAATAGAATCGGATGTTGTCACTCCAAACATTCAATTCAAGAAAGCCAAAAAAAGAATGGTCGGGATAGAGAAAGGGAGACTTATACCGATGAGGAAGAAGACATTTTTCGAAGCACACGATGTGGTTATTGAGATTAATAATTTCGAATTTGACGGGAGTGACGGTCATTTGATACTGAAACGTTTTGTCAGCAAGAAATCGGAAGAGGGAGAAGTGATGGATGATGCTCCGAGACTAGTTTATGTCAGCGGACGCACGGAAGAAGCAGTTATTAGTACAACTTTGGAACGTTTGAATCGAAAACAAGTGAATCATTCAAGAATGGAATAAAAAATTGAAAAAAAAACATGTTCTTTACACTTTACAAATTTCGATATTTTAATACAGAAAAAATGCAGAAATCACACTGACAGATGACCACTGTGACGATTGTGGTTGGTACTAAGAGATGAGACGCATTATTCAGGAAAACACTAATTTAGATATAATTTATTTTTTCTTTCAGTTCAAACTGAATTTTCAATTATTTGTTAGATTTGAAACACCCAAAAACATTTTTTTTTCAAACGTCCGTAAAATATGACATTGCACAAGTGTCACTTCATTGTCATGGCATCTAATGAGCTGACCAGCGTCCGTGAATTTATTATCTTCGCTGAGGGCGTCCGTGAAGTTATTATCTGCGCTGATGAGCGGCTGTAAAGTAAACTAGCTAAATCATTTGGAATTCCTACCTGGCTTCTTAACATGTCTTAAATAATTTGTGATGAAGGTTTGAAGAAAAAATAGTATATGTTATTCGGAGCGAAAATGGTTTTATGTGCTTTGGCTGGTTTGTCTGTCTCACTGCGTTCGGCAATCAATCTACCAATGGCAGCACATAAAACTTCATTTTTGCTCCTCATATTACAAAAACATGCAAAAATCCTTCTATTTAATTTACTTTAATATTAACTGCTCTGTATGTACTAGATAATTGGAAACCACCAAAATTTTTGCCAAATTTGAATCAGAATGTTTTCTAAAATGACAATTACTTTCTCAGGAAGATCCAGAAAAACACAAAATACACAAAACTTCATTCAAAAAATGATCTTCCAAAGTATACATAAAATTAATCATTCAGATGAAGAGGTTTCTGTGAATCCTGGTGTTGCGAATCTTACGGCCCATGGGGCCTCAGCGGGGTGGGGAAGCAACGCCGACTCACGGGGTTGGACGCTACCTACCCCAACATTATAAATTCCAGGAACATTCAAAAATTATTGATGCTGGTCTGTAATTCTTGCGAAGATTCTTAGTAAGACTTCGTAAACTCTCGCTGACAATTGTGTAATTTAAGTAGTAAAGTAAGTGTTGAGTTAAATAAACAAGTTCAAGATCAACATATTTAATTGGTCATCCATTGTGACCCTCAACCACCACAAAAACCTGTCATCCATTGTGACCGCAACCACATTCATCTCGCAAGATTGGTACTTCGAGCACAACATTAAAACAAAAATTGCATCATCCATTGTCATCAAAGTCATCACAAAACACCTGGAATTCTAACGATTTTCAAGTGCAATTTCGTAATATCGATTTTTTATCAAATAAAGCATTCTTCTTTTCGTTACTACGACCACACTTTCGAGTTAACTGACGTAATACCAGAAACATGTCATTCATTAGGTACATATTTCAACAGTGCTCTCATCAACTGTCTTCCACAACCCAATCGATTCAATGTCGACATATTTTTGATGATAAATTGGGTTGTTTATGTTTAAAAGTTTAAAACGCGAGTGAAACGAGCACCATAAAGAGCCCAATTTACACACGGACGAGTTGAATACAAAGTTTTTTGTTCGACGAGCACCCTTAATGCAACCTTAATTAAAAAGGTAATTTTATGTACACCCATGCGGACAAGAAGTAACTCTTTTTCGGACGCAATTTTCAGGGCATGGACCGCGGCGCCATCTGTTGGTCTGTTTAGTAAGTTAACAACGAATCCGACAAAACCGAGTAAACCACAAATGAATATTTGACAGTTAAATTTAACCAAAGTATTTTATTTTCCCGAAAATGTGTTGTATCGTTTATTTCTGGTGCTTATTTGATGCATAATAAGAAAATGAACGTTCATATAATCAATAGCAACATACAACAGCCAAAGTGATGTCTAATGTCTAATACGCCGCTGGACATCGCAGATGATAATCGCAATAATTGTCCTGTCACCTTAAATTATATAACTCGGACGAAAAACATGCACTTTTTGGCCTTGATACACAAAATCAATTATTTATTTTATACAAAACAGTTTGTAGGTTCTTTTTTTTCACATGTTTATTTGCATATTTATTTTCAATCATTTTGTTAATATGTATAATATTGTTAATATTTAAATATAATGTATAAATATAATTGACGTAAGTTAAATCTTAAGCTCTAGATATCATCCACACATGCTATTAATTTATTGATGTCTTTAATTAGCTCCGATTGTTTCAATATGGTAACATGATCGCCATCGACCGTGGCAACTTGTAGGGAATGCTCGAAAACCATCGACAAATGGTAATCTTCGTCTTCGTTAACTATGGGATACTTGGCCTTGAACAAGTAAGCTTTCGACCGAATTTTTTCGTGGCAAAACTCGTAATTTAAGGCGGCTTTGAACCGCTTATGGAGTGCGACCATAGCTTGTTTATCCAGTTTTTGTCGATTGACAACCGCCGAAGGTATTAACGTCAAGGCTAGATCGCACCTCTCGTTCAAATCAGAACACTTCAAAAACTTTTCCTGAAACAACAATATTTAGACCGGAAACTAAGAGCTCGACAGTGATACCTTGTACGGGGCCAGCAAATCCACCGGTATTAACACCGCTAAAATTTTGTACAGGAGATTCGTTTGGAACTCGGCTTCGGTGTCGCCCGGAACAGAATTTAACACACATGACCGTATATATGTCGGTGAACCCTCGATTGAAATCACTTTGCCACTATAACCTCTATTCTCTAACAAACTAAGAACTTCTAGACAGACTGAAACTCCGAAAGAGTATCCGATTAAAGTCAACGATTGATCTTTGGATATAATTTCCTCGATGTGCTAAAAAAAGAGTGTTCATAATTATCAAATAAAATACCACAACTGACTGGAAGACTTGTTTTTGCAATTTCCTCTATTGAAATTTCGGGCTCTTGATAGCTATACTGCACTCCCAAAACTCGAGCTTGAAAACTTTTTACGAGGGCGTCAAGATGCGTAAAGACTCCCTCAATTCCCGGAAACACTAGAACCGTTTGTCCCTCATTGTCTTGGCCTTCACAGGAGAGTCTTAAAACCGGTCTTCGATCTGCCTGTTTGTCCGGTATGAACTGGATCAGCAAGTTGGTGCCTTGTTGCGTCTTGTTCAGACTCTTCTCTTCGTCAACTTTCTTCTTCTCCGATTCGATTTCCGTCAGCCTGAAATGACGGTAAAATCATCGAGAGTACCACAAGTGTGAAGCTGTTACTTTGCAAAACTCAAGCTCCTGACGTCTTTTGTGGTGACGTAAATTTCAAACTCCTTCTCCAAAAGTTGCATGACCTCAGTGCCCACAATCGAGTCCATCCCCAGCTCGGCCAGTGTCGCATGCTGGCTCACGGTCTTGATGTCCTTGATGCCCAAGACGTTGGCAACAGCTTCCACAGCGCTAGTCGCACCGTGAATCCTGCTGCGCTTCTCTGCGACCAACATGCTGGCAACAATCGGATTGTCTTGCTTCAAGAATCTATCCAACACTTCCAGACAATTCGAGATCTTCTGTTGAAGAGTACCACCGATCACCACTTCCTTGTTCTTATTCTGCATTTTGGCAACGAGTCCCACCTTGAACAACAACAGTCAAAACTGCTCACGTCCGATTGATCCAAACGCACGTCTGCGATGGCGCCCCACTGGATCGCCAAAGCTGGAAATCCGTCGCGTTTTCTTCTCTCGCAGATCCTCTCCATGATCGAGTTGGCCATGCCGTAGTTGGTCTGACCGGCGTTGCCGCGACCGCAAGAAACCGAAGAGAAGATGACGAAATACCTAAACCAGACAATAACCATCTGGGAAGCTTACTCAGTACTGACCTTAAACGTGGAGAGATCTCGCGAGTTATTTGATCCAGATAGGTGGTGGTTCGAGCTTTGGGAGCCAAAGACAGGCGGAAAGTCTCTTCGGTTTGGTCCTCCAAGAGCGCATCATTAAGAACAACAGCTAGATTGAAGATGGCGTCGATGGAACCTAGTTCGGTAGCTTCGAGGATCAAATCAAGACAGCCTTGCTTGGTTGTGACGTCTCGCGTCGAAATTTCAACATGAACGCCGTAAGACCTCCAAAGTCTGGAGGAACTGAGATGAAGATTCCAGAAATAATAAACTTACCTTATTCTCTGGGCTTGGTACCCTGTTTTTACTCCCGATCTGGACACCAGGACCAATTTTCGGGCTTGTCTCAAGACCAGCCAATCGGCCAATTCTAAACCGACTCCTCCCAATCCCCCAATGATGACGTACGACTTGGTCAAATCACAGTTGAATCTTCAATGCAATTACACTACTTAGTACCACAGGTGAGCCTCAAAGATGTGTGTTGATCTCTTCCGTTACAGTACTCACCTCGGAAGTGCTGGAAATAACTTTTTGGGTCCATCACCTCGCACATCTCCTTCGTCCCTTACTTTAACCAACACCTTCCCTATATGCTTCCCAGTGGTCATGTATTTGAACGCCGGCACCAGTTCGTCTGTGGCGAACACGACCCTCGGTAAGGGCTTAACGTACCCGTCGTGAACACCTTTGTATAAAGTGTCGACAAGTTTCACTTTTAATTCCTGCGAGTTTTTGAAGATCCGGTCCAACATGATTCCATGGTAGCTCGCTCGTCGTTCCAGCAAGAGAAGATTGAGACTCGAGTCGTTCGCGAGGTCGAACTTTCCAATTTCTAAGAAGTGTCCGCCGCGCGCCAAGCATCTCAACGATGCTCTGAGCTTATCTTCGCTCAAAGAATTCAACACGGCGTCAACACCGCGATCGTTCGTACCGGTTTTGATCATTTCCTCGAAAGAGGTATCGCGAGAGTTGCCGATGTGACTTTCAGGAATCTGGGGGTAGTTCTTTCGAAGATAGTCTCGCTTGTCTTGAGTCCCGACGGTGACGTAGATTTCGAACTGGTGATGAAGACAGACGTTCAAAGCCGCGAGACCGATTCCGCCGGTACCGGAGTGGATCAAGACGGTACTCTTGGGTTTGAGGTCTACGGCCTGTGAGGCAAGTGGGTTAAAATGCAAATTCTTAGTTTGAAGGTTTCACCAAAAGCAAAGCATAAATCACTGTGGAGTAAACAGCGGGGATGGTGACTGCGTCTTCCAAGCTCCACGATTCGGGTACCGCCCACAACAACTGAGAATCACCTCTGACATAAGTTGCTAGCGCACGATTGTCAACAACTCCCATGACTCGGCGTCCCCTTTAATAAAAAAAAAATTAGGAACCTGCGATATCTGCTAGAAAACTTACTTCGGATCTAATCCGGCGAACTCGATACCTATCAGACACTCTTGTTCGATGCGGTCGGTGGTGATAGCTTCCGCGCTGATGCGACCCGACGCCAGCATAATATCCCTGAAGTTGATAGCAGAGTAGCAATTCTGCAAGGGAATGAGAAGTCATCATCGTCAAATAAAATAAACTGCACTGACATAGATGAGGACTTGAGTTTCGGGGAGTCGGGACTCGTCAATGGGCGGCCCTTCCAACCATCTCATGCTCGACAAGTCTCCCTTTGCTGAAACGTCTCCGAAACAATGCTCACATTCCACTTCTTGTAGCTCTTCCAACAGCAAGTGTCTGTAAGTCCCCCACTTCCCCGACTTGTAAATGTTTACGGCGAGATTTTTTCTCAATTGTTCTCCATAGAAAGGTACTTGAGGGTCGAAATCTGGCGCCTCGTCCATCATGAAGAAACACTTGACCTTGTGTCCCTCCGGCTCCCTCCTGAGACAGTTAACCAATCCCATTAAACCATCAGGTTCGCTATTTTGTCCGTAAACGACGACATTCGCTTCAGATTTTACAAAGTTTTGCAACTGAGACAACCACTCGGAGTTGTTCGACGACACCTCGACAAATTTCGTGTCAGTTTTTTCTTCAGACTTTTTAAAAAGGATCAATTTCTCTTTGGCCGTCTTGTACTCGGTGACAACTTCGATATTGTCCAAATCAGAGATCTCAAATTCGACTTCTTCTCTAGTCAAAACAAAACCTTTAGGTTGAAGAGAGCTCAGCACCTGTTTTAATGAAGTGGAGTTTTGTAGAAGTTTAGTAGCGACGATCAAAAGCAAGTTGCTCTCAGGAGTTAGAACGAATTGTTCGATTTTGACACCAGGAATCGGGTCCAAATCAGTTTTGGTGGAGACTGTCAGATCAGGAGTGACGACGGGGACGTCGTCTAGGACTTTACAAACCAGAGGCGATAGAATTTCATCAGAACCTTCCAGCAGCTCAACCGCTTTGAATTGAGTTTCTAGACTATTCTCGAGGATGATTTGAATGTTGACTCTTATCAGTTGGGTCAAGTCGAGCCGCTCCTGATTCGGGACGAACTCATATTTCTCCAAAACTGGCTCCAAACGAGGCTTTTTCTTTGAAATTGATTTCGCTGTAAGCCCACGAATTTCAATTCCGCCAGATCTGCGCAAAAATAATTCAAAAATGTCAGGGTGGGCACCAGATCTTACTTTATGATGTTGCTTTCCTTGTAGACGTGCACAGGAATAAGCGATTTCTTGTCTTTGAAACTTTCGACTATTTGATGATGTTTCAATAGATCTATTGTTAACTTTCCTATTCCCACAGGAACGTAGAGCAATCTGCTGTCAATTTGAAGAATCTTCATTTGTAGCATTTTATCCATGAAGGTGGTCCAATTGTCCTCCCACTTGACTAGACCGGTGGAGGCACTTATGTCACACCTCGCAATACCCTTAAACATACCACTGATAACAATTTATGAAAGAATCTACAAGACATTGTCGGTCTTGCCTGTAATTATATCCCCGAAGGTTGAGTTCTTTGTAGATCTCGTCTTGCTCCAAGATTAATGTTGAATCTTCAGTGTTTCGAACATGTGGTTCTAATTTAACTTGTTCTTGACTCATATTACAACAGGGGGTAATTCGACCTGTCGCAACTACTCCGTCTTTGTCCATAACTTCAAAATTACCATTGCCTCTCTGGATAGTGATGATGAATTTAACAAGACCATTTTTCGGCATCGTTACAGCACGTATAAACTTGCAGTTTTCGAAAATCACGGACAAGTCGTTCACCAACAATCTCCGACTTTCAGCAAAGGTTTGCCATACTAGACGCAGATATTCCGTGGCAGGAAACAAATTGCGACCTGAAACATTTTATCAGTATATTGCTCTATTTTTTTAGTCTAACAAACCATCAATCACGTGCCCCGCTATGTGCTTAAATTCTTCGTAGTCGTTCGAAACATTGCAATGCTTCTGTTCAGCGTTTGACGCAATAAACTCAGTAAACTTGTAAGCGAACCAGCTCTTGTCATGATCCCACTTGACCATGGGCGACATGATGGGAGTGCCTCGACTCACGGGGTACACGACTTCGGGGTACAATTTGTGCAGTTGAGGATTGTAACCGCATTCGTACAATATACAAGATTTTGGGTAAAAACAAACTCACAATCTGGATTTATGGAGGTACCTTCCCAAAACCTCCAAAAAGTTGACGAGGTTGCCTTCCACAAGTAAGACGTCTTTGTTGTCTAATTTTTGGTCGGAAACATTTAACACCAACGAATTTTTCGGCAATTCGAGCAACGTTTCGTGACTCAAAGAGTGGCCACGCAACTCTAGATTTGGCAAATTCGGGATTTTACTAAAGTATCGGTCTTGTCTTTTGGGAAGTGATTTAAGCAAACTATTGAATTTGGCGATGCCGTCGAAATGCACGTTCGAGGGATCTTGACTGATCTTGTAGGCTGTCAATGCCGTTTCTTCTATGGTGATGAGGTCGTAGTAGTAATCGCTCACTATCTTGCCCCAAGAGTCGCCATACACTGCGATTGGGATCATTTCTAACGATTTCAAGACGTCCACGAGTCCGGCTTGCACGGCGATGGCACCGAGGAAGTTGTCTTCTTGGATTTGATCCTTCAAAATCGTGTCCAAGATGTTAACGTTTTTGGTTGCCAAGATATTATCGATTCTTCAAATGACATAAAGTAGACTGAATGTTCGAAGTAAGATGATAAACTTACCTGGAGATTGTATTTTTGAAGATTGCAAAATGTATAAGACAGGAACCTAGAAGCTTGAAGGAGCGTTCGAATTGACCGAAATAGACGTAAAGAGGTTTGTGTTGAAATGAAAAGAATTTCGAGGAGGTGCTGAGGGGACCGTTCTTCGAAGCTATTGTGAAGCCTCGATAAATATGATTGGCAAAATGTTTTTTGTAAATTTGATGGAGTAGACCCACGTGTTCGGCGTCAAGTTTTCTACTGTTGACATCGTTCAGCAGAGACAAAACTGCTTCCTCGGTGCGCCCACTAACGCAGACCAACCTGGGAACGTCATCCTTGGGTACTCCTCCGTCGACTTTCTTCTTTTTGAATCTTTTGAGGATCGTGTGACAGTTATTACCCCCGAAACCAAAATTGTTGACTCCCACGAGAGTCTCGTCGCCTTCTAACTCTGTTAAATCGAGTACCACCTTCATTCTACCTTGCTCGAACCCCTCCATTCCCGCCTTGATCTGTTTCAAATTGATATTAGAAGCAATCAACCCAGTTTCCATAGCTATCAACACTTTGATGATGGAACAAACTCCAGAAGATGGTTCTGTGTGGCCGATATTCGATTTTACTGATCCGACCAAGAGAGGTTTGTTGCGTTTGCTGGCCAAGGCCTGATCGATCGCTTCGACTTCTTGGGGATCTCCGACTTGGGTACCGGTCCCGTGGGCCTCCAAGTAGCTGAGTTCGGAAGGGTGGATCCCGCTCTCGTCGTAGATTTCCGTCAGGAGCTGCTTCTGCGCTAGAGTAGAAGGGAAAGTGATGCCTTGTTCTTTGAAGCCATCAGAATTGGCTTTGGTGTTGATAATTTGGGCGTAGATCCGGCGCGCGTTCTTCGTTTTTTGAAGAAAGATACTCGCAATGGCCTCACCTCTGACGTAGCCGTTGGCGTCTTGGTCGAACACACGACAGATGCCTTCGCTACTCAATACTTTTAATCTGAAAAAAACCCAACATGAGAAAACTTTTATTAACGTGTGCAGGTGACAAAACCGGAAGAACTGAAGAGTGTTGCCTGGATGTAGGAGTAAATTGCTGCCGCTGACTATGGCGTTGTCGCATTGTCCACTCCTGATAGCTCTGAACGCCAAATCCAAAGCGTTCAGAGAACTACTACAAGCTGTGTCGACGATGCACGCCGGACCTTTCAGTTTCAAAAAATAGCTGACCCTGTGCGCGTTCAAAGACCTCATGTACCTAAAACACACCGATTCAGTACCGGCAATACCGCCGTCGAGATCTACCCTGTCAGTCCAAATTTCTGCGGTTCTGTAACACCCGTCAGGATGTTGATCTCCGTGTCCGACCAACACGCACCCGTGAAGACTCCGGTCCTCGAACCTTCCAGCTCCGAGGGATTCATTCCGGCGTCAATGATCGCCTCCACCGCCGTCTCCAATAAAACCCGCATCATGGGGTCCATGATGTTTGCCTGGCGGTGGTGCACCCCGAAGTATCCCGCATCTAAGTGGTTGATGTTGCGGATTTTAGCACTCCTTTGCGGAACCTCCGGATGGTCCAATTTCCAGCGTCGGTCGTCATCGTTCACCATGTCCGTTTTACTGAAGAGATTGTCGCGAAATTCATGGATGTTTCTGGAATCCGGAAGGCGACCGGACATGCCGGAAATGACCACTTCTTCGCCCGGAGGGGCGGAAGAGAGCCATCGGCTGTACTCGAAACCGGGTTCGTTGGATCTGGCGTCCATCTGTAGCATAGCTCGATACTTGTCTGACAAAACTGTTAAAATCTTTGGAAAGCGAATTGAGAACTTATTACCAAGTAAGATACAAAAGTTATTATTAAATGGCGTAAAATATGTACGAGTACGTGTATAAAATACTTAAAAATTAAGGAGTATAGCTAAAACAAATATTCGCAAGAAAGTTAGTTAAAAAAATGAAATATCATGAAGAGTTCCCTAAAGTTTCATCTGCATCTGTATGCTATGGCGTAGAACTGATAGAAAACTTCTTCAGTAAAAAAGACTGTGAATACGTTTACAAAATGCTTAAAAATGAAGGAGTATAACTAAAACAAATATTCACAAGAAAGTTAATTAAAAAAATGAAATATCATGAATAATTTCCTAAAGTTTCAGATTTGACACGTCTTGACTTTGCCAGCCGTACTTCAATGAAAAGTATGTTGAAAGGTCTGACGAAGACACAGCGAAGATGGAAATACAGTGTTGTATTAAATGGGACAATGATATCATGGATGACTATGTCTGGGCTTTATTACGAGACCACTGAAGAAAGAAGAAGAGCTAGATTTCTTCAATTCTAAACGACATCCTGTATTTAATTTTGTAAGTAAGATATTCATAATATTTTGCATCTCATAAATGTATCTAAATACAAAGTGTCTATAAAAGAACACATATCAAGAGTGGCGGCTCGTAATGGTGGGTTCTGGGGCGGCGCCCCCCAAAAATTTATAAAGAAATAAGAATTATTTTAAAAAATTTGTTCAATTTTTTAATGAAGATACTATAGAATTAGTTGATTTATTTATTTTATATCAATATAAATGTAGCATATGCAAAGGTTGCAGTAATCGAAGTTATGAGCGGTAAGTTTCATAATTATTATTCATTCTCCTTTCTTAGGCGAGGGCGGCCAGCACGAAACCCGCGATCGCGTGTACCGCGTCAATGCAGCGTAGAGTTGCGTTGCTATGACAACGAAACGTTTCACCAGACGATTGTTGGGCGGAGAAATCAGAGCCCCAGCGTTCACAGGCTTCGTTGTAAACGAGATTTTGACGCGCCTCGGCAGTTTTTACTCTTTTAATGTTGAACAAAATTAAAGCCAGTGATTTAAAAAACTTAATTTTGGTGTTTTTACTATAGAAGCGTAAATTGAATTAGAAACTAGCGGTCGACCAGTGCCGAATTGAAATATTGTTCATGAACAGAAATAATGCAAAAACAAAGCTGCATTTACCTGCCGGTTTGATAAAAATAAGAATTCAAATTGCTATAGATCATTTCAAAAATGCAATCACATGCGTTCGAAATGACCTACAATCAGTATCTGACAATTCGCAAAAAACATTCGAATTTGAGATTTTTCTCTTGCGTGAACGGATTTTGATAAATGTCATAACTTGTTAAAACTAAACGTCAAGCTATTTTTAAAGATTTTAAGCGATTAATGAACTACTTTAGTGCCAATTTTAGACACTTTACTGACGATTTTACGTCACTTTACTGATGATTTCGGAAAAAAAAATTTGGATCTCATATGTACAGTGAAAACGTGCTTCCTCATTTCGTGCAATTTTGGAACAGGGATACTATCTGTACTTTATTGAAATAGGGTATTGGTAGCATGTTCGCAACTATGCATGAAGTAACATTGACAAATTTTTGGATGTCATTTCCAAAAGTCAATAATAATGACAATAAAACATGGTACAGTATACTCGTTTTACTATAGACACTTCCAAAACTCAATATTTTGATTGGTTTTTAAACAATTTAAATGATGACAGGTTCGTAATGATGAATTGAATTAACAAAAATTAATACTTATTATCTTATTAACGCATCTGCTGAGTGTTTACTCAACAACCTGCTCAGTCGCATATGCCTACTACGATTTTTTAAACATAACGAAATAAAAATGTCAAAAACTCATTTTTTTCAAATGGCACCCCGTATTTATTATTGCACTGGTCGAAAGCTTTTTTGACAAGCTTTTGAACAATATGAGGTTTGTATAGTCGAGTCTGAAAATCTAGGGTGCTACCCTAAAAACGCTAAATTTGGTGCAATTTTTCCGTTAAAAAGACAATAAAAAAATCTAGTAGGTATAACAAAAGATAATCAATCACACAATATGGTCACTCCATAAAGATGCGACTAAGCACGTTATTGAGTAAACATTTAACAGATGCGGCAAACATTCAGGAAACATACAGCGCCAATTACTTTAATTTATGTGCAACGATTTGGAAGGTACGAATTTTCGAAGCGAGCCCTGCAATTCGAAATTCTGGTACAAAAAGCGCCACTATGGCAGGTGAGTAAAAACGACCTGTATAAATTTGATTCATAATTTAGCATAGAATAACTTTAGTGTTTTTATAATATTGGGACACTCTGTATATATACCGCAATATTTCCCGAATATGCAGTAAAAGCGTAGCTATCATCTAGAAAAAAGAAAAGTTGGTATCTTTAATAACAAACAAGTTATGGGGCTTTTTCCCAACTCTGGGACAGCCTGTATATTCGAGTTTCACAGGACTTTTGATGCATGTTCTTTTATAGACACGCTGTATAAAAATACTATTATTAGACAAACAGAAGTAGATACAGAATTATTAAGGTAGTCGTCATTAAATGTTAAAAACAACAAATAATTCAAAGAATGGATTGGCCACTTACCCTGAGTAAAACAAAACTAAACTCCTCGAATTCTGCTTTTTTGCTTAATTTATATGACAAAGTGAGTGAAAGAGGGGGCATAAATTTAAGAAATCAAATAAACAAGGTTGTCTGCACTTTTTGAGTCGTCATACATATTTTTAGAATCTGCGTCTATTATTGTATTCAATTTGGAGTCGTTTATGGCTACCTATTAAAGCACTCGTAGTTTAATAGATCTCTAAGAAAATTTTTATCATTATTTCAGTGTATTATTGTCATTTACACCAAAAAACTTCCAATATTAATGTTCAAACTCTACTTTTTAACATCTGTTGCAGATGTAGTTGCATCCGTTACCTTGAATTACCAATTAATACAAAATTCTCTAGAATTTGGAAATTTAATGTTTTTTTAAACTAAAACAAGGGTGCAAATTCTAAAAAAATAACATAAAAAACTCGTTTTATAAGGGCATTGGCGCACCCGTTCCATACAAAACTTCCCTACGGCTCGTTTTCTACACTTGGGACTCGTGCGCCAAATCAACCCTTATAAAACTCGTTCTTTAATACATAAATAGTATTATGCAATTTTCTGTAGTTATCCAAACAATAAATTCAAAACTTGCTAATCTTAAGAATTATTCACGTGCCATGTCCATTTTAGATGTTGTTATTGTCAAAAATATACAGGGTCGCTAAAAAGTATGGATACAACTAAATATTTTCAGAACGATTTAACAGAGCTCGTTGATATTTGGCACACGGTTAGAAATATCTGAGATTTTTTTCAATTTTCTAACATCATTTATTTTGAAGAAACAAGGCTGACTTGATTTTTTTTTTTAATGGCACGGGGAGTCAAATTTAATACTTTTGAAGAGTATTTTTTGTGAATTCAGTGATACAGCACATGCCCACATCGCCACCATTTTGAAAATATTTTTAGCATAAAAATTATGTAATTCGCGTTTAAACTTTTTATGATTTTTATTAAAATACATGTATTCTGTTTCAGTTAAATGTCTTATTTTTCCACTTATTATTAACCTTTATTTATTTTTTGGTCAAAGTACAGGCGGCAAAGAATTAAGGATAGCTAAAGACAATATTTCCAACGTTAATTGAATTTTATATTTTTTCAAACTTTATCAATTCGATAATCACTGAATTCACAAAAAATACTCATTTTAAAGATATTAAATTTGACCCCGTGCCATTTAAAAAAAATCAAGTTAGCTTTGTATCTTCAAAATAAATGACAGAAAATTGAAAACAATCTCAGATTATAACTGTGCGTTAAATTTCAACGAGCGTTCTAAAAATATTTAGCTATATCCATAGTCGTTAGCGATTCTGTATATGCGTGAGTACAAATTACAAGTTATAATAAGAGGTTATGATCGCATTTTATTCATGTCTGACCCTTGTTTCCTGTTTGCGTGCAACAAAATTAAGTGTTGTTGTGTCATAAATTCATAATACACAGCATTGTCCTAATTAACGAAAATGAAGCCGTGATTTCTGCTGAGAAAACATTTTCTCATTTTAAGCTCACACTGAGGAAGGCTTAAGCTCTAATGAATTAGTGCAAGAGTACATTTGCACCATGTTCGTGAGACTTCACCAAGAGGTGCTTATGATGTTAACGCCGCAAGCCCTAGACTACCCTGTGGTACACCCCATTAATACATAGTAATTCTCAATTATAGAATTACTTATTTTATTAAATTTATTTTTCCTTGTGTCACCTTCTGTTACAAAGAGGTGTGATCCCATGTAACTCATTAATTAGATTGCATACACATCGCGACGCATTTAACACTCTCACGAATCCGTACCTGTGTCGCAAACGCAAGTGAGTTAAATTAAATCATTCAAATTTGTAATTCGCACCACAGTGTTTAGATGGTTGACAACTTTTGTCATGAAAGCAAGGTTGCAAAAGCGGCAACCTCTAGTTAGGCAACTTGCCAAGTGCAACTTCATTTCGGGAGTTATTAAATTAAAATTCAGTCTAATAGTAATGGTTGCGTTGCTTTCCTAATTAATTGGACAGCGGCATTGCGAGAATTTTATTTGTCATTATTTAAAGTTATGTGACCTACGTATAAAGATGTCCCAGAAAACTTTATAACTCGGTCTCTTTTGCTGTCGACACATGCATATTTTCTATGGGGAGGCAGTTCTGAGGCAGGCTGTGTATACAGAGTGGCGAAAAATTATGGATACAGCCAAATATCTTTGCATATTAAACAAAAATTACCTAAACTTGTGTAAAATAATTATTTTTAAATGTTGCATTTAAATGAAAAAGAGCGTACAGAAATCCTGATGATGGTTAGATATGGCGATAGAAGACGAAGTTGTGCTGAAATCGCAACTCTGACTTACAACAAGTCGAAGTCATCGACGAAGTTCTCGAGAAGCTTCGTCAAGAACCTTCACTCATTAGCTCTGTTAAATCTAATCTGGGGCACACCGAATCTACTTCTGGCATATGTTCAATCATGAAGGCTGTATTCGCAATAGAATCGGATGTTCTCACTCCAAACCTTCAATTCAAGAAAGCCAAAAAAAGAATGGTAGGGATAGAGAAAGGGAGACTTATACCGATGAGGAAGAACACGTTTCTCGAAGTACACGATATGGTTATTGAGATTAATAATTTCGAATTTGAAGGGAGTGACGGTCATTTGATACTGGAACGTTTTGTCAGCAAGAAATCGGAAGAGAGAGAAGTGATGGATGATGCTCCAAGACTAGTTTATGTCAGCGGACGCACGGAAGAAGCAGTTATTAGTACAACTTTGGAACGTTTGAATCGAAAACAAGTGAATCATTCAAGAATGGAAAAAAAATTGAAAAAAAGACACTTAGAAACTCTATAAATATGCAATAAAGGATATTCATAAAAAAATTTCAAACGTAATTTTTTCCTTCATTAGAGCTCACATTTTGGAAATTAGCAATGAACCTTGAACTTTCACTCCCCATTGTTGTCCGAAAACTACATTTTCCAAATTGCATTAGGTATTCAACATTCAAAAATTATTGATTCTTGTCTGTAATTCTTGCGAAGATTATTAGTAAGACTTCGTAAATTCTCGCTGACAATTGTGTAATTTAAGTAGTGAAGTAAGTGTTGAGTTAAATAAACAAGTTCAAATTTAACATATTTAATTGGTCATCCATTGTGAGCCTCAACCACCACAAAAATTGGATCATCCATTGTGAACAAAGTCATCACAAAACATCTGGAATTGTAACGATTTTCAAGTGCAGTTTCATAATATCTTTTCGTTACTACGAACCGCGCTTACGAGTTAACTGACGTAATACCAGAAACATGTCATTACATATTTCAACAGTCCTCTCATCAACTGTCTTCCACTATTCAATCGTTGCAATGTTGACATATTTTTGACGATTTTAGAACGATCGAGGTTAATAGTAGTTTATTTAACTACTTCGTGTGTAAATTGGGCTGTTTACGGCATGAGTGGGTCAGTTTAAAACGCGAGTGAAACGAGTACCATAACGAGTCCAAATTACACACGGACGAGTTAAATACAAAGTTTTTTGTTCGACGAGCACCCTTAATGCTACCTTAATTAAAAAGGTAATTTTACGTACACCCATGCGGACAAGAAGTAACTTTTCTTCGGACGCAATTTTCAGGGCATGCACCGTGGCGCCATCTGTTGGTCTGTTTAGTAAATTAACAACGAATGCGACAAAACCGAGTAAACCACAAATGAATATTTGACAGTTAAATTTAACCACAGTATTTTATTTCCCCGAAAATGTGTTGTATCGTTTATTTCTGGTGCTTATTTGGTGCATAATAAGAAAATGAACGTTCATATAATCGATAGCAACATACAACAGCCAAAGTGATGTCTGATGTCTAATACGCCGCCGGACATCGCAGATGATAATCACAGTAATTGTCCTGTAACCATAAATTATATAACTCGGACGAAAAACATGCACTTTTTGGCCTTGATACACAAAATCAATTATTTATTTTATACAAAACAGTTTGTAGGTTCTTTTTTTTCACATGTTTATTTGCATATTTATTTTCAATCATTTTGTTAATATGTATAATATTGTTAATATTTAAATATAATGTATAAATATAATTGACGTAAGTTAAATCTTAAGCTTTAGATATCATCCACACATGCTATTAATTTATTGATGTCTTTAATTAGCCCCGATTGTTTCAATATGGTAACATGATCGCCATCGACCGTGGCAACTTGTACGGAATGCTCGAAAACCATCGACAAATGGTAATCTTCGTCTTCGTTAACTATGGGATACTTGGCCTTGAACAAGTAAGCTTTCGACCGAAATTTTTCGTGGCAAAACTCGTAATTTAAGGCGGCTTTGAACCGCTTATGGAGTGCGACCATAGCTTGTTTATCCAGTTTTTGTCGATTGACAACCTCCGAAGGTATTAACGTCAAGGCTAGATCGCACCTCTCGTCCAAGTCTGAACACATCAAAAACTTTTCCTGAAACAACACCATGTAGACCAGAAACTAAGTGTAGGTCAATAATACCCTGTACGGGGCCAGCAAATCCACCGGTATTAACACCGCCAAAATTTTGTACACGAGATTGGTTTGGAACTCAGCTTCGGTTTCGCCCGGAACAAAATTTAACATACTCGACCGCAGATATGTCGGTGAACCATCGATTGCAACCACTTTGCCACTGTAACCTTTATTCTCTAACAAACTAAGAACTTCTAGAGAGATTGAAACTCCGAAAGAGTAGCCGATTAAAGTTAACGCTTCATTTTTGGATATATTTTCCTCGATGTGCTAAAAAATGAATGTTCATAATTGTCAAATAAAATACGCCAACTAACTGGAAGACTCGTTTTTGCAATTTCTTCTATTGAAATTTCGGGCTCCTGATAGCTATACTGCACTCCCAAAACTCGAGCATGAAGACTTTTTACGAGGCCGTCAAGAAGTGTAAAGACTCCTTCAATTCCGGGAAAGACTAAAACCGTTTGCCCCTCATTGCCTTGCCCTTCACAGGAGAGTCTCACAATCGGTCTACGATCGGCTTGTTTGTCCGGTATGAACTGGATTAGCAAGTTGGTGCCTTGTTGCGTTTTGTTCAGACTCTTCTCTTCGTCAACTTTCTTCTTCTCTGACTCGATTTCCGTCAACCTGAAATGACGGTATAATCATCGAGAGTACCACAAGTGTGAAGCTGTTACTTTGCAAAACTCAAGCTCCTGACGTCTTTTGTGGTGACGTAAATCTCAAACTCATTTTCCAAAAGTTGGATTATCTCAGTGCCCATCATCGAGTCCATCCCCATCTCAGCCAGCGTCGCATGTTGACTCACGGTCTTGATGTCCTTGATGCCCAAGACGTTGGCAACAGCTTCCACGGCGCTAGTCGCACCGTGACCCTTGTTGCGCTTCTCTGCGACCAACATGCTGGCAACAATCGGATTGTCTTGCTTCAGGAACCTATCCAACACTTCCAGACAATTCGAGATCTTCTGTTGGAGAGTACCACCGATCACCAGTTGCTTGTTCTCCTTCTGCATCTTGGCAACAAGTCCCACCTTGAACAACAACAGTCAAAACTGCTCACGTTTAATTGGGCCAAACGAACGTCTCCGATGGCGCCCCACTGGATCGCCAAAGCTGGAAATCCGTCGCGTTTTCTTCTCTCACAGATCCTCTCCATGATCGAGTTGGCCATGCCGTAGTTTGTCTGACCGGCGTTGCCACGACCGCAAGAAACCGAAGAGAAGATGACGAAATATCTAAAGCAAATAATAACCACCTGGGAAGCTCAGTTCTCAGTACTGACCTCAAATGTGGACAGATCTCGCGAGTTATTTGATCCAGATAGGTGGTGGTTCGAGCTTTGGGAGCCAAAGACAGGCGGAAAGAATCTTCGGTTTGGTCCTCCAAGAGCGCATCTTTAAGAATAACAGCTAGATTGAAGATGGCGTCAATGGAACCCAGTTCGGTAGCTTCCCGGATCAACTCAAGACAGCCTTGCTTGGTTGTGACGTCTCGTGTCGAAATTTCAACCTCAACGCCGTAAGACCTCCAAAGTCTGGAGAAAGTTAGATGAAGATTCTCAAAATCATAAACTTACCTTATCTTTTGGGCTTGATACCCTGTTTTTACTCCCGATCTGGAGACAAGTACCAGTTTTCGGGCTTCTCTCAAGATCAGCCAATCGGCCAATTCCAAACCGACTCCTCCCAACCCCCCAATGATGACGTAAGACTTGGACAAGGCGCAGTTGAATCTATGAAATTACACTAATTAGTACTTCAGGTTAAGCTGAAGGAAATGTCTTTGAACCCCTTTTATCACAGTACTCACCTCGGAAGCGCTGGAAATAATCTTTTGGGTCCAACACCTCTCACATCTCCTTCGTCCCTCACTTTCACCAACACCTTCCCTATGTGCTTCCCAGTGGTCATGTATTTGAACGCCGGCAACAGTTCGTCTCTGGTGAACACGACCCTCGGTAAGGGCTTAACGTACCCATCGTGAATACCTTTGTATAAAGCGTCGACAAGTTTCACTTTTAATTCCTGCGAGTTTTTGAAGATCCGGTCCAACATGATTCCATGGTAGCTCGCTCCTCGTTCCAGCAAGAGAAGACTGAGACTCGAGTCGTTCGCAAGGTCGAACTTTCCAATTTCTAAGAAGCGTCCGCCGCGCGCCAAGCATCTCACCGATGCTCTGAGCTTATCTTCGCTCAAAGAATTCAACACGGCGTCAACACCGCGATCGTTCGTACCGGTTTTAATCATTTCCTCGAAAGAGGTATCGCGAGAGTTGCCGATGTGACTTTCAGGAATCTGGGGGTAGTTCTTTCGAAGATAGTCTCGCTTGTCTTGAGTCCCGACGGTGACGTAGATTTCGAACTGGTGGTGGAGACAGACGTTCAAAGCCGCGAGACCGATTCCGCCGGTACCGGAGTGGATTAAGACGGTACTGTTGGGTTTGAGGTCTACGGCCTGTGAGGCAAGTGGGTTAAAAGGCATATTCTTAGTTTGAAAGTGTCACCAAAAGCAAAGCATATATCACTGTGGAGTAAACAGCGGGGATGGTGACTGCGTCTTCCAAGCTCCACGACTCGGGTACCTCCCACAAGAACTGAGAATCACCTCTGACATAAGTTGCTAGCGCACGACTGTTAACAACTCCCATGACTCGGCGTCCCCTTTAATAAAAAAAATTGTAGGAACTTGCGATATCTGCTTGGAAAGTTACTTCGGATCTAATCCGGCGAACTCGATACCAATCAGACACTCTTGTTCGATGCGGTCGCTAGTGATAGCTTCGGCGCTGATGCGGCCCGAGGCCAGCATAATATCCCTGAAGTTGATAGCGGAGTAGCAATTCTGCAAGGGAATGCGAAGTCATCATCGCCAAATAAAATAAACTGCACTGACATAGATGAGGACTTGAGTTTCGGGGAGTCGGGAGTCGTCAATGGGCTGCCCTTCCAACCATCTCATGCTCGACAAGTCTCCCTTTGCTGAAACGTCTCCGAAACAATGCTCACATTCCACTTCTTGCAGCTCTTCCAACAGCAAGTGTCTGTAAGTCCCCCACTTCCCCGATTTGTAAATGTTTATGGCAAGATTTTTCCTCAATTGATCTCCATAGAAAGGTACTTGAGGGTCGAAATCTGGCGCCTCGTCCATCATGAAGAAACACTTGACCTTGTGTCCCTCCGGCTCCCTCCTGAGACAGTTAACCAATCCCATTAAACCATCAGGTTCGCGATTTTGACCGTAAACGACGACATTCGCTTCAGATTTTACAAAGTTTTGCAACTGAGACAACCACTCGGAGTTGTTCGATAAAACCTCGACAAATTTCGTGTCAATTTTTTCTTCAGACTTCTTAAAAAGAATCAATTTCTCTTTGGCCGTTTTGTACTCGGTGACAACTTCGATATTGCCCAAATCAGAGATCTCAAATTCGACTTCTTCTCTAGTCAAGACAAAACCTTTAGGGTGAAGAGCGTTCAGTACCTGTTTTAATGAAGTGGGGTTTTGTAGAAGTTTAGTGGCGATGATCAAAAGCAAGTTGCTCTCAGGAGTTAGAACGAATTGTTCGATTTTGACACCAGGAATCGGGTCCAAGTCAATTTTGGTGGAGATTATTAGATCGGGATTGACGACAGGGATGTCGTCTAGAACTTTGCAAACCAGAGGCAAAAGAAGTTCATCAGAACCTTCCAGAAGTTCCATCGCTTTGAATTGAGTTTCTAGACTATTCTCGAGGATGATTTGAATGTTGACTCTTATCAGCTGGGTCAATTCGAGCCACTCCTGATTCGGGACGAACTCATATTTCTCCAAAACTGGCTCCAAACGAGGTTTTTTCTTTGAAATAGACCTCGCTGTAAGCCCACGAATTTCAATTCCGCCAGATCTGCGTAAAAATAATTCAAAAATGTCAGGGTGGGCACCAGATCATACTTTATGATGTTGCTCTCCTTGCAGACGTGCACAGGAATAAGCGATTCGTTGTCTTTGAAACTTTCGACTATTTGATGATGTTTCAATGGATCTATTGTTAACTTTTTTATTCCCACAGGAACGTAGAGCAATTTGCTGTCAACTTGAAGAATCTTCATTTGAAGCATCTTATCCATGAAGGTGGTCCAATTGTCCTCCCACTTGACTAGACCGGTGGAGGCACTTATGTCGCATTTCGCAATACCCTTAAACATGCCACTGATAACAATTTATGAAAGAATCTACAAGACATGGTCGGTCTTGCCTGTAGTTGTATCCCCGAAGGTGGAGTTCTTTGTAGATCTCGTCTTGCTCCAAGATTAATGTTGGATCTTCAGTGTTGAGAACATGTGATTCTGAATTAATTTGTTCTTGACTCATATTAAAACAGGGTGTAATTCGACCAGTCACAACAACTGCGTCTTTGTCCATAACTTCAAAATTACCAGTGCCTCTCTGGATAGTGATGATGAGTTTAACAGGAACATTTTTCGGCATCGTTACTGCGCGGATAAATTTGCAGTTTTCGAAAATCACTGGCAAATCGTTCACCAACGATCTCCGACTTTGAGCTAATGTTTGCCATACTAGGTTCAAATATTCCGTGGCAGGTAACAAATTGCGACCTAAAACGTTTCATCAGTAAATTGTTCCATTTGTATAGTCTAACAAACCATCAATCACATGCCCCGCTATGTGCTTGAACTCTTCGTAATTGTTCGAAACACGGTAATCCCTCTGTTCGGCGTCTGACGCAATAAACTCAGTAAACTTGTAAGCGAACCAGTTCTTGTCGTGATCCCACTTGACCATGGGTGAGATCATGGGAGTGCCTCGACTCACGGGGTACACGATTTCGGGGTACAATTTGTGCAGTTGAGGATTGTAACCGCATTCGTACAATCTACAAGATTTTAAGTGAAAACAAACTCACAATCTGGATGTATGCAGGTACCTTCCCAAAACCTCCAAAAAGTTGACGAGGTTGCCTTCCAAAAGTAAGACGTCTTTGTTGTCTAATTTTTGGTCGGAAACATTTAACACCAACGAATTTTTCGGCATTTTGAGCAACGTCTCATGACTCAAAGAGTGGCCATGCAATTCTAGATTTGGCAAATTCGGGGTTTTACTAAAGTATCGGTCTTGTCTTTTGGGAATTGATTTAAGCAAACCATTGAATTTGGCGATGCCGTCGAAATGGACGTTCGAGGGATCTTGACTGATCTTGTAGGCTGTCAATGCCGTTTCTTCTATGGTGATGAGGTCGTAGTAGTAATTGCTGACTATCTTGCCCCAAGAGTCGCCATACACTGCGGTTGGGATCAGTTCTAAAGATTTCAAGACATCCACGAGCCCGGCTTGCACGACAATGGCACCGAGGATGTTGTTTTCTTGGATTTGATCCTTCAAAATTGTGTCCAAGATGTTGACGTTTTTGGTTGCCAAGATATTATCGATTCTTCAAATAACGTAGACTAGACTGAATCTTCGAAGAAAGATGACAGACTTACCTGGAGATTGTATTCTTGAAAATTGGAAAATGCATAAGACAGGAACCTAGAAGCTTGAAGGAGCGTTCGATTTGACCGAAATAGAAGTATAGAGGTTTGTGTTGAAGTGAAAAGAATTTCGAGGAGGTCCTGAGAGGACCGTTCTTCGAAGCTATTGTGAAGCCTCGATAAATATGATTGGCAAATTTTTTTTTGTAAATTTGATGGAATAGACCCACGTGTTCGGCGTCAAGTTTTCTACTATTGACATCGTTCAGCAGAGACAGAACTGCTTCTTCGGTGCGCCCACTAACGCAGACCAATCTGGGAACGTCATCCTTGGGGACTCCTCTGTCGACTTTCTTCTTTTTGAATCTTTTGAGGATCGTGTGACAGTTATTACCCCCGAAACCAAAATTGTTCACTCCCAGGAGAGCCTCGTCGCCTTCTAACTCTGTTAAATCGAGTACCACTTTCATTCTCCCTTGCTCGAACCCCTCCAAGCCCTCCTTGATCTGTTTCAGGTTGATATTAGGAGCAATAAATCCAGTTTCCATCGCTATCAACACTTTGATGATGGAACAAACCCCAGAAGCTGGTTCTGAGTGACCGATACTCGATTTTACAGATCCTACCAAGAGAGGTTTGTCGCGTTTTCTGGCCAAGGCGTCATCGATCGCTTCGACTTCTTGGGGGTCTCCGACCTGGGTACCCGTCCCGTGGGCCTCCAAGAAGCTGAGTTCGGAAGGGTGGATCTCGCTCTCGTCGTAGATTTCCGTAATGAGTTGCTTCTGCGCTAGAGAAGAAGGGAAAGTGATGCCTTGTTCTTTGAAGCCATCAGAATTGGCTTTGGTGTTAATGATTTGGGCGTAGATCCGGCGCGCGTTCTTTGCTTTTTGGAGAAAGATACTCGCAATGGCCTCACCCCTGCTATAACCGCTAGCGTCTTGGTCGAACACACGACAGACGCCGTCCTTGCTCAGTACTCCCAATCTGAAAAAAAAATCCAACATGAGAAAGCGTTTATTAACGTGTGCAGGTGACAATACCGGAAGAACTGAAGAGTGCCGCCTGGATGTAGGAGGACACTACTGCCGCTGACTATAGCGTTGTCGCATTGTCCACTCCTGATAGCTCTGAACGCCACATCCAAAGCGTTCAGAGAACTACTACATGCTGTGTCCACGTTGCACGCCGGACCTTTCAGTTTCAAAAAGTAACTGATCCTGTGCGCGTTCAGAGACCTCAAGTACCTAAAACACACCAATTCAGTACCGGCAGTACCGCCGTCGAGATCTACCCTGTCATTCCAAATTTCTGCGGTTCTGTAACACTCGTCAGGATGCTGTTCTCCATGTCCGACCAACACGCACCCACGAAGACTCCGGTCCTCGAACCTTCCACCTCCGAGGGATTCATTCCGGCGTCAATGATCGCCTCCACCGCCGTCTCCAATAAAATCCGCATCATGGGGTCCATCATGTTTGCCTGGCGGTGGTGCACCCCGAAGTATCCGACATCTAAGTGGTTGATATTGCGCATTTTAGCACTCCTTTGCGGAACCTCCGGATGGTCCAATTTCCAGCGTCGGTCGTCATCGTTCACCATGTCTGTTTTACTGAAGAGGTTGTCGCGAAATTCGTGGATGTTTCTGGAATCCGGAAGGCGACCGGACATGCCGGAAATGACCACTTCTTCGCCCGGAGGGGCGGAAGAGAGCCATCGGCTGTACTCGAAACTGAGTTCGCCGGATCTGGCGTGAGGTTGACTCGCGTCCATCTGTAGCGTAGCTCGATACTTGTCTGACAAAACTGTTAAAATTTTTGGAAAGCAAATTGAGAACTTATTATCAACTAAGATACAAAAGTTATTATTAAATGGCCTAAAATATGTACGAATTCGTTTACAAAATGCTTAAAAATGAAGGAGTATAACTAAAACAAATATTCACAAGAAAGTTAATTAAAAAAATGAAATATCATGAATAATTTCCTAAAGTTTCAGATTTGACACGTCTTGACTTTGCCAGCCGTACTACATCTGTATACTATGGCGTAAAACTAATAGAAAATTTCTTCAATGAAAAATATGTTGAAAGGTCTGACGAAGACACAGCGAAGATGGAAAGACAGTGTTGAAGTAAATGGGACAATGATATCATGGATGACTATGTCTGGGCTTTATTACGAGACAACTGAAGAAAGAAGATGAGTTAGATTTCTTCAATCCTAAACGACATCCTCTATTTAATTTTGTAAGTAAAACATTTATAATATTTTGCATCAGAATTGTCATAAATTCATTAAAATACTATACAAACAAAAATAGATACAAAATGATTAAAGTAGTCATTAAATGTTAAAAACAACCATTTATTCAAAGAATAGCTTGGCCACTTACCCTGCTTACCCAAGTAAAACTAAACTAAACTCGAATTCTGCTTTTTTGCTTAATTTATATGGCAAAATGAGTGAAAGGGGGGGCATAAATTTAAGAAATTTAATAAGCAAGGTTGTCTGCACCTTTTGAGTCGTAACTAATACATATTTATGCAATTTTCTGTAATTTTCCAACCAATAAATTCAAAACGTGCCAATCTTCAGACTTCTACAAACAATTCACGTAGATGTTGTTATTGCCAAATATATGCAGGGTCGCTAAAAAGTATCGATACAACTAAATATTTTCAGAACGATTTAGCAGAGCTCGTTGATATTTGGCACACGGTTAGAAATATTTAAGTTCTATCATCTGAGATTTTTTTCAATTTTTTTATTTTGAAGATACAAGGCTGACTTGATTTTTTTAAATAGCACGGTGAGTCAAATTTAATACTTTTGAAGAGAGTATCTCTTGTGAATTCTGTGATGTAGGTAACACATGCCCATATCGCCGCCATTTTGAAAACCTTTTTAGCATAAAAATTAAGTAATTCGCGTTTAAACTTTTTATGATTTTTATTAAAATATACTCTTATTTTTAGACTTACTGTTTATTAACATTTATTTATTTTTTGGTCAAAGTATAGGTGGCAAAGAACTAACGACAGCTAAAGAGAACATTTCCGAGTCTAAATTTTATATTTTTTCAAACTTATCAGTTCGTTAATTTTTTGTAAAGTTTCGATCAAAATAAGCTATGCATGTGTTACATAACTGAATTCACAAAATAATACCAATTTAAATGATAATACAAAATTATGATTGCATTTTATTCATACCTGACCTTTACTTCCTGTTTACGTACAACAAAATTAAGTCATAATACATAAGTGTTGTTGCGTCATAAATCATAATACACAAAGGATTGTTTTAATTAACGAAAAGATTTTCTCATTTTAATCTCACACTAAGGAAGGAACAGCAAAAGCTAGAAAGGACAGGAGTATTGCTTAAGCTCTAATGAATTAGTGCAAGAAACCATTTGCACCATGTTCGTGAGACTTCACCAAGAGGCGCTTATAATGTTAACGCCGCAAGCCCTAGACTGTCCTGTGGTACACCCGATTAATAGTAAGTCTCAATTATAGAATATCTTATTTTATTAAATTTATTTTTCCTTGTGTCACCTTCTGTGGCACAGAGGTGATCCCATGTGTAACTCATTAGTTACATAAGGTTTAATTTTACGGAGCGGGATAAGCAGTTATTGCTGGCAATTGTTGGAAAGTAAGTACCTACATATAATACATAACTTATTAAGTTATTAATATTCTTGCATAACCAATACCTACCACCTACCTACCACCAATTAACCATCTAATTGACTTAAATCCAAACTTATCCTAATTTAACATTTTCTTATCCATGCGTAGATATGCAAAAATACTTGAAGACAAGTCTACCAAAAATTGTGTGACATCTTAAAAAACCGCAACTTGGGCAAAGGTTTGCGCAGAATACAATGCCCAGTGTGAAAGGGGACCCCGTTTGGTGCGGCAGTTAAAAGTGCTTTACGACAATTTGAAGCGATCGACATTCTTCTTTCTTTTCTTTTTTTAATTTGAATATTTTTAAAAAACAATTATTCAAAACTGGTGGTGGTTCTGCTGGTGGCACGCAGGAAATTTTGTTGGCGAACTGGTGCATGTGGAGCCGCTACAAAATGAGTTCGACAGTGCAGCGTCATATTTCTGTAATATATCTGACTAATTTGCTATCCCCCCAATCCTACCACAAACTCTTTCAGCGCTAAACCTTCCAGAAGAAGCTGTACCTGAAGCAGAGCCAGCACCTCCAGAGAAAACTTTCCCTGGAACAAAACCAACGCCCAATCCCGAACCTGGACCTGCTACCAGACCTCCTCATCCCAATAATCCTTCCTAATTGCAATGTAACCCGTTTTATAATTCGGAATACATTAGATTGGTTTATGTGAATATAATCACCAATGAGCTGTTGAAATGCACCTGTCGCATAAAATCGCAGAGTTATCATTAATTTGTAAGCGGGCATTAATCAATTTGTTGCGATTTGTTTTAGGTTCAATTGCCGGACCTATTTCTTGGAGTAAGTTTGCCACTGTCATTTTACTAAGCCGAAATCTTTGCTTAAATTCCCGGTCATCTAACAATTCAAATGGGTCCTCTCTATTTCTAATGAAGCGAATGCGAACCCTTCTCTGAACACGACGACGCATCCTTGGAAATGCTTTTTCAAAATCGCTTAAACTCGACAAATCCGAATCCATTTTAGCTGTTTTTTAAGATGAATCAGCGATAATTACCTATTTGTTATATTTTTATTCACGACTTACCTGTAGAAAAAATATAAACGATACTAAAACACTTGTTTTCTTTGAAATTTTATCAAAAACACAAAATGTCAAATTATTCAATTGGTCAAGCTTCACCCTCTCCTCTCCTTTCTCCTCTCTGGACGAGACAATACGAACACAACACGGCATCCATGGGTGACCCATCCGGCCGGGATTTGAACCCTGCCGATCTGGCGGTGGTGGTCGGAAGAGTGTTGCTCTTCCTTCCACCACCCTACCGTCAGCCCCTGAAAGACATACACACACATCCATGGCCCGGCGGAGGTTGCTTCCTTGGAAAAAATCCTGCCCCTTCGGCGAGATTCGAACTCACTAGCGCCGGGACCGCGACCTCAAAGCACTGTCGGACCATGCGGCCACCGAGCTACCTCATAATCAATTATTTATTTCCATATTTGAAATAGTGGGGCCTTTCCATTTAAAAAAACAAAGATGGCGTCGATTTCCAGTATTTTCGGAAGTGTCGCCATTTTTAAAATATTTTATTTGAACTTGCAGTAGTCGATTATAGCCGGATACCAATTTTCTTCATATTAATACGATTTTGGGAAATCAGAAAGTGTATAATGAACGGGTTACGTGAATCACCCTGTATAAAGGTGTCCCAGAAAACTTTATAACTCGGTTATCTGAGCTAGAGGAAAATTTATTTTAGTCATTTTGGAGTCTCTTTTGCTGTCGACACATGCATGTTTTCTATGGGGAGGCAGTTCTGAGGCAGGCTGTGTATATACAGTGGCGAAAAAGTGTGGATACAGCCAAATATCTTTGCATATTAAAATTAAAAATTACCTAAACTTGTGTAAAATAATTAGGTACTTTTAAAATGCTGTAATTAAGTGCAAGAGAGCGTATAGAAATCCTGATGATGGTTTGATATGACGATAGAAGACGAAGTTGTGCTGAGATCGCAACTCTGACTTGCAAAAAGTTGAAGCCATCGACGAAGTTCTCAGGAAGCTTCGTCAAGAACCTACACCGAATCTACTTCTGGCATATGTTCAATCATGAAGGCTATATTCTCAATAGAATCGGATGTTTTCACTCCAAACATTCAATTCAAAAAAGCCACAAAAAGAATGGTCGGGATAGAGAAAGGGAGACTTATACCGATGAGGAAGAAGACATTTTTCGAAGCACACGATGTGGTTATTGGGATTAATAATTTCGAATTTGAAGGGAGTGACGGTCATTGATACTGAAACGTTTTGTCAGCAAGAAATCGGAAGAGAGCGAAGTGATGGATGATGCTACGAGACTAGCTTGTGTCAGCGGACGCACGGAAGAAGGAGTTATTACCACTTTGAAACAATAAAGCATATTCATACAATTTTTTCAATGAAGCATTTTTCTATGAAACTTGGGAACAATTAAAAATCCTTGTGCGATATGTGCTTATTGGCAAATTGTACTTAATTTATTTTCAAACGTAATTTTTTCCTTCATAGGGATCAAAGAGCTCACATTTTGGAAATTGGCAAAGAACCTTGAACCTTCACTCCCCATTGTTGTGTTGTTGTTGTGTTATTCAGGAAAACACTAATTTAGAAATAATTTATTTTTTCTTTCGGCTCAAACTGAATTTCGATTATTTGTTAGATTTGAAACACCCAAAAACTTGTAGAATTCTGTAATTTTTCAAGCACCTCCAGTCTTAGAAAATTTTTCAGACTCCTCAAAATTGAGAATATTACAAAAACATGCAAAAATCCTTCTATTTAATTTACTTTAATATTAACCGATCTGTATGTACTGGATAATTGGAAACCATCAAAATTCTTACCAAATCTGAATCTGAATGTTTTCCAAAATGACACTTACTTTCTTAGGAAGATCCAGAAAAACACAAAATACACAAAACTTCATTCAAAAATGATCTTCCAAAATATACATAAAATTAGTTATTCACATGAAGAGGTTTCTGTGAATCCTGGAATTCTAACGATTTTCAAGTGCAATTTCGTAATATCGACTTTTTTACCAAATAAAGAATTTACATTTTCGTTACCACGTCCACACTTACGAGTTAACTGACGTAATATCAGAAACATGTCATTACAGTCCTCTCATCAATTGTCTTCCACTATTCAATCGTTTCAATGTCGACATATTTTTGACGATTTTAGAATGATTAAGATTAATTGTAGTTTATTTAACGAGTCCGTGTGTAAATTGGGCTCTTTATGGCACTCGTGGGCCTTTAAAACGCTCGTTTCACTCGCGTTTTAAACTAGCCCACTGTTTTTCGGACACACTTTTCAGCGCATGGACTGTGGCACCATCTGTTGGTCTGTTTAGTAAGTTAACAACGAAACCGACAAAACCTAGTAAACCGACTGAAAACAAATGAATATTTGACAGTTAAATTTAACTAAAGTACATATTTTATTTGCCCGAAAAAATGTTGTATCGTGTTGTGTCTCGTCTTTCTCTCTGGACTCGTGTCAGGTGGTTCTGGAGAAGCTCAAAGGGGGTCGTCAGCAAACAAATACTGAAGTAATTGAATATGTGTATTTCACAATAAGGGTAGATAAAGATAACAGAAATCGAACTGGTCTCGTTGAGCGCTGCTTGAGGAAGAGACCGCGGTCAGATCTTGCACCGTCCAGCTGCGGTTCTCCCTCCTACAAGGGTAGGGGTGGTTCGCCCTGTGCCGCAAACACATACCACCCGCAGTACTCCTACTAGCTAACAGAGTTGCCTAACCTACGTTCTTAAAGCTAACAATCGTGATGAAGAAGTGTAATACAACAGCCAAAGTGATGAGTGTTTCTCAGTTGACATATTAATTATTTCTTGGTACTGTAATGGTCCGAATAGGTTCCCTAAATTAAGAATTAGGAGTATAATTTCAACAAAACGGTCATTCATTAGTCACGAAATTTTTGTTAGTTGTAAATTTTATGGTTCTCAATGCGTTTGTCGGCATAATTCCTAAATGTGGTGAATAATGTAGTGGGTACTGTGACGTTACTGTTTTGTTTTACGAATGGAAACAATAACGATTTCGTAGAAAGCAATGACGTTATATCTAACTAGACGCGCCGTAGAGTGAGAGGCATTGACTTCTACATACAAGTGAGACAGCGAATAAAAGTCAGCTGACTGTTGGCAAAACATTCTGCACTTCTGCAGTAACTGCGTGTTCCTTATTCTTATCGAGGTGTTATAAGCATTGTAATCGCTTTAACAGTAAAACACCCATCTTTTAGAAATAATACAGATGCAACAGTAAACTTTTGCCGCACAATATATAAATTATTCGGGCATCGGGGCGGATTCACCAACGCTAGTTAAAGTTAAATGTATATTTAAATGCTTCGTTCCTTTAGTTACCTATTGTTATAACAATGTTTTCGTATATTTTAACCCACAGTTAACTTTAACTGGCGTTGGTGAATCCGGCCCTACCTAGGTACATAATAGGTACGCGAAATTCACTCAGTACGAATCCTTTCAAAAAATGTCTTTCAGAGGTGAATATTTCTTCTACAAATTACTAAGGCATTCTTTGCCGAAGTTGAAAACTGCATCATAAATTTGAAAAATCTGTCGGGTGGAAAAATGGTTTTTAGTAAGAGAAAAACTGGCTTTATTGGACCAATAATAATTAACAAACTTTCAGTAGAATTCATATTGAAAGGTAGGTATAATCGAAAAAAAATTTTTTTTTGTATTTATTAACGTACAAATTAAGTGAAGATCATATTGAAACCTTTTTTTGTGCAATTAGGTCAAAAGGATTTCAGAATACGCTGACTATACTGACGATGTTATTACCTACATTTGTGGCTACATAGCAAGAAAATTAAAAAATTAAAACGCTACAAGCATTCGGGGCACTTTTCCAGATTCTGCATTATTATCGGAGATTTTTGTATTGTAAAACAAAAATGTTATGTACTTATTAAGTACTTATTAATTGTGCAGAATGTTTTCAACTAGTAAACCAAAATTCAATTTCCAGACTAATAAGTCGAAAAGATCGAGGAGGTTTAATTAAACTGTTTGTCTCTGTTGTAGAAATATGCCTTCCTGAATTAAATGTTCATATTTTAGACCAAGATCAGTTCAATAATAATTTATTACAATTATTGAATTTAATGTTAAAGTAAATATTATTTTACTATCAGAATACATCATAAGAATATGCAAATCAATGAGGTTAAAAAACGTATCAGACATCACTATTGAAAGTCAATTTTGTTTCAGCATCAGCAAAATGTATATTATAATTATATTCTTAGATGTTTGTTATTTTACTCTAAAAAATAAACGTTTCTGCCACTAAGAAGTATTAATAATTTATTAATCCTTTCATAATGTACTAATAAACTTGATTCAATTTCAATAGTAGTTGTTTTATTACAAATTAGTAAGAATTCTTATTAATTTCCCCATAAGAGCCAATGTATAAGTTCATAAAGTTGCCAACAGTCACGTGGTACCAGTCAGCCTCTCCTTGTTAAACCTGTTATTCATTCATATGCTCCTTCTCACTCTTATGGTTGAAATCACTTCATCGCATTGCCCGACTCAGCTACGGCGCATCTAGAGTAAATTGTAAGATCATTGGTAGAAAGACTGGCTCTCTGTCGAACGTCACTGTCGCCACCTCGATAGTGCTGAAAACGAAAACAATAGCCCTAGGATTTGCCCGGAAATCGGGAGAAAAACTCGAAAATGTTTGTACAATAGTTTATTATTCTGAAGTCCGGTAATTGTTGACTTTACCCGTTTGTGGAATTTTCGCGATTTTTCTGGCCAGACACCCTTAGGGCGTCCTCCTACATCGTTTCCCACCACTCAAACCTTGTGCAAATGCCTTTTTTTCTCTCTTTTTATGTTTCAAGGTCGCGTCAAGGTCGCATCAATGTCTAGTACAGTCTAGTGGTGGGAAACGATGTAGGAGGACGCCCTGAGGCTGTCTAGCCAGAAAAAACGCGAAAATTCCACAAGTAGGTAAAGTCACCAATGACCTTAATTGCAAACAGAAAAATGAAATAAAACTCAAAGAGCCTAACCAGCCGTTGACGGCCCTTACAGGATACAATAAATCTCGACTTCTGAGTTATACAATACAAGCAAAAATTTAAGAAAAATAAGTCCTGAACTGTGAACAAAATTAACTTATAATTTCAAGAGTCTAGGTAATTTCTTGGAAAAAAGGGAAGGAAGGTCTCCCGAGTCCTGCCACGCCGCTATTCGGCTACGCCGTCCGCCTTCGCGGAGAGGCCCTCGAAGTCTTCCCTGACCTAAACGGAAGAAAAAAAAAATCATAATCGGCGAGGCCCGGCGAAAAAAAATGGTACTGGCGAGGTCACTCGCAGTCTGATGAAAATGTCCGTGTAAAAGAGAATTGTCAAAATGGCGGACTGGAAGATAGTGGAGTAACGTTAGATTTTTATTTTGGAACCGGTAGCAAGAGCTCGGATTTGAACGAGATTTTTTTTATGTGTTAATAAAATATATTAAAACCTTTATTGATTATGGAATAATTGTGTGTCGCTGTAGAACATTCTTTCTTTTCTTTTAAAATACTTAAACATTCGTTTAGATGTTTAGAATTTAAACAAGTAGGTAATTATTTTATGAAAATAAAAATATATTGTATGTCATGTTTAGAAGACACAAAAACGATTGAAAAACAAAAACCACTTCTTCCTAATAGATAAAAAGCTTAATAATTGTTTTCTACAATGATCTTTATTAAAGTTTTAGATGTTTCATTGTCATAATTTACTTATTTATTGTCATATTCCATTTCTTCATTGTAAGCAGCTACGTAAATGAAATCAGACAACCCAACATAACATCTCATCAGTCAAACAGTCATCATATCCTATAATCTTCAACATTATAAGCGGGAAGTTTAAATTTTAAAAATGACTGGTCAAATTCGTCAAGTCATTGACAATTATTGACCGATCAAATGGGTCATTGACTAAGTCAATTACCGGACCTCACAACACTACAAATAAGTCTTACTGGTTTTTTAATAAAATCAAATGTATTCAACAACATAATTTAACACTAAATAACGATAACAAATTGGTATTTTTTTTATAAAATATATTGAAAATGTCCCCCATTAACTTCTAAACACTTGGCCATTCTTCATTTATTTTCAAAAATATTTTGCAGCATTTCTTGTTTAAGGGTACAGCAATACTGCTATCCACAGTTCCACACATCAATTTTCAAAACATGTAAAGGAGTCTCTACAAATTGGTGTGGATTCTCAGCACTCCAAATTCTGAAATTGAGGTGATTTTGAAACTGAACATTAAACACAACTTTGATAATCTGCAGGTTGGAAATCTTGTACAACACTTGTTTTATAAGGATGCAGTTGTAGCCTATTTTTAATGATTTTGTGACAAGTGTTCCGTGGTACACCAGATTGTTGAGATAACGGGGCTATGGATATCTGTAGAGTCTTTTCCACTATTTCTTTCAAATCCTCGACTACTTCATCAAATACTGGTGGTCGTCCTGATGATTTACCCTTGCTAATTGTTCCGATTGTTAAAAATCTGTTCACAATTCGCCCAACGTGAGTTAACAAACAATCATCTTGAATGGTGTCTGGATATTTTGCTGGAATTCATTTTTACAAACAGATAATTCCCCATTAATAAACCTTCCATTTCGAAAGTAAAAAAAAACAATGAACGTGTTCTATTCAACAGAATACACCATTGTAAAGAAAATAAAGCTAAAATAAAACATAAAACATTCAAACATAACCTCACAAATTTTGCCAGTTTGTTTACCTCTAAAAGCGGACGTAGGTACTGTTACGTTATAAATTACGCTCCCGAAACTGGGCAACCCTGTTACCGGTTACAAATCCGGAATGTTCAGGGGTATAACGAACAAGTCGTGGCTTCGACTCGGTTTACAATGCGAACCACGAGAAACGCCGACTGAAGCTGAAAAATTGGTGAGAACAGCCCGGAGTACGGGAAATGATACACAATCTTCCAACTAATCGTTTATTCAGATGTCAAACAATGAAAATAATGATATAAATGAAAAAGAAAACAACGAAGCCTGACTAGCCTATGGCGTGTACAAAATTCAATAACCCTAACTCCTCGGAGGGTCCTCCGGGTCCCAGATATTCAACGAACGAGTACCGGCGAAACAGTAAAAAAAAATTCCTTCTTTAGCGAAGGAGGAAGGCCGACTGGTCCTACGTAACGTCGCTATTCGGCTACGCCGCCCGCATAAGCGGGGAGGTCCTCCAAGTCTTCCTTCGCTCCAAAAAAAAAATTGAAGTTAAGATGTTTTTCTCCGGTACGAACCACGCGCAAAAAAATGTTCGGTGAGCGCGATACACAATTCCTGGCGAGGTCACTCACGGATTGATAATCGTTCGTGAATATAAAAACCCGACGGACTTGATAAGGAAATTTTTTCTTAAGTTAGTACGATTACTGAAATGACGCGTCTTATGACAAAACTGCAACTTTAACAGTGGAACAAATTATAAATCCTAAACGCGATATACAAATTAAGGAATTTGATAGAACTTTTCACCCGTCGAAATAATGAGTGACAATGGAAATTTGACTATAGTTAAATACAAAACGCTCAATTAGTTCGACGGAGTGACAAAATACAACCGAAAACTTTGAGAAGCTACGGCCTGTGGAAAATGGGGTGTCACCACTGCTCCTGACTTGCTGGAGGGTAGATCCGGCACCTTCCGGTGAGTCCGGGGACGACCTGGACTGACAGGACCCGACGAGATCCTGATCCGCAAAAGCGTTCGGTCTGGAACCTTCCGTAGTGAAGTCCGTGATCCGCTTGGCGATGTGGGCGGTGGTACTTAGACGAATCGTCTCCAACGGCCCTCGTGAACTCCACTACGTCGTCTCGTCGGCCCTGCAAATTCACTCGATCACTGTCCCCTTGACTCTCCCCAGGCACTGACAACACTCCCCGGCAAAAGGTCGTGAAAAATCCCCGTTCTGTCTCTGGTTCCCCCGATTTATAGCTTCCACCCCCTCTGTGCGCAGATTTTTCGGCGGAAGTCCGAGTACGTTTCCGTCGCCATGGATTCTAGAACATTCTAGAAAAATCGCGAAGATTTACAATCGCGCGGCGATTTAAATCGTAACAGTACTTGCAATTTTTGTTGAAAAATACAGATTTTTGGTGTTTATTAATTGTGATTAACTGCGATAAAACGAATATAAGGAACGAAAACTCGATTGACAAACGCAAACAAAACGTCATTAATGTCAGAAGTGACCGTGAAAACGGACTTGAATTTGGCATCGGTTTCAAAAAAGCGGAACAGTAAAATTTTATTCCAAGGCTGGCTTGACCAGACAATCATTTATAGAGACCCTGCATAAATTTATGACTTGAAAATTATATTGGCAACATCGCTGACATCTTGATTTGGTTTGTCAAAGAGACGCTTCAAAATTCAACAAAAAATATCCAACTGCGAGTTAACAGTTGTATCGAACATCCCGATACAACTGTTACTCGCCGTTTCATAATTTCTATTGAATTTTGAAGCGTCACTTTGACAATTCAAATCAAAGTGTCGGTGGTGTTGCCAATATAGTTCCAAAGTCATAATAGCCTTCTTTAATTATAAAGATAAATGATCTCACGGTATATCTACTCTTAATAAATTTGTAAATTTTTACTTTCAGCATTTCTTGCATATTTTTACCAATACCCGTCACAATGATCATTTGAAGAGTTCTCATAACAAAGTCAGATATACAATTTCAAAAAGTATTGTCAGAATAGTTTATTTCACCTTTTTAACCATCAAAATAAATGCAAATCAAGTTTTCGGATTTTTTTGTTTTGTTTTCGAGTGTCCCGTTATGAGCGTCAATTTTTAACCCATACAAGTTTTAGTATATTGTATTCATGACATTAAAAAAAAATGATGACAATCGGACCTCTTGCTACCGGTTCCGAAATAACGCCGTATTTTTGTCTATCGTTACTCCACTAAGATAACATTTTCGTTACGACTTTCCTTGGAGATCCACGACCTGGTGGCGTAGGTGTTCTGCCGTGGGCCTGCTCGATACTATGTCCGTGCTCTCTAGGTGGGCTTTGGGGGATGAGCGGTCCAACAGGGGTGACGTGGGTTTAATCCGTTTGAGCGTTGGGTTCGTCGAACCCTTCGTAGTGGAAGTCTCGAATCCGCCGCGGCGATATGGCTCGAGCACGAGTTACTTGAACGACACCCCCTACACTTCCCCTTAGAACACAAACACACACACCGGACAATCGGTCGTGAGAATCTCCTCAAATCGCGCTTGTTCCTCCCTTATATGCCTTCTGCCCCTCTAGTAAGGTTTTTCAGTTCGGCGGATACGGAAATGCTGCTGGCCGCGCGCACGTTCCGGAACGTTTTAGAAGGTTCTAGAAATACGATTTGGTGGGAAATTTAAATCGTAACAGTACCCAAATGAAACTTGCCGACCTTGGAAATTGTACTAGTACGAAAGATACAAAAGGGCAACAAATAGTCATGGGGAAAAACGTTGCAGTAAAACACTCGTTAGACATTTTTGGTAATTCCAGTTAGAATCAGGGAATAATTGAATTAATGAATTTGATGTCAGCAAATTTGAAATTGAAAGAAATACCAAATTAATGTTCATTAGGTTAATGGACTTTTTTTTAGCAAACTAAACGCTTTACCGTAGAAAATAAATAAAGTCGATTACACTACTGATAGAAAAGCCTGTGGCGGAAAGTTTATTTAGGCATCCCCGAAGTCCAGACTGCACAGTTTTTCTTCAGAGAATTTCCAGATCGTGTATGGCGGAGGGGGTATTCAGGCCGAATCCGGAAATACGGAAAGCCGGGCCTGCGCAGTTCTTGCTCTGAGGATTAACGGAGCGTGTATGGGGGGCTTGCTTTAATGTCTAATACGCTGCCGGACATCCCAGATGATAATCGCAATAATTGTCCTGTCACCATAAATATAACTCGGACGAAAAAGATGCACGTTTTTGGCCTTGATAAGCAATAGTTATTTAAGATATGAGTGTAAAAAGTTATCCTTTATTCCACGAACGGATTTAAAATACGACCGAGGTACGAGGGAGTATTTTAAAGGATGTGAGGGCAACAATGGATGTTTTTACACGTATGTCTTACAATATTGTATCTGCGATCGTGAGATCTTCAACATAAATTTGTATAAAATAATAATTATTGATTCAATATTTTATGAATACTTAATCAAAGTCGTTTGGGAACCACGCCGTTTAGCAACCTACTTCTAAACAATGTTTCCAACAAATTGTATTGTTGTACTCTGACAGTTCTGTTCCATAAAAGCGTGTACTAAAAGTTTTATGGCACGATTCCGTCAGTTCACTAAATGTCAACTTTGACAACAATATTTAGTGCAAAAAGTGCCTACTTTCTACATGATCGTACATAAAATCTATTATTAGTTTGATACAAAAAAGTTTGTAGGATTATTTTTTTCCACACATTTATTTGGATATTTATTCTCAATCATTTTAAATGCTTCTATTGTAGACATTTTATTAAAATGTATAAATATAATTGACAAAAGTAAAACCTTAAGCTCTAAATATCATCTACACATGCTAATAATTTATTGATGTCTTTAATTAGCTCCGGTTGTTTCAATATGGTAACATGATCGCCATCGACCGTGGTAACTTGTACGGAATGCTCAAAAACCATCGACAAATGGTAATCTTCGTCTTCGTCAACTACGGGATACTTGGCCATGAACAAGTAAGCTTTCGACTGAATTTTGTCGTGGCAAAACTCGTAATTTATGGCGGCTTTGGACCGGTTATAGAGTGCGACCACTGCCTGTTTTTCCAATTTTTGTCTATTGGCAACCTTCGAAGGTATTAACGTCAGGGCTAGATCGCACCTCTCGTTCAAATCAGAACACTTCAAAAACTTTTCCTGAAACAACACTTTTTAAACCGGAAATTAAGTGTACGTCAGTAATACCCTGTACGGGGCCAGCAAATCCACCGGTATTAACACCGCCAAAATTTTGTACACGAGATTGGTTTGGAACTCGGCTTCGGTGTCGCCCGGAAAAAAATTTAACATACTCGACCGCAGATATGTCGGTGAACCATCGATTGAAATCACTTTGCCACTGTAACCTCTATTCTCTAACAAACTAAGAACTTCTAGACAGACTGAAACTCCGAAAGAGTAACCGATTAAAGTCAAGGATTCATCTTTGGATATATTTTCCTCGATGTGCTAAAAAATTAATGTTCATAATTGTCAAATTAAATACCCCAACTAACTGGAAGACTTGTCTTTGCAATTTCCTCTACTGAAATTTCGGACTCCTGATAGCTGTACTGCACTCCCAAAACCCGAGCTTGAAGACTTTTTACGAGGCCCTCAAGAAGATTAAAAACTCCTTCAATTCCCGGAAAGACTAAAACCGTTTGTCTCTCATTGTCTTGCCCTTCACAGGAGAGTTTTACAATCGGTCTACTATCTGCTTGATTGTCCGGTATGAACTGGATCAGCAAGTCGGTGCCTTGTTGCGTCTTGTTCAGACTCTTCGTTTCGTCGACTTTCTTCTTCTCTGATTCGATTTCCGTCAATCTGGAATGACCGTAGAATTATTGGGAGTACCACAACTGTGAAGCTGTTACTTTGCAAAACTCAAGCTCCTGACGTCTTTTGTGGTGATGTAAATCTCAAACTCCTTCTCCAAAAGTTGGATGACTTCAGTGCCCATCATCGAGTCCATCCCCAGCTCGGCCAACGTCGCATGTTGACTCACGGTCTTGATGTCCTTGATGCCTAAGACGTTGGCAACAGCTTCCACAGCGCTAGTCGCACCGTGATTCCTGTTGCGCTTCTCTGCGACTAACATGCTGGAAACAACGGTATTGTCTTGCTTCAAGAACCTATCCAACACTTCCAAACAACTCGAAATGCTCTGTTGGAGAGTACCACCGATCACCAGTTCCTTGTTCTCCTTCTGCATTTTGGCAACGAGTCCCACCTTGAACAACAACAGTCAAAATTGCTCAACACCGATTGGTCCAAACGTACGTCTCCAATGGCGCCCCACTGGATCGCCAAAGCTGGAAATCCGTCGCGTTTTCTTCTCTCACAGATCCTCTCCATGATCGAGTTGGCCATGCCGTAGTTGGTCTGACCGGCGTTGCCACGACCGCAGGAAACCGAAGAGAAGATGACGAAATACCTAAACCAGACAATCACAATCTGGGAAGCTTACTCAGTACTGACCTCAAATGTGTACAGATCTCGCGAGTTATTTGATCCAGATAGGTGGTGGTTCGAGCTTTGGGAGCCAAAGACAGGCGGAAAGTCTCTTCGGTTTGGTCCTCCAAGAGCGCATCTTTAAGAACAACAGCTAGATTGAAGATGGCGTCGATGGAACCCAGTTCGGTAGCTTCGCAAATCAAATCAAGACAACCTTGCTTGGTTGTGACGTCTCGCGTCGAAATTTCAACCTCAACGCCGTAAGACCTCCAAAGTCTGGAGGGAGTTAGATGAAGATTCTCTAAAATAACAAACTTACCTTATTTTTTGGGTTTGGTATCCTGTTTTTACTCCCGATCTGGAGACCAGGACCAATTTCCGGGCGTCCCTCAAGATCAGCCAATCGGCCAATTCCAAACCGAATCCTCCCAACCCCCCAATGATGACGTACGACTTGGTCAAATCGCAGTTGAATCTTCAATGCAATTACAGTAATTAGTACAACAGATTAGTCTCAAAGATGTGTGTGGACCTTTTCTATTACGGTACTCACCTCGGAAGCGCGGGGAATAACCTTTTGGTTCCAACACCTCTCACATCTCCTTCGTCCCTCACTTTCACCAAAACCTTCCCTATGTGCTTCCCAGTGGTCATGTATTTGAACGCCGGCACCAGTTCGTCTCTGCCGAACACGACCCTCGGTAAGGGCTTAACGTACCCATCGTGAATACCTTTGCATAAAGCGTCGACAAGTTTCACTTTTAATTCCGCCGAGTTTTTGAAGATCTGGTCCAACATGATTCCGTGGTAGCTCGCTCCTCGTTCCAGCAAGAGAAGACTGAGACTCGAGTCGTTCGCAAGGTCGAACTTTCCAATTTCTAAGAAGCGTCCGCCGCGCGCCAGGCATCTCACCGATGCTCTGAGCTTATCTTCGCTCAAAGAATTCAACACGGCGTCAACGCCACGATCGTTAGTACCGGCTTTGATCATTTCCTCGAAAGTGGTATCGCGAGAGTTGCCGATGTGACTTTCAGGAATCTGAGGGTAGTGCTTTCGAAGATAGTCTCGCTTGTCTTGAGTCCCGACGGTGACGTAAATTTCGAACTGGTGATGAAGACACACGTTCAAAGCCGCGAGACCGATTCCTCCGGTACCGGAATGGATCAAGACGGTACTGTTGGGTTTGAGGTCTACGGCCTGTGAGGTAAGTGGATTAAAATGCATATTCTTAGTTTGAAGGTTTCACCAAAAGCAAAGCATAAATCACTGTGGAGTAAACAGCGGGGATGGTGACTGCGTCTTCCAAGCTCCACGACTCGGGTACCTCCCACAAGAACTGAGAATCGCCTCTAACATAACTTGCTAGCGCACGATTGTCAACAACACCCATGACTCGGCGTCCCCTTTAACAAAAAAAATGTAGGAACTTGCGATATCTGTTTGCAAAGTTACTTCGGATCTAAACCGGCGAACTCGATACCTATCAGACACTCTTGTTTGATGCGGTCGGTAGTGATAGCTTCCGCGCTGATACGACCCGACGCCAGCATAATATCCCTGAAGTTGATAGCGGAGTAGTAATTCTGCAAGGTAATGCAAACTCATCATCGTCAAATAAAATAAACTCCACTGACATAGATGAGGACTTGAGTTTCGGGGAGTCGGGACTCGTCAATGGGCGGCCCTTCCAACCATCTCATGCTCGACAAGTCTCCCTTAGCTGAAACGTCTCCGAAACAATGCTCACATTCCACTTCTTGTAACTCTTCCAACAAAAAATGTCTGTAAGTCCCCCACTTCCCCGACTTGTAAATGTTTACGGCGAGATTTTTTCTCAATTGATCTCCATAGAAAGGTACTTGAGGGTCGAAATCTGGCGCCTCGTCCATCATGAAGAAACACTTGACCTTGTGTCCCCCCGGCTCTTTCCTAAGACAGTTGACCAATCCGATCAAGCCGTCAGGTTCGCGATTTTGACCGTAAACGACGACATTCGCTTCAGATTTTACAAAGTTTTGCAACTGAGACAACCACTCGGAGTTGTTTGTCGACACCTCGACAAATTTCATGTCAATTTTTTCTTCAGACTTCTTAAAAAGTATCAATTTCTCTTTGGCCGTCTTGTACTCTGTGACAACTTCGATATTGTCCAAATCCGAGATCTCAAATTCGACTTCTTCTCTAGTCAAGACAAAACCTTTAGGGTGAAGAGAGTACAGTACCTGTTTTAATGAAGTGGGATTTTGTAGAAGTTTAGTGGCGACGATCAAAAGCAAGTTGCTCTGAGGAGTGAGAACAAATTGTTCGATTTTGACACCAGGAATCGGGTCCAAAACAGTTTTAGTGGAGACTGTCAGATCAGGAGTGACGACAGGGACGTCGTCTAGGACTTTGCAAACCAGAGGCAAAAGAAGTTCATCGGAACCTTCCATAAGTTCAACCGCTTTGAATTCAGTTTCTCGACTATTCTCGAGGATGATTTGAATGTTGATTCTTATCAGCTGGGACAAGTCAAGCGACCCCTGATTGGGAACAAACTGATATTTCTCCAAAACTGGCTCCAAACGAGGTTTCTTCTTGGAAATGGGCATAGCTGTAATTCCACGAAATTCAATTCCGCCAGATCTGCGCAAAAATAATTTAAAAGTGTCAGAGTGGGCACCAAATCATACTTTATGATGTTGCTCTCCTTGTAGACGTGCACAGGAATAAGCGATTCCTTGTCTTTGAAACTTTCCACTATTTGATGATGTTTCAATGGATCTATTGTTAATTTTCTTATTCCCACAGCAACGTAGAGCAATTTACTCTCAACCTGAATAGCCTTCATTTGAAGCACCTTATCCATGAAGGTGGTCCAATTGTCTTCCCACTTGACTAGACCGGTGGACGCACCTATGTCACACCTCGCAATACCCTTAAACATACCACTGATAATAATTTATGAAAGAATCTAAAAGACATGGTCGGTCTTGCCTGTAATTATATCCCCGAAGGTTGAGTTCTTTGTAGATCTCTTCTTGCTCCAAGATTAATGTTGGATCTTCAGTGTTGAGAACATGTGGTTCTAAATTAATTTGTTCTTGACTTATATTAGAACAGGGGGTAATTCGACCTGTCGCAACAACTACGTCTTTGTCCATAACTTCAAAATTACCAGTGCCTCTCTGGATAGTGATGATGAGTTTAACAGGACCATTTTTCGGCATCGTTACGGCGCGTATAAATTTGCAGTTTTCGAAAATCACCGGCAAATCATTCACCAACGATCTCCGACTTTGAGCTAATGTTTGCCATACTAGATGCAAATATTCCGTGGCAGGAAACAAATTGCGACCTAAAACGTTTCATCAGTAAATTGTTCTATTTTTTTAGTCTAACAAACCATCAATCACGTGCCCCGCTATGTGCTTAAACCCTTCGTAGTCGTTTGAAACATCGTAATACCTCTGTTCGGCGTCTGATGCAAAAAACTTAGTAAACTTGTAAGCGAACCAACTCTTGTCATGATCCCACTTGACCATGGGCGAGATCATGGGAGTGCCTCGACTCACGGGGTACACGATTTCGGGGTACAATTTGTGCAGTTGAGGATTGTAACCCCATTCGTACAATCTACAAGATTTTAAGTGAAAACCAACTCACAATCTGGATTTGGGCAGATACCTTCCCAAAACCTCCAAAAAGTTGACGAGGTTGCCTTCCAAGTGCAAGACGTCTTTGTTGTCTAATTGTTGGTCGGAAACATTTAATACCAATGAATTTTTCTGCATTTTGAGCAAGGTTTCGTGACTCAAGGATTGGCCACGCAACTCTAGATTTGGCAAATTCTGGGTTTTACTAAAGTAACGGTCTTGTCTTTTGGGAATTGATTTAAGCAAACTACTGAATTTGGCGATGCCGTCGAAATGGACGTTCGACTGTTCTTGACTGATCTTGTAGGCTGTCAATACCGTTTCTTCTATGGTAATGAGGTCGTAGTAGTAATTGCTGACTATCTTGCCCCAAGAGTCGCCATACACTGCGGTTGGGATCAGTTCTAAAGATTTCAAGACATCCACGAGCCCTGCTTGCACGACAATGGCACCGAGGATGTTGTCTTCTTGGATTTGATCCTTCAAAATTGTGTCCAAGATGTTGACGTTTTTGGTTGCCAAGATATTGTCGATTCTTCAAATAACGTTGACTAGAGTGAATCTTCGAAGAAAGATGAAAGACTTACCTGGAGATTGTATTTTTGAAGATAGGAAAATGCATAAGACAGGAACCAAGAAGCTTGAAGGAGCGTTCGAATTGACCGAAATAGACGTAAAGAGGTTTCTGTTGAAATGAAAAGAATTTCGAGGAGGTCCTGAGTGGACCGTTCTTCGAAGCTATTGTGAAACCTCGATAAATATGATTGTCAAATTTTTTTTTGTAAATTTGATGGAATAGACCCACGTGTTCGGCGTCAAGTTTTCTACAATTAACATCATTCAGCAGAGACAAAACTGCTTCTTCTGTGCGCCCACTAACGCAGATCAATCGGGGAACGTCATCCTTGGGTATTCCTCCGTCGACTTTCTTATTTGTGAATCTTTTTAGCATCGTGTGACAGTTATTACCTCCGAAACCAAAATTGTTGACTCCCACGATAGCCTCGTCGCCTTCTAATTCTGTTAAATCGAGTACCACCTTCATTCTACCTTGTTCGAACCCCTCCAAGCCCGCCTTGATCTGTTTCAGGTTGATATTAGGAGCAATCAACCCAGTTTCCATCGCTATCAACACTTTGATGATGGAACAAACTCCAGAAGCTGGTTCTGTGTGTCCGATATTCGATTTTACAGATCCGACCAAGAGGGGTTTGTCGCGTTTTTTAGCCAAGACGTGGTCGATAGCTTCGACTTCATGGGGATCTCCGACTTGGGTACCGGTCCCGTGCGCCTCCAAGTAGCTAATTTCGGAAGGGTGGATCCCGCTCTCATCGTAGATTTCCGTCATGAGTTGCTTCTGCGTTAGAGTAGAGGGGAAGGTGATGCCTTGTTCTTTGAAACCGTCAGAATTGACTTTGATGTTGATGATTTGGGCGTAGATCCGCCGCGCGTTCTTCGCTTTTTGAAGGAAAATACTCGCAATGGCCTCGCCTTTGACGTAGCCGCTTGCGTCTTGGTCGAACACACGACAGACGCCCTCCTTGCTCAGTACTCCCAACCTGGAGACAAAATCGACATGAGAAAGCGTTTATTAACGTGTGCAGGTGACAATACCGGAAGAACTGAAGAGTGTTGCCTGGATGTAGTTGAAGATTGCTGCCGCTGACTATAGCGTTGTCGCATTGTCCACTCCTGATGGCTCTGAAAGCCAAATCCAAGGCGTTCAAAGAACTGCTGCAAGCTGTGTCGACCATGCACGCCGGACCTTTCAGTTTCAGGAAGTAGCTGACCCTGTGCACGTTCATAGACCTCAAGTACCTAAAACGCACTGACTCACTACCCGCAGTACCGCCTTCCAGACATACCCTGTCAGTCCAAATTTCTGCGGTTGTGTAACACCCACCAAGATGGACTTCTTCATGTCTGAACAACTCACCCCCGCGAAGACACCAGTCCTCGAACCTTCCAGCTCCGAGGGATTCATTCCGGCGTCAATGATCGCCTCCACCGCCGTCTCCAATAAAACCCGCGTCATGGGGTCCATGTGGTTTGCTTGGCGGTGGTGCACCCCGAAGTATCCCGCATCTAAGTGGTCGATATTGGGGATTTTGGCACTCCTTTTGGGAACCTCCGGATGGTCCAATTGCCAGCGTCGGTCGTCATCGCTCACCATGTCCGTTTTACTGAAGAGGTTGTCGCGAAATTCGTGAATGTTTCTGGAATCCGGAAGGCGACCGGACATGCCGGAAATGACCACTTCTTCGCCCGGAGGGGCGGAAGAGAGCCATCGGCTGTACTCGAAGTCGGGTGTGTCGGATCTGGCGTGAGGTTGACTCGCGTCCATTTCTGGCATAGCTCGATACTTATCTGACAACACCGTTAAAATCTTTGGAAAGCTATTACCAACTATTATGAGTTTCCAGAGTTATTATTAAATGGCGTAAAATATGTACGAGTGCGTGTATAAAATGCTTAAAAATGAAGGAGTATAGCTAAAACAAATATTCGCAAGAAAGTTAATTAAAAAAATGAAATATCATGAAGAATTCCTTTAAGCTTCATCTGAATCTGTATACTATGGCGTACTACTGATAGAAAACTTCTTCACTAAAAAATATGGTGATCAACTTTCTGGTTTATAAATGTAATGTGGTTGTGTATCCTTTAATAAATTGAATTTAACAGCTAAATTCATGTATAATTTTAGCAAATATATCATGACGTTTCTTATATTCGCTTTAAGCCAAAACGGTGCAAGAAGAAATGACGTGTTCAATGGTTTCCTCTTCAGTTCCGCAAATCCTACATTTATCGATGACCGATTTTAAACCGCATACGTGTTTTTTATAATTTCTTGTATTGATAACACGATCTTGTATTGCAAATATAAAACCCTCAGTCTCAGGGTGAATATTTGATTTCTTAAACCATGCAGGAAAAGCCTGAATATTAATTTCTGGTTGTTCCAGTTCTTTAAAATATCTCCCATGTAAAGACTTCTGTTTTATATTTGCTATAGTGTCAGGTATATTTGGCTCAACAATATCTGAAATTATATTATCACTTAAATTTAAAGGTGTGTAACCTTTATCCGCTGAAACCAAAGCATTAAAAAAAGTGTTATCACGAGCTCTATTGAGAAAATAATTTTTTAGTGAAGCAATTTGATTGTGTTGTAGAATTTCTAGATTTGAAAAACGCCTACCACCATTTTCGCGTGGTAAATTAAATCTTTCAATAGCAGATTTGGGGTGATGTTTACAAAATTTTCTAAACAGAACTCTAGTTATATTATAACATAATTACATAAACATTTTTGTTTTATAATACAAAAATTTCCGATAATATTGCGGAATCTGGAAAAGTGCCCCGAATGCTTGCAGCGTTTCCACGTTGAATGGCAAGGGAAATCCTCTCGAAAAGGAATTTCTTTGATTTTGAATCGCCTGATTCCGCGATAAGTCGGTCTCCGATGACATTAATGAAATCGATGGCTTCTTTGCACCAAGGGCCTAATGTTTCAAATGCTAAACCTTTAAACACGTAGTTTGACGAAATGATTGAACTATATTTGCTATGTTTGCGTTTGCAAGCCATTTCAGCGGCAAAACCTGAGACTTCAGATGATTTCAATACGTAACTATCTGCAAGTGTATCTACAACAGTAACGTCCCAAACCAAAGGTTGACCTTTAATCCACGGTACTAAAGTCATCCCATCTGGGCGTTTTCCGTCATCCCGAGACAGTCCGTTTGGTTCTAAAGTTGAATTCACATGAATTGAAGTTAAAGACCGATTGATAATGGAATTAATTTCAGTCTGTCTTGAAAATCTACCACTGCTTTTGAAACAACTTAGACCGTGGGTGCCAATTTCGTCAACTTTCGCATTGCATTTGCAAATATGAGGTGTACAAAGATTACAACCCAATCTTAAACCAATACAAACTTGGAAGGAAGTGTTATCTAAAAGAGTACCAATATTAGGAGAAGGTATTGCATGTAACCAAGATCCTGATTCTCTGCATTGCAAAGCTTTAAAACGAGCCAAGTCTCTAGGTGAATTAAAGATTAAGTCATTGGCAATTATTCCTTTGATATTAATATTATCCCAATTCTTCTGAAATTGTGGAATTGTTGGTATTTCGTTCTCATTTGCTACACCCCAGGCTGCTAAAGCTTCATCATAATGGTGAATATTAAGCTCATTATCCTTTGAGTTTAGTAATAAAGAAACAAGCTTTTTAACCCCATTAATTGAAGATAGGAAAGCAGGGAGGCAAATATCGGAAATGCGACGAATTCCCAGACCACCAAATCTAATCGGTAAAGTGGACTGACGCCATTGTAAATCAGTTAAACGTAAATTAAGTATTCTCTCTAAACAAGACTTTAAAGAAGAATCAATTGAATTAACATAATTAGAAAATTTCCAAAATGGAGTTGTTCTTAATAAAAAATTAAATGTTGGTATGAAAAGACAGTTTTTGATTAAAGTATAAGCCACGTGTCTGTTAAGGAGTTCAGCTTTGTTTAAAAGATTTTCAACTGTAATTATAGTTTTTTCGACGGTGTTTTTGAAACCTTGGTCAAAGATTGGAGAGCCTAAAACAGATAAACTTTCCCGGTCACAGATTTTAATGCCTGGTGCTAAATTTTGAAATTCCTTTATGACTTTTAAATCTGTGTCTCTAGAACAGCAAAAGATCTCGCATTTGTTAAAGTTTAATTCAAGGCCAATTTCCTGAGATAAATTTATAACTTTCTTAAAGTCGGATAAAACTACTTCTGGGTAATCAGCTAAGGTTCCATCATCTAAATACCATATATTCATTTGAGAATCCAAAGATAAAATAATTGGTTGAATGGCAAGACTAAAAATCATGGGACCGCAGGGATCTCCTTGCTGAGCTCCAACAGAAGAAGAAATTAAATGATTACCGAAAAATAAAGTTGAAGGATTTCTATAGCATTGATAAAGATAAGGGTACAGAAGTGGGGTATGACGTTGGACTTCTTTCAGAATACAATCCCGTTCGACTGAGTTAAAGGCATTTTTGAAATCTAATTTAAGAAGAACTTTGCCACGGTTTTGATCGTTATTAACAAAGGTTCGTGTGGTATGAATTGCTGCTTCGCATCCTAGTTTAGTTGCAACTCCAAGTTGGTGTGGAGATAAATACGAATTTACAATATTTCGACTTTTGAAAACAGGCTAGCTTTGAGGTCAATCTTCGCAAACAGTTTCCGATAGCGATCGGTCTAATTCCTCCATCTTTTTTGTTAAGGGCACATAAAGACGCACCATACAATAAATGGCAGATTTCTGAAGGAAGTTGCCCAGATAATAAAAAATTGCACAGTTTGGTTAAAGCTCTTAGTGCCTTCTGACCTGCTTCACCCGCTGACAAAGATATGATATCTTTCAAGTATTGTGGTCTCATGCCATCTAAACCTGGTGAAGAACCGGCAGGAAATGAATTGATAGCTTCTCGAACGTTTTGCTCATTGACTATTAAACTAATGTCTCCTGGTTTGAAAGGGTCTGGGAAAAAAAGTTCGCGAGATGGTGAAGGATGTTTTTTTTTAAGTTCTTCAGTAACATCTTCGTTGAATGAAGTTCGTATTTGAGGTACTTCAAAATTAGAAAGATTTTCTTTTATATGCTTATTCAACGACTTATCAGATTTCTCTGCTACATTGAAAGCTCTATACGAAAAAAGCAAAAGATTCTCAAAGGATGATACTGATTTGGTCGAAAGACAATTATTAATAATGGAACTTAATTTATCTGCAGCTAAATGTCTGCAAGCTTTTGGAATTCTTCTAATAGTTGGTAACTGAAGTTTCAAATTAATTAGCAATTTTGTTATTGAATCGGTTGAAGAAGAAGTAGAAGAAGTTGATAGATTATTTTCGACATGATACTTATCTACGTGAATTTTCAATCTGTTGTTATCCTTAAATGATTTTCCAGGACATAGAGTACAACGTAATCGTTGAGATCCATCAGGTTGACTATCTTGTGATCCGGATTGTTTCTCATAGTCCATGGAAGTAGGTAGAGATTGATGGATTGTTTCATTTTTCCTTCTTGTTTTATCAATTTTTGAGGAAAATGATTCACACAAAAAAGATTGTCCCATTAGTCCATGGATTCTTGTTCTATGAATTTTAAGACCCTTTTCATTTTTAAAGTTCCTGTTGCACTCTTCACATTGAAAAAATAATTTATCTTCATAAATTGTATTTTGACATTTCTTGACATTTCCGAATTTTTCGTCAAGATTTATATTAACGTTCGAAGGACCTGCGTCGGTTAAATCTTTATCACTAATTTTCCAGTGGGTAGTTCGTAAACGAAATCTTGAGTCTTGAGGATATTTAAATTCAAAAAAACTATCATTTTCGTCAAGAGAAATATTAGATGATGTTGACATAGGCATGGCATAGTTTGAATGTTTATATTATTATAAAAAATGTTGTTTTATTAGTTATTTAAGATATAAGTGTAAAAAGTTATCCTTTATTGCACGAACGGGTTTAAAATACGACCGAGGTACGAGGGAGTATTTTAAAGAATGTGAGTGCAACAAAGGAACTTTTTACACGTATGTCTTACAACATTTTATCTACGATCATAACCTTTTACTTCTAGTAATTATTTTATTTGTGATTTTTTAAATTGTGACAATGTGACAACTACATCAGCGTGCGTTGATCGCCACGTGCTACCTGCGTTGTTTAGCACCCAGTTTGTAAACAAAGTGTACGAATTTAAGACGCCATTTGTAAAGTGGAAACAAATTTTTGAAAAAATGTGTGAAAACAATGAAGAAAATATTCCCCCGGAAGTATTTGAAGCTGCACGTAAAGCTACTTTAAATTTACTACCCCAAAAGTCTCGCCAACAGTACGAACTGGTGTTCAAGAAGGAACAAGGTCGAAATGAATGTAACGGAAAATGTGTGTCTAGCTTATTTTGCTGACAGGGCTAAACATGTAAAACCATCAAGTCTTTGGTCGAAATACTCTATGGTAAAGTCTTCGCTGCTGATAAAAAAATACATCGACCTTAAACATTTTTTTAAATTAACTGCGTTTATGAAACGGCAATCGGCAGGCTATCAATGTAAGAAGTCTAAAGTATTCAGCAAGGACCAAATTTACAAATTTATTATGAAGCACCAGACGAAACATACTTGATGATGAAGGTAAATAACTTCATTGTAATTATTTTCAATTAATTATAATATTCTAAAATTGCAGGTCGTGTCTATTTTTGGAATTGCAGGCGCGTGTAGAAGGGAAGAGTTTCTCAAGATGAGCACTAAAGATATAGAAGACACTGGTTCTATCTTAGTAGTGAAAATACCTGACACAAAAACCAATAAACCCCGAACTTTTGTCATTGATGGAAGAGATCATGACATCAAAAATATGGTTGAAATTTATAGAAGATATGTCTCCCTTAGACCTTCACATACAAAACATGAGCGATTATTTGTTTTTTATCGAAATGGAAAATGTTCCACCCAACCAGTCGGGATTAATACCTTTGGAAAAATACCTAGTGACATTGCTAAATATCTTGGCTTGACAAATCTACATGAGTATAGTGGTCACGCTTTTAGAAGGTAATTATTATAAACTCGTATATTATACACTCATATATTATTTACTATTATCATTAGATCCTCTGCCACCATCCTTGTCGATGCTGGAGGAGACATATTATCTCTAAAGAGGCATGGAGGATGGAAGAGTACAACCGTGGCAGAGTCGTATGTGGAGGAATCCATAGCAAATAAGATTTCCATTTCCAATAAAATTTTGGGGATAGGAGAAAATCAGCCTAGTACTTCTTCTACTAGTCGTGCGGAAAATGAAATGGGTACATCTTCTCAACTGCCAAGCACTGCCAAATCCTCACAGCCTCAAGTAGCAAACTCTTTACCGAAGATTATTGTTAAAAATTGTACCAACTGTAAAGTGGATGTACATATAGGGAAGAATTAATTCTTTTAATAGTAAATATGTATCTATGTTTTGTTAATACCAACACACTGTATATTAAATCACTGACCTCTAGAGGTCAGTGATATTAAATAAATATAAAAATCGTTATTACAGATTTCTTCTTTTTTGACATAATCGTGCACTAAAAATTTTATAACACTATTTTCTTGTTTGACATAATCGTGGACTAAAAGTTTTATGGCACGATTCCGTCAATTCACTAAACGTCAACTTTGGCAACGATTTTTAGTGCAAAAAGTGCCTACTTTTTACATGATCGTAGATAAAATAATATAAACATTCAAACTAGAGTTCTCTTTAGAAAATTTTGTAAACATCACCCCAAATTAGACAAACAAAAGTAGATACAAAATTATTAAGGGCCAGTTTCATAATAAACTTAAAGTCAACTTTATCTTCAAGGGACTTTAATGGATTGTTGCAACAATATGTTTCTATGGTAAATGGTAAACTTTAATGTTCAAGTAACTTTAGGCTGATTATGAAATTGGGTGTAATGTAGTCATTAAATGTTAAATACAACAAATAATTCAAAGAATGGATTGGCCGCTTACCCTGCTTTGCCCCAGTAAAACAAAACTAAACTCGAATTCTGCTTTTTTGCTTAATTTATATGGCCAAGCGAATGAAATGGGGGGCATAAATTTAAGAAATTAAATAAGCAAGGTTGCCTGTACTTTTTGAGTCGTAGTACATATTTATGCAATTTCCTGTAGTTTTCCAACCAATAAATTCAAAACTTGCCAATCTTCCGTCTTCTACAAACAATTCACGTGGATGTTGTTACTGCCAAATACAGGGTGTTTCTGAAATAGGTACATTAATTTTAACTGGTAATAGAACTCGTCAAAAGGAACAACTTGGCAGAGAGAAAAGTTGTTCCTTTTGATGAGTTCTATTACCAGTTAAAATTAATGCACTTATTTCAGAAACACTCCGTATATACAGGGTCGCTAAAAAGTATGGATACAACTAAATATTTTCAGAACGATTTAGCAGAGCTCGTTGATATTTGGCACACGGTTAGAAATGTTTAAGTTCTATCATCTGAGATTTTTTTCAATTTTTTTATTTTGAAGATACAAGGCTGACTTGATTTTTTTTAAATAGCACGGTGAGTCAAATTTAATACTTTGGAAAAAGTATCTTTTGTGAATTCAGTGGTGTAAAACATGCCCACATCGCCGCCATTTTGAAAACCTTTTTAGCATAAAAATTAAGTACTTAATTCGCTTTTAAACTTTTTATGATTTTTATTAAAATATACTCTTATTTTTAGACTTATTATTTATTGACATTTATTTATTTTTTGGTCAAAGTACAGGTGGCAAACAACTAACGACAGCTAAAGACAACATTTCCCAGTCTAGCTAAATTTTATATTTTTTCAAACTTATCAGTTTTGTAAAGTTTCGATCAAAATAAGCTATGCATGTGTTACATAACTGAATTCACAAAATAATACCAATTTAAATGATAATACAAAATTATGATTGCATTTTATTCATACCTGACCCTTGCTTCCTGTTTACGTACAACAAAATTAAGTCATAATACATAACTGTTGTTGTGTCATAGATCATAATACACAAAGGATTGTCTTAATTCACGAAAAGATTTTCTCATTTTAATCTCACACTAAGGAAGGAACAGCAAAAACTGGATAGGACAGGAGTAATGCTGAAGCTCTAATGAATTAGTGCAAGAGTACATTTGCACCATGTTCGTGAGACTTCACCAAGAGGTGCTTATAATGTTAACGCCGCAAGCCCTAGACTGTCCTGTGGTACACCCGATTAATAGTAAGTCTCAATTATAGAATATCTTATTTTATTAAATTTATTTTTCCTTGTATCATCTTCTGTAGCACAGAGGTGATCCCATGTGTAACTCGTTAATTACATTACGTACACATCGCGACGCATTTAACACTCTCACGAATCTGTACCTGTGTTGCAAACGCAAGTTAGTTAGATTAAATCGCACTCCAGTGTCTAGACGGTTGGCAACTTTTGTCATGACAGCAAGGTTGCAAGGGCGGCAACCTGTAGACCTTCAGACCAATGGTAATCGAGTTCCGGTTGCTGCAACGCATTTCCTAATTGATTGAATAATGCGAGAATTTTGTTATACATTCTATATCAGTCGGCATTTTTCAAAATTGTGATATACATATTGGCTGATTCACGTAGCCTGTTCTTTAGAAATTTTCTGATTTCCCAAAATCCTATTAATATGAAAATTAGTAGTCGACTATAATCGACTGCTCCAAGTTCAAATAAAATATTTTCAAAATGGCGACACTTCCGGAAATATCGGAATTCGATGCCATCTTTGTTTTTTTAAATGTAATGGCCCCATTTTGATTTCATATTTGGATTCTACGTTAAATTTTGAGTTTAGAGAGTCCTTTTGTTAACACTTATCTGTTATCTTTTTTGTAACTCCTAAACCATTGGAAATAAATAATTGATTTATTTTAAATTGAATTCCGAAAGTTTTGGCCGATATTTTGCGCTATTCGTGATATTTTTTTTATTTTCCATACGCCTACTGCAATTTTTCAAAATTGATACCTACTCGTAATCAAAAAATGTCGAAAACTTCATTTTTTTAAATGGCAACTCTACCATTTCTGACACCAAATATAAATGTAAAATTTAATTTTAAGGCCACTTTTATTAACATTATGTATGCCTTTTATCGAGCCATTGTTTTATTTTAATATTTTTAATTTTAATTCAAAAATCGCATTCCAATAAATAGTAGATAAAATAATCAAATTAATATCAAAAAAATATTTTAATGGAAAGCTCAATGTATGCACCGTTTTCATTGAGACAGTCAACAATGTTTATCTTAGTTTGAGTAGGCTTTGGACAAAATGTTTTTGAATAAAAATTCAAATAAAACAATTGCTTGAAAAAAAAAGAATATTTTATTCAAAAAATTAAAATTAATAGGCATACACGATGTTAATAAAAGTGGCCTTAAAATTAAATTTTACATTTATATCTAGTGTCAGAAATGGTAGTTGCCATTAAAAAAAAAGTTTTCGACATTTTTTGATTATCAACTTTGAAAAATTGCAGTAGGCGCCTGAAACATAAAAAAAATGTCACTAATAGCACAAAAGATCGCCTAAACCTTTACGAATTCAATAAAAAAATAATCAATTATTTATTTCCAATTCAGGAGTTATAAATTTTTTAATAAAGTCCTGCAACCCCGCTTTTTTGCGAAAAAGATGACATAGGTCAAAAATGATAACAGATAAGTGTTGACAAGGGGGTTCCAAACTCTAAATTTAACGTGGAATCCATATTTGAAATCAAAGTGGGGTCTTGCCATTTAAAAAAACAAAGATGGCGTCGATTTCCGGTATTTCCGGAAGAGTCGCCATTTTTAAAATATTTTATTTGAACTTGCAGTAGTCGATTATAGCCGGATACAAAACGTAATTTTTTTCCTTCATAGGGATCAAAGAGCTCACATTTTGGAAATTGGCAAAGAACCTTGAACCTTCACTCCCCATTGTTGTGTTGTTGCTGTGTTATTCAGGAAAACACTAATTTAGAAATAATTTATTTTTTCTTTCGGCTCAAACTGAATTTCAATTATTTGTTAGATTTGAAACACCCAAAAACTTGTAGAATTCTGTAATTTTTCAAGCACCTCCAGTCTTGGACTCCTCAAAATTGAGACTATTACTAAAACATGCAAAAATCCTTCTATTTAATTTACTTTAATATTAACTGATCTGTATGTACTGGATAATTGGAAACCACCAAAATTTTTACCAAATCCGAATCTGAATGTTTTCCAAAATGACACTTACTTTCTTAGGATTCAAAAATGATCTTCCAAAATATTCATAAAATTAGTTATTCACATGAAGAGGTTTCTGTGAATCCTGGAATTCCAACGATTTTCAAGTGCAATTTCGTAATATCGATTTTTTAACAAATAAATCATTTACATTTTCGTTACCACGTCCACACTTACGAGTTAACTGACGTAATATCAAAAACATGTCATTACAGTCCTCTCATCAATTGTCTTCCACTATTCTATCGTTTCAATGTCGACATATTTTTGACGATTTTAGAACGATTGAGATTAATAGTAGGTTATTTAACGAGTTCGTGTGTAAATTGGGCTCTTTATGGCACTCGTGGGCCTTAAAAACGCTCGTTTCACTCGCGTTTTAAACTAGCACACTATTTTTCAGACTCACTTTTCAGCGCACATGACCAACTTCATTAAACTATGTTATGGCCATCCCAAATGTCGAAAAAACGTAAACCAAATGACAAGCCGATGATGGAGATGAAGTGGCGATATCTAGTGAAATTTAGAATAACCACACATTTAAAAAGTTAAGTATCAGGTTATGTTATATGCCATTTCATTGTCAAAAACTGTCAGTTTATACGTTTTCGTCGTGGAACCTGATCATTTCGTAGTAAAACGATGCAAGAATTACAGAAATCGAGGTTTTAAGACGCTAACTTTCCTCTAAATACGTTTTTACACCCGCAAGTATGAAAAATCACAGCAAAACCGCTCCGAATGGGAATTTCGTCGTGGAACTTGATCATTTCGGAGTAAAACGATGCAAGAATTACAGAATTCGAGGTTTTAAGACGCTAACTTTCCTCTAAATACGTTTTTACACACGCAAGTATGAAAGATCACAGCAAAACCGCTCCGAATGGGAATTTCGTCGTGGAGCTTGATCATTTCGGAGTAAAACGATGCAAGAATTACAGAATTCGAGGTTCGAGGTTCTAACACGCTAACTAATTTTTCATGTTCCTGCCATAGTGTCATAAAAGTATAAGCTGACAGTTTTTGACAATGAAATGGCATATAACATAACCTGATATTTAACTTTTTAAATGTGTGGTTATTCTAAATTTCACTAGATATCGCCACTTCATCTCCATCATCGGCTTGTCATTTGGTTTACGTTTTTTCGACATTTGGGATGGCCATAACATAGTTTAATGAAGTTGGTCATGTCAGCGCATGGACTGTGGCGCCATCTGTTGGTCTGTTTAGTAAGTTAACAACGAAACCGAGAAAACCGAGTAAACCGACTGAAAACAAATGAATATTTGACAGTTAAATTTAACTAAAGTATTTTATTTGCCCGAAAGAGTGTTGTATCGTGATGAAGAAGTGTAATACAACAGCCAAAGTGATGAGTGTTTCTCAGTTGACATATTAATTATTTCTTGGTACTGTAATGGCCCGAATAGGTTCCCTAAATTAAGAATTAGGAGTATAATTTCAACAAAACGGTCATTCATTAGTCACGAAATTTTTGTTAGTTGTAAATTTTATGGTTCTCAATGCGTTTGTCGGCATAATCCCTAAATGTAGTAGGTACTGTTACGTTACTGTTTTGTTTTTACGAATTGAAACAATAACGATTTCGTAGAAAGACTGGCTCTCTGTCGAACGTCACTGTCGCCACCTCGATAGTGCTGAAAACGAAAGCAATTGTCCTTGGATTTGCCCGGAAATCGGGAGAAAAACTCGAAAATGTTTGTACAATAGTTTATTATTCTTAAGTCCGGTAATTGTTGACTTTACCTACTTGTGGAATTTTCGCGATTTTTCTGGCCAGACTTAGGGCGTCCTCCTACATCGTTTCCCACCACTCAAACCTTGTGCAAATGCCCTTTTTTTCTCTCTTTTTATGTTTCAAGGTCGTATCAATGTCTAGTATAGTCTAGTGGTGGGAAACGATGTAGGAGGACGCCCTGAGGCTGTCTAGCCAGAAAAAACGCGAAAATTCCACAAGTAGGTAAAGTCAACAATGACCTTAAGTCCAAACAGAAAAATGAAATAAAACTCAAAGAGCCTAACCAGCCGTTGACGGCCCTTAGAGGATACAATAAATCTCGACTTCTGAGTTATACAATACAAGCAAAAATTTAAGAAAAATAAGTTCTGAACCGTGAACAAAATTAACTTATAATTTCTAGGGTCGCTCAAGGCGTAAATGAAATCTGGCCAAGTGAAACCAGGTAAAATTGAATTACAATAATGAAAAGAAAATGAAAGTAAGGTCTTACTCCGGGTCCCCAGTCGAATTATTAAACTTTCCCGGAATAAAATTAACGTGATTTCCTGGAAAAAGGGGGAGGAAGGTCTCCCGAGTCCTGCCACGCCGCTATTCGGCTACGTCGTCCGCCTTCGCGGAGAGGCCCTCGAGTCCTCCCTCGCCCTGACACTAAACAGAAGAAAAAAAAATCATAATCGGCGAGGCCCAGCGAAAAAAAATGGTACTGGCGAGTCACTCGCAGTCTGATAAAAATGTTCGTGTAAAAGAGAATTGTCAAAATGGCGGACTGGAAGATAGTGGAGTAACGTTAGATTTTTATTTTGGAACCGGTAGCAAGAGCTCGGATTTGAACGAGATTTTTTTTATGTGTTATAAATAAAATATATTAAAACCTTTATAGGTTAAAAATTGCCGCTCATTGTTTATTTGATAAATTTATAGATTATTTATAATAACTGAAATTTTCCACTTAGAAATCGTTATTTTCGCAAGAAAAATACTACAGGACAATATATGATTACTATTTTCTACTTATTATTTATTCTACCTATTGGAGAATGACCTTGGGAAGAGTATCTTGTTATATTAAAACTTGTTTGGAATGAATTGAGAGGTTTTCATCAAAAACAACCAATGTCATTTTTTTTAATTTTAGTTATTGGCACTACTTGCTGCAGAAAAGACATTTGCATCTGTCTGTAAATTTGTGTGGCAAAAACTGCCAAAGTCAAGATAATACAGCAGTACAAAGACAGCGTTTTAGCAAAAACAGCCAATGTCAAGGTGAATAATATCAAAAACAACCAATGTCACGTTATCTTGGCAGTTTTTGTTTAACAATAATATTCTGCAAATGTAAATCTGGCTGCGGAGGAAGTTGTGGATGTAGGAAAACAGGACTTTTCTGCACGCGAGCTTGTGGGAACTGTACCGTATGAGTCAAGTTTTACCGCCCGAGCGAAAACACCCACTTCTAATCGATCTAAAATTCTCAAAAAATTCAGGAATAATTGTGTCTCGCTGTAGAACATTCTGCAAAAATTTAAATTTTTTTAATGAAACAGGTAAATATTTCGTTTCAATTCAATAACCGTTACATAAACTTACATAATTTTTCACTGAGAGTCCTTTCAAACGTTAAGGAAAGATTTGGTATCATGGAAATCATAAAGACATCACCGGTAATGGGGAAACCTGTAGCAATTGCCCGCCAACTATTTCAGATGAGAAAGAGATACAAGATGATGAAACCGGGAAAAACATTTAATTTTTATTATATGTATAAATTTATGACTTGAAAATTATATTGGCAACATTGCTGACATCTTGATTTGCGAGTTAACAGTTGTATCGAACATCCGGATACAACTGTTACTCGCCGTTTCATAATTTCTATTGAATTTTGAGGCGTCACTTTGACAATTCAAATCAAAGTGTCAGTGGTGTTGCCAATATAATTCCACAGTCGTAGCCTCCTTTAATTATAAAGTTAAATGATCTCACGGTATATCTACTCTTAATAAATTTGTAAATTTTAACTTTCAGCATTTCTTGCATATTTTTACCAATACCCGTCACAATGATCATTTGAAGAGTTCTCACAACCAAGTCAGATATATAATTTCAAAAAGTATTGTCAGAATAGTATATTTCACCTTTTTAACCACCAAAATAAATGCAAATCAAGTTTTCGGATTTTTTTTTGTTTTCGAGTGTCAATTTTTAACCTATAAAGGTTTTAGTATATTGTATTTATGACATAAAAAAAAAATGATGACAATCAGACCTCTTGCTACCGGTTCCGAAATAACGCCGTATTTTTGTCTATCGTTACTCCGCGTAAAAGAGAATTGTCAAAATGGCGGACTGGAAGATAACATTTTCGTTACGACCTTCCTTGGAGGTCCACGACCTGGTGGCGTAGGTGTTCTGCCGTGGGTTTGCCCGATGCGATGTCCGTGCTCTCCAGGTGGGCTTTGGGGGATGTGCGGTCCAACAGGCGTGACGTGGGTTTAATCCGTTTGAGCGAAGGGTTCTTCGAATCCGCCGCGGCGATATGGCTCGAGCACGAGTTACTTGAACGACAACTTCTCCAGCCAGAATTGACTTCCTCCAACAACACCCGCTGCACCTTAAAACACCCCCTACACTTCCCCTTAGAACACAAACACACACACCCGACAATCGGTCGTGAGAATCTCCTCAAATCGCGCTTGTTCCTCCCTTATATGCCTTCTGCCCCTCTAGTAAGGTTTTTCAGTTCGGCGGATACGGAAATCCTGCTGGCCGCGCGCACGTTCCGGAACGATTTAGAAGGTTCTAGAAATACGATTTGGTAGGAAATTTAAATCATAACAGTACCCAAATGAAACTTGCCGACCTTGGAAATTGTACGAATCTGAAAGATACAAAAGGGCAACAAATAGTCATGGGGAAAAACGTTGCAGTAAAACACTCGTTGGACATTTTTAGTAATTCCAGTTAGAATCAGGGAATAATTGAATTAATGAATATGATGTTAGCAAGTTTGAAATTGAAAGAGACACCAAATTAATGTTCACTAGGTTCTTTAGCATTTTCAAATTTATGTCAAATGTGTAATCAAAGGGGGAAAATTGCAAATTAGAAACTAAACGCTTTATTGTAGAAAAGAAATAAAGTGTAACGTGTCGTTTCCGCCCCGTAGTCGGAGCCGTTTGAGGTTATCTTGTTTTGTTTACATCGGATGGCCCCATAACCTCAAACCTCCTCGATTTGCCCCCGTGTCGCGGACTCCGTCAGCGATTCTGACCTCCTGTTCCACCTCCACCTTGAAGCCGCGTCTCTTCAGTTCGACCAACCCACTTTTCTAGTGATTTGACCGATGTCCGTTTTGGCCATGTCACTTGTGGTTCTGCTGGTCTCGAAGTGAGTGTGTGTGTCTTGTCGGTCCTGGTGGCGATTTGGGTTTTGCAACCGCAATCTTGGCCGGTTGGTCCCATCGACGATCGTTACGTCGGATTAGGTCACCAGTGAACCTCCATTGTGCTGCTTGGGCGAAAATTTTGTCATTTTGCAACCTTGCGAAGGTTGAGCACGCGACCTCAGGTCGGATATGGAAGACACCACCACGCCGAATACCACCACGTGAAAGCCGACCACCATCTGAGGCTTTCTTCTTTTGTCCTCTTTTTCCCCCCCTCGTCGATGTCACCGCATCACTGACCGTGGAGCCCCCTTGCTTCACCCGATTGGATTCTGGAGCCTCGCCTGGGAACGCCTCGTCGTCCCTGACGCAGCACGCCGACCACCTCGAGAAGGTTCGACCTTGAACCGCCGTGCCCCGCCGATCGACGACTTCACCTCGCAGACACGGTCAGATCGTACCCCCTTGTTCCCCCATTGTTACTCCCATTCAATTCCTCCTCACCCCCTTCAATTTGGATGTAAGCCCCGGTCGTAGTCGTTAAGTCAATTGTACCCTTGGTTCGGTTTGCATTGTATTATTGTATCGCACCTGTGGATCACTCCCGACCAGGAGTAATTGTAGACGAGCTTCGGCCAAAGGAATTACGCATTATTCTGTTTGAAACTTGTACTTATTTGTTTAGCATAGTGTGCTTATTTTATTATTTGTTTTTTGTCAATAAATTGGAGAAGGTTCTGGTGAATTTGTGTTTCCGATGATACCTAACCTTCGGATTTAGATTAGTCGGCTCTTGAGGTTTTTCATCACAGTCGATTACACTACTGTTAGAATTAGGCATCCCCGAAGTCCAGACTGCACAGTTTTTCCTCAGAGAATTTCCGGGTCGTGTGTGGTGGAGGGGGTATTCAGGCCGAATCGGGAAATACGGAAAGCCGGGCCTGCGCAGTTCTTGCTCTGAGGAATAACGGAGCGTGTATGGGGGGCTTGCTTTAATGTCTAATACGCTGCCGAACATCCCAGATGATAATCGCAATAATTGTTCTGTCACCATAAATATAACTCGGACGAAAAAGATGCACGTTTTTGGCCTTGATACGCAATAGTTATTTAAGATATGAGTGTAAAAAGTGATCCTTTATTGCACGAACGGATTTAAAATACGACCGAGGTACGAGGGAGTATTTTAAAGGATGTGAGGGCAACAATGGATGTTTTTACACGTATGTCTTACAATATTGTATCTGCGATCGTGAGATCTTCGACATAAATTTGTATAAAATAATTATTATTGATTCAATATTTTATGAATACTTAATCAAAGTCGTTTGGGAACCACGCCGTTTAGCAACCTACTTCTAAACAATGTTTCCAACAAATTGTATTGTTGTACTCTGACAGTTCTGTTCCATAAAAGCGTGTACTAAAAGATTTATGGCACGATTCCGTCAGTTCATTAAACGTCAAGTTTGACAACGATTTTTAGTGCAAAAAGTGCCTACTTTCTACACGATCGTACATAAAATATATTATTAGTATTATACAAAAAAGTTTGTACGTTCATTTTTTTCCACACATTTCTTTGGATATTTATTCTCAAGCATTTTAAATGCTTCTATTGTAGACATTTTATTACTATGTATAAATATAATTGACGTAAGTAAAATCTTAAGCTCTAGATATCATCCACACATGCTATTAATTTATTGATGTCTTTAATTAGCTCCGGTTGTTTCAATATGGTAACATGATCGCCATCGACCGTGGCAACTTGTACGGAATGCTCAAAAACCATCGACAAATGGTAATCTTCGTCTTCGTCAACTACGGGATACTTGGCCTTGAACAAGTAAGCTTTCGACTGAATTTTGTCGTGGCAAAACTCGTAATTTATGGCGGCTTTGGATCGGTTATAGAGTGCGACCATTGCTTGTTTTTCCAATTTTTGTCTATTGGCAACCTCCGCAGGTATTAACGTCAGGGCTAGATCGCACCTCTCGTTCAAATCAGAACACTTCAAAAACTTTTCCTGAAACAACACAATTTAGACAGGAAACTAAGTGTAGGTCAGTAATACCCTGTACGGGGCCAGCAAATCCACCGGTATTAACACCGCCAAAATTTTGTACACGAGATTGGTTTGGAACTCGGCTTCGGTCTCGCTCGGAACAAAATTTAACATACTCGACCTCAGATATGTCGGTGAACCTTCGATAGAAATCACTTTGCCACTATAACCTCTATTCTCTAACAAACTAAGAACTTCTAGACAGACTGCAACTCCGAAAGAGTAGCCGATTAAAGTCAACGATTCATCTTTGGATATATTTTCCTCGATGTGCTAAAAAATTAATGTTCATAATTGTCAAAGAAAATACCCCAACTAACCGGAAGACTTGTTTTTGCAATTTCTTCTACTGAAATTTCGGACTCCTGATAGCTGTACTGCACTCCCAAAACTCGAGCTTGAAGACTTTTTACGAGGCCCTCAAGAAGTGTAAAAACTCCTTCAATTCCCGGAAAGACTAAAACCGTTTGTCCGTCATTGTCTTGTCCTTCACAGGAGAGTTTTACAATTGGTCTACGATCGGCTTGGTTGTCCGGTATGAACTGGATCAGCAAGTTGGTGCCTTGTTGCGTCTTGTTCAGACTCTTCGTTTCGTCGACTTTCTTCTTCTCTGACTCGATTTCCGTCAATCTGGAATGACCGTAAAATCATTGAGAGTACCACAAGTGTGAAGCTGTTACTTTGCAAAACTCAAGCTCCTGATGTCTTTTGTGGTGATGTAAATCTCAAACTCATTCTCCAAAAGTTGGATGACTTCAGCGCCCATCATCGAGTCCATCCCCAGCTCGGCCAACGTCGCATGTTGACTCACGGTCTTGATGTCCTTGATGCCCAAGACGTTGGCAACAGCTTCCACAGCGCTAGTCGCACCGTGACTCCTGTTTCGCTTCTCTGCGACTAACATGCTGGAAACAATGGTATTGTCTTGCTTTAAGAACCTATCCAATACTTCCAGACAATTCGAGATCTTCTGTTGAAGAGTACCACCGATCACCAGTTCCTTGTTCTCCTTCTGCATTTTGGCAACGAGTCCCACCTTGAACAACAATAGTCAAAATCGCTCAACTCCGATTGGTCTAAACGTACGTCTCCGATGGCGCCCCACTGGATCGCCAAAGCTGGAAATCCGTCGCGTTTTCTTCTCTCACAGATCCTCTCCATGATCGAGTTGGCCATGCCGTAGTTGGTCTGACCGGCGTTGCCGCGACCGCAGGAAACCGAAGAGAAGATGACGAAATACCTAAACCAGACAATCACCATCTGGGAAGCTTACTTAGTACTAACCTCAAATGTGGACAGATCTCGCGAGTTATTTGATCCAGATAGGTGGTGGTTCGAGCTTTGGGAGCCAAAGACAGGCGGAAAGTCTCTTCGGTTTGGTCCTCCAAGAGCGCATCTTTAAGAACAACAGCTAGATTGAAGATGGCGTCGATGAAACCCAGTTCGGTAGCTTCGCGGATCAAATCAAGACAGCCTTGCTTCGTTGTGACGTTTCGCGTCGAAATTTCAATCTCAACGCCGTAAGACCTCCAAAGTCTGGAGGGAGTTAGATGAAGATTCTCTAAATAACAAACTTACCTTATTTTTTGGGTTTGGTATCCTGTTTTTACTCCCGATCTGGAGACCAGGACCAATTTTCGGGCGTCTCTCAAGATTAGCCAATCGGCCAATTCCAAACCGACTCCTCCCAATCCCCCAATGATGACGTAAGACTTGGTCAAATCGCAGTTGAATCTTCAATGCAATTACAGTAATTAGTACCACAGGTGACCCTCAAAGATGTGTGTGGACCTTTTCTATTACGGTACTCACCTCGGAAGCGCCGGGAATAACCTTTTGGGTCCAACACCTCTCACATCCCCTTCGTCCCTCACTTTCACCAACACCTTCCCTATGTGCTTCCCAGTGGTCATGTATTTAAACGCCGGCACCAGTTCGTCTCTGGCAAACACGACCCTCGGTAAGGGCTTAACGTACCCATCGTGAACACCTTTGTACAAAGCGTCGACAAGTTTCACTTTTAATTCCGCCGAGTTTTTGAAGATCTGGTCCAACATGATTCCGTGGTAGCTCGCTCCTCGTTCCAGCAAGAGAAGAGTGAGACTCGAGTCGTTCGCAAGGTCGAACTTTCCAATTTCTAAGAAGCATCCGCCGCGCGCCAAGCATCTCACCGATGCTCTGAGCTTATCTTCGCTCAAAGAATTCAACACGGCATCAACGCCACGATCGTTAGTACCGGCTTTGATCATTTCCTCGAAAGAAGTGTCGCGAGAGTTGCCGATATGACTTTCAGGAATCTGGGGGTAGTTCTTTCGAAGATAGTCTCGCTTGTCTTGAGTCCCGACGGTGACGTAGATTTCGAACTGGTGATGAAGACAGACGTTCAAAGCCGCGAGACCGATTCCGCCGGTACCGGAATGGATCAAGACGGTACTGTTGGGTTTGAGGTCTACGGCCTGTGAGGTAAGTGGGTTAAAATGCATATTCTTAGTTTGAAGGTTTCACCAAAAGCAAAGCATAAATCACTGTGGAGTAAACAGCGGGGATGGTGACTGCGTCTTCCAAGCTCCACGACTCGGGTACCTCCCAGAAGAACTGAGAATCGCCTCTGACATAACTTGCTAGCGCACGATTGTCAACAACACCCATGACTCGGCGTCCCCTTTAATAAAAAAAAAAATGTAGGAACTTGCGATATCTGCTTGAAAAGTTACTTCGGATCTAAACCGGCGAACTCGATACCTATCAGACACTCTTGTTCGATGCGGTCGCTGGTGATAGCTTCTGCGCTGATGCGGCCCGACGCCAGCATAATATCCCTGAAGTTGAGAGCGGAGTAGTAATTCTGCAAGGGAATGCCAAGTTATCATCGTCAAATAAAATAAATTGCACTGACATAGATGAGGACTTGAGATTCAGGGAGTCGGGACTCGTCAATGGGCGGCCCTTCCAACCATCTCATGCTCGACAAGTCTCCCTTTGCTGAAACGTCTCCGAAACAATGCTCACATTCCACTTCTTGTAACTCTTCCAACAGCAAGTGTCTGTAAGTCCCCCACTTCCCCGACTTGTAAATGTTTACGGCGAGATTTTTTCTCAATTGTTCTCCATAGAAAGGTACTTGAGGGTCGAAATCTGGCGCCTCGTCCATCATGAAGAAACACTTGACCTTGTGTCCCTCCGGCTCCCTCCTGAGACAGTTAACCAATCCCATTAAACCATCAGGTTCGCGATTTTGACCATAAACGACGACATTCGATTCAGATTTTACAAAGTTTTGCAACTGAGACAACCACTCGGAGTTGTTCGATAAAACCTCGACAAATTTCGTCTCAATTTTTTCTTCACACTTCTTAAAAAGTATCAACTTCTCTTTGACCGTCTTGTACTCGGTGACAACTTCGATATTGCCCAAATCAGAGATCTCAAATTCGACTTCTTCTCTAGTCAATACAAAGCCTTTAGGGTGAAGAGAGTTGAGTACCTGTTTTAATAAAGTGCGATTTTGTAGAAGTTTAGTAGCGACGATCAAAAGCAAGTTGCTCTCCGGAGTTAGAACGAATTGTTCGATTTTGACACCAGGAATCGGGTCCAAGTCAATTTTGGTGGAGATTATTAGATCGGGATTGACGACAGGGATGTCGTCTAGAACTTTGCAAACCAGAGGCAAAAGAAGTTCATCAGAACATTCCAGAAGTTCCACCGCTTTGAATTGAGTTTCTAGACTATTCTCGAGGATGATTTGAATGTTGACTCTTATCAGCTGGGTCAATTCGAGCCACTCCTGATTCGGGACGAACTCATTCTTTTCCAAAACTGGCTTCAAACGAGGTTTCCTCTTTGAAATGGACTTCGCTGTAAGCCCACGGATTTCAATTCCGCCAGATCTGCGCAAAAATAATTCAAAAATGTCAGGGTGGGCACCAGTTCATACTTTATGATATTGCTCTCCTTATAGACGTGCACAGGAATAAGCGATTCCTTGTCTTTGAAACTATCGACTATTTGGTGATGTTTCAATGGATCTATTGTTATCTTTCTTATTCCCACAGGAACGTAGAGCAATCTGCTGTCAACTTGAAGAATCTTCATTTGAAGCATTTTATCCATGAAGGTGGTCCAATTGTCCTCCCACTTGACTAGACCGGTGGAGGCACTTATGTCACACCTCGCAATACCCTTAAACATACCACTGATAACAATTTATGAAAGAATCTACAAGACATGGTCGGTCTTGCCTGTAATTATATCCCCGAAGGTTGAGTTCTTTGTAGATCTCGTCTTGCTCCAAGATTAATGTTGGATCTTCAGTGTTGAGAATATGTGGTTCTAAATTAATTTGTTCTTGACTCATATTAGAACAGGGGGTAATTCGACCTGTCGCAACAACTACGTCTTTGTCCATAACTTCAAAATTACCAGTGCCTCTCTGGATAGTGATGATGAGTTTAACAAGACCATTTTTCGGCATCGTTACGGCGCGTATAAACTTGCAGTTTTCGAAAATCACCGGCAAATCGTTCACCAACGATCTCCGACTTTGAGCTAATGTTTGCCATACTAGATGCAAATATTCCGTGGCAGGAAACAAATTGCGACCTAAAACGTTTGATCAGTAAATTGTTCTATTTTTTTAAATCTAACAAACCATCAATCACGTGCCCCGCTATGTGCTTAAACTCTTCGTACTCGTTCGAAACATCGTAATACCTCTGTTCGGCGTCTGACGCAATAAACTTTGTAAACTTGTAAGTGAACCAACTCTTGTCATGATCCCACTTGACCATGGGTGAGATCATGGGAGTGCCTCGACTTACGGGGTACACTATTTCGGGGTACAATTTGTGCAGTTGAGGATTGTAACCGCATTCGTACAATCTACAAGATTTTAATTGAAAACCAACTCACAATCTGGATTTAGGCAGGTACCTTCCCAAAACCTCCAAAAAGTTGACGAGGTTGCCTTCCAAATGCAATACGTCTTTGTTGTCTAATTGTTGGTCGGAAACATTTAATACCAACGAGTTTTTCGGCATTTTGAGCAACGTTTCGTGACTCAAAGAGTGGCCACGCAACTCTAGATTTGGCAAATTCCGGGTTTTACTAAAGTATCGTTCTTGTCTTTTGGGAACTGATTTAAGCAAACTATTGAATTTGGCGATGCCGTCGAAACGGACGTTCGACTGTTCTTGACTGATCTTGTAGGCTGTCAATACCGTTTCTTCTATGGTGATGAGGCCGTAGTAGTAATTGCTGACTATCTTGCCCCACGAGTCGCCATACACTGCGGTTGGGATCAGTTCTAAAGATTTCAAGACATCCACGAGTCCGGCTTGCACGACAATGGCACCGAGGATGTTGTCTTCTTGGATTTGATCCTTCAAAATTGTGTCCAAGATGTTGACGTTTTTGGTTGCCAAGATATTATCGATTCTTCAAATAACGTAGACTAGACTGAATCTTCGAAGAAAGATGACAGACTTACCTGGAGATTGTATTCTTGAAGATTGGAAAATGCATAAGACAAGAACCTAGAAGCTTGAAGGAGCGTTCGAATTGACCGAAATAAACGTAAAGAGGTTTATGTTGAAGTGAAAAGAATTTCGAGGAGGTCCTGAGTGGACCGTTCTTCGAAGCTATTGTGAAACCTCGATAAATATGATTGTCAACATTTTTTTTGTAAATTTGATGGAATAGACCCACGTGTTCGGCGTCAAGTTTTCTACTGTGGACATCATTGAACAGAGACAAAACAGCTTCTTCGGTGCGTCCACTAACGCAGATCAATCGGGGAACGTCATCCTGGGGTATTCCTCCGTCGACTTTCTTATTTTTGAATCTTTTGAGCACCGTGTGACAGTTATTACCTCCGAAACCAAAATTGTTGACTCCCACGATAGCCTCGTCGCCTTCTAATTCTGTTAAATCGAGTACCACCTTCATTCTACCTTCCTCGAACCCCTCCAAGCCCGCCTTGATCTGTTTCAAGTGGATATTAGGAGCAATCAACCCAGTTTCCATCGCTATCAACACTTTGATGATGGAACAAACTCCAGAAGATGGTTCTGTGTGGCCGATATTCGATTTTACGGATCCGACCAAGAGAGGTTTGTCGCGTTTTTTAGCCAAGGCGTGGTCGATAGCTTCGACTTCATGGGGATCTCCGACTTGGGTACCCGTCCCGTGCGCCTCCAAATAGCTAATTTCGGAGGGGTGGATCCCGCTCTCGTCGTAGATTTCCGTCATGAGTTGCTTCTGCGTTAGAGTAGAGGGGAAGGTGATGCCTTGTTCTTTGAAACCGTCAGAATTGACTTTGATGTTGATGATTTGGGCGTAGATCCGCCGCGCGTTCTTCGCTTTTTGAAGGAAAATACTCGCAATGGCCTCGCCTTTGACGTAGCCGCTTGCGTCTTGGTCGAACACGCGACAGACGCCCTCCTTGCTCAGTACTCCCAACCTGGAGACAAAATTGACATGAGAAAGCGTTTATTAACGTGTGCAGGTGACAATACCGGAAGAACTGAAGAGTGTTGCCTGGGTGTAGAACGAGGTTGGTGCCGCTGACTATAGCGTTGTCGCATTGTCCACTCCTAATGGCTTTGAAGGCCAAATCCAAGGCGTTCAAAGAACTGCTGCAAGCTGTGTCGACCATGCATGCCGGACCTTTCAGTTTCAGGAAGTAGCTGACCCTGTGCACGTTCATAGACCTCAAGTACCTAAAACGCACTGACTCACTACCCGCAGTACCACCTTCGGGACATACCCTGTCAGTCCAAATTTCTGCGGTTCTGTAACACACACCAAGATGGTCTTCTTCATGTCTGAACAACACGCACCCGCGAAGACACCAGTCCTCGAACCTTCCAGCTCCGAGGGATTCATTCCGGCGTCAATGATCGCTTCCACCGCCGTCTCCAATAAAACCCGCGTCATGGGGTCCATGTGGTTTGCTTGGCGGTGGTGCACCCCGAAGTATCCCGCATCTAAGTGGTCGATGTTGGGGATTGTAGCACTCCTTTTTGGAACCTCCGGATGGTTCAATTTCCAGCGTCGGTCGTCATCGCTCACCATGTCCGTTTTACTGAAGAGATTGTCGCGAAATTCGTGGATGTTTCTGGAATCCGGAAGGCGACCGGACATGCCGGAAATAACCACTTCTTCGCCCGGTGGGGCGGAAGAGAGCCATCGGCTGTACTCGAAGTCGGGTTTGTCGGATCTGGCATGAGGTTGACTCGCGTCCACTTCTGGCATAGCTCGATACTTATCTGACAACACTGTTAAAATCTTTGGGAAGCAAAATGACAACTTATTACCAACTATTACGAGTTTCAAGTTCAAGAGTTATTATTAAATGGCGTAAAATATGTACGAGTGCGTGTATAAAATGCTTAAAAATGAAGAAGTATAGCTAAAACAAATATTCGCAAGAAAGTTAATTAAAAACATGAAATATCATGAAGAATTCCCTAAAGCTTCCTCTGTATCTGTACTATACTGTACTGTACTATGGCGTGGACCTGATAGAAAACTTCTTCAGTAAAAAATATGGTGAAAGGTTTCACCAAGACACAGCCAAGATGCAAAGACGCTGTTGGAGTAAATGAGACAATGATATCATGGATGACGATGTCTGGGCTTTATTACGATACAACTGAAGAAAGAAGATGAGCTAGATTTCTTCAATCCTAAACGACATCCTGTATTTAATTTTGTATGTAAAATAGTTATTCATAATATTTTGCATCAGAATTGTCATAAATGTAGTTATAAAAATACTATTATTATAAACATTTGTTACACGGTCTGGGACTGGTTTACAAATCTATGAGGGGCATGATGACCAACTCAATAGACCGGGACCAATAATTTCGCCCTGGGTCGTAATCGAACCCGCGACCCTCGCGTCCCTGAGCCGAAACGGACTCCCTTAGGCTACATTCTGCCCGAGACAAACAAAAGTAGATACAAAATTATTAAGGGCCAGTTTCATAATATACTTAAAGTCAACTTTAAGTTCTTAGTGGCAAATAACAAAGCAAAAAAGACGCCCACACACACACCAGAGCTGATTAAACCGTTTGCAAAACTCTAAATTATACATAGCTAGAAGCGGGGAAATTTGCGGGAAATTCAAATTTTAATTTCTTCCAGGGTCTCACAGACCGCACGTCAGTAGTCAAGGGTTAAAGGGACTTTAATGGATTGTTGCAACAATATGTTTCTATGGTAAATGGTAAACTTTAATGTTAAAGTAACTTTAGACTGATTATGAAATTGGGTGTAAGGTAGTCATTAAATGTTAGAAACAACAAATAATTCAAAGAATGGATTGGCCACTTACCCTGCTTACCTGGGTAAAACAAAACTAAACTCCTCAAATTCTGCTTTTTTGCTTAATTTATATGGCGAAATGATGAAAGGGGGGGCATTAATTTGAGAAATTAAATAAGCAAGGTTGCCCGCACTTTTTGAGTCGTAGTAAATATTTATGCAATTTTCTGTAGTTTTCCAACCAATAAATTCAAAACTTTCCAATCCTCCGACTTCTACAAACAATTCACGTAGATGTTGTTATTGCCAAATATATACAGGGTCGCTAAAAAGTATGGATACAACTAAATATTTTCAGAACGATTAGCAGAGCTCGTTGATATTTGGCACACGGTTAGAAATGTTTAAGTTCTATCATCTGAGATTTTTTTCAATTTTTTTATTTTGAAGATACAAGGCTGACTTGATTTTTTTTAAATAGCACGGTGAGTCAAATTTAATACTTTGGAAAAAGTATCTTTTGTGAATTCAGTGGTGTAAAACATGCCCACATCGCCGCCATTTTGAAAACCTTTTTAGCATAAAAATTAAGTAATTCGCGTTTAAACTTTTTATGATTTTTATTAAAATATACTCTTATTTTTAGACTTATTATTTATTAACATTTATTTATTTTTTGGTCAAAGTACAGGTGGCAAAGAACTAACGACAGCTAAAGACAATATTTCCCAGTCTAGCTAAATTTTATATTTTTTCAAACTTATCAGTTCGTTAATTTTTTGTAAAGTTTCGATCAAAATAAACTATGCATGTGTTACATAACTGAGTTCACAAAAGAATACCAATTTAAATGATAATACAAAATTATGATTGCATTTTATACATACCTGACCCTTGCTTCCTGTTTACGTACAACAAAATTAAGTCATAATACATAACTGTTGTTGTGTCATAGATCATAATACACAAAGGATTTTGTCTTAATTCACGAAAAGATTTTCTCATTTTAATCTCACACTAAGGAAGGAACAGCAAAAGCTGGATAGGACAGGAGTTATGCTTAAGCTCTAATGAATTAGTGCAAGAGTACATTTGCACCATGTTCGTGAGATTTCACCAAGAGGCCCTTATAATGTTAACGCCGCAAGCTCTAGACTGCCCTGTGGTACACTCGATTAATAGTAGGTCTCAATTATAGAATAACTTATTTTATTAAATTTATTTTTCCTTGTGTCACCTTCTGTGGTAGGTACGCATCGCGAAGCATTTAACACTCTCACGAATCCGTACCTGTGTTGCAAACGCAAGTTAGTTAGATTAAATCATTCAAATTTGTAATTCGCACCCCAGTGTCGAGACGGTTGGCAACTTTTGTTATGACAGCAAAGTTGCAAGAGCGGCAACCTGTAGTTAGGCAACTTGCAAATGGCAACTTCATTTCGGGAGCTATTAAATTAAAATTCAGACCAATGGTAATCGAGTTCCGGTTGATGCAACGCATTTCCTAATTCATTGATTAATGCGAGAATTTTGTTTGTCATTCTGTCAGTCGGCATTTTTCAAAGTTGTGATATACATACAAACCGATTCACGTAGCCTGTTCTTTAGAAACTTTCTGATTTCCCAAAATCGTATTAATATGAAAATTGGTAGCCGACTATAATCGACTGCTCCAAGTTCAAATAAAATATTTTCAAAATGGCGACACTTCCGGAAATATCGGAACTCGATGCCATCTTTGTTTTTTTAAATGTAATGGCCCCATTTTGATTTCAAATTTGAATTCTACGTTAAATTTTGAGTTTAGGGAGTCCTTTTGTCAACACTTATCTGTTATCTTTTTCGCAAAAAATCGGGGTTGCAGGGGTTCATTAAAAAATTTGTAACTCCTAAACCATTGGAAATAAATAATTGATTTTTTTTAAATTGTATTCCGAAAGGTTTGGCCGATATTTTGCGCTATTCGTGATATTTTTTTATTTTCCATACGCCTACTGCAATTTTTCAAAATTGATACACACTCGTAATCAAAAAATGTCGAAAACTTAATTTTTTTAAATGGCAACTACCATTTCTGACACTTCTACGATATGTGCTTATGGGCAAATTGTACTTAATTTATTTTCAAACGTAATTTTTTCCTTCATAGGGATCAAAGAGCTCACATTTTGGAAATTGGCAAAGAACCTTGAACCTTCACTCCCCATTGTTGTGTTGTTGTTGTGTTATTCAGGAAAACAGTAATTTAGAAATAATTTATTTTTTCTTTCGTCTCAAACTGAATTTCAATTATTTGTTAGATTTGAAACACTCAAAAACTTGTAGAATTCTGTAATTTTTCAAGCACCTCCAGTCTTAGAAAAGTTTTCGGACTCCTCAAAATTGAGAATATTACAAAAACATGCAAAAATCCTTCTATTTAATTTACTTTAATATTAACTGATCTGTATGTACTCGATAATTGGAAACCATCAAAATTTTTACCAAATCTGAATCTGAATGTTTTCCAAAATGACACTTACTTCCTTAGGAAGATCCAGAAAAACACAAAATACACAAAACTTCATTCAAAAATATACATAAAATGAGTTATTCACATGAAGAGGTTTCTGTGCATCCTGGAATTCTAACGATTTTCAAGTGCAATTTCGTAATATCGATTTTTTACCAAATAAAGCATTTACATTTTCGTTACCACGTCCACACTTACGAGTTAACTGACGTAATATCAGAAACATGTCATTACACTCCTCTCATCAACTGTCTTCCACTATTCTATCGTTTGAATGTCGACATATTTTTGACGATTTTAGAACGATTGAGATTAATAGCAGTTTATTTAACGAGTTCGTGTGTAAATTGGGCTCTTTATGGCACTCGTGGGCCTTTAAAACGCTCGTTTCACTCGCGTTTTAAACTAGCCCACTGTTTTTCGGACGTACTTTTCAGCGCATGGACTGTGGCGCCATCTGTTGGTCTGTTTAGTAAGTTAACAACGAAACCGACAAAACCGAGTAAACCGACTGAATACAAATTAATATTTGACAGTTAAATTTAACTAAAGTATTTTATTTGCCCGAAAAAGTGTTGTATCGTGATGAAGAAGTGTAATACAACAGCCAAAGTGATGAGTGTTTCTCGGTTGACATATTAATTATTTCTTGGTACTGTAATGGCCCGAATAGGTTCCCTAAATTAAGAATTAGGAGTATAATTCATTAGGCACGAAATTTTTGTTAGGTGTAAATTTTATGGTTCTCAATGTAGTAGGTACTGTGACGTTATTGTTTTGTTTTACGAATGGAAACAATAACGATTTCGTAGAAAGACTGGCTCTCTGTCGAACGTCACTGTCGCCACCTCGATAGAACGAAAGCAATAGTCCTTGGATTTGCCCGGAAATCGGGAGAAAAACTCGAAAATGTTTGTACAATAGTTTATTATTCTTAAGTCCGGTAATTGTTGACTTTACCTACTTGTGGAATTTTCGCGTTTTTTCTTGCTAGACACCCTTAGGGCGTCCTCCTACATCGTTTCCCACCACTCAAACCTTGTGCAAATGCCTTTATTTTCTCTCTTTTTATGTTTCAAGGTCGCGTCAAGGTCGCATCAATGTCTAGTATAGTCTAGTGATGGGAAACGATGTAGGAGGACGCCCTGAGGCTGTCTAGCCAGAAAAAACGGAAAAATTCCACAAGTGGGTAAAGTCAACAATGACTTTAAGTCCAAACAGAAAAATGAAATAAAACTCAAAGAGCCTAACCAGCCGTTGATGGCCCTTACAGGATACAATAAATCTCGACTTCTGATTTATACAAGCAAAAATTTACGAAAAAGAAGTCCTGATCCGTGAACAAAATTAACTTATAATTTCTAGGGTCTAGGTAATTTCTTGGAAAAAAGGGAAGGAAGGTCTCCCGAGTCCTGCCACGCCGCTATTCGGGTACGCCGTCCGCCCTCGCGGAGAGGCCCTCGAAGTCCTCTCTCGCCCTGACACTAAACAGAAGAAAAAAAAATTAATAATCGGCGAGGCCCGGTCGGATGAAAATGTCCGCGTAAAAGAAAATTGTCAAAATGGCGGACTGGAAGATAAAATTTTCGTTTCGACCTTCCTTAGACGTCCACGACCTGGTGGCATAGGTGTTCTGCCGTGGGTCTGCCCGATGCGATGTCTGTGCTCTCCAGGTGGGCTTTGGGAGATGAGCGGTCCAACAGGGCTGACGTGGGTTTAATCCGTTTGAGCGTTGGGTTCGTTGAACCCTTCGTGGTGGAAGTCTCGATTCCGCCGCGGCGATATCGCTCGATCACGAGTTCCACTTCTCCAGCCAGAATTGACTTTCTCCACGGACACGCCAACACCTGCTACACCTAAAAACACCCCCTACACTTCCCCTTAGAACACAAACACACACACCGGACAATCGGTCGTGAGAATCTCCTCAAGTCGCGCTGGTTCTTCCCTTATATGCCTTCTGCCCCTCTAGTAAGGGTTTTCAGCTCGGCGGATACGGAAACGCTGCTGGCCGCACGCACGTTCCCGAATGTTCTAGAATCTAGAAGGTTCTAGAAATACGATTTGGTGGGAAATTTAAATCGTAACAGTACCCAAATTTTGCGTTCTATTCTCTGTGATTAATTCTTCTTTTAAGTTATTTAAGTGCGATTTAATTGTGAATTGTCCTTGATAAGTGAACCGAAGGTACGCTTTTACTATTTATTGTGTTTGAATTGGAGTTTTCGCTTTAATTTTTTCAATAATAACAATAGTTTTTGTACTTCAGTTTATCAGCCAGTCCGCGATAAGCGACTGGCTGTGTGTTAATTCTTGCTGGCGCTATTATAACTTATTATAATAATTTTGTACAAATACTCTGTTCCATGTAAAATGGAGGTGGATGAAAGTGCAGACATTAGATGTGATCTTTGTAAGTCTCTCTCACACATCAACTGTATGGATGTTGCACCTGAAGAGGCTCAACTCCTGCTTCGCATTCATAGAAGATCTTCTCACTTGAAGTTATTGTTTTTGAATTGTGATAGCGTTTTTTAGTGCTGTCCTTTGTCTCCGATTGATCCGACTGATAATGTGTTTTTGAAGTATGTTAGGAATATTGTTAATAATGCTATACAGCCCCTTCGAGATGAAATTTCTAAATTGCAGAAATCTGCTGCAATCCCACATGAGGTACAACCATCGACATCTTTTGCTGCTAAGGTTCAACATTCTTCTGAAAACAATGTCATCTTCAAGCCCAAATATGTTAAACAGTTTGTAACACAGACGAAGTCTGAAATCTTGAAATCAATTAATCCATTGCATGAAAACATTGACATTACTAGAGTAAAGGTTTAGATCAACTACGGGGTAATGCAATTCCGATTTTTCATATTTTAAATGAGTTATCTATTCAGCAGCATAACTCCATTACTAATGATAATGATCGGCTACTCGATTTGGTTCTGTCGAATTTACATTGTAGTGTGACCAGGGGTGAGGAGGGTCTTGTCCCTGAGGATCCTCATCATCCATCTCTTTTGTAATCCATTGATCAAGATAAGGAAGTTCATTTATGGTGTTGATGATGGTGATAATTTTAATTTTAGGGCAGTTGATATGGAAATGGTAAGTAACGCACTTCTTCTTATAGATTGGTCTTTTCTTGAGAGCTATGAAGATGTCGATTTGGCATGTCGTGGTTTCTACAATAAGTTATTTGAGCTGTTTGACTTAATTCTTCCAAAGAAAAGAAAAAGTAGGCATAACTATCCGCCTTGGTTTTGGTATGAGCTTATTAAGAAAATTAAGCTGAAACACAGAATGTTGAAGAAATTTAGGGTATCTGGCAAACTGTGTGATCTGGAGAAATTTAGAATGTTACGTCGAGATATTAAAGGTGATATTAAAAGGCAGTATGATCAGTACGTTGCTAAAGTTGAGGCTGACATAAAGAGAGATCCTAATAAAATAAGTTCTGGCAGTTCGTCAAATTCAAACAGAACGGTACTGGTATTCCTCTTAATATGACTTTTTCTGGAGCGGAAGTTTCTGGCGCTGATGAGATTACGGGAGCTTTTGCTAATTATTTTGAGTTTGCTTATTGTGAAAAAGCTTCAGTCATAGGGTCATCTGCTGAAGAATGGAGTACATCTTGCAATTTCTTCTTAAATGCTGTTAACGAACAAGATGTTTTGAATGCAATATCCAAACTTAAGTTGAAATTCACAGCTGGTCATGATCCCATCATTTCTAATCCGTGAATGTATTGAGGCTTTCGTTTCTCCTTTGGTAGTGATTTTCAACTTGTGTTTGAAGACTAATGCGTTTCCTGCAATTTGGAAAACTGCAAGGATTGTGCCGGTTTTTAAGAAAGGGGATCGCAGTTGTATTAAAAATTATCGGCCTTCAGAACCACGTCGTTTAGCAACCTACTTCTAAACAATGTTTCCAACAATAGTATATTTCAAACCAAGGTAAGAAAGTGGTTTTTTGCAGACCGCAGGCAAAGATTATAAACCGAGTCGTAGACGAGGTTTGTAAGTGCCTAAGGTCTGCAAGGACACTTTCTTAACAAGGTTTGAATACAATTTTTTTCCCTACCGGCACAACTTTGTTGAAAAAAGTCAAAAAAGATGGTTATATTCGTGATTAAAACGAAAATTTTGAGAATTGAATAGTAGGCTGTGTTATTTGTTTAATTAACTTGTCATCGCATTTGAAGATTTGAGGTTTGTTCGAAAATTTGATATAAACAGGGTAAAGTAATCTACCTACCTAGCTTATCTGTTTATTTTCCAGATTATATGATTGACCTACCAACTTACTTCATTGAATTGGCTTTCATTTATCAATAACTTATTTCACTTTTGACACTTTTGACATTTGTATTTTGGTACAGTTTTACCATAAACATTTCATGATTTACTTTCTTACCTTAGCGAGAAAGTTGAATTTTCTCACCTCAAATGAGGTATCCACAGCCTACATTTCTACCCGGTAGGGAGAAAATTATATTGTTGTATTGTTGTAAAAGCGTGAACTAAAAGTTTTATGGCACGATTCCATCAGTTCACTAAACGTCAACTTTGACAACGATTTTTAGTGCAAAAAGTGTCTACTTTTTACACGGTCGTAGATAAAATCAATTATTAGTTTTATACAAAAAAGTTTGTAGGTTCATTTTTTCCCCACACATTTATTTGGATGTTTATTCTCAATCATTTTAAATGCTTCTATTGTAGACATTTTGTTAATATAAATATAACTGACATAGGTAAAATCTTAAGCTCTAGATATCATCCATACATGCTATTAATTTATTGATGTCTTTAATTAGCTCCGGTTGTTTCAATATGGTAACATGATCGCCATCGACCGTGGCAACTTGTACGGAATGCTCGAAAACCAACGACAAATGGTAATCTTCGACTTCGTTAACTACGGGATACTTGGCCTTGAACAAGTAAGCTTTCGACCAAATTTTGTCGTGGCAAAACTCGTAATTTATGGCGGCTTTGAACCGCATATAGAGTGCGACCATAGCTTGTTTTTCCAATTTTTGTCTATTGACAACCTCCGAAGGTATTAACGTCAGGGCTAGATCGCATCTTTCGTTCAAATCAGAACACTTCAAAAATTTTTCCTGAAACAACACAATTTAGACCGGAAACTAAGTGCCCGATAGTGATACCTTGTACGGGGCTAGCAAATCCACCGGTATTAACACCGCTAAAATTTTGCACAGAAAATTCGTTTGGAACTCGGCTTCGGTGTCGCCTGGAACAGAATTTAACACACATGATCGTATATATGTCAATGAAGCATCGATAGAAATCACTTTGCCACTATAACCTCTATTCTCTAACAAACTAAGAACTTCTAGACAGACTGCAACTCCGAAAGAGTAGCCAATTAAAGTCAACGATTCATCTTTGGATATATTTTTCTCGATGTGCTAAAAAAAGAGTGTTCATAATTATCAAATAAAATACCATAACTAACTGGAAGACTTGTTTTTGCAATTTTCTCTACTGAAATTTCGGGCTCCTGATAGCTGTACTGCACTCCCAAAACTCGAGCTTGAAGACTTTTTACGAGGGCGTCAAGATGCGTAAAGACTCCCTCAATTCCCGGAAAGACTAAAACCGTTTGTCCCTCATTGTCTTGCCCTTCACAGGAGAGTTTTACAATCGGTGTACGATCGGCTTGGTTGTCCGGTATGAACTGTATCAGCAAGTCGGTGCCTTGTTGAGTCTTGTTCAGACTCTTCTCTTCGTCAACTTTATTCTTCTCTGCCTCGATTTCCGTCAACCTGGAATAACGGTAGAATCATCGAGCGTACCACACTGTGAAGCTGTTACTTTGCAAAACTCAAGCTCCTGACGTCTTTTGTGGTGACGTAAATCTCAAACTCCTTTTCCAAAAGTTGGATGACTTCAGTGCCCATCATCGAGTCCATCCCCAGCTCGGCCAACGTCGCATGTTGACTCACGGTCTTGATGTCCTTGATGCCCAAGACGTTGGCAACAGCTTCCGCAGCGCTAGTCGCACCGTGACTCCTGTTGCGCTTCTCTGCGACTAACATGCTGGAAACAATGGTATTGTCTTGCTTCAAAAACCTATCCAACACTTCCAAACAACTCGAGATGCTCTGTTGGAGAGTACCACCGATCACCAGTTCCTTGTTCTCCTTCTGCATTTTGGCAACGAGTCCCACCTTGAACAACAACACTCAAAATTGCTCAACTCCGATTAGTCTAAACGTACGTCTCCGATGGCGCCCCACTGGATCGCCAAAGCTGGAAATCCGTCACGTTTTCTTCTCTCACAGATCCTCTCCATGATCGAGTTGGCCATGCCGTAATTGGTCTGACCGGCGTTGCCACGACCGCAGGAAACAGAAGAGAAGATGACGAAATACCTAAACAAGACGATCACCATCTGGGAAGCTTACTCAGTACTGACCTCAAATGTGGACAGATCTCGCGAGTTATTTGATCGAGATAGGTGGTGGTTCGAGCTTTGGGAGCCAAAGATAGGCGGAAAGTCTCTTCGGTTTGGTCCTCCAAGAGCGCATCTTTAAGAACAACAGCTAGATTGAAGATGGCGTCGATGGAACCCAGTTCGGTAGCTTCGCGGATCAAATCAAGACAGCCTTGCTTCGTTGTGACGTTTCGCGTCGAAATTTCAATCTCAACGCCGTAAGACCTCCAAAGTCTGGAGGGAGTTAGATGAAGATTCTCTAAATAACAAACTTACCTTATTTTTTGGTCTTGGTACCCTGTTTTTACTCCCGATCTGGAGACCAGGACCAATTTCCGGGCGTCTCTCAAGATCAGCCAATCGGCCAATTCCAAACCGACTCCTCCCAACCCCCCAATGATGACGTACGACTTGGTCAAATCGCAGTTGAACCTTCAATGCAATTACACTAATTAGTACCACAGGTGAGTCTCAAAGATGTGTGTGGACCTTTTCTATTACGGTACTCACCTCGGAAGCGCGGAAAATAACCTTTTCGGACCAACACCTCTCACATCTCCTTCGTCCCTCACTTTCACCAACACCTTCCCTATGTGCTTCCCAGTGGTCATGTATTTGAACGCCGGTACCAGTTCGTCTCTGGCGAACACGACCCTCGGTAAGGGCGTAACGTACCCATCGTGAATACCTTTGTACAAAGCGTCGACAAGTTTCACTTTTAATTTCTGCGCGTTTTTGAAGATCCGGTCCAACATGATTCCGTGGTAGCTCGCTCCTCGTTCCATCAAGAGAAGATTGAGATTCGAGTCGTTCGCAAGGTCGAACTTTCCAATTTCTAAGAAGCGTCCGCCGCGCGCCAAGCATCTCACCGATGCTCTGAGATTATTTTCGCTTAAAGAATTCAATACGGCGTCAACACCGCGATCGTTCGTACCGGTTTTGATCATTTCCTCGAAAGAGGTATCGCGAGAGTTGCCGATGTGACTTTCAGGAATCTGAGGGTAGTGCTTTCGAAGATAGTCTCGCTTGTGTTGGGTACCGACGGTGACGTAGATTTCGAACTGGTGGTGGAGACAGACGTTCAATGCCGCGAGACCGATTCCGCCGGTACCGGAATGGATCAAGACGGTACTGTTGGGTTTGAGGTCTACGGCCTGTGAGGAAAGTGGGTTAAAATGCATATTCTTAGTTTGAAGGTTTTACCAAAAGCAAAGCATAAATCACTGTGGAGTAAACAGCGGGGATGGTGACTGCTTCTTCCAAACTCCACGACTCGGGTACCCCCCACAAGAGCTGAGAATCACCTCTGACATAAGTTGCTAGCGCACAATTGTCAACAACTCCCATGACTCGGCGTCCCCTTTAATAAAAAAAAAATGTAGGAACTTGCGATATCTGCTTGGAAAGTTACTTCGGATCTAATCCAGCGAACTCGATCCCTATCAAACACTCTTGTTCGATGCGGTTGGTGGTGATAGCTTCCGCGCTGATGCGACCCGACGCCAGCATAATATCCCTGAAGTTGATAGCGGAGTAGCAATTCTGCAAGGGAAGGCGAAGTCATCATCGTCAAATAAAATAAACTGCACTGACATAGATGAGGACTTGAGTTTCGGGGAGTCGGGACTCGTCAATGGGCTGCCCTTCCAACCATCTCATGCTCGACAAGTCTCCCTTTGCTGAAACGTCTCCGAAACAATGCACACTTTCCACTTCTTGCAGCTCTTCCAACAGCAAGTGTCTGTAAGTCCCCCACTTCCCCGATTTGTAAACGTTTACGGCGAGATTTTTCCTCAATTGATCTCCATAGAAAGGTAGTTTAGGGTCAAAATCTGGCGCCTCGTCCATCATGAAGACACATTTGACCTTGTCTCCCCCCGGTTCCCTCCTGAGACAGTTGACCAATCCGATCAAACCGCCAGGTTCGCCATTTTGACCGTAAACTAGGACATTCGATTCAGATTTTACAATGTTTTGCAACTGCGACAACCACTCGGAGTTGTTCGACGACACTTCAATAAATTTCGTCTCAATTTTTTCGTCAGACTTCTTAAAAAGTACCAATTTCTCTTTGGCCGTCTTGTATTCGGAGACAACTTCGATATTGTCCACATCCGAGATCTCAAGGTCGACTTCTTCTCTAGTCAAGGCAAAACCTTTAGAGTGAAGAGAGTTCAGTACCTGTTTTAATGAAGTGGGATTTTGTAGAAGTTTAGTGCCGATGATCAAAAGCAAATTGCTCTGAGGAGTTAGAACAAATTGTTCGATTTTGACACCAGGAATCGGGTCCAAGTCAATTTTGGTTGAGATTATGAGATCGGGATTGACGACAGGGATGTCGTCTAGAACTTTGCAAACCAGAGGCAAAAGAAGTTCATCAACACCTTCCAGAAATTCCACCGCTTTGAAGTGAGTTTCTAGACTATTCTCGAGGATGATTTGAATGTTGACTCTTATCAGTTGGGTCAAGTCGAGCCACTCCTGATTCGGGACGAACTCATATTTCTCCAAAACTGGCTCCAAACGAGGTTTTTTCTTTGAAATGGATTTGGCTGTAAGCCCACGAATTTCAATTCCGCCAGATCTACGCAAAAATATTTCAAACATTTCAGGGTGGGCACCAGATCATACTTTATGATGTTGCTTTCCTTGTAGACGTGCACAGGAATAAGCGATTCCTTGTCTTTGAAACTATCGACTATTTTGTGATGTTTCAATGGATCTATTGTTAACTTTCTTATTCCCACAGCAACGTAGAGCAATTTACTCTCAACCTGAATAGCCTTCATTTGAAGCATCTTATCCATGAAGGTGGTCCAATTGTCCTCCCACTTGACTACACCGGTGGAGGCACTTATGTCACACCTCGCAATACCCTTAAACATACCACTGATAACAATTTATGAAAGAATCTACAAGACATGGTCGGTCTTGCCTGTAATTATATCCCCGAAGGTTGAGTTCTTTGTAGATCTTGTCTTGCTCCAAGATTAATGTTGGATCTTCAGTGTTGAGAACATCTGGTTCTAAATTAATTTGTTCTTGACTCATATTAGAACAGGCGGTAATTCGACCTGTCGCAACAACTGCGTCTTTGTCCATAACTTCAAAATTACCAGTGCCTCGCTGGATAGTGATGATGAGTTTAACAGGACCATTTTTTGGCATCGTTACGGCGCGTATAAACTTGCAGTTTTCGAAAAGCACTGGCAAATCGTTCACCAACGATCTCCGACGTTGAGCTAATGTTTGCCATACTAGATTCAAATATTCCGTGGCAGGTAACAAATTGCGACCTAAAACGTTTCATTAGTAAATTGTTCTATTTTTTAGTCTAACAAACCATCAATCACGTGCCCCGCTATGTGCTTGAACTCTTCGTAGTCGTTCGAAACATCGTAATCCATCTGTTCGGCGTCTGACGCAATAAACTCAGTAAACTTGTAAGCGAACCAACTCTTGTCATGATCCCACTTGACCATGGGTGAGATCATGGGAGTGCCTCGACTCACGGGGTACATGATTTCGGGGTACAATTTGTGCAGTTGAGGATTGTAACCGCATTCGTACAATCTACAAGATATTAAGTGAAAACCAACTAACAATCTGAATTTAGGCAGGTACCTTCCCAAAACCTCCAAAAAGTTGACGAGGTTGCCTTCCAAATGCAATACGTCTTTGTTGTCTAATTGTTGGTCGGAAACGTTTAATACCAACGAATTTTTCAGCATTTTGAGCAACGTTTCGTGACTCAATGAGTGGCCATGCAACTCTAGATTTTGCAAATTCGGGGTTTTACTAAAGTATTGGTCTTGTCTTTTGGGAACTGATTTAAGCAAACTATTGAATTTGGCGATGCCGTCGAAATGGACGTTCGACTGTTCTTGACTGATCTTGTAGGCTGTCAATGCCGTTTCTTCTATGGTGATGAGGTCGTAGTAGTAAGCGCTGACTATCTTGCCCCAAGAGTCGCCATACACTGCAGTTGGGATCACATCCAAAGATTTCAAGACGTCCACAAGTCCGGCTTGCACGGCAATGGCACCGAGGATGTTGTCTTGTTGGATTTGATCCTTCAAAATCGTGTCCAAGATGTTGACGTTTTTGGTTGCCAAGATATTGTCGATTCTTCAAATAACATAAAGTAGACTGAATCTTCGAAGACAGATCACGGACTTACCTGGAGATAGTATTCTTGAAGATTGAAAAATGCATAAAACAGGAACCTAGAAGCCTGAAGGAGCGTTCGAATTGACCGAAATAGACGTAAAGAGGTTTATGTTGAAATGAAAAGAATTTCGAGGAGGTCCTGAGGGGACCGTTCTTCGAAGCTATTGTGAAGCCTCGATAAATATGATTAGCAAATTTTTTTTTGTAAATTTGATGTAATAGACCCACGTGTTCGCCATCAAGTTTTCTACTATTGACATCATTCAGCAGAGACAAAACTGCTTCTTCGGTGCGCCCACTAACGCAGACCAACCTGGGAACGTCATCCTTGGGTATTCCTCCGTCGATTTTCTTCTTTTTGAATCTTTTGAGCACCGCGTGACAGTTATTACCCCCGAAACCAAAATTGTTGACTCCCACGAGAGCCTCGTCGCCTTCTAACTCTGTTAAATTGAGTACCACCTTCATTCTACCTTGCTCGAATCCTTTCATACCCTCCTTGATCTGTTTCAAATGGATATTAGGAGCAATCAACCCAGTTTCCATCGCTATCAACACTTTGATAATGGAACAAACTCCAGAAGATGGTTCTGTGTGGCCGATATTCGATTTTACAGATCCGACCAAGAGGGGTTTGTCGCGTTTTTTAGCCAAGGCGTGGTCGATAGCTTCGACTTCATGGGGATCTCCGACTTGGGTACCGGTCCCGTGCGCCTCCAAGTAGCTAAGTTCAGAAGGGTGGATCCCGCTCTCGTCGTAGATTTCCGTCATGAGTAGCTTCTGCGTTAGAGTAGAAGGGAAGGTGATGGCCTGTTCTTTGAAACCGTCAGAATTGACTTTGATGTTGATGATTTGGGCGTAGATCCGACGCGCGTTCTTCGCTTTTTGAAGGAAAATACTCGCAATGGCCTCGCCTTTGACGTAGCCGCTTGCGTCTTGGTCGAACACGCGACAGACGCCCTCGTTGCTCAGTACTCCCAACCTGGAGACAAAATCAACATGAGAGGGCGTTTATGAACGTGTGCAGGTGACAATACCGGAAGAACTGAAGAGTGTTGCCTGGGTGTAGAACGAGGTTGGTGCCGCTGACTATAGCGTTGTCGCATTGTCCACTCCTGATGGCTTTGAAGGCCAAATCCAAGGCGTTCAAAGAACTGCTGCAAGCTGTGTCGACCATGCACGCCGGACCTTTCAGTTTCAGGAAGTAGCTGACCCTGTGCACGTTCATAGACCTCAAGTACCTAAAACGCACTGACTCACTATCCGCAGTACCGCCGTCGAGACCTACCCTGTCAGTCCAAATTTCTGCGGTTCTTTAACACACACCAAGATGGTCTTCTTCATGTCTGAACAACACGCACCCGCGAAGACACCAGTCCTCGAACCTTCCAGCTCCGAGGGATTCATTCCGGCGTCAATGAGCGCCTCCACCGCCGTCTCCAATAAAATCCGCGTCATGGGGTCCATGTGGTTTGCTTGGCGGTGGTGGACCCCGAAGTATCCCGCATCTAAGTTGTCGATGTTGGGGATTTTAGCACTCCTTTTGGGAACCTCCGGATGGTCCAATTGCCAGCGTCGGTCGTCATCGCTCACCATGTCCGTTTTACTGAAGAGGTTGTCGCGAAATTCGTGGATGTTTCTGGAATCCGGAAGGCGACCGGACATGCCGGAAATGACCACTTCTTCGCCCGGAGGGGCGGAAGAGAGCCATCTGCTGTACTCGAAGTCGGGTTTGTCGGATCTGGCGTGAGGTTGACTCGTGTCCATTTCTGGCATAGCTTGATACTTATCTGACAACACCGTTAAAATCTTTGGAAAGCAAAATGACATCTTATTACCAACTATTATGAGTTTCCAGAGTTATTATTAAATGGCGTAAAATATGTACGAGTGCGTGTATAAAATGCTTAAAAATGAAGGAGTATAGCTAAAACAAATATTCCCAACAAAGTTAATTAAAAAAATGGAATATCATGAAGAATTCCCTAAAGCTTCATCTGTATCTGTATAATATGGCGTAGAACTGATAGGAAACTTCTTCAGCAAAAAATTTGGTGAAAGGTCTCACCAAGTATGCGATGGTGGAGAGACAGTGTTGTAGTAAATGGGAAAATGATTTAATGGATGACTAGGTCTGGGCTTTATTACGGGACAACTGAAGAAAGAAGATGAGCTAGATTTCTTCAGTCCTAAACGACATCCTGTATTTAATTTTGTAAGTAAAATATTCATAATATTTTGCATCAGAATTGTCATAAGTGTAAAGGGTGTTTTTTTAAATTTGGCGTCGCAGTTGGCGTTGGAGAGTCGATTGAGAAAGCACCACGCGTGTAAAAGCATGAGATTTAAACAGCTGATCCATGATCTGTTATCCGTATAGTGCATTCACAATCGGCTCTTCAATGCCTACTTCGACGCCAAATTTAAAAAAACACCCGTTATAATATATTATATATAATATATTAGACAAACAAAAGTAGATATAAAATTATTAAGGTAATCATTAAATGTTAGAAACAACAAATAAATCAAAGAATGTATTGGTCACTTACCCTGCTTACCTGGGTAAAGCAAAACTAAACTCCTCGAATTCTGCTTTTTTGCTTAATTTATATGGCGAAGTGAGTGAAAGGGGGGGCATAAATTTGAGAAATTAATTAAGGAAGGTAGTCTGCACTTTTTGAGTCGTAATACATATTTATGCAATTTTCTGTAGTTTTCCAACCAATACATTCAAAACTTGCCAATCTTACGTCCTCTACAAACGATTAATAATTCTTCATGTGCCATGTCCTATTAATTTTAGACGTTGTTATTGCGAAATATGCAGTATGTCCCCGGATCGGGTTTACAAGAGGGAAAAAAAATATTTTAGATTCTACGCAAAAACTTCAGAGGAATGACATTTTTTGTTTATTCTGAAACCCCCATTTCTGTTATTAAAAAGTCTTTTTCAACACATAGGAAGACTTAACATTAAAATCAAAGAAAATGCAAAAAACAATTTTCCACCCCCCGTGCCATTTAAAAAAAGTCAAGTTAGCCTGGTACATATCTTCATAATAAATGACGTTAGAAAATAATCTCAGATGATATAATTTAAACACTTCTAACTGTGCTCCAAATTTCAACGAGCTCTGCTAAATCGTTCTAAAAATATTTAGCCGTATCCATACTTTTTAGCGACCTGTATATGCGAATACAAATTGCAAATGATAATAAAAAATTATGATTGCATTTTATTCATGTCTGACCCTTGTTTCCTGTTTGCGTACAACAAAATTAAGGCTCGGTTTATTCACCTTCAAGTAACTTTATTTGAACGGTAATTACCATGGATTTACCAATAGCAGATTCTAAATCATAGCAACTACTGGCCAGGTAAATTTACTTGAATGTGAATAAACTGGGCCTTAGTCATAATAAATAAGTGTTGACTATTAATAAGGCCCCTTCACAACACTTTGTTTGTTATACAAACTCATCTAGATAACAAATTTAAAAGAAAATTGATAGATTTTTCCGACGGGTCTGTAAAATTCATGTAAAAACTATATTTATTAATGAATTAGGATACAGGTAAAAAATAGTTATTTAATAAACTAGTTTGTTAATGAAGGCGATTAATAATTGAAACTGTTTAAAGCACGAACGAGTGTAGCTAGTGAGTGCCTTTAATAGTTGAGATTATTAATCGCCCATTAACAAACGAGTTGATTACAAAAATTTTTCGTGTATCCTTTATGATCTCTAGAAATTAACGATTTACAGAAACTTTCGTTAGTCTTAAAAGAATTAACATTACCGTAAAAAGCTCTGTAAAATAATTATCTTCAATTACAAAAGGCTTTATTGCAGAAGGTTGCTCACCAATTTTTTGTAATAATTCTGTCTTCTTCATTTTTGAGTAACCTTTAATATTCTTTTCTTTGGCAATTTTTCTTAGTTCTTTTATTGATTCATTACGTTCATGAGGACTTGGTTCCAATTTATTATGACTCGACTCGTTTTTTGACATTGATTCATTTAATAATTCCTCTAATCTTTGCGGTCCAATTTCTTTAAGAAGAAGATTTCCCAGCCATTCAACGTGGAAACGCTGCAAGCATTCGGGGCACTTTTCCAGATTCCGCAATATTATCAGAAATGTTTGTATTATAAAACAAAAATGTTATGTAATTATGTTATTAATATAAAATTTATTTTACTAGGGGTTAGTTTATAGAAAGAGAATTAAATATTTAATTCGAATTAAATTTTAATGCGCGATTAACCTATGAATCCGAAACTTCGATTGGTTCAATTTGGTCACGTGTTCAGTTAATCTGTCATTTGATTACGATTAACGTAATTTCGCTTGTATAAACTGGCCCTAGATCTATTTTTTTACTATCTTGTTCTATCTTTAGGTCTAGTTTTGCAGCAATTGATTTTAATTTTTTAATAAGCATTGAGCTCTTCTTTTAGAATTAATTTATTAAGATGTGATTTAGTCTTTGAGTTATATTGTGAATAGTTCTTTAAACTCTGTCTTTTTGCAATGGATTTTAGTTTTTTTAAACTTATTTTATTTAGTACAGACTCATTATTCGACTGTAGTGGTAAAAAAAAATTGTTCATCAAAGACGATTCATGAGTTGATTCATCGTGAGGCTTCGCTGAAGTCGAGGATGGGATATCTTTATTAATTTGTTCAATTATTTCACCCACATTGAATTACGTAAAAATCAAGTGAAAAATATATCTATTACATGCTAAAGTTGATGGAAATTATGATTATGAAATATTTGATATTAGTTTGTGGATCCCAATAGCGAAACCCTCACTAGAAACTGAAAAAATATTATCTTCATTATTAGTTAGCAAATCTAATTTTCTTTGTGGATGGAATGCGCTGAACTGTTACCGTAGTAATTTGTGGTCTTCTGGAAGTTGAAACTGGCGCGTTGTAAATAATCAAAATAAAATATCTAGAGTTTTTATAGTTTTTTCTAGAGCTGAACGAAATGATAATTTTACCAAGACAATGATGATTTTTGATAACAGGAATTTAGAAAGAATATATATTAAAATCAATGGTAGCCAACATCCTACTTATAGTTATGAATATCAGGTGAATAATGAGAATTTACAATGTTTGTATGCCGCATTCCTTTCATGTAATTACGAAAAAGATTTAGACGAAGGTACGTGTGTTAGCTATAAAGATCTTTGTAACCGCTAATTAGTTGTTACTTTTGATGTAACAAAAGAAAATGATGAAAATGTATTTAGTAAAACAAAATCATCTGAGTTAGAAGTTAATTGGACATTAAAAGATTATCAAAATGTTAATTACTATATTTATGCTGTAGTTGAATCACAAAGAATTGCAAATATGAATATCATAGATGAAAAGATTTATTTGGAAATGAAGCAGAGCGTTGCTGAGTTTTTAATGAAATAAATGTCAAAGATAATGAATGATTATAAAGTATATTTTTTGTTCGACACTGTCAGAATTTGAGAATTTTCTCCTGTGTGAACGGATTTTGATGAATTTGACAACTTGTCAAAACGAAACGTCAAACTAATTTTAAAGATTTTCAGCCATTTGGAGCCTTTGGGGGGGCTCGTCGAACAAAAAAACGTTGTATTCAACTCGTTCTTGTGTAATTTGCGCTTTTTTGGCACTCGTGGACCTTTAAAACTCTCGTTTCACTCGAGTTTTAAACTGGCCCACTCATGCCAAAAAAAGTCCAAATTACACACGAACTCGTTAAATAAATAACTATTATCACCTAATCAAATAAATAAACTCCAAAGTTGTAAAGAAAAAAGAAGAGATTGTAATATAAGATTCAATTTAACAGAAAGACCTAATAAAACTATTAAATTAAGAGAAAAACAGATTGATGAAATTAAAAAATATAAAAAAGAGAAGAAAAAATTTTGTGATATCAAATTTTCTCCAACGCAGATAGGTGGATTTTTCCCTGCTTTAATTCCTACAGCATTAGCTGCAGCCAAAGCATTGGGATTAGGTGTAGCTGGTTATGCAGGTACTAAATTAGCACAAAAAGCCGTTAGAGATGGTATAAAAAAGAATAAAAAAAAAGACGAAGAACCCGAAGACATATGGACAAGGAATAAAATTGATAGGAAAAAGTCGGGTTTAAGTAATATAGAAATATCTGATATTATGAAAAATGAGAATAATTTTCGAGGTGTTTTTGCAATTGACATGTTACCAAAAAAAAAATTAGAAAAGATGAATTAGCCATAATTAATTTTCAACCATCTAATTGTTATGGCTCACACTGGGTATGACCGACAAAACCGAGTAAACCGACTGAAAACAAATGAATATTTGACAGTTAAATTTAACCAAAGTATTTTATTTGCCAGAAAATGTGTTGTATCGTTTATTTTTGGTACTTATTTGGTGCATAATAAGTAAATGAACGTTCATATAATCGACAGCAACACCCAAAGTGATGTCTAATGTCAATGTCTAATACGCCGCCGGACATCGCAGATGATAATCGCAATAATTGTCCTGTCACCATAAATTATATAACTCGGACGAAAAACATGCACTTTTTGGCCTTGATACACAAATTCAATTATTTGTTTTATACAAAACAGTTTGTAGGCTCATTTTTTTCCACACATTTATTTGCATCTTTATTCTCAATCATTTTAAATGCTTCTATTGTAGACATTTTGTTTATATGTATAATAATGTTAATATTTATATACCTATAATGTATAAATATAATTGACGTAAGTCAAATCTTAAGCTCTAGATATCATCCACACATGCTATTAATTTATTGATGTCTTTAATTAGCTCCGATTGTTTCAATATGGTAACATGATCGCCATCAACCGTGGCAACTTGTACGGGATGTTCGAAAACCATCGACAAATGGTAATCCTCGTCTTCGTTAACAATGGGATACTTGGCCTTGAACAAGTAAGCTTCCGACTGAATTTTGTCGTGGCAAAACTCATAATTCAAGGTGGCTTTGGACCGGTTATAGAGCGCGACCACAGCTTGTTTATCCAGTTTTTGTCGATTGACAACCTCCGAAGGTATTAACGTCAGGCCTAGATCGCACCTCTCGTCCAAGTCTGAACACATCAAAAACTTTTCCTGAAACAACACAATTTAGACCGGAAACTAAGTGTAAGTCAGTAATACCCTGTACGGGGCCAGCAAATCCACCGGTATTAACACCGCCAAAATTTTGTACACGAGATTGGTTTGGAACTCGGCTTCGGTGTCGCCCGGAAGAAAATTTAACATACTCGACCGCAGATATGTCGGTGAACCATCGATTGAAATCACTTTGCCACTGTAACCTCTATTCTCTAACAAACTAAGAACTTCTAGACAGACTGAAACTCCGAAAGAGTAGCCGATTAAAGTCAACGATTCATCTTTGGATATATTTTTCTCGATGTGCTAAAAATAGAGTGTTCATAATTGTCAAATAAAATACCACAACTAACTGGAAGACTTGTTTTTGCAATTTCCTCTACTGAAATTTCGGGCTCCTGATAGCTGTACTGCACTCCCAAAACTCGAGCATGAAAACTTTTTACGAGGCCCTCAAGAGGTGTAAAGACTCCTTCAATTCCCGGAAAGACTAAAACCGTTTGCCCCTCATTGTTTTGCCCTTCACAGGAGAGTTTTACAATCGGTCTACGATCGGCTTGGTTGTCCGGTATGAACTGGATCAGCAAGTTGGTGCCTTGTTGCGTCTTGTTAAGACTCTTCTCTTCGTCAACTTTCCTCTTCTCTGATTCGATTTCCGTCAACCTGGAATGACGGTACAGTCAAGAGTACCAAAGTTGTGAAGCTGTTACTTTGCAAAACTCAAGCTCCTGACGTCTTTTGCGGTGACATAAATCTCAAACTCCTTCTCTAAAAGTTGGATGACTTCAGTGCCCATCATCGAGTCCATCCCCAGTTCGGCCAGCGTCGCATGTTGACTCACGGTCTTGATGTCCTTGATGCCCAAGACGTTGGCAACAGCTTCCACAGGACTAGTCGCACCGTGACTCCTGTTGCGCTTCTCTGCGACTAACATGCTGGAAACAATGGTATTGTCTTGCTTCAAGAACCTATCCAACACTTCCAAACAACACGAGATGCTCTGTTGAAGAGTACCACCGATCACCAGTTCCTTGTTCTTCTGCATTTTGGCAACGAGTCCCACCTTGAACAACAACAGTCAAAAATGCTCTACTCCGATTGGTCTAAACGTACGTCTCCGATGGCGCCCCACTGGATTGCCAAAGCTGGAAATCCGTCGCATTTTCTTTTCTCACAGATCCTTTCCATGATAGAGTTGGCCATGCCGTAGTTGGTCTGACCGGGGTTGCCGCGACCGCAAGAAACCGAAGAGAAGATGACGAAATACCTAAACCAGACAATCAACATCTGGGAAGCTTACTCAGTACTGACCTCAAATGTGGACAGATCTCGCGAGTTATTTGATCCAGATAGGTGGTGGTTCGAGCTTTGGGAGCCAAAGACAGGCGGAATGTCTCTTCGGTTTGGTCCTCCAAGAGCGCATCTTTAGGAACAACAGCTAGATTGAAGATGGCGTCGATGGAACCCAGTTCGGTAGCTTCGCGAATCAAATCAAGACATCCTTGCTTCGTTGTGACGTTTCGCGTCGAAATTTCAATCTCAACGCCGTAAGACCTCCAAAGTCTGGAGGGAGTTAGATGAAGATTCTCTAAATAACAAACTTACCTAATTTTTTGGGCTTGGTACCCTGTTTTTACTCCCGATCTGGAGACAAGGACCAATTTTCGGGCGTCTCTCAAGATCAGCCAATCGGCCAATTCCAAACCGAATCCTCCCAACCCCCCAATTATGACGTACGACTTGGTCAAATCGCAGTTGAATCTTCAATGCAATTACACTAATTAGTACCACAGGTGAGCCTCAAAGAAGTGTATGGACCTCTTCTATTACAGTACTCACCTCGGAAGCGCCGGGAACAACCTGTTGGGTCCAACACCTCTCACATCTCCTTCGTCCCTCACTTTCACCATCACCTTCCCTATGTGCTTCCCAGCAGTCATGTATTTGAACGCCGGCACCAGTTCGTCTCTGGCGAACACGACCCTCGGTAAGGGCTTAACGTACCCATCATGAATACCTTTGTACAAAGTGTCGACAAGTTTCACTTTTAATTCCTTCGCGTTTTTGAAGATCCGGTCCAACATGATTCCGTGGTAGCTCGCTCCTCGTTCCAACAAGAAAAGATTGAGACTGGAGTCGTTCACAAGGTCGAACTTTCCAATTTCTAAGAAGCGTCCGCCGCGCGCCAAGCATCTCACCGATGCTCTGAGCTTATCTTCGCTCAAAGAATTCAACACAGCATCAACACCGCGATTGTTCGTACCAACTTTTATCATTTCCTCGAAAGAGGTATCGCGAGAGTTGCCGATGTGACTTTCTGGAATCTGAGGGTAGTGCTTTCGAAGATAGTCTCGCTTGTCTTGGGTACCGACGGTGACGTAGACTTCGAACTGGTAGTGGAGACAGACGTTCAATGCCGCGAGACCGATTCCGCCGGTACCAGAATGGATCAAGATGGTACTCTTGGGTTGGAGATCTACAACCTGTGATTCAAGTGGGTTAAAAGACATATTCTTAGTGTGAGAGTTTTACCAAAAGCAAAGCGTACATCACTGTGGAATAGACAACGGGGATGGTGGCTGCGTCTTCCAAGCTCCAAGACTCGGGTACCGCCCACAAGAACTGAGAATCACCTCTGACATGAGTTGCTATAGCACGACTGTCAACAATTCCCATGACTCGGCGTCCCCTTGAATCGAGAAATCGTAGAAACGTGCGATATTTGCTTGGAAACTTACTTCGGATCTAATCCGGCGAATTCGAAACCTATCAGACACTTTTGTTCGATGCGGTCGGTCATAAAAGGTTCCGCGCTGATGCGACCCGACGCCAGCATAATATCTTTGAAGTTGATGGCGGAGTAGTAATTCTGCAAAGGAATGCAAAGTCATTATTGTAGTGACCCAGTTTAAAATTAAAATTTTAATTCCCGCCACGAGAGCGCGCCAAATCTGAAGGTACTAGCGGCTAGACTAGGAACTAAGGGATGGGGTTGGTAATCCTGGAGAGTTGGCAACTCAGAGAGCGGAAATATAGCGGGGGTGAAGCGGGCTCTCGCGCAGGTGGTTGAAGGGAGAGGTCACTTTTGTTTGGTTTTTCGAAACGAACACACCTTGCGAAGAGCGATCCAATATTCCAAAAATCTAATCCGGCGTTTTTTTATCCACACGGGAAATTTATCCCACGTCCGTTGGCTTTTTGTTTTTGGTTTTTGGGACCAGGACGACGTGGTAAGGGTATGTTGTAAATATCATTTTGTTGCATGCTATTTCTTTCGAGAAGCTCCCATTTGTTAATTTTAAGCGTTATTCCTAAGTTTTCCCCGGGGGGGTTCATTTTTTTGGCGATCTGGTAATTTCGAAAATTGGTAGCCGCGCGCGTCCATTTTGTTTTGCTTTCACTTTTTTTCTAACGGTACTCGACCAGACAGTGATTATTTTATTCGTTATTTATGTTGCTTACCGATATTTGTGCCATTTAATGTGTTTTTATTTTATCGTTATTTAACTTTGCGCTTTGTTCCCTTTTATTTGATCATTGTTTAATGTTGTGCTTTGTTTTATTGAATTTTCTCATTGTTTAATGTCACGCTTTGTTCGATTGAATTAAACTCGGGTTTTCTTTGTGTTGTTGTTAAGCCCCGCTAGATTTCGGAAGAGTTAAAGTAAAATGTTGTAAGTGCGCCACTATGGGAGTTAGGTTTCAATCAGAAAGTCGTGGGGTTGACTAGTGAATTTCTGTGGAGGCCACGGTTAAGTTATGGCCGTTAGCGGAGGCGGACCTAAGTCCTACTCGATGCGGCTCTGGGATGCTGACGTGAAACCTCCGTCGCGGTTCTAGAAATCTTAGGTTTTTGTCGGTAAACGGTTGGTTGGGGAAGGCGGAGCAAGCTCTGCTCGAAGCGGCTTGGGATGCTCATCGTACAACCCCGAGGCGCTCTGTCACTCTTTCTTGGTCGGTGAAATAGCCCGACGTTAATTACTAACCCGAGTATCTAGAAACGTCGCTGGTCTCAAGATGATTCAGATTATTCTTCTGAGTCCCCTCGCGGACGAGAGTTTGTTAGCTCCAGCTCTAAGCTCCCGTTGGCGTACCTTGACCGCGTAGTTACTAATTAAACTTGGAATTGTCATAACTAATTGTAAAATATGAGTAATACCTGGGATACGATTTTGGAGAGGGTTTTTATCCGTCCCTGTCTGTAATAACTTCATTATAATTTGTTTACTTGTTTTTGCTGCCTTTAGCTTGTCATTTTTGTTGTCATTTAGCCGTTGTGTCTGTTTTAAATGTTGCTGTATTAATATTGTTGTTTGTGCTTTTAATGGCCTCAGCTAGTTAATTTTCTGTACTTTGATATAGGTACCTACTTGGCCCCCGTTAATTTTGGATTAATTTCATTTGTTCGCCGAAAATCAACGTTATCAAAGGTATTTTGTGCCCCTCACGTGTGTGTTTTATTTGCGGGACTCTTCCAACTGGAACCCTCACCGTTTGCATTCCGAACCTTTTTTTTCCGCCAAAAGAAAAACACAACGTAGGGCTCCTCCGATTCGATGACGATCACGACCACCCGTTTTGCGCAGGTTCGAATATTTGGCGGAAAATGTAATGTATTCAAATCATTACATTATGGTTATTTAAAATAAACCGCACTTACATAGATGAGGATTTGAGAATCGGGAAGTCGGGACTCGTCAATGGGCGGCTCTTCCAACCATCTTATGCTTGACAAGTCTCCCTTTGCTGAAACGTCTCCGAAACAATGCTCACATTCCACTTCTTGTAACTCTTCCAACAGCAGGTGTCTGTAAGTCCCCCATTTGCCCGACTTGTAAATGTTTATGGCAATATTTTTTCTCAATTGATCTCCATAGAAAGGTAGTCGAGGGTCGAAATCTGGCGCCTCATCCATCATGAGGAAACACTTGACCTTGTGTCCCCCCGGCTCCTTCCTGAGACAGTTGACCAATCCGATCAAGCCGTCAGGTTCGCGATTTTGACCGTAAACGACGACATTCGCTTCAGATTTTACAAATTTTTGCAACTGAGACAACCACTCGGAGTTGTTCGATAAAACCTCGACAAATTTCGTCTCAATTTTTTCTTCACACTTCTTAAAAAGTATCAACTTCTCTTTGGCCGTTTTGTACTCGGTGACAACTTCGATATTGCCCAAATCCGAGATCTCAAAGACGACTTCTTCTCTTGTCAAGACAAAACCTTTAGGTTGAAGAGAGTTGAGTACCTGTTTTAATAAAGTGCGATTTTGTAGAAGTTTAGTGGCGACGATCAAAAGCAAGTTGCTCTGAGGAGTTAGAACAAATTGTTCGATTTTGACACCAGGAATCGGGTCTAAACCAGTTTTGGTGGAGACTGTCAGATCAGGAGTGACGACAGGGACGTCGTCTAGGACTTTGCAAACCAGAGGCAAAAGAAGTTCATCAGAATCTTCCAGCAGTTCAACCGCTTTGAATTGAGTTTCTAAACTATTCTCGAGGATGATTTGAATGTTGATTCTTATCAGCTGGGACAAGTCAAGCGACCTCTGATTCGGAACAAACTGATATTTCTCCAAAACTGGCTCCAAACGAGGTTTCTTCTTGGAAATGGGCATAGCTGTAATTCCACGAAATTCAATTCCGCCAGATCTGCGCAAAAAGAATTTAAAAGTGTCAGAGGGGGCACCAAATCATACTTTATGATGTTGCTCTCCTTGTAGACGTGCACAGGAATAAGCGATTCCTTGTCTTTGAAACTTTCGACTATTTGATGATGTTTCAATGGATCTATTGTTAACTTTCTTATTCCCACAGCAACGTAGAGCAATTTACTCTCAACCTGAATAGCCTTCATTTGAAGCATCTTATCCATGAAGGTGGTCCAATTGTCCTCCCACTTGACTAGACCGGTGGAGGCACCTATGTCACACCTCGTAATACCCTTAAACATACCACTGATAAAAATTTATGAAAGAATCTACAAGGCATTGTCGGTCTTGCCTGTAATTATATCCCCGAAGGTTGAGTTTTTTGTAGATCTCGTCTTGCTCTAATATTAATGTTGGATCTTCAGTGTTGAGAACATGTGGTTCTAAATTAATTTGTTCTTGACTCATATTAGAACAGGGGGTAATTCGACCTGTCGCAACAACTGCATCTTTGTCCGTTACTTCAAAATTACCAGTGCCTCTCTGGATAGTGATGATGAGTTTAACAAGACCACTTTTAGGCATCGTTACGGCGCGTATAAACTTGCAGTTTTCGAAAATCACCGGCAAATCGTTCACCAACGATCTCCGACTTTGGGCAAAGGTTTGCCATACTAGACGCAGATATTCCATGGCAGGAACCAAATTGCGACCTAAATCGTTTCATTAGTAAATTGTTTTTTTTTTTAGTCTAACAAACCATCAATCACGTGGCCCGCTATGTGCTTGAACTCTTCGTAGTCGTTCGAAACATCGTAATCCATCTGTTCGGCGTCTGACGCAATAAACTCAGTAAATTTGTAAGCGAACCAGCTCTTGTTGTGATCCCACTTGACATTGGGTGAAATCATGGGAGTGCATCGACTTACGGGGTACGCGATTTTGGGGTACAACTTGTGTAATTGAGGATTGTAACCGCATTCGTACAATCTACAAGATTTTAAGTGAAAACCAACTCACAATCTGGATTTAGGCAAGTACCTTCCCAAAACCTCCAAAAAGTTGACGAGGTTGCCTTCCACAAGCAAGACGTCTTTGTTGTCTAATTGTTGGTCGGAAACATTTAACACCAACGAATTTTTTGGCATTTTGAGCAACGTTTCGTGACTCAATGAGTGGCCACGCAACTCTAGATTTGGCAAATTCTGGGTTTTACTAAAGTATCGGTCTTGTCTTTTGGGAACTGATTTAAGCAAACTACTGAATTTGGCGATGCTGTCGAAATGGATGTTCGACGGTTCTTGACTGATCTTGTAGGTTGTCAATGCCGTTTCTTCTATGGTGATGAGGTCGTAGTAGTAAGCGCTGACTATCTTGCCCCAAGAGTCGCCATACACTGCAGTTGGGATCACATCCAAAGATTTCAAGACGTCCACAAGTCCGGCTTGCACGGCAATGGCACCGAGGATGTTGTCTTCTTGGATTTGATCCTTCAAAATCGTGTCCAAGATGTTGACGTTTTTGGTTGCCAAGATATTGTCGATTCTTCAAATAACATAAAGTAGACTGAATCTTCGAAGACAGAACACGGACTTACCTGGAGATTGTATTCTTGAAGATTGGAAAATGCATAAGACAGGAACCTAGAAGCTTGAAGGAGCTTTCGAATTGGCCGAAATAAACGTAAAGAGGTTTGTGTTGAAGTGAAAAGAATTTCGAGGAGGTCCTGAGAGGACCTTTCTTCGAAGCTATTGTGAAGCCTCGATAAATATGATTGGCAAATTGTTTTTTGTAAATTTGATGGAGTAGACCCACGTATTCGGCGTCAAGTTTTCTACTGTTGACATCGTTTAGTAAAGACAAAACTGCTTCTTCGGTGCGCCCACTAACGCAGACCAACCTGGGAACGTCATCCTGGGGTATTCCTCCGTCGACTTTCTTATTTTTGAATCTTTTGAGCACTGTGTGACAATTATTACCTCCGAAACCAAAATTGTTGACTCCCACGATAGCCTCGTCGCCTTCTAACTCTGTTAAATCGAGTACCACCTTCATCCTACCTTGCTCGAACCCTTTCATGCCCGCCTTGATCTGTTTCAAGTGGATATTAGGTGCAATCAACCCAGTTTCCATCGCTATCAACACTTTGATGATGGAACAAACTCCAGAAGCTGGTTCTGTGTGGCCGATACTCGATTTTACAGATCCTACCAAGAGAGGTTTGTCGCGTTTTCTGGCCAAGGCCTGATCGATCGCTTCGACTTCTTGGGGATCTTCGACTTGGGTGCCGGTGCCGTGCGCCTCCAAGAAGCTGAGTTCGGAAGGATGGATCCCGCTCTCATCGTAGATTTCCGTCATGAGTAGCTGCTGCGTTAAAGTAGAGGGGAAGGTAATGCCTTGTTCTTTGAAACCGTCAGAATTGACTTTGATGTTGATGATTTGGGCGTAGAGCCGGCGCGCGTTCTTCGCTTTTTGAAGAAAAATACTCGCAATGGCCTCGCCTTTGACGTAGCCGCTAGCGTCTTGGTCGAACACACGACAGACGCCCTCTTTGCTCAGTATTCCCAATCTGAAGAAAAACCCAAAATGAAACAGGGTTTATTAACGTGTGCAGGTGACAATACCGGAAGAACTGAAGAGTGTTGCCTGGGTGTAGGACGAGGTTGGTGCCGCTGACTATAGCATTGTCGCATTGTCCACTCCTGATGGCTCTGAAGGCCAAATCCAAGGCGTTCAAAGAACTGCTGCAAGCTGTGTCAGCGATGCACGCCGGACCTTTCAGTTTCAGGAAGAAGCTGACCCTGTGCACGTTCATAGACTTCAAGTACCTAAAACGCACTGACTCACCACCCGCAGTACCGCGTTCGAAACGTACCCTGTTAATCCAAATTTCTGCGGTTCTGTAACACCCATCAAGATGGTCTTCTTCATGTTTGAACAACTCGCACCCGCGAAGACACCAGTCCTCGAACCCTCCAGCTCCGAGGGATTCATTCCGGCGTCAATGATCGCCTCCACCGCCGTCTCTAATAAAACCCGCATCATGGGTTCCATGATGTTTGCCTGGCGGTGGTGCACCCCGAAGTATCCGGCATCTAAGTGGTTGATGTTGCGGATTTTAGCACTCCTTTGAGGAACCTCCGGATGGTCCAATTTCCAGCGTCGGTCGTCATCATTCACCATGTCCGTTTTACTGAAGAGATTGTCGCGAAATTCGTGAATGGTTCTGGATTCCGGAAGGCGACCGGACATGCCGGAAATGACCACTTCTTCGCCCGGAGGGGCGGAAGAGAGCCATCGGCTGTACTCGAAGTCGGGTTCGTTGGATCTGGCGTGAGATTGACTCGCGTCCATTTCTGGCATAGCTCGATTCTTAACTGACAACACTGTTAAAATCTTTGGAAAGCAAAATGACAACTTATTACCAACTATTACGAATTTCAAGAGTTATTATTAAATGTCGTAAAATATGTACGAGTACTTGTATAAAATGCTTAAAAATGAAGGAGAATAGTTAAAACAAATATTCGCAAGAAAGTTAATTAAAAAAGTGAAATATCATGAAGAATTCCCTAAAGCTTCATCTGTATCTGCATACTATGGCGTAGAACTGATAGAAAACTTCTTCAGTAAAAAATATGGTGAAAGGTTTCACCAAGACACAGCCAAGATGGAAAGACGGTGTTGGAGTAAATGAGACAATGATATCATGGATGACTATGTTTGGGATTTATTACGAGACAACTGAAGAAAGAAGATAAGTTAGATTTCTTTTTTGTAAGTAAAAATTCATAATATTTTGCATCAGAATTGTCATAAATGCATAAAAATACTATTATTATTATTATTAGTCAAACAAAAGTAGATACAAAATTATACAGGGTTATTCTAAATGATTGTAGTCGAAGTAGGCGTGAAAACTGAATGTAAAATTTATGGTTGCCGCTCCACATAAAAAAAACAACAAAATGATGTGAATAAGTGAGTACACACCGTTCACACACGGGAGTTAAATTGGGTGCAAAACAACTCAATACTTTTATAATTGATTGCAAAATAACTCAATATTTTCTGGATTCAATCGTTAATTTAACAAAAATAAATAAAAATCTCATCACCGCACTTTTCACCTAAAAAATTACAGTAACAGCGACAAAACTGACAGTTCACATGAAAGCGGCAAAAATGTAATAACATGGGCATGGCCTACTTCGACTACAATCATTTAGAATAACCCTGTATATATACAGGGTGTTTCTGAAATTAGTACATTAATTTTAACTGGTAATAGAACTCATCAAAAGGAACAACTTTTTTCGCTGCCATTTTAGCGAAAAACGTTGCGTAGTGGCTTAAAAAAATAGGAAAGATTTTCCTAAAACCGTTCATATCTCCAAAACTAAGCTACCTAAAAACGTGAAACAACCAGATTCTTACGAAGTGGATTTTTTGCTATACGGGTAGATTTCTTTGAATTTCGATTTTAACGCAGAAACACGTTTTCTGGATGAAAATGGACGTTTTTTTCATATTAGCGCTGATCTCAATTAGCCATTGCAGTATTTAGTGGCGTAGGGTTATTTTAGTGAAAAATCTCTCCCATTTTTTTTTGGAATTAAACATCGTTTTTCGGCAAAATAGTAGATAGAAAAGTTGTTCCTTTTGACGAGTTCTATTACCAGTTAAAATTAATGTACTTTTTTCTGTTACACATTGTATATACAGGATGATTTACGAGGAATAATGAGCCCGACGGAATAGAAAATGCAACCCGCCATTCATCAGGAGAAAAACCCGGACATTTACCGCTTCGATGTCCGGCTTTTTGTTGCAATGTATTGTGGGTTGCATTTTCTATTCCGTCGGGCTCATTATTCCTCGTAAATCACTCTGTATATACAGTGAGCGGCAAAAGTATGAAATAAATTCATTAAAAATTAAACAAAATTTCTTTCAAAAAAATCTTTCAACAGGTCGATTTTAATTTATAAAAATACATATTTTAATACAAAATAAAATTCCAAGCAGTCATTTGTTTTCGAGTTATGACGTCATCGATAGTTTTTTTGAATAGAAATCCCCTATTTTTTTTTCTTGATTCTAATAGCCCTTTTAATTGTCTAAATGACAATGTAAAAATTTTGTTATCTTACATAAGGAAATTTTTGAGAAAAAAAAAATAATACATTTGGAAAAAATAAATTTTATAATGAACAAAAACAAGTCACAAAATCAATTAGGTAAATCAAACAGTCAAATGTTACTGTCAGTTTCATTCGTATGTGTTATTTGTTTTACAAAACGTTTTCGAAAATGACTCATTTAACAGAAACACAACGTATAGAAATTTTCATTTTGATTGGATGCGATAAATAAAACTAAAACAGGGGGAATTTCTTCATAAACTTGCTTATTGTCAACAAGCTGGGAGATGGCAATTCGAACATTTAATTCCATAATTTTAAGTACTTAGTAACACAGTTTTTGACTTGCTTTTGTTCGTTATAAAATTTATTTTTTCCAACTTTATTATTTTTTTTTCTCAAAAATTTTCTTATGTAAGATAACAAAATTTTTATACTGGTGTTTAGACAATTAAAAAGGCTATCAGAATCAAGAAAAAAAATAGGAGGTTTCCATTTAAAAAAACTGTCGATGACGTCATAACTCGAAAACAAATGACTGCCTGGAATTTTATTTTGTATTAAAATATGTATTTTTACAAACTAAAATCGACTCGTCCAAAGATTTTTTTGAAAAAAATTTTGTTTAATTTTTAATGAATTTATTCCATACTTTTGCCACTCACTGTATATTAAGGTAGTGATTAAATGTTACAAACAACAAATCATTCAATGAATGGCTTGACCACTTACCCTGCTTATCCGAATAAAACAAAACCAATTTGCTCGAATTCTGCTTTTTTGCTTAATTTATATGGCAAAGTGAGTGAAAGGGGGGCATAAATTTAAGAAATTAAATAAGCAAGGTTGTCTGCACTTTTTGAGTCGTAATACATATTTATGCAATTTTCTGTAGTTTTCCAACCAATACATTCAAAACTTGCCAATCGTATGTCCTCTACAAACAATTAAGAATTCTTCACGTGCCTTGTCCTATTAATTTTAGATGTTGTTATTGCGAAATAATACAGGTCGCTAAAAATTATGAATACAACTAAATATTTTCAGAACTATTTAGCAGAGCTCGTTGAAATTAGACGCACAGTTAGAGATGTTTATATTCTATCATCTGAAATTTTTTTCAATTTTCTAACATTTATTTTGAAGATACAGTGGCGGCCAAAATAAAGTAGGACAATGTTTTTTCGCTAATGTAAATTTGTTTGCCCTTTCTATGGTTACTATGAAAATATTTATTTATTTATTATAGTAATCCCGGTTTACAAAACTCAATTTTGGCTAAATTTCTTAATAAGACTTGTCCTACTTTATTTTGGCCGCCACTGTACAAGGCTGACTTGATTTTTTTTAATTAGCAGGGTGAGTCAAATTTAATACTTTTGAAAAGAGTATTTTTTGTAAATTCAGTGATTTAACACATTTCCAAGTCTATAATCTTGTCAAAAAAAAAATTATTTCCGATGATTTAGGGATATTCGTTACTAGGTTGCCATAAATTAGGTTAGGTTGGAGACTATGTGGTTTCTGGTTACAAACAAAAGATATCGTAACCGTAAGGTAGCGAATTCCTTGTAACAGTTGCATATGGCTGTATTTCCCGCTAAGTGATGGATGTTTTTTCGTTTCACAATCAATTTTGGTTACTGGGGGGATATTTAGTTGGACTTAATTTCTCAATTCATAGTAATCAACCTTAAAAATTCAAAATTACTTTTAAAAATTCTAGTTACACACAACGTGAAAAACGTTATTTCCCTAAAAGTCGAATTCTAGGGAGTAATTTTTGACACGAGAGTAACTAAATTTTATATTTTTTCAAACTTATCAGTTCGATCATTTTTTGTAAAGATTCTACCAAAATAAGCTACCCATGTGTGACCCCCCGTGCCATTTAAAAAAAGTCAAGTTAGTCTTGTACATATCTTCAAAATAAATGATGTTAGAAAATAGGAAATAATCTCAGATGATATAATTTAAATACTTCTAACTGTGCTCCAAATTTCAACGAGCTCTGCTAAACCGTTCTAAAAATATTTAGCTGTTTCCATACTTTTTAACGATCCTGTATATGCGAGTACAAATTACAAATGATAATAAAAAATTATGATTGCATTTTATTCATGTCTGACCCTTGTTTCCTGTTTGCGTACAACAAAATTAAATCATAATATATAAGTGTTGACTACTAATAAGGCCCCTTCAGAAAAATTTGTTTTTTAAGGTAGAAGGCATGCTATACAAACTCATCTAGACAACGATTTTAAAAGAAAATTGATAGATTTTTTCGACGGGATAAAACACTCTTTTTGTAAAATTGATGTAAAAACTATATTTATTAATGAATTAAGGTACAAGTAAAAAAAGTCAATAAAATGCAAATAGAATTAACAAAAAATCAAGAAAAAATGGCTATAGATGCCTGGAAAAATACTAAGGGTATAACGCTTAAAATTACTAAATATCATTATAATGTTGATATTAAAGAACATCACACAGGTCAATTAAATAAAAAAAAATTAAGCAAAAGTAAAAAGAGCCATAAAAAAACAACAATCACTTGTTGTGTAATAAAACTATCCAAACAACAGCTGAACAAATTTTTTATTGTTCCAGCGGATAGAAATTTTAGTTACTCTAAGAAAAGCAAAGAAATTGAAAATTAACAATTTTAGAGATGATTTTGAATATTCTTTACCAAAAACTTTTACAAAACATGAGTGTGCAGTCTTGTCTATGTATCATCATGCCACATGTTATATAATTAGAAATGATACTGTAATTTATTTTGATCCTTGTGGTCAAAAAAGTCTGGAAGAAATAAAAAAATATCTTATAAAAACCAATAATTTATTTAGAAACAAAGTAGTTGTATTTAATAAAAAAAGAATACAGCCCAAATTATCAAACATGTGTGGTCATCTCTGTCTTATTTTTTTGAAATTGAAGAGTGATAAATCCATATCTGACATTAAAACTGTAGTAAGATACATTGATAAAAACAAGATAGAGTTGATAAAAACAATGTTGTTTTGAAAGTTATCTTGAAGAGCTTGTTAATTCTGCTGAATTAAATATTTTTTCCATATAATATAATTTTAATCAGCTTTAAACTATAAGAAGCCAGTTTATTTAATAATGTTTTCAGTTGTTCCAAAATACCTAGAATGGGACAATGAATATTGAAAGTACTAAAATCAAATGGAGCAGCTTTTATTAACATATTTGAAAATTGATCAAATTCATATAAAATCGCTTTGTTATCTTTCTTTTTAAAAAAATACAATATACCATTTCTATAGCGAAAGACATCATTTACATAAGTTGAAACACCAGGAAATAGTTCATTAATAATTCCGTGTTGTTTTGGTTTCATAGTGCATTCATTCCATTCAACATAATAATAATAATTATCGTAAAATATAAAAGTACGGCCTGTGTACGAATTAAAAATTGTTTGAATTTTTTTATTGATAGGTACTGTTACATTTAAAAAAAATGCAAGTTTTGTCAATAATTCGATCATCGTGCGAACGACGTTTTCCGCCAAAAATAATAATAACCCGAATTGAGAGGGGCGAAGCTATAAAAGACAGGGAAGAGTGCGGGGAAGGGCTTTTTGGTCTTTGGTCTTTGGTCAGAAAGGTCAGATTTGTACGAGTGCGGGATTGTGAAAGGGGCTGAAACGGCGAGAAAAGGGTGTGGAGACGTCGAGGGTCCGAAGAGGGTGAGGCTGGAAGAAGAGTCCAGGAAGGCCAAACCCAGACGCCGAGGAGCGGATCCCCGACGGAAGGTTCGCGGAGAACCGAACGCCGGAGTGCGGAGTCAAATTCCACGCCTGGATTTCGTCGTCCACCGTGGACCCGAGGAAGTCCCCGAGGAACGTCCAGGTCTCCAGAGACGTCGACCGCCCCGTGACGATCAAGGCCAGGGTGTAAAAAAAAAGTTTTTTAGTTTTCACGAAGACAGCGCGTCGTTTCAGACAGATAGGTTTTTTTTTTTCGGATTCGAGTTATCGTTCTGCTGGTGACCTCGCCTGCAAACGGCCGGTCAGAGCGATAACAGTTTTTTTTTTATAAGAGCTCCTGTTTGTTTCATTTCTTTATCTTTTGTGTCCGCGTCCGCCGCGCGACTTCCTTTTCTATTTTGAATTTAGCTTTTTTTCTGGAAACGAGGTGAGGCCCGAGGGAACGGTCCCGCCGATCGTGGGCGGCGTAGAACAATAGCGTCGAGGACGATATCGGGCTTCACTTTCGGCTCTCCCCCCTTTTTTTTTTTAATTTAGTTTTTTAATTCAATCTACTTTTCGAGAGTTTTCCTTTTTTCTTTTTTTGTCGCCACGCGGGCACAACCCTTAATTTTTGTACATAATTATCGAGTGTGAGAAACGTTTTTATTATCACATAATCAGATTTGTACGTGTGCAGGACTAGGTGAAAACATATTCATTTCGTTTAAACCACTCGGAGTTTTCTTTCTTCCGATTATCTGACGTTTCAATAGCCATGCTGCTATCTTCTTCGGAGCTTGTAAGTAAACTGGTTAGGTCTATTCCGTGTTGGACTATTTATATGGTTAGTGGTGGGAGTGGTCCCCGTGGGATTGGTGGTGGGGGTGGTAGGCGTGGCTCGGTGAGTGAAGTTAGTGGGCGTACATGGTCGAATAACGGAATTCCTCGTGCTAGAAAGCTCAACACCTTGGTCTCTGTTGAAATTATTTGGATTTTTTCTAATCTCGATTGCTTCCCTTATTAATCTTTGATGGTATTTAGTTGTTTTAGCCAGAACTACTGTTTTTTTCAAGGTCGAACGTGTGGTCTCCATCTTCGAATTTATGTTCCGCCAATGCTGATTTCTCCTTGTCATACTGCTTGATGGCCCTACTGTGTTCTTTTAATCGACATTCTATTGAACGTCCAGTTTGTCCGATGTAGCATTTCCCGCAAAGGCATTCTGCTTTGTAAATCCCTTCAGATTGGAACAGGGGGAGTTTATCCTTAGGTGTTGGAAGGATCTGAGAGATTTTCTTTTCCGTCGTAAACCTGGTTCCAATGTTTCTCTTCCCCAAAATTTTTCTAATACGATCCGTTACTCCTTGTACATATGGGAGGCAAGCAAATTTCTGGTAACTTTGTTGTTCGGTGTGTTGTCTAACTTTTCTTGCAAATCGAATGTCTTTGTCGGATTTCAGCGCCCACTTAATATGTTTCAATTCCCGTTCTTTACTGTCTTCATCACAAATGGTTTCAGCGCGATGGAATAAAGTTTTCATCAAGGCTCTTTTCTTAAGGCTCGCGTTTACCTAAAAGAAATTTCCTAGTTGATGTGCAGTGGGTCCTCTATTTACAAATTTATATTTTGGTCAAACGGGTCAAACAAACCGAGAGACGCAGGTACCTTGAATTAGTCACAGACGCTCAGTAGAGGGTAGAGGATTACGATCCTGTCCTGTTCCGTACCTAAATACGGAGATAAAATTTTGTGTTGGAAAGACAAGTCCTACAATGCCAAATCTGAATTGGCTGCACTGCAAACTGTTGTTTCATTCCATTTTATTATTTATTAGCTGACCCGACAGACGTTGTCTTGTCCAATCCAAATTTCAGTAAATTAGTTTGTGATGATGATTTATTTTCTTCCATTAAATTTGAAATAACAATGAATCTCAAGGTGTTTTATTTACATTTCGATTGCAAGATCGATGTTCAAGTGAACAATCCGATAGCGAAATAAATTGGTATAGAAATAAAATAATTACATTTGTTGGACAGATCGCGAAACAACAGAAAAGTAAAAACGGATGTAATTTTAATTTAGGCTGGAATGCGTTTTTCCAGATTTTTCTCCAAATTTTCCAAAAACATTTTTTCAATTGAGTTATTTCCATCCCGGGAACAAACCGAACAAAAAAAAATCAATTAAATATGTCGTCAGTTATGATCGAGAGGGCATACAAAAATTATAATTTTTGAAGTTTGCCCTAATTTTCAGACTTTCCTTTGTAATTCTCCCGATTTTTTTTTAACAAAAGGAACATTAAATTTTAAAAAATTAAAAATATTGAGCTAAGAATTTGTTTTAGTATTTTTTTGTAGGTACATAATATACCTACAATTTGATCGTATAGGACATTTTTCTGACTTTGAAGGTCCGACTAATAAAACTATAATATTCACCAAATACAGGGTTGTGTAGTTGTATTTTCCCAAAGTATTACGATTAAATCTGCATTTACTCCCTGCAGATGAGGGAATGAATTTTAGTTCGGAGTTTCTACCTGATTTGTCAAGAATTATGAATGAGACAAAAATGACCCTTACGGTAAAATATTTTTAAGGTAAAATTACAATGAAACGGTTGGTTTCATCTTGTGTCCCTTCGGTGAATAATTGAATATTATCGGTTTATTAGTCAAAAAAATTTGCTATAGATAAAGTATAGGATTATATTATGTACTCGCAAGTAACGATTTTTATTCTTTACTTATTCTGTACTTGCTCATGTAATAGTAATAGTATACTACAAATTGTTCGATTTTGACACCAGGAATTGGGTCCAAAACAGTTTCTTCTTGGAAATAGGCATAGCTGTAATTCCACGAAATTCAATTCCGCCAGATCTGCGCAAAAATAATTTAAAAGTGTCAGAGTGGGCACCAAATCATACTTTATGATATTGCTTTCCTTGTAGACGTGCACAGGAATAAGCGATTCGTTGTCTTTGAAACTTTCGACTATTTGATTATGTTTCAATGGATCTATTGTTAACTTTCTTAATCCCACAGCAACGTAAAGCAATTTACTCTCAATCTGAATAGCCTTCATTTGAAGCATTTTATCCATGAAGGCCGTCCAATTGTCCTCCCACTTGATTAGACCGGTGGAGGCACCTATGTCACACTTCGCAATACCCTTAAACATACCACTGATAACAATTTATGAAAGAATCTACAAGGCATTGTCGGTCTTGCCTGTAATTATATCCCTGAAGGTTGAGTTTTTTGTAGATCTCGTCCTGCTCCAATATTAATGTTGGATCTTCAGTGGTTCTAAATTAATCTGTTCTTGACTCATATTAGAACAATGGGAAATTCGACCTGTCACAACAACTGCGTCTTTGTCCATAACTTCAAAGTTACCAGTGCCTCTCTGAATAGTGATGATGAGTTTAACAAGACCATTTTTAGGAATCGTGACGGCACGTATAAACTTGCAGTTTTCGAAAATCACCGGCAAGTTGTTCACCAACAATCTCCGACTTTGGGCAAAGGTTTGCCATACTAGACGCAGATATTCCATGGCAGGAACCAAATTGCGACCTAAATCGTTTCATCAGTAAATTGTTTCAGTTTTCTAGTCTAACAAACCATCAACCACGTGCCCGGCTATGTGCTTAAACTCTTCGTAGTCGTTCGAAACATGGTAATCCATCTGTTCGGCGTCTGACGCAATTAAATGAGTATACTTGTAAGCGAACCAGCTCTTGTCGTGAACCCACTTGACCATGGGCGAGATCATGGGAGTGCCTCGACTTACGGGGTACACGATTTCGGGGTACAACTTGTGCAGTTGAGGATTGTGACCGCATTCGTACAATCTACAAGATTTTAAGTGAAAACAAACTCACAATCTGGATTTAAACAAGTACCTTCCCAAAACCCTCAAAAAGTTGACGAGGTTGCCTTCCAAAAGCAAGACGTCTTTGTTATCTAATTGTTGGTCGGAAACATTTAACACCAACGCATTTTTCGGCATTTTGTCAGTCCAAAGTTCTGCGGTTCTGTAACACCCATCAGGATGGTCTTCTTCATGTCTGAACAACACGAACCCGTGAAGACTCCAGTCCTAGAACCTTCCAGCTCTGAGGGATTCATTCCGGCGTCAATGATTGCCTCCACCGCCGTCTCCAATAAAACCCGCATCCTGGGGTCCATGTGGTTTGCTTGGCGGTGGTGCACCCCGAAGTATCCCGCATCTAAGTTGTCGATGTTGCGGATTTTAGCACTCCTTTGCGGAACCTCCGGATGGTCCAATTTCCAGCGTCGGTCGTCATCGTTCACCATGTCCGTTTTACTGAAGAGATTGTCGCGAAATTCATGGATGTTTCTGGAATCCGGAAGGCGACCGGACATGCCGGAAATGACCACTTCTTCGCCCGGAGCGGCGGAAGAGAGCCATCGGCTGTACTCGAAGTCGGGTTCGTCGGATCTAGCGTGAGGTTGACTCGCGTTCATCTTTAGCAAGACTCGACACTTGTCTGACAAACTGTTAACATCTTTGGAAGCAAATTGAGAACTTATTACCAACCATTACGAGATACAAGAATTATTATTAAATGGCATAAAATATGTACGTGTAAAAAATGCTTAAAAATGAAGAAACATAGCTATAACAAATATTTCCAAGAAAGTTAATTAAAAAAATGAAATATCTTGAAGAATTCCCCAAACTTCAGATTTGACACGTCTTGACTTTGTCAACCGTGCTACATCTGCATTCTATGGTATAAAACACTGGCTTGGAAAACGTGTTGTGACAAACTTTGAAAATCAAATATCGCAGGAGGCGAAGATTTGTACACCATAAAGAAAAGTAATGGTACCTACTGAATGACACATTTGAAGAACATTTCGCAAACTGACTGAAAACTTTCTAGGAAACAAGAAAAGGTAAATTTCTTCAGTTCTAAGCAATATACTTACTGTTTATAATTTTTATATCAAAATTTTTATAAATGTATAAAATTATTATTATTATTAGACAAACAAAAGTAGGTATCTGTTTACAAAATTGTCATTAAAACAACAAATAATTCAAAGAATATCTCGACCACTTACCCTACTGTTAAACTACCTAAGTGAATCAAAACTAAACACCTCACCTTCAAATTTTGTTACTTTGCTGAATTTTATATGGCGAAACGAGTGAAGGGGGAAGAGGCGTAAATTAATCAACCAAGGTTATCTGCGCATTTTGAGTGGTCTCTAATACATATTGATGCACTTTACTCTATTACAATTTTTCTTGTTTTTCAACCAATAAAATCAAAACTTGCTAATCTTACGTCCTCTACAAGCAATTCACCAGTCATTTCGTGTCGCGCACTTCTAGACGCAGGGGTATCAAAAAAAAACGTATCGTCAGCGGCGAAATTTTCGAGGACTTGGTCGGCGACCGCCGAGCGGGCGGCTGTGCCGCAAGTCGCGTCAAAGCAAATTTTGTGCATGGTGATCGGAATCCGCTATCATCGAAGAGAGAGCGAGACGCCTCGAATTTCCCGCTTCCCATTTTTTTGAATACTCTCGTATTTTGGAAATTTCTCATTAATTTTTGAATTTCTCACATTTTCAACATTTCTCACATTTTGCAATTTTTCACATTTCATAAAGTTTTCACATTTTACCTTTTGTGAATCCTCAGATTTTAATACCGACATACATTTCATTAGCAATTCAGATTCTTGGAACTTTTCCGATTTCAGCATTATAATTTTTTATAATTTTATAGTCAAGGTCACTACTTGACACCTCGTGTATTAAATTTAAATTAATTTTCAATTCATAAATCAGAATATTGCATTTCGTTGAATGAATCATCTTCAGTTCGGAAAAGTCAATTCAAAACCTTGTTTTTTTATTACTTCCGGAAAAACACAAAGATGTATTAAGTTTAAGTTTATTCAACACAGAGGTATAGTATAAGTTACAAGGTCCCTGTAAAGGAAAGCTTTTCTAAAAAGACCAGGATAAGCGTTAATTCATAAGATCTTTAATGTGAACTGGTTCAGTAATTTTCATTTTTTTAAAACCTTTTAGAAAGACCATTTTGAAGAAAATTGTGTAGATATATTCATGCAGTTACAACTACCTCTGCATTTTTTACAGTCAAACACTGAATATTTAACTTTCGACAAATTATTTTTGTTTTAATTTTGAATAAATGTATGTATTATGTTCTAAATTGTCTGTTTTTTTTATAGATATGCCACAGCTGCAATCATCGTATCCGAAATGTTGCTGGCAATATGTTGCCAATTGTTGCCAATTGTTGCCTTGGTGTAAGGCCGCCTTTAGAAAGAAATTGACCTTTGACAAACAGCTGAAAAGAACATGTTTTTGCAGTACTCTCCAAATACTTCACCCAGACGGGTGACGTAATTAACTGTTAATTTACCTATAAAGTTTTTACACTAAATGAATCTGTATCTGCTAGCGCATCAAACCCTGGTGGCACAATTACAAATTTTGACTTGGTTAGCTAAATTATTATTATTATTATTATTATTATTACGTAAAATAGAGCTGAGACCGAAGTCTATTTAGCTCCCAGATCAAAACGGAAAAGTAAACTATTTCCGTAATTTCAATTTCAATTGATCGCATCTGCTTTGTCATCGAAAGTGTGCATCAAGTTTGTTTTTAAAGATGTTGGGGTTGGATGCGTTTACAATTTCGTCACTTAAGGCGTTCCAGTCGGTAAAAACCCGATTCGGAAGGAAATGGCTTTTGACACTTGTGTTAAAATTTTGAATTTTCAGTTTAAATCGATGGCCGCGCAAATGGATGTTTGTGTTGAATTCAAATAAATTAAGTAATTCGTCAGATTCGTTGTTGGTCAATATTTTATAGGTCCATATGAGATCACCCCGTCTTCTGCGGTGTTGGAGAGTTGGCAAGTCTAACATTTGCAGTCTAGTTGCGTATGGAATCGATCTAAGTCCAGCGACTCGTTTAGTAGCCCTTCTTTGAATTCTCTCAAGGGTGTCAATATCACGTTGTAAGTGAGGGGACCATATCACATTCGCATATTCCAGCAGAGGACGTATATAGACTTTATATAATTTTTTGAAAGTTTCAAAATCAAGACGACGAAAAACCTTGAACATTAAATAACTCGATCTGTTGGCACGTTTTGTTATGAAACATACATGGTCGGACCACGACAAATTCTGGTTCACAATCACACCCAGATCATTATGAGACTCAACCTCTTTCAGATTTTTATTATTAATAACGTACGCGAGATGCGGGTTATTCTTACCCAAATGCAAGACCTCACACTTTTCAATGTTTAGCTGAATCAACCAGTCACGACACCAATGGGAGATCTTTACCAAACTATCCTGGATGGATTGAAATTGCGAAGATGGGTTACCGTATAATTTGCCATCATCAGCAAAGAATACATGATCAACGTCGATAATAGAGTTGAGGTCCGAGATATATATAACAAAGAGTAAAGGGCCTAAAACCGAACCCTGAGGAACACCCGAAGCCACAGTGCAATCATAAGATTTGGAATCGCGCACTTTAACACAGAATGTTCTGTTTGAAAGAAAAGCTTGAATCCACCTCAACATTAGTCCGCGTACACCAAAGTGCTGTAACTTAAGAAGCAATCGTCTATGAGGGACCCGGTCAAACGCCTTCTCAAAGTCCAAGTAAACAACATCAACTGGTCTCGAATTGTCTAAATCCGATGTCCATTTGTTTAAACAATGGAGGTGACAGGTGAACACTGATCTGCCTGGAAGGAAACCATGTTGTTCTTTGGGAATGACATTATGATTCAATGCAAATTCAGTAAGCTGTTTAGAGATAATTCGCTCCATGAACTTGCAACATATGGATGTCAAACTTATAGGACGGTAATTAGACGCCAAAGTTTTGTCTCCTTTCTTGTAGATAGGGGTTGAGATAACCGCTTTTGAATTCAAAACTAAACGCCAATGAAAGCTATAGAATTGCCGGCGTTCGGTACCGTCGGCGACCGCTTGGGGGCGTGGGTGAAAGTCGACAGGGGAGGAACGGCCATGTTTTTTTTGGAGGGCACTTTTTTCTTGACCGCAGAGTAGTACAGAAGTACCGTGTATTTTTTCTGTGTGCTAATTGTGCGATTTTAGTTGTTTTTATTGAACTGTGCTGAATGTTGTTGTCCAGCTTCTGTTTTGAACTAGGTATGTTTGCGGTACTAAAATTATGTCTGTTTCGCGCGAAATGTATTTTTATTATCATGATGGTCGCACGTGGGTTGTTGATGTTCCCACCATATTGTATAAAATCCGCAATTATCTCGACCATCCCCATGTATCACGCTTTTAACATTTGTAAGCTTGTGAAGGAGAGTAAGGCCGCCTGGTTCTAGGTTTGTAAATTTTATAAAATTGCACGGATCACGTTTTTGTTGTCAAATCTGGTTTTACAATTCACTAACTTTCTTAAAAGAAAAGGGCGCCAAGTTTTAGCGTGGGTCTGTGGCTTTTACTTTTTATAAGCGCACTCCCTCATTTTTGATCCCCTCCTAATTATTTCGAGTGACGCTTTTGGTGTGACAAGCATCTAGTTATTGTTCAACACTTTAATCAAAATTGCAAAGTTTCCACTTTCCATCCCGGTAGCAACCAAATGTTTATATTTCAGGTGTCTCCGTGGGTTGTTCCTTAGCTAGGGATCTACTACATTTAGTCCCGGGGCGCCCTCCATATTATTCAGGGCGCCCCCCTTTGGCGATGAACCGGCTCTAATATGCTAGGGTCGACCGGGCTATGTTTTTGTTATTTTTATGTATGTGTTAATGGTTGTTACCACCTTTCCATCCCAAATTGAAAGTGTTCTTAGATAGCTCTGTCAACAAATATTTGTCGCGTTTCTTTTTTTGTTTGCTTTTTCCAGGTTGTTGTAGCTGTAAATTCTAGACCTTACCGCGAGGGTCTCTCTCTGTTTGTGGGGTTTTTTGTTTTTCCTCTAACCTCCCAACGTTGAACACGACCTCGCGGCCCTCATAAAATTTGCACCCCAAGGGAGACCCAAAAACCTACGCTTGGCAGGACTTGTTGAATGCTGGGTTTTACTCGAGCTCCATGGCACACTTCCGGAAATGTGATCAGGTCTATTTTCCCTGAGTCTGTGTAGCCTGACAAGCGCGTTGTGTTTTCTTTTGCTGTGGAAAAGTAATGTTCACTTCAGCCGATGAACTTAGAGTACCTCAATTTGTTGACTTACGTAAAGCAGTTAGGACCTTTCCCTTAGCACTAAATCACGGGTAGGCGGGAAATGTTAAAGTCGTAAGGATAGGTGCCACAACCCACCGGACCACCCAAGGCCACTCGCTCCTTCTATAGCGTATCTGGCGCACATTGTAAATTAACTTGAAAAGGAGAAAACATGCTAAGGTTCTCGTCTAGTGCTCGCTCCCGCTCGAGCGGTCCGAAGTAACTGGTTTGTTTGTAATGTACATGACCCTCCTGTTTTCTTTTGAATTTGAATTGTGTTGTTTATGAAATCAGTTTTGCTCAATTTTCACTAACTGTCCCGTCTACGTTGTCACTTCGGACTTGTTCATATTTTTAGGAGAGGTTTTTAGCGGAGCCTCATTCGGGGGTCTAGGAGGATGGCCAGAGCTCACCATTTTCCTAGAGTTCTAAATGAGTAGTCTTCTCACATTTGAGGAGACTTGGGTGCCCTCTCCCGAGACGTTTTATTATTCATAAATCCCGGCGTTAACGAAAATCATAACTTTAAATAAATAGCTGGTTTTAATTATTGTGTTGTTTTATTTGCACTCTTCTGTGTGGTTCACAAACCCTGTTGGAACGAATCTGGTAAGGTTTAATTTGTATAAAAAAAAAAACACAACGTAAGGAAATTAACGAGATACGATCACGCGCTCTTGGCCATTTTTTGAATTTCGCGGGTTTTATTTTTCAGTGTGTATGTTGGAAAAAAAAATGAGATGGACGCTTGGTGGGAAATTTGAATTACCCACTTGGTTCATCACAGGGTTACTAGAGCTTTTAGCCACCCTGAAGGTAATGACGAGGACTGGAAAGAGAGTTTGAAAATGTGGAGCAGAGGTTGAACTAAGGCATCAGCACAAAATTTGAGTGTCTTTGCGGTTATATTGTCAGGGCCAGGAGCACTGTTTACATTAATGCGGTACATTTCTTCAAGTAGTAAGTTTTCGTTTAATATTACAGTTTCTAGAGAATCATGCACGTAAGGTCTGTGAATAATATGCGGAAGAGATGACGGTTCTTTAACAAATACGCTTTCAAAAAAATTGGACAAAATGTTGGCTGTCTCTAGGTCAGATTCGCTGAGTGATCCATCAGATTTTTGTACACGAGGAGTCGAAACTGTGGAAGATATTTTTTGTCTTATATATTTGTATACGGATTTATTATTACTATTAAGTATTCTGTTTTCGTACAAACATTTGGCCTTTTTTAAATCGCAGGATAATTTATTAGAAAATTTACGATGGTTGTGATAATCAACAGGAGAGTTAGAAGATTTAAACTTGATCCACAACTTTTTTTTCATTTTAGCACGACGACGTAAATCAAGAGATATCCAGGGATGAGAAGGGTTGACCGTGACCACTTTAGTAATAGTTTCTTGAGAGACTGCTGATGATAGTAAGTCGTTGAAGTAATTCCAAGAAGATGTTGAATCATCCGCATCAAAAACCAAGGACCAATCAGTAGAATTCAGTCGTTCCTTAAGATTGGTATAATTAATGATGTTAAGATGTTTCAGAAATTGTTTAGGTTTGTTGTCTATTAGCAATTGGAGTTTAGATTCAATTACTACATGATCAGATTTACCAATGGGAGATGTTAGATAAATTAAATTATTTTCGTTACACAACAGTAAGTCAAGTAGAGATGGACGTTGGCCACAACGGTACTTTGTAGGTTCTAAAATAAGTTGCTGTAGATTGGAATTTATTATCAAATCTGCAAATAGAGAATTACTAGATGTATTTTCGGATTGTTGTTTTATTGGCCAGGTCAACTGAGGGAAGTTGAAATCACCAGCAATCATCAAATTGCTGCAATTTGCACTTAAAGACTTGTGTTAAAATTACATCATTAGTTATGACTGTGTTAGGAGGTCGGTAGATACACCCTAGAGTAAAAGATTGATTTGAGTTGCTGACTTGTAGAAACATAGATTCAATATGAGGCAGGTCCACATTTAAACGTGTAATTCTAAAATTGCAAAAATATTTTTTATCCAAGAATATGCATACGCCACCACCCTTGCGGCTTCTGTCGTTTCTATATATAAGATAGTTGTTTAGACCTAAGACAGCATCATCTATAGAGGATGACAACTACGTTTCCGAAATGAACACACACACAGGTTTATTTAATTGAAGGTAGAGCTGTAACGAAGGTAATTTGGCTGTTATGGATGCAATGTTAGTACATATACATACACGGGAGATCATAGACAGTAATACACTTGCTTTTTTTTGACGCCGGGTGATACGAAGCACATTGTGATTTTTGCTTTAGTTGCTATTGTTTAAGCAACAGGTCTTTTTTGAGTTTCTCAATCGCGCGTTGGTACATAGGACAACGATTGTCCCAAGCCGCATGGTTTACATCTAAATCCAGTTTTACACAGTTAACACATTTCAAAGTTGAAGATTTACATTCAGCAATAGTATGATCCAGCTTCTCAGCAACACCACAACGAGGACATGACTTTTTATTCTTACAGCTCTTTGACGTATGATGGTATCCATTGCAATTGTAGCATCGTAAGACTTCGACCGCATCAAACGTATAGCAATAATCATATCCAATGAATAATCCTCCCGCTTGAATCAGTTTATCATATGACGGACGATCCACCTGAATCACGGCTTGGTAAATTTTAGGATTTTTTTTTGTAGGCCACAGTTTAATGAGTTTACATTCAGGGTTCAATTCTGTACCAGTGAAGTTATAGTTAACTGAATGATCAACAAAATCAACGATTTCATTTTCCTTATATATTTGAGTCATACCAACAACCTTTATTCTTGGCAAGATACCCTTCACCTCATGTATGTCATAATCTGCACCAAGCTTTTCGACAGCCACCCTTTTAAAACGAGCATTGTCTTCCTTTGAGGAAAAACCTATAAGCAATCCACTTTCGCTGACAGTCTTTACTTTAGTTAGATTCAGTTTGGATTCGATCGGATTGATCTTCGAATTGATATCAGATTTTACAACAGATACATCTTGATTAGGCTTTTTTGGTTTGATAATGACAGCAGGTTGGGATTTATTCTTTAGCGTTTGTGAGTACGAGAGGGGCGCTTTTTTATTTAAACGCAAACCAGACGCGTGATTTATGGCACAATGGTATAATTTCCCAACAAAAGGTATTGCCCACCGTTTTAAACCTTTTTGCCATAAAATTGACAGTTTCCATTGTCACCTAAATTTACGACAGCACGAGTAGCAGGTCATAAATAAAAATGATTTTGAAAGTTGAAATGTAAAACAGCGTTTAATTCAAAATCTAATTGGTGTTTTTTTCCCGCTGATTTCGTAAATAATTATAGGAAGTGAATCTGGGTAGGTTAGTATAAAAATCAGAATTTGACTTTTTGGTTGAAATTTATATTTTATTTTTTTTGGCTTTGTTTGTAAGTGAAAAATTATCAAAAAATTATGAAATGTACCTTACCAATAGCCAGGTAAGTGTGAAAAATTTCGACACTTTTATTTAATTAGAAGTCCCGATTTCTCGCGTGCGCGTATTCGATGCCCCACCCTGTACATATTGTTTATATTGTAAACTAATTTGGTAGAAACTTTCGTACAAGTCGTTTATCTTTCAATCGCACAATTACAAAGATCAGCATAATGCCTAACCTAACATTTTATTTTTCCCATGTCAAACGCCGACCGAATATATCGGGCGTTCAAATGAAATCTGGGGCTGGGAAGGCGTTGGAAACCGTTAATTGTTTTCCTTTTTTAAAGTGTAAATGGACACTTGTAATTATGTAATTATTATCAAAAATTCACCAACACTGCATTCTACCTCGAAAATACAACCGACAACGTCGCCAGCTTTTGTTTTTAATGTGTTTGAAAGTGTGAAAGTGAAAAACGTGGGGTTATGAAATAAAACTGTTGACAGTCGTTTTAGTCGAGTTCATCGTGTTTTTTAAATTCTTCGAAGCACTTAATGAACGCTCGCTTTAATTTAGCGGTTAAAAGATTCTTTGTTTTTCGAGGCATTTTTATAATTTGATATTTGTGACGCACTGAAGGTCAAATTTTGGCGGAAGGTTGGGCTAACCCAGAAAAATGAAACTTATTCTAGGCATATTCTAGGGATTTCTTTTTTTCTGCCAACATAATTCAACAGGTGGTGGATTTTTGATTTTGAAACAGATTATAGGTAATAATACTTGAGGGATCAGGTATTTTATTTTCTCGGCTTCGCCTCGTGGCTGAAACTCAGTTTTCGCGCTATAAAATACCCCTACCGTACTCTAATATACCTAAATAATCATTTCATTGTTCTTTTTTTTTAAATAAATACCGTGAGATCATTTAAATTTATAATTAAAGTAGGCTATGACGTTAAAATTATATTGGCAACACCGCCGATATCTTGATTTGGTTCAAAATTCAATACAAAATATCAAACTGCGAGTAAACAGTTGAATCGAACACCTGGCTTGGATACAACTCTTAACTCGCCGTTTGATATTTTGCATTGAATTTTGAAGAACCATTTTGACAATTCAAATCAAAGTGTCAGAGGTGTTGGCAATATAATTTTAAAGTCATAGCCTGCTTTAATTATAAATTTAAATGATCTCACGGTGCTTTTGATCTGCCTATTTATAATGACGATAATAACGATTTTCACCTAAAGTGGTTATTATTTAAACTGCCGTAATTACATTCGTGCTTCATTAGCTTAAAATATTAATAAATCCATTTATACCTAATGTACTGTGGCGAACAATAAATTTTGGTCGTCAATGTCATTTCAAAATTTGGTTAGATTGTCACTAATTTAAAAAATTGCCCTGTCTGGTTATGCCCATGTCAACAAAGTGTCAAAAAAATGAGAACAAAATGACAATTAATGTCATACAACATGATGATAGGTTATGACATTTGCGACTGTTTTACAATGAAGCATTTTCGATTGCGTCAAAGAATGACCTTGACGACCAAAATTTATTGCTCGCGACTGTACCTAATGCAAGAGTTAAATCAATTAATGAATAGTGTTCTAGCTAAGTTTATGCCTAATGCGTTCAAATAGAGACAAATTAAATGAATGTATAGACTGAAAAATATTTATTTCTTCTCATATATGGTAATTATTCGTTTTTGACATTTCTTAACAATTTACAAAAATATGAATGTTTGATTTTCGTGTGAAACCAAAGATTTTGTTATTTTTGGCCCTAGGTGTATCTTAATTCTTACAGGTTCTTAATTACATTTTCGTTTCATTCTTATCATCTCTGGTGTAATTTATTCCCGTAGCAGGACTCGTGATGAAAAGTACGCTTTAGTCCTTTTATCAGTCTCCGGAAATGTATGCCTAAAATTGACGATCTAAAAAAAAATCAAAGGCACAACCTTGAGGAATTGTATTTCTCAATTCACATTCGCATAAGTATATTCACATTCGCGTTCAAATACAGGGTATTTCACGAGTGATAATGAGCCCGGCGGAGTAGAAAATGCAACCCACAATACAGCAGGAGGAAAACCGGATATTTATCGCCTCCAAGTCCAGGTTTGCGTTCCGATTGGTTAATGACATTTGGATTAAATTTTTACGTGTTGCCAACTGAAGCGTATTAATCACGGCCTTCTCGATTTTTTTAATTTTTGATCGCAAAATTTGAACATCAAGCTTTCGAGCACTTTTAATGCGTAACCTTTGAAATATGCTGCCAACAGTACCATCATATACGTACTAAATTTACCAAATTTGATTGCAGCAGTTTTTTACAATGTTCCGCCTTTTGCTGATGTTATTGTATTGTGCTTTTGAATCTGTAATTTCAGAGTGTTTAATTGGTTGCATAACTTACGGGGACTTTTTATAAAATAAAAAATTATATTTATGTGAGGTGAAGACAAAAACCAACACGTTTACTTAAAGAACGTAAAGACCTACAGTTGGATTTGTATTTTGAAAACTTATAGATAAAAAAAAAATAAAAATATGTTAAATATAAGAATGTAATACCTATACACCGTTCACGTTGGATTGAGCATTGCTATATCTATGAATTCGCATTATGTTGGTATCGTGGTTGGTTCCAACATGACGTTTTGACAATTGTTTATTAAAAAAAATCAATTATAATCAGACCACGGCCTCCTAGATATGACAAGAGACAAGTCTCTTATCCGGCCCTGCGCGTCAGCAAAATGTTTGTGATTTCGAAATGACAGGGGTGGGAGGGAGCACCTAAGCAAGCACAAAAATGTGTAATATTGGTTGCATACTTTTTTTTAAACTCAAATCAAGTAATTAAACCCTTGTTAACCGTTGCAGTACCTCTTTTATTAAATTTTACAATGTGTTGTTTATGCTATAGCATGGGTTGCCATAGGTAACACGCCGACTCGATTTATTTTTTAATTGATCGCACCGTATCATAACCTATCATCATGTTGTATGACATTAATTGTCATTTTTTTCTCACTTTTTTGACACTTTGTTGACGTGAGCATAATCAATTAATCAGACAGGGATTTTTTTTTTAATTTGTGACAATCTAACCAAATTTTGAAATGACATTGACGAGCAAAATGTATTGCTCGCGACAGTAAATATTCACCTGGAGAGAGATTATTCATTACCAGGAAGTAGTAAATTAAGAACAAAACATTTTAATAATTTACAACATTATGTACATATTTTATTTTGTGATATTACAGTTATTATAAACGTTAATAGTAATGTTACAGTGTTCCACTTTGGAAAACAATCCAGGGATGAGCTGCTCACTGTCAATTTTGTCATCTCCAAGGTGGAGATCAATGCTGTGGTGGTGGTGGTGCTTTACTGGTGCTTCTGTGGTCACATCTTTGTCAATACTGGAGATGGGACAGTCAGTATTGGTAGCCACAGTAGAAGCAACTACTAAAAATTTAAGTAGGTTGAAGCACTGTATTGAAAGTTTTGACACAACTTACCATCTGTTTGTGTGGCCACAGTATGGTAATTTTTTTTTGATGTTGAAGGACCATCACCAATTATTTCAGCATCATCAATCTTCCTCTTCAATGACTGCTCTACACAACCTTCCCCCACTTCTGAAGACCTCCAGTCATTATGGTTTTTAATAGCAAGAAGGTTACCACTTGGATTTGCTGACAAGCTGACCAAAGTCCTTTTTATAGCAAGGCGCTCACCACCTCGATTTGCTAATAAATTAGCTGAAGTCCTTCGGAAATTATGTCCAGTATACTCCATAGGGCAATCAAGTTTTAAAAATTTAGCAATTCTACTTGGAATTGCTCCAATTGTATTGAGACCAACAGGTGAATTCACACACCGACCTTTTTCATATCTCATGAAAAAATTTTTTAGAGTTCCTGTTAACTTTAACCTAATTGCCATATACTTTTTCACAATTTCGACCCAACTTGATTGGGTAATAGCAAATGATGCGCAAACATTGGCTGTTGTGTCAGGTATTTCTATTAATATAATATCATCTTTGATATTGACATTGTGCACTTTCAGACTGTACAACTCACTTCGGCGACAGGCGCCACAAACACCTATTATTAATGCTGTCTGTAATAAATATGGTTTAATAAAAATTTGTGAATTTAAAAGAACTTTTACATACTTTCATGAGAAGAAATTTGTGGTCAGAAGCAGTCGTTAAAAATTGAGCGATTTCTTCATCTCCAAAACTTTTACTCCTTTTCGGTTTATAATGTTTGTTTATAGCTTTTAAATATGCTATTAATTTTGTGTACTTAGAGATATCTACATTTTCGTAAACTATTAAACAAGATTTTAGCATGGAAAATATTGCCCAAAGTGATTTTTTTTCATTATTTACTAATTCTCTAAAATAACTCAACAGAGCACTCTCGGTATATGATTCGATTAAGTTTGTCCCGCACCACTGTTTAAAAAGATTGAACTGCGCTATGTAGCGTGCTTTTGATTTCTCAGGTAACAATTCTGAATTTATTCTTTCGACCACTAATAGCACTTCTTCTGGTGTCTCCTCTAACTCTTCTAGTTCCACCTCAAACTCTTCTAGTTTCACATCTAACTCTTCTTGTTTCACATCTAATTCACTATCGGAACTAGACATTTTTTCCGCTCAAGTAACACACTAAAATCAATTTTACAAGCACTAAGAAACCCAGCAAATAATTTGTTTGGAAATAAACAAATGACTGTCACGTCACGTCGTCAAGGAATTGATCAGATGCCCCTAACAAGAACAAGGCCAGCAAGAACAAGTAACAAGTGAGCCAGTGGCGCCACCTGGTGTTGGTTTGCGGGAAAAGCATTAGAATGGCCATGGCCTCCTTGATTAAAACAAGACTCCGTCTGGCAGGTGGCAGCACAGGCAGCCGTTCGATGCCGTTCGTGTTAGTGAAATGACTTTTTTTTTCAAGTTACCGTATAAGTACAGTAGGTACTGTCGCGAGCAAAAAATTCTCGTCGTCAATGTCATTTCAAAACTTGGTTAAAATTGTTAGATTACTTAGATTGCCACAAATTAAAAAAAAAATCCTTGTCTGATTATGCCCATGTCAATTGTCAACAAAGTGTCAAAAAATTAATTAACGAATGTTAACAACATGGTGATAGGATATGATATTTACGACCTTTTTACAATGGAGCATTTTTCATTGCATCAAAGCATGATTTTGGCGACCAGTTTTTTTTGCTCGCGACAGTAATTAATTGGGTTGTATACACGGCCTGCTGTATTGTAAGCGGCTTGTTCATTTCATTAAATATGCATTCTGAAAATTAAAATAATGTTTTCGAGAATGAGCCAATTTCCGCCGATGACGACGCCACAAAACGGGCGCTTCACGCTTCTGACAGTTAAATTTAAGGTTAACAGCTGTATAAAGAACAAAAATGCAGAAAAGTAGGTTCAGACGTGATTTTAGAATTAAGATGGAGCATAGTAAATTCATATTTTCTTTCTGATTACACCAAATTCGTTATAATATTTTTGACTTCAAATTCTAAATGTTATTTGAACAAGATTATTTCCTTCATATGTTCAGCAACCAATTGCGTCACAAATATTGACCAATCAAAACGAAAAAACAAAAAATAACCCGATAAAATTTCTCTAAAATGCACACTGTGCAATAATCGGATAAAAAATGTCGGTACCTGATTTTTTTTTTAAATAAATTATTTTGAATAAAAAGAATTGGAAATAATGCGTTTGTTTTAATTCTATTCAGGAAATAATCAGCCGTATACCCGTCGTGCAAAATTTTAATATCGGCAAATTTTTTGCTAATGAACTCAAACATCCATAAATTATTCGGTCAGAAGACCAATTATTATCAAATAAAAGCCCTCGACTTCGTCTCGTGCTCTTATTTGCTAATAATTGGTCTTCTGACCTCATTTATGGATGTTTTCGTTCATTAGCAAAAAATTTTCCGATAAAAAATTTTGCACTTGGGATATGTGAAAAGTTCTCCATGACGAAAATTTAATCACTCAAACTACGCTTTTGAACAGGCCGTTTATTTTGGAAAGTCAGGAGGGTTCTGCGTCGACACCGGGTGGTTTCCGGGTCGGCTCCGGGTGGTTTCCGGGACGGCTCCGGGTGCGTTCCGGGTCAGCGCCAGGTGGGTTTTGGATCTGTTCCAGGTGGTTTCCGGGTCGGTTCCAGGTGGGTTTCGGGTCGGCTCCGGATGGTTTCCGGGTGGTTTCCGGGTCAGCTCCGGGTGGGTTCCGGGTCTGCTTCGGCTGGTTTCCAGGTCGTCTCCTAGTGCTTTCCGGGTGAGCTCCGGGACGGCTCCGGGTGGCTTCCGGGTCGGGTACGGATGATTTCCGGGTTTTCTTCGGGTGCTTTCCGGGTTGTCTCCGGGTGCTTTCCGGGTGAGCTCCTCGACGGCTCCGGGTGGCTTCCGGGTCGGTTCCGGGTAATTTCAGGGTCCGCTCCGGGTGATTTCCGGGTCGGGTCCTGGTGGTTTCCGTGTCGGCTCCGGGTGAATTCTGGGTCGGCCCCGGGTGGTTTCCGTGTGGGTCCCGGGTCGGCTCCAGGTGGTTTCCGGGTCAGCTCCGGGTCGGTTCCGGGTCGGCCCTGGACGGTTTTCGAGTGGGTTCCATGTCGGCTCCGGGTAGTTTCCGGGTCGGCTTCGGGTGGGTTCCAGGTCCGCTCCGGGTGGTTTCCGGGTCGGCTCCGGGTGGGCTTCGGATCGGATCAGGTCAAGTCGGGTTAGATCTGGCATAGGCTACTACAGCAAAAGGAGGGGACTTGATTTTTAAAGTAAAATGTGTCATTTTCTCAAAAAAATTGTCATGCAAGATACCATTTTTGTTTCATTCCTCATTTAGGTAGTAGGGAGGTCTATCAGAGAGAGAAGAAAAAAGTGAGGGTTGTCGTTTAAAAAAATTAGTGATGACGTCATTGCGCAAAAACCAATAACGTTATTTAAACAAATTGCGCGTCACAGAATGGCATTTTTTTAAATTAAATCGACGTCTCCGAGAGATTTTTTTTAAAACAGCATATGAATTTTGTTCCAAACTTTATGTTCACACTGTACAGGGTGATTTTGAAAGTTGTGCAGATATTTTAATCACGAGCCACTGGCTTCATGTAGAACTCGGAATAAATATTTAAAAAATTCTGTCAAAAAATAAAATGACATTTATTTTTTGAGCTACAATTTTTTTTAATTGCCTTTAGTCTTCTACGTTATCAAACAACCTCGTAGGTAAAATTTCGGCACATTTTAAAAATACACCCTGTATATCATATTTTATAAAACTCGTGAGTAAAATATCTGCACAACTTTCAAAATCACCCTGTATATGTATATACTTTATTTCTCAAAGACAAAAACAATAAATGTAATTCAAAACGTCAGTTTTTTTTTATTTTCGCGCAAATTAGGCAAATTGCACAAAAGACGTTAAAAAATTTATTGCCGAAGATGTCCAAATCCCAGTATGAAAATTAAACTTTTTGTTCATTGTTATTTATTAATTTGCGTTGTTCTCTGGGAGATTTATTTTTTGACGTATGTCAGTTGACAGTCCAACGCTACCAACATCAATACAGTAAATTTTACTAGTCCATTCTAACACACCAAGGCCGAGGAATAATTTCGTGTGATTTAGGGTGCGAGTAGGCTTGGATAAATTTGCATCTTATAAGGAAAATTTTTATTATTTTGTTTTTTCCAAGATGCCGCAACCAACAATTCATGTCAGAAATTATTAAAATTATGGTTAGACAATAAATTCTTCAATGAAATTAAATATCGGTATTTTTGAGTAAATATGATTTTATTTGATATACAGACATTTTTGGAAAAATTGCAAACCATCAGGTTTATATTTATTTAACGAGAATGAAGACATCTCCTTTGTGTTTCTAGCTAGAACAAAGCTGAATACAGTGTGAATTGTAAATGTATTAATGACGAATCTCGTGCAGAAAATCGAGTGGCTTCATATTCAGCATTGTGGAGAAAACTTTTAAATTACTATTGCAAAAATGGTGGAGGCGCCGGGATAATATATGTTGTAAATATGTCATTAGATGATCTTTCCCAACATTACAAAGGTGTTGGGAATTGGTTGCTCCACAGTGAAATTAGATTTCTTATCTACGTCAACGGTGATTAAGAATTACTTTAGGTAATATTATGAACAACTGACCGAAACTGGATCATCACTATGAAAAAACTCGTAACGCTGCCAAGAACGCTGAGAATAGTGCCTCGATCAATAGTAAAAAATCTCTCCGCAGAAAACACCGGAAGATGCTCCTGGACAAAATCTGTCAACTTAGACAATTCGCTTGTATTGGTGTCCAACTCCCATTTGAGTTTCCTACTCAATTCCAGAATTTTTCTACTTTCGTTCAAAACGGCGTCACACATCAGAATCAAAAGAACTGGCGAACCCTGAAGACAAATAAATAATATATAAATTGAGTCGTATTTAACATCTACTTACAAATGTCACTGCGATAGTCAAGCCATCCAACAGCAAAATCACAAGAACTTCGTCGTTCTTGTATAAATAACTCATGATCAAGGCATGATCTAGGAAAATCAAGACTTTGAAAATCGTGTAAGAAATGAGCAAAGCAATGGGCCATCCAAAAATGTCATTGAAGACGTTCACGGTATCTTTGAGAGTGTAAAAATCGGATCGAATTTTGGGTGGACTCATCATTTTGGCATCGGAAAGAACATGAAACAGGTGCCTGTAACTCGCCAAGATTGGGGTGAGAATTTCCGAAAGCAAGAGACAGTAAAAGCACTGCAAGTAAATTTGAAAGTACAATATTTCGTACTGTTTTACAAAAGTGAAACCGTGAATTTTGACCCAGAAGCAGTTAGAACCAATTATTGTTGTGAAGACCAAAATATGAAGTGTCACAAATTTACAAATCCTTGTTGATTTTTTCTCTGCATTTGCCTCGATCAACTTGAGATTATTCGTTAAATGTTTCCATTGTAGATTTTTCCAAAATACCACACTCATCACCGTGACGACGTTAAAAATGAAGAGGTTAATATCAGTCAAGAGGCACACTGCAGATTTTACTTGCATGAAGTCTCGGTAGAAATGTTTGTTAATTATTGCGTAAATCATGAGGACGGTCAAGATGGTTACCACGAATAGGGAGTAGATTTTTTTGAAGAGAGTGGGAGACGTGACGTCGACTGTTGCAGGTGTTACACCCAACCATTTACCAACACTGAATGTTATTTTTATCATTGCCAAACTCATTGTAGTCTATTTTTTACAAAATGATTTTTGAATTGTACAGTTTCGATTCAATTTATATGGTTATGGTTTTCGTAGTTGTTGAGTAATCAACAATATCATAAAAGCTTATTTGTCCATAATAACAACACCGCAATTACACAAATGGGGCAAATACCTTTGCAGCAATTGATTCATTACATTTTGAAGCCCTGGGACGAATTCATTCGATATTTTCGTAAGAATTTTTTTTTACATTGTATATTTTTTGTATTTGACATCTAAATATTCTAATCTGGACGCTAATCAATATTGGCTTGAAAATACAGGGTGTCTATAATTAATGTGGGATCCTAGTAGGCGTTGAAAGTTTGCCGACTCTTTCACCAGAAATCGATTACTGTTAGTGTGATCTACGACATGCAACCCTCAGAACAAATTGATTTTATTTGACGTGACGTCGACTGTTACTGGTGTTACACCCAACAATTTACCGACACTGAATGTTATTTTTATCATTGCTAAACTCATAGCAATCTGTATTTTGAGATTTGCTTCACTTTGTGGATTCTATTTTATGTGGTTATTGATTTACTACTTATTTATAAAAAGCTGTTTGTCCGGATATGACACTACATTAGTTGTTCATAATAACAAGACCTCAATTAATTACTCAAAAAGAGGGAAAAATACATTTACGGTAATGAAATAATTCTATTATGAACCATGGACGAGCTCACTCGATGTTTACGTCAGACTTGAAGATATATTTGTTTAGTTTGTACATTTTGTGTGCTCCCTTGTTTATTTATTTATAACAAAAACTGCAAATTTTACAAATCACGTAAAATATTTTATCTATCACCGTGGGATAAGTTGTACCATATGGCATTCATTTTAGAAGTGTAATAGTCTCCTTATCTCAATTAGTGCGGTAGTGAAATTATTACCGCACTAGTGAGGTAAAGAAATTAACAACTCACAAATCCAAGGCAACAACAAGCAAATTACAGCACAAAACTATAGTTTCACCTTCGAAAAATTTTTAATTTCTGTTATTTGTTGTTATTTGGCAACTAAGATGCGAGTATAGACCACTACCCGTTGCTATCATCTTAAAAAATAGTATATTATTCAACGAGTTCGTGTGTAAATTGGGCACTTTATGGCATGAATGGGCCAGTTTAAAACACGAGTGAAACGAGAGCCCAATTTACACACGAACGAGTTGAATACGACGTTTTTTTGTTCGACAAACCCCTTGAAGGCTCCAATTGCTTAAATTCTTTAAAATTAGCTTGACGTTTCGTTTTGACAAGTTGTGACATTTATCAAAACCCGTTCACACAGGAGAAATTTTTCAAATTCTGACAGTGTCAAAAAAAATGTGTATTTTCTACCGGGTGATCAAAAAGGACTGTTTGAGTTGGCAATACAATTTTATTAGGAGCATTTTGTTATTCGGCTGTTTGTAATACTACAACCGGATACGTCTCTCGACAGATATTTGACTTGAAATCAACAGCGACAAAATTATAGGTTATGTATGTATGTATAAAAATCGTACAGTCGCGGACAGAAAAAAGGGGGATTTTTTTTCGCTAATGTAACTCTATTTTCTCTTTCTATGGTTACTATTAAAATATTTATTTATTTATTATAGTAGGTAAGCCCGATTTACTCAACTCAATTTTAGCTTAATTTCTGAATAAGACTTGTCCTACTTTTTTCTGTCCGCAACTGTACAAAGAAATAACTTGAACTGTCAACTGTCAGTGTCAACAACCGGAAGTTACTCCAGTTATATCATTTAAAAGTAAAGATCAGTACTGCCAACACAAATAGTCCCTTTTGAACACGCTGTACTTTGCGTCTGTATTAAAGCTATTAATTACAAGGCCCATTTTGACTGCTGTAACTGAAATTCGCGTTTTGAAACAAACTAGTGCAATTTACTTTTTCAAGGTTGGCATTTCTCATCTTGAGGTGACGAAAATGAAATGTCAAAATAAACGCCAAAACAAAACGAATTTTAATTTAAGTTGTTTCCGGAGAATATATAGTTGGTTGTAAAAAAAAACGAGAACTGTCAGAATAAAATTGACGCATTTTTAGAATATTTTCATAGTGTAAAAACTTCTTATGAGAGATAGGTTAGAATTATTGCCAAAATTCAATGACATTTTTAAAAATCATTTGATAGGTACAGTCGCGAGCAATAAATTTTGATCGTCAAGGTCATTCTTTGTCGCAATCCAAAATGCTCCATTGTAAAACAGTCGTAAATATCATAACCTATCATCATGTTGTATGACAATAATTGTCATTTTTTTCTCAATTTTTTGACACTTTGTTGACGTGGGCATAATCAGGCAGGGAAATTTTTTTATCTTTGTGACAATCTAACCAAATTTTGAAATGACATTGACGACCAAAATTTATTGCTCGCGACAGTTAATATTGTCAAGCAGACAATTAATTGAGAAATGGACAAATCTAAATTTACATTAAGAAAATTTTCTTTTCCCGTTTTTTTCGCAACCAGCTATACAACTATTGTAAACGTTAATCTTTACATTAGAGGTGTCTTGGGCAGTTAAACTAATCCATTTTTAATTTGTTAATTACAAGTGAAATTTGAATCTTCCAATATGACATTTGTCCCCAATCACGACAAAATTCCCCAAATTTGAAAATTGTTAATTTTCACTTAAAAATGGCTTAAAAGGTGCAAAGTAGATAAAATGGTGTATGGTATCTCGTTTATAAAGCATTTTGTAGCACTTACTCCTTCAAAGCGGTTCTTATAAGATTCTAAAACAACCTTTACGTTAATATAACCTCATTTTTTACTCTTGTCATGTTTTTGTCATTTTGATTTATTTACATTAAAAAATAGTGATTTGTAGCATAATAACGACTAGGCAGCAGGTAAAAGCGATAATTTAATAAGACTAAGAGCAATTAACTTAAAAGTCAAAATTCAAAAACTGACTGCGTGACCGACACAGAAAAGTTTAATTTTTGAATGTCAGTCATGATGATTGATGAGTGGTGGTTTACAGAGATTTTGTTAAAGTGACAGAAAAATGCTGCTCGAAGAGTTATACAGCGTGATCAAAAAGGACTGTTTGAGTTGGCAGTACTGATTTTTACTTTTAAATGGTATACTTAAATGAAGTAACTTCCGGTTGTTGACGACTTAACACTGACAGTTGACAGTTCAAGTTGTTTCTTTGTATACTCCGTATTCTGATAGATTGCACGTTTTTTGACAGAAGACAGACCCAGAGAGTAGTGTGGCGGGAATTAATCTGCAGGTATACAACGGTTTTCTACATAACGAGAAACAATTGAAATGGAGAGTTTAGTATTTTTCACTGCTTTATGTTTTGGAACTAGAATTTAAAAACGTGCAATCTATCACCGTACGGAGTACCTATACCATTGATTTTACCTTTTTAATTTTTGCCGGCGCAATATTTTGTTATTAATCAGAAAAAAAAATTGAAATTTGTAACCTTTTTTAATACAAAGGAAATGAAAATCACATCGAATTTTTGTCAACAAAAATAACAATTTGTCGATTAACCGACAGAAGTTGTCCATCAAAATTCAAACTCCTGAGTTGGTCCTGATCCACTCTCTGTAGTAGGCAATTCTCGTATGTCCTGCAGGATATGGATATTCACATCCGTAGCCGTTGACAAAACTGAATACACCAACGAGGACTGGATCTGTAAAGGCGTTAAGCACGACGGGACCTCCACTATCTCCCAGACAAGGACTCTTGAGAGGATCATCTCCTGTACTGGTACAAACCAGTCCTGGTCCAACCGTTACCCCCCCATAATACGCTTTACAACTATCGTTGTCGATGGTGGAGAGATTTACATAGTTTAAGTAGTCACTGTTGGGAGTGGGGTCGGCTAAAATTGTACCACGTGAAACCAGTTTAGAGATCGTCTTGTCAACCTACCGTCACTAGTTTGTCCCCATCCACTCACTGTGACGACAGTGTCGCTTTGCAACTCTTGTTCAGCTAAGGGAATGGCTCTGGTGTTTCCTGCAACAATCGAAAAGTGTTGACAATGTCGCTCAGGTGTGTTATATTTACCATCGAAGGTTAAAGGTGTTGCTAGCTTGATCAATCCGATGTCGTTGGTAAGATACATGGGGTCGTAGTCTTCATGGAGGATGAAATCGGAGGCTTGACTAGTGGTACGGTTAGTAGACGACAGTCGTACCTCTCCGGTGTAAATGATGGCCGATATAGCTCTGTTGGGACAATTTTGTTATGGAACGGTCACACTAGTGGGTTTTCTTACCCTTCGACGCAATGTCCAGCTGTCAAGACCCATTCTTCACTGATTAAAGTGCCGCCGCACAAGTACCTCGGAATGGTACTGGATCTACCCATGATCGCCACTTGCCAAGGGAGCTGACCGTTTTCGGCTCGTTCTCCGTTGACGATTCTCACTCCTGTCGAAATTGCAAGTTGCGAAATGAAAAATGAAGGATGGAGATCTTACCCATGTCTTTGAGTGGGACCGGGACAAGTCTCGGGACATCTTCCAAGGGCGAGGCCCAGACCGAACAGAAGCAGAGGGCGGCGATGAAGATAACAAAACCCATTCTGTTCCAAACTGGCTTGAATTGTGTCAGTTTCACTTCATTTATAGTCGCTTTGTATACGTCGACAGATATTTTTTTAAATATAATAGAAGAATTAGAAAAAATGATTGATGTGACAAGTAAAAGATACAGTTCGTACCTGCTATCTTAACTCCATTTCCTGGACTATTTATAGACTGTTGTCGTAGTTTGATGGAAATTTTTTAGAAACGTGTTTTGTCTATGCTATGTCTATTATTCTAAAAGATTTCAATTGGACTTGAATCAGGAGAATGTGGAGACCAACGCAAATCTATTCCTTCGTTTCGTTCCAAATCGAGCGAAATCTTCAACAACAAATTGAAGGTGTTTTTGAGTTACGTGGATGTCACGTGGAGCTTAATGTATTCGTTGAGAATTTCTTTACGAACGTCAGAGGGATTAATCAAAATCAAATCAGCTAATCTATCCATTAATTTCCTAATCCTTTGAAATCGATTAACAGGATTAAAAGCAGATGCTTACGACTATTTTTACCACAGTAGGCTGGGAAAAATAAAAATAATAATAATAGTTAAGCAATGTATGGTTTGAACAGTGTTCGGATGGGTGGCCGTGGAGGATACCACGTTCTTTCCTAGCTTGAAAGCGCTTCAAAGCTTCATTATTTTATTTGAATGTCGTGTAAAGAGTGGGAGGATAACAAAATAAATGATAATATAAAAATAATGTTTTTAGATTACTTTTTAGATTACTTTTTTACATTACTTGTTAGAAATATCCGTGGTGATAAATACGGTCTTGATGCTCTGCGCCTAGTAATATCGAGTGTTCAGTTGAAAAGTTCATCAAGTAGTTTTTGCAGATCAATGCCAAAAGTTAGGTTAGGACCACGTTAAGAAGTGACATTTTTGACTAAATTTATTTTATATGTAATGTGAGTGCCCGGTTATCAAAAAAATAGTGGTTTCTTTAACGAGTTCGTGTGTAAATTGGGCTTCTTTTGGCATGAGTGGGCCAGTTTAAAACCCGAGTAAAACGAGCGTTTTAAGGGCGCACGAGTGCCAAAAAAGTCCAATTTACACACGAACGAGTGTGTTTTTTTGTTCGACGAGCCCCTTAAAGGCTCCAAATCGCTTAAAATCTTTAAAATCAGCTTGACGTTTCGTTTTGACGAGTTGTGACATTTATCAAAATCCGTTCACACAGAAGAAAAACAAAAAAAATTATAATGTCTCTGGTTACATGTTTGGTAAAATTTAATACAAAACCTCTCAGCTTAAGTTAGATATGTGTTTTATGTCAAAAGCATTAAATACACACCAAGATAATTTTAAAATCATAGAAGATGTTGAAAATATTGACCACCTTCGTCGATACATTTTAAAACTCTACAATCAAAATTTCTCATCACAGAAAACGAAACTCAACTCAAAAAAAGACGTTACACTTGCAAAACACAACTGACATCTGTCAAAGAAAGAAGGCATCATCCCTTTCAACAGAAAGTCACAGCCAACTTGATGAACTTTTCATTTGAACACCCGATAGGTTATCTCCAACAAACCACAGAGTTCAAGTATGAGAAATACATAATAAAAGTATGCTTTTCATAAAATAGTAACGCAGTTGAGTTAAAAAAAATGAAATTTTAAAAAAAAAACAGAAAAAATATATGTACATGATAAAAATATTGGTGATCACAGTTAGTTCCAGAGTCAAACTGGGTTAGGTATTCGGTAATCCCGGGGTTTTTTGTTCATTATTTATTTATTTATTTTGTGATTCTGGACATCCGTTTGGCTCAGAAGCTATGAATCACCCGAAAGAGGTTGTCGATCACGCCGTATATAAAGCCATCAATGAATCGTATTAGTAGTGAGATGTAAGTGTAAAAAGAGAAAATTCGGCAGTGCATTCACTTAGAAATCAGTATTTCTAGAGTTTTCATTTCAATTTGCAAAATGGAAAAATATACGGTGTTTTTTTTACCAAAAGATCAAATTAGTTAAAAAATCAAATTAGTTTTGTCAACTTAACCTAACTTATTCAATACCAGACACGTTTCTTGTTAATTATTTTTTATCACTGAAAATTCAGGATGAGAGTTCAGGCTGACAGTTGGAAGAAAATATATTACACTTACTATACAGGGTCATCTCTTATACCGTGTGATAAACAAATTTGTAATAAACCGTAGTTTTTTTTTGAATAACATGCTTAATTGTGGCTTTGAAGTTACGTCACCCAAAGGATTTAGTAGCACAATTCATTTTAGTTACAACAAATTTCGTGTTTTAAACATTTGTACAGAAACAATAGCCTTTACAACTTATTTTGTGACGTTATTTTACATTTTTCCTTGGATTTCGTTGTAACTTGATTCAGGGCTACACACATACAGTCGCGGCCAAAATAAAGTAGGACAATGTTTTTTCGCTAATGTAAATTTGCTTGCCCTTTCTATGGTTACTATGAAAATATTTATTTATTTATTATAGTAACCCCGGTTTACTCAACTCAATTTTGGCTAAATTTCTTAATAAGACTTGTCCTACTTTATTTTGGTCGCCACTGTATGTACATGAAACGTCAACAAACCTTTCTTAACCTCACTTATTCGCATTCCCGTTCTTTGGCTGTCGTTTGTGCAGTAAATATTGCTGCAATTTAGGTAATAATAATAAAAGAAGTGTCGTCGTTGTAATTTTTCTTATTCACAAATTTTTAATAATGAAACCTTGTTTAAAAATGATCAGCCCCGCCATTCTTTCATTTTTTTTTTAAATTTTATTTGACAGTTATTGCTAGGGTTCTATTATCACGGGCATTTGCACGACTGACTTGTTTACAAATGTTATTGATTACACGGTAGATGTTTTTAACATTGTAATTTACCACTTATTCTGTCAAACTTATGCTATAGTTGGCGCAACGACCCACTGGAGTAATAAACTGGCGTGATCTTCACGTGATTTTCGGGGGATGGTTTCCCATTGGTTAAAGGGCGCGCGTTAAGAAGTATTGTGCAGCTCAATGCATGCAGTCAAAATTTCCATCCAATCTTAAAATAGTAATATTTAATTTAAATTTCCCACACAAAACTAAAATTTGGCGAGGCAGTGTAAGTCAGGCTTTTCATGACGTCACTACGAATTATCACGTGAACATGTAATCACTCCATGGGTTCGCCGCAGCGAGTATAGTTCTTACCAAAGAAAATTAACATGATTAGTTGGTTGCCTAAAACAAGAAACTTTCATATACTGTAATTTAAAATTAAAAAATGGTCAAATAACTAAAATTAAATCATCCCACAGTAAATCTTCTCTGTTGTTTTGCAAAATGTTTCGACCAACTCAAAAATATTTTTTATCTTCAAGGGGTCGTAAAGAACTCCTTTTTGTATCTCTATAGAAACGGTTGAAGTGGTTTTTTTTTGTAACCGGACTTGAAACACTTCAAATCCAAGGAGTTAAAATGTCCACAGGCGGCTCGTCCGAATCAAATGTAAGGTCATTTGAAGCATTTTTCAAAATTTATTTATCAATAATTACACAAAATATTTAATATGTAATATTAAATTATCCCTATTCAAAAAGCCTCTAAAGAAGCGACATCACGAAATTATAACCCAATATTTAACCGGTACCACTGTGGTGTCACACGAGTCGCCCATGTGCACGGATGACAGATATCAAAATCAAAAATAGCAAGATGGCCGATCAACGTTATATAAAAAGTAAACTTTAGATTTTCGTATACTTTACTGATATTATATGAACCTTCAAGTACTAATAATATTGCAACAAGAGAATTAGGTGCAGTGCCTTAAAATTTGAAAATTGTAAGGATAAAAATTGTCATTTTAGTGTAAATGCAGCAAATGAAAATAAATGAGCTCATCTCCGATTTTTTTTTTGATCTGCTTGAAGATAAAATAGTATACAGGGTGTTTTCGAAGTTGAGGTGTTCGTTGTAACACGAGGTATTTTACATTATTCTTAAGAATTTCAGCCTAAAGTTTCTCAGTAAAATGTTTTTAATAACGGAGATAATTACATAATTGCATATTTTTACAGTTTTCTAAAATTTTGAGTTTCCGCTGTACTAGATTAATAAACTAACGTAACCCATTGCTATACACATTTACTAAGGTAATTTTAGCTAAAACTCTTTAGATCAACGCATACCATCACATGTTAAAAGAAACGCCTCAACTTCGAAAACACGCTGTAGGTATATGATTCAGAGTAAAAGGTCTTTTTGTGCTTCCCCCAGTTGTCGATCTCGACTTCGTCTCGGTCTTCAATCTCTGAGCTTAGCACAAAAAGACTCACTTCTACTCTTAATGATATAATCTACTATTTTGTCAGACTGGTGTGAATCATGTTATTTTGATTTTATTTATAGTAGGTTATCGTCGAATGTTTGTTTGGATTCGAATGATGGATAATAATTTTTTAAACGGCATAAAAAAGATTAGAGAGTGATTGATGTGATAATTGATTTAATTCGTACACGTAATCTCAACTCAAGTCGTGGATTATTTACGGAAAATTGTTGTCATCGTGACAGATATTTTTAGAAATTCGTTTTGTGAATTGACAAAATTTGAAACGTGTGCTAGACGTTAGTTAACGCCACGCCATACGGGCACCACTGTGTCCCCCTTAATTTTTCAGGTTTAAAGGTTTGAAAGAAATAAGATTGACAAGGACAAGAACGATTGAGATAAAGAGAGGTAAAGAGAAAGAAAATATTTTTTTAATTTTATTTGAGATTTTTTATATTGTGACATTTCCAACAAATTATATTATTTTATTCTGATAGTTCTTTGACTTTGATTTTGACAACAATTTTCAATGCAAAAAGTGCCTACTTTTTACACGATGGTAGATAAAAATATTATTTCACAGGACAAAATGTATTTAAAAAAAAAGTAGGTGATCGCAGGTGGTTCCAAAGGCAAACTGGGTTAGCTGTCCCGTAATCCCATCGCTTCTCTTACTTATTTGTGATTATTATTTTTGTTACTATGTTGACATGCGTACACCTCGGAAATCATGGATCACCCGAGGAACTTCTTCCCCCAACTGGATTTATAAACCTACGCATTAAACATGAGAGTAGTGAGATGTAAATGTACGGAATGATCAAGAAAAACTGTTTGACTTGGCAATACCTACAATTAAGAAAATCTTTTTTATTTGGCTATTTGCAGCAGTATTTGAGAGATAACTGCGACAAAATTATAGGTTATGAACGGTAAATAGAAATTAGCCTTGAAATAAAGAACAATTATCTAAGAATTAACTAAAGGAAATGCTCGAAATGCCCCCGTTTTTGCTCTAAACATAAATTAACTCTTTTAGACTCTCGAACAGATTCACCACCATCTTTAATTTAATTTGAAATGTCAAATGTTACTTGTCATTGTCAATAATGCGGCTGTCAGTGTCAAGCCGGCAACAACCGGAATTTACTACAGTTGTACTATTTAAAAATGAAATTCAGTATTACCAACTCCAACAGTCCTTCTTGATCACCCCGTAAAAAGGGAAAATTTTGTTGTGTGTTCGTAATTATTTTGCGATTCTAGTAGGTATGGGGATGAAACATTTTCATTGAAATTTTCAAAAATCCACAGTGCAACAGAAAAATAGAATGATTCGTATCAACATAACCTTACTTATTTAATAACAGACCAATTGTATAGGGTGTTCATTTAAATTTATCCTCAAAGTTTATGGTGAAGAGTCTAACACTCAAACCACAATATTAAAGTCAGAGTTTTAATTAATAATGTCATTTTAATGTCATTAAAAATTCAAATGTCAGTGTTGCTAATCGCTTTGAACACTTGGACTATTTGTTCTATCCAATGAATTGAATGATTTACTCTTTCTCCATTTTTTATTTGTACAAAAGACAAGTTTCATTGACAAGTTGGAGAAAATTAATTTATTGTGTGAAGCAATCTTTATCTTGTACAGATTTCTAGTCCCGCTACCGGCTTGTTGCCAAAAGATGGCGCTCAGTACTTCGATATGACTTTGGATATGACAGATTTTGTACTTCTCTGTGCATTCAAAATTAAATATTAGGTATATTAAAACTTCCTGTTTCAGCTTTATTTCATTTACAGTTTTATTTTTGCACACGTCTTTTCGTAGATTTTTCGTTTCTTTGCACGCACTGTAAGTAGGTTTTTCTTTCGCCCAATTCCAAGAATGGTTCCATATGCTAATGAAGAAACGATAAATATTTCATTCATTGCATCGCAAATTTGTCAAAATACGATTCATAAATGGAAAATTGGGAACTTACAAATTCAAGACGACCTCGGAAACAACAGTTTTACAATTGAAAAATTCGAATTAAGGTATATCCTGTCTGTCTGGCGAAGAAAATGTCACATTCAGAATGATCATGTTTAGCTCGAAAATGTCTTCATATATTATAATAAATTGTAATTACCGTAGCTTTACAAAAATATTTTTGGAAGTTTTTTTTTTGCAAAGAGTAAAATGGTTTTTGAGCATCACCCGGTATATACACATTTGCCTTTCAGTACAGCGCGTTGTCATGATTTTTTTTTAAATAATCAAGTACAGTGCAACAGTATTTTTACAACAATTAAGTAAATACACCCCAGTACAAAATTTTCTTAACGGTTATGCAACCAGTAATTTCCCCATCTACAATTTTTTTTATCCACGCCATTGATTTCGTTTGTTTCTGTCATTATTACATAACTTTTTTTTAAATTCTTTTGTTTTATGGCAAAGATAAGATGTCCTTGACACTTAATGCGGTTCCCGATACTATTATCATACTATACGTCGTCGTCAAGACCAAATGACGGTTTCAAATAAATTTATGAATGACATCGTCACCGAAAATAAATTAGTAATACGAAATTATTCCACTCTTTCTTTGACGAAACTGATCTAACAAATTTACAAAAATAAGACCACAATTTTCTTACCATAATTGTTTACTTAAATATTTTCAAAGAAGTTAAAGAACTACAAAGTGAAACTTTTACTTTTAGTCTAAAAATATGGAAAAATACAAATTTGAAGCATTTTTTATTACCTATGTTTAACAATAATAAGTTTTTGTTCTTAAAACTTGCAACTACATTATTTTGAATTTTGTTTTTCTGTGTTGTAGAATTTTCTCTATTTCCATGTTTCTACTTCTAATATCAATATTATGTGTCAAAAGTGTCCATTTTTCGGCACCGTGAAATAAAATACTTTTTTTACTTTGCGTCTGTTTGAAAGATATTACAAAACCCATTTTGGGTGCTGTAATAGAAATTCGCGTTTTGAAACAAACAATTTACTTTTTCAAGGTTGACATTCCTGATCTTGGCACGACGCAAATGAAATGTCAAAATAAACGTCAAAACAAAACGAACAATGGTTGTAAACATTAAGCGTTATACGGGGTGAGCAACAATAGTTGTTTCAGTTCGCAATAAAAAAAATTTACATGAAATTTACAAGACTGTGAATTGTACCTATTTCGGTTTGTTTTATGGTGCAAAGTAGAAAAAATAGTGTATGATATCTCGTACATGAGGCATTTTGTAGCACTTACTCCTTCATGGCACTCCTCGCAAGCTCATCGTACCCTAAACCCCTGCGTGCTATAAAATGCTTCTTATAAGACTCGTATCAAAATATACTATTATTTTGCAGTTTACTTCACATATTCTTATATGTAATTACGAAAAAAAGTGTCAGTGTTTCGTTGTCACTTTCATCAACGTAGACATTCATTTTATGGAAATAATTGTCAAAGAACCTTAAACGGGCACACTTAAAGATGGTGATTTTTAGTAAGTAAGGTTGGTAGGGTTACCTATAGTACTTTCTTCTTTATGTGGTTGGCAGCTTTGATCTTTGTACGCCATTAGGCTTACAAGGTGATCAAAAAGAAAACAAAACAAGAATGCTACATCATCTTTTGTTTGATCGAGTTTCTTTGACATTTCAGTGAAAAATCTGCTTACCAGTGGCGTCGTGTTTGGCAATAAAACTGGTAAATTACCCATTCTTACGACTGTAAAATGTTGCTCTTGTTTATTTTACACATTTTCTCCATTATCAGATAATAATTCCAACGTCTAAAATCCGTGAGGTATGATTTACTATAAAATAACGTTTGAGACCACAAATTGTCTACGCCCATGCATTGAACGCTTATTTGCATAGAATTCCGCTACCACATGACCGATAATTTGCAACGCCTTTTCTGATTTGTTTTCTTTTTGGTCACTTTGTACATGTTTTAGTTAGGTATTGTTGCATTTTATATAAAGATTCTTTGGATTTCATTTGACATTTGACAGATATGTTCCCAAAACACATTTTACACCACTCCGTTTTGTTCTATTTGAAAATGGAAAGCTGGGATCACTTCCACCAACACTGAAAGTGTCACAAATTAGTATCAATTGAATAAACGACTAAAATTTTTGAAAAAATTTCAAAATTTTATATCAGAATGTTTTATAATTATGAATAATAGTTATTTATGCAACGAGTTTCTGTGTAAATTGGGCTTTTCTAATTGCCCGAGGGACAAGATTAAAACACGAGCGTAGCGAGGGTTTTAAGGCCTCGAGGGCAATTAGAAAAGCCCAATTTACCCAGAAACGAGTTGCATACAAAATTTTATTGTTTGAAACGACGTCCCTGAAACTTCCAAATCTTTTAAAAATGGTTTCGCATTTGCTTTTGACAGTTTTGACAAATTTTTCAAGACCTGTCAGAAATGTGACGCTGAATGTGTTGTCTAGGGCAACGGTTCGTTATCTGCTCATTCTGCTTTAGGGCAATTAAGAGTCAGTTTACAAAGGAGAAAAATGAGAATTTATGACAGTTGAAAACAATAAAATGTTTTAAGTGGCAGTACTGTACAATTTCAAGGTCAACAAGATAATGGAGTTTGTCGGAAGTAGAAAAAGAGTACATCCAACTCTGGTCTGGTCTGGTGTGGACTTTTTGCGAAATTTTGGAAATTGTTATGCAGATGTGAAATACATCGAAGAGAGGAAGTCGCTCGTTTGCATAATAAATTTTGATTTATTCAGTCCAATTGAATAATTCTGTCGGATATTTTAGGCGCTAGTCCACATCTGGCTCAGTGAAATTCACAAAGGGAGTTATTTATACGAGGAGGATGCATAAAACATATTTGGCCTTAAGGTTAATTTGGTCATCAGATTTTTCGGTAAACATGGCGTCGCTCACCTTTCGACCGTTTTCGGAAGAGAACGAGCACAGGAAACGGAAGCGAACCGGAAACGAAAAAGGAAGAGAGCGAATTAATGTTATCAGCAAAGGTCAATCGGCAGCGCGAAATTTCTCAGGTCAACGGCCGCCATATTGCAAACAACAAAAACACGCACCGATGAATAAAACAGTGTAAACAATCGATCGATCGATCGATGGGATCGAATTCGGCGGGAAAAACGAAAATAAGCGAAAGAAACGGTAAGTAGGGCCGTCGTGAGAAAACCGTAAAGTGTTTGTATGTCATCGAGTCAATGCCGACGATGTTTCCTGTTGTGTCTCCACTTGTAGTATTCAAATTTATGAAAAAGTAGCAAAACGCCAGTCAGTCGAGAGAAAAATCGCCAACGACGACGTCAAGCAACGTCTCCGACGTCACTCGATGTAAATAGCTACTTCTTTCATAACATGCAGCATGGTCCCCATGAATGGGGCGGCGGTGGCTGTTCAAAATTCGTCTGGACCACGAATTACATAAATCTCCAATTTAAAACCCGATCATAACCAAGGTGAAGGTGAGACCAAGGTGACTAAATGAAGCCATAATCGAATCCGATTAAAAAGTGAAAAATTTGGGGGGGCACGTGTCGCGTGACCTTGCCCGTTTCGCCCCCTGGCGACGATCGTTGACACTCCAATTGACAGGCAGAATATGCATGTCGCGATTATGTATTTTGATTGTTTACGACGGATCCGGTTTGGTTTGGCCGAATCTATGAATTTATGGTGATGAGCGAGCAGCGCTGTTGGACCTGTGACCATCTGACCTAATGCAAAAAAGATCAGCTGAATTATTACCGATATATTAATATTAATAATGGGCGAATTATGTCAAAACGATCGCCGGAGCTGGGGAGCGCGCGTTTGCCGAATTAAGGACGGACCGACGACGATTTGTCTGATTCGATCCGTCGGTATGTTTTATTTTTCCAACGTAACCTTGACAGGAATGGCGAGATTTTAATGTTGACAAACGGTCTGCTTAAAATTTTAGGAACCGTTGAAAATTTATCAGGCGGAAAATTTTACGTAACTGGCCTACAAAATCGAACTCGTTAACTGAAGGTGGATTCCTCCTTCCGTTGTTACGTAAATGTCGAAATGCCCAATTTGTAGTTTTCCGTACACTGTTATTTTTCTTCCTTTGTGTTAGCAGGCAAGTTGCCTGTTCCTTCTTCCATTCTTAATCTCTTATTTAGATGTCGTCTTTCTTGGTTGTTGTCTTGTTGTCTATCGCTATCATTCTTTCTATTGTAAAAACGTTTTAGATGTGGATTGTCAAACTCAAGGTCGCTTAAAACTTATTATTGAACTGGACGTTAGTGAGAAATCTGTCAAAAATTCCAAATATAGTCAATTCAAAATACTCCTGGACGGTCAAAATTAAATTTTAACTAAAGTGTTTGTTTTGACTGTACCTACTTGGGTATAAAAATGTTTCGCTAGAGTGTACCCACGTCAAAATCTATAGGCTTTGCCATTTCTATTGAAACACCACCTGTTGATTGACAGTTTGGCAACGCTGCAAATATGTTTAGTAATTTTTTGACTATTATTGCCAATCTTGAATGTCATGTCATATTTGACTCAACGCGTCTCATTCAATTATAACCCAATAATTATCAAGAATTTATTGTTTTTTCGCGAAAATAGAGCAAAATAGAAAAAAAAAACGTCCTTATGGGTGCTGACATGAAGAGAACTCTTATTAAATTATATGATACACTGCATTTAAGTCAACCAATGTGGTCAGTCGAAAAAATTTGTGTTGAAATTTCAGAAATCTTTTCCGTAAGTTAAAAAAGGTGTTTTTCTATCATTCTAAAAAGCGTCAGCGTCTTCAGCTTAGAACGTATTTCCATTTGCTAACAATGCTGATTTAGGTAGGTATAACATCAAAATTAAATCCCGCACTTTTTATCACACGCCACTTGGCACATGCGTCTTGAGGAGACACCTTAAATTATTGTTCTAAATTGGAATTAATTGTAACTTTGATTTTCATCTCTTCAGCTAAACTTTAAGTACAGTTTTATTTGTTATTAATTATTATAACTCATTTAACTTTAACAGCAGAAAAGTGAGGTTACGTGTTAGTTTCGTCGATCCTCTGTGGTTTCAGTATAAGAAATATTCAATAAAAAAAGCATTTCAGCAAGTGTAGTTTATTAAAATACTTAATACATATAAGTACATTAAAATAAACCAAAATAATTATTTTTTAACTTAAACTTTTCCCCAATTCATTCAATTATGAGTTCCTCAAACTCCTGATTTTTTAATCCTTACAATCTTATCCCACATTGTCTATATACCCCCATAATACCAATTTCTTTTTCCAGATAGGTATCTGATATTACTGTCTAGAGAATTATCCAATCACACCTGAGAGGCGAAATCCTTCAAGATTCCAAAACTGGCGCCAATCCTTTGATTTTGTAATTTCCTTATTCATTGATTAAAATTCTTTGAGTTTCCCTTGGGTTTTACCTTCCACCTTCCAGCAGGAACACTAACCACGACAGATAACCACGCTAAAAACCACTCACTCACATTTGTAGTGGTAGGACTCGCAGGCGTAAAATTTTTAGATTTCTATTGACATTTATATTAAATTATTAATTATTATATATATTAAGAATGCACGATGCGTCGACGAGATAAATAATTGCTAAATGTGTAGTTAGATCATTGATTTAACAATTTATCATACTTATTTTGACAGTGATTTGCTTTGACGTTTTAGGAACTAGAAAATGTCAAAATTTCAAATTTCTCACTAAAAGCCCTTTTACAACCAACCGAACCTGTTACACATTGCTAAATTTTAGGAAAAATCCAACAGGTGGTGTTTCAATAGAAATGGCAGAGCCTATAGTTTTAGGTTATGTTTTCATTTTAATCATTGAACCAAAAATGTTTTGAACACTTGAAGCGAAATAGAGCAACTAAAAGAACTGGAGCAATTTAATAAAGTTTATAAAAAACACAAAGAAAAGAAAAACAGAAGGTGACACTAGAAATTGAAAACAGGTAGGTAGAACTAACAAACTAAACAACCAAAATCATCCAAAGCAAACCTTAAAATTGAAAATCGCTTTCCATTTCTAAGTGAGATTCCGCTAAAGATATAATTATGGGTGGAACATCTCTAACATTAGCTTTAATTATAGTTGAATTTTTTTAATAAACAATTGTCAAAACGTTGTCTTGTTGGTATGAGCCAAACTGTGATTTTCATGATAATACGATTGGTCACATTGAGTGTCAACATTTTTTTTATGTAACTGAGCCTGCGCCCTAACGAGCGAGAGTTTATTTCAAATTCGAAAAGGTTTCTCCTGATTTCTCATTAAATTTGTTTTGAAAATGAATTCACGAAAGAAAGGTACGGGAAGTGAAGTGAACATAACCTTAACCATGATTTGGTGTCAAATTATTATACAGCTGGTCCATATGTCCAAATTTTAGGGTGGTACAGTATGGTTTTTTACTTCATTTTGACACTGACAATTGTTTATTAAAAAAATTTCACTATAGGTGTTGACAATGCAAGATGCTGTTCTTCCATTAATGTCAATTTTTTTTTAATACAATTGTCATATTGTCAATGTCCAAACTCCCCCAAAGACCAGACTGTACCACCTTAAAACCTTTCGTTTCGGAACATCTGAATCATAAAATCTCCTTAAATCAGATTTGAGGTTATATCAATAATTTTGAAGTCAGAAAAATTTCAAGTGCAAGCAAAATTTTTTACCAAAAGACAAAAAATAAAGACGATAATGACACTGAAAAATGCAACTGAACATATTCAGTGGCGCAAGCGCCTTCACATCATATACGAGTACAATTGACATTTTATGTTGCCAACCGAATAATAATTAATGGTTCATAGTGCTCATACCAACATGACAATATTTTGACAATTGTTTTAAAGAAAAAAATTAACTTTAGTTGAGTTAAAAAATTTTGGAATTTATTTGCCGTCAATTTAAACAAATGAATACTTTGAAAAATCAAAAAATCATGGATACCAACCGGGCAATATGAAAAGAACTAGTGATTTAACCAACCTAACAACTGCAATTTTGACTTTGACAGTCCAGGTTTTTTATGAATGTACAGTCGCGAGCAATAAATTTTGATCGTCAAGGTCATTCTTTGACCCAACAAAAATGCTCCATTGTAAAACAGTCGTAAATATCACAACCTACCATCATGTTGTATGACATTAATTGTCATTTTTTTCTCATTTTTTTGACACTTTGTTGACTAAGCATAATCAGGCAGGGAAAATTTTTTAATTTGTAACAATCTAACCAAATTTTGAAATGACATTAACGACCAAAATTTATTGCTCGCGACAGTACAGTCGATTGCAAAAAAATCGAGTACACCATAAAAATCAAAAGCACTGAATTTTCCCATTTTCAACACATGTAAATCAGTCTTTTCTGACTTTTAATGGCATAGATTTTCTGTTATGTCTAACACAAAAAATGTCATTATGTCTGATGTAAGAAATGAAACGTTTTGACATTTTGCTTGTCTCGGTGACATCAAAATTGACAACAAGAAGGATTAATCAAACCATAGAAAATTTGATGCACTCAATTTTTTTGAAATCGTCTGTACTTATAAGCGCGGGAAGTTACTTTTCTTGGTAGTGTCAATTTAACGACAAGTCTCCAATCCACATCTATAATCTTCCGACTAAAGTCCATTTTTTAATTATATTCGGGTGGATCAATAATTAATAAACAGAACAACAGTTATATTGCTATCTCTTTTCGGCATAATGTAAAACAAGCTATTGAATTCTTGTACAGTTGGGAGCAATCAATTTTTGTCGTCAAGGTCATTCTTTGACACAATGGAAAGGGCTCTTATGTGAAACGGACATAACCTCTAATAAATTCTATTTGTATTGTCTTGTCAAGATCTTGACAACTTTTTGAGAGTCCCACCCTAGCTTTTGACACATCCGCCTCTATCAGCGAAATAATTTTTACTCTGTTAAAATACGATATTGTGGGCAATAATTTTGAATGTTTAGAATCAAATTTTGACATTTTTTTTTAAATTTACGTTTTATTGACATTGGCCCTAATTAAGCAGGCAAAATTTTTAGGAAATTTCAAATTTCATTACCTTGACCAAGAATTAAGTCTCGCGACTGTACGTCTTGTATTAAGCCCGTCCCACTATGTATCTCGTTTTGGCATGTGTAATTAGAGCAAGACGCGAGTTGTACGTTTATTACATTAGCGACGTTAAATTTTTAGGTTAGGTTTTAACCACATTTGTGATGGTTTTGTTTAATTTTGTTTGAAATTTCCACCGTACGATGCCAACGAAAAGCTACGCAGCAAGTGGACAGATAATGTTGAAATTGCGCAAAGTTCTGAAAAGAACTGTTTTTTGAAAAACAAATTGAAAACGGAGAAATAAATTTGCAGAAAAACCAAGAAAGCACGAAAGAATACAACTCAAAATCTCAAAAATTGAAAAAAAAATAGATATTTACGATATAAGTGGGATAAGAGCATTATTAACACGTGTGCGAAATTTGCATAACGAGGCGAAGCCGAGTTATGTAATGTAATTGCACAAGAACGCATTCCCGCACTCCGAAGATAACCGGGAAATGCCGATTTTGAGGCTTGAGTTTTGGAGTGGACATTATCCTCGCCAAATCTCAACCTTATTGAACACTTTTGGTATGTACGTCGTACACAGAATAAAAAAAAAGTAATTCACATTTAGTAATGAAATTATAGTGGATGTCTCCAATTTTGAAGTTATGTTATTTTTATAAAATAGGGGGCACGGCATCGAAGTAGAATTTATTCATCGTTACGGATATCAAGTAATGAATATACATTTGGAAGCATTATTATTTTGTTATAAATATTATTATTATTATTATTATTATTACCAAGGTAGTCTGACGTTAGACATAAGACAAAGACTTTTTTTATGTTTGTAATTTGTAATTTTTTCATTGCTGCTTATCACAACAGATCCAGAATATGTAATAAAATGTAAACATTTCCCCTGTAAATATTTACCGATTGAACATTTACAAGAAAAAGACCTTGAAAATGTCGTCGATTGTTATCAGGAAAACGCAGAATCAAATTTTTAAGAATATATTAGCGAGAAGAAAGAGTAAAGTGCATTTGGGACAATAAAGGCAACGATCAAGACGTCTTCACGAATACAATACCTCGGTTCTGCACCGATGCCTCAATTTATTTTTATTGTGGCTTAATGTGTTTAATAGTAAAGCGCCTAGACCTTGTAAAAAACATGTCAAGACACCCGTATGCCATATTAAATCACTATCAACAGTAATCAGGCCGGAGGTCATGTCAGTAAGTGGTGCCCCAATTACTAAGAGAAATGGAGCACTCTCTCCGGCAACTCCTCAACTCTTTAATTATTTACTCCAGATAGGACTCATCAAATTGACAAAAACGTGTCCGAACGTCACATTTACAGACTAAACCAGAATTTCGTTAGCAAAACGTGAAACACTCAAATCTCTCAAACAGTCTGACAGTTCGTCCCAGATTTGTTTGCTCTTGTAAAACAAAGTTCTTGTACTCGGCTTTAATCTAGTAGGTTGGATTTTGACAAATGTCGGAAAGCAAAGATGAGACCTTTCTCTAATATGTATTTATTAACGTTCTTTGGTACACAAATATACAAACGAGAATCGTTCGCTTACACTAATAATACATTTAGTTATGCTATAAGTAGTATAAAATAGTGGTAGAAAGTTAAAAAAACAACAATACAAAAAATTTTCATAATGAATATCACTTCTTCGAAAAATATCATCGGATGACGATTTTTTGTACTCTTTCGATTTCTAATATTTTTGTGAATACTTCCGGTTCTGATCTATTCGTTCTTCTATCTCCTGTGGAATGTGAAGGTGAAGGTGTTTTTGGGCAAGGCCAAAGACCCCACAGGAACTGTATAATTGGGACAATCCGCCACTATCGTGTACTTCTGCATCAGCCCTCCCAGAATTCCAAAACTGACCAGCTGCACCATCTTGGAGCCCATGCAGCTCCTCTTGCCGCCGCCGAACGGCAAGAAATGGTCCGGTTTGGCGAAGCGATCGTCTTTGATGAACCTCTCCGGCTTGAACATGTCCGGCTGCTCCCACAACTCTTCGGACATGCTGAGGTCGTAGTTGTTCAAGAAGACGACGGTGCCCTCCTCTATATGATAACCTAAACGAAACGATTAGTTGTGCGGGTGCGACCACAAACGCTCCGGTGCTACTACCTCCGATGTAGCTGTCGCAATTGGCCACTCTCGGTACAATGGGAGAGGCGATCAGGCGGATCGCCTCGTAGATGGTGGCCTCGGTGTAAGGGAGCATGGGCCTGTCCGAGATCGTGACCTGTTTGCCCCCCAACACCCGGTCGATCTCGTCTTGGATGTTGCTCTGGACCTGGGGCTCCTTGGCCAAATACGCCAACAGCTTGACCAAGAAGTTGGCGACGGCGGAGTGGCCCCCGATGATGTCCTCCAAGGCGAACAGCGCCGAGTCCCACGTCAACTCGGGGGCCTCCTCGCTCTTCACGTACTTGACCAGGCTGTCGACGTAGTCGTCGGGGTCGGAGTTGGGGTCGAAGTCGTCGAAGCGGCTCCCGATGATGTGGGTCAGGACGAAGTCGCGAATTTTGTGCGTGGCTTTGTTGATCCGTTTGAGGTTCTTCTCGTGGAAGGGCATCAAGAACGGGAGGAAGTCGGCAGCGTAGCCTTGGTTGACCTCGTAGAAGATGTCGTCGTAGTTGTCCACCATCTCGACGAAGGTCTCGTCGGCGAGGTCGAAGCTTTTGGAGCAGAAGTGCCGCGTGAAGATGTCCGCGCAAACGCGCGAGATGATCGCCTTGGTTGGGAGGGAACCCACGGCTACCGACTCCACGATGGACTGAGTACCCGCGGTGATGAGCTGTTCCAAAGAGTAGAACCTGTTGGTGAAGGCTCTGGGAAAAGTGTAGGCTTTGAGCATGTCGCGTTTCGTCTTCTGCGTGGTGGACCAATTGCAGAAAGCTAGAGCTACAGAATCGTCAATCGTCATAAATCTGGTACCACCTGGCAGTACTCACAGTTCTCCTTGTTGCCGCAGAAGAGCTGCTGGTAGCGCTCGAAGTTGGGCCTCGAGTTGAAGTGGTGTCCCTTGGTGGCGAGCGCTTCTCGTATGTTCTTGCGTCCATTGATGACCACGCACTTGACGTAGCCCAGCTGGAGCCTGAACACCTGTCCGAACTTCTTCGACAGGTGGTTGAAGGCCTGGTAGGGCACGTCGTAGCCGGCCATCAGGTGGAGGTGGCCGATCACGGGCAGCCTCATCGGCGTGGGCGGCCGGACGCCGCCCCCCTTGCCAATTCTGTGGGACTCGACTATGGCGAACGCGAGGCTCACCAAAACGAAGGCCACCAAGTAGAGGGTGAACTGGCTGATCTGGATGAGGAACATTTCCGCGACGGCTTCGGACCAATCCACCAGAGAACAACGTTTCGATACGGTGTGGAGACGTCGTCTGCTCCATCGGATTCATCTAATCTCGTTTTATACGGGTGATTTCAATAATGCCATTCATGTATTCGATCGGTTTGAATACCACGGTGGTGGTTTAGCATAAAGACGCGGAGCACGCGGGTGGCGCCGTCCTCGTCGGACGCACCGACAACCCGGACAAGACGAAAACCCAGCACGCCGACGTGCACGGCACGGTTGTCCTTTTTCGGAATCGAAATTAATTTTTTTACGAAAATATGATCATTTCTTTTCTGCATTCAAACAACCAAAACCAACCACAACATTCGGAATTGCGAGAGCGGTGATTGAGATTTTTTGTAGAAGAGCTCGATACCTTCGACGCATTTGCATCCAGCGAGTGGGACGCAATTTTTGCTCTAGGAATTGAACGATCAAGTATTTTACTGAGCGACTTGTCGACGTGAAACTGAAAAAATTCAGTCATCGTGTTCTGAAAGAAGTCCGAGAGGAGGTCCTTGGCAGATTTGAGAGTCATCGTTCAAGATGACAATTCACGGAGGGAAGGTTAGAGTGCATTGTGAAGATTAATTAAAAAGTTCTTTGAACAACATTTTCAAGGAAGGTTGGAGAGCGGTAATCCATTGTGGTTCGGTGGTTTTTGGTTTTAGATGGTTGGGACGGTGGTAGTTGCGCTACGAGAGTATAGAATGGTATTTTTCTGCACGAGTGGGAAATGTGACCGCACTAGTCGCGTGCAGCAATCACACGAGTCACATAAAATTTTCTTTTGTACACAGCTTCAAAACAGGTAGTTCCCGATGTTTTTTTACCTTGCAACAGAAACTAGGACAAATCGCTTTGTAATGTTGGTATTAAATGACGTAAGACAGACGGAAACGTCAATTCACTTTAAACAAAATGGATGTTTAATTATTATTAATGGTTTACAAATCAGGGAATCAGGAAATAAAGCAGTATCGAATTTGATTCCCTAATTTCAGATGGCGTGAAAATGCTTTCGCCGAAGTCGTTCATTTTGAAAAAATTAAAGCAGAAACGCCAGTAGGTATATGCTTGTTGAATAATATACTATTCGTTCCAAAATGATACTGGTATCGTAGTAGGTTTTAACAATTTGAGTGTTTTGAATTTTAACCCATATTAGAAAAATGATACCAACTATTATCTATTCACTTTGATTGTGACCGCAACGAAAAAAATAGTAGGCGCTGTTTAGCTGTGTGCTGTATACGTTTTACACTAAATATTTGTGTGGTGTGAACATGATGTGAAAATGTCAGAATTGCCAAACCTTGACAATGGTAGTAAAGCAATGATTTCAATGTATTTATCAAAATTAATAACGGAAATCAATATTTGAAGTAGGAGAAACTAAAAACGTCTGTCAGATAAAAATTAATCAGACAGAAAGAAACATGAAGTTTAGAAAAGTGTTTTATAGGAGATGAAAAGGCAGAAGGCATCAAACTACAGTACTTACTAGCCAAAATGTACAACAAAAAGCACAAATAGAGTTAACTTTATTGGTGATATTCGTCTTTGTGAGTTGTTTTCCGTTGGCTTCAATAAAATGTCTCGAAACAAGTCAATATTAACCGTTTGTTCTTAACTTTGAGAAGACGACATGGCATTTCCTTTTTGAATTCTGAAATTTCGTACCAACACTCAATTTTATTAGATACGCGCACAAAGTCTACGTCGAAAAACGTTTGCGCAAGTCGTTCTCCGTTCTGCCTTCTGTGAGCGTGACGTTTCTGCCAAAATGGCGCCTCCGAGAGTTGCCAACTGCGACTGGATTTAGTGTTATCTAAAATTCCCTATCAATAACCTAGCAACTGAAAAGTTACTAGGGACTGGTCACAATCAAAATGAATAGATATTATGTATCAAGAACTGCCAAATCAATCAAAAAATATTAACTAAATCAGTTTGTAATGGTTTTAAAGCAATTGCCACTCCTCAGAGTAATAAAATGTTTTGACTAGTTTACGTTGGGTAAACCCGAGACATCATTTCACCTTTTCGTGAATTTTTGAATTTTGACAACAGGCAGTGAATGACAAAAATGATATTTGACACTTGTCAGAGTCAACGTAGTGAAAAAAAAAAGCAAACGTGAGGTATGCAATTCCGTTTAAAGTAAATTTCGGTCACATGTTTCTACTATCATTGCTTGCTTCGAATTTCTTGGAATGTCGGCTGTAATCGCCAGATCTAGCAACATTGATTCGTTTTAGTAATATATAAAATGTTAGTTCGGGACCAGGAGAAAAAAAGGATATGAAACAACCCAAAAGGAACTAAAATTCTCGAAATATCACTAATTTTTACGCACCCCAAAAGTACCCAAATATCTAGGTATAGACCACTAAAAATTGGGCACACGAATAGTACGGGATCATTATAAATATTTGTAACAACTAGTGGGCGTAGCGGCGTACCTAAAGCATAGCGCACAACCACCTACGATGGTACAATCATTTATAATGAGCCTGCATATTAAACAACAAGTTTCATAAGACCAGTCTTGAAGCACGAATTCAAGTTTAAAAAACGAGTGACGTAGCCACGAGTTATTTTAAAGAATGAGTGCTTCAAGGTCTTATGTACTTAACGAGTTTTTTACACTATTTTTTGTAATTTGCCCTTGTTATGCCGTTTTTAAACAAAAATTGTTACTTTAGTCGATATAGTGATTTTTGTGGCATTTGGTAGTGTCTTCACTTTAAAAGTAAAAATTTGACTAATTTTAGTCGCCTTTTGTTTTGTTAGATCGTAGAAAAAATGTTGTATGCAACACGTGCAAAAAGTGTTATTGCACTTGACGTGTTGTCCCACTCGCCTGCGGCTCTTGGGCCAATTTTCACGTCGCGTGCAATAATCTTTCACTTTTTGCACTTGTTGCGTAAATAACTATTGTATTTTGATACATTTCATATCATTTAGGTATTAATTAATACATCTTCTTTGTAAGACCCAAAATAAATAATAAGAAAAAAAATGACTAAAATCATCAAAAAGTTCAACAGTATATTATTATAAGACGCTTTATTATCACATGAGTGAATTTAAAGCACGACGCGCGTAGCGAGGAGTGCTTTAATGGAACGAATGTGATAATACGTCTTATTAAACGAGTGTAATATACTGTTAATTGTTACGATTTTACATCATCTAATAGTATATTAAAAGACAAGTTTCATAAGACCAGTCTTGAAGCACGAATTCAAGATTAAAAAACGAGTGGCGTAGCCACGAGTTATTTTAAAGAATGAGTGCTTCAAGGTCTTATGAAACGAGTTTTTTTATACTATTTTTTGTAATTTGCCCTTTTTAAGCCGTTTTTAAACAAAATGTTTACTTTCCTCGATTTAGGGATTTTCGTGGCGGTTGGTAATGTATTAATTTTAAAAGTGAAAATTTGATCAAGTCTTCAAAGTCGCCTTTTGTTTTATCCAAATTCTGTCACAAAACACGAATATGAAAGATAATCTTTCATGTACGCCCGCTGAAATACGTGAAATTCCCAAAAATACGGTCGCGAATTTGTTGCCCGATAAATCCTGATAAATAATTCTTTGCACATTATGTAATTTAAACTGACACGCATGACGGATCAAGCTTTGCCAACCTAAAAATTTTCGTAAAATGTTCCGTGAAATAATAGCTATAAGGACATCCCAGATGATGACGTCGCGTTCGTTAATATGTCTATTAGAGAATCAAAATGGAGGCAAATTACAAAAAACCTTATTACACTTAAGTAATAATGCGAACGTAAAATTTGTTGTTTATTGTAACACAACTAATTTACTAAAATTGATTTTTAAATTTTAGGCTACCTATTAACTCGTCATTATTATCAGAAATATTGTATATTTTGAAAATAATACATTATAATCGTTTTCAACGACATCCTTGTTGCTTGTTGTCAGTGTCATTTTTAACACGTTGTTGCAGATTGTACGCATACATTCATAATCATAATTCAGAGTATAAGCAAATCCTAGTTAAAAAAATGTCACACAAGAAACTGAGGTTATGGTAACAGAAAATTTGTATTTGGTGCATAAACATCAACAACAAACAATAAAATTCACTCTTTAACATGGTGTAAACCATGGTGTAAAAGTTAGTCATCCTCCGAATCCGAATACATATTTTCTTTGGTTTGTCGGAAATGACAGATAATAATTTGAATTTGTCAGCTTGTCAATTTGTCAATTCAAAATTACTAAACTGAAACAGCAAGTGATGCCAACATACTGTCAGCACGAATGTCATTGAAAACGATTATAAAAGTTTAATTTTAAAACGATGTGGCTGGCGCCACCTAGAGCAGGAAAAACGTATTGCAGTTGTCACGACGAATAAAGTTCCCTTTAAAGATCAAGTGTCTCCACAGACTATCAAAGAATTAAGACGTTGCATAAAACGAAGTAAAGATGTGCAACACTAGCTCTGCTTGTCATAATCATGGGAAATTTAATTTGAAAATTATCTATAGTAAAAATGATGTAAAATGTCATTTTTGACAGTGCTGCTTATGTTCTTGTAAATATTGGGTGATTCACAATGATTGTGGATGAATATGGCAACTATGTACGAAAATTTATGTGCCAACTCTGCAGGTAGGATAGAATTGACATTTCTATGACAGTTCATAGTCGCGCAATTTTGAAAATTGTCAAATCAATGTGCAATGGTATAAAAATAATCAAATGCACGCTTATGAAATATCATACAAATGTCAACTCTACCCCACCCACACAGTTACCACATACATTTTCGTACATAGTTGCCATACTTATCCACAATCATTTTGAATCACCCAATACCTAATGGTGGCTATTATTCACGAGGAGGGAATAATAGCAATTACGTGCGATTAGGATACTACAGTTTTTCTTTTTTTTTGTTATCTTGGTAAACTTTGTTCCTATTAGGTTGGTAGCCCTTTCAGTGTCATTCTTGATCCATAATTTTTTCAGTTTCTGCTATAATTTTGTCAAAATGGGCGACTTCGGTGAAAGCATTTTGGCGCCACCTGAAATTCGGGAATCAAATTCGATACTGCTTTATTTGCTGATTCCCTAATTTGTAAACGATTAATAATAATTAAACGACCATTTTGTTTAAAGTGAATTGACGTTTCCGTCTGTCCTACGTAATATAATACCAACTTTACAAAGCGATTTGCCCTAGTTTCTGTTGCAAAGTAAAAAATATCGGGAAGTACCTACTATTGTGGGCAAAAAAAGTGGGACATCAAAGTTCTGTCAGTTTTGAAAAATTCGATGTAGTTCACGCTTTATTGTCATTTTTTTGATACTTTTCCAGCTGACAGTTTAAAAATTTAGTTTTTTCACTACTAGTGATAAAGTCTAGCTTTATCGGTTGTCATAGAACACTGAGAAGTTTCGTTTTTCTACGTTGGCCCAGTGACAGGTAAATAATTTTTCATTATTAACCAGTGGTGAATAATGGAACAACCGTCACCTAGCAACGAAAGATTGTCGTCTATTTCATTGGTTAACGGAGACGATTTTCATACCAACTGTCAAAAAGTGACAAGTCGGATCCGTCGCATCCGACAAAATAATTATTATCAGAAAGGGTTTTAACGTATCTAGTAGTGAAAAAAATAGTATATAAACCACGGTGGAGAAGTCCCTTATAGCCTTCGTGCCTTATAACCCTCGGCGCGCCTTGGTCTCTAATCTTGGCGCTCTGGCTATAATCATGAACTTCTCCACCTTGGTATATAATATACTATTATACTCCTATTTTCCTTTTCCAAATGCCCTCTTCTTTTGATAAAGGTAGATTTTCATTGGAACTTTACATTAAATAAATATTCACTACGTGCTTACTTCCAATCATTCCCTACAACCTACAATACTTAATGACAACGTCAATCAATTCAAAGTTTTGCCCGCAATAGTACCTGTTTTGAAGCTGTGTACAAAAGAAAATTTTATGTGACTCGTGTGATTTCTGCACGCGACTAGTGCGGTCACATTTCCCACTCGTGCAGAAAAATACCATTTAATACTCTCGTTGCGCGACTACGACTGTACCAACCATCTAAAACCAAAAACCACCGAACCACAATGGTTTACCGCTCCCTAACCTTCAGTGAAAATGTTTTTCAAAGAACTTTTTAATTAATCTTCCCTCCGTGAACTGTCATCTCGAACGATGACTCTCAAATCTGCCAAGGACCTCCTTTCGGACTTCTTTCAGAACATGATGACTGAATTTTTTCAATTTCACGTCCACAAGTCGCTCAGTAAAATACTTAATCCTTCAATTCCTAGAGCAAAAATTGCGTCCCACTCGCTGGATGCAAATGCGTCGAAGGTATCCAGCTCTTCTACAAAAAATCTCAACCACCGCTTTCGCAATTCTGTATGTTTTGGTTGGTTTTGGTTGTTCAAATGCAGGAAAGAAATGATCATATTTTCGTAAAAAAATTAATTTCGATTCCGAAAAAGGACAACCGTGCCGTGCACGTCGCCGTGCTGCGTTTTCGTCGGGTCCGGGTTGTCGGTGCGTCCGACGAGGATGGCGCCACCCGCGTGCTCCGCGTCTTTATGCTAAACCACCACCGTGGTATTCAAACCGATCGAATACATGAATGGCATTATTGAAATCACCCGTATAAAACGAGATTAGATGAATCCGATGGAGCAGACGACGTCTCCACACCGTATCGAAACGTTGTTCTCTGGTGGATTGGTCCGAAGCCGTCGCGGAAATGTTCCTCATCCAGATCAGCCAGTTCACCCTCTACTTGGTGGCCTTCGTTTTGGTGAGCCTCGCGTTCGCCATAGTCGAGTCCCACAGAATTGGCAAGGGGGGCGGCGTCCGGCCGCCCACGCCGATGAGGCTGCCCGTGATCGGCCACCTCCACCTGATGGCCGGCTACGACGTGCCCTACCAGGCCTTCAACCACCTGTCGAAGAAGTTCGGACAGGTGTTCAGGCTCCAGCTGGGCTACGTCAAGTGCGTGGTCATCAACGGACGCAAGAATATACGAGAAGCGCTCGCCACCAAGGGACACCATTTCAACTCGAGACCGAACTTCGAGCGCTACCAGCAGCTCTTCTGCGGCAACAAGGAGAACTGTGAGTACTGCCAGGTGGTACCAGATTTATGACGATTGACGATTCCGTAGCTCTAGCTTTCTGCAATTGGTCCACCACGCAGAAAACGAGACGCGACATGCTCAAAGCCTACACCTTTCCCAGAGCCTTCACCAACAGGTTCTACTCTTTGGAACAGCTCATCACCGCGGGTACTCAGTCCATCGTGGAGTCGGTAGCCCTGAGTGCCCTTCCGACCAAAGCCATCATCTCGCGCGTTTGCGCCGACATCTTCACGCGGCACTTCTGCTCCAAAAGCTTTGACCTCGCCGACGAGACCTTCGTCGAGATGGTGGACAACTACGACGACATCTTCTACGAGGTCAACCAAGGCTACGCCGCCGACTTCCTCCCGTTCTTGATGACTTTCCACGAGAAGAACCTTAAACGGATCAACAAAGCCACGCACAAGATTCGCGACTTCGTCCTGACGCACATCATCGGGAGCCGCTTCGACGACTTCGACCCCAACTCCGACCCCGACGACTACGTCGACAGCCTGGTCAAGTACGTTAAGAGCGAGGAGGCCCCCGAGTTGACGTGGGACACGGCGCTGTTCGCCTTAGAGGACATCATCGGGGGCCACTCCGCCGTCGCCAACTTCTTGGTCAAGCTGTTGGCGTACTTGGCCAAGGAGCCCCAGGTACAGAAAAACATCCAAGACGAGATCGACCGGGTGTTGGGGGGCAAACAGGTCACTATCTCAGACAGGCCCATGCTTCCTTACACCGAGGCCACCATCTACGAGGCGATCCGCCTGATCGCCTCTCCCATAGTACCGAGAGTGGCCAACTGCGACAGCTCCATAGGAGGTAGTAGCACCGGAGCGTTTGTGGTCGCACCCGCACAACTAATCGTTTCGTCTAGGTTACCACATAGAGGAGGGCACCGTCGTCTTCTTGAACAACTACGACCTCAGCATGTCCGAAGAATTGTGGGACCAACCGGACAAGTTCAAGCCGGAGAGGTTCATCAGAGACGATCGCTTCGCCAAACCGGACCATTTCTTGCCGTTCGGCGGCGGCAAGAGGAGCTGCATGGGCTCCAAGATGGTGCAGCTGGTCAGTTTTGGGATTCTGGGAGGGCTGATGCAGAAGTACACGATAGTGGCGGATTGTCCCAATTATACAGTTCCTGTGGGGTCTTTGGCCTTGCCCAAAAACACCTTCACCTTCACATTCCACAGGAGATAGAAGAACGAATAGATCAGAACCGGAAGTATTCACAAAAATATTAGAAATCGAAAGAGTACAAAAAATCGTCATCCGATGATATTTTTCGAAGAAGTGATATTCATTATGAAAATTTTTTGTATTGTTGTTTTTTTAACTTTCTACCACTATTTTATACTACTTATAGCATAACTGAATGTATTATTAGTGTAAGCGAACGATTCTCGTTTCTATATTTGTGTACCAAAGAACGTTAATAAATACATATTAGAAAAAAGTCTCTTCTTTGCTTTCCGACATCTGTCAAAATCCAACCTACTAGATTAGAGCCGAGTACAAGAACTTAGTTTTACAAAAGCAAACAAATCTGGGACGATGAACTGTCAGACTGTTTGACAGATTTGATTGTTTCACGTTTTGCTAACGAAATTCTTATTTAGTGTGTAAATGTGACATTCGGTCACATTTTTGTAAATTTTTAGCCGTTACAATTTATTAGATGTGTCGTTGGCAATATTTGTTTGCATTTGGAAGTGTGCCTGTTTGTCATTCCGGCGCATTAACTTTGACACATATTGCGATTGTAATTTAGTCAATTTCTCTTTGATTATAATAATTTAACGATTTGGTAAACGAAATAGGAAATGGGTTAGTGGATCGGGCCAGGACTAAGACAAACATTTTCACTTTTACCTAGAATTTGCCGAAATCTGGTTCCACGAAGGGTCGAAGTAGTCAAAACAATTGAGCAATTGAAAGAAGTGTGAATTTAAATATAGGATATTTATCTGACTCTAAATGCACGACTAAATAGGTATAGTGTAAGCATCTGCGAACAAAAATTATTTTTCGAATAAAAAAATAAGCCAGTGGTGTTAAACATTTGGGTACGGAGTGAAGAATATCTTCTGCTTTGCAATGTAAGAAAGAAGAAAATTTCTTTGCGAAGGGTATCTTGGAGCAAAGTTTCTTGTTAAAAATAAAATTTGTGTGAACGTTAATTTTTTAAATTTATGATGGAAAGTTTGAAGTGTGCAACTCACAGAATGTTAAGGGATCGCAAGGTCACTTACATCATCATGAAATTAATTCTGCAGATGCCCTTACTTTGTCGTGAAAGCGTAGCACATCTCATCTCAGCATTTAGATCCTAAGATCTCATTTTTAAATAAAGAATTCTGTTTTATTTTTTTTTTGCTTTTTCTTGAAGTGTTTCAGTTGAAAATTTCAAGGTCACTAACGTCAACCTGTCATCTATATCTATATAGGTATTTGATATTAATTTTACATCAACAGAAAATTCAAATACATCCATCTATATGATGTTACAACGTCGCGATCATTCTAAATATATTTTACAAATGTTCTTACTTCGTCATGAAGGTTTTCTTCTAAAACTGACTTTTAACACCACTTTTTGTTGTGAAAATTTAATTTTTACAGATATTCCTTTATAAAATTTTTATCAAAGATTTCAAGTAGGTCTGTGTAAGCAAATAAATAATGTTTAGATGATCTCAAGGCCACTAAAGTAAATATTATCTGTTGTAGACACTGTATTAATATTAACATCTTACATGTCGTGTTATTAAGAAAATTTGTAATCCAGTCAGCTTTATCGCGTAGGTAAAACAGGCCGCAAAATCCAATTTCGAGGCCGTTGTTTTTAAAGACGGCCGTTAAAGTAAACGTCATTTTAATATTTGATACAAACTAGAGTTTCCATGTAAGACTGGCCTTTATTAGATTTTTCGGGTATGAAATAGAAACCGCAGAATTAATAATACGTCCTTTTTAACTCTGAAGGAGTACCCATACGAAACTGAAACATCACTTTCACTACTCTCTTCCGACATTTTTACGATTATTTACAAAATGAATTGTTTTATTTATGTCGTTTCCATAGCGACATCTAAGCGGAATTTCTATTTATTGACAGTGCAGTAAAATTTACTTGTTCATTTTATAATAATTACCTACCTACAAATTTTCGATTGCACAAAAAATGTTGTGTGCACCTTGGCCCCGAAATCCTTTAACATCGTCGAGATTGTTCTGCCTCGGCCGCGAGCGGCCTCGGCGGTAATTTTTCTCTCGGCCGTCGGTTCATTTCTGTAATAGCATAAACATAATCGACATAAAGAAAAATGTTTTTAATGTCGTCTGAAATTAAAAAATCCGGACAGTGCCAATTACGAGACAAAAAACACCAATACTTTTCAATTGTTTCATTGCCAACAGACTCAGTCATTGTTGATCACGCTGTATTAATTACAATAATTTGATATACAGGGTGTTTTCGAAATTGAGGTGTTCCTTTTAACCTGTGATAGTATGCGTTGTTCTAAAGAGTTTTAGCCAAAGTCACCTTAGTAAAATGTGTACCGCAATGAAGATACAATAAGTTAATTTTTTTGAAATTTTTGAAACCGGTCCTGCTCAAATTTGCGTTGATTTGTTAGAAATTAGAATTGACAAAAAAAAATCAAATGAGCATGGACGTTAATCAAAAATACTGTCAGAGTTGTCATCTAATTAGTCGGAATGGTTTTATCATTACGAAAATAATGAGCTCACAGATATGTTGCTAATGTATGGGCAATGTTATCACGTTATCAGAATGCAGCTGCGGCGTCCAGAGAGTACGCAGAGCGATTTCCAGAAAGACACCATCCTGGGCCACGTCAGTTATTAATCTAGTGCAGCGGAGAAATAGACAGGACCGGACTCAAAATTTTAGAAAACAATAAAAATATTCAATCATTTATCTTCGTTAATACAAACATTTTACTAAGAAGATTTAGGCTAAAATTCTTAAGAATAATGTATAGTATCTCGTGTTACAAGGAACCCCTCAACTTCGAAAACACCCTGCATATACGTATAAATCGTGTCCTTTACAACTTATTTTTTGAGGTTAATTTAAAATTTTGGTCAGATTCTTTATTGTAATTGCTGCACACATGTTTAAGTGAAACATCAACAAATAACTTCGTAACCTTACTTTTTCGCTGTGGTTCCTATTTAATAATAAATGTTTTCTTAATATTTATTTTTCGAAAGTCATGTTTTTCATGAGGAAACAATGTGAAAATTAGAATCTCGATCATTTTTCTTTTTGCATTTCATTCACCGATGTTTCTAAAACTAATTCGATTACAAATTTTCCTATCTCGACATTCACCTTGATCATTCAGGGCGAATTTAATGTCATGCTGATGAATTCCTGTTTTAACGATCCATAATGCCACCGTCAGCTGAACTTCTTCAATCATATAAGCATACCTACATATGGAACAGCAAAATTTAAAGCAGTACGACATTTCTGCAATCGCAAACAAATGCAAATCTAAATTTTAATAACCATAACACCTTCTCACCGCACCAAACAGTTCAGTGTAACTGTAACACACCACTACAAATTTGACAGCAATTTCAACCGATTTATTTATCATCATCATTGCTATTATTTCTTGACACGCCACTGGTTGCACTTTAGCTACGCCACTGGAATACCTGTCAACTTGCAGTCTATGATTCACTTTGACTTTTGACAAAACATAACCACAAAAAATAATTACAAAATGGGATTCATCTAAAACACAACCGCAACGAAAATGTTGAAACTCGTATTAATTTTAAGTGCTGTGACTGCAATTTGTGATAGTTCGAACGATAGTTTCAACCCGATTTACCGCAAATTAAATTATAGTGTAGATTACCAATTCGTGATCAACAAGTCCGTGGAGTACATTTTAGATTTTAACCTCAGAGTTTCAGCGGCGAAGGTACTCCCTATCGCGCGCAAAGACATCCAATAAGTCCGTTTCGTTTCAGTTCAAATTTCCGCCTCGGGTCACGACCTACAGTAGCGATGCCGCCATTGCTAACCCCCTCATGGTGGTGGCGAGACAACCCAAAGAACTCCTCTCCTGGCAACTCCCCCTCATTCTAGAAAGCTACTCTGGCAAGACCAATTTCACAAAAATTTCACGCACTTTGTGCCATGATATGTATAGAAATTTACCAAAAGGTTTGTTTTTGTGTACTTTATGTTACATAATGTGTACACACAAGTTTTTTTCCAGGTGTGGGGGCTATGAATGTTGATGGTCCTATAGTGAGTGTGTCTACTGCTTCAAACACAGATGTGAGCTTCACTGTTAGGGTAGACTTTCAGAATGAGTTTTTTATTGAGCCTTCTGTACCATACAATTTTACAATTAGTCCAAGTGAGCCTAGATATTATTTTTATAATTTCTCCACAAATGTGACTGAAGTGGAGAATTCTAACTATGATACAGTGATCCTAGAGGTGTTTTCTGCTGATTCTGTTTGTATGACTGTCAGTATTCAAAATGCAAGTGTGAGTAATTGTGCAACAACATTTTCTTGTGTTTATTGTTTGATTTGTAGTGTCCAGTTTTTGATACAAATCAAGACATTACTTTTAGGGGATTCTATGAAACTGTCGATACACAAGGAGGAATCACGATACCTGTAAGTGCTAGCCGATAGGCTGATTTTTTTTAAATGAGAAATTCAAGACATTTCTTCATATAATCAGAAATGGAAATTCCCAAAATTATGCAACTAGCAATACATGACGTGCAGAGTGGGTTGCCTATCGAACTTATGAGAATCAAAATGCATTTTGTAGCACCCACGGGTTTAGGGCACGAGGAGTGCCATGAAGGAGCAAGTGCTACAAAATGTCTGATAAACGAAATATCGTACACTATCTTTTCAACTTTGCACCTTTTGAGCCATTTTAAAGTGAAAATTAACAATTTTCATTTTGTCGTTGTTGGCAACAATTGTCATATTGTTTGGAAGATTCAAATTATTCGATTATTTCAGTCTGTGTGAACTACGAGGTGTGGTCAAAAAGTTGCTTGACAAAGGCACGCCATTTAATTTTTTAACCCCACTTTACCCGCACCTTTCGTCACCAGAAATACAAATTTCCCTACGGCTTCTTCGCTGTTTTCGTGGCAAAATCCGACGACTCCGACTGTCTGGGCACCCCCGGGACATCGAGTGCGAACCGCACCAAAACCATCACCCTCACCGTCAAACCGAGCATCGCCTACCAAGACTACCTGAACGCCGTCATCGCGACCCTCTCCTCCATCGGCATCTTCTACTTCGTCTTCATCGCCGGTTTCGTCTTCTGCTCGAAACGGGGCTACATCCCGAGGCAGATGGAGTACGTGAGCGGCAGCGAACCGACGACACCGAGCACCACCACCTGTACGTCCCCCACCTCTCTCCCACTCCACCAACTAATATAGTGTTTTTGATTGGAGGTGCCGAAGCCGTGGACGACGTGTCCGTCGACGAAGCGGAGTACGACATCGTCTCCGAGGAGGACCAGGACAGGGTGATGCGCTTGGGGAAATCCGTGATCTACTTGAGCGACCTGGCGAGGAAGGATCCCAGAGTGCACAAGTACAAGTCATATCTGTATCTGTACAACGTACTGACGGTGGCGCTGTTTTATGGTTTGCCCGTCATACAACTCGTCGTGACGTACCAGAGGGTGCTGAACGAGACAGGAGAGCAAGATCTTTGCTACTACAATTTTCTCTGCGCGCATCCCGTGGGGGTCATCAGCGACTTCAACCACGTTTTTTCCAATAGCGGGTACGTCCTGTTGGGGGTTCTCTTTCTTTGGATCACTTACAGGAGGGAAATTACGCACAAGGATCTCAATTTCGAAAGGGTGAGTGACTGGTTTTGTCGACAATAGTATATTATGCAACAAGATTTATAAACGGCACTTTAGACACGAGTTTTATTTGGTCCGAGCGGAGCATAGCGGAGCGAGTGTTTAATAAACGAGTTGCATACTATACTTTTTCTACAAACAAATGAACAATGCAAATATAACACGTAACTTCTTTATTCAACGTTAATTTAAACATAAAATTTGAATCTGATACATGTCAATTGACAACTAACTTCATTTTGAGTGTCACATGATTTTTGCTATTAAAAAAACCAGAGTGTGATTAAAAAGACCGGTGCTAACTTCACCTCGTGACTAAAACGCGCAAAGTCACAGCTTGTCAGGGTGTTACTTAGCGTCATGGAAACATGCGATAAATGGCGTTTTAAACATAGGATGCTACAGTACTGTACTTATATTCATCACACGTTTTTATCACATTGCCATTTACGTTGAGTTCGTTGCCATCTCCTCTTGTCACAGTTAGATATTTTGTTTTGTTATAGTTCGTTTTTAGTCCATTTTTTTCGTCGGTATTCACCAACTTCCTGAGCATGTATTTCGTGTAGAATTCGTCTCCAGCGATTACTACTTGATCGTCTGCGAATGAAAGTGTATGTAGATTTTATTCATCAATTTTTATACAATGGGTGTAATATTTCTTTATGGTGCTTTTTTCTAATATTTCAAATAATCTTGAGAGTGGTATAGTATCGTAAGCTTTTCCAAATCGATGAATACCAAATGCGTATCTGTGTTGTTTGCTCTCCTCTTGTCTATAAATTGTTTATCATAAGTATATTACTGGCTGCATTTAAAGTTCGTCAGGGTCGGAAAATTATGTGAATCGGTCTGTATACTTCTAGCTTCTTGGTTTTTTGTCGTCAACAAAATATTATATATATTTTTTTCTTTTCTTTTATCATTTAATTCCACTTCTTTGTTCCACTAGTAACATCTTTGATTATTTGTTTTTTGCTCTACTACTCCCAGCGCTTCATATGCTGCTTTTTGTGTGTGGTGGTTCCTGTAGTTTTGTTGCCATTGTCACTCTTTTTATTTATTAACATTAATCGTACGTTACTAAAACCTATTAGTTAATGCATGAAGTACAGTCGGTGGACAAATAAAACTGGCACAAAAATGACAATCACATAAGTCAAAATTTACAAATTTGCATCGTTTAATTACGGCTTTGTCACAAATAGGTTAACTTTGGTATGACATATTATATAGACACTGACAAATATATTGACAATTGAATGGTCTGATTTACACAGATTAAATTTTAAGTGTCCCAGTTTTATTTGTCGACCGACCGTACATAATATTTTTGTTTTACAATACACAAATTTCCGATAATGCGGAATCAGGAAAAGTGCCCCGAATGCTTGCAGCGTTTCCACGTTGAATGGCAAGGAAAATTCTCTCGAAAAGGAATTTCTTTGATTTTGCATCGCCTGATTCCGTAATAAGTCGGTTTCCGATGACATTAATAAAATCGATGGCTTCTTTGCACCAAGGGCAAAAAAAAAAACTAAAAACGAATCCCAATATGTTACCTAATTGCCAGCGTTATTTTTAATTTGGAATTTGTTTTGAATGTTTTGGACTAAAAACTAAAACGAGATTCATTGTCTGTAATTTTTTGACATTTCTCTCGTTATCCGTTTTTTGCATAAATCATCCCAATTAATACTTCTTCATAGATTTTTTTTGTAATGATTCTGGAAAACATTTTCTTCGAGTCACCACCAGAATTCGTTCTTCAAAAATGAAACCAATAGCAAGGTTAAAATAAATTGTTTATAAAACGTATCTTTGCTAATGGCAAGTGTGCTCACTCTGATCTCTCCATGCTGAAAAAAAAAAAAAAATTGTATGTATGGCTGTGAAGTAAAATGTCATTTTCTCCCTTGGATCTTTATTTTCTTATTCCAAGTAAAATATTAGTTCACTTGTGACAAAGATTGCCAGTATCGTGGCATTTTTTTATCTTCGTATCCAACACTTTTAGGGATAAAAAAAAATTTGACTACCAAACAAATGTCACGTAATGGTGTGTAAAAAAGAATTCGAGAAGAATCTAAACTAAATAAATGCACCTGCATAGTTTGATGAGTAAAAAATACGTTGGTGACATTTTTTTAAATTGTAAAACAGCAGAGATCATTTACACAATTAATTGCCTAATATTTTACCATATTTTTATTTCACTAAATAGTCCAAATGGCTTTTTTATTCTAAGAACACACCAAGCTTTCTCTTAATTCGGCTGGATTTGAATATTCACTTTGATCAGGAAAAATGGAAATACGATTAGCAAGTCCTTTAAACATTTGTTTCCTTCTGGGTGTTTTGAAGTAATGAAAATTTTTTGTTTTGGGTTAGTACTGTCTTTTCTTCTTTTTTACATTTTTTTAAGGCAACGTTTAATAATTGGAAATAATCAGGAACAGTGAAGTCACATACATAATCTTGGCCTGTTGTAATTCTGCTTGCTGTTGTGAGGTGGTACATCATCTTGTTGTGTTGTAATCATACTTTTCCATTTGTTTTTCTTTTTCTGAATACTTGATATCCTATCTTTTGAATTACACAATATAATGCGAGATTAACTAAACATGTGATCAGATTGAACCAATCGAAGTTTCGGATTCATGGGTTAATCGCGCATTAAAATTTAATTAGTGTTTTTTAAATTAATTTAATTTTTAACTAATCTTAAAATGAATTTTAATATTTGTATTGGGGAGAAAACTGAATTGTGCTAAAACCTGCTTCAAGCGATCACAACAAAACCAGATAAGTGTGTATTTATTTCCACAAAAGAAAAACCAGGAATCATCTTTGTTCCATCTCTTTCAGTGTTGAGAGTGGGAATCACATTTGGTCGTTTCTATTGTTACGCAACTGGACAAACAAACGTCGCAATTTCATTGTTGCTCAAATATTGTTAAGGGAGATAATTTTATAATAATAATTTCGCAAAGTTTTTGGAATATGTACTGCCTTGAAAGTAAAAAAATTAATTATCAAATCAGAAAATTAATGAACGCCTTTTAGATTAGTAAATGTAACGGTCAATACCTAGTCAGAAGCGAAAGTGAATCGGAAATGTTGTCATATCATATCTCACCTCTCTGTCGCCTTTTTATCACACAAAGTAAAATGTTACCTACATAATTAATACGATCACAAATTGACACATTTTTATCTTGATTTTTAAATGTATTCATGTCTTTTATGCAACTTGTGCGTTCTAACATTCTTGGAAAAGTTTGTAGCGTACCTAAGTACTTTAATTTTTTCAATAAATATTGAACATGAAGTACTTGTAAAAAATGTCCGCTCGGAAAGGAAAATTTCAGTACATATTATAAAATAAGAGTCAAAATAACACTCCCCTCAGTTTAAATGTTTAAATTTTTTTACAAACGGCATTCTTGTCCGACCACATTCGGACAATTATTTTTCACCCGATTTATCCCATTCTGCAAAATCTCCTTCTTTTGAAGCAATACGGAATTCCGCAACACTACGGCATGTTCTACGCCATGGGAGTCGCCCTAATAATGGAAGGAGTGCTTTCGGGAAGCTACCACGTCTGTCCCAACCAAGCCAACTTCCAATTCGGTGAGTTCCTCCACCGCTCCCGCCGACTCCTTCGAACCGTTTCTTTCAGACTCCAGCTTCATGTACGTCATGGCCGTCTTGTGCATGGTGAAACTCTACCAGAATCGCCACCCGGACATAAACGCGACCGCTTGCGCCACGTTCGGAGTCCTCGCCGTGGCGATTCTGTTGGGGATGATCGGAATCCTCGAGGGGAATCTCTACTTTTGGATTTTCTTCACCGTGATTTATCTGCTCTCCTGTTTCTATCTCAGCGTACAGATCTATTACATGGGCTGTTGGAAATTGAGTAAGCACATTTTAAAACGATTTTGCAACCAAAACGTTTTCGCATTTCAGACAGAGGATTGTTGATCAGAGTTTGGCGAATTTGCGTCTACGACTTCTGGTCCGGACCTTTGAACATCATCAAACCCATATACAAAGCTAGGATGTGTCTCTTGATCATCGGCAATTTGTGCAACTGGGCCTTGGCAGTGTGGGGCGTGTACAGACACCAGAAAGACTTCGCCCTCTTCCTTCTCGCAATTTTTATGTCCAACACTTTGCTCTACTTCTTTTTCTACATTGTCATGAAGGTTTTTACTCTACACTCGCTCGTTACTCTTTACAAACGCTCATTTTTCAGTGCATTCACAAGGAGCGCGTCAACAAACTCTCTCTATTTTTCCTGCTAATCTCGGTACTTTGTGCCGCCTCCGCCATGTACTTCTTCCTCCACAAGAGCATCTCTTGGTCGGTAAGTAACGCTACAATGTCGAAGGACGCGATTTCAGCCGATTACTTTCAGAACACTCCAGCACAGTCGAGACAGTTCAATCAAGAGTGCAAGTTATTGAGATTTTATGACTTCCACGACATTTGGCACTTTTTGAGCGCCATCGGAATGTTCTTCACTTTCATGGTACTGTTGACGTTGGACGATGACTTGTCCCATACCCATAGGACCAGGATCGTAGTATTTTAATAAATTAGAGTGATATTATTTTGTACCAAATGTGTGATCAGGATTGGTCAGGTTATTAAAGAAATAATAAGAGTTATCAGCGTTTTTATTTTGTAAAAACTCACAAAGGGCTAGTCAGGGGGCATCACTTGCGTCAGGCAATGAACAAGAAATTCCCTAAAAAATCAAAAATAGATGTAAGAGTGAAGACGGTGAAATCGCAGCGTGGATACCTTTTCACAATTGGGGCACTGACCGTGGATTTGGTTAAAAATTCGTTTCGAGTTGACTGAAGTTAACCACTAGAAAATAAAAAAATTTGATGAACTAAACACAAATGGGTGATTAGTACCTCGTATAAACAGCTGACGTGGTAGCAATTATCGCACGATTTGTTGGGACACACGACTTCAGGGAGTTTGTCTTCAAGACGCAGAGAAAAACAAATGCTGCACTCCCCCAGATCCATCAAGACTTCTCGACTGTTGGCAGGCTTCACTGGAAACTTGTCAATTTCTGGAATATGTCGTGAATCAACGATGCAGTGAAAGCGCGCAAGGCCCACCTAAGAAATTCAACAATCCTTGCAGCAAGTCAACGTTTTCGTCCCAATCTCCCAGTTTCTCGCTCCACTTTTGGTAGTACTCCTGGACGAGGCGTTCCGGCCCCAAAAATTTCAGTTCCGGCCGTGCTCTCACGTTCATCGGATCGACCACAACCATGAGCGACAAGTTGTGGTCTGTAAACAAAAATCAGTCGAAAAAGAAGACAAACAATCGGGACGTACCGAGCCAAACTCGCCGATGACAATCCCTCCTGGTGGGACTCTCGGGGTCCAGAAGGCAACAGTTCTGGTCCAGCTCGTCCAGGACGTCAAAAAACGGTTGCAAGTCTTCGATTGCGGCGTAGAATTTGTTGTAAATCTCAGTCAGACTGGAGGAGTTGGGGGGGATGTCTTTGGAGAATTGTTCCGGTAGGTGGAGTTCGAGGGGTCTGAAAATATCCTTGGTTTCGTCGAAATCGACGGCGATGTGGAGCCGGTGGTCGCGGCGTCCTCCATCCGATGTTGTTGCAATGATCTGCGAGAGATCGTTCGAAATCTCGCAGCTTTTGATGCTGAGATGAAATGCGGTAAATTCGGAGTATTCGTGGAGGACTCGTCTGTACACGTTGACTAGGTTTTTGGGATTTGATCGATTTTGTTCGAGTATGTCTGAAATTATGTTTAAAAACTCGAGAATATTCGTGGCTTTCAGATTGGCAACAATTCTATCGATTTCATCTCCGAGGCTCGTTTTCAGTCGGAATTTCCCGTTTTTCACGACAACGTGTACCCCATAATCGCGATTCTGCTCCAAATTACAAATTCATCGGGTCAGGTTTGGTCGACATAACCTCACACTTACCCCGCACATCAGGACGCCGGTGTAATGCGTCCGTCCGTTTCGGATCTGGCACGAAATCAACGGATATTTCAAGAGTAAAGCTAAATCGGTCTCAGCCATTGTCCATTTTGATGAATTTTCCCGTTTTTAAAGTTACACAGATATTTACAATTCAAATAAAACAACATGGCTGCGCGTTCGACGTGAGGTACCAACATAACCGGCACCAACCTGATGTAACTAAAGTACCAGATTTAGTTACTCGAAGTTGACGCAGTGCCATCCGCCAATACCCGAGTCGCTAGCTTGTGAGAGTCCACTTAACATCACAAGTTAGGGTCTCAGGGAATAGGCAAATTGAGCCTCATCGCAATTTAATGTTGAGGCGTTGCCTTCGGATAAAAAATAAATAATAAAAACAAGGTACAGAACTTAATTGTATTAACTAACTACAGACTAGATCTTCGGCTGTTGTCGGGACGAAACGGCTCGGGTCTGGGAAAGTTAGCAGGCTGTACAGCACTCCCAACAGGTGTAATACTTACTATACAACCTACTACCTCAAACAGACCCTGCCACGGATGCGAGTCGTGTCGTAGCAGATGGCGCTGGTGTCGATCCGTCGCTTTTTCTACCAGTAGGTACCCATAAACGAGAACTTGTGACCGCAGCCACACAAGTTCGGATCTACGGGTTCCACCGGATAGAACGGCGAGCCCCAGGTGGTCGCCGGCCGCGTCCCCCTTCCATCTGAAAAAGAAAAAGACTCCTAGTCGGCCGTAAAAGCAACGCCCACGCGGGGGACCCATCTGCGTTTTATTGTGTGTGTGGCTCGCTTATTTTTAGAATCCCGACACACTTTCGAGGAATCCGGATCACGTGACGTCGACGTCACGTGACCGCCGGGTCAGGTGCGCCACGGCGAAAAATGGCGCCGCCGATCCGGACCGGACCGTTTCGAAACTTTCTCCTCCCGGCTTGCGTAATCCCGATTCCGCGTCGCCGCCCCCCGGCCCCCGCCTCCGGCGCTGCACGTGCAACCGTCGGCCAACGGGGACGTAAATAAACCTTGCATAACATAACGTTTGCAAAAACTCGGCGAACTTTCTCTCCCAGTCGGCGGACCCGGCCGGGCCAGACGTTGCAAAAAACGCGCGGATCGAGTGGCCATTGACCTCCGACAACGGTCCCGAACGCGGCTGGAAACAACGATCCCGAACGCGCACGTCGCCGTCGACGCCGCGTGCGATCTTACCCTCGCCTCCCCTACGCGACGAGATGCATAGGTGAGACCAACCCCAAGGACGGAGGCTATAAATAGATGCGGGACCTTATTTATAGATATCTCGGTGCGGATCGGGATTGTCGATGATCTTCCATCATCATCAATTCAATTCTTATCGACAATAATAATAATAATAACAATATTAATCATCATCTTTATAATTGTTGTTATTGGAAGCGTAATAGAAAAACGACAAAAACAGGAGAAAGAAAAAAAAAAGATCTCAGTCAACTGGAAAAGAGAACAATTAACTGTGAATAATCGCATTTGATCAAAAAACATCGAACAGGGAGAAAGAAAAGTCAGCGTCTTAGCTTGATTCACACAATTTCATGTTAATTAGGTGTCATTACAGTCAGTGCTCATTACAAGTTGGGATTCAAGCATTTGTCTATGGGTCTGAAGTATTTTTCTTTTTGGATCAAATGGTATAATTAACTAGGCCTTGGAGGTTACATTACAATAATAACGATTATAAATAAAATTAAAATTTTATTTATAATCGTTATTATTAAAAAAAAAAAAAAAAAAAAAAAATTTAATTATGTATTATTATTAATGGAAGTGAGGGTGCCATAGAAAAATGATCACCTTTAAAGACAAGAAAGGGAACAATCAATAGCAAACAGTGTGACCAAAATTAATATTTGTCTGCATGGACGAATACATATTAATGTTGGTCACACTGTGAGCGTGTGTGGTATGTAGGAATCTAGCGATAGAAGAATGAAAGAAGAAAAAACATTTTTTTCATTTACATATTCGGCTTTCCAGCGTTTCTCAACAAAGCAAATTTTATTATGAAGATGAATATTATTAATTTGAATTTAATTATTAACACATTTTAAAACAATGTTGGATGAGCTGTGGGATGATCACTTGAATACTACTACCATTTGATCAAAGCGGTGAGAAAGAAAAGTCAGGGTCTTAGCTTAATTCATACAATTTTATGTTAATTAGGTGTTATTATAGATCTGTCAGTGCTCATCATAAGTTGGGGTTTAAAGTAGAGATCATCAAGCTGAGAATGTTCTAAGTTGTACAATGTTACTGTTTAGTGTTAAATAAAGTACCAAATGCCAGTAATGACAAAAGACAAAGACAAGAACACGACAAAGAAAAAAAAAGAAGTCAACTGGAAAAGAGAACAATTAATCACAGACAATAACAACGCAAACAAGAAAACAAACCAAGAGTGCTATCTCATTTTTTATTTTATCGAAACGTCTGTCTTAGCTTAATTGTACACATAATATGTATACATTTACTTGTTATATACAGTCCTTTTATTAGTTCCCTACCTCTCGAAAAATGTATTATTAATTAATTAATTATTAATAACTAATGATTTATCTTCAATGGTAAAACTCATTTTACCAATTATTCTGGGATCGAAAACTTTTTTCAAGGTTAATATCAATACCGTTGCTTTAAAATTGACGTTTGTTTGACATTTCCGCGAAAAATCTGCTTACCAGTAGCGTCGCGTTTGACGTAAATTACCAATTCTTACGAATGTAAAATGTTGCTCTTGTTTATTTTATACATTTTCTCCATTATCAGATAATAATCATAAAATGCACAATTATAATTCCAATGTCTAAAATTCATGAGGCATGATTTATTATGAAGTGGCGTTTGAGACCATAAATTGTCTACGCCCATGCAGTGAACGCTGATTTGTATAGAATCCGCTACGACGTGACCGATAATTTGCAACGCTTGCTCTGATTTCTTTTCTTTTCGATCACTTTGTATATAAACTAATTTAAAAAAAATGTGACAAAAACTTAATTTTTGGAGGTAAAATAATGTTTGTACGGAAAATGTGAGTGTTTCCATCTGACTGCATTTGGACAGTATTTTTCAGAAAATTGAAAAAAACAACACTGAAAAATAAAAAGAATGTCTTTATATTTTTCCCTGTGAGTCAAGAATAGTCTGCAACAACATATTTTTCCTACGAGGGCGATTTGGAAGTTCGCGGCCCAACATACGGGGGTAGTCCAAAATGTATTGTCTCTGAAGTGAAAAACGTTGATAGACAAATGAAAAATTGATCATTAACAAATACATAGTCCTTTATTAACAATAGCAACATGTATGAAGTGTAGTTGTCAATTACTCTCTCTTTAAAAATGGACAAAATGGAGACTCGATCTCTAACAAAATATTTTTACAAAAAGAACTCAAGAAGAAATCTACAAGGGTATGAACTTATCGAGAGATTAACAAAAACATGTAAACATGTATGTACCTGTTAGGGACATGGTATCCATAACAAAACGTAGATTTGTTCGACGAGATGATCCTGGCAATGAAACATAATGGTTGAGAATTGTGGATTTTCTCTAAGAAAGGTGGAAAAAATTTGAGTTCTGACAACTGAAGTCTGAGGCAAATTTAGTCGTCATAGATCAGGAATGCAATAAGTTTCTAGGACGATTTGTTGCGTTGTTGGGTTTATAACTTTGGTCCAGAGCAACAGGTTAAACGAGAGGAGACAGAAGGGTTCACTACTTGGCTGAAAATATATGTACTCGTAGTCCTACGACCTCAGGAGTTTTTGGTTTTGCTTGAGAAGTTATCCATACACAAAAATGCAAAATTAAAACGACGTGTTTCCCCAGGACAAGTTTTGGTTAACAAAAACAGTACTTCCATAATGGCCGTCCAAGTCCAAGTCCGCTATTGGTCAAGTTTACCCTTCAGTAATTGTCATTTATTCTCAAAATCAGAAGAACACCTTGGAATATTTTTGTATTTAGAATAATCACTTGAGTAATATCGGGTGTTGATTTAAATTTATCCTCAATCTTGGCGTTGAAGAGTCGACCGTGAACGCACCACGGATTACAGATCACCAATCGGCTGTTTAAATCTAACCTCACTTTTTGCGTTGTTTATGTTTCTAGTGTACAGACTGACGAGTGGTGCGTTCACAATCGACTCTTCAACGCCAACTTTGAGGATAAATTTAAATGAACATCTGATACTATGTATTTGATAAAAAAGAAAATCAGACCATTGAAAAAGGAAAGTCGGCGTCTTAGCTTGATTCATACAATTTTTATTATTATTATTTTAATTACCTATTATTACAGAATTCAAGCATACATTGTTTATGGGTAAAATTGTGAATGTTGCAAAATATACAATGTTATTGTTTGGTGTTTAACAAAATACTAAATGATAGTAATTATGTTTCAACTAGGAATTCAGCGAAGGCACTGACTTTTGTTTTTCATGGGTAACCTTGACGTCACTTTTTTTGTCAAATGGTATTATTGACTAGTTGTTGAAGGTTACGTAATAATAATAAGAAAAATATCTCCAACATTTTTTTATATAATTTGGGGAACCAGAACAGAACAAACTTCTCAGTATATTTTTCTTGACCGGACACCTGATAATTTTTAGAAACGTTGAGTCATGTTAGATTTTTAAAAATTTTACTAGATTTATTGCCAACTGAATAATTTTTGAAGCATCACTACTTTTTTAAATTTTGATTTTATGTTCTTGATGTTCTTCCAAGCACTGATATTTTGTAGAACCTTTGAATATAATTTTACTGCAAAAAATAATAACACATTTTTTTAACAATAACATAATAAATAGCGTGTATCAAAAATAATTGGCGATATAAAAATAATGTTTTCAAAGCAATTATCATTACTTGATAGAAATATCCGTGACGATAATAATAAATCCGGTCTCGATGCTGTGCCCCCTTTTTTATAATAACTTAAATGTTTCTTTTTAATGTATTGTAAAACATAACTACACAACCACACAAGTATTTGCTTATACAGCTTTCTTATCATTACTATTATTGATCACCCCCTACAGATAAACCAATTAATGTGATGGTTTTAAAAAACATCTACATATATATATATGAAACTACAAATTATTACAACTGGAAGGGCAAGTTTTCTTCTTCGATATTTTGAAGATTTTATAACTGTGGCAGTAATCTACCAATTAGTACTGAAGTAAGATGTCAGTTTATTAAAAAAACTGAATTAAGCAGCGGTCAAAGATCTCCCTTGTAGCACACCACGATCTATTTTTAGACATACTGACCTAGCTTCACGCTGATGTTATTTTTACAATATGTAGTTTGTCCTCAAATTTTTAGAAGTTTATCATTTTCAAATAAAAACTTCTATTCTTCCATTGATCAAACTCTATTAGCGCCATTAGAGTATATTTTTATGACCGATACATTATACAGCGTGTTCCAAAACTATCGCGAAAAAATCAATTTTCCACATCAATATAAACGCGAAACCATAATCAAAGGTTTTTTTTATGCGTCTGTATGGTTTTACAGAGGTTTAAATTACTATAAAAGTGGCAACATTGCACATTCATATGGCAATCCAATAATTCCGACGAAAAAAACAAGTAATCGCCAGAATTGCTGGAACGAAGAATGTTCACTACATTTTCTGAAACATTCAAAATGCTGTCTCAAAACTTGACCCCGCACACATTGTTTTATTTTTTTTTTAAATATTTTTGAAACTGTTTTTAAGATTTCAGTTCTAAGATAAGTAAGTATACAATGTATAAAAAGAACCTCCGGAAGTAAGTCAGTTGGAAGTAAAGTAATACATAATAATAAGATTCAAGTAGAGACTCCATTTTAATATTTTGCCAAACTTCATCGCACCTGACTCAACAAGACGTCCCACAGACACTTTTCCCATATGTTGTCTCTTTCACATACCACGACTGTCTTATCAGCTGAGATAAGACAAAAATTCCACTTCCAACTTTTCCACCATGCCTCGTTCGGTCCACCGCCCCCGCCGTCCATCTCGCCCCACGCTCCCATCGAAGTCACGTGACGCCGCCTAGACGGTGCGGCGACAACGATAACCGTGTCGATTATCGCCGCGCTTCCGTTCCGGTCCAGCGGCGTGCGCCCCCGGTGGCGGCGGCGGCCCTTGCCGCCCCCGCCGTCGAGAACGCGGAACCCGCTTCGCCCGCGGCGTCTGACGGACACGCCGCACCACAAGACCACATCGGGGGGGAATTATTTACAAATAGTTCGTCTGCTCGTCTAGACTCAGACCTACGCAACATGGATCGCAGTGTGCCGCGGCTAGACGCACACGTACGGATCGTCACTTGTTGAACGAGCCGCCTTTGCACCAGTGCGTGACACGGAAATTATCGCGATGAGGTCGGAGCGTTCACATGAGCGCGCACGACGTAAACATTTTTTTTTCCATGGCGGGGATTGTTAATTGGGCCAAACGACGATAATCCTTGCCGTTTCGCGTGTCCCTAAGTCCATCAAAGAGTTTTCGCTTTGAAGTGTCGACATGCGCGATCCCGCCACTTGGTGGCCAGGATGCGTCCGCCATTGATTCCTGTTCCAAGGATTAACGTTGCCATTTTAAGGATCAAAGGGATTCGTTGAAAACGAACCGAAGCGCTTACGCTCTTTTCTGGTCGGTGAAACTGGAAGTCACAGCCACCTGTGACGGTCAAGAAAATTATCACTTGCCACACAGGTAGATTTTTTTTTCGTGACTCATCGAGAGTCTACCGTTCGGTAGAATTCATGATTTTTTTTTGATATCTCTTGCACGAGTCGTTCTTGTGTTTGAACACATAAAATTTTATTTCGTCTCGGTCGTTTCTATAATTACACTCTCCCAGGCAGATATTATAATGGGTAATTTTTTTTTTTTTTTTGTGAAAATGTAACGTACAACGTAACGAGAGAGCAAAGCCAAGTCAAACAGTAATTTACAGTAAAAGAGGAAAGAATTAAAAAAAGGGTACTAAAAATGGTGCATAAGTGAATTTTTTTGAAGTTTTGCCAAAATTAAAAATATGAAATTAAGAAAAATGTTTTTACCAAAACAACACAGGCTGTTTTTTTTTAATTTTAATTTTAGTTTGGTGAAGTATTTTGAATACATAATTCAGTTATCTCGCTACATATCGGGTGTTCAATTAAATTGTTCCCAAAGGAGGCGCCGAAGAGTCGATTGTGAACGCACCACGGATTACAGATCACGTATCAGCTGTTTAATTCTAACATCACTTTCTACGTTGTTTGTTTTTACTCTGCACACTGACGAGTGGTGGGTTCACAATCGACTCTTCAACGCCTACTTTGAGGTGAAATTAAAAAAAAAACACCAATATGCTCAATAAAAAAACGGATAACAAAATTTAAAAAAATAAACGTTCCCGAAACATTCTAGGTCGCCACTTTATTTCATTCCGAAGAAGACATAAAATAATGAAGTCACGTATTGACCATAATTTAACATGTTTAAGATGTTTTAATATTGAAACGTACGATTGATTGTCTTGGTTGTTTTGTTTATCAGAAATTGTTGCTTTTTTGTTGTTTACTGGTGAAATGTAAATTTAATTAAATCAGGTGCTGACGTCACCGGAGAAATGACCAAAACAGTGCGTTTATGTCTGATCGACAATGTTGAAATGCTTTTTTTTTGGGGGAGTCACGATGGCGCTGAAAGTATGAATGTTTTTCATAAAAATAAACTAGGCAAAAATAAATAGGGAACATTTCCTTTTTTCAATTTTTTATAAATACCGTTTAAAATTTGTAATAAAATGTGTTAAAAATATTAATATAAACAATTAAATGTAATGTTTCAAGTACTTGTAACATTTTAAATTTATCTTGTGTTTAAAAATACGTGGGAGGATCGGGGCAATTATTTTGCTTTCCAAGAAAAATTGTGGAATTCCCTATTCATTTTTGCCTAGTTTATATAAAAAACATAATTTTTCAAAGCAAAATAGTGTTTATTCTAGGTGAGATCTAAAAGGGTTTCCATTTGAGAGATTTGTCGAGGATGATGTATCGCAAAATTTCATTTTTTTCAAAATTAGAGAAAAAAATAGAAATACATATGTACCATTCTCGGGTACATTTAGGGAAATAAAAAGAACGTTGAAAAACAAAAAGATTTTCTTCCCTCCTCGTAGATCGAGTGCAGTCTAAAACAACATATTCTACGAGGTCGATTCGGAAAGTTCGCGGGCCGACATACCAGGGTGGTTCAAAATTTATTGTCTCTGAGGCAGAAAACTGGGAAGATACACAATTTATTATTAACGAATAGTCGTTTATTAAGAGAAACGTATACGCCGTGTAGTTGGTGCTTGTGTTTGTTGTCAATTGTTGAATGATATATGTATGTCCTTAAAACTGGACAAAATGGAGATTCGACCCCTAACAAAATATTTTTACAAAAAGAACTCAAGAAGAAATCTATAGAGATATGAACGAAGCACCATGGGTGAAATAAGCATTTTCATTTCATTTCATGTTTCTAGAAATTTACAGAGAATTTTGTAAATATGTAGAGGTCTTGGATTTTCTCATGGGTTATAAGTCATAAGTGCAAACGACGGAAAACATCGTCATTCGTTACGTTAGCTTCGTCTCTCTCTCGTCTATTTGTATATACATATTTGCATTTGAAAGTAGTCGACGTTTTCAATTTTGATTTACTGATTTATGGTTCCGCCTTCTCGCAGATATTTCCAAGATCACAGCCCATGAGAGAATCCAACACCTCTACCTGTCAGGGAGATGGTATCCACAACAAAACATGGATTTGCTACACGAGATGGTCCTGGCAATGAAATTTATGGTTGAGTTATGGATTTTCTCTAAGAAACGTAGAAAAAATTTGGGTTTTGACAACTGACGTCTGAGGAAAATTTAGTCGTCATAAATCAGGAAGTTGTTCCATCTATTTAAAAAAGTTATAGGAAGGACCTGAAATACACTATGCAGCTGGGTACACGGGTCTTACTACATACACTCTACTCTCCAGATATGGGTCCTATAAACTATTTTCTATGTCCCAAACTAGAAAAAATTGCTGATGACATAAGCACGTTATGTATTTTTTCCCTAGCAGAGTCTGTTAATTTATCCGTCAAGTTTAAACCAAGGTGAATCTAGCGGGGTATTTGATCCGGCAACCAAAATTACAAATTTTTATTTAGTTCGTCAGATGACTACGTTTTTGTATTGCAAGACAAATCGAACAAGTGATTTTTGATAAAATGGTATAATTTACCTTCTTGAAGCCTCTAATTTACAGCTCGATCAGAAACGTGAACCGAACCAGCCCAATTCCAGAGTAACACTGTCCATTACCACCGTTCAATTACGCAGCCCATAAATAAAACCAATTTTTCATTTTATACTGCCAAAGTGGGTTTTATTAAAAATCTAATTAAGTTTTTTTTGGCAAATAAATATTGAAAGTGAATCCTTATTATAAATCACTGTAAAATCACCAACTGAAAATTTGGTTTGAAATTATTAATTAAAAACAAAAATTATGTTCTTAAGATTAACCAGTCACGTCTACGCAACTTGATCAAGTCATTATTGAAATACATATCACAATTAAGTCAAAAATTTTTGCACCTCACCGCGTATCTGACCGCTTCCTTAGCAAGCACGAATAAATCTTGGTCTAGTCACTTTTGACAGATGTACAAAAAGCTATAAAACCACAACTGTCGAGTGTGGGAATCTTGAATTTTTTTTTTCGCAACGGGTCTTTTATCAACCCACCACAAATAAAACCATTACGCAGCGCACAACTATAATCGTCCTGATTATGGGTATAGTAAGCAACCGTTGATTATATTAAATTACGGAAACACTGTACACTCCACCGGCAATGACAGGTGTCAAGTGGCTTCACTCTATAATCGGTTACCGACCAAAGCGAACAAGGATAACGATCCCTTCCGACTGGATACTCCCGTTTTCAATTTCGGCGGTAATCGTCTGACAAATGTCGCAACGCGACTACACGTCAGACACATGTTTCAAATGACATATGTCAATATAATAGTCGATCTGTCATTACGTCTTTTTTTTCTAATAACTTCATTTGTCGTCTGTCGAACAGTTCGTGCCGGAAAAAATCATTCCGATTGTCTACGTTCGTTCGGGGGACCAGCTGAAACGAGACGTTGCGCTACACCCTGTATATTTGTATGTACAGAGTGTTCCAAAATGATTGGGGATCGTTGGGTGCTCGGATCGAAAAAAAATGTTTGCCACCTTTCGACGATAAGGTCCCGCACTACACTACACCAAACACGACCTCCAAGTCCCTGGCAACTGTCAAATTAAAAAAATCACAAGAAAGTGAAATGATGCCTCGGGTTTATCCAACGAAAACTAGTCAAAACATTTTATTACTCTAAAGAGCTGGAATTGGTTAAAAATCATTAGAAACCTAACCTCTCTTATACCTGTCATTTTGACGGTTCTTAACAGTTGGTACCACTTTTCTAGTATGCGTGAAAATTCAAAACAATCAAATCGCCAGAACCTACTACGATACGATACAATAATTGCGGAAGACTTTGTATATTGTGCCGGTGTCGAATTTTTTCCCGATGTCTTTTCGTTTTGGCCGCCCCCTCTCGCCGCCTTATCGTCGGGAGCGTTGCACGCCTTATCGGTCGATACGGCAGTCTAGTAGGCCTAGTGAGGAATAATCGCGGCGGCGATGACGACAAGTTCGCATCGCGAGGTTCAGAACCTCACCTACTGCACACCATATGATCGCCGTTGCGACGTTGCCGTTTGGTCGGCGGCTCGTCGGTTGGCGGGGCGACGTTTCGACCGTGCGACGGCGACGGCGCGGCAACGTCGCGTCTGGACATCCACGAACGCCCTTGGAATCTCAGCCGGCGCGGGTTAACAACCCGATGTTGCCGCTGCCGGTGCACAACCGAAACCCGCCTTCTCCGCCCCACGCCCCGCCGCCAACACCACCACCTTCGCGGCGACGGTCCCCGTCGGAGGTCCCGGCTTCCGCGCGCTCTTCCGCACGGACGGGGGGCGGCGGTGCATGGGAAAACCTGGCGGACAGATGCCGGGGTGGTTACGCCAGACGGCGGTTATGTCATACGTGGAAACCAATTACGGGAGCGGTTGACGGAACGGTTGGAGATGGTCGCCCAAAAAAATTCAATGACAACCCGATATTCGAACCTCACAAAAAATCACACAAAAAAGTTGAAAGTGTACCTATTGTATCAATCAAAACCATACCAATATATACCTACAGGTTAAAAAATGTTTCATACATCGTAGTTGACTATGATTTATTTGTATGGTATACTACTTATAGATTTGCCGCTCCTTGTAAATTTGTAGATTTTACATTTGACAGCTTACACTTGTCACTTTGCAGTTTTCATTGTTTATTATTTTTCAAATAATTCACTAAGGTGTTTTGAATTAGCTAAGGAAGCAGTCTTTTTCAAGATTATTTCGTGCAGGACATTGGTTATTGCAGTAAAATGTAAACATGTAATAAACATTTTCTTATTTTAGTAACAAAAAAAAATGGTTTGTTTCCTAAAACAGGATAAATGTACATATTGTAATATGTTATTATAAAATAGAGCATTCAACAGTGACGATTGCGTCAGTGTTGTCCTTTGTGCTGTATTTTTTTTTTGTCACTTTATATTTATATTTTTTTATACTTAGTACAGTTACATTATGCATTGTAGGTGGCAAATTTCACAGCCAACTACGATGTAAGAAGCATTGATAACGCGTGACATGATTTAAAAAAAATACATACGTAAATTGTTTGGTATGTTGGCTTCTTCATGAATCACTGACACCAACGACCCTTTTTATACTTTTTCCAAACATTTACAAAGTTCAAACACACCAACAGATTTGATACGACCTTGACGGTCAACCCATATTGCTGAGGTTAAAATAAATTTGTTGCGCTTGGGTCGGTGTGGTGGATTCGCTTCTTCGAAAATGCCGCATCAAAAAATATTCCAAAAAGTTTGGCGTTTTGTGACGACCCCCTAGAAGAAAATCTCGATTTCTCCGTTATAACAAAAAAAAAATTGAAAATATCAGTGGTTGTCAACCTTTGTCTTGTCTTTGTACTTAAAGTTTTTCGTTATTCAAATGTTAGAAGTGATCGTTGATTTGATCGCATTTTACGAGGGGTTGAGTATCGCTGGTTTGGTGTGTCACGAAATGCCTAATTTGCTTGTAACCTAGTTACCTACTGAGTACCGCAGAGATGCTCCTAATGAATAAAAGAAAATAATTTCTCCTGTTAATTATCCGTAATAAAATAATAGCATTTGGTTATGCCACTTTTTGAAAGACTCAAATGGGAGTGTTAATAGTGCAGTACTAAAAAGTTTTCAAGGTCAGGAGAGTATGTCAAGTTGTGGTTGTCTCAGCTGTGCAAAATTTCGATTCTTGTGTTAAACAAAACCGCTCAAGAAGGAAAACAATGGAACAATTATGTATCGTTGGCAACACATGAGTACCAACCTTCCGAAATTAAATGTCTTGGAGGTCTAACTTTCCGAAAATATTTTTTTATAAATCATGGCGTCGGTTCTTTTGGGATTTTAAGAGAACAATCGTAATTGAGGATATCTCAAGAGCTCAAGGAAATGAGCAAATTTTTTCAAGCAATTAAAAAGTATTAAAAGGAAAATATTTTTCAACAGGATGACATAGCTGGTCAAATAATCTTGGCATCTGCTTTGGCAAAACCACCTCCAGATTTTTTTCTATTTACCAACTGGAATCGTTTTTGGGCTTCAAATGAAGAGATAAGGTAGGATAGAATGTTTTGTAGACTTCAAAAAGGGTCACGTAAAAAGCGGAAAACTGCATTGTAATATAATAATGTTTGGTCAAATTCATGAAATTACCTTTGACAAATAAAACCAACAGTTTTTGAATTTGGTAGTAAGATTTAATATATTTTTTGACGTTGATACGTTGTACCCGTATTTCTTAAATTTGATTGTTCTGCTGAAAGATTTTTTGAATTTCTTGGTGGAACTATTTTTTGGAAAATATTTGCAAAACGGTACTTTCTATTAAATTACATAATTTAAAAAATAATAGACCAATCAAGTTGGTGTCTTTCTAAATACATACTCGATCGATACCTTCTGCTTCACAAACATAAAAAAAAAAACAATAAACAAATGAACGAAGTATTTTCGAGAGAAAAAAAAATCCAAAATAATTTTGTACCTTTTTTACAACTTCAAAAATATGTATACAGTCGGTTGCAAAAAAATCGAGTACATCATACTCATCAAGAGCACTGAATTTTCCTAATTTTAACACATGTAAATCAGGCTTTTCTGACTTTTAATGGTATGCTTTTTCAAATAGGTTATGTCTGACACAAGTAATGTAATTATGTCTGACGTAAGAAATGAAAAGTTTTGACAATTTGTTGTCTCGATAACATCAAAATTGACAACAAGAAGGATGAATTAAACTGTAGAAAATTTGATGTACTCTATTTTTTTGCAATTGACTGTACATATAGTGAAATTTTTTTAATAAACAATTGTCAGTGTCAAAATGAAGTAAAAAACCATACTGTACCACCCTAAAATTTGGACATATGGACCAGCTGTATAACAATTTGACACCAAATCATGGTTAAGGTTATGTTCACTTCACTTCCCGTACCTTTCTTCCGTGCATTATCACGAAAATCACAGTTTGGCTCATACCAACAAGACAACGTTTTGACAATTGTTTATTAAAAAAATTCAACTATACATGGTGCATCTAAAATGGGTGTGTTAATTTTAACAGGTAACAGAGCTTGCTAAATGCAAGGTTTTTCTATTTGAATTTTTGCCAAAAAAACGTTACAAATTGGTTTCAAATGTGTAATAAATTAGCCATTAAAACGTACAATGGATAAGGACGAAAATTTCCTGTTGAGATAGAAACGGAGCCTTGTCAAAAAAATTACATTTAGGTACACTATACAGTATGTCCCCGGATTGAGTTTACAAGAGGGAAAAAAATTTTATTTTTGATTTTACGCAAAAACTTCAGAGGAATAACATTTTTTGCTTCATCTGAAACCCCCATTTCTGTTATTAAAAAGTCTTTTTCAACACAGAGGAGGAAGACTTAACATTAAAATCAAAGAAAATGCAGAAAAAATATTTTCCTTTTTTTTTGAAAAAATCAAATGATAATTGAATATAAAACTATTCTATTAACTATGCGCCGTTTTCTGTACATCATTCAACCCTGTATCGAAGTTTAAGCTTCTGAAGACCCATGCCTGATACATTACTGTTGGGAAATTTTTCATTAAATTTTGTAATTATGTGATAAAAACCGGTCCAACATTGCATTAAATAAATTCTTTGTTCTAAAGACAACATTTTGCAACAGTAATAAGTTGTTTGTCAAAAAACCAGGCCAATTGTAATAAAATTTATAACATAAAAATTAATTCCAAAAGTCCAAATTTGAACAAAAAATGTTAATTTAAGAATACAGTGTATCAATACTGAGATTTTAATAACGGAAATGGGGGTTTCAGATGAAGCAAAAAATTTTATTCCTCTGAAGTTTTTACGTAAAATCAAAAATCAATTTTTTTTCCCTCTTGTAAACTCAATCCGGGGACATACTGTAGAAAAAAATAAAAAATTAAATTCAAAATTCTCATGGTTAAATAGAGACTAGTCAATCACACAAAACAACATGTTTGGTAAAAATTGGGGGGGCAAAAAATCTTAGAAAGTTTTGTGAAGTTTACAAAATGTTATAGAGAAAAGTTTCATAAATTGGCGAGTTCTTTCATTGGTTAAAATTAACACACGTATTTCAGAAACTCCCTGTATGAATCTATTTATAAAATACATAGGAGGTTAAGACGATTTGGAACAGTACTACAAAGTTTTCAAGAATTTCTTCAGAAGTGGAAAAAAATAGTTTAATCAGTGCACACTGAATAATTATTGTCGCCGTTTGTATTTCTAAAAAATATTAACAAATGGTGGAAGAATTAATTAATGGCAATAAAATAATCAGTACGAGTACAAAGTGATCAATTATGACATTTTAGAAAAAATAACACTAAAAAAATCACAAACAATATGAAAATCTGTATAACCCTATTTTCACTGTTCCTATTTGAGTGATTCTTCACAAATTTTTATTTCTTTCGAACGTTTTCGAGAAGCCTAAAAAAATTTCCACGGTTCAGATTAGTAAATTTAAACTCCCAACGTTCTTCCACACTTGAAATTTTGATAAGATTGCTTGAATTTTGAGTAATTCTAAATCAGTTGTACCGAGACGAATGTGATAGAGAAAAATAAAAAAATACATATTTTACATCAGACGAATCATGTTAACATGAAAACATTTTCAAATTTAGACAAAACAATTTTAGTTGAGGTCAGAGGATCAAAATTCGTCAGTTTGTGCAAAATTCTATTTTTCTGCTGTAACAAACAGAAGATACAATGATACTTAGGCAGTGATCTGAGAATCATGCAGCATGTTAATCCAGGGTATCTACAAATAATTGTCGGGTCAAGCCAGCGTTGGAAAAAAATATTGTTGTGCCGCCTTTTTGAAACAAATGCCCAATATTAATTTATTATTAATTGTCACTTCTGACATTAATGGCGTTTTATTAGCACTTTTTAATCCAGTTTTCGTTCCTTATAGTCGTTTTATCACAGTTAATAAACACCAAAAATCTGTATTTTTCAATACAAATCGCAAATACATCCGGTTTTAGAGTTCAGCAAAATTTGTGAAGGTAGGATTTAGCCAACAACCTAACCTGAAAATGTGATATTCAGAATTTGCCGAATTTATTTCACATATAAAGCGGGATATTCAAAATGTGTCAAGTTTTCATAGCAAGCTGGACCAGACAATCATTTATAGAAACCCTGTATAATTGTGTTAATTATTAAAATCATAAAAATCTTTTAGGCTGTACCAACATACAGATGTAAAGTCTGTCAAGAAAATATTTAATGGAAATTACTTATTGTAGCTCATCTTCCTAAGATAAATATGTTACAGGGTGGGTGGGGATGTTATTTGTTTCTTTTTTTTGCATAATTATGTAATTAATCAATCTAAGATTATAAAAAACCAAAATTGGCCATTTTTTTTTAATTTGCAGTTATAATTCACCGTCATTAAATATTCTTACAATTATTCCAAAATAGCCGTTATTACATTTATTGATTACAGGAAGTGATACGTGCAATGCAAATTAATACGTCAATAATAGACACACATTATATCACTGTTCCTCACCAACAAAATGCATGCAAAAAAGGACACCACGTCCTTTTGATGTATAATAAAAAAGGACTATTCAAAATATCTAAACTAGGCAAATATGAATGGGGAATTTTTCCATTTTTGATTTTTTTATAAATACAGTTTAAAATTTGTAATGAAATGTGGTAGAAATATAAATATATACACATTAAATGTAATGTTTCAAGTACTTGTAACATTTTAAATTTATCTAGTGTTTAAGAATACGTGGGAGGATGGGGGGAATTATTTTGCTTTCCAAGAAAAATTGTGAAATTCCCTATTCATTTTTGCCTAGTTTATTTACGAAAGCAACACTGGCAGTATTTATTGTCCCATTGAACGAACAATACGGTTATATCGAATGAAATAATTTTCAAAACACAAATGTATAGCAAGAAAAGAGTTCGTGATATTGGTTTTGTCGGCAAGAGACACAACTTTATTTATCAATTGACTCTTCAACTGTAGTTATTAATAAAATAACCTTGCAACAAAAGTATCGTTTCTAAATAATAATTCACAGTAAAACTGAGTTTTCTTTTCATTTTTTTTTACAAAGTTGAAAACAGATTTTTTATTATAAATTCTATTATAAATAAAAAAACAGTACTTGAGAATATGAGCCCCTTATATGATGTACTTTCCTTGACAAATTACGATTAATTTAAAGGGACATCCTAATCTAGAAGAGGATATTTTACCCTTATTGAGGATTTTTCTTTAGATTATAGAACTTTTTACTCTCACGCAGCCATTTTAGGAATGAGATTTTTGTTCAAGCCGCTACAAATTCGTCAATTTCGTTTAGGAAAAATCTACTGGATTTTGTTTTTCAAATTTCTAGATTAAAAATGTTTACAGCAAGGACTACAGAAGGCTCTGGAAGACCAAAGAAACAGAAATATTTACCAAAAGGTTCTCTTTATTTCCACGCATTTTCTAAACGAATTTTCGATCTTTTTGAGAGAACCCTTACTCTGACACTCTCTTTCGGGACACCTGTACGCAATCCAACCAAAAATGAACAGTTCGGCAAGAAATTTACATCATCGCCGAACCAACAACCGATTCTTCTCGATGGAATGAACAATCGAAGCGACGACATCAATTGAAAGTTTTTGTGCATTCAATACGAACAAAAGCCGAATCAGTCAGTTCTAAAAATGGTGCCACCGCGGAATACCCCCTGCACAACGATTAGACGTATCAATCTGCACCTAAAAATAAATTTCGGCTCTATTTCCATTTTTTAATTGCGCCGATAAGACACCAACAGATATGTTTACTCATACTGTGAAAAAATGCAGCCGATAACATTGTTTTGTTTGAACCCGAGACCAGACGGACTCGATGTATTTTAAAATTAGCCCGTCGATAAAACCATATACAGGGTGATTAAACCCGTCGCGACACCCAAATCGCAAAACCACCCGACGACGTTCTATTTTTATTGGGATTTTTTCCGGCGAAGCAGGAGACCGAACTGTTTATGTTTAATTACCGTTCGTGAGTTGGACGTCTTCTCCGGGCGTACCAACACTGCGACACAAAAAACCCAAGCAGCACGATTCGGTTTCGTTGCTCCAGCTCGACACGGAAAATTCGCCGAAGAACCGACCGGAAAATTTCGTACTTCGTCCCAATTAAAACGCACACGGAACATTTTAAAAGTGATCAATTCCGGTCGGAGGAAGCACCAATTGCGTCTTTGTCGTTGGACGGATTTTTTTTCGAGCTGTTGGAGCCTGGACCGCTCGCACTTATTGTCAATTCCGGTCAAACCGGAAACGCGTCAATTGACCAGTTTCGGACAAATGACCGAAATCACCCCAAAAACCGACGCGTCTGGCGTCTGGCGGACATATACAGAGTGTGCCAGTTGACACGAGGGTAACCGCGATAATGGCCACCTGTGGATGGATGCGTGTGCAGTGGCGTAACCTGACCGACACGAATCTTCTTAGCAAAGACATGCGTTTGTGCCGTGTCCGCCTAATCTTCAAAACCTAATTTTAAACAGTCTAGAGTTGAACGATTCGACCAGTTGGAGAGTTCAGAGCTGTCAAATGTTCGAATCGAAAAACAATTTATTTCACACCACCGCAACAGTCTGGAGAAAATCGAAAAAAATATGTTGGTGGTGGCAGAGAACTAGGATTACGTGGAGCACAAGACGTATTGTAGGTTTTTGACCAAAAAGTCTATTTTGTCTATTAAAAAAATTAATTTGTGAGCTAATGAAACACGACAAAAAAAAACAACATTTTAAAGATAGTTTAGGTACCAACGTGCATTTACATAATTTGGTTGTAAAGCTGTCTGCTCAATTAGGTTAAGTTTGAGGTTATAAATAGTATCAATGTCTAGTGCACTGTTGTCAGTTTCACAACATGTTATGTTCATTTTGATAGGTCCGCATATCAGGCACTTTAGTGACGGAATTCAAACAGTGTGTCCAACGTTAAAAAGATAAATCATGGCCTTCTATTATGCTAAAACAACGTAAACGGTGTTTACATACATTTCCAGGAAGAAATCACTATTCATACACACTCAATCAGAGTTTTGGACTCTTTTTACACCAAAATATTATTTAGAAGAATAATAATAGGAATGATCTTTGGAAATCAGAAAAGAGCTTCGTTTTACAAGGTCTAAGCAGTAAGTTCTTCTGCAGTGGTGAAGTTTAAATTACATATTTGATCCTTATGCTATTGTATTTTTTCTGAACAGAATGAATCTGCACTTTTTTTATATGGAAAATATACCTCCCCTTAAATATCTGTGTAAATTTACCTTAACAAGGGCAGATTTTCAAAATGCTGCGATCAAGTCAAATTTAAATTTTTGTTTCTTATCAAATTTTGGGAATTTGTCAAAAAGTGCTACTGTCACAGTACAAGGTCAGGGCTCTGTAGACGTCACAAAACAAAATATTGACGAAATTAGTGACAAGATCGTTACCACCTAAATTTTTTCAAACTTACGATATATTTTTTTTTAAAAGCTTTGTACAAGGATTTTGAAAGTTAAAATGTATGTTTTGTAACAATCTGCTAATAATTTCTTGAAAACTTCATTTTACCCCTCCCTTGTTTTATCAAGCAAATTTTATTCTGTTCCTGTCAAAAAATGTTCTTTCAAATCTCTTATCCAGTGCGTCAAAATTTTTTTTCTCATCAAGGTCGCCTTTGGTTCTATAACCCATATCTTCGTGTCTTTTTCAATAACGTTTCTAACCTCAAAATGTACAACACTCAAACCTTGTCAGTTCTAGTTACGAAGTACTTCAGGAATATAAAATGAGACATTTTTTTAGACATACGTTATTTAAATCTGTAAATTACACATGTAATTTTATTCTAAAAAAATTACCCATTTTACATAAAGTGAAATATGTATTCTCGATTTGTTTCTTTAAAACCTCTTCTCTTCTTGTACATTATTTTTTTCGATAAAAGTATTTTTGAAAAAACATTTACAATTAAAGAAAATTCATCGAATATACAGGGTGTCTCAGCTAAGACTTTCGAGCCTAATAGCTCGGTTATTTGCCAACGGATTTTTATGAAATTTAAAATGCAGACCGTGAAGGTTCAATTAGTAATAATAAAATTACCTCAAGTTAAAAAATGTAATTTTAGCACATGTTTCCTCTATCGAAAATTATGCGCGATTATTATTAGATTGTTAAACATTAAAAAATAGGGGTCTACACAAACACTTGTCTGATTCGACGAAAAGATTAGATTTTGTCTGTTAAAAAAATTTAATGTAAATTTTGAAGGTATTTGAGCAGTTACCTTTTGAAACAATTGATGATTAATGGCCAAGCAACGTTTTGTACACCCTTTAAAGTCTGTCAAAATTGGGCGCGCTTTATTAGAAACGTCAAATTGTGAAAATTTATTGAAAATAGTCTAAAAATAGACTACAGCGGCAGAAATTTCAATATTGTTGAAAAAGGAAAAAAATTTTGCCTATGGAGAGTGTCGTAAGACTATCCAAATGTAGGCTTTACAAAATGTAAGGTTACGAGAGTCGTCAATTTATTTGAAGACACAGGAAGCGTACGTGAACTAAATTACCTTGCTAAAATATCCCGATCGTGTTTTAGTCCTTTATGGAAGAATTAAAGGATCCAGTATAATAAATTACGTCCAAATGTTGTCTTTAACTTTGTAAGTGTTTGTAAGGTTAGCAAGGTAAACGTCAAATATGTCACCTGCGCTTCTGCGAAAAGGGATGACCAAAATTCTGCAAAATTACGCGTATGTTTCATACGCGTCTGCGTTTTTGCATTTGCAGCCACGTTTAACACAGTTTTTTTCTTTTTTCTTGCAAACCAGACGTCTTTCAAGGACGAGTCTTTCCCTACAGCATTTTTTATTGACGACCAATTTTTTATGTAAATCTTAATTGATTCAACGTTTTAAAAAGGCATGTAAAAATTACGTTTTTAAGACTTGGGTGATTGTATTAATGGGATTTTATTCTTCACCGTCTAAAATATCTGCATTTTAAATTTCTCAAAAATCCGCTGGAAAATAACTGAGTTATTGGGCTCCAAAGTCTTAGCTAAGACACCCTGTATATCTCATATTTTTGATAACGCAATTGATAACTTGGTTGTGAATTTACATGACTTTGGGTAAAACTACATAAAATATAGTTGATGTTGTTTAGCTACATTTTTGATATTCGGTGACATTTATAACCAAAAAATGTACAAGTAAATGTGGCAAACGTATAAAAAATCTATAATTGGTAAAATTACAGAAAAGTAACGAATCAACAGTTTTAAAAATGAATTTTACAAATGTAAAACTACATCTCTTTACACGTACGTTGAACAGAACATTTATCTCATAATTTCAACGTAATGACTCACTTTAATAACACGGTTTATGGCAAAATGACATAAAATCCATATGGTGGTGTGTGTTACATCACATACCTTGTGTAATTGTTACTATCTGTAACACAAGAAGTTACTATCTGCAATTACTAATACCACGCCGCCATGGGATTGAATTCAAAGCGAAGATTACAACAATTACATAATAATGTCTGGCGGATATTACGACATTGTGGCAAAATTATACATATGGACTAACAATTTCTGAATCGGTAAAATGTCTTCAATGGTAAAACCGTATAATATCAGTAACGTTACACTAAATTTTTTGGTGGTGTTAAATTTCTTGAAACCTTCAGTATAATCTGTGACAGAACGGAGGTGTGTATCATTATTATACACTACCTTCAGTAATAATAATTAGAAATGGAAAAATAAATTTTAGGTACGTCGCGATAAAATTACACAAAAAAAAGGTTTGGTAACTTTGTCAAATAGTTCAAATTGCAAATAGAACTACTCATATGGTAAATACGATGTACACGATAGTAAAGTAGAATTAAAAATTACACAATTTTTACAGTGCAGTGATAAAACTTGGGACACTCTGTATAAAATCTGATTAGTGATATTCGATCTAAATATAGATTTAGACAGAAGTCAACGCTTTGTAAGAATTCTGCGTTAACAGCGAGCACAAGATGAAGTCATCTGAACAGTAAATTTGTATTTTTATATTTTATTTATTTATCAAATTTCAGTGTTTTATTAAGCCTCTAACGAATGTGTTCGAGAATGTCGACCGGACATTTGGAAACTGGAAATATTCGCGATGGTTCGGCGAACTACAGTTGTGCTTGGAAAAATGAAATAAACTTGTAAAAAACGTAAAAAAGCGAAAATGAAAAATTTACATATAAATTAAAAAAAACCTATAAACAGCCTGACGTAATTGAGACGTTCTGCAATCAACCGGTGACCCGAAACATGTCTGAGCTTGCTCCACACACCACGACCAAATATGATAAATGTCAAAAATGATATTTATCACCTGACATCCGACCAAGTTCAACACACTTTTGTTCGGAGGAGGAACGCACCGCGACTTTCGCGGAAAAAATCCAAAAACGAAGAATCAAACAACAACGAAAATATCTGTCTCACGCTCGGTCCACGCAGCCTCCTCCTCCGGCTGACCATTTTGAAAAAGGGGTAATTATCCAGCACGGCGTCAATAAAACCGCCCGGTAGCCTGGCGGAGCCGACCCCTTTTCTTCGCTTCTTCGGCATTCCTCCCGCATCCTGCCCCCGGAGATGGAGGCACGCACACACACGCACCAATTCGTGAATTAGACACGTACAGTGACGTCACCATACCTGCGCTTGTTTCGCCTTAGCACACGTTTTATGTATCTAATAGGAGGCCGTGACATTGAACGGAACTAACCTTACCTAACGCCGCCGCGTTAGAGCCGTCGTAACTCGTCGAAGAAAACGTTAAGACGCGGAAAAAGCGAAGAGACCGTGCGGCGTGCCGGTCGCCTTTCCTCCCGGCGGGAGGGGGCTGGCTCGGGGGGCACCCGGGACGCGAACCGACCGCCGCGGCCGATTTTCCTACCTGCTGCACACCTTTTAAACGTGACATAACAGTTCTTTTACCTGTCGGAAATCCAAACACACCCACGTCTCGCCGCCGTCATTATTATTATTATTTTCGTGACGTCACCGTACTATTCGAACTCGAGCACCCTCCGGGCCCACTCGGGGGTCCCGCCGGCCGCACTTCGCGCCGCCACCGCGGCCCCCTCGACGGCGGTTTTTTCCGGGGCGCGAACCCCGGCGATTCCGGACACGTCCCGAGGACGCACCGCGAACTAAAATTTGATAGAGCCGAATGCATCCGCGATCCCGAGTGTGTGATGCGTTCGGTCGCCGTTGTGCGCATGCGTCACGTTGTCATCCCGTTGCAACGACCGCGTGCACTATCTGTACGGCAGCGCCTCTGGCGGTCGCGGCGAGAAGCGGCGCGCCGGTTCGGCGCCCGGCTTAGAGGAGGGGTGTTTGGCCACGCCTACCGTGTAGACTGGCTGTTGCTATGCAACACCCTTTTTAATGGCACACTTTATTTAGACGGTTGTCAAGGTTACGCACACTGCCGAAGAAAAGCCGTATCGTCGGGCCGCGGCACGCTGCGACCGATATGCGTCGTTGGAAAGCGAAACGTCGACGTGAAATGGTGGCGGCAAAAATCGTGGCCGCCTAGATTACGCCCAGGACGAAAAAATACACCTGCGGCGGCTACTTCTTTCGAGGATGATCTATCTTTTTGCAAAAAAATCAAACGTGATGTTCTCTCGACCCAAGAGAAATCCCGCACAATTGAAATTTCCGTTATTCCCCAAAAGAAAAAAATCGACAACAGCAACGCTTCACTAGGCAGGTTACGGCGGTTTATTATCTAGTTACCGCCGTCTGGTGATTATGTCAGACAATGGAGAGTCGTGTTTCACTAGAACTTCTTTCTATCAGTCGTACGTTTTTCTGACACTTGAGCCTCCACAGACATTTATGTCTGTTGCCATTTTAATTTAAGTGCGATAAATGTCAGCTCGTTTCTTCTTGCGACTGTCGAAACATACATTTCTGTCAATTACTTTTCTACTCATGCCAAAAATTATTTGCTAGTTTCGTGTTTTACTTGTTTATAATAAAATATTATTGGCAACATATGAGTCGCTAGGTGACCCAAATAATAGATCTGTTGAATCCTATAAAATGTGAAAGATGCTGTTGCTATTTTTTTGCCAACAGTTAAGCACAAAGTGAATCATTTAAAATTCGTTTATAATTGAAAGTAACGGGCTCTCAATTGACAATAGTTCTGACGATGGAGGAAATTTTGACGATCTGAAACTACTAAGTCCAGTCAAAGATTGTGCAATCAGGAACAAAACAAAGCAATTCGTATTTCTGCACAACCTGGACAAAATGTGACAATATAGCTACATACATATTAGCTTCTTAGACTGTCCGTTCATTTTTTGGAAACTCTTTCTGTTTTGTTCAAAACATCAAAACATTCAAATCCAATTTGGAATTTATAAAATTTATTTTCAAATCTCTTACTGGACTATTCAAACTAAATTTTCCAAATAGAAATATAGTTATCAGTGTAACATGTGTATAAATCAGTACTTTTGTTACAAGTGGGAAGTTTACGTGCACGAGCGCGGCATCATATTAATTAAAAATCAACAACCTTTATAGTAGCGATGCAAAAACAGTTAGATATTTGTATATCGAAGCCGTGAAATAATTCTTTATCGTACTCAGAGAAAAATTGTCGCCGAGGCGCTTGCGGCCGAGGCGGCACAATTTCGAGGATGTTAAAGGATTTCGCGGCCAAGGTGGACACAACATTTTTTGTGAAACTCTGATTTGTATCAAATATTAAAATGACGTTTACTTTAACGGCCGTCGTTAAAATGAACGGAAGTAAAATTGAATTTTGCGGGCTGTTTATGGTACGCGAAGTATTCGTTTCGCGTACAGTTGGCACAAAAAACATCACACATCACCTATTTGACCTGACAACCGATTTTTTCAATTTTTTGAAACGAATGAATGCAGTGAATTGACGATTAATTGTGCTTTTTCAGTACCAATTCAAACAAAATAGCCACTTTGTGCTAGTCGCGATTTATCAAATTAATATGAAATCGAGTTTGTAAAGAGCTGAGCAAATATGTGGCAACCAAAAAAAAAAAACTTTATGTTTTATTTACAATCGAATCAAGTGTATTAAATGAGGCGTGGAAAAATTGATGTAAACAGTAGATCGACTCTGATAATACATGAGATAGGAAAAGAGGAGGGGTCCAAGAAAAATGGAGGAGTCACTGGATTCGGTACGAATGTAAAGTAAGTACTTGAGTAACAAAATTCGTTTAATTTATATCGTTGTTTTTTGGCAAAAACCTCGGACCTGTCAATTTGTAATTCTGATTGGTCATATTTTGCCATAAATTACGCCTTCAATTTGCAGTGGCGGCGCAAGAGGTGACAACTCGAAAATTGTGATGGGCAACAGGGATCAAACGTTATATTTTTTGAAAGGTCTTTTCATTCTACACTCAATAGTGAAAGCATCTGGAAAAATTTTTGAGTAAAAAAGGGTGTCAATACATTTTGTAACGTCGATGACTGAAGGGAGAGAAATAAAATAAATTTTGCAAGTTGGGTCACAGATTATTGGTACTGTTCTCAAAACATTTCAATACCATTTGGTTATCTGTAAGAAACCTCGAAGGTTCCTGGAAGTCAAAAGAAAAGACCTCCCAAACTCTGTTGCCGTTTGAAATTTTTTATTTGTCGCTTGCGCCGCCACTGGGGGCGTTAGAAAACTGTAATCTATGCCACAAGATGACCATTTCCAAAAGCAAATCGACCTGTCCGAGAACCTTGCCACAAATCAACGACACAAAGAATCTTATTCCTAACTTTACCTACACTCGCACTTTATAATAAAAATCTAGGAGAAACATCTTCAAGATGCGTGATGAAAATCTACGAGTTTGAGAGCCAATACAAAAGCAATGCAGCTTAATTTCTTGCATTAGAAAACATTAATTAGCTTTCAGGTTAGTGTTTAATACAACACATCAAATTATGCAAAAAATTCTCAACAAACAAATGTAAAAATGTACTCTAGTAAATTGTTAACACAAGTGCTAATCAACACTACTTTGGCATAATGACTTCTGTGTGGTAGAAATTCCAACCAAAATGTTCTCTTTTGCGAATAAAATATTTTAACACGGTCTGTTACGTTATTAACCTCATAAAATGAAAACAGGTGAAGTTTATAACGAGTGTTCAAATATCTTTCTGGTCAATCGGGCAACGGTTCTCTCTCTTTTCCAGACCTGGGTCGTCTTTTTAATTGCCAAATTCTTCACATTCACAACTTCATTTTGACAATACCTTCATCTGTTATGATAAACGACATATTTTATGTCATTTCCTTAACGCTTTCAACGATTTCTGAAATGCATATTGATGTTCCTCCACTTGCGTTCTACACTTCCCAAATATTTGACAGCTGATGAAACTACACTATACGTTGACGGAAACAAAAGCAAGCACCAACCCACTCCACCGAAACATTTTTTGAACACACGTTACTTCTATTAACAGTTTCAAAGTTTCTGTGAGAATTTGTGTCGAGTTGACAACAAAACCTTTTATCAATTTCGTTCCAAAACACATCCTGGTAAGTACATTTTTGAATTTCTTTACCAAAAAGGCACCCACTGATGTCATCACACTTTGCAGCAACTCATCTTCGTGATGGCTTTAGAACTATTTTTGCCATGAAACAAAACCAAAAATTTCTTAAGATTTATATGGTCTAGATCTTTTTACTGTCATAATCTTTCCACTCCAGACTTTTCCCTTATACTCTCATGGTTATTATAATTTTATTTATTTATTCTTCATTCTTTACCGTTAAAGACCACATTGATTTATTTGTTGCTACTCATTCTCCACGGCTTTATTTACGGTTTGAACCAAAATTAAATCCAATAATCGACCAATCTCCCACAAAATCTCTCGTAAACAGACAACATTTTTGCATTGTTGTTTCACAGTGCACATTTCCAAATTTAAATGTTTTCCCCAAAGCTGTCGACCGTCCTTAGCTATTTTTAGAGCTCTTTCTAAAAGGAGACAAAACATATTTATTATTCTGGTATGACGAAAAACAAACAACTTTACTGACGACAGGATAATTTACCCTTTCGATACAACTTCTAAGGGGTAAATCAAAAATCGGGTTGAGGAAGTTTATTTCGTCCAATTCAGCAACATTAAAAATTCCGTTGACTTTTTCAATTAACTGTGAATGTTTCGTTTTTCATTTAACTAGTTTAATTAAAAATTCTGCGTGTCTTTCCTTTTATGACATGCACGACAAATATGTAGAAATAGATTGTTTAATCGCATTTATTAGATGCATTCGTTCGACGTAACAACCGACTGAATAATTTTAATTGTGAAAGTTTTAATAATAAAAATAAACAAAATGAGCAAATCAAAGCATAACTGCAGTTTAAATAACAATTCGTGTCGCGGTAATACTTCTAGGAAATGCAGATAGCATTTAAATCGGTGCATCTGTTCCAACATTTACTCGATGCACAATTTGCTTTAACCAAAAATGGTTGATTCTTTTTTTGTGTCTCTTTAGAAGAATTTTGTCAATTTACGTTTTACTCGCCGTGAGAGGCGAAATTCAAGCGACGAGTCAAATTGCTCTTCAATCATCTCTTCAAAGCATTGTTGATGACAGGTTGCGTTCCTTGTAAGTCGATATGAATATGTTAAAAAGCTTGAAAGCTCCACGATGTGTGCATTATATTCTGGCAATAATTTGCTTACTTAATTATCTAACAGAATTTCATCTCTCCTAAATAGCAAAACGAACAAAATTATTCCAATAGATTTGTTCGTGTGTTCTAACTTGGATACAACAGCAATTAATCTATTACTAATAATTGTATAATTTTTTCTTGCCCTGACGTAGAAGCAGAAAACAATTTGATGTCTCAACATGGTGATTCAATACATTAACACATTTTGCCCGAGAAGAAATCTATTTTTGTACCTCCGTCGTCATTTCTTCGTTGTAGCAAAATGGCGTAGTACTTTTAAATTCGGAATAATCCATATTCGCAGGGGTTTAGATCTGGCGGTCAAGGGGGTCGTTCTAACATTCTAAAACAGCTATTGTGTGTCAAACGTTGCAAAAACTCCACCTCCAAAAACTGTTCTTGTTCTTGTGTGGTTGTAGCAATTTTTGAAAACATTCTCCGGATCCTGGATAGATCATCATGGTGATTCAATACATTAACACATTTTGCCCGAGAAGAAATCTATTTTTGTACCTCCGTCGTCATTTCTTCGTTGTAGCAAAATGGCGTAGTACTTTTAAATTCGGAATAATCCATATTCGCAGGGGTTTAGATCTCTGACGACTTTATACACATCCTCGAGTACTCCTTGTGTTTTTCTGCAGAAGTATTCCAGATTTTACTTCACTGAAGAAAATTTCACACAAGTAGTTATCAATAAGTGACCAGTTGTTGATAAACAGTTTTAAATTTGTCGGTCTCCAATTTCTACGTTATAGACAACACAAGATGAATCACCTTCGTAGAAATAGAATAGCGATGAGTTCTATTTATCAAATACTAGCTAATCCTATGTGATATGTACATATGTAGATTTCGACGAAAACAAACATCCACTACGTCTGTTTCATATTTTATTCGGCGCTGTTTTACCAAACAGATTCCACCTACGTTTTGCCTTGAAATTTTATCTACAAATTTTAGATTTGGTGCCATCCCAAAATGCTTGCACGATAGCCAATGGCAAACTTACAAGACTGACTCTTCTTGTCAGATTTCCAGGCGAAAGCAAAACATAAAATTATCGCATGAAAGAAAAAGCTCTTGGGTAATTACAGTCGATTATTTGCTGTTTGTCTTGAACGTTCGATTCATTCGTGTTGTCTCCTGTAGTAATGCCACGTGGGTGAAAACCATTCGACAACACAAAAGAGTTAACAGAAACCAAATACAACTGACACAGCGACGAATAAAACACAACAATGGATTACACTTGAACCGGGTGTTAGACCACACCAACACTTAGGAAAAACTGTTTAGTTTGAGGAATACACAGAAAAACTACACTTCAACTGCAAAACTATTTACTTCGAAGAATAAGAGGATAAATGCTGTATTATGTCATTTACCAGAAAGACTCAGCCTATTCATCATCACTATACTCTTGACATCTCAGACCTACAACGCTGTACAAAACATGTTGATCTAGGAATAACTCTCGACAGTAACTTGTCCTTCTTAGATCATGTTGAGGGCATGGTTACCAGATCGGTTAGATCCCTTGGGTTTGTCATCAGAAACTCTCGGAGTTTCAATAATACTGATACTGTGAAACGTTTGTATTTTGCTTTCGTGAGATCGAAATTGGAATATGCTAGTGTGGTTTGGTCTACTGGTTATAAGTCACAGATTGAGGATCTTGAGAAAATAAAAAACGTCTTCTAAAGTACTTGAGTTTCAAAGTTGATGGTACTTATCCAGAGAACGGCCATCCACAACAAGACCTGTTACGTCGTTGGAATGTAGACAGTCTTTTGCATCGCCGCGTTTGCCATTCCCTTATTTTTTTACATCGACTAATTAACAACGTCTTCGACTGTCCTGAACTGCTGGGTAAAATTAATTTTCATGTACCTAGGCTGGCATCCAGAAATTAGTTGACTTTTTATATGGATACTCCTCGCATTAATACGCAAAAATTTTCTCCGCTCTTCATGATGTGTCATAATTCTAATAAGTTACCTTCCCTCGATATTTTCAACTGCACTATTAGAGAAAAGGGGATGAGCTTCAATACAGATTAATATACTGATTTTGGTTTTTCCTACCCTCTAATTGGACTACATGTCTGTTGGGTGGTGTAATAATAATAATAATAATAATAATAATAATAATAAAATTGTCAATGAACATGTCTATGGAGCAAAGGGGGATGTGTATTTTGAGACCTGTTACAGTTTTGCAAAAGGCGCTACAAAAATTACTGTTAAACACTCTGAAAATAAAGGAAAAACAGTTTTCAGGACGATGACCACACTAAAAAAGATATGTTTGTAAAGCATCGTGAAAAGGTACGAAAGATGTCTTTCAATCATCAGTATCGATGTATGTAGGTACAGAACACACAAAAGAAGCATCAAATATACTACGGGAGAAAGAAAGGTAAACACCCAGTACTTATTGTTTTATTTCAATAAATTTTTGCGGGCAAATGTGTTTTGGGTCAGATAAGAAATTATTAAATTTGCAGCCCTATCTATGCAGTATTCTGCCTTTTATCCTGCTGGTTCGGTTATTGCAAGTGTAAGGAAATTTTGTCTACATTGAAAAATTTTATTTTTGAATTTTAGAAAACTTGTTGAAAAGTGTTTTTGTAAGGCGAAAAATGCCGCGAGTGCGTAGACTTGGTCACATTCCTCAGCTTAGTGACTTTGAAAGAGGACGAATTGTATAGGCTTGTGAGAAGCAGGTTTGTCAGTTAGAGAAATCGCCAGAACTGGCAGATCTGTACGCACCATTTTAAGATGTTATCAGGCATGGACTCAAGAAGGCCGTGAACACAGGACTAGGGGCACCGGAAGTCGTAGGATGACAACAGAGCTTGATTCTCTGATCTTGATCAATAAAGGGGTGTTTACATTTCTTTGCAACTTAGTATACCTTAAGCTTTGATTTGAACACAAATTACAAAAAAATACTATTTATCTTCAAACGATCGAAAATCCCGTCTTTGTGTATCTTTATAGAAACGGTTGAAGTGGCTCTTTTTTTGTAACCGGACCTGAAACACTTCAAATCCAAGGAGTTAAAATGTCCACGGGCGGCTCGATTGAGTCAAATTTAAGGTCATTTGAAGGATTGCTCACGATTTATTTATCAATAATTACACGAAATATTTAATATCCCTATTAAAAAAGCTCTAAAAAGAAAAATAACTAATAATAATAGTTAAATAACAACGTTTAACTGTGGTGTAACACGAGTTGCCCATGTGCACGGATGAAAGATGTCAAAATTAAAAATAGCAAGATGGCTGTTCAGCGTTAAAAAGTCAACTTTAGACTTTAGTAGACTTTACTAATACAGGGTTATTATAAATGATTGGTTGATTGTAGTCGAAGCAGGCCATGCCCATGTTATGAAATTTTTGCCGCTTTCATGTGAACTGTCAATTTTTGTCGCTGTCACTTTAATTTTTAAGGTGAAAAGTGCCCTGATGAGAGTTTTATTTATTTATTTTTTTTTTTCAATTAACGATTGAATCCAAAAATATTGAGTTGTTTTGCAACCAATTCTAAAAATATTGAGTAGTTTTGCACCCAATTTAACTCCTGTTTGTGAATGGTGTATACTCATTTATTCACATCATTTTGATGTTTTTTATATGGAGCGGCAACCATGAATTTTACATTTAGTTTTTACGCCTATTTGGACTACAATCATTTATAGTAACCCTGTATTATTAACCTTCAAGTAGGTATTGCAACAAGAGAACTAGGAATTACAGGTGCCTTAAAATTTGAAAATTGTAAGTTTACAAATTCTCATTTTACTGTAACTGCAGCAATAGAAAATAAATTAGTTATTGTCCGATTTTTTTTGTGATCCGTTTGAAGATAAAATGGTATATATCATTCAGGAGGATAAGGTCTTTTTGTGCTTCACCCAGCTGCCGACCTCGACTTCGTCTCGGTCTTTCTCTGAGCTTAGCACAAAACGACGCACTTCTACTCTTAATGACATAATCTATTATTTTCTAAAAAGTATTTTTAAGGTGAAATGTAGAGATGTCTCAGAACTCTTTTTCACCACGATTGAAATTTGTCTGGTGGAATACTCTTAGTTTCAAATATCACCCAAAATATGAAATTTTATTTTGACTAGCCTTGGCAACGAGTCGTAGGAAGATTATGAGCTCATAAAAGACGAAAAATTATCTCTGTGTGTCTCAAGCAAGAGAAACAGACAATTTTTGGGTTCGTACAAGCAAAGATATTTTTTACCTAAAGCTACTATGCCATGACACTAAATTTCACAGAAAATTCTGTAAAAATGACAAAGACAGACTATGATCCTGATCGTTCATTGGTCCTGATCGAGGGTCTCTCTCATTTTATAACAAATTTTCTACAAAATTTAGCATCGTGTCAAACTAGCTTAAGAAGTCAGCAGAAAATACTCGCTCACATTAAATTTGAGTTAAAGATACGTTGCCGCTGACTGGGTTTACATACCGCAGACAATGTTTATCAAATTCTAAAATTAAATAATTACAAAGAAATTCAAGAAGCAATTTGCGCTATTCATAAAAAGCCTACATCTTAGATTATCGTTGAGTTTATTATGATAATTTTATGTCTTTGCTCTCAGGATATGATATGGTGACGGAGCTGTGACAGTTTGAGAATTCTCCACAGCTAACGCGATGCATATCTTTTTTTCCACTATAATGCTGTCGTTTATCAATAATAATATTTTTCTTGAGTGGTGGTTTCAGAATCATAATTAATAACACATCACAAGAATCAAATAAAGAAACAAATTAGAATAATAAAATGTCAGTACAATGTCCTGAGCGTACCTAATTCAATAAATATTTTGGAAAACAGCGGATGACGACATATTGTTGGAATGATCGACCAAACCATTTCAAGAGGACAATCGAAATGATGAAAAATAAGAGATTCCAGATTCGAGTTTCTAGTCTTGAGAAAATTTATATCTGAAAGGGTTTCAATGCTATGTTTTTACATTTTTGGTTCGTTGTATTGATCAAAACTGAATTCATTCATCAAGATGTAGTCGTAACAGAATGTCAATAACTGAATTATGGAAAATTTCATAAATGTAAATATGTAATAACGTTTTCTTATTTTTGCTCGGTGCTATGCTTTTGAAAGTGCTTATTCACAATGGACATAAGACAGAAGAAATACATAAGAGAGACCTAAGAATAATTTGTAAATTTGGGCAATTGGAAAATAATTTATGTGTCCAAATAACTCGAATATGATTCTCCATGCCTTTTTGTACACAACAATAATGTTCACTGAGGTCACTTCTCATAAGTTACGTAAAAATTAATAGTATATCCACTGCATGTATCATGAATTTCTTATGCCTTATGTCAAGCTTATGTCCATTGTGAATAAGCACTAACATTTATACAGAGTAGGGTAATTCTAGGGGAGATGCTCATAGGGGGAAGCTTTCCCTCTAAATTTTTTTATTGTCATTTACTGAAAAATACTGCGATACCGGACGGTTACGTAAGTATTTTCTTCGCAGTAAATAAACAATAAGTGAAAATACATGAGCCATTCCTGTGTTGTTAATGAAACGAAACAAGGCTGAAAATGTTCAAGGAAAAGGGAATAAACTGGTCATGTCACCCACAATGGTATGACCATCTGCCCCCCATACTCCGGGTGAGATGGCCAATCCACGATTCTTTCAATTGTTTATTCGTTATAAATAATAAAGATTTTTGATCACTTATTAAGAGTTTGATAAATAATAACTTCTTCTAGGTATAATATACAGTGTGATTTTTTTAAATTACACATCTTTTACTTAGCTAGAATTGGCTTTACGTGTCGCCATACATTTCCGTGACCGTTTTGGCATAACGTAACACTGTTTTCGCTGCCTTTTGTGTTTATGTGGAACAAATTATTTCGGCAGCACTAAAAGAAAATTTGGAAGTGGCAAACCAATCAGACGAACCTCTTCTGCTATTGAAAATGTAAGACAAGTAATGAAGACGATCTCTACACGTCTTTCACAAGTGAACTTATCATAAGCCACGTGACAGAAAATTGTTAAGAAAGACCTGTTGTATCCTTATAAAATGCAAGTGTTCTAAAAACTTTAGCCACCAGACTTCGAAAAGAAAATAATTTATTGAACTGGTTCGATTAGACAATGAACAACGATTTTCTGGAATTATTTTTCTTTAGCGATGAAGCTTGGTTTCATCCTCACAAAATATGCGTTGGTGGAGTGCAGAAAATTCCCATTTTTTAAGAGTTGCCAGTTCGAGAAGACCCTTAATTGATTTGTTTTCACTGAAGAGTCTGTCACAGCTATCAGAACTTCACCCCGATGAGTTACATTATCATTATGTACCTCACACAGCTAGTATGACGTTAAATTACCTAAGGATATTTTATGACGAACATTTGATTATTACGCCCACACAGTCCTCCACCACGATCACCTGATTTGACCTCACTAGATTATTTCTTGTTTCTGACTTTACAATACACCATCTTTGAACAATTGACTCATAATTGACAACTTAAAAATCATAACTAGACAAGAATGTGCAAGTGTTTCACTGGAGGTTCTCGTCAGAGTGTTCGATAATATAAAACGCAGAGTTAACTTGTGTATCGACGTTGAAGGCCAACATTTCCAATAATTATTGTAGATTTTACAAAAAATTGTGTTTGTGTAAATCGTTACAAATAAATGATCCTTTTTCGTATAGTAGTTCTATGAGATAAAATCCAAAAACAAATTGTAAACCAAACTCATATTTTAAATAAATTAACGTTATTGAGACACACTCTTCGTTGTGCCTGAATTTGTCTTATCAAAAAGTCATCCCCGGCTAGATATGAAATTTAAAAAATCACCTTTTATAAAGAATAACCTTTTTTTTCGTAACATTTACGTTGGATATTCTGAGGAAGATGGCCATAGGGGGAAACTGCCCACAATTTTTTTTTGTCGCCATCTATCTAGAAGAATAAATCAGTCCTGAATTGAGTTAACGACTGCGCAGGTCATTCCTTTGCCCTAAATGAGCAAAAAATAGCGTAATTTCATTCATACTTCGTTATGTCTTTTTTGTCTAAAAAATCAGTTGAACACTGTTTCTCCTAAGATAAGTTCAAAATTGACACGCTGATAATGTCACCCAGAACGAAAGTAAAATAGTAGATTATATCATTAAGAGTAGAAGTGAGTTTTTTGTGCTAAGCCCAGAGATTGAAGACCGAGACGAAGTCGGGGTAATTATTGGTAAATAAAAAAAACAAATGCTTCAAATGATCTTACATTTGACTCGGTCGCGTCGCCTCTGGACATTTCAACTCCTAGGACTTGAAGTGTTTCAAGTCCGGTTACAAAAAAAAAAAACACTTCAACCGTTTCTATAGAGATATACACAGGCGCGATTTTTGACCGCTTGAAGATCAAAGTTTCAATTGAATTTTATTTTTGAACAGGTATTTTATTTCCGATGTTGATCAAATATTATTCTAATATGGAGCAACTGGTCCATAAAGAGTATACATCAGAAGCTGTAGAAGAGGAGCAGAAAGTAGAAAAAACTTTCCTAAATTGGTCACGTCACCACTATGGTATAGCCATCTAAGCCCCCGCCAAACTAAGATTTTGTCCAATTTGTTTTTTTGTTACAAGATTTAAAAATAAACACTCGTCTTTTTATTTTACATTACCTAAACCAAGAGATAATTAATTTCCAAATTCATAGCCAACTCCCTCAGAAATGTTCACTATCTTGAAATTCATCTTGAGAGAAATAAAACATCTACTAATTCCAAATCAAAATTTATTGTCATGCTTCTGCTATCTAACAGTAAACCCCATGTTATTATAACATTGTGATTACAGGAAGCACGTTCCAATCTACTAACTTTCGACAATTAACTGCAAGATATCTTTTGTGACAACTTGTTCAGAAATAAATTAAAGTTTCATGTAATACCTGACGCAAGGATTTAAACTACAATTTCAAGTTATCAGCTTCGTGTAGAAACGTTTCTAGATGCTGTCGTCCATAGCAACATTATCCGTTTACACGACACTTGATATTTGCCAATTTTTGCTTTCCGCAATTAGAAATAATTGCTGCAAGAAAATAATTGTACGCTTATGACGCAGTAATGAATGACGCATAATCGATAAGCAAATCCGAGCAAAAAGATTTTTTTTGCTATTTGATGGATATCAAAATATTTTTTGTTGCATAATCACATTTTTTTATAATTTATAGAACACTTTGTTTTCAGTTTTGTGGTAGAAATAATTGCGTCCAACTTTCTCGTCAACAAGACGCTTTTCACTCTAAATCAAAAAAATGTAATTAATTTATCACAAATTTCAATCAACATAGTCGAACTAAAGCGTTAACTCAATTGAAATGTATTCAAAACAGTAAGACAAAAAACTTGCACTGGTGTGATCGTATTTTCTGACGCAGCATTCAATTTTCTAAAAAAGTACGTTCCTGCAGCGAGTTACGAAGGAACAGGACAAAGCAAAATTCGTCGAACAAACGAGTGTGACAAATCGTCATTTTTATTTGGAGATAATTGATGATGCTGGCGTATTAATCCTGCAAAATCTATAAAAAACGCGACATTTTTATGGCAGAAGGGTTGGACAAGTTGTGGGGGATGTTGCAATTATGGCGGCCACTGCAAGTACGGAATTTGTTAATATAAACTAGAATTTGATTAATTTGTTAGTTGCATGCAAGCAAAACTTCCGTTTCACCTAGACCTCGAGGTGCAGTAAAGAGTGTCAGTTTTGTACTTTGTCATCGATTATTTGCACAAAAAAATGCAATTTTAAATTAGAAAAGATTATTCGAGGCGCAATTTCATTGGTCATTACTCATTAAATAGCGAAATGATTTTAAATGTCACAAATTGAATAAAATTAACGGGAATACGGGATAGGGCAATGCACGGTGTTTTTTACATCTCTTTCTTTCGGACAGTTCGATTTCAGATTGAATAACAAATAACAACATCTTGACTGTGAAATTAATAACTTGCATTTTTGTCATAAGAAATCTTTACCTAAACAAAACAATTTACTTATTTCCCTTTTTTAGCGTAGTTTGCACTCATTCTGAATTTCAATTTGAAGATATTGGAAATTTTCTTTGCAGGTATTATTATCAGATTTTATCTACGTTCAATACTGTACTGATCCTAAATAACATTCTTCAGACACTAATCAACTTCATAACTCCACTGAAACTTCCAAACGAAAAACATTCCTCTTTTATTAAGAACATTCATTTTATGGCGTTCAGTGGAGTTCAACAATACACTAATTAAGATTGCACTCTAAAGTAAATTCCTTTGTGTTTGTCTTTTTGCTAAAAATAAGTTTCACTGTCAAAATATAAATAGTACTTTCAAACAAATTATCACTACTTGATAGAAACATCCGTAATGATAAAATGTATCCGGCCTTGATGCCGTGTCCCCTTTTTTGTGAGTAAATAAGAAAAGTTGCCGTCGTGTCAGTTTATTAGGTGTACTTGGAGTCGCACCACAACCACAAATTAATTTAGTTATAATATAAAATAATTGCAATAAGTATGTAATAGTAAAATACTCAACGAACCTGTAATGGTGGTTAGTACTCCCGAAATAAAACTTGTGACACGAAGCGAATGCTGCAATCATATGAGTGAATAGCAGCCATAACAGGCGAGTAGAATACGATACTATTTCTACGACATACAAATGTTCTTTATTACATCTGCTATCTCAATACATAAAAACGTAAATACATCGAGTGGTGAGTTATGACATTTCATAATAATTATGACATCAGAATATTGCGCTGATCATACAATTTTATAATTTATGCGATTGGTGACGCCTCGTGCAGTAATAAGTCATTTCTCACGGTCGTGGGTAATGAATAGCATTACGTAACAGTAAACGTAGACACATAATGAATGTATTATTTAACAGAAAATAAATATGTAATAACAAATAATAAGCTAATATCTTATTAGAAAACGCATATTCGTTTTGTAGTCGAGGTTATCTGCACCATTTTATAAACGTGAAAAAAAATGTCCAAATTATGGAAATCTTCCAAAACATTCTTGTCTTTCTGAAACGACTTTTTAACACGTTTGGCTGTTATAAACACGTAACTTATTGCTGCAGTGTAATTCAGCGAAGTAAATGTTCCTATTATGACATCTGGCCATACTTTCTAGTTCTAATAAATAAAAAAAGTCATATATCTGTATAGTTTTGAGAAATACAACCTCAAATATTTAACATTGGTCGACTCGGCAACTAGATCCTCTTTCAGGTTCAGGTTCAGGAGTTAATAAACTACACTATAAAAATATAGTCGGATGTAATTTTAAGATAAAATGTGAACCTGTAACGGTAGCTTTGAAAACGAGAAGAAAAAAAAGAGATGGGAATATTGAATATAGCGCTCTTGTAGATATACCTAGAAGCTCAAGATACAAATTTGCTCAAGAGTGCTTTGTCACAAATTTTAATCAATTTCCGCATGTTGTTGCTTATGAAACTTTATGGCTGTCACCGTATTCAGGTCTAACCTGCAATTTGTGAAAGATCCTTTGTTTAACATTTTGTGCTCTATTCTTATTAAAAACAGTTTGTTCTTGAAAACTGACTGACATCCAATATTACAAAATGGTCGAATCAACTGAATGAAACGTATTTATGATTGAAAAATATTTTCGCAACGGGAGCAGGATCAATGGAGAGCGGTTTGCTGCTTGGCTAAACGTAACATATTATGCTGGACAAGCGTTCGTACTTCTTTCAAAGCACTCTTCATCAGATTTTTATTTACCTAGTATGGGGTAGATTTACGAAACTCAAATAATTTGCAAATCGTTAACGAAACGGCAAATACAATATCAACAATATCAGTTGTTAATACGCTTCAATGGTCAGGACGTAAAAATGTAATTCCATTGTGAGCTGCACGCTCACCGTTGAATAAAAGCGCGGGAGTTTTAAATCTCATTGTTTCAATTGCACTGAGGAAATTCTTTTTTGGCCTCCTCAACTCTAAATGACATGTTTACACATTTTGAACAGCTACGGTATCTTGATTTTTACACACTAATCAAACTATCCATAATTTTACCGCACGGAGTGTGTAAAATACCACAAAAATTTTAAGTTTTCAGAGACCTCCAAAAAACTGTTAGCTTATCATAAATAAAGTCCATTTATACTAAGACAAGATACCGCTACCAGTTCAGTTTTCGAAAATGAATATAATTTAAATGTTTTTTATTCTGAAAAATTGTGAACGATTGTGAATTCTGATGGCGCCATCTTGTGGTATAAATCGTAAGCATATCAGTTATCGGCATGATATATAACTTTCTGCTATTTTATTAATCAGATGTCAGTCTTTGACAGGTTTTGCCAAATTATTGGTTACAACAAATTTCAAATTTGAGAAAACAGGTTGTGGGCCAAAAAGATTAATACATTACTAATGCGGTAGGCATTTTACATCGGTCAGTTTTTGTTAAAACACTCCCGCTGCGCGGTCGTGTGTCAATCTAAAAACCTCGCGCTGTAAAATGTAGCCTACCGCATTTGTAACGTAAATAACTATTACAACCTGTCGGTCACACATAATTCACACCCTTATGAAAATCAAGATTTCAACGTTCTCAAAATCACTAACCTACTTTAAGACTGACATCTGATAATTGAAGTCTTAGCTAATTGGTCACAGCCAGCTCTAATTTTTTTTTCGATCTCACTGTAGCATAGCTCTAACGAGCCTAGCAGGTCCATGGCTTTTACAGGTATTTACCGAGGGGGTCATTCACGAAACCCGGTAAGACTCGATAAGATATTGTCAAAACCATGACAACTAATACTGTTGAAGCATCCCCCTAATTATTTAATGTATTCGCACCTACCGTCAAAAACGTCATTGTTAATAAATGTTACCGAATTAATTGTTTCCGTTCAAAATTAAATACTTAGGGCCAGTTTATAGACAGAGAATTAAATATTTAATTCGAATTAAATTTTAATGGGCGAGATTAACCCATGAATCCGGAACTTCGATTAGTTAAACTGGCCCTTAGTATAAAAAAAATAAGCAAGATATGAAGGTCGAAAGGAAATTGTGCTTACTTTGATGATCAAGTTTCGAGAAAGGTTGATTTACAGTTCAAGGTTTATTTTTCCAAAAAATAAGGAGGTGGTAGAACAAATGATATGCGTACTTCTGGAGTAAGTGTCATTTCGGTTCTTCGGTAATTATGATTACCCACTGGAGGAAATGATAATTTCCCTCCTTGTCAGATAAATAATATTTATTTATTCAATATATTTTAAGAAAGTAACACAAATTTTATTTTGTTACTATTATCTTAGAAAAAATAATATCTACGGTTCCGAACTGATGTTGAAATCCAATTCGCTAAGTTCTTCTAGAACTTTTATGATATAGATAATAAAAACCTGATGTACCTACCTAGTTAGATTGGCCAAACATTACAAGTTTGTTAGTTTGTTTTATCTTTTCGTTACAAGTTATTTATTTATGATTGCAAAAGATAATTTGGAGAACAAATCTTAAATCTTCTTATTTTCCTTATAGATAATAACGTATGGTATAGTTGATTTCATATAAATGTTTATCAAGTGAGCTGTGCATGTGTAAAAGCACCTTTAATTTAGTTACATTGCAAAAGTCACATTTATGAAGGTCATGTCCAATAAATCTTTACTTGGTAAAAATACAAAGACAGAAACAAATAAGAATTACTTTAATGTAATCAGTAAAAAGACGTAACATTGCTTTTGAAATCAGCAATGTTAAAACGGACAAAACTGAAAAATTAGTAAAATCGGGTTCGCGCAGAGCAAGCAACTTTGAAAGTCAAAGTCAGTAGCTTTGGCTTTAATACCAACAGAAAATCAGATTTTCATGGCTTGCTTAGATCCACATTTATATGAAATTGAGTACCTATATATTGTCTTTAGAGTTAAGCTAACATTTAAATGTTGTCGTCGAAGGTGCCGAGAACAAAAATATGAATTTCTATGATGGAAAATAGTCTCAAAAAACAAATGTCATTCATTTTCATTTATCTAGACTAATTATTGTCCTTGCAAGAACGATATTCTATAGAATTTTAACCAAAGAATAACCCAATTAAAAGAGGACGATTGTCAAATCTGTAAGTATGGTAAAGACATCTAAGTAAAAAATCGCTTGCTCCGCAACTTTGACGTCTCCGCACCAGTATTCAAATAATAATTCTTGCTTTTTACGGTAACCGATGATCACCAACACATCGTCAACAATTTTTCCACAACTTTGGTTGAAATAATAATTCTTCTGATGCTTTTACGTTTTAATAACGGTTATTTAGGTTGCAGATGTTGGCCTTAATACTGAACACGGTTATTTATGCATTTCCTTTAAAATTGCACTTGCTACTGTATGCAGCTGAGTGCAGGCAAAATTCAAACAATACACGACACGAGATGAATTTAGGCAATTAACGAGAAAAGCCTCGTAGTAATATATATATATATATTTTTTTTTTACAAAAATAGAGATGAATATGTCAAGTGTGACTCTTACGTTTTCAATGATTTCTAACTTCTAACAATAATAGTTGATCCAGTTCTTGGAGCACGAATTATTTAGGCTTATATTTTAACTATTTGGATGAATAACAAAATTGATTCGTTTATAAATGACGAATTTGTTTACATTAAGAATGGCTTCGTTCGATATTGATATCGGACATGACAACGAAACTTACTAAATAACATTGACACTATAACAGAAAAAGTTGGCTTAATACGATTGAAATGTTCTTGTTTTCATTTTACTAAGCTCCAAAACAAGAAAATTTGGTTTAATAAGAAACATTTATATAACAGATAGAATTAATTTCTGGAGCGTTCTATTGGTGGTAAGTAATAAAAATTATTTTTGTAAAAAGGGGCGCGCCATCCAGACCGGATTTTATTGTATCACTACGCATATTTTTATCAAGTACTGATAATTCCTGTGAAAGCACAATTTTTTATATTTTCTTTTTTAACGTCCGTCAAAAAAAATGCAAGTTATTTCATTCGTTTGGGTTCTTAAAATATGTGATTTTTGAATCGGCCAAGAAGCGTTAAAAAAAGTGCCATAGCGGTTCATTTTTGCACGCATTTTGTGTTAAAAAAAGTGCCGTAGCGGGTCATTTTTTAACGCAATTATAAAATTTTTCATTTATAATTAGTAGTTTTTTTAACGAGTTCGTATGTACATTGGGATTTTTTTTGGCATGAGTGGGCCAATTTAAAACGCGAGTAAAACGAGCGTTTTAAAGGTCCACGGGTTCACACAGGAGAAAATTTTCAAATTTTCTCGTTAGTAAAGTACATATTTTTCTTACTCGGCGGATTTGCGCACTCGCTTCACTCGAGCGGCAAATTTTCTTTCTCGTAAAAAAAGTATTACTTTACTCACTTGTTGCATAAATAACTATTTATTTTGCTATACGTTCACTTTTTACACTACAACCACGTCGTTACATACATATTTTATTATCTCAAAAAAATTACAAAACTGTACATGGACGAAATAATCTCTTTTAAAATACTGAGATACAGAAACTGATCCACTACAGTTTTAAATTTTCTCCCCGCGTAAACCTATAATTTTTGGTTTTTGAATTTTGAAAATATATTTTTAGAAACAAGCTGTTAAATAAATATTACTCTTTCGACCAGCGTAAATCACAGTGGCTGTTCAATTAAAACTGTTTAAATTTTGATGGAAAACACTAGAAACTGTGAACTGAACTTTAAATAGCGCACTACTAAGTTTAATTGTTAAAATAAATAAATATAAATGACATTTTATTTGCTTAATGTTAATGTACGCTGCTGCTAACTGGTAGTTGACGGACTGATTGCTAATAGATCCCAACAGACTGTATTACCATAGTGTTGCGTAGGGTGTTTGACGATACAAATGATTTGTTTGATTTTTTTTTATTTCACAACACATCAAAAATGTCGGACAGTAATCTTGAGACAAATGTCGCGATTTAATCTTTGTACTGTCTTAAGTCAATTAACGAATGACTGTCACTGGTACATTTACAAGATAAAATAGAAACAAGTCTTGTTTGTTTGCCAAATTTATTTCACAAAAGTTCTTAGATCAACTTAAAAAAAATATATGTGTTATTTCTCCTTGAACAATATCTTTTGCTTCTACCAATTTGGTGTTGGCAAAAACATAAAATTGCAAGAAGAGTGTCAACATATTACATTATGCACGGTTCAGATATATGGCGAAATTGCCTTCAAATGACTCCTGGGCTGGGAAGGCGTTGGAAACCGTCAATTGTTGTGCTTTTTTAAAGCGTAAATTAATTGGAGCATGTTGACAGCTAACCTAAAATTTACAGCCAAAAAATTTTTCTTTTTTTTTCTTTCTTTGCAATGTTTTACATCAAAAATAGAATAACGTAACGATTCCTATTCCTATTCCTATCTAAGGGCACCCTTTGCTGAAAACAAACATGTTCAATTATGTCCCGATTAAACATAAACAAATGTCATTCGTGTCAAACGGCGGGAAATTCAAACTTTAGACTGTTCTAAACGGTTTAATTTTTCCAACGCCTACTCAGCCCAGGATTTCATTTGAACGCCCGATATTTACTACATAAATAAATGATTGTCTCATCGCAGTAGGCGTTGGTGGCGTAGTTGAATGTGCCGAAGCTTTATAACATGAGTGAGACTAGCGTCGCCGATAGGTAGCGCTGCTGGCGGTAGTGTAAATTTATCTACTAGTTTGTCTAACGTTGCGAAGCTAGCGGCACATCCCAAATTTGTGTGGGTTTTCAACGCCAATTGCGTTGGGAAAATAATTTATAATGACCCTGTAGTTATGGTAAGCATTAGGAGATGAATTGTTTTATGGTACGTTAATGTGGGATTTTGTACTTTAAATTCACCCCATAGGTATCTTTAAAAACTGCCTGAGGTCTTAAATATTTGAATCTAAAATCCTCATATATTGCAAGAGTCGTCCATTTTATGCAATATGAGAGTACATGCGAAAAATCTTATTGTGGAAAAGATTTTTGAACCCACGATATACAGACTGATTCACATAACTTTCCGACCCTAGCGAAAGTTAAATGCAGCCAGTAATTGCCAGTACTCTACAGTTTCGTAAATTTTGACAAAAACGTCATTCGCTTGATTAAATGAAATTGTGAAAAAACGAAGTTTTTGGGAAAATGTTTATTGTCTGCATAAACGCGCAACGACATTCGCCATAAATTAGGATCATGTCTGTTTTCTCATCGTTCGAATATACAGGGTGTCCCAAAAATAGCGGACTAACGGTGTACTACGGTGTAGAAGAGACTACCGTAAACGTCAGAAAAATGTTTAAAAAATTCTATTGGACTTATTTACTGATTGGGCGGTCCTTGAAAGTGGCACTTAACAGGAAAATTATTTTGAAATATATATATTAAATTGTCATGACAGCTACCTCTAATCGTACATATTATCACAAAGTACAGGATTACTCACTACCAATATCTAATCCTGCACAATTTAGAAGCTTTGGAAATCGAAAAAAATATTTTAAATCCACTACGGTAACTTTGCAAGGTAATGATGTACGAGTACATCTTTGTTTACATTGTATTACCGTTAATAATAAAAATAATAATAATTTATTTTTTTGTCTGAAAAATTTTTTCCATATTTTTTTCGTGTACATTTAAACATCCTGGATACGGTAGTAAGTAGTTAGTAAGCTATTTTTGGGACACCCTGTATTTTAATCGTCGTATTTTAACTTTTTCGTAAATGTCAATTGTGACAAATAAAATTATCGGAAGCAAAGCCATCATGGATTCATAAGTTGCATTTTCAATTCCGCCGGGCTCTTTATCATTCGTGAAATACCCTGTATATAGACATATATTATCGGGTCTTTAAAAATCTGATCGAGAGTGCTTCGCCAAAGATTGTTCATTTATGTTGTAGCTTTTGGAAACCTTATAGCTGTCACTGGTGTCAAGGTTAACTTCCAATTTCTGAAAAAGTCTTTCATATTTATTAAAAACTGTTAAAAGACATTTATGACAAAAAGTTATATTCGCAATGGTGCAAGATCAGTATCGAGGGGTTTGTTGCTTCGCTAAATGTAACATACCATGTCAGACATGCATTCGTACAATTTTTCCTGATTAGATTTTTATTTAGACAACCGATTTTTGTGTAACACGATGAAGGTGAATGTGTAGGTAGCAGTACATAAATAATCACTTTTACTTAAGTATTTTTTTAAGTAGGTACAAGTGTGCTTAGTTTCTAGTTTAATAGAAAATGCACTGAACTCAAATTTGCAAAAAAATGTGTGGGTGGTGGAGAACCTACATATTGAAGTGTTGTCTCTGAAAACGTTCTTTCAAAATAAAATTTATATAAAAAAAAAAATGAAGCTGCACAAGATTTGTAAAAGGAAAAGTCCGTTTTCAATATATTTTTTCTTCCTATTCGTCCTGATTTAATCTCCACAAAATATACAAATACATACATATAGGTATGTATTTCTTTCACGAAACGCGAAACAAAGGACATAAAAATCTTGCCACCATCAATTTTCGCTTTGCACAGACCAGGGGTTCTTAACTGATGAGTCGCATCGGACAAAATAATTTAATTAATAATTATTATCAGAAAGGGTTTTAACGTTTCTAGTAGTGAAAAAAATAGTATATAAACCACGGTGGAAAAGTCCCTTATAGCCTTCGCGCCTTACATCCCTCGGCGCGCCTCGGGATCTAATCTTGGCGCTCTGGCTATAATCATAAACTTCTCCATCTTGGTGTATAATATACTATTCTTTTGTAATAAAAATTATTAGAAGAAGTTTCTCTGCCTGTCAACATGTGTAATTTTATAGATTATCAAAAAAAAAAAACATTGTTGGGAGGACTAGAAAATGTTTACGTTCCTACATAAGAATCTATTTTTAGATCCCTGTAAGACATTAAACACACAAAAATGTACATAAAAAGAAAAAGTATCCACAAAGGTATTAAAAAAAAGACTTTAGTGAGTTAGACCCCTAAATAGAGATTCAAAAAATAAGGGTGAATTCAGCTTGTGAATACTAATTACATATAACAATTAGAAGAAAGAGTAATAACAGGTTATGTCAATTACTAGTGTCGCCAACACAACCCCAAACCAGGTGAAAAAAACCACCACATTATTATTACAGTTTGCATTGTAAAGAATACATAAAATTGAATCCATTTCAACATTATATATTGCTTACGTTCGTCGGTAATTGTGACGTAAGAGCAACACGAACGTCAAAATCACGTAAGCTCATTGTGCACACTAATGCTGCTGTACAATTCAACTTTATGTTTTGAATTATGCTTGTTTTACGTACGTCTTGTCATTTGCTTATTTAAATGATGGGTGGTATGTCATTTCATTACGGCATTAGTTATTAGTGATACTTAGTAGTTAACATGCAAATAAATCATGTTCATAATAGAAGTTCTTTATTTTGACGCCTTGTGTAATAAATAATAATAAGGTACTGCGACCAGTAGTTACGGCACTAGTATGTATACGAAAGGTAGACAAAAAGTTTCTCAGGTAAAATTTGACACTCTCTGCATAGTGTGTCCAATGTGACAACAAAAAAAGCTCACGTTCATTCTGAATCATTTCTTATTCAACTAATCTAGACAATTTTAAAACAAGCATTTATGCAACATCTGTAGGAAGCAGTATTTTGAAAAATTTACATACACGAGAGCACGTAAAAAAGTGCTTTATAGGCAAGTTGCATGCATAATTCTTTGCAATATCATTGTCAATTAAAAGTAAAAAACTTTTACCACGTTGAAGTGTGCACTGCAAAATAAGATATTTTTTTTACTATCAGTACTTCATGCCAAATTGATGACATTCATTTGAATGTCATAATGACATACTTTACCGCACTGGTGTGGTAAAGTGACATGGAAATTTTGAAATTTCTGTCGTGATTTCGCTGGTATCACAGTTGCAACAGCTGCAATCGTTATCTGAGGAAATCTGTATCGTCTACACCGTCTACATATTGGCAGTGGCAATGTCTCCAGCCTACTACATACTTTAGTTTGTGTAATACATACTATTTTTTCTTATGATAATAACTGACACTAAATAAAACGTTGTACCTACTATACTATGTATGTATTCGTATCGTAACTTCACATTGCCATACTCATACAGTAGATCAATTTTATTTTGCGCTATGAAAAAATGCCTACTTTACACATACCTAGGTATAATAATGATTAAAAAACAATTATTTTTTTAAATCGTGGTGTAAGATAACTTCTTTCAGAAAGAACTGAAAATATGCCTCCCTTTACATTACAGAAAAACTGATAGATAACCCGATTGGTACCTAGTTGAGTACATTTCACAATTCAATATTTTTCTAATAGCTTCAACTTAAAAAATATCAAATGTTTTCATTTCCAAACGGTTTCGGAGTGATTCATTCGAAGCAAAGTCGGATCAGTTTACCTCCAGCATATACCTATTTGTCGTGACGTAATGCATAAAAAATAAATTCAAATAATAAAACTTCTATTAGAGTAATTTACCTATTAACAAATTTTTAAATTTATTTTACTCTTTGTACCTCAACGATCGTTTTATTTATTTTTTTTTTCTATACCTAATGATTTGCATTGCATCAAAGCATTATTACATCACGCTTTTTTTTTATTCAATATCTAATATGGCGTTGTAGAAATTCTTGATACCCACTGCATAGTTTTCCCATTAGCTCTTCCCTAATTTTTTGTTTAAATATTTTATCATTTAATTAATAACACAGACCGACATAAATCTAAATATCTAGATTTGAATCATTGGAGCTCTTATGTGAGGACTGTAATTGTTATTTTCAAATGAGTAGCGCTGTCAGATCACTTTTTAGGTATGATGCCGAGGTTTGAAGCACGAGGCGTCAGCCGAGTGATGCAAAACAGACCGAATACCTGAAAAGTGATAGCGCACGAATATTGAATAACGTTTTTGGTGTTCGTTTGGACAAAGTCTTAAAAACATTAATTAATTGTAAATTTTGTGGTTATCTTTGACAGATGTCAAGTTAGGTATATAAATAATATATAGAATAATCTAACAGAACTGACCTAAAAAAAATATTATATGTACATCCAAAAGTACAGCCGGAAAAAATATTTTTGACACGACTTCACAAGAAACTGTTTCATTTTGTAAACACACAGGTTTTGGACAAATAAGATGTGCGTTTCCGGTACTCGTATAATAAATTCCCCAATTTATCTGATGCAAAACTGAAGAAGTCAATGTGAAACTCATAACGAAAACGAAGCATAAATAGCGTTCAAAACTGTCACTAAATACATATCTTTTTGGCAATAATAAAAGTCTTTGTTTCGAAGTTTTCACCGTGACTATTCTTTGCTCAAACATCTTGAGCGAAGAGTAGAAGAAGATTGCAAGGCTGATGAAATGGGAATACATATTGCTTTTGAAAACTAAGAATGAACATGAGTACAAATTTGCGAAAAAAGTAGTGATAAAACGCTGGTTTCAAGAAAAGAGAAAAAGTGCATGAAAAAGGCATTATCAAATGTTTAGAAAATATTCATCGTGGTTGTAAAGGACGATTTTTCCGCTAGAAAAAAAAATGCGACCTCAATGTTAATTGCAATAATGCAGATATTAATTTTTTCTTCAAGTGGTCGAAAATCGCGCCATTGTGTATCCTATAGAAACGATTGAAGTGGCTTTTTTTGGTAACCGGATTTGAAACATTTCAAATCCTAGGGGTTGAAGTATCCACAAGCGAGAGATATTATAATGATATAATCTACTATTGTTTTAAATATTTCAACGCCGCGAAAATGTTGATGTTGATTTTTACCAATCTGAAAATGATCTTTGAATAACCAACCATTTTCTTTCACATGGAGAAACATTTTTGTAGCAATGAAACACATTTTGATTACGCAAAAAAGTCAGAAAAATCTAAAGAAATGGACGATCACAACAATGATGCCAATCTGCGCGGAGGAGATCACCAACTGCAGATTTTTTTATTTTTTTTTTCTCAAATCAAATCTTAATAAAACAATAATTGGGTGGGAATTGGGTGCTTCATTTCACGCGGCTTTCAATAATATAACGGTTGAAAAATTTGCCGTCACCTCCACGGGGGACTTATCCCACACAAAAATGTAAATTGCTTCAGTTCCGTTGATATTTACAGTCTACAGGGACCATCGAAAACATCCAGAAAAAAACATCAAAAAGGAATTTGGTGCCAATTATAAACTCGATTTAGAAATCACGCAAAATTTGCTAAATTCACAGCTATGTAAATCAAAAAATTGCACCGGTCGCGCCGAAAGCAACAAGAAAGCAAAGATTGCATTTTTATGCAGGAATGTGCACCGAGACCAATAGACAGGCCCTCTCGAAATCTCGCAAATCCAAAATCGGTGTCACGGTCGCGAAACGAGACCAATGCACTCGCATAGCAACTGCACCGTCCGATGCACCGCTTTCCCGAAAATTTCCCGAAAAACCCTCCCCTCGTCCTCCGACCTCCGAGATTTCGTCGCCGTCATCGACCCATCGGATTCCTGGCAGGATCGCGGTCCACGCCGAATCGATGATCCTGCCCGTCGACCTGGCAACGCCGCCAAGCCGAGTGCAACGCACCACGAAGCGATGCACTTGGTGCACCGCACCGGTTCGCAACGAGGCGACCCTCGTCACCGGCCGAGATCAATTTTTGGAGGCACTTTGTTATTTTTAAAATACCGTTGCCCCCGTGTCTTTGCACTTGTAAATATGCGGATCGTATTTTTGGGATTTGGGAGGCGATTTATGTGACAGTGCGTGCGGCGGGTGCGTGCAGGAGGGGGCCACCGGGGGACCTAATCCCGACGAGGAGTGGGGGGCAATCGCCATTATTCGTCAACCGCCAGAAGGACGATGGTTTTTCAAAATGTCACGTACCACAAATGGGGACAAAGAAGCGGAATGCGCCCGTAAATAATAACAAGAAAACAATCGTGCATGCCAAGAAAACATGCGCTGACCCCGGAGGACTTCGTCCTTTTCCTCTCGTGCCTGATTATGATTTTTCGTTCGTTTTGGTTTTGTTCGTTTTTCGGAAAAGGCGCGCGACTGTCCCGGTGGTTTACTTTCGAACAAAGAATTTTTATCTTATCGGAATTTCTCTTTCGTAGCGTTGATAAATCTTGTGTTTTTTACTTGACCTCGATAAATACAAAACGTATTAAACCTACATTGTCCGGACATACCACGTGCGAGGTGACGCATACTGTATGTCTGATAGTAAAAAATTATTAATCGAAAATATCTACACTGTTACAGGCATGCCAACATTGCCCACCGAGTCGCCTTCTAAAATGGCCGTCGCAAGCTCCCGACCTCAATCCGCTAGAAAATCTGTGGTCCACGCGGAGCATTTATACCGAAGCGGAAACACTTTACGCCCGCGTCGAGGAGGGTGACCGGCCTGTACAAAAATTAACTTTGCTGTCCTTCCAAATGAGCGAAAATTTTTTTTTTAAGAGTTAACCCTTTCGAAAAAAGAAAGTTTTCAAATTTTCATTGTTCGTCCCTTCCGTTTCCGGATAATGTCCTTATCTCCAGTTTTTACAAATTTGTATGGTTTATCAAATTCTGATTCCATGTATACCTAGGTACCTTAAAACGATGGTTTCCGAGATGTCGATTTTTTTTTAGGTAGGTAAAACAGGGTGACAGTGAAATTCGAATTTTACACCGCGAAAAAATGTTCCATAAGGAAATGGTTCTCACGTTGATGAATTTAGATACCTATAACCAAAAAAAAAAAAAAACGAAAAAGGCGCCTTTGTGCAGCTTTTTGAAAGTTTTGGGTCGATTGAAGTAAACCTCTTTTTTGACGAGTATATGTATAACCCCATCAAGAATCAAATAGGGTAAGATCTGGAGATCGCGCGGGACACTCCTTAAATCGTGCATAGGCATAGGCATAAATTACAATTTGATCTTTAATAGTCCATTCCAAAGTACATATTATAAACACACTAAAAAACACTTGCTGAGATGCATGTTTAAAGGGTGAAACTACAAAATGAAAATCGAAGCTTGCATTTGAACATGGTGAAAAAATTACAACAGCAACATTTTAAATTTTTTCAAGCTTCAAGATATAAAAATTAATGGTTAGGTAGATAAAGTTTGTTCAGCGAGAGATTGGTTGACATAAAAATCACTAAATTCTACGTCGAGAAAGTCGTAAAATTTGAAATATATTCTTCAAGCAGTAACATTTTTGCCATGAAATTATGCTCTAATTAATGTATTCTAACGCATTTTGTAGTGTTGGGTTAATTTAATACAATTTAAAATCTCCCAATCTCTCGCTGGACGCAGTATAGTACCTATACCAAGAAGTGGACATAGTAGAAATTATTATTTAATTTCAAAGTAACACGGATTATATTATTTACGTTTTTAACATGTTAGAATAACTGAAAATTTATTTCAGTATGTATTTGCAAAATTCTTGTCAGGGAATGTCAGATGAAAAATCTAATAAGTGGTTGACAACACGTAAAATTCATCTTTCTCACATACCTACACTTGCTATGTTGCAGTAATAAATAAAAACTAAATCTATTAAACAAAAATAAAAAAGTGTGTCACGTTCAGTTTTCTTTAACTAGTACCGAGAGAAAAATATTCGCCGAGGCCGCTTGCGGCCGAGGCAAACAATCTCGAGGACGTTAAAAGATTTCGTGACCAAGATGTGCACAACATTTTTTGTGCAACCGAAAATTTGTAAATATTATAAAATGAACAAGTAAAATTACTTCACTGTTAATAAATACATATAAAATTCGGCTTACAGATCGCTATAGAAATGACATAAATAAAACAATTAATTTTCCAGAATTAAAAAGTAGGTATTATAAATTCTCCAGTTTCTAATTTGATAAGTAAGTACCTGCCCGAAAAATCTAAACGGCAGTCTTACATGAAAACTCTGATTTGTATCAAATATGAAAATGACGTTTACTTTAACGGCCGTCGTTAAGAGCAACGGTCGCATAATTAGATTTCGCGGCCTGTTTTAGGTACGCGAAATGCTCGTTTCGCGTATGGTTGAACAAAAATATTATTTTATGCAGCGGTTTTTCCAAAACAAAGTGAAAAAGCAATTTTGGATTATAATTTAGGAGATAAACTCTCTTGTTTGCTTGTCCTAAAAGAAAAGAACACCATTTTGTGTTAAATTATTTGCACTTCAAAAAACCGAAATTAATAGTTTTCAGAGATGAATTAAAAGTGCAAGGACTTAAGTACATTATAGCTAATGGATAAGCTAAAAATTCTGTGGCAAAAATGTGCAAAGGAGTTAAATGGTTGTTTATATAAATACTTTTGTACTTATCTCAACATAATTAAGGATATATATCTTGTTCATTTAAGAAAGACAACAAAAGGATCTTGATAAACAATAAATAAAACTAAAAATATCAAAGAAGAAAATAGATGAAAAAATAATGTTGTGCTCTGGTCTTCAGAGTCTCCTATTTTAACCCAACTGAAAATATACGAATATAATATAATTCGTGCTAATAATTCAAATATTAATAATAAATAATTACAAATTATGTTAACACCAGTCAAATTAATTTATAGATATCCAGGAATTCCTTAAAAGAATATTTACCATTTTTTAATTATTGAAGATGTTGTTTAAATGACGTTAAACTAAGATATTTTACAAATGATGATAGTCTATTATAAAATGTATGGTTCCAAAACGTGACAATAAATCTAGGTCTGCCCAGATGATTTGACGAGAACCACATAAGGACATAAGAAGAACTCTTTAAAGTTTAAAGTAACGGAGATTTTGGTAAGGTTTCACCGCTGTGATTAAGGCTAAAGACTATTTAGACCTCCAAGCTTTTGACAAGTTTATTTATTGCTGTTTTCATTTGTACCCCACGTGCTTAAAATTGCGAATATTGTTTTCTAATTTGTGTGTGTACATCTATTGGAAGCAGACTAAACACACATAAATCAAATTGCAGTATCAATAAAGTCAGTTTCTTGGTTTCATATTCTAGAAAAAACAAACGTCGGAAATATGTTTTTGTTATCTTCATTTCTACCACCACAGGATTATACAGGGTTTTCGCCATACAAGTGGTCTGTATTTATTTCTGGCGTTTTTAATGTTACAAATTTGAAATTTTAGATTGTCAGACAGCACCTAAGGGGACGTAACTTGGGATAGTTGCCACGTTACTGCTCTGCCCACAGCCGTGCCCAGGGACCTCCACTTCAAAATTATAATGTACCTTATAAGTATTTTTAATAACGGATTATTAAAGAGGCCATCTTTTTTAGTACAAAAAAGTGTTCGATACAATGGAAAGTTTTTGCCATAGGTACATATGTATTTGATTTTGAACTGTAAATTTTTTGTTTTTATCGATTAGAAAAATCAATTTAACACAAGAAATACTCGTAGGTATTTCAAAATATGAGAATTGGTCGTTTCAAATATAAACGATGACCATTTTGAACATTAATACATAATTTAATTTGATTAAAATTCACGCAGATTTCGGAATGTAACAAAAATCTCGTTCTTTTCTGTTATTGATTATTGTGAATCGCATAATTAAGCACTTCTTGCTGACGAGTCCAAAACGGGAAAAGATGTTTGCAAAACGAAGAACAAAATAATATGTATTGTAATAACTTAATAAATACATTCAGTTTCGTTTTGGTCAAGATCAGTGAGTAATAAATTTTGAAGTTTTGATGAACTTGTTTTTTCTATATCTATAATTACTACATACACCTAAGTATTTAAAGCTGCACCAATTAGTGTTAGTCCCAAATCTCAACTTCTTCGAAACACGTTGCGGAAACTCACTGTTAACCAAATATTGCCTCTAAAATGGAGACGTTAATTGACTGAGAGGTTTTTGATTGGTTTGTAAACAGATCTATTTCTGAATTCGTGGAAGATAAATAAAATTAACAACATAATCAGAAATAACTGTCCGTGATTTTTGCAAATTTCTTCAAAACAAAAATCTCGCTGGTGAGAATAATTTTGTAATCATCAATAAAATGTTCTTCTGTTGTTAAATTTAATTAAAGAAGAAGAAGTATGTATAAGTTGATTTGTTGATTTTTTAAATTTTACTCAAAATAAAAACGTTGCTGCTGATGAGTCAGATTTAAAAAAAAACCTCTAATGAACGAATTTCGTTTTAGAATTGTGATCTAAATAAATATTTTCACCCCATTTAAATATCATTTCAATTATTTTTCAAGTTTCTGCTAAAAATTTTGAAAACACAATTGTTGTCGCATTATTATTTGATATCAAAACTCTCTAAATACGAGACGGTAATGATGACTATTGCTCATGAGGATGATTTTGTGTGTAATACATCCGAGTGAGATAATAGCCATTACCCGCGAGTAGAATACTCTACTTTTTTTACGACTATAAAGAGAAATTGATAAATAAGTTTCATTATTAATCAAACTGAAACTGACGTTGAAACTGACATTTTACAATTATTACTTTGCATACTTGATACCATTATTGCATTAAAATTTGCAGTTGGACTTCATAACCTAGTTGCTATGATATTTGCCGTGAGTTTTGAAATTATTATATGTATTAGCTTCTATAAATAGTTATTTTTCATTACATTTCAATACAAAAAAATGAAATTTTTAACGGAGAACTAATTTTATCTCAAAAATAACAAACTAAACAAATTTTTAATTTTTGGGGAATTGTTAACACGTCAAAATACTTCTCTAAAGCATTACCACTTTTAAACAATAATCGATCTGTTTAAACTGTCTCATTTTGTGCAAAATATGGTTAATTACGCCTTTTTCTTATCGTAACTACCAAGTCTTTTATCATTTTCCAGTAAGTAAAACAATTAAAATTTAATTGACAGCCGGTCGCAATTAACAGCATGTATAGTCCTGGCAATTTAAAAATTTATAATGAAGACCCGATTACCCGACTGGCAAATTCCCATTAAACCAGATTGATAGCTCCTTTGGTATCAGTCAAAAACCCAAAAATAATTCTTATCACTTTTTAATACAGATCTTATTTTGTTTGATACCACAATTTCGTTCAGTTTGGCCCACTAAAAAAATTCTTACCGAAAACATATTGCAATTTGACCAACAACCACGCCACAACCAAAACATTTTTTACACTTATCATGTACCAACAATTTATCTCTTTTTTGCCTCATAATGCACGAATATTTAATTGTACTTTGTTTAGTTTACGTAAACACATTCTTATCGTGTGATTCATGCATTTTTTGTTATTTGTGAGACATTTTGCGGAACAATACCGTACCGAAAGAGTGCCCCGCAAAGGTACACATCCGGTCCAATCTTGTCCGTCCAATTCCCTCCACCCTGTTGGTACCAACTGTCCCAACACCCCAATCAGTTGCACCCTTTCGCTTCGGAATTCGTCATTTCTGGAAATCTCCCAGACAAAGAACCCATGACCCTATTGGTTCCCGTGTTGTTGGGCCGTTCCTCTACAGATAACAACCCGAGGCGCCATTTTCGAACTATCGGTCTAGCACCGTCGCCACCAATAGAACAGTCCCATGCCACACCCTCCCCCCTTGCCCTAGCACTTTTCTAGGCCGGCAATTAGAAGCCGAACATCCCTCTTTCTGTGCGTCGACCTTACTTTGTGCCAGGGGGAGATCTGCCGATTCGTCACAATACGTACCGAACGTTCGAAGGGTGAAACGGCCGACTCATCCCCCTTCGACGAATGCTGTGTCGGTGTCGTTCCGAATAACAGTTTTCGGAGCGATTCGAAGGGATGGATGGGGGAGAAGAGGTGATGATATTCGGCGAAGGTCGTTCGCTGAGGGGTGGAAATTTGGGGTGCCTCTGGCATTGTTCCCATACAAACGCACATGGGGCGTGCGAGCGGTAGCGCACATTTTTACCACACCACTCATTACCAGGCCACCCCAGGAGGCTCGGAACGCTAACTAGGCCACGGTACCGACGGTACCACCACCACACACAATCGCAAACCACCAGAGATTTCCCATTTTGACACCAGATATTTCGCAACCTTGCACATTTTGCTTTATCGCCTGGTTGGTGACCGGCCCTGGCTCTAGGACGTTTCTCGACCCCGCCGCCTAGTGTCGCTCGCAAATCCCCAGCACGAGTCGCATTCGTCTGATCATTCCCAATAAAAATCGAGCGTCGTCTCGCCGTTAAAACCTTAAAAAGTCAACAAAGTGTCAAGTTCAACAATAAATTAATTATTATCAGACGCATCTGGCGGAATTGGACTTATCACGGCTTGGGCGTTTGGAGTTGCGCCGTCGTTATCACCACACGTTCGTTCTTGTTGTGAAATTACAACAACTCCACCAGAATGCCGTGCAAGTCATAACAATGACATTTCGATGCGTTATGCGTCAGTTAATGCACCAGAAGCGATGTGAATCAGTCATTCCAGAATGTTTAAATATTCCCAGCCGTGATTGGTTGGAATTTAATCGTGCGGAAGATTGCGAAACTAATCAGGCATTTTCGAAACAGACCGTTGTGGAACTGCTGGTGGAAACTTCGAATTCGAAGAATCAACAGTCATTTCCGCTACTAAATCACTTTTTAATCAACCAATAATTAACATTCTTCGATTGTTTCCGTTATTGGGTTTTGCGCGCGCACAAGTGGGATGAAGTTTGTTTTTTGAATATTTGTTTCCGTCTGGATTTGGTCTGACGATAACGCGATAGTGCACACCAGTCTAGAATCGAATGCAGTATCACAGCTCACTAGTCCAATACAAATAGTTGCCAAGAGATTAGATAACATTGAAAAGATTAAACAAGACAGATACCAAGCCGAAAACTAATTGGCAAATAGTGAACTGCTTCGAAAATAAAATTTATTCAAAATTTTTTTAGCGTTTTAAAAATTCGAAACGTTGCGTTGGCTCCACATTCGGAATAAAACAACCAGCGAAGAACAAGGAGGTGCATTCAAGGCTGATGGACATGTTACCACGCCAGTTTAGCTCAGAAAATTTCTATTTGTTTGATTCTAGTACCACCTATATTCTTTATGGATATAATCGAGGTCACTGTAATATTTAATTTTTCATTTTCATTCAAACGTTGTGAAATTATCCAGTTACTGAGAATAGTTACTTTTATATTAAGTGCGTGAAGAGAGTGTTTTTTGTGCATGAAAAGGTCTTTTAAGCCGAGACGCAGGTCGAGGCAGTAAAACGCTTTGAATGCACAAAAAACATCTTCACGCACGAAATATAAACAATATTTTTTCTATAATTGCTTTCAAAACTTAATATTAAAATTCAAATTTTTCAAGGAATTCTGACGTAGGTATATCAACCAGTGACCATGTTGGTACGTAACTAATAAAAAACAGGGCGTGAAGTGAAAAACAGAAATAGTCATGTGCGTGAAATCGCATTTCACACACTGTTATGTATTGTTTCTATAGTTACTACAGTACTAACAATGTAAAAAAAATACACGTAAGAAAAAGACGCACTTCAGACGTGGATAACTATGCATGTTGCAATTTTTTGAATCAATTAAAAAAAATCTAAACAGAAAACTTACAGCTTAAATGAATTGAAAAGCTAGTACCTAATAAGTGCCTGGTGTTTTTAAGACGAATGGTTCATTCACAATCGACTCTTCAAAGCCAACCTCGACGCCAAATTTAAAAAAACACCTTTTATAAGAGATTTATTATACTTTGAAATAGCTATTAGTAATTTTAGTTTGAATGAACACATTTTCGATTTAAAAAGAAATCAAGCAGAACATCACCATAAAAAATGTTTTAAGGGAGACCTTTCAAATAACTTAAACAGAGATTTGACAAGATGTGGCTATGTATTATTTGGCGAGGTTTAAAAATAGCTCATAGATAATCCTGTCAAGGTATCTTCTTCATTCATTTTTATCAAAAAAATCTTAGATTACGTATTACTTGACTTGATAACGGAATTTATCAATAAGTGTTCTCCCAATTTGTTTAACGTCTCTTCCAACGAACAGATAAAAAAAGTTATTCACGATTCTGTACATCGTCTGGAGTGAGGCTTTGATATAAAACTTCTTTTTATATTAAAAAATAAATATCACAATTGACGATAATCACAGACATATTTTGAGCTTTGTAGGTGTACCTTTTACGTACAATCTATCGGGTGTTCATTTAAATTTCCTGGTCAAAGTTGGCGTTGACGAGTCGATTGTGAACGCACTACGGATTATGGATCACAGATCAGCTATTTAAATCTTACGTTTTTACACGAGTGGTACGTTCACAATCGACTCTTCAACGCCAATTTTGACGGGAAATTTAAATGACCACCCGATAGTTTGTACCTCACTGCAAGATAGGAAATTATCCTTACCTAGTTATAATTGTCGAGCGTAAAAAATAGCAAGCAAGAAGTAAACATGGTAGAATTGTCATGTCCTGAACGTCAGAGATCGAGTTGCTGTTCCAATTTGTCAAGTGAGTTGTGTTTTGTGACACGTACAAGATCTGGATGTTAAAAAATATAAAGAAACATAACGTGTAAATACGGAGTGAATTAAATAGGTACCGGATTGTAAAGTGTATTGTTATGGTTCAACTTTACGCCTGAGTGGACTAATAATGAGAGCAACTTAGATCCATCAAAAAATAATATTTGACGAGAATATTGCTCTTGCAAGACAGTTAGATCCACTTGACAACTTTTGACCACTGAGAGCACGTTGGACAGGTGTGTTACTATTAAACGCTTTATTTGCTTGTAAAGACAGTTTATTTTACCCGCGTAAAGCCAACAAATGCCAAACCGGTCCTGATGTTAAGTAGCCCGATTTGACTTTCAATAGGATGGTTGGTCCTTTCTTTTCATACCGTTTTATTAAATTTTCTCAACCTCGAAGGAAACGTTCGTCGACAAGTAGAATCTTGTCAGGTCTTTTTTATCTTACGAAAATATTTTCTCTTTGGAATTTTTTTTGGATAGTCACTTCAAAATGTGGACATTTTAAATTTCAAATGAACAAAGCTTTTCCAAATTTGCCTGGAATTTAACAAACAAGATTTGTCTTTTAAATATTAAAGAGCATTTTTTGTAATTACTCGAAACCGGAGATTTAACAAAATGCAAGAAAAATGTGTTGTGTATCAATGTATGTATTCTACAAATTTTCCGAATACCTATTAGTTTGTATTAAAAGAAAACGTATATTTGACGCAACATTCATCGCACGTATTTGATATAAAAACCTGCAATTTGTATTAATATGTGTTTAATTTTGTAAACTGAATTTTCCGATAATGATGCAATTTTAATTAAAAGACACCAATAGCACAATAATTGACAGAATCTTCAAATGAATAATAAAAAACACAATTAATATCATCCAAGAATAAATGGAGTATTTTTAAACGAGCGTGTAACGATGGTTGTACTCACGGCACGAGATGTAAACGAGTGAATAATAGGCATTACACGCGAGTAAAATACGATACTGTTTCTACAACGTAAGATTTCATCATTTTCACTACCATTTTCTTTTTAACAAAAAACCAACACACATTTTATTTTTATCCCATCATATGAACAGCTTTAAAAACGGTATTAACTGAAACATTTCTCACTTTTTGGATTAGGCAACACACATTTTGGAAATCGAATTAAATCGATCAAATCAAATTTAAAAAAATTGATAGGTTATTCAAAATCACATTTAAAACACAATAAATTTTCCCCAAGATAAATTTATTCCTATTTTCGGAATATTTGTTTGCGTTTAATTTTTGATGTTTCAATTTAATATGTAGCTTTTTTTGTTTTCTTTGCACAAGAAGGACTTGGTTTCTTCAAAATTCTACTACATATTTCAGTTGTAGAAAATAATATTTCCTGTCAAAACCCTTTTTGTCAATACCAAAGTAAAACAATATTTTAAAATAAAATAGAGTTTCTCCTTGACAACTTTACTCTTATTCTGGGACCAACCCTTTATGCTTTGTTTCTAATATCTTATAGCTATTAAGACAACAAGTGTTTTATAGACGATTTAAAAATCGAGATCGTAGTTTAAATCAGAGCGACCGCAGGGAGCGAGGATTTAATAGATCGAGATTTTTAAACTATAAAACACGCGTTGTCTTCAAGATTTTTTCTAACACTAACATCTTATCAGAAATTTTAATAAATTCAGAAATTATTCGAGGCGCGTCACAATACACAAAATGCGCAGATTGCCGTGGGTACTATGGTAATAATATCAACAAATTTGGAAAAAAACAATTTTCATCGTTGAAATGTGCCAAAACGTTCCAGAAGAAATAAGAAAAAAGGGGCAATTTGTTACCAATGAAGTCTAAAAGTGCATATGAAAAGGTGTATGTTTCGTTTCAAGGCCGGAACAACGAAAAAAGCATCACGGAGGTAACGGAAGATGTCATTTTGGCTTTTCTTGATATGAGGTAGGTGTGTAGAACTTCATTAAAAGTTAATTTACGTTACGGCAAGAATCATTTGAAGAAAATGTAAAGATTGCCAGTTTTCGATGGCCGGCCACTTGCATTGGATGAAACAACAGAAGATAAAAAAGAAGATGTTAGCAACAAGAGCACGAAGCTAATGTGGCAGTTCCAATTCAATAATTGTACTTTTCACTTTTGTGTTAATTACTGTAAAAATGATGAATAAAATGTTACTTGAATGATATGTGTGAGCGTATTTTATGACTCTATAAGATACGTTGCTATTGACGACGTGTCTTATAGAGAAAGCGTATTTTATGAGAAACATAAGGTGTGAGCTCAAATGCACCATAGAAACAGTATAAGATATTAGTGTTAGAAAAACACAATAAACGAAGTATTTCTTTTGTATTTTTGACAAAAGGAGAGTTTGTATTCTTTAGAAATCCTCCAGTTTAATGGAAAAAAATTACAACTCCCAGTCAAAAACCCTTGGCGTATACCAGGTCGATGGATATAAAATAGTATTATGTTATTAGGAGCAAAAATGAAGCCTAAGCACATAAAACCATTTTTGCTCCGAATAACATATATGCTATTTTTTCTTCAAACGTTCATAACAAATTATTTAAGAAATGTTAAGAAATCATGAATTATTTTTAGGTAGAAGATTGGGTAGACTGATAAATTAATGTAGCTCGTTTTGAAGAGCGTTATTATGACTACGACTAGTATAAACAACGCTGTGAACAAAATCGCATTTTTTTTTTAATTATTCCTGTCAACCAGTTTCAATTTGGATACATTTTGTAAGTATGTTTCGCAATTATGTAGATACAAGTTTCTTGATTAAATCGTATTTATTCACTCAGCTTTCAATATGTCAGATTCAGAAACGAATTTCTTAAAATTTGAGTTAGGAATTTCAAATGATTTAGCTAGTTTACTTTATCTGCCGCTCGTCAGCGGAGATAATAACTTTATCTGCCGCTCATCAGATTTTACTGATGTTTGAAGAAAAAATAAATTACTTCTAAGCACTTTAAAATTTATAATACTCCCTCCTAAGGACCACGTGAGAAATGTTTAGAAAAACCGTTGATCCTTGATTTCTAAAGTCTACATTAAATCTTTCAGATTGTGAGAATTGTGTTAAATACAGGGTGTTTTCGAAGTTGAGGTGTTCCTTTTAACATGTGATAGTATGCGTTGTTCTAAAGAGTTTTAGCCAAAGTCACCTTAGTAAAATGTGTACGGCAATGAAGATACAATAAGTAAATTTTTTGAAATTTTTGAAACTGGTCCTGTTCAAATTTGTGCTGATTTGTTAGAAATTAGAATTGACAAAAAAAAATCAAATGAGCATGGACGTTAATCAAAAATACTGTCAGAGTTGTCATCTAATTAATCGGAATGGCTTTATTATTACGAAAATAATGAGCTCACAGATATGTTGCTAATGTATGGGCAATGTTCTCACGTTATCAGAATGCAGCTGCTGCGTCCAGAGAGTACGCAGAGCGATTTCCAGAAAGACACCATCCTGGGCCACGTCAGTTATTAATCTAATACAGCGGAGAAATAGACAGGACCGGATTCAAAATTTTAGAAAAGAATAAAAATATACAATCAATTATCTCCGTTAATACAAACATTTTACTAAGAAGATTTAGGCTAAAATTCTTAAGAATAATGTATAGTACCTCGTGTTACAAGGAACACCTCAACTTCGAAAACACCCTGTATTACAATAAACACCAGAATGTGTGTAATGCACTTCTACTATTTATCTCTATCCAACAACAAGTTTTTCTACTGTCATGGCGACGATATCATTTTTTAAATGTCATTTATACGTCAGTTTGTTACACTAAAAATGCATTCTTACATTATTATTTTATTCCATAACACTTGAAGAAAATGTTATTAAGAACGTTAAAAAATATCTTCACAAGTTTCGACTACATATTAGAAAAATAAAGAAACGATAGTATTAATTTGTGAAATTAAGAAAAAATATAGTTTAAAACAAAATGTATGACATAAAAAATAATTATGTAAGTGCAATATAAAGTGCGAATTAGATGATGCACTCATAAAATGGCTACTTAGTTGTCATTTCCTTAACAAATATAGTCTAAAAGTGTTAAGTACATATTTCCTTTGGTTCATCAATGGCAATCCCAAAGTTATAAAACTTTTAACGTGCATGTGAGCAACATTTCTTCACACACTCGAAACGCACAGCAAACACTAGCAAACTAGAGAAAAAACCTACAGATCTCCAGAAAAATGTGCGTTCTTGTATCGGTCATGACTTTAAAATTAATTCTTGAACGATAACGCTAATCAAATAGTGCTATTTATATCGTCAGATGCACTTATCTTCACAGCTGTCATTATCACCATTATCTCGTGCTAAATTTGGAAGCGAAATTCGTCCTTTGTGATTTTTTCAATCTAGACTGTTCAAAATTAGTCCGGTGGCAAATTTTGACCCATTGGTGGAAAGAAATTATCTACATTAACAGTTCCAGCCGGATTTAACTTAAAATTAATTTCTGCAGAAATTTTTCGAGAAGTGATAAATTTGCGACGAGAGACGGAGAAATCACGATGTTAATGATGGAAACTGTGATAATGCGTCACTTTGCGAGGCCGTTCCCGTGTGCGTTCCCGATTTTGGTAGTTTCTGGACAAATTTTGCAATTTATGTGAACGTGAAGGAGTTCGGTTGTGGCCAAAAGACGAATTTGTCAAAAAAGTCCTCGCAAAATCCGTGTCGATTGTTTCAATATGGGTTCCATTCGCGTGAGTCGATATTTTTAGGCCGCCTCGAACCTCAAAAATCTAGACGGTTCCCGTTTGTGGTGTTAAGAAAAAGAAAAAAAATCTTACCTGGGATGTCCAGCCAGCAGCGAGTAGTATCCACACATGGGCCGTCAAAAAACATACATCCACCGCTCCACTAGCACCTGAAACCAACAGAGAAACGAAAAAAATGCTACATCCATGAACCAGCACCACACTCGCGCCCATACGACAAAAGACAATCATCGTCCGAGGCACACTCTTCGTAAATACCAACGCAACTACGGCCATCCGACCCGACATTTTGTTATGTTTTTCGCCGGCCGAACCAATCGGCGACGTGACCGCGTGCATTCGGAACTGCACTCGAACGTTGCAGAAAATCGGATCGTAGGTTGTGCATCGCGTGCAGACGGATATGCACAGCGACCCCTGGACTGTCTGGCGCGAAACGCGCCATTTTTCCTGGGGGCCGTCGGCGTCGTGGGGGCACCGTGGGGCGCGCGCGACCTCGCGCTTTTCGAATTTTCGTTTTTGTCTTTTTTTTAGGAAGTCGCCGCCGTCGAAAAGGCGAAACGGCGGACGCGGCCGATTGTCGGCTACGTGTGTGTCCGTGCACCCAATATTGATCTATCGGGGTAAAACTGCAGTGGCAGCGACGCCGCGCGATGCAAGCGTCTCTCAAAGTGCACCGGACGGCGGCGGAGGGAGGAGGTTTTTCTGGCGGCGGCGTCGCCACGGTGACGGATTTTACACAGAAACAGAATCGTGAGGCGCCGATCAAATTGATTGATCCAAGCGAAAATTCAAGAAATGCACCGGACGACTTTCGTCAACTGGATGGGGGATCCAAGGTCGACACGTGATCAGAATTTGATCCTTCAAAACAAGACAATTACGCCGAAATCGAGATAATCCTGTCTCTAATAACCCTTGCATAAGATGGGATCACGGTAGGCTATGATTAGGGATTACTGGGATCAAGCGCGCCGTACCTGTTTCAACTTTGCACTTCCAAGACAGAAAATAATTTCTATGGGAAATTTACACAAGATAAACAAAATTGTACAGAAATTTTCAAGATTGTCTCTCCTATTTTAGGAACTTTGGATCCAAAACAACACTTTTATCAAAATCTAGGTCATTTTTGATAATAGGTAACTGATGTAGAAGCATTTCAACTTAAATACACCACAGAAAGGAATTTAATAATTCAAAATTTTCAATTTTAGAACAAAATTTACATTGAGGTAAATTAGGGGAGAGAGGGGTAAAATGATCCTATCAGGTGAAATGATCCCTCTCAATGACGACAGAATGGTTAGCGCAATCTAGCGGAAATTGATTACAACATCACTTACAGATGCAGTTGCAGTCAGGGCACCCAGTATTGTTCCAAAGCTAGCACGCATAGCGTCAGCAGAGTGAAGTATTTATTTTTTGTGACATTGATATAAGGCCAACCGGCTTTTGTTACCATTGTAAGTACACTTACTGCGACGTAGTTGTAAAATTGCATTCATTTGTGATTAGAGCATTTTGTAAACTTTCGATATACTGCAATATCATCACATTTTTTCGCAAATTTAACCTAAAAAAAAATAAGTAAATGTGAGACATGCGGTGTGGGGTAAAATGATCCTGCATAGTAGGGTGTAAAATGATCCCGGGGATCATTTTACCCTCCTCAACGATTTCTAAGTAAATAAGTTTTGTTTCAGTCTACACAATGCCTCGTACGTATATACGAAAGACCACAAGGCAAAATTGGTCAGAGCGGAGCATGGAAAGTGCAATTAACGCAGTCAAGAACCAAGGAATGCCAATAAAAACCGCTAGCAGAAATTTTGGAGTTCCTGTAATGTCCTTAAAACGTCGAGTGAGGAGTAGGAATGTTATTACTAACACTCACAAAAAAATATTGGGCAGCAGAAAGACAGTCTTCTCTGCTGAACAGGAAGAAGAATTGGTAAATTACATTTTGGACATGGAAGTGAGAATGTATGGTTTAACTACCCATGATGTTCGAAGTTTAGCATATCAACTTGCTGAACGAAATGGTATTGCTAATCACCCATTTTCACTTGAAAATAAAATTGCTGGTCGAGACTGGTTATTTGGTTTCCAAAAGAGACATCCTGGATTATCACTGCGTGTCCCAGAAGCAACATCGGTTGCTCGAGCAAAAGCTTTTAATAAACCGGTTGTTTCAAAATTCTTTGATTTATTAAAAGCTGAATACCAAAAGCACAACTATCCAGCTCATAGAATATACAATGTGGACGAAACTTCATTGTCCACCGTTCCCGGACGCAATTCGAAAACTTTTGCAAAAAAAGGTCGCAAGCAAGTTGGCCGTGTTACTTCCGCAGAACGTGGACAATCATCAACTGCAGTGATATGTATGTCAGCTGGTGGCATGTTTCTTCCACCAATGATTATTTTTAGTAGAAAGAGAATGAAACCTGAATTAAAAGATGGAGCTCCTCCAGGTACCATCTTTGCATGCAATGAATCTGGCTGGATGAAAGAAGAAGTGTTTTCCTTATGGTTTGAACATTTTTTGTCTTTTGCAAAACCTTCGCCAGAAGATCCAGTTCTTCTAATTTTAGATGGGCATCTGTCCCATACAAAAAATTTAAATGTCATCGTTAAAGCAAAGGACAATTTTGTTTCTATCTTATGTTTACCTCCACACTGTACGCACAAGCTCCAGCCACTAGATGTAGGAATTATGTTTCCACTTAGTACAGCTGTAGATCATGCACTTGAAAGATGGCTAAACAACAACCCTGGCAGGACTATAACAACCTTTCAAATAAGTAAAATTTTTTGTGAGGGATATCTAAAGGCTTGCACTCCAGCCAATGCGATTAATGCATTTAAAAAAACAGGGATTGTGCCTTACAACAGTGGTATTTTTAATGATTTAGATTTTATAGCGGCTGAAACCACGGATGAAAAAGAAACAACTGAGATTGAGTTATCTGAAAATGTTGAAGCAAATGCCACTGATTTAGGTGAAGCCAGTACAAGTAACACTAGTCCAAATAAGACTGAGGATGTTGAAATTGATAAGACTCACGATACGTCGTTTACCAAAGCCGGTCCTATCACACTTAGGCCCTTACCTAAAATAAGTGGACCCCGAGCACAGAGGAAAAGGAAATCTGTAGGTACCGTATTGTTAACCAGTACGCCTTACAAAGATAATTTAACAGAAGAAAAAAAACAAAAAGCTGCTAAGGAAGAAACAAGAAAAAACAAGAAAGGAAAATGCAACCCAAAAAAATCAAAAAAAGGGCCTCCCAAAAAGCTTGCAGAAAGTAGCAGCGAAGAATCAGAACAGGAAAATGGTGCACTCTGTATTTATTGTTCTGAACCCTATGGAAATTCTATCGAAGGCGAAGGGTGGATACAATGCTCACGGTGTCGTCAATGGGCTCATGACGCTTGTGCAGGAATAGATGAAAACGCCTGGGATGACTTCATCTGCGACCTTTGTCTAACAAATTCATCTCATAATGCTAATTCATCCAAACGCCTATTAAAATTTTGAAGATTTGGTATTTTTTTAACTTTTGTTCATCCAATATAACTTTTTTGTGCATTTATTAGTGTGGGATCATTTTACCCAAACCTGTGTACAAAATGATCCTTTTGCAACTACCCAATTATTTATACATATATATAAATTCAGAAGCTTGAAGGCGCCAATAAAAATATTTTTGAGTAGCTAAATGATGGATAAAAGCGATGTATATAGTTACGCACAAATTCACTCAACACGTTAAGAAAAATCAATTTTTCTTTCTTAGAGGGATTATTTTACCCCTCTCTCCCCTATATGTTAATGAATGAGGCAACATCAATTTAAGGCTGAATGTTTTTTTAATGTCTTCATTTAAGATATCTCCTATCAGCTACTGAAGCGTTGCGAATGAAAAATAAATTAAAAAATTAAAGTAGTTGAAAATTAAGACACTGGGGCAATCCGACAAAATAGAAATAAGCCAGGCGAGCTCACTATACCGCAATATAAGAATTCTAAAAATGTTCTGCATCACGTAAATAGCAAGTCAAAAAGTTTGAATAGTTATTTGTACAACTAGTTATGAAAGTCATACTTTTTTTCACGAATTTGCAGATTGATTAACGAGGACGTAGCCGAGTTAATCAAATAAATAAGTGAAAAAAACGTGTTGTACACACTATTTTTTTGCATATCGATGTAAGTTGAGAAATTTGGTTTAAAGGATGTACCTATGAAAAATTACAAAAAAAAAAAAATAGGTAGATATGCTTTGACAATCATCTCCAAGGAGATGGAATAAAATGATGCAAAAAAGTACTACTTTCACTACGATTTTTCGTGTAAAAAAGTGCTACTTTCATTACGATAGGTATGCGAAAAACATTTTTTTTAAATATCGATAGGACAGACATCTCATTCTTATTTAAAATTACAAAAACTTGTAACATCATATTTTCATATTTTTAGTTTCTCCATTTAGGCTAGCGAAGCGTTGTGAAAGAAAAATAAATTAAGAAATTAGAAAAAATCGTACCTTAAACCGTAAAGAAATTAAATATTAAATTAAAAATTCACTTTGACCTTTAGGAGTGCAACGTAGAAAACATAAATTTTGGGGTAACAATACCCCTCAACGACGAAATAGAAACAAGCGAGGGAGCTCACTACACCGCTTACAAAAATTCCAAAACACCGACAGACATTCCATTTTGATTTATTTTTAACGATTAATTTCATCATTGCAAAGGTTATTTTTCGTAGTAGATAAAAAGCACCAGAAACAGGGGCTCCCTTTTTTATTGAAGCATTGTGGGCATCATCGCAAAAAAAAGTCTAAATAGTTTCTTTTTTTAAATTTAAACAGTTTGTCTAACAACACAAAGCGAATATTGCACAATTTTTTTTTACGAAAATAATACCTACATATTTCATTTAGTATTTCTCGTATCTAGGAAACCAGTTCTGACAGATACTGTCACCCATAAAATAATAGCAATTTTCAATACAGTGAGCAAAGTAGTGCATTTAATCACGAGTTGGGCGTCTGAGCCGAAGGCGAGGATCCCCAACCGTACGATTCAATTGCCATCTTTGCTAACTATATTCAGTGAGCAAAAACCACTAAAATCCATCATGGAAAAAAAATCGTATCCTTTGTCCTGGTGAATTCTCAATCGCTTCCTAAACAGCTTCCTCCAAAGCTGGTGTGCGCTCTTCACGAGGTCGTCCACAGTTTACATAAATCGGAATTATTTGACGATTTTCTCTTATTCTCTACGCCACTCTTTCAATCACCTTAGCATCTGGATGACGTCGATTTGGATACAGTCTAGCATATTCTCTTGCAGCTTCAGATGCGTCATTATCTGCTGCACCCAAGCCAAGCAACATGTAAGTGTACTCAATTTCGGCATTTTTTAAATATTTGACTTTTTTACGTTAATCGTTCAAATTTGACAAAACAACCCACATTGAAAATTGAATTTTTATTGTTGCTACCGTTTCCAATAATTGAATGTTACTTGGATGTTTTCTGTATCCCAGGAGATTTGCAATGTTGCAACATTGAGAAATTTTCTTCGAAATCAAGAAATGGTATCCTAACTTCTTCAATACAATAGAATTTTCACACTTTTTTAAAGAATACCGACTTTTCTAAAAAGGAAGGCTTATATCTTAGTGATAAGAGCACAAATTCAATTTTGGTCTTCGAATTTGTCTTAAAAATCACTTATAACGTGTGGGTTAACACGGGCGCCTTTTTTTCAACATACTGTATGTATACTAAATAGACAGATTTCTTCAGTTCTAAATCTGAACATCTATAGTGTGCTGCTGAAAGAAAATATGGACGACTTGTTTCGAAACTTAGAAGGAAATTTCAAAATGACAGCAACTCCGCTCAAGAGTACATATTTGTATCCTCACTTGTTTATAACTGCCTGCCTACTCACATTTTTTATTTTTTGTTTGCTAGAGGCCAAATAAATTATTAAAACTAAGTATGTATATGTTACGGTAAGAGTGTAAAAAGGGTCAATGTGCACATCCACCGGTTTATGTGTACATTGACCAGCAGAACCGGGAAATGTGCGTAAATGATCTCTTATATGTACTTTGACCGGTAAAGGTGTACTGTGTCCTAATAATTATGGGAAATATTTATTCCACTATTTAGTGACATGGAGCAGGCTTCAGCAGGTTAATTAATTCCAAGTATTAAAAAATGCAATTGATACTAAGATGTTATTGATCTATTTCTATACAATGTATGTAATTAGATATAAAACATGATTTCTTAAAAAAACAACAAAATAACAAATGAAAATAGAAAATCAACTAAACATAAGGAACAACAATATACAATTTTGTTAAAAAAATCAAATTGCTATTTAGTCCTTATTGTGACAAGGATTGCTACCGTGGCATTTAGAATTGCATAGTACCAATGAAGCTTTACACTGGCACTTCTTTGTTTCGCATTGTCCTCTGCAACAGCATTTCTGAGAACCTTGCCTACTCGTTAATGAAATCATTGATACGATTTCCCGGTTATTCTAAGTTGGCTTCAGTCGCATCCACTTTTACCATCCGCCTCTGGTAAATGTGCACACAGTCCATGTTTGAAAGTAAATGTGTGAAACCGATGACTAAAAAAGATTGCTATGCACATTTACCAATGACACCGGTCATTATGAACGTTTACCGGTAAATGTGTACATTCGCCTCTCTACACACTATTCCCGTAACATATACATTCGCACATGTACAAGGTAAAAGAGAAAAAGTTATACGATTTTGGCAGTGAAGGTGTTTTTATTTAAATTTATAGCAGGTCGTAGAAAATGTTTAGCACAGAAGAAGACTAATCAAAATTTGATTTTTCTTCAACTGGGTTCATAAGCAGAATAGAGATTTTGATAAAATACATCGTTCTCTGTATTAAGGAAAAAATTAAGAGACCTTCTACAGCGTGATCAGGATCAACTCAGTCTGTTGGCAAAGAAACAACTGAAAAATGTTGATGCTTTTTTTGGCTCTGACCGGATGTTTTAACTTGACACGACATTAAAAAAATTACATACACCTATGTCGGTTATGTTTATGCTATTACAGAAATGAATCTTTGATGGTAAATTTCAAATTTGTCTGTCAACACTGTGAAAGTTGACAACCGGCAATGCGTTTAGATTGCAGTGGTAGCAAAGTCATTCAAATTTTCATTGTTACCAACAGATTCAGTCATTCTTGATCACGCGGTACTTGGAAGCTAAAACCATTTAAGAAGTTTTGATCATTTTTAATTTTTGGTCATTGTTCACTTTAGCTACTTCTGGAATTTTCGCGTTTTCTCTGGTTAGACAGCCTCAGGGCATCCTCCTAGATTGTTTCCCACCATTATGGACCATTCAAACTTTGTGCAAATGCATTTTCCCTACCCTTTAGCTATACTAAGACATTGGTGCGAACTTGAAACACAACAAGAGAAAAAAAAGGCATTTGCACAAGGTTTGAATGGTGGGAAACGATCTAGGAGGACGCCCTGAGGTTGTCTAGCCAGAAAAAACGCGAAAATTCCAGAAGTAGTTAAAGTGAACAATTACCTTATTTTTTTATCAAAGATAGTTGGTTCTACATAATTACTTGATTCTTCCTTTCTTGTATTCAGAAAATCGATGTGCTATCTAAAAAAAAAAGATAACATCAAAGATTCAATGGCGTGTTTTAGTAAGGCAACAGTTACACTCAAATTTATAATTTATAGATTACCCATATTGATTTTGTTGGACTATTTTCTCGATTTCAATATTTTATTTGCGAAAACGCTACGGAGAAAACTCTGTTATTAAGATTTCACAACATAATTGGGATTGTGGATACCGTTTAATCCGGAAAGTCTCTGGTTCGACCAAGTGTCCTACAAATTTTAAATTAAAAAAAAAAACATTTTATTTTTAAAATTGCCTTACATTAGTCGTAGCTCGACAAGTATTTCATTTGATTGTAGCCTAAGCACTCGTTTACCTAGACTAAAAAAATTCCAGGAATTACTCTTGAGTAATACCCAAAAGCGTACAAAACTCGATATTTAGCAGTGAATAAAATTAGTACTGAGGTACAAAACTAGTGTTGAATCTGTTTTATTCTTTAATATTGAAATACATAGTTATTTACGCAACATGTGTATGAATCAGTACTTTTATTTATCAGTGGGAAATTTACACATACGAGCGCAGCCTTATTAGGTATACTAAATTTTTACAACATCATTGTCTGTGTTAAATAAAATACGTAATCACGAAAGAAAACAACTAGTAAAACTAAAACTTCAAAATAACAATCAGGTACTGACATTGTGTACCTTGGGTGAATAAATAATAATAAATATTAAAAATTTGTCACCATGTTGAATTATGTACATTTGGATTTTTTTATTATTATGAAAGTGACAATATAATTCATGTATCACGTGATTATGAATGATCCAATGAAAACGCGTAAAGTCCTTAGTTGCATGGCTATCACAGCGATAATAAAAAACAAAAAAATTATTATCTTATTTACTTTCGTGGTTAGGATTTTTGATTGAAATAAATTTGTCAGTTTGACAAATAAATGAATAATTTTGTATTTCATTCATTATGTTGTCTCATCGAATATAACACGTGGTATGATTAATCATCGATGATATTAAATTCGTGAAATTGAAGCAGGACATTTCACTCGTCCTTCGACTCGTGAAATCTCCAGCTCAATTTCACTCATAATATCATCGATAATAATCATACCACTAATTATATTATAGCTGATAATAAAGCACTACGAAGTGTTCCATTAGAAATTCTATTTCTATTGTTTTTCACTGAATTTGGCACTTTTTTTCCTACCAGATAATGCGCGACCTCAAACGGCAATAGTTATAATAATGTTATAAATTTGAGTTCGTCTCGACATAATAAATTTCCCTTTAATTTATTTATGCAATTTTGGGTATTAGCACGCAAGCGAAATAACACTAAATGTCGGAATTAGTTTCTTTCTTTGTGTGTTTGCTGCCCACAAAGAAAATGTTGTAACACTCTTGGTAATGTTTGCGTCACAGTTACGGACCAATCTTAAGTCTCTTCATTTAGTCGAAATAATCACGCGAAAATTATGAACGCTGTTCATTTTAAATATAAAGAAGTCGTACGTAGTTCCTTGTACAAATTAATCATTAAGATTTGTATCGGGACAGATAAAGACGATCAAATTCTCGCCAAGTGGGAAAAACACGTTAACGAAATTAGTGAAATACTGATTGTCAAATTAACCTGCAAAAAATATCTTTCAGATCTTGGATTAAATGTTAATGGTCTAGGATGGTATGCGCATAATCATTAAAAAAATTGACGAGAATAGAATACAAATAAAAAATACATACTGACTACAAATTAATATAAAAAGAAAAATTATGTAGAATAAAAGGTCAACATTAACAAAAAAAAAAAATTATTGCATAACCAATTTAGCCACAAAAAAAAATTGAAATTGAACTTGTACAAACTTTAGTAGGTAGCAAGTAAACTTTTATAAAAAAATATTTAAAAAATGTCCCTAGACCTTTAATAGTTATTTATGTGACGCGCTTAGTAAATTAATCTTTACGGGGGCGCTGGCACTTGTGGGACGAGTGACGTAAGGAACGAGCCAGTAATCGCTATACAGCAACCATTACGGTGATAGGAAAACTGTCAGTGAGGCTGTTCGCTTAAGCATTTTTGGCACAAAAAATCAAAACACCTACAAAATCTACCAACAGCAGAAAATGCAAAAAATGTAAACGCTATCACAAAGCAACGAACGGCTTTTGTATCAGAAATTGGGATGGATAAACTGTACTTTCCTCCAAAGATACATCAATCCTCATTAAGGAGCTCCATATGACACCAACCAATTAACAGAAAATACAAGATCTTCCTCGTCTATTGTTGCACAACTTTAGGAATCGTGAGAGCTTCTGTACGGCTTTTGCATTTAACATTACCTTAAAGAACGAACTCGACGGACTACATCTGGTGAACTTCAGGGTCAATTAAGGCATTTAAAAACTGTACAACGTAGCAACAGGTATGAGCTGCAGCGTCGTCATGTTGATCAGTCCCAAACTCCGGCGATTTTCTTACTCACCATTACTCACATAATCGAGTGCATGTTAAAGCGAACACGACGAACAAGTACTCCGAATTTGATTGACAGCTCAAATTAGGCTGTCCTACCCACGTAGGTTTTAGATAAAACCCGTCACCTGTACTCGTTTTGCAGTAATATTCGTGTACGACAGTAAGTTAACGTGACGATTGAAAATATCGCAGGCGCGACAAAAGTGTGTCGGACACTTGTCGCAATCGACACCGGCTGTCGCAGATATCGACGTGTCAAAGTGTTTACGATTCTCTTTCATTTCGTCGGAATTTAATAACATATTGCCGAATCAAAGTAAAGGTATTTGCTACCTGACACCGCATTAGAAAAAAAAAGTTTAACTGCGGTTGTTAGTAAATTGGTAGCCATTTGGCAGCTGCTTCTTTCGCCTCAAATTACTATATCGCATTTCGGGAGCGATTAAAAAGTAGTGGGCTTATTCATGTTGCATTGAGGACCAAGTGCAATGGAAAAAACAGTAAAATATACTAATTGCTACATTCACAACAATAATAAGTGTCAGATAATAAAACAAACAAGCAGATAACGAACGTTTATATTTGCATACGTTCAATAAAAAGGAAAGATGGGTACAGTACCTAGTAACAGTTTGTGTTTTGTTGCCACACAAAACGGAAGAAAGATTCTGCCAAAAATTTTTTATTATAAATTCTAAATAACCAAAGTGTTAAAAGTGCTCAAGGCTTAAATGATGTTTAAAACAGCATAATTCTTTTCAAAGTGTGAAAAAGAGGTTGATTTAAACAAAACCGTAAAAACCACAAAATGATGGAAATTTATAGAACGATTCAATCGTCAAACGTCTAAATTTGGTACAAACAACTGTTGGTGAATTAAATTAGAAAACATCTCACAATCAGAATAACATCATTTTTCAATTCAGCTTTTCTCCAATGGATGAAGAATAGAAGAAGGCAAAGAAGTAAAATCTCTTTCAAAATTACATCTTCTAATCGCTCTGGCCAAAAAATTAAAAATATAAAGAAAAGGAGTATTATCTTGTGAAGTGCCAATGTTGCTTTCATAACCACCAAAAAATAACTACATATACATCTAACGGGTGTTCAAATGAAAAGTTCATCAAGTTGGCTGTGACTTTTTGATGAAGAAAAAGGCATATTGTCTTCTTTGACAGGTGTCAGTTGTGTTTTGCGAGTGTAACGTCTTTGACTTTCGTCAAATTAAGAAGTTTTGTATTCGATGTTACCAAACCTGTAGCCAGATACATGTGCTGCTCTAATTGTAAACCTTTTTGATAACCTGGTACTCACATTACATATGAAATAAATTCAGTCAAAAATATCACTTTTTAACATGGTCTTAACCTAACTTTTGTCATTGATCTTCTAAGACATACTTCACAATGTTGTGATAAAATTTTCAATTGAACACTCGATACTTATTTTAGTCTTCGGCAAAGGAGAAGGAATCATCATCAAGTCTTTTGACATTCGGGATCAGGTATGGTTGTGATCGACCAGTTGATCCCTGACACTTTCTAGGAAGTTTAAATTCTATTTTAAACTTGAGAACCGTGCCAATAAATTTTAAATGGATGATTCTTTGACAACAACCTGTCAATGACAACCCACGGGATGATATAAGTGTACTAGATATCAAATATTCTGATACGAAGAGCCTTAGTTTAAACGAAGTCAAAACTCATATGGATTCTACTCGTATTTAAGTGAGTTTGCTGCTTCATGCACTATGCTTAAAATGTGGGCACTTCTTGTCAAATAAGGCTTCTAGGGCATTGAATATCATTTCACAAAGGCCGACCATTAACCCCCCAAATGTGAAAAATGATTCTAAAATACACAATGAGATTACGAAGAACTGGTTGTTTACGTTGGCGTATCCCATCTTACAAGAAGAAATAGGAATGACAGAAGTTTTTGGAAAATAATGGGTGCTGAGTTTGTTGACTAAAGAACCTCAAAGCAAAAGAAAATTTGGAATGAAAGAACCAAACAATTTCATTGACTTAACAAAATTTCAGAAAAAAACTATCAAAGCACTGTAGACTTGTGAGTTTTCCTCCTCTCTGCATTTTGTCGCAGAATTGTTTTATAACCGACAAAGCAATTATGTACAGCAATATAAAGATGGGTTTCAAGAAACGTCATATAAACAGGGAACAGCTGCACTTCAACATCTTTAGACCAACTGGTTGGAAGTCTCACAGAAGATTAATTTCAAAATTAAATTGAAAAACTTTTTTTTTTCATTGTTTCTGAATCAAATAGTGAATTCTGTTCTCGCAAATATCAAAATTTTCTAACGGTCCTTTCAAATCTATTCGAACAGAGTAACAGTAGTAAGTATCTAGAGATCGCTATAAAGAAGAATCGCCAGAATTCAAAATCCAGCTGAGGTAGAAGAACATAGAAGTGTAATAAAATGATGTTTTGTGCGAATGATGAAGCTTTTCTTGTTTTCTACGTCCAGAAGTGAGTCTATTCTACAAGTCTAAACTATTGTAGATGGCGCTAAACACCACCTAGTTTTGACAATACCTTCATATTAATCTTTCCGTTACGTTTAAAAGGTCGAACGCAGCAGGTTATGATTAGTGAAGATTATTTTGATTTCGGTGTCGGCTGTACCGCACGGACATGTTTTAGGACCTCTCTTTACTTGACATGTCGATAACGGATCTGTTGGAATCTACAGAAAGTACCAAAGCACGATCTTTTGCTGATAATTTACAGTTAATCCAAAGATCACGCAACCCGTAAGTCTATACTTGTATCCCCCGAATGTCTTCCAAACGTGGAACAAAAAAGGTGCTCCGACTAGTTTCTCATCTAAATATCCTAGACAAAATGTGTACAAAGCAATTAACGTCAACATCAATAACAAAAAGCTGCAAATCTTGAACTAGTTTGCTGACACATCTTAACTTTTATTTGGACTGAAATATGATCACGTTTCTTTAAACAGCAGAGTACTAAGCTGCTTAAAAATTAATAAAATACATCCACACTATTGATCTGCTTTGTCTACGTAACGTCTACGTCCATAACGCCACATCATCTTAGAAATAAGTTTCTGTCAACATACCTGACGAATCATATAAATTCTTCCAAGTCTCAAATAAGTGTTATTAAATTGTTCGATTCCATTAGCGTGGGATCAAAAAAATTTGTAATTAAGGCTGCCATGGGGATAAAACGGCTCTAATACAACGACTCTAATACAATCCATTTTAGTTGCTAAAAATTTAATATACATGTTTTAAACAGTCTTGGCTACTTATTTTTTTATTTTAATTTGAGTTTTTCGTAGCATTTTTGATAGACATTCCGTTGTAATTTGAATCACGGCAGTACACATGTTGACAGAGAACGTCCTAACCTTACTTTCTCGCATTCCTGTTTTCTGGTTTATGTACTACACAGTGGTACATTGTAATCTTTTTTATTCACATTTTTTTTTATTCACATAAGCGTACCTACCAGTACATTAATCTTTTATTGCTGAAAGAAATAAATTGATGACATTCATTTTGTTTTCTCTATTTAGACCAATTGTTATACTTTCATTTGTTTTGTTGTTTTCGTTGAATCGATCGTTTTTATACATTGCACAATTTATTAACACAGAAAAAATAAAGCAAAAGTCCTTCTAAGCCAAAAACTTTGGCACAATATTTTACAATATGTATTTTGATGATACATTGTTTTCTTTCCCAAATATTCTTACAGATTATGCACTAATGCACTTATTAGTCTAAAATCTCTCATACTGTTACTTATGTTAATATTTTGTGTTAACATTTGTTGCTCAAATTGATCGGAATATATTGGTTTTTTTTTTCTTCAATTATACATCAGAAAGTCAACAAACACTTCTGAAAATAGAAACAAATCTTCCCATCTCTCAAACATACATTTTAAAATTATAACAACATGTAAATTTAATCTGCGAATATAAATTTATTCTGTACAAGTCCATATTTTGATTTCCGCATTCTATCTCTCTCGGGCTAAAAAATATATCTAGAAAATTTATAACAGTTGAGAAACGTGCCAAACAAATTTGTGCTAAAATATTTATTATACCACTTACTACAAAGCAAATAAAAAAAGAGAACCCACTGATAAGTGAAAAACATTCTAAAAACTGTCTCCCCAACGTTACAAACTCATAATGTGACCAACTTTTGTGTGAATCAACTCCTACATAAAGTACAAATTGCATATTGCACCTAAACATGGTATGGTATGTGCATGTTGGCCACCAATCAGATCACCATTGGTCAGATGATTTGATAACGGAGTTTCTACCTTATCACAGCTAGCTTTAATGAGGCTAAAATGGTGTTCTTTTGCGTTATTTTTCTGATGAAAAACACAGATTCCATGATTTATGCCCAAGTACACTTAATAACCGTCAAATTAAAAAGTTATTACACCCAATTCACGTAACTTTACCCTTCCACTTTTTCAATTTATGTTACTCTGGCCACTTCCATGAGTTTTGACTTAAAACAGTAATTTCATTCGTATCTATCGACCAATCGAAAAATTACAAATCAATAGAAAGTGAAATATTGAAAAACAAGTCCAATAATACGAAGCTACAGAAGAAGACTTAGAACTACTGAAAAAATTGTGACAGAAAACAATGGAACCGATGATCAGAGAAAAAAGAAATAATCAATAACAGCTGTGATCAGTTGATGTGAAGTTTCGATGACAGTCTATCAATGACGTTTTAGCAAACCCCGTCAAAATTTTACATTTGAACAAAAATGGTGGTTCATGCTTTCCCTGCGGCGAAACTGTTGGCACTTCTGATGCGCCAGATCAGCAAGCCCATCGCCAACTTCGTCAAGAACGAAGCCCAAAGCTCTCCAGTTTTCAGAAAGTACGTGTGCATCCCTCCCGCAAAGCTGTACAACAAATGCGAAACCAAAATCAAAATGTGGCTTCTTCATTTTGGCCAACCAGTCAACATCACCGTCTTGAACGAAGCCGATTCCATCGATCTCGGAGCTAACTTATTGGGAGAAGCTGTCATATTCTTGATAGCTGCGGGAGCGTTACTCTTCGAGGTCAACAGGAGTTCAAAGAAGGAGGCCGCCAAAGAAGAAGCCAGAAAGCGTGAGCTGAGAGAAGTCAAAAACGATCTGAAAGCTTTGCTGATCCACAGCCAAGTACAAAAAGACCGTATTGTACGACTGACTAGAAAAGTTGAAGACTTGGAACAGACAGTTCAGGACCCGACGAAACCCGGCCCCAGGAGCGACGAGTCGCCGCCCCCGACGGAGCCTCCGGAACTGCTACCCAGCTCCGAAGATTCACTTTTTCGGGATGAAGAAAGCAAAGACGACGTGAATCTGTTGGAAAGGTGGAAAGTGGAGGTTTTAAAGAGTGTTGCATTTTTTATTGATCGCGAGAGAAAAATTTCGATGGCGATACAAACGCACTGAGGTGTACTTGTTCAACACTTTTCCGTTGTAGTAGGTGCAAAAGTATGTTAAGTCAGTGTGAGGCCGCAAAAGTATTGATTCAAAGAAGATAGACTGCTTTAAAGCATATAAATAAATAAATACGTGTAAAATTAAATCAAAATTATTTAATATGGAATCAGTTTTGTTGTTGACAGTCCCAGATTAATTTGGCGAGTGGTAAAACATATTTTGGATTGTTTCATTGGTAAAGAAATTCGTTGCTGGTGCAATGCCACGTTGATAACAATATTTTACCATAATTTACACCAACGTGAAGAGTTACAATAAATAACTGGTGAAATCTAATTTTCTGGAGAGTGCGCTAAAATCGAGAAGCTTGATTTGCAGAGACCTCAAACATAATTAAGAACTTCTGTTTATTGTTATTCGTCTTGGCGCTCGGTTGCTGCAAGTTGTCGGTTCAGCTTTTCTTTCTTTTTCTACATCGATATACCGGGTGTATTATGAAAAACCTTCGGTGCTATAACTTCCTTATTTTTTATCCGATTTTAACAAATGACACGTCAAACAAAATCGTTTTAGAAACACTACAGCTCGACATGATATGATTTTTTTTAACATTATATTTTTTGACAGACAGCAGCTAACTTTGTTTTTTTAAGTTGCACTGTATATTTTTTTATCTTTATTCTGATAGATGCTTATCTTCTGAATATACAAACATTAAAATAAAAAATCAAAAATTTGTTTTTAATAAAAAAATAGAATTTCCAAAAATCAAGTAACCATAACTTTACTATAGCAAATGTTTGAAATTACTTCCATTCTCTCTAAGGCACATTCGACACCTTCCACTGACGCCCATTGCGGCGTTTAAGAAAAATTCTGGTGGTATTTGTTCACATTCTGCTACGATTCTTTTTATTAAATCATCTTTGTTATCGGCCGGAGTCAAATAGACATTGTCTTGAATGTCCATAGCTGTCTTAGTCACTTTGCAAAATTAGAATGTACTTTTATTACTGTTTAATGTGACTGCTTGATTTAAAAAAAAATACATCATTTTTTAATTTCTTCTTTTTGTTTCTATGCATGAGCATGTTTGTTTACATTTTCATATTTAAAATAAAAATCTCTATAAAACTGAGTAAAAAAAGTTAATACTGCCATTTGAAAAAAAAAAGTTGACTATCGTTTGTCAAAAATAGAACTCAAGGACAAATATTGGATCAATTCAAATTGTAGCCCATTTAAAACGATTTTGTTTGACATATCATTTATTAAAATCGGATAAAAAATAAGGAACTTATAGCACCAAAGGTTTTTCATAATACACCTGGTATGTATTTCAAAACACTACTTTAGTAGTTTTTTGTATTAAGTATCAGTTTAAAATTGAAATATATTTTTAAAACCTTCCTTTACAAAAACAAATGGAAATACATATTTCCTCGTATCTGAAGCTTTTGTCAACTCTTCAAATGTTTAATAACATACATAAAAAAAACTACCTCGTAGAACTGTTCATGCGAATTATGATGAAAGGTTAAAACTTGCATATTTCCCAAAAATATTTTTGACAACTTTTTTGAATAAGTTAATCATTTTATTTACGATCATCAAGCAACATTATTGAGTTGAAAGCTCTACTCTAAATTGTCATTTTATCCATTGACAAATTAAAAGAGAGCTCTTATTGGTTCCCAGCCATGGGTAAAATTGACAGGATCTTTTATGCATCGGGATTTGGGTCAATCAAATTAGAAATATTGGGATTTTTATTGTTCCACCATTGTCATGTTGGTAACAGTTTGCTGTAACCGCAGCAACATAACCAAATGCAAGAACGTAGCCATGGTAGAGGTGTTGAATTCTCTCGTGGACTGTGACCTTGGAAATATCTTGCGCGAAGGCGCAGCGATAAAGCAGTGAAAAATCTGTAAACGAAAAGTGAAAACGCCGACTACTTTCAAATTCAAATATGTACATACGAAATCCAAGATCTCTGAAAAGGAAACATGAGAAAAAGTAGAATAAAAACATAAACAATGTGTCTTTCTTTTTTGCGAGCTTCAGCCTTTTGACAGTTATGGAGAAAAAGCTTCATACGTCAGAGAAGAATTATCAGACGATTCGGGAGAAAAAATATACACTTGTTGATAAAATTAAGTTAAATAGAATAATCTCAGATCGAACATCTTGTGTAAAGCGATCTAAAAACGAAGAATGTGATAACAAACATGGAGGTGGTACCACAATGGTGTGGAGTGTTTGATTTATACATCCATCACGGCACGGAGTTCAACTGTTTGAGAAAATTAATGGGCCAAATCAAGTAGAATCTATATTTTGAAAGGCTTTGCTGATTTTTAGGATGTTCCAAATGATGACGATTCAAAGCGTATCGGTTAAAAAATCACATCGATGTATCTAATCGAATGCTCCTCTTGCAGTACCGATTTAAACCCTACAGAATTTTTTCGTAGACGTTTAAACAATAATTAATAATTGTTAAAATGAAAAAGTTCCAGAACCTAGAAGAATTCTTTGGTACTTCACAAAACAACTGATGAACAACTAATAGAAAAATTATGCCGAGAGGATGTTTCCCAAATTTGCAATATGGAAAATGGAAATTGCATTGATCCTGGCTGTCTATTCAGAAATGCTAAACTGGTTTTCAAATTTTTTACTTATAAATACCGCAATTAGCGAATTAGCTAATAACTATTATGCAATACGTATGAAGCAATACTTTTTTTTAAGTGGGAAGTATAAACGCACGAGCGCAGTGAATTTAGTAATTCCACGCTTTATACAAAAGTTGTACCTTATCACAACATTATTATTTCTATGAAGTAAAATTATTACCAAAATCATAAGTACATAATATGCAGTATCAATTATACCATCCCTTTTCTACTGTCATTGCTCCTGGGTAATCAGTTAAAAGTCAAAAGCTGTCACCATGTTGAATTTTATTTTTTCATTTAAACTTGTCATTAGGTATCACTGTTATCATTTTATGGTGTTATCAATCTTATTAGCTGTATTTTTGAGACAAATGTTAAGAAAGATGTTTTTGTTTGTACATTTGCCTGTACAGTGTGTTTCTTGAGAATCAAAAATTTAATGAAAAAAATCCAATGGTAACTGATTTGAAATTTGAAGACAATATTATGCAGTATGTACTGCAGTACTACAAACAAGTTTGTAGATTTTAATTATTCTTATTCACTCTCATGATTGTACTAACAAAGAAAATCGAAAAACTGGTCCATTACGAACAAGTTCTAACAAGCTATAAAAAAATACATATTCTTAAATATGTACTTATATGTAGTAATGTACATAGAGCTATTTCTTTTTTATTTGTACCTAAAACAACTCTGATTTTGTTCCAAACATTTCTTTTTTGATGTGGAATACAAAAAAAATTTTTTAAAAATCCGAATATACAGGATGTATTACAAATGGCGCACAATATTTAATTCACATTATTCTATGCTGAAATACAAACAAAAAACTCTACTACTATGTATATTACTCTACCTTTTGCTCATGGAGTTTTTAATTGAGTGATGCCAGAAAGCAACAAGGATTGTGGTTAATGTCATTTTAGAAACATTTTGTTACCATTATGATTATTATCATTACTAAATTCACATTAGCATTTTTTTTTGTTTGGTCTTCAACGTAGATTCGCATGAGATAAATATTATGCGCCATTTTTAATACACCCTGTATAATTGGTTTTGTCTAAAATTTTCCAAAAATGATATTTTCAATAAAGCTTCCACTTTAGTATTACTCTTTCAAATCAATGGTAAATAAAAAATAGTCTAAATGTGCCACCGAAAATTACATCATTCAAGTACCATAATAAAATTTTACTTCAAAGTAACAGCACTTTTGGGTCATCATGAAACTATGAAAAACACATTTCCTGCTCTTTTGCACTTTGTACACTAAGTACTTGAAATAACTAATTAGAAATTACGTTTTAAAAATATGGTGACAACGCAATTTTCAAAGATGTCGCTCAGACACCGTGTATATTATTTTGTAGAAAAAAATGTAGTACATGGCCTCATTAAAAAAAGATCCAGCAACACGCTCCGTCCCAGAATAAAGCCCCATTCAATTGTCGATTATTAAAACAGATAAGATTGAACATAATACAAGCTAACAAAACAAATATAGAGTACTCCATCACAGACGGTCGAATAAGGGGGAACGAAACACTCACGTCAATGACCCCTGTCCATCACCTGGACCTGGTCTGATTTTTAGTCTAGTCTCGATCTTTACCATAGACAAATAAGTTAAAATTGTCGAGATTCAATGGAAACTTCGTTGTATCACGCAGCACTGCCATTCCGAGAGCGAGAACCGGCCGATATCTGCATAAAACTTTGCGAAATGACCGTTGCACATTATCCAGACTGCCCTGCACCGGGGCATCGCATAATGCATTATATTTTTACCTCTCGACCCTCCGATGTATGTAATTCACATGTGCGGTCTGAAGAAGACCGTCTCGTCGGCAACGGTGATTTTTTTATCAAAAGTGGATTTCTCGACCGGGACGGTTTCCCACGGGATCCGGTACGATGCAGTGAAAAATTGCACTTTTTGGACTTTCGAAAACTTGGATTTTTTCGGTCTGGACGGAGAGAATTACGGAGGGAAACGACTGACGAAGTAGTTGGTACGCCCTATCATAGGGTCGAGGAGGAACGCCCTCCTTTCAAATAGGTTAGCCTTAGAAAATGAATGGCGGTGGCTCTATAACTAGACCACAGCAAATTGAATGCTGGACCAACGGCTGCACCGTTTAAAGTGAATTTAAAATGATCTAGAGAACAATCAAAATTGGAAGTGTACAATTTATAATAATAAAAAAAAATACAAAACGTAGCAGTTCTGTCTCAATAGACTTGGAAAAAATATTTCGAGCAATAGATTTATATTGCAATGCATGTAATAGGCATAGTTGGACTTCACTGAAAAAACCATGATATAAATTTCAAAATAATAGTTACTATGTAATTGTATATCAAGGCCGCGAAATCAGTCTTTAACGTACCGAGAGAAAAATTGTCGCCGAGGCCGCTTGCGGCCGAACTAGGACAATCTCCAGGATATTAAAGGATTTCGCGGCCAAGATGTACACAAGATTTTTTGTACAACCGAAAATTTTTAATTATCATAAAATGAACAAGGAAAATTTACTTCACTGTGAATAAATAGATATAAATTCGGCTTACATGTCGTTATGAAAAATCGTAAAAATGTCGGAAGAGAATTGTAGTGAAAGTGATGTTTCAGTTTCTTTAAGGCGTTTTAGGTACGCGAAGTGCTCGTTTCGCGTACGATTGCACAAAAAAAATATTAATTGACTAATGGTATGTACTTGAAGGTCATTTTTCAAAAATTAATCTAGGGAAGGGAAAACACTTCTAGTGTTTTTTATAAATTATGTAATTCAGTAACAATATCGATAGAAAAGGACAACGTTTAAGAAAATATAACATCTAACATATATCTAAATAAAAAAGATAACATTTATAGAGTAGGTAATAAATAGTAAGGTGCCTATTAATGGTACCAGGTGCGATAAGTTTTATTTCCTCCTAATTATATCAAACTGGTACACATATATTTTTTAAAGTTGTATGGTGGGAGCAGTTTTTTTAATTTTTCTGGTAGAATCTGCTAATTTACGTATTAAATCAGTTCATTTAAATAATTAAGCACTCACAATTACAAAAATTGAACCCCTGGTTAAATAATTGCATTTTTGCATTGCATTGCATTGCATGTGAAACGAATCGAATGATTTATGTGAAAATGGTACAATTTATCAACAAAAGGATCATTTACCTTCTTGAAGCCTATTATTTACAGCTTAATTATAAATGTAAACCGAGCCAGCCCGATTCCAACACTACTTGGCCCCGACAAATTCCATTGTTGCATAATTTACGACCGTTCAATTACGCAGATGATAAGTAAAAGCAATTCATGATTTTATAAGGCACGAGTTGTTTCTGTGCAAAATTAAATCAAAATCTATTAACGGTTGTTAAGGGTTGTTAAAAGTTAAACATTTTGGAAATATAAAATCCAGCAAACAAGAAGGTAAATTGTATCTACAAAAGTGATAGTTCTGTCACTGGTTCTTGATGATCATATTTCCCAAAATAAATTTATCTTTAAGATAAAATATAGAAAAATTATGGCACCGTTAATGACTGGATACTTTACAAAAATGGTTATTTGCATGACAACAGTGGAAATTTCCTATCGCGAATTAAGTTTAATCCGACAAAAAAGATAATGACACTGTATTCCATATACGTAATATAATTTTTTTGATACCTTCCCTTTATTTTTTAGAAAAAAAAACAAAATAAATTTTCCCAAAATGATAGTAACTGAATAAGTACTTTTTTTGTTCGAAACGTCAAGCTAATTTTAAAGATTTTAAGCGATTTGGAGCCTTTAAGGAGCTCGTCGAACAAAAAATTGTATTCAACTCGTTCGTGTGTAAATTGGGCTTTTTTGGCACTCGTGCCCATTTTACACACGAACTTGTTAAATAAACTACTATTGCCATTTCCAAGGTTGTGTTTTTACGAATTTTTGAAGAATGGTTTCCGGTAGTACAGTGATTCTGGGGAAATTGATCCCAAAGAAATTCTGAAAGAGACTGAAGCGGCATAACTGGATTTATGATATCACCAAAAAATTTAGGAAAAAATATGAAATTACAATTAAGATACCATTTTGGCTTATGTTCCAAACGGAAACGTTAAAAGCGTAATCCAGATTAGGAACAACGCTGGCGATTCAAGAAAATTAGTTTTAATAAATGTTGTACAATTAATAAGTACAAATTACTTTTACTCCTTAGGAAGTAAAAGAATTCTACCATAGCACGACAGAAAAAATGCCTACTACTACTACTACTACTACTACTACTGAGGTATAGTAGAATAGAATAGACTAGAATAGAAGTCGTTTATAGTATCAAACAACAATTTGCACAAAATGTTAGATACTGTTTCTGCACATTCTAACCTGCATAAAAATATAACAGCACTCTTCAATTTGTTTCAAAATCAAAATTAACTAAATAAATTATCAGTGAAATTTTTTTCGTTAAAATAATACATACATTTTTGAAAATGAAAAAATTTCTGACAGTAAAAATAGTATACAGGCTGTTTGAAAATTGCTAGTACAAAAAAAAACCTGGTAATTGGTGATGGTGAGTTGAAGTCATCGGCAAAAGAAAATTCTAATAAAAATCCTCTAGTTTTCGAGATAAAAATTACTAAAAATTGGGTTAAAATTGTTAGTGCACCACTGAGTTAAGGTATTTTAAAAAGACACTTCACGTTGTTAAGCAATAACGAAATAAAAAATTTGATGTTCTTAAACTGTCAATCTGTGGTTGCCAAGATCTTGCAAAAAAATATAAATTTTTCATATTGTTGTATAGTTCTTCATTATCACTACGATCATCACGCTTGGTTACCAAGGTTTAAAAAATATTGCCTCGCCTGAGGCGTAGAATATGCAGGAATAGGGTTACTTTATCCCTTTTGTTTTAAAAAATTAAAAATTGGTTTCTTGGATTTCTTAGGGCTTCCAGATGCCACAGTTTTTTTTTGTACTAGCAATTTTCAAACACCCTGTATATGTCATTAGGAGCAAAGATGAAATTTTATGTGCTGAGGCTAGCAGTTTGGCTGCCGAATGCAGTGAGGCAGACAAATCAGCCGAAGCACATAAAACCAATTTTGCTCCCAATAACATACTACTTTTCATTCAAACGTTCTTAACAAATTACTTAAGAAACTTTAAAAAACCAGGAAACATTTTAAAGTAGAAGCTTGAGTCAACTGATTAATGTACATAGCTCGTTTTGAAATTTTTTTTTTTTTTTATATTTATTCGTCTGTTAACCCCTTTTAATTTGGATAGATTTTGTAATTGTTTTACAATTATGTACAAGTTTCTTGACGAAATCTTATTTATTCACTTTACTTACTTTAGTTTACTTTATCTGCCGCTCGTCATCGGAAATAATAATTTTATCTGCCGCTCGTCAGATGCCATGGCAATGAAGTGACACCTTAGCATCATCAATCCAGCAGAATAGTGTAATATGTACCTACTGCCTTTACTACTACGTTTGAAGAAAAAATTTATTTATCGTGACGCACTAAAGAACTAGATTTTTGGACTGTGTTTAATTTTTAGTTACTAATTAATTGTTTTCTGTTCATTGTTAGAGTTCAGGAACTTTTGAAAGTAAACTAAATACCGACCAAATTTTTTAAATTCTACGATAAAAGAAAACACGCCATACCAGTTTTCTCTTTTGCTTTTTCTTATTATTATTATTTAATTTATTGCCTTCACAAATAAAACATTCTGGAGTTATTAAAAATTCAATCAATAAGAAAAATTAACTGGACAACAGTGAACGCTCTAGTAATTAATCTTGAGACATACTGTCCTTTCGAACTTTTGTAAATTAAGCAAATTAATGTCGACTGAATTACTAACTAGCACGAACAATCTACCCCTTAATTAAAAACATGGAGAATAATGTTTTCCTTCTACAATATTTTGTTCGTGTTCATGTAATTTTTTCGTGAGATCTCTAATGTCATTCTGAAACCTCAATTTTTTTTTAATTCATTAAAAATGGAAGACGATAATTGAATTTAAAGAAAAACTGAATAGAAATAGTTTATTTTTTAAAGTGATATACCGGAACGAAAGCACAATGACAGGAAAAGAAGACAAATCAATAGATGAGTGCCTCCTTGAAGTTTCTTGCGAGACAAGATACAAGAACATGTGAGTAAAATTGAGGAAATGCAGCGGCGCAGAGAAGAACTAGAAAAAACAGTGGATGAAATGCACAAGAAATTAGAAGAATTGAGTGAACAGAAAGAGAATACAACAACAAAACTTCAGGACAAAATCCACAGGAATGAAGAAATGCAAACAAAATACGAGTACATATATGATGTCTCTGAAAACTCTAGAGACGGCCTTAACCAAACGTAATAATAAAATTAAAAATATTAATGAAGAAGCGAAAGGGAAAATAAATAACGTAACAGTACATACACATGTCACGTCATTACACAGATTATACAGGGTGTTTTCGAAGTTGAGGCGTTCCTTTTAACATGTGATAGTATGCGTTTTTCTAAAGAGTTTTAGCCAAAATCACCTTAGTAAAATGTGTACGGCAATGAAGATACAATAAGTTAATTTTTTTGAAATTTTTGAAACCGGTCCTGCTCAAATTTGCACTGATTTGTTAGAAATTGGAATTGACAAAAAAAAATCAAATGAGCATGGACGCTAATCAAAAATACTGTCATCTAATTAGTCGAAATGGCTTTATTATTAGGAAAATAATGAGCTCACAGATATGTTGCAAATGTATGGGCAATGTTATCACGTTATCAGAATGCAGCTGCGGCGTCCAGAGAGTACTGCAAAGCGATTTCCGGAAAGACACCATCCTGGGCCAGGTTAGTTATTAATCAAGAACAGCGAAGAAATGGACAGGACCGGACTCAAAATTTTAGAAAACAATAAAAATATACAATCAATTATCTCCGTTAATACAAACATTTTACTAAGAAGATTTAGGCTAAAATTCTTAAGAATAATGTGTAGTACTTCGTGTTACAAGGAACGCCTCAATTTAGAAAACACCCTGTATAATCAGATCAGAAAATATAGATAATGAAAAACAATAGGCTTATTCATGTTACCTTATGATTATATTTCAACAAGTAATTTTAAAACATACAAGAATTTAATCAAGTTATTCAGATATGTTGAAACTCGGGAAATACGAGTAAGATAAATAAATTATACAGTGTGGAACTAGATACTTACGGAATAAATTCAATAATGTCAAAACTAATGATTTTGTCGAAAACACTGAAACAGGTCAATTTTTATTTCTCATGATGCTTATTTTAAGTTGCTTCACTTGTTTATGACGTCATCCATTTTTGAGCTATAACGTCACATTCATTTTTTTACATGACAACCCCCACTCTTTTCTTCTTTCTCATAGCATAGACTAGTACCTAAATGATGAATGAAAAAAATTGGTACCTACATCACAATTTGTTTGAGAAAATGACAAATTTTGCTTCAAATTTTTTTTAATTTTTAATGTAAAATTTCTTTTGATTGGGTTTATTTAAAACAGAAGATTTATTTTAAAACTAAACAGTTTAGAAGATTTACGAGAGAGAAATCGCGCTGAAATGGAACAAATAAACCCTGACATTATTGAGCGCAGTGTACAAAGGGACAATTTCAACATTTGCATTAAATTTTATTGTTAACCTTAGATGTTTATTTGTTTGTAATTAAGGTCAATTAAATTTTTTTTTCTTTTTCCTAATCTAGATCTCAAACACCCAATTCGCTGTTTTCATCGTTTCAATTTCAAGAACATTGTATATAAAGTATCAAATTTCCATTCTTCCAAACAAGTGCATCTTGAGAAACTTCCTAGAACCAGACTCTTTTGGGAAATTTAACATTTCATCATTTATTTATTCGCACAATAATTTTCTAATGGCTTCTTGAAGTTCTGGTATTTCTCGAGTTCCTTTAAAATTATGCAAGTTTCAAATTTTGTCTATCGTTATAAATCCACTAAATTCCCTAGTTACATCTTTCGCATGCATTATTGCAATACTTACGTATTTGTTGGAGCACGTTCAAAATAGTTATGCTGCGTCGCAAACCGATCGATTTCAAACAAATTAACTCTTTTTTTTTGTTCAATTATTCAACGATGATCGTAAAAATTGACACAATATGCCACACACTTAAGAAAATTCTCTTATCTACGTAATGTAGTGAGTCACCTAAAACAATTAACCTAGTTAAGCAAACAACATTCACATACTGTTAACAATATGCACATAGACGAATTGCGTAGTTATTGGCGCTTTATGGCGACAATAGGCAAAAATTGGATCAAATAGGAAAACAATAGGTACAACAAAATTTGCCAACAGCAAGCCATTAGGTACTCGGGTACTCGATAACATAGTGTTATCCGCACTTTTATCACTTTGGTTGGCATTTTAGACTTCTTAGAATAGCAAGTGGTAATTTTTCTGCCTATTCTCAATCTATGAATCAGTACGTGAAGGCGATGATTCAAAAACGACTTATTTAAACAAATCTCAACGTACTTTCCACGTCTGCCATATTGATGTTTCATTTTGAAAATGCTTTCGCGGTTGTCTTAAAAAATAAAGTGTCTAGCTTTTTTTTAATATAAGAAAAAGGGAAACAAAGACAGTTTATAGTAAGTATAGAATGTAAGTGAAAGAAAAATTAAAATGTAATAAAAACAGGCGGGATATTATTATTACCCTAGAAAAAAGGGACACAGCATCGAGGCCGGATTTATTTATCATTGAAGATATCGCTATCTATCTAATGATACTCCCTTTGAAAGCACTAATTTATTAGATTCTCATTTATTTTGGTATTAACTTATTATTATTATTACTATTATAAAAGGAGCCGCGGCATCGAGCCCGGAGTTACTGTCACTGTACATAATTGATGATGTTTTAATTATTTTTTTTAAACCATGCAGATATAATGCAATTTAATGCTTGTCGTCAAGACTGCAGTGGAGTCTTCAAGTCCAACTCGAAAACTTAATTAGATAATGATAAACTGCTCTTGTTGGTTCTTCTAAAAGAAATTTTGCTCAATAACTTTAATTTGATGAAGTGAAGTTTCTTGTATACAAGACGGTTATGTATGGGTAACAACTTTAACAAAGCGTTTTTGTCCCTTAGAATTTCCTCGATATTCGCAAGGCGGCAAAAAAAAACGTAATTTTATTCACGTAATGCCAAAAATTATTTTTAATAAATTTCTGATTCAGAAAGAGATCAGATTTTTCTCAAATCAATAAATAAAATGTCTATAAGCAAAAACATTTTATTGTAGAACATCACATTAATGCAGACCCATTTACAGCAATCATTGGTTATTTCTTATTGTAGTTATTTTGCGGATTGAAAGGAACATATACAATAACGTGTAAAACTAGTATTTTTACCAAAGAAAGAAAAAACTGCACATTTTTTATTTTACGTCCAATCGCAAATTTTAATGCAATATTATCAAGTCTACAAAGTAATAATTCTAAAACGTCAGTTTCAGTTTGTCTAATAATGAAACAGAATGATCAACCTCTTTTCATAGTCGTAGAAAAAGTATAGTATTCTACTCGCGGATAATGGATATTACTCGCTCGGATGAATTACGCCACTCGCCTTCTGCTCGTGACACAAAATCATCCTTACGAGTAATAGCCATCATTATCCGCTCGTTGATAAATATACTATTATTATCAAATCACTAGAGATCAAATGATCTTTCTGACCATTTAACAACAATAATTGATGTTTTATAGATAATAAAAATAATAAGTACGCTTTGGAAGTTGGAATACGAGGTATTCTAGATTCCTCTTAGAACTAAATAGGTGGAGCAAGTGGCTCAGGTGGTACAACTGCAAGAAGTCACATCATTACACGGTGTTCGGTGTGTCCGACACTGATTTGTGACAGACCATGAAAACCAACACGCAATAACTCATTCATGTAACTGAATATTTCGGGTACACTTTCTTACACAAAAACAAAACAAGAAGCAGACGTCGACAAGAACGTGGGGGGAAGAACGTTCTTCTGAAGAGTTCTGGGGTATGCATCCCAACATCATAAGACACACTATAGCTAAAAGACAACTCTCAGGGCTCACTGAAGGATCAGAGTTTAATTTATCTCCAAGTGATTATGGCTTGCCGAGTATGTGTCTCAAAATATGGTACAATTGGTATGTTACTGGAGTATTCTTGAAAATAATTTGATGACATAGCTCAGTGATAATTCCTCTACACTGACACTTTTGCTTAGAAACTGACGTGTCCAAATGAATTTCTGGAAAATTACTGCAAATACAAAACAGATGTTCTAAGTTAACCAACGGTCCCCTGATTTGAACCCTATAGAAAACATGTGGAGAAATGTACCAGTTCAGCCTTCAAAATTTTAACAACCCAGTTCAACTCTGAAGAATGAATGGAAAACAATCACACTAAAGGTTATTACACAGAGTGTTGAATTTTTCGAATAATTTTGCCAATCTAACGATATTAAATTCAAATTGAACATGTGAATAGGTGAGTCAGTTCTCAGTTGGTAATGTCAATGATGTCAATTCTCTGGGGTTAAGTTATCAGAAAAACTGACTTCGAGCAATATGTTTGTTAACGGAGTATATTCCTATTCAAGTCTATTTTCCTATTTCATCGAGATCAAATTTAAACTACAGTTGTTACCATTCATTATTATGTAACACAATAAATTTATTTCGATTTCCTCAAATTTATCGAATTATTGAATCACTCAAACGCTCTTACACGAAAAAGAAGAACAAACATTCCTTTCAATTGCCTCATTTATTTTTATCTAAACCATAGATCATAGATGGCGCCCACTGTACTGACCCACGCTTATCTAAAACAGTAAGTTTTCCTTTATCAGTAATTAAACAAGCAAACATTATCTTATGAAACAAAGAAACTCAGGTGGTATAAAACTGTTTCACCATCTCTGAAATTCACCAAAAATTCGTATAAATTTGATAACTACATTTAATAATAATAATAACAATAGTAGTAGTAGATACTTTAAAGAACTGGAACAGCCAGAAATTAATATTCAGGCTTCTCATGCGTGGCTTAAGAAATCAAATATTCACCCTGAGGCGGAGGGTTTTATAGTTGCAATACAAGATCGTGTTATAAATACAAGAAATTATAAAAAACACATATGCAGTTTGCAATCGATAATTGATAAATGTAGGATTTGCGGAACTGAAGGGGAAACAATTGAACACATAATTTCTTCTTGCACCGTTTTGGCTCGAAGCGAATATAAGAAACGTCATGATATATTCGCTAAAATTATACACATGAATTTAGGTGTTAAATTCAATTTATTAAAGAATACACAACCACATTATAGTTATACACCAGAAAGTTGTTTGGAAAATGATAATTAAATTATATTTTGATCGAACAGTTTTAACTGACATTCATATTAAGCAAAAGCAGACCAGACATTATTATTTTAAATAAACAACAAAAGCAAGCATATCTTTTAGATATAGCTGTTCCAAATTCACATAATATAACACAGACATATAACACAAAAATTAATAAATATTTAGAGCTCTCCGTTGCTATGAGAAATCTTTGGTGTTTAGAAAAAAAATCGATTTTACCACTTATAATTTCAGCAACGGGAATAGTACAGCAATCTCTTTTTAAAAATTTAAAAATTTCTAGATTTAGGCAACACATTGGTAGTTGAAATTCAAAAAGGTATATTATTATACTCATGTCACATCGTAAGGAAGTTCCTTAACATTGACACAGAACATAATAAAACACAACAAAGTCAAAATGTAGAGGCGAGACGCCGGTAATTATGTTGAATAGCACTGCACTATTACTTGATAGTAATATCCGTAATAGTGTATGTACTCCGGCAAAATTGCCGTGCCGCCGGGTTCAGAAGTAGTAATAATTATTTATTTATTTATCCTACGGCTAACAGTCCACATAGCAACTAAATATAGTACGTATAATACATAGAAAAAAATAGAGAAAAAAAAAATGACAGAAATTTCAATAAAACATAGATTTATAGTATTGTTTCAACAATTCAATAAATTCACGCTGATTGGCAGGTTCTCTTTTTGACGATTTTGGTTACTCTCCTGTCCTTATTGTCTCCGTTGTAAAATTGCTTGAGAAAATCACGTACAGGTCTTGCTTATTTTCAATCCACATCGTCGATGATCTCAATATATCCAACCGACCCATTCGACCAATGACTCGTTACGAACTTACGAAGGCGGAGAAGTAATATGAACAAGGATTTTATTTGGTCACCGCATCGACCTTCACCGAATTTGTTTTTTTTTTCAACTCTTTACTTTTTAATGATAAAATCTATCCAATCCCGACCTCTGAGCAAATAATGATATCTGGTGAGCGATTTCGAGTTAGGAGCCGGTTAATTTTTCACAATTTACCTACTCTAATTTTCTTTTTGCGTTGTCAACAATTAGCACACCATAATTTTTAGCAATTGAATAAAACAACGCTTCATGTTTGTTCACTTTTTTTTTACTTTTTTGCTGGAACTATCACGATGACAACGAAATAAATCCGAACAAGGTTAAATAATTAATACATTATTATTATTATTACAAAAAAAATAAAAGAGGGCACGGCACTGAGGCCGGATTTTATTTTATCATTACGGATGTTTCTGTCGAGTAATGATTACTCCTTTGAAAGCATTATTTTTTATATTCATTTAATTTGCTATATGCGCACTTTTTACACGACGTCCACATCGGAGTTTGTTCATTATTACTATTATTATTACAAATTATAAAATTAATGCCCCTGATACTTCGTAAGAACAGGTTTAAAGCAACTAAAGCTCTGGAAATCTAAGACAAAAAAAAATGAATAACAATTTGTTCATGGTAAATTATTTTAAATCAATATCATCAAAACTCTAGACCAGAATGGTGCCGTAAGTTCACTAGATAGAGAAAAAAAAACTTGTTTCTTTTCTGCTTGTGACCGCACCACGAACCAAGAAGAGGGAAATGTTGCCTAATTTTCTGTTGAGTCAGACATTCAATTTAAAAAAAAAAATTGTAGCAAGACATCTTTGGGTGCAAACTCTTTACTTTTACACCAATTTTGATTTACCCATTTCCTCAGGGTTAAGGGATTCAAAGTTTCATTAAAAAAATCAATCGGTATTTCCAAAAAAAATATCAAATCATTTTCTTTAATGTTTAAAATTGACAGTGATTGATATTTTCTTGTGGCCGCTTTGAAAGATCTCCACCTACAGAGTGTCATTTCTAGATCGATTCCACTTGCAGTACCTACACAGCGTCCAAAAAAAGAAAGAAAATAATGTCAATGGGAATTATCAAAGATTCGAGCTGTTGGGTTGCGTTTGTTCTCATCAAACAGGTTTACCACTTATTAATTTAATCCCAAAGTTGTCAGTTACGCCGAAGGGGCACATTATACTGTCTTAAATTGTTAATTTTGTTCTTTTTTAATCAAGTTTTACACCTTCTGCTAAATGAATGTACCCACGTACTCATTAAGTAATTTACCCTTAGCCACAGAGCTATTGCTTCTCCACGACTGGACCGTACCTGATAATTTAGATTTCAAAAAAAATCTACAAACTTTCAAAGAGTAAAAAGAATTTCCTAATTATACCTTGACAATCTCTTAATATCCGTTATTGTTATTTCATTTTTACAAAGAGTTGAAAAAACATGTTAAACTGTGGATGTCATGAGAACGTCTTACCAGGGGAGTAACAACGAGGGAATTTTGTTCATTTCTTTTTCCCTAAAAATGTCTTAAAAACTAAATTTTTGAACGAAAATTTCATTCAAGGCTCTATACGGCTTTAATCTGACTCTGGAGGCCCGACTAATAAAATTATATAATATGCATTCACCAAATGCAGGGAGAGGCATTGTGTAGTTGTATTTCCCAAAGTATTACGATTAAATCTGAATTTACCAAAAACGCTCCCTGTAATAATGAAGGATTGAATATTCGTCAGGAGTTTCTACCTGATTTGACAAGAATTATGAATGAGACAAAAATGATCTTATGGTAAAATATTTTTAAGGTAAAATAAAACGGTCGGTACCACCATTTTCATCTGGTGTCCCTTCGGTGAACAATTGAATATTATCGGTTTATTAGTCGGGCTTTTGAAGTCAGTTTAAAGCCCTATACTTATAATACGCTCAGTGCAGAACTTTTTAATCTCCTTAACAGGATTTAAAAAATTAAAACCATATTTAATCAACAAGAAATCAACAGAATAGATTTTCTAGAATGGTCTAAATTTTTTTTAAATTAATAATAATAATAATAACGACCTGCTTTATTGAAGCAAAATCTAGACGTGGTAATTAAATTTTAATCCAATACAAGAATATACACCGTTCACGTTCACAACAAGTCACTAGACATTGGCGCTATTTTTAACCTCAAACTTAGAAAAATATAATCTAGTTCAATAATTATATGCAAAATTTCCATGGTCTTCCCATTATGCCAAAACAATGTGAATGCATTTTCATTATATGTACGTACTGGGTGCCCCAAAATTCGCGGAACGACTCAGTGGAGCAATGTCAATTCTGATGAGAAAAATAATAAATAAATTCTATATCTTTTATATTTGAAGATATGGGGGCTCAAAAAGTGCAACTTTGATCTCGTTTATTTTAAATATTAAAAAAGATTTTTCACTATTTCTTTTTTACTAGCCAATGCCATAACAATACTGAAGGATTGTGATCAGGTTTGCAATTATTTACTTCATTATTTCCAGCATTTCCAAGAGGTGATTTTATGTCGGTTTTACCTCAAATAACGTATAGCAACATAGCTTGGATTTTTCTTTCTTATCTCCATGGATACAACAAAAATGAAAGATTTGCAAACTATTGGGATACATAGAATGTTTTTAAATGTTGCCATATTTAGTGTAACAAATACGTCCATATCTTCTACAAAAAAGGTTGATTTTTTTGACATTTTTACCTGATATTTTACTGCCTACTTAACAAGGTAGTGCTAAATTGTTCCGCGAATTTTGGGGCACCCAGTATACTCAATGAGGCAATGTAAATTCATGTTAGAAAATAACCAGAAAAATAATTAAAAAATTCTATACCTCTTAGATTTGAAGATATGGGGACCCAAAAGGTGCAGCTTTGATCTCATTTATTTTAAATAATAAAAAAGATTTTGACTATTTGTCTTTTACTAGCCAGTGGCCTAATAATTTTGAACGATTGTGATCAGGTTTGCAATTATTTTCTCCATTATTTCCAGCATTTCCAAGTAGTAATTTTATGTTCGTTTTACCGCAAATAGCGTACGGCAACACGGCTTTGATTTTTCCCTCTCATTTCCAAGGATACAACAAAAATGAAATATTTGCGGACTATTGGGATGCATAGAATGTTTTTAAATGTTGCCACATTTAGTGTAACGAATAGGTCCATATCTTCTACAAAAAAGAAGATTGATTTTTTTAAAACATTTTTACCTGATCTCTTAATGACTACTTAACAACGTACTACTACGTTGTTCCGCGAATTTTGGGGCACCCAGTATATATTTCCTATTTTTTATTATAAGAAAAAAATATTACATACATACTTAGAAATACAAGCGTGAAAAATCCTAATTAATAATTTAAAATTCAGCAAAAAGGTAAAAATGTTCTTATAGGCACAAAGTCTATAAAAGAACGCCCTGTGGAATTCAAATATATTTTATTTTTGCCGCTCGGTAGCATATTGTGGCACCAAATAGAAAAACAGAGGTTATGTAAGGCCATTAATGACAGGTTTTTAATAGACTGTTATAGAATGAAAAGTAATTAGAATATAGAAAAACTGAAGAAAATCACAAGCAAAACAATAAGCAAGACAACTGACGCTAAGATTTAATCATTTGACATTTGACTGTTGACATCTGATTTGACGGCTTCAACGGCTCGACATACAAAGTGTTCCAAAATGATTGTGGTATCGTAGGGTACTTGGATCGGAAAAAATAATTTGCCACCTTTCGACGATAAGGTCCCGCAATACACTACACCAAACATAACTTCCAAACCGCTGGCAAGTGTCAAATATCATTTCTGTTATTCATTGCCTGTTGTCAATATTCAAAAATTCACAAGAAAGTGAAATGGTATCTCGGGTTTACCCAACGAAAACTAGTCAAAACATTTCATTATTCTAGGGAGTTGAAATTGGGTTGAAACCATTACAAACTGATTTAGTTAATATTTTTTGATTGATAACCTAGTAGTTAGTATCATTTTTCTAGTATGCGTCAAAATTCAAAACATTCAAGTTGTCAAACCTACTAGAATACCACAATCATTTTGGAACACTTTGTAGTTCGACACAATAAAATTATAGAGCCTCACAATTCCACAGGACTCTTGATATATGTTTTTTATAGACACTTATGATTACGAAAAATTTATCCTGAAGCCTAATACAATTCTACCGTGCGATCGAATAAGAAAAAAATCAGAGTAGGCGAAAATGGTGGTTTAAACCAATCAAAGCATCAGAATAGCACAATCCAAGTAACTCGATTTTTTTTTTTATTTGATCGCACGTTACTTCCATCGTGAGGAAACGGAAGTAAATGTGGCGTTGGGATCAAATCGAAACCACCATATTCTAATTGTCCTATCCTCAAAACCTAAAGAAAAGCGATTTTCCGTGTGTGCCTCTGTCAATTCAATTTTATTTCGTTGGCGATGACTCTTGCAAAAATGCACCGATTTAAATATGTACTTGCAAAGTTCGTCAAGACTTAATGATTTTGGTTGCTTTCTTTTTGCAAAATGTTTGCTTTAGTAATGACCCATTTTTTTTTTCATTTACGATAGATGATAACTTTTGTAAAACTGCACCAATTTTATGTCAGTAGTCAATCGGATCAACGGTTTTGGAAATAAATATACGAAATTTTGTGAGATTTGTTTTGATTCACGTAACTTTTGTGAAAGTGCACAGAATTCAATTTTTCTTGCAAAATGTAAGTAGGTACTCAAGAACCATTAATTTTGGTGTCAGTCATATCAGCTGTTTTGGAAATACATATGTATGCTCAATTTTGTACATTTTGCCGCTTTATATTCAGCAAATTCTGAATGTCATATTTTCAGAATAGGTTGTTTGCTAAATCCGACCCTCTGTTTAGCTTTAAAACACCAAAATTGGATTGAAAATCGCAAATAAAACGCCATTAATGTCAGAACTGACAGTTAATAATGAATTAAAATTGGGCATCTGTTTCAAAAAGGGGCACAACAATATTTTTTTCCAAAGCTGGCTTGACCCGACAATCATTTACAGATACCCTGTATAATTAGATTAGATAATAAGGGAAAAAAGTGCCCAAATAGCTGTACGATTTCAGCAATGCTCATCTCAAAAACAGAATAAGTTTGTTAATCAGCATAGGTATCCCTACAGCCGGTACAAAGAAGACAAGAATACATAGGTATATCAAAAGTAAAAAAAAAAAAAATGGGGACATTTTAAAAATTAACTAATGATTTCTTTCGTTTTCTCTTAGCTTTCTGGGCCCAAGAAATTAGAAAAATTAAAACTTGTACCGGCGATAATGATTTGGGCACTGAAGGTTCACACCAAATTTAAAGGCAATCGGTTCAATAGATCTTGAGATACTATGGCAGCCATTTAAAAAAATCTATTTCCAAGAAAATTGTTTGGACTTATCGTTTCAATGAGCATGTTCTTTCAAATCACTATAGCTTCGTTAATTTTAGGAATTTCCGGATAGGGTTTTAGAGGCACATTTTCGAAACTTTAAGAAAAAGCTATTATGGAAAATAGTAGATTATATTATTAAAAGTAGAAGTGAGTCTTTTTGTGCTAACCCCAGAGATTGAAGAGCGAGACGAAGTCGAGGTCGGCAACTCGGCGAAGCACAATAAGACTTTCTACTTTGAATGATATTATGTATACTATTTTATTATTCAAGAGGATCACAAAAAAAATTGGACATGAACTCATTTATTTTCTTTAGCTGCAGTTACAGTAAAATGACAAATTTCAAAGTTACAATTTTCAAATTTTAAAGCAGTAATTCCTAGTTGTCGTGTTGAAATATTATTAGTACTTGAAGGTTCAATTATATTAGTAAAGTCTACTAAAGTCTAAAGTTTACTTTTTAACGTTGAACGGCCATCTCACTATTTTTGATTTTGACGTCTGTCATCTATGCACATGGGCGACTCGTGTTACACCACAGTGGTACCGGTTAAATATTGGGTAATGATTTCGTTATTTCGTTTTTTTTTTAGGCTTTTTTAACAGGGATAATTTAATTATTAAATATTTCGTGTAATTATTCATAAATAAATCGTGAGCAATGCTTCAAATGACCTTACATTCGACTCGGTCGAGCCGCCCGTGGACATTTCAACTCCTAGGATTTGAAGTATTTCGAGTCCGGTTACAAGAAGCGAGCAGAATTTATTAACAAGATCTTGTAGTACGATCAAAATTTTTCTTAAATTAATAATAATAATACATACTAATAATGACCAGCTTTATTGAAGCAAAGTCTAGTTAGGCCTGATTGGTGAAAAATCAAGAATACCTACGGTTAATGTAAACTGATCGAAAAATCGTAAATCGTAAAATAACGTATCATCCCAAGAAGATATTAAGAAGTTTATTAAAAAAAACCATTTCAATAATTCTTCTTAAAAAAACTTACTGATGCATTTTGATATTAAAGTTAACTTAAATATTTAGCAATATCCCTAACTTTTTTCGATCAGTTTATATTTTATTCTTGATTTGCGATATGGATATACAGTCGTGTTCATTAAAGTGTTGTACAGCCACTTTAGGGTTGTGTGTATCGGATTTAAACAATATCAGAACATCACCATGGATGTGTCTTTCTCTTGTTTGGAACTTACTTTTTTCTATTTTTGTGTTCAATAAGCATAATTAGGTATTGCTAGGAAGCGTACACGCAACAAAACAGTACAATACTTCTTTGAACTCTACGAAATCATGTCCAAGTTCACACACTACAAATTCTGTACAACACCTTTTTGAACACAACTGTACATTATAAGAAAAATATCAATTTGGCTCCACATCGCAGTACAAACATGAAAAAATATAACAAAACATTTTCTTATACAATATTTTTAATAGAACATTGGACAACTTCACAACTGAATAATAAACACCAAAAACCACTTATGAACACTAGAAATTTAGCATAACGGTAAACCTGATTCAATTTTACTTCCGTGTAGCTTAAGCAAATGGAAGTAGGTAGGAAAAGTCGTATCCGAAATAAGGTGACATTCTGATTGTCTTACGCTTAAAAATTTTGTATGTTGAATTTTCTTTCATTTACATACAGTAGAGTCTCGATAATATGAACATACCATAACGTGAACATCCAAAAACGTGAACGGAAGGTTTGAAATTTAGGTATTCCAAAACGTGAACGTCAAGGCTTTTCATACTCTAAAACATGAACAATAAAAAAATGACACCGACTTTGAAGAAGTTTAGGCTCTTAAAAATTTGCGTGAAAAGGGCACCATACTCTCAACTAAACAAACTTTTCGGCAAAGTAATTTATTGGACTTTTTTTTAATTTGGCGTCGAAGTTGGCGTTGAAGAGTCAATTGTGAATGAACCACTCGTCTTAAAAACACTTCTTTTTCAAACTGCCGATTAAAAACACATAGAACGGAAAAAAAGAGGTTAGATTTGTTTGCGTATTCCATAACGTGAACTTTTCGAAAACGTGAACACCGCCTGCATTAATTGGTTCACGTTATCGAGACTCTATTGTACTATAATTTTTCCAAAAGTGCTCCAATTTGAATGTTTCTTCTTGCAAAATGTTCGTCTCAGTAACCACCCTACGCCTATCGATTTTGATGCCAACCGGATAACAACATTTTAAAAAATATCCTGATTTAAAAAGTTTCTGTATGCAAAATATTCGTCACAGCTAGAACTCAAAAACGACCTAATTTTGACATCGTTCAAATCAGTTATTTTGAAAATATGTACAACGTCACATATAACGGATGTTTTTTAAAATTTGGCGTCGAAGTTGGCGTTGTCGAGTCGATTGCGAACGCACAACCGAATTACAACTCTGATCAGTTGCTTAAATCTAACCTCACTTTTTGCGGTGTTTGCGTTGTTAATCTGCAATTTGAAAAATCAGTGTTTTTAAGACGAGTGGTTCATTCACAATCGACTCTTCAACGCCAACTTCGACGCCAAATTTTAAAAAACACTCTTTATTTGCAACCTAAAACAGTATCGTTCAGGTTTTTCAGGCAAATTCTACTGAAATTTTTCATATTTATTAAAATATTTCCAAGTAAGCAGATGACCATGAATTTTGAAAAACAAAACATTTCTTACAGAATTAAAATTAAACATCAAACAAATTTTCCTGTTAATTCTTTTTACCCAAAAATATGTGTTTAATATTGTTTAAGTAACAATATTCAATTTTTTACTCCACCCTGTATACAATTTACAGACTACTGCACTTGTCTCAATGACAAAATTTTTTAAAAATAATAATTTCCTATTATTGAGGTGTAGACAGTAGTTGCTATTACAATATTTTTTAAGCAATAAATTTTAAAATTCAAGAAACAGTGAATACTGGGTGCCCCAAAAATTCGCGAACAACTCAGTGGGACAACGTTAAATTATGTTAGAGAGTTATGAGAAAAATAATTTTAAAAATCCATGTCTTTTAGATTTGAAGATACAGGGGCTGCTTGGATTTCTTTTATTTTAAATATTAAGAAAGATTTTGACTGTTTGTTTTTTACTAGCCAATGCTGTAATAATTCTGAATGATTGTGATCAGGTTTGCAATTATTTACTTCATTATTTCCAGCTTTTCCAAGAAGTGATTTTATGTCGGTTTTGCCCCAACAACGTATGGCAACATGGCTTTGATTTTTCTTTCTTATTTCCATGGATACAACAAAAACGAAATATTTGCAGACTATTGGGATACATAGAATGTTTTCAAATGTTGCACATTTAGTGTAAAAAATAGATTGATTTTTTTAAACATTTTTACCTAATATTTGAATGACTATTTAACAACATACAGCTAAGCTGTTCCGCGAATTTTGGGGCACCCAGTATAAAAAATTGAGAAAAATAATTCAAAAAAAGTTAAAATATAAAATTAGAGAAATAATACGGACCATAAGAACCTCCTCACTATAAAATTTTTCAAAAAAACTCGATGGCAATTCTACAAAATGTGTCTTATGAAATCAAAAAATGGCACACTGTGTATCTACCGACGTACTGTGTAAAAATCCGATTCATTAACAACCGTGTAGTGAACAGATGAACCTGTTCACGGCAGCATGGTCAATAAACTTAAAAAATCACTTCGTTGCTCACCTCTCGCGATACCTATTCCTCAAACCGAAGAACAAGGCGATGATAACTCCTGACAGATAACGTGTCGAACGAAACTCACAAGGTAAAACGCAGAAATCCTCGCGAAAAACCCAAACCTCACCGCACGAAAAATTTTAGGCCTAGAAATTAACGTCAATGAACGCCGACGGATCCGCACAATTTCGCACAAACGAAACTTTTCGACGCCCACTCGTACACCACACCAGACGGTGTAAAGAACCGCCAACGGAACGACAGAAACATTGACGCGACCCGAGCCCCCAAACTTTTTTTTCTCTCCTCCCGACAAATGTATACGCGATGATGTAAATTACCAACATGGCCGTTCAACTGTATCGCCACTTCGAAATGAAGTAGGCGTGGAAAGATTTTATTAACATATTCGTATTCCCCGGATTGTTTTACATAAATTTAACGAATCACATCATGATGCTGTTTAATATTTCATTTGTTCAGAGTCCGGCGTGCTGCCGCCAGGACGCAACGATGGCGCCGTCACGGGTTCACCCTGTATACGTAGGCGAAAAAAATCGAAACAAATGAGAATCGCCGGTGGCGAGATGTTTGGGCCCCATAACCTACAAAGGTGTGATTAAATGTGACAACGGTGATCGGGCTTTTTGGGGCGTCCAGTATACTAAATCTCGTTTGCCAGACATCTTTGCTTGACTCGTCATCACAGACGAGACAATATTGACACAATGACAAGAAATATAATAAATACAGGGTGTGACCGACAAGTTTTATTTTTGTTTTTTCGAGCTTCCACATTAATACCACTGAAAAAAATACGATTTAAGATTGTTTTCGGTTTAAATACACATTATTTTATTGGTTAATGTAGTTTTCAAGATACATAATATGTAGATATGTGTATTTTATAAAAGATTTTTTTGTCAACAATGAGACAAGTAAAAACAAACAAAACCATGAATTTAAAAAATTAACATTGACTAATTAATCAAACAAGAGTTAAGCTGCAATGCCACTATATTTTTCGGAGACATAATACACCTACACGACATTAAGCTTAATTAATTTCTCTTTTGGTTTTATCTGATTCGGAGCTATTTTCGTAAAAAATTCGATACAATTACTTTGCATGAATTACTTGAAGAAGTGGGCAAAAAAGCGTCCCAGTTATTTTGAAGCGCCCAAAATTAGAACTTCAAAAATGTCTGAAAATGAGGTATTTTGCATAAATTTGAATAATTTAACAAATGCATAATAAGTGGATGCATTACAATTTAGAAAATACAAGTTTTGTCGACAATTGTAGGTACTACAAATAATAAAATGAATAATGATGTGTACAGTACAAAATCCAAAATGACAGGGGATTATATGGGTCATACTGTATAAATAGCAATTCTCGTTTAATGTACATTGCTATACAACAATAAATTTATTAAAGGAATTATAGAAATTTCCGTGATGGTAGAATAATGCCGTGCCCACCGTGATAATGATATCGGGCGTTCAAATGAAATCCTGAGCTGAAAGGCGTTGAAAACCGTCAATTGTTTTACTTTTTTAAAGTGTACATTGACAATTGTAATTAGAGCATATTAACAGCTAACCTAAAATTTAAAGACAAAAAAAATCTGTTTTTTTTCTATGCAATGTTTTACGTTAAAAATAGAATAATTAAGGATTCCTATTCTCGAAGCAAATATTTAAGAACACCTTTGCTAAAAACAATCATGGGCCTATTAAACATAAACAAATGTTATTCGTGTCAAACGGCGGGAAATTCAAACTTTCCACTGTTCCAAATGTTTTACTTTTTTCAGCGCCTACTCAGTCCAGGTTTTCATTTGAACGCATGATAGTAAAGTTGCGCAAGAGAATATTGGAATAAAAGGAAAAAATAAAAACAGTTGAAAGATAGGTAATAAAAAAGAAAGTATTTTGGAAAAGTAAAACTCCAGCATCTATTTCACTCGTTGATAAGTGATTAAAAGGATAATAATATAAATGGAGGCATGGCATCAAGGCCGCATTTATTTATCATTTATCATTCTTTGAAAGCACATTTTTTATATTATGAGGTGTGAAGGTATTAGGTATGAAGTACTGAATTACAGGGGAACGCGGTTTCTCCAGTGGGCACCCATCCAAACACTGTCCAAGCGGCAAGTTGCTTAATTTGGCTGATCTAATGATGATAGTGCTTTCACACGGTTGAGACTAAATATGTTTTTTCCCTTTTTTCTACACTGTATCCCTTTTATTGAGTAACATTCTTTTACCAAAAAATTAACAGTCTCTATCTCTAGATTCTGGACAGGAACACAGTAAATACCCCCTTCGGCAAAAATTAACTGTTACTCCCGCATCAATTTTTTGGCGCTAGACACTGTTAAAATTGTCATTTAAAAAACAAATTTCGTTGCACTCTTTATTTGTCGATAAAGGTTGTTTTTTATTTTATTTTTTGGCTTTATTGACCATAAAAGCTATATTTACAAAATGTTCATTTCCATTTTCAGTCCCATTCCATACTCGCAATATTTTCGATTTTACATCCCAAATCCAATATATTTTTCATTCTAATCGATACATTATTTTATAGTAGTTTTCTGAAATAGCCATCAACCCCCATCAAGATTACTAAAATGTTCTAGCTCACAACACACTGGGTGCCACAGCGTTCAGGCCGAATTAATTTTTTACTACCAAGACTGAAACATTATTATTACTGTTATGACTACCACTACTACTACTACTACTACTACATATTATTACTTCAAATATTAAATGAAATGTCCCAACAGTACATTAACATGGCTTAGTCCTAAATTTAGCTGTTGTGGTTTTGTCAGGAAACGCTGCAACTTCTAAATATACCCACATTTTTCCACTACTTTTCCAACTGGGAAACGCGACGCTACGATTCGTTTCCCATCTTGAGAAAGACACATTGAAAAATATATCAACTAACGTACACAGATAAGACACATTTTTCTATACTATTACATTCTTTAATTTTTCATTTCTGTCCTGCTCTTTTCCAAAACTTGATTTTCTTCACATTAACAGTTATTTTCATATGAGTAGCGCTGTCAGATTACTTTTCAGGTATGAGGCCGAAATTTGAAGCACGAGGCGGTAGCCGAGTGCTGCAGAACAGGCCGAATAACGTTTTTCCTGTTCATTCATCTTAAAAAGCATTAATTAATTCTAAATTTTGAGATTATCTTTGACAGATGTAAAGCTGGGTATATAAACAGAAAAGTTTATATATTTAGTTATATACCACTTTTTATGTTATGTGTCTCGGGAAACGAACACGAAAAAACAATTTTTAATTCTTACTTGATATTACAGTAGGTAATGCATTACTCTTTTTAATGTTGGCTCCAAAATATTTTTTTATTGTTTAAAAAAGGCAAAAAAGCTAATTTTAATAAAACTTGGTACTTTATTGTAGGTAGTACTTTTAATGATTGAGACAAATTTAGTGAGTTGGCACTCCCGAATGATTGGTACGCCTAGTCATTTGTCAAAGAGTTGTCTGTTGATTTGCTTTTTAGATTAAGGATAATGACAATTTAATTTATTTTGACTTTTGAACTGTCATATTTGAATTTGGCAATCAAGTGTACCAACATAAAATCGTAAATGTGTTGCCAATCGAACAAAAATAATTTCAATCATTAAAAGTCGCCCGGTAGAACTTAGTAGATACTTAAAACTTTGTTGTGATGTAAGAAAATTTCACTCAGTGAGGTAGCTACAAGGTACAGTTTTGATTTTATGCTTCATATTTGGGATAAATTTGGCTATAATAAGACTAAAAGTCTTTTGGATGGTTTCAAAGGCTCAAATGAGTTATCAAAAACTACAACAGGCCAAGAAATCTTGGTTATTTTGGTAAAAATACAAAACACCACTATTGTTTGTTATTTATTAATAACCATTCTTGGTCCAAAGACGTATATTCTGAATGGCAAGTTTTTTAACAAAAATTTCTACATATCGGGTGTTCATTTAAATTTCCGGTCAAAGTTGGCGTTGAAGAGTCGATTGTGAACACACTACGAATTACGGATCACAGATCAACTTTTTAAATCTTACGTTTTTACACGAGTGGTCCGTTCACAATCGACTCTTCAACGTCAACTTAGACGGGAAATTTAAATGAACACCCGATATATATTCTCATTGGAACGTTAAATATTCTCAAATACATATTTATAATTACTTAAAACGCTGTCGCATTGGATGAAATTCACGCACGTGACCACAAACTTTGACCCCTACTACAATGGTACAATTTTTTATCAAAATCTGTTCGTGCCCTTTGGGTTATCTCCCTTGCGAGTAATAAATTTTTCTTGGGCCTGAACTACTCGATTCTATATACGCAATTCGCAACAACTGCATAAGAAAAAATTACAAATACCCAGCCAACATTCTACTTACATAAAAAAAATCTCAAAGTTGCTACTGTTATTAAAATAATAACATAAATAAAATTAACATAAAATTAAAGACATGCCCACTAAAAAAACACAATAACGCTAACTGTACATATTTTAACATATCTTGATTATCTCAAACCTACATCCAATTTTTTTCTAATTTAAATTATTTCGTTAATAATAATAATAATTCCATAACTTGTTCCATCTACGGTTCCACTTAATAAACGTAAAATTTGAGAGCGTAATTACTGATATTTAATTCGGCAGCAAATGTTTTCTGACATGTCAAAAGATCAACAGCTCAATTTACTTCAAACCTGCAATTACAACAATATTCGAAAGACGTCACGGAGGCGATAAAAAAACACCTTGAGGATAAGACATTTCGTATTTGAAGTTTTTAGGAACAGACAGACCAGCAGCAAAAAATATTTTTGGGAATATTTTCACTCCAGAAGGCTATTTTTTAATTGTCTTGGGCACTCCATGTCCTTAAGCAATTCAAAAAAAAATTGTGAGGGACCAGTGTAGCCCAAGCTTTACTGAAAATGGTACCAAAAATGATTTCTTGTTTGGCTAATCTGACCACCCAGTATAATTCAAACTAATGAAATATACCTATTAAAAAGTTACCAGCGTTACCATAGCAATGTTGATGGTACTACATATTTTCAAAATATTTTTTGAAATGTTTTGGCTGCAGCGAGCTTTTAAATTGTACCAAATGTACTTCAGAATGATTCAAAAAATAAATAAGTGGCCAACGTTGCCTAAGTATTACTGAAAATGGCAGCGACAAATTTAATTTTGACTTGTGGGGTGATGTTATTGTGTGAAAGTATTCTAGTCACCCTGTATATTTTGGACGAAATGGATATACATATAAAAGTGACTAGCGTTGCCATAGCAGTGTTGGTGGTATTATCGATTGCTGTTACTGTTTTTACATAATTTTTAATTTTTTTTTTAGAAAAAATGTATGGTCGTAATTCGTTTCTGAAACTATCAAATTACATAAAAAAATTAATTTGTCTTGCAAAAACATGATATTACTTTGGTACCTAATATGGGGGTATAATTATAATAATTATAGTAAATTGTTGAAATAAATGTAGAAAGGTGAAACAGTTACCCCTAGATAACTTTTTGGTGATTTCTTTGGTTAATGTCGGATGAGTGTGAAGAACGGGCACGATTTGGAGGTGGATCGAGCCCCCTTTTCAGGTCCACCAGTTGAAGAAGCAGAAGCGAAGCAAATACCTAGCTTCAAGTTTGAAAGTTGAGAGTTTCGAAAGTCGTAAAAGTGCAAAGTCGAGAGCTCCTCCGACCCTTACATCTGATATCTCCCTCGAAAAAAAGGGGTTGCCGAAAAGGTTTTGTTATGCAAATGATGCCGCTACGAAAACATCCCCCACGCATGCTCCACGTGTCCGATTGCCCCAAATTGTCCCAAATTACCCCAAACACGAAGAAGCATTACGCAACAGAGGCCTCGACCCAAACGGCACATTAGTCTAGCGTCGGGACGTTGGCGGCGTTTCCGTATTATTGATCCAGAGCTATCTACTAGTCTAGACGTCGTGGTAGACACTTACCCCCCTCGCCTCCAATCTCCTACTAACCCCCCAAACAAAAGGGGGGCGACGACCTTCCAACTCCAAACAGTCGCGCTCCTCCAGACGGCGGTGCATCGGTCGCTCCCGCCGCCAAAACGCAAACCTCGCTCCGGAAGAGGTTCAGTGGCGGGGTTCGTTACATAATTCCGGGGGGTCGAAAATCCGGGCGCCCGTTCCGGTGTCGCCTTCGCCGCCGCTCGTCAAGACAGAAAGTGGGCCCGGGAAGGCGGCGGGCGTCCGCCTGCAGCCCCCGACGCCGTCCCCATGTGATTTTCGCAGCGGAATGGACCCATCCAAGTGTGCTGAAGTAACCTCAAAGCCAGTCGGTTTTTCAGCGCGAAAGCGGTTTTCAGGAGGCGGGAAAGTGCCGTCCCTTCGACAGGAACACGCCACCACACAAACACAGCCGGAAAAACCACCGCCAGAACGATTTTTCAGCGAAAAAAACGAAATTAGGTCAACCCGAAGCCTACCTTTAACCACGTACGGCGAAACAGTCGCGAATCGTCAACTGACCGCCGCGATCTCCACCGGATCTGGGGGCGATCAAACGCCGCCACCGCTCGAACGTGCCGACACCGATACGGACGTACCAAATTTAACGTGATAACCGAGAAAAAACGTTGAATCCGCGAGATTATTTCAATATCAACTACAACTTTATTCGCGAATTTAATTACAGAGACATCTGACGGATTTTATACGAAGCGAAATTCGCGAATCACGCGCGGGATCGTTTGAATTTTGAATTTTTAAACACCCTACACCCACAACCCCGTCGCACGGTGCTCGATTAAACCGCGATTGGGGCCCAAACCGAACTGGATCCGCACAGTTTCGAATTAAACAAATTGATTTCGCAAAGCGAACACCAATCGATTAAACATTGCCCACCCTAACTACCACGCGGTAGCGGACAAAGCGACCCCGAACCACCCCAACCTTATCTAACAAATCATTGATGCTCGTAACACTTACGGAGAGGGTCCCGCGATTGATATTTTTCATTATCTAAGGGGGAGGTGGAAGACAAGAGGACGCCATTTTGTTTGACGCCATTGCTCGCGCCGGCTCAAAATTTACTAAAATTCACACAAAAGTGCCACAATTGTACCGCAAATAATCTATTCCCGTCGAATTAAAATACTTGAGAAGAAAAATATTTTTTTTAAACTTTCACCACGGATCACAACCAATCTCTCGACTCCATCGCCACCGACAGATGGCGCCGACTCATTTTATATTTTCATAATCTTAGGTTATTTATTTATAAACACACGTAATCCTAGATTTGTGCAAGTACAAATTCAAATTAACCATAGTCCTGATTGTCTTACATAACAACGACAAACTTGACCAGACATCCTTTACTAAGCTAACCTATAAAAATCAGAAACCCTCTCTGAAGTCCTACAAGGTAACTTAACAGTAATTATTGTGTTTTACAACCCTAATCCGTCAGTTTTAGCCCCGACATGTGCTAAAATGCGACCCCAATTATACCTCTTTCTGGTAATTCCACATTTTCATCTATCAACAAACAAAATTTTTATTGTTACTGTTTAAGTCATGGATTGCCTACATCTCTGCCAAAGTCTCTCTTTTCAAGCTAGAAGGCGAAGTGAACGGCCAAGAATTCATTTACTACAAAATCATGCACCCTGGAAACTTATTATTGGTGTTGGAGAGCTTGTTGGTATAACATGGTTGGGTTCGCGTCTCCGCTAACACAATTTTTTTTACAGGGAAGGTGACGCTGATATTTACGTGTCTGAAAAGACGCCATCCCCAACTTACCACCCCGACACTTACGATTTTCATTCTGCAACGTGCGGAACAGACGCCGTCACTATCACCAAAAAGTACTGTAACAGTGGTTTGTGTCCACGATAACTGGTAGATTTTTTTTAGTTTGAAACGACCCATGGCGGTTGGGATTTATGGGTACTCCGCTTACAATAAGTTTACAATAGAAGTGTACCAGTTGCCTGACAGCGAAAATATGAATTATTATGATGAAGATGACAATTACAAAGAACCTGTCGATAATGGTGACAGTACAATGAGTGAGAAGAAGGAGACTAGAAAAACGGTTTCCAAGGTTAAAAAGAAACTCAAGAATATACCGAACGGGCTGTGGCCGTTCTTGGAGTTGTTTGAGATGCTTTTTTTGTGATTCTCTAGTCATAATGTGCCTCTATACCCAGTTCATTTTATATCTACAACCTACCATAAGTACAACTCACCTACCTAATTACAAGTTGTTCATTGTTGGTGATGTAATATAGGCTGTGTGTAATATACAACCACTTTCACTTGTGCAAATAACTACAAACAGAATCATTACTGAAATTACAGTTTTCTTCCCTTTTGGAAGCAGTTGAATCATTAGAGATTAAATCTGCGATGAGTAAAGAAAAAAATGTGAAAACCAGCAGAGTAGAATAAAACTGTACCAAAGAAGTTCTACTATACCATGTTGTACCTGTCGTGTGCGTTCGCATGTTATCTTGTTACGAAAAGTAGATAAGAGGTAACAAGTTTCAGTACATGTCTTTCGTAACCGACGTTGTGCGAGTCATATCTGTCTTCATTCCTCTAGCTTGGGGACACGTTCGTTGCACTACTCTAGATTTTTTTTTTTTATTGAAATATATAGTTGAGTAAAAAATCGATGAAAGTATGTTTGTGATTCAGCATAGCTCGCGATAAGAAGTTGTAAATGAGTTTGCAAAAACTGAATTTGTGTATATCAATGTTTTAAAAAGCCACGGAGCAGCTAGCAACGCTCTAGCGTAGGTGAATTCAATTTTCCGTCGGAGCCGCCCCCGCCAGACCCCTTTCCGCTCCATTACCGAAGTATTATTGTTATGGGCATCAGGAGTTAATTGACCTTTCCCTACTAAAATCTCACTTTAATCAAAATCGATACCGTGATAACAAGTCATATTTCCGCGCCATTATGCAACAAGCAATACACTGACGTCGTAAAGTTGGCACCCCTTGAAGGGGCAACGACCAACAATATGATTAATCGCGCCGATCCGGAGCGAAAACGCGACAAATTCGTTGTTGCGGTCTCGCTCGCACTCGCAGAAAATCCGAGTGCGTCTCTGCGAAGCTCCTTGATATAAAAGCGAACGCGCCATGTATTTTATTGACTGACTTTTAAATAATGGTGTGGTGAAGAGAGGAGCTGGTGCGAGCAAAGGGGTGAGTTTTGCGCCTTCTCATCAATAAAAGTGTCAATATTTTCGGTTGCAGACCGAAAATGAATTGCGACAACGAAGAGTTATCCCCCACGAGTGCGCCCCCGGTCAACGTGGTGTTCGAGGCTTCGACCCAAACCCCCACGAACGAGGACTGCGAGTCTCCGCTTTTCACCCAGAAGGGGTACTGCTTGAAGACGGCCGAGCACAGCCACAACGCCCTCAGCAACATCCAGAAGATGAAACATCAAGGGCAGGTCGGTGGGGTGTCGATGAGTTTGGTAGTTGTAGCGAAATTAATTGTAGCGAAGGCTTTGACCTGTGTGGGCGTAGATTTGCCCAATCAATTTCGCAGGCGTCGACTAGTAAATATTTAATTTGTTGTTGTGCACGTCCTTTCTTGTTGTAGCTGTGTGACATTACATTAAAGATAGGGTTAGAGAGGTTTAGAGCCCATAAGGTGATCCTAGCGTCAGTTAGTCCGTACTTTTTCGCCATGTTCAACGGTACGTACCCCCCTTTCGGTCCGACGCGCTCTCACGCCGCTCCCCCAGGTGACATGAAGGAGCACGGCCAGACCGAGGTGGCCATCCACGACCTGGACCCCACCGCGATCGACCTCCTCATCGAGTACGCCTACACCGGCCAGATCGTCATAACCCCGGACAACGTGCAGGTCCTGCTGCCCGCCAGCAGCGTGCTGCAGATGCAGGAGGTGCGCGAGGCCTGCTGCAAGTTCCTGCTGCGCCAGCTGCACCCCACCAACTGCCTCGGCATCCGCAGCTTCGCCGACACCCACTGCTGCAAGGAGCTGCACCTCAAGTCGCACGTCTACGCCCTCCAGAACTTCCAACAGGTGGTCGGGACCGAGGAGTTCCTGCTGCTGCCGTTCGAGGAGGTCAAGGAGCTGATCTCCAACGGTCAGCTGAACATCTCCTCCGAGGAGGACGTCTTCACGGCCGTGCTCAACTGGGTTAAGCACGACTTGGCCCAGAGGAGCCAGTATATCGCCCCGGTGAGTTTTAAATAAGTTTTATCTCGTTGTAAACGCGGAATTGGGTCAATTAGTGGACCGTTTAGATAAGAAAATAAATTGAAACGCGGTTGTGATGGGCGCATTTTATGGGAGTGTGGGCGAAGGAACGGGGCTCGAGTTACGCCAATTGCGATTTGGATTTATTGCCGATTGTCGGCGGAGCGAGACGAGGCAGGTGTGTGAGCAAAGTACACAGAAAGAAAGGAATAAAAAAGAAAGAAAGAAAGAGTCAAGCACCCCGCCATTATAAATTCAAACAGTAAACGATGGATTTTGATGAATTATTAAAAAGGGGCTCCAACTAATTAAACTTGTTTCGTTTCATGCAAATAAGTTTATAATTAGAAAATTGATTATTTTAATTAATAATTTGTGAATGCATAAGTTCAAAGAACTGTTGTATAAATTCTTCAAGTAAGGTTTCAAGTTTGTACAATACGAGCGAAAAGTTTGAAATGAAATTAAAAAAAAAATTGAAAAAAAAAACTGTTGCTAGAACTAGGTATCTGTAGATGTGAAATAATCATTAGCAATATCACGAGTGCGCGAATGCGCATGATAGGAAATTATTGACAGTTTGACGTGCAGGAGGAATATTTTAATAAACTATTTCCCCCCAAAAAATTAAAATCACAGAAAAATAAAATTATGAATGAAAATGCATTAGTTTGTGATTTAAATAACTTTTCCCAAGGGATTATAAATGTTTGTGTTTTTTTGTTAGATTGGTGACATTGTTTAAATTTTATGTTGGCATACTTTATTTTCAAATGTGTCAAACCAAATGTCGAATAAAACAAAGTTGTCATTATCATCTGTTATTTTTGTGTGTTCAGAATCGTAGCCAACTTGATAAAGTAAGAATCGTAATCGTAATATGTAATCAGCTATAATATAACAAGTGGTATGATTATTATCGATGATATTATGAGTGAAATTGTGCTGGAGATTTCACGAGTCCAAAGGACGAGTGAAATGTCCTGCTTCAATTTCACGAATTTAATATCATCGATGATTAATCATACCACGTGTTATATTCGATGAGACAATATAATGAATGAAATACAAAATTATTCATTTATTTGTCAAATTGACAAATTTATTTCAATCAAAAATCGTAACGACGAAAGTAAATAAGAAAAAATTTTTTTTTTGTTTTTTATAATCGCTGTGATAGCCATGCAACTAAGGACTTTTACGCGTTTTCATTGGATCATTCATGATCACGTGATACATGAATTATATTGTCAATCAAATTTTACAACATAGTGACAGTTATTACCATAAAAAATGTTGGAGGTTATGTCCGTCTCCCACTAAAACACTTTCCATGGTGTTAAGGAACGACATTAACGATCAAAATTTATTGCTCGTAACTGTACCTATCTAGACAGGTCATAAACGAGATCGTCGTCGTTACAGCACGTTCGGAGAGAAAAGTACAAATCACGTGGTATCAGCCTGACTGGTTATCGCGCAAATCGTAGAACCGCCCATGTACTTCTCGATTTGAACGTACTTTACAGCTAATTAATTCGCTATGTATTGCGCCATATCCACCCTACTCCTCTTTAGAAAACAAGACGAGATCTTCCAGTGCAATAATTAAATTCAAGAGAGTTGTCAATATCGTCGTCGCGTGTTATTTTTTGTTTTTACGTCTCTAATACTGGATTTTTCTTCATTTTATTCTGTTCAAGCTCAGCTTTTTATTTTTCTCTGCTTTAAGAGATTCCTTATAAAAAGCTGGAACAGCGGTTTGTTCCCATCGATTAATTTGTTTGTCATCCAAGCTTTTCTATTGGAGTACGAAACAGATACTGGACTCATCTGCGTTCTTTCAGATCTCCAACAACCAACTTTAATTTCTCCGTGTCTGTCATGTTAAGCAGTTCAATGCAGTTGTTGAGGTTTTTTTTTGCAATGGACGCCACAATATTTTATCTCACAGACATTTGAAAAAATTCGTGGCTTTCTAGGATGGTCAAAGCCCAAGGGACTAAATCCCCGCCGAATAACTGACAACTGTCTTCTGCCCCGTAATTACGAAATCGAACAAATCTATAAAGCTACAGTGTTTTCAAGTGGCTCTAACGGTTCCCGTTATAAACTATAATATTCACTAAATCAACAAAGCGGCATTTTGCATTTTTCTGGGCTACTGCCGTACACCTAAACTTCAATTCTGTTACCGCCGCTTTTTGGGGTTAACGGATTAAATACCCGAGTAGGGGTTTTGGTTTTACGTTTCCTGTTTGCTCATTCCATCGGAATATATTTTGGAGGAAAATGACCTTTGACCCGAGATATGTTACAGAGAAATTTACTTAATGTGTGAAAGACAGCCGCTGATATTTTTATTTTTAACAGTTCTGCCCTTCAGAGTCACATGAAAAACTGTAGCTTGATCGAAGAATATTTATTAAAGAATAAGATTTGTTCTACTATGACGCAATAAATTCCAGTATAACCAACACATTATCTAAATTAATTTATTAAAAAACACTAATTATCTACAGTTTTTCGATCTTTATTACATTTTTTTTGTCAATTATGAAACTGGTTCGTTACAGTCAAAATGAGCCCACAAGCTACTTAGCCTAATGAAATTCGTTTATATTTTTTTAACAATTCCACGAAACAAATTGACAAACCAACTCAATTATAATTATTCCGCCATTGTGTTTTGCTCATATTTCCTCGCATTAAAAGTACATATATTTAATTTCGGTTACTGCTCAGAACTGCAGCGTGACAATCACATTGCATTTTGTAATCGCTTCTTTAATATTAAATAACTGATCGATTTTTTGAATACTCCTACACCAGACGATTTTAACCATTTCAATCTCTTTTATACCGTTCATAGCAACAAATAATTCGAAAGTTGTAAATTGTTCGTCGTTACAATTCTTATTTTCGAGCGCAGTGCCCTATACTCCGTTCATTTAAGCAACGTAGTAATCACGTGCACGGCATGCAGCGTGAACAATCGCTGAAGAAGCTCCGTCTCTTGCCGATGGCCTAAAACTTAACATACTGCATTTTGAAATTCGCCATTAATAACAATCGCTTTTTTATTTTTTGGAAATTTATTCTCAAGAAACCACATGACTCGTTTAAAAATGCAATATGGGCAATGAAAAACAAAATTTCGAAAACGGTGTTACTTGTCAATTGTGACAAGTTTTTTTTGTGTACATTTTATTGCAAAAAAGAGAGAATGAAGAAAATACAGGGTGTTTTTGAAGTTGAGGCGTCCCTTTTAACATGTGATAGTATGCGTTGTTCTAAAGAGTTTTAGCCAAAATCACCTTAGTAAAATGTGTACGGCAATGAAATAAGTACATTTTGAAATTTTTGAAACCGGTCCTGCTGATTTGTTAGAAATTAGAATTGACAAAAAATCAAATGAACATGGACGTTAATAAAAAATATTGTCAGAGTTGTCATCTAATTAGTCGGAATGGCTTATCATTACGAAAATAACGAGCTCACAGATATGGGCAATGTAATCAGAATGCAGCTGCGACGTCCAGAGAGTACGCAGAGCGATTTCCGCCCCGGAAAGACACCATCCTGGGCCACGTCAGTTATTAATGTAGTACAGCGGAGGAATAGACAGGGCCGGACTCAAAATTTTATAAAACAATAAAAATATACAATTAATTATCTCCGTTAATACAAACATTTTACTAAGAAGATTCGGGGTAAAATTCCTAAGAATAATGTATAGTAGGTACCTCGTGTTACAAGGAACGCCTCAACTTCGAAAACAGCCTGTATATGACTGGATTCTGGATTTATTATATCGGATGTGCATTTAAATTTCTCCTCAAAGTTGTGAACGCACCACGGATTACTGATCAGGGCTCAGCTCACTTTTTGCGTTGTTTGTGTTTTTAATCTGCAGACTGACGAGTGGTGCGTTCACAATCGACTCTTCAACATCAAATTTGAGGAGAAATTTAAATAAATACCCGATACAATACGATATTGTTGGAGTTTCGACAAAATCTCTTTTCATCATCACTGTAAGTGCCAAATGATTAAAAAAATGCCATCAAAGTTACCGTGAAAAAAAAGTCAGTGTCTTAGCTAATTTTTTATTTGAAATGTCATTACTGTCATTTAGTATTAATATTAGGTATGTTGTATAATTTTCCGAAGATGGTTTTTACTTCACACAATACAAAATTTACGCTTACAACCAATTGATATAGTAAATTCAAAAAACTCCTGGACTGTCAAAATTAAATTTTAAATAATATGCTTGTTTTGACTGTACTTGATATAAAAAATTTTCGCTAGAGTGTACCGACATCAAAATCTAGTTACAAAACATATTTAAGTTATGTTTTCATTTTTAATCATTGAACTAAAAATGTTTTTTTTTTGTTCGACACTGTCAGAATTTGAGAATTTTCTCCTGTGTGAACGGATTTTGATAAATTTGACAACTTGTCAAAACGAAACGTCAAGTTAATTTTAAAGATTTTTAGCGATTTGGAGCCTTTAAGGGGCTTGTCGAACAAAAAAACGTTGTATTCAACTCGTTCTTGTGTAATTTGTGCTTTTTTTGGAACTCGTGGTCCACTCATGTCAAAAAAGCCAAAATTACACACGAACTCGTTAAATAAATAACTATGAATCATTCATTGCTTCGAACACTTGAAGTGAAATGCAGCAACTAAATAAATGAGAGCAATTTAATAAAGTTTATAGAAAACACGCGACAAACTGAAAACAGGAAACAAATTAAACAACAACCAAAATCATCCAAAATAAACTAATCTGTTTCATTTATTCAGAAGAGAATCGCCCTCAAATGTCACATGATTTATATTGACAAATCACAACTCCGAATTATTTGAATAGCAACCAATCACAATTTAATTAAGCGGAAATTTTCCCTAGGGAAAAGTTTTTTCGGGCGATTCTCTTCCGAATATACCTCGGGACAGATATATATCGCCAGACATTTTTTCTTGCAGTCCAACACTCGTGTTTGTCGCTCAAAATTACCCTCGGGCTAGCGCCCTCGTGTAATTTTCTTGCTACAAACACTCGTGTGTCAGGACTGCTCGAAAAAATTTCCGGCAATATATCTGGCCCTTGGTATATTATACGGGGTGATCAAATAGGACTGTTTAAGTTGGTAACACTGAATTGTATTTTAAATCGTATAACAGGAGTAACTTTCGGTTGTTAATGGCTTGTCGTTGTTAATGCTATACCTACATCAGATATTTGTCAAATAAACCAACAAAACATATCCGGTTGCAGTGTTATAAATAACCGAATTAAAAAATTTTCTTAATTGTAGTGCCAACTTAAACAGTCCTTCTTGATCACCCGGTATATGAAAATTATTTAACACTTGATTAACACTTATCTCTCCAAAATTTTGATTTGTGAATCACAAGAACGAACACCAATTCTTAGTTAACAATACTGGAACGGCTTTGGCACAAATTTGTAATTTCTTCTCGTTATTATCACTTTTTTGTTTGTTCCTCATAATAATTTCTTATGGCCCTCTTCTCTCGCGCCAATAGAACCACCCTAGTTCGTTTTGAACTTTCCATTTTAACCCTTTTACAAAATACACTTAAATAATTTTGCAATTTATTTGACAATGTCAATTTAAACAAATGAATAGTTTGACAAATTAAAAAATCGTAGATAACAACTGGGCAGTATGAAAATAACTAGTGATTTAGCCAACCTAAGAACTGCAATTTTGATTTTGACAGTCCAGATGTTTATTGAATGGACTTTAAGATTGATAACCCTACTTTTTTCACTGACAGCGTTGCCGATTTTAACTTTAGGCTAGAATGCAATGTTGCTGATTTTTTTATTGTAGCACATTGATAAAAACTGCGTGGATTAAGCTGAGACGCTGACCTTTGTTTTTCCTGGGTACAGTTGGTTGCAAAAAAAAACGGGAAAAGAAAATTTTCGTAATGTAAATTTGGTTTTGTCCATTTGTCAATTAATTGTCTTTACACCGTTCACCTTAGATTGAGCATTGCTAAATTCGTATTATGTTGGTTCCCTGATCCCTGCACGTCACTATTTACAAGACATAATCACATAGGTAGCCAAAAAATAAAATTATTTGACCTCGAAATACCCAATCCATCCTGAATTTACTTTACCTATCAAATAATTTTTAAAAATGTCATTGAATTTTAACCATAATTCTAACCACCTACTGTCGCGAGCAAAAAAATCTGGTCGTCAATGTCATTTCAAAATTTAGTTAAAGTGTCACAAATTATTTTTTTTCTATTTTGCGTTTAGAATGAGTCTATTCTAGATTTCTAGCACCCAAATGACGTCATTTGAGTGCTTTAATTTAATAGGTCGTTGGCGTATTAGAATAGACTAGTAAAATTTACTGTACTGATGTTGGTAGCGTGAAGTGTCAACTGACAGACGTCAAAAAATAAATCTCGCAGAGAACAAAGCAAATTAATAAATAACAATGAACAAAACGTTTAATTTCCATTCTGGGGTTTGGACTTCTCCGGCAGTACATTTTCTAACGTCTTTTGTGCAATTTGCCTAATTTGCGGCGGCGTTAGTGATAAACTTTCTTCAGCATTCATTTTGAAACATCATATGCGAAAATAAAAAAAATCTGGCGTTTTGAATTAATTTTTTTCACAGCCGGCTAAAATTATGCCACATAAAAAATGTCACCAACCACCGCAAAATTCCCTACATTTAAAATTTTAATTTTTTTATTTATAAAACGGCAAAATAGAAAAAATAGTATAAAAGATTCGTTGCAGAAGGTCCTTCAAGTACTCATTTGTTCCTCAACTCGCCGCTGCGCGGCTCGTTTCGGACTGTCAAATTCGTGCTTGAATAGATGCCTTCTGCAACTTATATTTTACTATACTATTCCCTGCCTGATTATGCCCATGTCAACAAAGTGTCAAACAAATGAGAAAAAAATGACAATTAATGTGATACAACATAATGATAGGTTATGATATTTACGACCGTTTTACAATGGAGCATTTTCCAGTGTGTCAAAGCATGATTTTGACGACCAGTTTTTTTTTTTGCTCGCGACAGTATCTCTTATAAGAAGGTTATCCACTATGAAGGAAATTGTAAAAATGTGCCCATTTTATTCTGACAGTTTGCAACCAACTGTAACTTTCGTGACATGATTGAAGGTAAAGTAATGTCAACAAGAAATTACTCCGAGAGCGTTTTTAAATTCATCGATGGATCAATCGGTGGAATCAGTTTTCTACCAAAACGTTGTTATATTACTGTTAGATTTATGTTGAGCTTAAGAAAAGACGTTTCTTTATTCACCAAAAATTTCATGTTGGGCTCAACCAAAATTTACCTTTCCCATCTACAATGGGAGTTGGTTGTTTGGTGGACGAATAGTGGGGGAAATGTCAAAATAGTTTGTCGAAGTCAAACTGTCAATGTCAAAGCAAAGCGAGGGAAAAACTGGAAAAGTGCAACATTATTTACGTATCCTCTAATTTTTTCATGAGTCTTTCTTCTGTTTAAAATAATTTCTTCATCAGAGGAAGTTAATAAATCATCATCTGATGAATTTTCCAAAGGCATTGTAATCCGTTTTACCAATATTATGGTCCCAAGAAGACTAATGTCGCACATATTTATTCATATAATAATAATAATCGCCGAAAATTAAAAAATGTTTAGGTTATGTTTACACTTCAGGTGTCATGACATCAGCACCAGTCAGCACAGTCATCAGTTTTCCACCAAATCCGTTTCCCTATTCATCACATTTTTGCACAACATAAGTGTTCAACACAAAAAAAAACTTATGATTGACAGTCCACCAATGTTGAAATTCACCGCAAAAAGTTGATGAATTTAAAAACGCTACCTCCCTAGGATTCGAACTTTTAGAGAAATTCGCTGTCTAAATTTTTGACATGGTTACGATATCTTTTGTTTGTCACCAGAAAATACATAGCGTCCAACCTAACCAAATTTATGGCAACCTAGTAACAAATGTCCCTAAATCTTGGAGATTAATTTCTTGTTGACAAATCTATACGTCACATGTTTTCAGCAGGTTCGTTTAGTTTGTTTTTGTTGATCATACTGTAGAAAACGAAGAAAGTCATCTTTTCAGAGAATCACTGAGTAAAAGGTATAAACTACGATTTTTTACAAAACATTGACCTTGACAACCAATGAGAGGCGCGTAAAAATAAAAAAAGAAATTGAAGTTGACATTTATCCTTGAAAAAGTTACATCAATAAGTTATTCATGCAAGATCTAAATCAGGGTATCGGACAATGAGATTATTTACTAACTTCTTCTTGAGAGTTTTTTGACATACTTTAAGGTTATGGAGAGGTCAGAAAATACTGCTTACAACATTTAGAAGGTGTTGATTATAAACTTTTTTTAAATCTTCTATACTTACTAAACTGAATGATTCTTTTATATAAAACAATACCTACCTACCGCACCGAACAATAGAAACAATACGGTGTTTAGAAGAAGTTGGTGTTCAATTGTTTCCACGATCTATACAACACCTTCATTTGTTATCAGCTTGAATTTAACACTTTTTGCCAAGATCCCATCAGCATGTTATTCTTCCTTTATTTCTTTAAAACCCTAACCGCGACGGTTTAACACTTGAATCTAAAATTTCGTCCTATTTTGCCCCCTCGACAGGAGGACACGTGTGTTTTTTAAATTACGGTAACAATTTTGTTCCGAGGAATGAGCGAGGAATCTTTCAGTTAATGGTCCACGTGAGACTCCCGCTGGTCAACCGCGAGTTCCTGATGACCCGCGTGGACAACGAGCGGCTGATCCGCGACAACAGCGAGTGCCGCGAGCTCCTCCTGGAAGCCATGCGCTACCACCTGGCCCCCGAACGCCGGTGTGCCTTATCCACCACCCGCACCATCGAACGCAAGCCGAAAGGCGCCGATCCGTACCTGTTCGCCGTCGGGGGCGGCTCCCTCTTCGCCATCCACTCGGAGTGCGAAGTGTACAACCCCAAGACGGACACCTGGTCCGTGATCTCGCCCATGCTGTGGCGCCGCTCCAGGTCCGGGGTCACCGGGCTGAGGCGCCTCCTCTACGTCGTGGGGGGCTACGACGGCAACTCCGACCTGGCCACGGCGGAGTGCTACAACCCGCTGATCAACACGTGGAGCCCCATCACACCGATGGGGACCAAGAGGTCGTGTCTGGGTAAGGAGGGTCCAGCGGCTGCGCGGTCTTGTTAATCGGGGCTTTCAGGGATCTGCTCCTTCGACGGCCTCATCTACGTGTGCGGGGGCTACGACGGGGCGTCGTGCTTGAGCTCGATGGAGCGGTATGACCCCCTCACCGGGATCTGGTGCAGCTGCCCCGCGATGAACACCAGACGGCGCTACTGTCGCATAGCGGTGGTGGAGAACTGCGTCTACGCTCTCGGCGGCTTCGACTCCACCAACTACCAGGCCAGCGTGGAGCGGTTCGACCCGCGGGAGGGCACGTGGGCGCCGATCCCGTCGATGTCCTCGAGGAGGAGCAGCTGCGGCGTGGTGGCCTTCGACGGACACCTCTACTGCATCGGGGGCAACGACGGCACCATGTGCATGTCCAGCGGCGAGAAGTTCAACGTCAGGAGGAACGCCTGGGAACCCATCACCGCCATGCACAACCGCAGGTGACGACTCCCCCATCTCTGTGCACCTTCTGGAAAGCGTTTTGCAGGTCCACCCACGAAGTCGTGGCCATGGACGGCCACATCTACGCGTTGGGCGGCAACGACGGCTCCTCCAGCCTAAACTCCGTCGAGAAGTACGACCCCAAAGCCAACAAATGGGCGGTGGTATCCTCCATGTCCATTCGCCGAAGCTCGGTAGGGGGCGCCGTGCTCGACTGCATCAACATAGAGTACGTGCTGAAGCAGACGATGAGCTGATTCGGCTGCCACTTGGTGGTGATCTTCTGGTACAAAAATTCTTTCCAAATCGTGCAATTATACGAGTTACGAATTTCTGTGATACGAAAAGAACCAAAAATCACTTAAAGTTATTATATTCTAAGTCAAATTTATATATTTATATCGACGTGACAGACATGATCTGGCTTTTATCCGTGTGACACATTCAAAATTCCCGCCCGATCGTAGCAAGGGTGGGGATGCCAATTTGAAAAGAGGCGCGAATCCGCTAGATTGAGAGTTTTTGTAGTTTATTGAGCAACTATGTAGTTTATGCACACAGTTAGCATTGACGTTTGATTTCGACTGCCTCCGGACTACCAGACTCGTAGAGCTTGGCCTAGCATTGTTTAAACACTGCCATTGTTGTGTAGCTTGATGTGAGGAATTAAACAAACGAAAACATTATGGAGTAGTGTTTTTATTGCCCGACACACTTGAAAATGACAGATGTGTGTAAATGCAATTCGCTTAGGGGAATCACCCGTTTATCGGGAAGCTCAACGGCCTATTTACCGGTACAACCTGACCACCATTTTAGTGCCACTGTACGACCCACTAAGCGGTGGTATCACCCATGGTGATTCGTCGAAGCTCTGTAGAGGGCGCTGTGTTCGACCGCTCAACATGGAATACGTGTTGAATAAAACTAGTCGATTCGACTGCCACCTGGTGGTGACCCTCTGATACAAAAATTCTTTCTGAATTTCTGTGATACGAACACAACCAAAAATCACTTAAAAGTCAAACTTTTTACAATAGATAATAGAACGCATTTAAAATTCCCGCCAGATCGTTGCAAGGGTGGGAGTTACGAATTTGAAATGTGGCGCGAATGTACTAGATTAAGGATGTTTGTAGTTTTTTCAGCAACTGTCTAGTTTATGCACAGGTAAGCCTTGACGTTGATTTTGACTGCCTTCGGACTATCAAACTCGTAGAGCTAGATATAGCATTGTTTGAACACTGCCATTGTTGTGTAGCTTGGTGTGAGGAATTAAACAAACGAAAACATTACAGAACATTGTTTTTATTGCCCGACATACTTAGAAATAATAAATATAATCTGTTTTTTATCAAAGAACCACCAACACCGCAATTTACACCCAACATTGTAAGTACACCTTTGACCTAGGGTGAAAAATATTATAATATAAAAATTGAGGTTATGTAGAGAAATTAATGTCGCAGCATGTTAATAAATTTAATAACAACATTAACGACTAATTTGACAGTTTAATAAATGTCTTACTTTGCGAGGCATTTTTAATTACACGCTCAAATTTTAAATGGGAGTTTGCATATTCTTTCAATGACATTAAAAATGACAGTTGTAGCCAATGTATATCATTGAATTCCCTAACTTTAGTAAAATTTTATTATTGCTAACCTAAATCAGCAGGTCGTGGTTCTTTGATTACAAAACAGACAAATATAAAATGCTTCGGGGATCTCCCGTTTATCTGGACAATCGACGAGCTATTTGCTGAGTCAATTTGACCACAGTTTTGCTGCTACTGTACAACCCTGAACCCAACAAATGCGCGTTGGTGTCATTCATGTCGATTCGCCGAGGCTTTCCAGGGGGCGCTGTGATCGACATAGAGTATGTTTGGAAGCACTCGACGAATCGATTATAGAAAAAAAAGAAAAGGTATCATCGGACTGATGAGACTTTTCACGTGTCAGCTGTTTCTCCACGATCCGTTGCTCCATTAATGGTGGCAACGGTGCATTTTGTGCTCTGCGCCAGACCGCACCACTTGATAGTGATGGACACAATTAAATTAGTTATTCTATTTAATCAGGATAACTTTTCCAATGATTTCGATCCTTCGAACTATCATCCTTTAAACACTGCCATTGTTGTGAGAAATTAAACAAACGAAAAAATTACAAAATATTGATTTTATTGTGTAACAGACTAATAATAAATGTGTAAATGCAGTTCGCTTGGGGGAATCACCCCTTTATCCGGACACTCGACTGGCTATTTGCTGGGCCAACTTGACCACAGTCTTGCTGTCATCGTGAGCCACTTGCACACTCTCATCATTACCTAAAATGGGTACCAAAATCAAACAAAACTTCGTAACAATCTGACGTTTATTTGATGCTTATTGAATATTTTTACAAATAGTAACAAAGAAATATTCGTTTCATATAAAACTTAGCGAGCACTACAACTGACTTAAATCTAATACTCAATCCTTACGTTTGAGTTTATCAGACTGATCATCGAATTCCTTGTCGGAAATGTTCAACATCAGACTATTGCCGCTGAGGTAGACTTTGTTTTGCGAATTGGCAATCTAAAACATCACCCTCAGTACATGTTACCAACAGCAGATGGTACTCACAGTTCTGGATATATTTTGAGCCGCCCTGATTTTCCTCAGTTTCAAGTAGCCCGGGTTTCGGGAAATTGCTTCACCTAAGTAAGAACAAGTTAAGAAAAAACATTCTTTTACAAGGATCAAACTACATAGACCTGGTTAGTCGGCTATGACTAAACTAGTCCTAGAACTATCGAGTCAGAACCTACTTACCAGCAACTTTCCAAAATTACTCGTGTATTAAGGAAAACAAACCCAAGAAAAAAAAACCCTAACTAATTTATTTCGAAAAGGATATCATTTTGGCGGCTTCAGCTTCGCCCTCAGCTTGTACGATTTTCTGTTGCCTCTCCTGTTTGGCCCTCTCTACGACGAACGCGGCCCTTTGCGCCTCCTGCTGCGCGACTTGTTTGGCCTCGACGGCGGCTGTGTATTCCTTACCGAACGACAACTCCGTGATGGACACGTCGTCCAGGATTATGTTGAAGTCTTGCGCCCGCTCCACCAGCTCTCGCCTTACCAGCAGAGACACTTGCTGGCGCTGCGTGATCAGTTGTGCGGCGTTAAATTTGGCAACGACAGATTTGAGAACTTCATTACAGATCGAGGGCAGGACTTTCTCGTCGTAGTCGAGCCCCAGCTGTCGGTACACTATGGGCAGCTGTAACGCGTTCGGCCTCGACAGCACTCGCAGCGAGATATTGACCATTTGCAAGTCTTTCGATCCCGTCGGCGATGAGATTTTCCGCGGCCTCGACCTGCGCACCTGCATTAATCGGGGCGGGTTCGTGGAGGAGGTTTTACCTGATGTCGTAGATGATGGGGTACTGGAACCAAGGCACTCGGAAGTGAAGGCCTTCGGTGTAGATTTCTTTTTGGACGCCCCCGATTCGGTTAAACATGATGGCGCGGTGTCCTCCTTCGACTGGGGGCGCATTTTATTCACGGGTTTGTGCGATTTTGGGGCTTACCTGTGTACATTGATTGGGCTAATCCGTAAGCTGCGGCACCTCCTACGGCGAGAAGTTTGAGGCCGAGGCCTAGTCCGGGTGGGCCCCCTTTGCCGAATTTGTTGGCCAAGTCGTTCAGCTTGCTTTGAGCCATTTGTTTAGCGTATTTACACAGTTACACAACTATTAAAAACCCACCGAAAATGTGACTCTCGACCAAAATGGCCGCTGACAACCAATGTCGCAATGCTGCCAACCGTCCAATAAAACATAAAACACATCTACGAAAATGAAAAAAAAAAACTCAAAGTATTCTAAATTCGTTTAATGTGGCCATTAGTTCTGGTAAGTAGTAATCAATTACTTTGCTTTTCTCTTAATGTTATGTTATTAATACTTGTTTGTGAATTAGGCAACAAACAATATTGGCAAGCACTGATTGCCACTCCTGCAAGATGGCGCTTGTTCATTGACATTTCATCACTTTCATCCCTAAATATACAGGGTGAGATATAAAATATTACAATCAGAAAATGGTACGATATGATAGCGACTTCAATAATTTTTCTTCTCTTCATGATGCATTATTCTATTACATTATTTGACATATACAGAATGACTTTCAAGGTTGAGCAGATATTTTAATCTGTGATAAAACCCCACAAAAGATAACGATTGTAATTATAATGTCTTATAATTACAAATGTTGATATTTTTCGCAAAAAGGGGGCTAAGAGTTGATTAAAAAAGTTTAGGAGCTACTGAATTTTATGAAAAAAATGTATAAAAAAATCAGAATATACTTTTTTGTTGTCATTTAATTCAAAATTAAGTCACTTTGACAAGAACATCAATAATGTCCTATACTGACATTGTAATTGATTAACAATCTGGTCATATCAATTGATAGTTTACCTTGTACAGCTAAACTGTAAAATAGATTCCTTGTTGTTTCACTTTCAGGTTATATTTTGGCACCTAGTTTTATTACGATTTCTGTCAAACGATGATTCCCTCCTTTACAAGCAACGTGGAATATTGTTTCATTATCTGCATAATTGTGTAAACTGAGACCTTCCTCCTATAGTAACATCTTAATCATTGTCGAACTGTCATTTGTCGAGTCGTTTATCTTGTTTTCAGTCACGGCCAAGTATAAGAGATCGCGACTGGCACCCCATTGATCGATAAATTTACTCCAAACAACGTAAGAATCATCTCTTCGCACAATGGCCACGAACAGATTGCAAAAATTTAACACCACTGTGTAGTAAGCCACACTTATACGTTTTACTTCACAAATAAAGGGAGTGAAAATGCCGCGTTTTTAAGAGTGGAGGTACTTGAGTAACGCGAGATTAATCTTCACCCTATTTATCTGTTACATTTCACAAAAATCGGTCCATAAATAATAGAGATATAGGACATAAAATTCTTAGGTGGGACACTCAGGACACTCTGAGTAGAAGGTCTTTTTGTGCTTCGCCCAGTTGCTGACCTCAACTTCATCTCGGCGTTCAATCTCTGGGCTTAGCACAAAATGACTCACTTCTACTCTTAATGATATAATCTACTATTGTGACGATTTATTTTATTTATAGTAACGTTTAAAATGTTATAATTTCCACGTACAAATTCTGCCACATCTAAGAAACACATTTTAATTGTTATACATATTTATGTTGTAGAAAATACAATGGAAAAAAATACATATTAAACAATGTTATACTTAATAATTTATAAATATCAAACATGTTCTGAATAATAATTACAAAAACATATTATTAACGTTATTGTTGCAATACTGAGTCAATTTATTTTACAAGACGGTTTAAATCTCTTTCGTTTACGTCTTAGTTCGATGTTTTTTTGTTCTTGTATTTCTTCTTGATTGGTCTCATGTCCCGACTGAGAAGCATAATCTGAAGCACTTAAGCCATCTAAATCTTTCGCGGTGACATTAACACCTTTACTCATAAAGAAATGTATTACTTCTTTGTTCCAAAATTTCGACATTGCTGCATAATGCAACGAAGTTTTCATCATATTACAAAGAATGGTAACATCGGCACCGTTGTCAACAAGCATTTCGACAATTTCGTAGTTTCTTACTCGCGAAGCTAGATGTAAAGCAGTCATTCCTTCGGCATCTCGAGCATTTACATTTATGCCAGCGTTAAGGAGTAGTCGTGCTGATCTTGCGTTGGCGTATTCTGTCGAAGCAGCGTAATGCAGCGACGTTCTTTGGTCGGAAGTGACAGTATTTACGTCGACACCATTGTCAATCAACATCTTCACTACTGTGTAATTTCTTTCTGCAGAAGCAAGATGAAGAGATGTTATTCCGTTTACATCTTGAACGTTGACGTCGACCCCAGTATCTAACAAAAGATTTAAAACTTCTTCAGTCGGAATTACGAGTGCAGCTGCGTAATGGATTATGGTTCTTCTTCTGTGGGTGAGAGCGTGTGGATTCGCACCTGCACTTAGTAAAGCTTTTAAATTTCCACAGTGTCCTACGTCCGAAGCAAGATGTAACGCACTTTCTCCACTTATGTCTTGTGCGTTTACGTCAATGCCTCTACTTGTCAACAAATCAATCACTTGTCTGTTCGTGTACTCCGCAGTGGCGGCATAATGTAATGCGCTTCTTTTCTTGTTGCATTTTAAGTTGACGTCGGCGCCGTATTCGATTAACAATTTGACATTTTCCCGGCCCAAGTGCAAAGCTGCGAGATGTAATGGAGTTATTCCTTCTGCATCTTGCAAGTTGACCTCAACACCAATCTCCAGCAAATTCTTTATTTCGTCCTTGTTCCATTGATCTGAAGTGACCGCGTAATGCAGAACGTTTCGGTTTTCGTCGGTGACAGATTTGATGCTTGCTCCGCGATCGACTAAAATTTTTACCACGTCGACGTTACCTTGTCCATAGGCGAGATGTAGAGGTGTTATTCCAGAGATGTCACGAGCATTGACGTTTGTTCCTTCATCGATCAAAAACTCTGTCGCCTTTGCACTAGATGACAGTGCTGCGCGATGCAGTAAGCTTCTTTGTTTGTCGTCTACAGTATCAACACTGGCACCAAGAGTGACTAATGCTCTAACATTATCGAACATTTCTCGTTTGTAAGCTAGATGTAATGGTGTAAAACCAGTGGCATCACGACAATCGATATCGACACCCTCACCGCCTAACAGCGTTATTACGTCTGTATTGGATGGAACTGTAACTGCAAAATGTAGAGCGCTTCTTCCTCTGTGGTTGACGGCAACAACGTTTGCGCCTCGCTTAATTAACAATTCAATATTATCACAATTTTTTATTTTAGTAGCCAAGTGTAATGGTGTTGCTCCGTTTATGTCTTTCCCGTTTATATCAACACCACTTGCTACCAATAAATTAATCACATTTGCATTAGATGGTGTTAGGACTGCATAATGCAAAGCATTTCGATTTTGATTGTTGAGAATGTTGACATCTACACCAAAACGAATTAGAAATTCTAAGTTTTCAAAATCACCACCTTGAGACAAAATATGTAATGAGTTAACTCCATTAGCATCTACTTTATCGACATTGACATTGTAATTTACTAACAATTTTGTCATTTCAACTGTTAGTTTACCTTCTGCAGCTAGTCTGTAAAATAGATTGCTTGTTTTTTCACTTTCTGGATATATTTCGGCACCTAATTTTACTAAGGTTTCTATCAAATCATGATTTCCTGCTTTACAAGCAACGTGGAAAATTGTTTCACCTTCTTCATTGTTTAAACTGAGACCTTCTCCTATTAATATTTTGATAATTGTCAAACTATCATTTGCCGAGTCGTTTGTGTTCTTTTTAGTTACGGCTAACTGTAAGAGATCGTGATTTTCACCCCATTCGTCGATAAAACTATTCCAAACAAGGGAAGAATTTCTTTGTACAATGGTCCAGAAGAGATTACAAAAATTTAACATCACTGTGTAGTAAGTCACACTTACATCTGCGCAGTACTCCAATAGTACATTTAAGTTTACATCCTTACTATATTTTTTAAGAATTTTTTCTATAGGAAATAAGCATCTGGAACGACTTGCGTAATCGATGCAGGTCCATCGGAATAACGTATCTTCAACGTTATAGACATTATCTTGCAACAAAATTGTAAGAATTTTCTCATATTCAGGATCTTCGCTTTCGACAAAATTTCTAAAATAACTTCCATTTTCATGTCTCGTCAAGGATGGATATTTCGTACCGTAAGAACAAATTAAATGAAGTGCTGTTCGACCACCATCGTCCCTTTTCTCAATGTCTTTAATATTTTTTTGTACTTCGTCAGTATTTTTGAATATTGCAGCCAAATGCAACGGACACGATTCCGCCACAAGCATGTCAAATATTAATCGCAAATTTTGACATTTTTCCGTGAACAATTCGTCTTGCAACAAAGACAGCTTTTCTGGGTGCTTCTTTAACCAAACACTGGTCAGGTACTCGGCGAATGAGTGATGTATGAAGACGATCTGGTCGTCCTCAATTTGGCTGATAATGCCAAATGGATCACCACCTTTTATCTTTACTAAAAACTTGTCAATTTTACTGCGATCCGCGTGAAGTTTTTCTAAAACTTTACTGTCCAGGCAAGTCTTCAGTGCCGCCAATTCGTATTGTTCCAAGTAAAAATCCAGATCGATCCCGAGTTGCTGTTCATATTCATCTATGCCGAGTTTTTGATGCAAATGTTTCATTTTTCCGCTCAAGAATATTTTGTACATTTTTGTGAGCAAAAATATACTGTCGTCCAAACTGTGGGTGAGTTGTCTGTTGTTGAGAAAATTTTCTGTAATTAGGTAAAGCTGTAGCGGAACTCCTAACAACATCTGACCGTTACTAACATTTACACTCTCAAATATTTTATTGGTGATTTCTTCGATGTCTTTTTCTTCGTATTTTTGTTGTAAACGCAGCTGGATGTACATTTTCTGTTGTTCTCGATCGAGTTCGTTAATAGTGATTGGAACTGTGTTAAATTCGTCTAAAAGTTTGGCTTGTAGGTTTTGACGTGACGAAATCCAAACGTGAAATCCCATCGACAGAATTTTATTGACTTGATTCAAGAAATAGTTCAAACAGTCGCTGTCAATTTCATCTAAACCGTCCAAAAACAAATATACTCTTTTTTTCCTGAGAAAGTACGATTTCACTTGGAGAAGAAAAGAGTTCTGGTTTGTTTCTTCCATCTTCATGAAGTGGCACAACATTTCTGCAGTTCCAGTTTTGGTTTTGAAAAAAGAATTTTCGCTTATTAAATTTATTCGAACGAACCAAAACTCAGAAGGACAATTGTTGCTTAAGAAAGTCATTAGTGTCGATTTTCCCATTCCAGGCGACGCTGAAATTACACTCAGCTCGTTGTCAAAATATTTGTAAATGTCCTCTTCTTTGATTGGTGGATTTTCTAGAGTGACTTCGCTTAAAGCTGCCACACCTTTCTTACTTAAAACCAGCAAACAGCAATTTTCGTCGACGACTTGAATCAAGAATACATTTTGCTTGTCTAACTTGTTACAAATGAAATCAAATTGAGCTTTTGTACATTTACTTCTTTTTGATAAAATCATCGTTTTCCTTAATAGTTGTCTGGTAATATTATCTAGCTTTATTTGTTCCAAGTAATCTTCAAGTTCAATTGTTTGAGGATGGCTTAAGTCGATGAAATTATTAAATTTTCCTTCGCAATTAATAATGAACAAATTTTCTATTTTACTGTACAAAGTCAAAAGTTTACTGTTGTCTAAAAACACACTCGTAACAGTTCTCGGGATATAGGATTCGGGTAAGTTTTCTTCTTTGTTGCCGATGGAGAGGATATTATGTGTCATTTTAAACAATTCTCTTGTTTTTATGACTGTAGAAAATTCTGGGTCAAATTTTATAAATTGCTTCAAAGAAATGCTTTGGCGTCCTTGAACGGAAACTTCAAAACGTTCGATGATATCGTCAAAGTTCTTTTTATCTCGTATATCCGACAAATTCTTAAAAATCTTCCAATTGGGAAATTCTTCTTTGGAAGTATTATCTATCTCCAACACCAACAACAATTTCTTCCTTTTCTTACATTTTTCTAGCAATTTGGTTACACTCGTAATTCGTATTTTATTCAAATTATTCATCTTTACGACAAGTGGTGCTTTATTTAAATGCCACAACACTTTGGCTTTCTGTGTAGGTGACAATTCATTCACGTCTTTAATCTTTTTGGTTACCAATCCATATTTGAGAGCAGTTAAACCGACTTCGTGGATGTTGCAGTTTGATCTCCATATTTTTGAAATTATATCTTCGTCAAAGTCTTCAACAAGCGTCATTTCAAATGTCATGATCGTCTTTACAATCAATTCAGATTTGTTGTTGCACTTGTCTCCCGATATCGCAGCAGCGAAAGGAGACAAGGCCAGTTCCGCCAATTTAGATATGACATCTTGTTTTGTCAAAACAAAGTTTCCGGACCACCATTCTCTCATAAAATGAACATAATTGTCATAAATTTCACAACGTAGCAGTTCCTTTAACATTTGGCTAAGAGTTAATTTGCACTTGGCCACGTTGTCCTGACAAACGAGCAGATAAAAGTGTTCGAAGAAAGCATCCACTTTTGTTAAATGACTGCTTTCTTCACAACGAAATTGAAAAACTGATCCGGTGTTTAAGAAATCCTCACTGAATGTTGCAACTTGTTTTACGCGAATTTCGTGATTATCGAAGAAAAATGTTGAACCATCTCGAAGACTCGTCGTATTATTTGTCAGCAAAACGCAACTGACTTTCTCTTTATTCTGAAGTTTTTGAAAGGAGTCCAAGTATTTTGATAAACTGAAATCGCCCTTCTCTGCAGTAAGAATATTATCCGTGATATTTCTTCTATTTTCGGAGTGTTTCAATTGCAGAAGAAAAGTGTGTAATTTTCCGTCATCATATGTTACCTTTAATTCTATGTCGTCAAAATCTGCATAAATGTCCCTATTTGTGGTCATTTCAAAATCGACAACCCTATCGCTCGTAGATAATTGAACCGCATAAAGAGCACACATCATCCATTCGTATTCTTTGCCCAAATCGCTGGTTCCTTTTCGTTTTTTGTAAGTTGAAAAATTGATTTGGTTAGTTGCCATCACAGTGTCGTGCTCATCTGGATCGACCTAAAAATGTTTCTCTTTCATTTCGGCATTTCGCAACCCATTTCAATTTACCTTTGTTAAGCTGGCTGCAACGGACTGAACTTGTGACTGATCTGAAACATCATGATTTACCACCGAAGCTACAATTTGGCTTTGCTGTAGTTCTTCGAGTTTCTTTCGGAGGAATTCATTTTCGGTTTCAAGAAAGGCAATCCTCTTCAATAAGTCCCGATTTTCTTGTCCTTTTACTGTTTCTTGGCCACAATCGTCAGACTGAAGTCATTTAAATGCTCATTGAAATTTATACAATAATTGCTATTGTTGTTATTATTTTAATGTTTTATATCATGAGTTCTGAGAAAATAATTTGTAACAGATGCCGTTATCATGTAATTACTGAAAAATATTTGCAGAAATACCTATATGTATTTAGTAAATAATAATCATTGAGATTTACAACTTTATTTATTTTTTGCACGACCTCTATATGTACAGGGTGTCCATTTTTTCTCTTCCCGCCTTACGGTTTAGCAATAGGCAACACATAATACATTGCACAGATATCTTGGTGGAAATTATTTATTTTTTAAAATAAGAAACATAGTTAGCCAAAGTGAAACATTTAATATGCCACAAAGTGACATAACGCATAACCTAATAGTTTAAACTAGAGTTCCTCTATTTCCAAATTTTTGAAGTATTTGATGACTATTATGACGGTAATATTCAATGCAACCTTTTGAAAATTTTCAAAAACATTTTAAATAAAATTATGTCAGTGAAATGTCAATGTGTGCGAAATTTCGTGCTCGCCACTGTACATATGTTTCTCGTTTACCTTTTGATTTCTGCTGTCTTCGTTTAAGCCATCTGGTGAAGCCATATTTTGTCATAAACAATTTATTTTGTCTAATGAAAGAAATTTTTTTCGAGTAACATTTCTCACCTTGAAACCACCTGAAAATTGTAATCTATAATAAATAACATTACCATAAAATATCGTTTTTTCCCTACCGGTTAGAAATGTAGGCTGTGGATACCTCATTTCTCGCTAAGGTAAGAAAGATAATCAAATACAAATGTCAAAAGTATCAAAAGTGAAATAAGTTATTGATAAATGAAAGCCAATTCAATAAAGCAAGTTGGTAGAGCAATCATATAATCTAGAAAATAAACAGATAAGCTAGGTACTCTCGTGTCAAAAATAAATTACTTCCTAGAATTTGAACTTTTAGGAAAATAACGTTTTTCACGTTGTGTGTAATAACTAGAATTTTCAAAATTTATTTTGAATGCCTAAGGTTGGTTACTTTGAATTGAGAGATTAAATCCAAATAAATATGCCGCCAGTAAACAAAATTGATTGTGAAACGAAAAATCATCTATCACTTAGCGAGAAATTAGTCATCTGCAACTGTTACAATTAATTTGCTGTCTTACATTTTTGGGATATCTTTTGTTTGTCACCAGAAACCACATAGCCTCCAACCTAACCAAATTTATGGCAACCTAGTAACGAATATCCCTAAATTCTAGGGAGTAATTTATTTTTGACACGAGAGTAGGTAGATTATTTTACCTTGTTTATATCAAATTTTCAAACAAACGTCAAATCTTCAAATGCGACGACATGTTAATTAAACAAATAACCCAGCCTACTATTCAATTTTCAAAATTTTCGTTTTAATCAGGAACATAACCATCTTTTTTTGACTTTTTTCAACGAAGTTGTGCCGGTAGGGAAAGAAATAGTATTCAAACCTTGTTAAGAAAGTGCCCTTGCAGACCTTATTACCTTGGTTTGAAATATACTATTTTATTTTAAAATTTTATAGTTACTACGCGATACATTTTTGTCAGTTTATTATTGAACCTAAATTAGGTAGGTACTATTGCGGGCAAAAAAGTGGGACATCAAATTTCTGTCAGTTTTGAAAAATTCGATCTAGTTCAAGCTTTATTGTCATTTTTTTGACACTTTTCCAGCTGACAGTTTAAAAATTTATTTTATACCTACTCCTGTTTTCCTTTTCAAAATGCCCTCTTCTTTTGATGAAGGTCGATTTTGATTGGAACTTTACATTAAATAAATAGGTATTCACTAGGTGCTTACTTACAATCATTCCCTACAACCTACAATACTTAATGACAACGTCAATCAATTCAAAGTAGGGTTAGAATCAGATAAGGGTTATTTCACATTAAAAATCAAGACAATGACGTTGATGTCCCACTTTTTTGCCCGCAATAGTACTCCCTAAGCTGTATTTTCAATACTGTGTCATTTGATAAATGATATACCAAAAGAAGATAACAAAAGACATAGCCACACCTCGCCGTTTAATAACTATCTATTTGCGTAATTAAGCCTTAATTGTGCTTAACTGATTTATTGAAAGTACTTACGAGTGTGGCTGGATTCCAAAGAAATATTGCTAACAAGGATATTTGATTACTTTCTAGTTTGTTTTAATTCCAACAGTGTTGAAAAAGTGATCATTTACTAATACATACATTTTTCTATCGTATTATCACAACTGATAGGACGTATCTTTTATTGATAATAGACAGATTAATGAGATTAAGTTTGTTGTTGGAACTCAAAGATAGCGGCAACGGTAATAATGATGTATCTGTACTTTTAAATTATCCCTCCGCCACCCGGCGGCACGGCAATTTTGCCGGAGTACATATACTATTACGGATATTACTATCAAGTAATAGTGCAGTGCTTATCAACATAATTACCGGCGTCTCGCCTCCGCATTTTGACTTTGTTGTGTATTATGTTCTGTGTCAATGTTAAGGAATTTCCTCACGATATGACATGAGTATAATAATATACCTTTTTGAATTTCAACTACCAATGTGTTCCCTAAATACAGAATTTTTAAATTTTTAAAAAGAGATTGCGGTACTATTCCCGTTGCTGAAATTATAAGTGGTAAAATAGAATTTTTTTCTAAACTCCAAAGATTTCTCATAGCAACGGAGAGCTCTAAATATTTATTAATTTTTGTGTTATATGTCTGTGTTATATTATGTGAATTTGGAACAGCTATATCTAAAAGATATGCTTGCTTTTGTTGTTTATTTAAAATAATAATGTCTGGTCTGTTATGCTGAATGTGAATGTCAGTTAAAACTGTGCGATCAAAATATAATTTGTAATTGTCATTTTCCAAACAACTTTCTGGTTTATAGATGTAATGTGGTTGTGTATCCTTTAATAAATTGAATTTAACAGCTAAATTCATCTGTATAATTTTAGCGAATATATCATGACGTTTCTTATATTCGCTTTGAGCCAAAACGGTGCAAGAAGAAATGATGTGTTCAGTGGTTTCCCCTTCAGTTCCGCAAATCCTACATTTATCAATGATCGATCGCAAACCGTATATGTGTTTTTTATAATTTGTTGTATTTATAACACGATTTTGTATTGCAAATATAAAACCGTCAGTCTCAGGGTGAATATTTGATTTTTTAAGCCATGCTTTTAATTAATATGACAACATTGTTGCTCCATTTATGATTCAACATTCACATAGGTGATATAAACTTTTAAATATAGTTTTATTGAACTTACTTATCCACTAATTATTACTGAGACGGGTTGGCTTCAATCATGATTTCTAAGAAGGCAAAAATAGTTATTTACAAAATGAGTGCGAGAAGACATTTTTCGCGCATGACCGCATTATTTGAGACACGAGCGACGAAGGAGCGAGTGCTTCATTTGCGCGAATGTGCCGAATACGCGTCTTCTCGCATTGAAGTTTGTACAATATTTTTTAAAACGAACAACATTATGTCTGCTTTGTCGTATACACTTTATGAATAGGATGGCGCTTGTCCATGCGATTGCCAAAGTGTCAATCGAATTAATAGCGATTTATTTTCACTCTTTCGAAATTTTCATCATCCAACTTGGAGAAATGGTGTTTTCTAAACCACAGTTTATTATTATCAAGTCAAATTATTTTCAAAATGCTCAAAAAGCATTGGCACTAGTGCGCAAACATCGATTTCTCGTACTACTGTGCCGTCGCGAAATGTAATTTTGAAGGTAGTGAGTAAAAAGATTAGTTTTGTGGCGTTTTATTTTATTTGTGATAACGTTTAAATTGTTATCATTTCCAAATACAAATTCTCCCACATCTGAGAAAACACATTTTTATTGTTATAATTATGTTGTAGAAAAAGCAATTAGAAAAAATACCTCTACGAAAAATACATAATTAGTAAACAATGTTACACTACTTTTAATTTATTTCAGACTGTCTGGTAGAAGTTCGAGTACATGATTAATTTTAATTTAATTTTAGTAATTACAAAATACATATATTATTACATTGTGCTCATAAGTTATTGTTGCAATACTGAGTCAATTTATTTTACAAGAAGGTTTAAATCTCTTTCGTTTACGTTTTTGGTCTTGTATTTCTTCTTGATTGATCTCATATCCCGAGTGAGAAGCATAATCTGAAGCACTTAAGCCATCTAAATCTTTCGCGGTGACTTTAACACCTTTACTCATCAAGAAATGTATCACTTCTTTGTTCCAAAATTTCGACATTGCTGCATAATGCAGCGAAGTTCTCATCATATTACAAAGAATGGTAACATCAGCACCATTGTCAACCAACATTTCGACAATTTCGTAGTTTCTTGCTTGCGAAGCTAGGTGTAAAGCAGTCATTCCTTCGGCATCTCGAGCATTTACATTTATGCCAGCATTGAGGAGTAGTAGTACTGAATTTACATTGGCGTATTCTGTCAAAGCAGCGTAATGCAGCGACGTTCTTTGGTCGGAAGTGACAGTATTTACGTCGACGCCATTGTCAATCAACATCTTTACCACTGTGTAATTTCTTTCGGCAGAAGCAAGATGAAGAGATGTTATTCCGTTTACATCTTGGACGTTGATGTCGACTCCAGTGTCTAACAAAAGATTTAAAACTTTTTCAGCCGGAATTACGAGTGCAGCTGCGTAATGGATTATGGTTCTTCTTCTGTGGGTGAGAGCGTGTGGATTGGCACCTGCACTTAGTAAAGCTTTTAAATTTCCATAGTGTCCTACGTCTGAAGCAAGATGTAACGCACTCTCTCCACTTATGTCTTGTGCGTTTACGTCAATGCCTCTACTTGTCAACAAATCAATCACTTGCCTGTTCGAGTACTCCGCAGTGGCGGCATAATGTAATGCGCTTCTTTTCCTGTTGCATTTTAAGTTGACGTCAGCGCCGTAGTCGAGTAACAATCTCACATTTTCCGGTCTCAAGTGGAAAGCTGCGAGATGTAACGGAGTTATTCCTTGTGTATCTTGCAAGTTGACCTCAACACCAATCTCTACCAAATTCTTCATTTCGTCTCGATTCCATTGGTCTGACGTGACCGCGTAATGCAGAACGTTTCGTTTTTCGTCGGTGACAGATTTGATGCTTGCTCCGCGATCGATTAAAATTTTTACCACGTCGACATTACCTTGTCCATAGGCGAGATGCAGAGGTGTTATTCCAGAAATGTCACGAGCATTGACGTTTGCTGCTTTATCGATCAAAAGCTCTATCGCCTCTGCAACAGGTGATAGTGCTGCACGATGCAGTAAGCTTCTTTGTTTGTCGTCTACAGCATCAACATTGGCACCAAGAGTGACCAATGTTCTAACATTCTCAAACATTTTTCGCTTGAAAGCTAAATGTAATGGTGTTAAACCAGTGGCATCACGACAATCGATATCGACACCCTCACCGCCTAACAGCGTTATTACGTCTGTATTGGATGGAACCGTAACAGCAAAATGCAGAGCATTTCTTCCTCTCTGGTTGACGGCGAAAATGTTTGCGCCTCGTTTAATTAACAATTCAATATTATCACAATTTTTTATTTTATTAGCCAAGTGTAACGGTGTTGCTCCGTTTATGTCTTTCCCGTTTATATCAACACCACTTGCTATCAATAAATTAATCACATTCGTATTAGATGGTGTTAGGACTGCATAATGCAAAGCATTTCGATTTTGATTGTTGAGAATGTTGACATCCACACCAGAACGAATTAGAAATTCTAAGTTTTCAAAATCACCTCTTTTAGACAAGACATGTACTAAACTAAGTCTATTTGAGTATTTTGTTCCAACATTCACGTTGTACTTTGCTAACAATTTTGTCATCTCAATTGTCAGTTTACCTTGTGCAACTAAACTGTAAAACAGATTGCCCGTGTTTTCACTTTCAGGATATATCTTGGCACCTAGTTTTATTACGGTTTCTGTCAAACGATGATTTCCTCCTTTACAAGCAACGTGGAAAATTGTTTCATTATCTCCATAGTTGTTTAAACTGAGACCTTCTGCAATTAACATCTTGATAATTGTGAAACTATCATTTGACGAGTCGTTTATGTTCTTTGTTGTCACGGCTAAATGTAAAAGATCGTGATTTTCACCCCATTCGTCGATATACTTACTCCTAACAACGGAAGAATCTTTTCGCACAATGGCCGTGAACAGATTGCAAAAATTTAACACAACTGAGTAGTAAGCCACACTTTCATTTGTGTAGTACTCGAATAGTACATTTAAGTTTACATCGGTAGTATATTTTTTAAAGATATTTTCTATTGGAAATAAGCAGTTGGAACGAACTGCATAATCGATGCAGGTCCATTGGCATAACGCGTCTTCAACATTATAGATATTATCTTGCAACAAAATTGCAAGAATTTTCTCATAATCAGGGTCTTCACTTTCGACAAACTTTTCAAAATAGTTTCCATTTTCATGTCTCTTCAAGGGTGGATATTTCTTACCGTAAGAACAAATTAAATGGAGTGCTGTTCGACCACCATCGTCCCTTTTCTCAATGTCTTTAATATTTTTTTGTACTTCGTCAGTGTTTTTGAATATTGCAGCCAAATGCAACGGACACGATTCCGCCACAAGCATGTCAAATATTAATCGCAAATTTTGACATTTTTCCGTGAACAATTCGTCTTGCAACAAGGATAACTTTTCTGGGTGTTTCTTTAACCAAACACTGGTCAGGTATTCGGCGAAGGAGTGATGTGTGAAGACGATCTGGTCGTCCTTAGTTTGGCTGATGATTCCAAATGGATCGCCACCTTTTATCCTTAGTAAAAACTTGTCAATTTTACTATGATCCACGTTAAGTTTACTTAAAACTTTACTGTTCAGGCAAGTCTTCAGTGCCGCCAATTCGTATTGTTCCAAGTAAAAATCCAGATCGATCCCGAGTTGCTGTTCATATTCATCTATGCCCAGCTTTTGATGCAAATGTTTCATTTTTCCGCTCAAGAATATTTTGTACATTTTTGTCAGCAAAAATATACTGTCGTCCGAATTGTGGGTGAGTTGTCTGTTGTTCAGAAAATTTTCTGTAATTAGGTAAAGCTGTAGCGGAACTCCTAACAACATCTGACCGTTACTAACATTTAAACTCTCAAATATTTTATTGGTGATTTCTTCAATGTGTTTTTCTTCATATTTTTGTTGTAAACGCAGCTGGATGTACATTTTCTGTTGCTCTCGATCGAGTTCGTTAATAGTGATTGGAACTGTGTTAAATTCGTCTGAAAGTCTGGCTTGTAGGTTTTGACGTGACGAAATCCAAACGTGAAATCCCATCGCCAGAATTTCATTGACTTGATTCAAGAAATAGTTCAAACAGTCGCTGTCAATTTCATCTAAACCGTCCAAAAACAAATACACTCTTTTTTTCCTGAGAAAGTACGATTTCACTTGGAGAAGAAAAGAGTTCTGGTTTGTTTCTTCCATCTTCATGAAGTGGCACAACATTTCTGCAGTTCCAGTTTTGGTTTTGAAAAAAGAATTCTCGCTTATTAAATTTATTCGAACAAACCAAAACTCAGAAGGGCAATTGTTGCTTAAGAAAGTCATCAGTGTCGATTTTCCCATTCCAGGCGACGCCGAAATTACATTCAGCTCGTTGTCAAAATATTTATAAATGTCCTCTTCTTTGATTGGTGGATTTTCTAGAGTGACTTCGCTTAAAGCTGCCACACCTTTCTTACTTAAAACCAGCAAACAGCAATTTTCGTCGACGACTTGAATCAAGAATACATTTTGCTTGTCTAACTTGTTACAAATGAAATCAAATTGAGCTTTTGTACATTTACTGCTTTTTGATAAAATCATCGTTTTCCTTAATAATTGTCTGGTAATGTTGTGTAGCTTTATTTGTTCCAAATAATCTTCAAGTTCAATTGTTTGGGGATGGCTTAAGTCGATGAAATTATTAAATTTTCCTTCGCAATTAATAATGAACAAATTTTCTATTTTACTGTACAAAGTCAAAAGTTTACTGTTGTCTAAAAACACACTCGTAACAGTTCTCGGGATATAGGATTCGGGTAAGTTTTCTTCTTTGTTGCCGATGGAGAGGATATTATGTGTCATTTTAAACAATTCTCTTGTTTTTATGACTGTAGAAAATTCTGGGTCAAATTTTATAAATTGCTTTAAAGAAATGCTTTGGCGTCCTTGAACGGAAACTTCAAAACGTTCGATGATATCGTCAAAGTTCTTTTTATCTCGTATATCCGACAAATTCTTAAAAATCTTCCAATTGGGAAATTCTTCTTTGGAAGTATTATCTATCTCCAACACCAACAACAATTTCTTCCTTTTCTTACATTTTTCTAGCAATTTGGTTACACTCGTAATTCGTATTTTATTCAAATCATTCATCTTTACGACAAGTGGTGCTTTATTTAAATGCCACAACACTTTGGCTTTCTGTGTAGGTGACAATTCATTCACGTCTTTAATCTTTTTGGTTACCAATCCATATTTGAGAGCAGTTAAACCGACTTCGTGGATGTTGCAGTTTGATCTCCATATTTTTGAAATTATATCTTCGTCAAAGTTTTCAACAAGCGTCATTTCAAATGTCATGATCGTCTTTACAATCAATTCAGATTTGTTGTTGCACTTGTCTCCCGATATCGCAGCAGCGAAAGGAGACAAGGCCAGTTCCGCCAATTTAGATATGACATCTTGTTTTGTCAAAACAAAGTTTCCGGACCACCATTCTCTCATAAAATGAACATAATTGTCATAAATTTCACAACGTAGCAGTTCCTTTAACATTTGGCTAAGAGTTAATTTGCACTTGGCCACGTTGTCCTGACAAACCAGCAGATAAAAGTGTTCGAAGAAAGCATCCACTTTTGTTAAATGACTGCTTTCTTCACAACGAAATTGAAAAACTGAACCGGTGTTTAAGAAACCCTTACTGAATGTTGCAACTTCTTTTACGCGAATTTCGTGATTATCGAAGAAAAATGTTGAACCATCTCGAAGACTCGTCGTATTATTTGTCAGCAAAACGCAACTGACATTCTCTTTATTCTGAAGTTTTTGAAAGGAGTCCAAGTATTTTGATAAACTGAAATCGCCCTTCTCTGCAGTAAGAATATTATCCGTGATATTTCTTCTATTTTCGGAATGTTTCAGTTGCAGAAGAAAAGTGTGTGATTTTCCGTCATCGTACGTTACGTTTAATTCTATGTCGTCGAAATCTGCATAAATGTCCCTATTTGTGGTCATTTCAAAATCGACAACCCTATCGCTCGTAGATAATTGAACCGCATAAAGAGCGCACATCATCCATTCGTATTCTTTGCCCAAATCGCTGGTTCCTTTTCGTTTTTTGTAAGTCTGATAATTGAATTGGTTTGGTGCCATCATACCGTCTTGCTCATCTGGATCGACCTAAAAACGTTTCTCTTTCATTTCTATTTTTCGCAACCATTTTTAAGTTACCTTTGTTAAACTGGCTGCAATGGACTGAAGTTGTGACTTATCTGAAACATCATGATTGACCACCGGAGCTGCAGTCTGACTTTGCTGTAGTTCTTCCAATTTCTTTCGCAGAAATTCGTTTTCGCTTTCAAGAAAGATAATCCTCTTCAATAAATCCTGGATTTCTTGTCCTTTCACTTTTTCTGAGCCACAATTGTCACACTAAAGCCATTTAAATGCTGATTGAAATTTATGCAATAATTGCTATTATTATTATTTTAATGTTTTATATCATAGGTTCTGAGAAAATGGTTTGTGACAAACAAATGCCATTATCACGTAATTGCTGATAAGTCTTTGTAGGAATATGTTCAGTAAATAATAATTCAGATTTATAACTTAGAAGAAATAAACCAGAACTACCTATTAAGAAAGAAAAGGATGGGTGCGGTTCAAAATTTTAATTTAGCAAAGATATAAGTGTTGCATCATATGCACTAAAAATGAATTAAAACTTTATTTTAATAAATATCTTGCTATGCTACGCAGAAGATAGAAAAGCACAAAAGATGGATCAATCATTGGATAAGTTAACTGCAATGATAAAAAAAGATTATTTTGTGCAACGTATTTAATATAAGAGCTTACAAAGGTTTTACTCTATGGAAAGAAACGAACCCAGATTAGAAAAGAAATGTTTCACACAGAAAAAGATTATACTTGGAAGAACTGGGAAAACAACAAATCCAAAAAAGGGTACCACGTACGAGTATGTGTACTGAACGGTGTTATTACGAAGATCTTGAAGACAGAAGATGCTAACACAAGTGGTGCTGCTACAAATCCAAGAAGCAATAAACAAACGTATACAATGTAAATCTTGCCATTCTACGCGTGACAACACAACTGCTGTTATTTATTCAAAATCCAAAAAACATTTATAAAAAGTTGTAAGAAGTAATTCACCCTCTTCTATTGCAATAATATCATCAAAATTATATTTTTTATTACAAGTTTAAATGTTTTTTTTTTTTTTTTAAACAATTAACACTCTACAGGGTGATTCTGAAATAAGTTTGAAAAAAAAACGGTAATTGGTGATGATGAGAAGAAGTCATTGCACTTGCGACGTTAAAAGCACTCCGCTACGCGTCGTGCTCTTAAACTCGTCGCGCATGCTTTAAAGGCTTCCTTATAAACTTGTATCATAATATACTATTTTTAACGTCCGTCAAAAAAAGTGCAAGTTTTTTCATTACTTTGCGTTCATAAAATACGTGATTTTTGAATCGGTCAAGAAGCGTTAAAAAAGTGCCATAGCGGTTCATTTTTGCACGCATTTTGCGTTAAAAAAAGTGCCGTAGCGTGTCATTTTTTAACGCAATTATAAAATGTTTCATTCATAATTACCTAGTAGGTAGTTTTTTTAACGAATTCGTATGTATAAATTGGAATTTTTTGGCATGAGTGGGCCAATTTAAAACGCTCGTTTTACTCGCGTTTTAAAGGTCCACGGGTTCACACAGGAGAAAATTTTCAAATTTTGAGAGTCGAAAAAATTGTTATCTAAACTTACGGGCGCCAAAAAATTTTTGTATGCAACTCGTTAGTAAAGTATCTTTTTTTTACTCGGCGGATTTGCGCACTCGCTTCGCTAGAGCGGCAAATTTTCCTTCTCGTAAAAAAAAGTACATATTACTTTACTCACTTGTTGCATAAATAACTATTCCCTATTTACCTTTTGAACAGGAGATTTCCTGCTGTCGTCGTTTAAGCCATCTGAAGAAGCCATATTTTGTCACAGACAATTTACATCTGTTACATTTTGCCTAATGAAAGGATTTTTTTTCGAGTAACATCTGTCGACTTGAAACTACTTGAAAATTGTAATCTGTAAAAAAAGTTACACTAAAGTTACCATAAATTATGGTTTTTATTTTTAAATTTTATAGGTATATACAGGATGTATCTGAAATACGTGTGTTAATTTTAACCAATGGAAGAACTTGCCAATTTATGAAACTTTTATCTATAACATTTTGCAAAATTCGCAAAAGATTTCCAAAATTTTTTGCCCCCCAATTTTTACCAAACGAGTCGTTTTGTGTAATTAACTAGTCTCTCTTTTTGCGTAACCATGAGAATTTTAATTTTAAGTAAATAATATGTAAATAATTACTTTTTTCTATTACAAAGTTCCTCTTCTATCACAACAGAAAATTGTTGCCCTTACCTATAGCCGTGTATACGCTTTGATGGCTAATGCTTTTTCGTAAAAATGTTATAGGGAAAAGTTTCATAAATTGGCGAATTCTTCCACTGGTTAAAATTAACACACGTATTTCGGATACACCTGTATATACTACACGATACGTTTGTTGTCATCTTATTATATTGGACGCAAATTAGGTACTTCCTAAGATGTATTTTCAATGGTGTGTCATTTGATAAATAATATAAGTACCGAAAAAAGATATCAAACGACATATAGTCTATTTTTTAATCAAAGAACCACGACCTGTTGATTTAGGTTTGTAAATATAAAATTTTACTAAATTTAGGGAATTTAATGATATCTATTGGCTATACCAGCCAACGTCTGTCATTTTTAATGTCCTTGAAAGTACGCAAACTCGCAGCTAAAATTTGAACGTGTTATTAAAACTGCCTCGCAAAGTAAGACATTTATTAAACAATCAAATTAGTTGTTATTAGTTGTTATTAACTTTATTAACATGCTGCGCTACTAATATCTCTAATAACCTCAATTTTTATATGTCAAAAGTGTACAATGTTGTCAGCTCTATTTTGGGTGTAAATTGCGGTGTTGTGGTTCTTTGATTAAAAAATAAACTATAGCTACACTTTGCTTTTTAATAATAACACTATGCGACATTTTTCACTTTTTTTTTCTAACATTGACTAAAATACTTGCATTCCATTTAATTTTGTTCAGAAAAACAAAAAATTATCACCAAAATACTCCATCACGTCAAGTTTTTTTGTTATTTTTGTTTTCATATTTAAAAGGTCGTCGGAATAATCCGTAGTAATCACTCATATTCACGATATAGACTGAACTAAAAATAACATATACTATTTTTTCTTCAAACCTTCATAACAAATTATTTAAAACATGTTAAGAAACCAGGTAGGAATTTCAAATGATTTAGCTAGTTTACTTTACTGCCGCTCATCAGCGGAGATAATAACTGTATCTGCCGCTCTCAGCGGAGATAATAACTTTATCTGCCGCTCGTCAGCTCCTTAGATGCCACGACAATGAAGTGACACTTTAGCATTATCAGTGCAGCAGGATAATGTCATAATTTACGGACGTTTGACGAAAAAATGTATTACATGTTATCTAATATTAAACTACACAAAATTGAACACTAGATAGATAATAAATTGAACACAAACTTAACAAGGAAATATCTTCAAGAATTTCGTTTTTCTCTTTTATGAGGAGTAAAGTCTTCCTTTTCCAGAAACCAGCAGGAGTCCCTCATCATTGTCGAATCCCATCTACCTTGATACCTTATTTCCATAGCGCTGATATCTTGATGAAAACGCTCCCCTTGTTCATCATTTACAGCCCCTAAGTTTTGTGGAAAGAAGTAGAATTTAAGAGTGCAGAAAATGCACTTTCAGAGACATTCGGCAGCCAAGTGTTTTATAATTTTCCAACAATTTGTATAAACATGGAACAGACTACTTGCTTAAACGGAAAATAAATTGATTTGCGATTACAAATTAGTAGTAAAGGATCAAATTTAAATGTACATATTTCTCATAATAATGCGCTAGATTAACGTTTATCAAAAAAAATTATTACTCAAAAATGTGACGTGTTGGAGGTTTTTTATTTTTACCATTATAAGTCAAATGGCATGTTTTAAGACTGGTACTAAAAATTATGCTTGTTAGAAAAATCATGTCGCATAGTGTAATTATTATTTGCGTATTCAAGCATTAATTGTGCCGTAAATGATTTATTCAAAGTAGGTACTTACGAATGTGGCTGGATTCTACTGAAATATTGCAAACACATTAGGTACTTTTTAGTTTGTTGTAAACCCAATAATGTTGAAAAAATGATCATTAACTAATACATGTTTCTAACGTACGAGTATTTTCACAACTGATAGGACGTATCTTTTATTGCTAACAAACACATTAATGTTGGATCTCAAAGATAGCGGCAATAGTAATAACGATGCTTCGGTACTTTTTAAATTTGCAAAATTTTCTCATGAAGAGGAGGTGTAAGTTTCAGTTCAATTTTTCTCTAGAATAGAAAGAGAAAATTTGAAAGAAGCTGGTGACGCAATAATTGAAAAAAGCAAGAACTTGATTCTTTTAAAATTTTGTAATTTTAATTAATGCACATGGTAGGTCCATTTCTGGTTCAACATTTTTGAAATTTAGTTTTATTCAACATACTTATCCATTATTTATTGATATGGGCGTGTTTTATGAAGACAAAAAATTAGATTTGTGGCGGTTTACTTTATTTATAACATTTAAAACGTTATCATTTCCAGACACAAATTCTGCCACATCTGATAAAACACATTTTTATTGTCATAACTATCATGTAGTAGAGAAAACAATTGGAAAAAATACATATTAAAACAATGTTGTAATAATTTACAGTTCTGAATAATAATAATTAGGAAATAGTTATTTGTGTATCAAGGCCAAAAAGTGCCCGAGTCTGGGTTTTCTAGTCGAGGCACAGCCGAGACTTGAAAACAGGCGAGGACAAAAGGCACTTTCTGGCCGAGGTGCACATTAAGCACGGACTACAAAGCAAAGGACATCTTTGGAAAAATTACAAATTTATTTTGTACTTTTTTCAAATATGTACATACATTTATTAATACATACATACATATTAACAACTTTTTACAAGTTTGCCAACAAACCGAGAAATTTACCTACTATTTGCAGTACAGTTATTTATTTACATAATTTATGGTGACAGGACAATTATTGCGATTATCATCTGCGATATCCGGCGGCGTATTAGACATTAAACATCACTTTGGCTGTTGTATTAGACATTTCTTCATCACGCTGTTGCTATCGATTATATGAACGTTCATTTTCTTATTATGCACCAAATAAGCAACAGAAATAAACGATACAACACTTTTTCGAGCAAATAAAATACTTTGGTTAAATTTAAAACTGTCAAATATTCATTTATTTTCAGTCGGTTTACTCGGTTTTGTGGGTTTCGCTGTTAACTTACTAAACAGACCAACATATGGCGCCACGGTCCATGATCAGAAAAGTGCGTCCAAAAAAGAGTTACTTCTCGTCCGCATGGAAGTACGTAAAATTATCTTTTTTAAAGGTGCCTAAAATAGTTATTTGTGTATCAAGGCCCAAAAAGTGTCCGAGTTTGGGTTTTCTAGTCTTGAAAATAGGCGAGGACAAAGGGCACTTTTTGGACAACGATTTTGGTGTTCGTTTAGGCACACATTTTGAAAAACATGAATTAATTATTGTAAATTTTGAGGTTATCTTTGACAGATGTCAAATTCTTACGCGTTTTTTATAAGTGAAAAAACTGATTTGGTTTGTTGCCATCACAGTGTCGTGCTCGTCTTGATCGACCTAAAAATATTTCTTTTCCATTTTTGTTTTCCGCAACGATTTCCAAGTTATCTTTGTTAAATTAGGTGGAACGAACTGATATTGTGACATACTTGAAATATCAAGATTGACCGCCTACTTCTTCTGTTTCTTTTCAGGAATTTATTTTCGCTTTCCCGAAAGATAATCCTCTTCAATAATCCTGTTTTTCTTGTCTTTTTACTGTTTCTTGGCCAGAATCGTCAGTCTAAATGTCATGGAAAGAATTGGAAACATAAATACGAGTATTATTATTGTTTCAGCGTTTAAAATAACTTGTGACACATCTCGTTATCATTTAATTGTTGATAAGCCGTAGAAGAATTATGAGGAATATTTAACTTGAACTTGTTTGATTTTTGCTTTGTTTTTTTTATTCACAACAAATGTGTAGGTACAAGAGAACAATTTTAGATCTGTCTCTGTTTCTACATCTCAAGATCTACCATACTGAAACAGTGAAAAATGAACAATTTCTCGCTTACCTTTTGAACACACTGATCCTTGCTGCTCAACTAGTCGATCCGATGAAGTCATATTTGTCACAAATAAAAATAAGTCACTTCAGGAACAAACTGAAAGAATTTTTTTTGCGTAACTTCTTTCGTTTTGTAAACACTTGAAATGGTACTCTATTGCAAATAAAACTACCATAAAGTCTCGTTTCACCAAACACCAGTCACGCCATGTCTTATTCTTTTCGACATTTTTCAATAATTATTTGCATCGTTAAACATTTAAATTTAATCGTAATGAACTAATTTGTCGAAAGAACTTACCAGCATGGCTTAATTCCAACGAAATGTTGCAAATACGGGGATCTTATCACGTGGTAGTTTGTTAAGTTTGCAACAGCGTTATCATTTACGGATGTACGTTGTTTAAATAAGCATTTACACAACAGATAAAGCAACATATTTAGTGACAACAAATAGATTAAGAGATTAATATTATTACTAGTACCTAATAATAGTACCAACAGCAATAATTGTGTCTTTGTTTTATTTATTCTTTTTTTTTTGGATGACGAGAAAGCTTAATTGCATTTTTCACAAGATGTTTCGTTGCCATTTGTTGTTGCTCTAAGCGGGAATTTGAATTTAAAACTGTTGCTTGTGATTATTTGATAAATTGAAAGACAAAGTCTCTGCACACATATTATATTAAATAAAAATAGTCAAACACAATAATTTTGCTAATTTCGTTGTAACAGCGACGAAGATTCAAAAACTCTGGTCAACATTCAAGCATGAGTTCGAACAACAATGTACTGATAGTGTCAGTCATGACCGTCTTAACTTCCTTCTTCATTTCGACTCTTGCTGAAGTCATGCACTGCTTAAATTCCGCGCTCTTGCAGTCGCTGTACTTGCAGTAGCAGTCGTCCAGAGTGTTCTGTGCTTTGTCTTTGCGTTCGTTATAAATTTGATATCTAAAAGCCGATTTTGAGAGATTTTGAATGTACAAATGTGGAGGATTTCGCTACCGCAAGTCCCACACTATGTCCGAATTTGCGTCGATGGTGACTGTCTGGTTTTCGGTATTCATACACGGTAAACTGTTCGGTTTGAAAGTGGCGTCGATTAAGTCTTCCATGAAGTCGTCCCATTCGGTGCTAGTTTGACCATCTTCAAATTCGTCTTCTGGCCCACACGTGTGAAAACATTTTTCTGCGGCGACCCACACCTAAAACCGCAAAAATTCAAATCTTAAATAAACAAACAGGGCACATACCAGCCCAAGTGCGCAAAACGACACAAGCACACCTCTCATTTTGGCGAAATTAAAATTTAATTGCCAATTTTATCTTATCAGAAATGAGGCTGGTTAATTCTTTGCATTGTGCGTCTAATCCCTCGTTCATCGATAAAGAATAATTAGTAGGGTACGACGTGTCGTTTCGCAGAACTGCCCGTCTTGTCGCCATCCTCAATTTCGATTTTTAATCCAAATTTGGATATTTTTTAAATCGAAATTTGGATGCGCCATCTTGAATCTACTGTCACGTGAAGTAAACATAACCTAAGAAAATAGTAGAATGACAGACGTCTATTCAGGCCACTCTCAATTCGTTTTGTTAACAGATAACAGGTAATTGCGGTGTAATTGGTGCCAACATTTGTAATTTTGTGCTCTAGGAGGCGATGGTTCGACGGTCGGACCCTATTTCTGATAACAGTGGTCACTGTCCCGATCGTCATATTCTGTGGTATTTACACGATTATACTTAAGAGCAACGAGAGCCTCCTGTACCCCAAATCCCACCTCGAAGGTAACCCCAACTCAGCCCCTCACCAAAAGTGCAAACAACATGATTTCAGTGCCGTTCTTGTGGACACAACGTGCCAAAACATACAACAGTTACCCCAAGAACTCCAAGTTCAGCCACATTGGCCCCGTCGAAGACAAACCCGCCCGCCAGATCGACGAGTTTAAACTGGTCTGTTACTACAACTTCCCCAGCGATGACTTCAATACGTTGCAACCCAAAGACATCGACCCGTTCTTGTGCACCCACATTAACGTCGCGTTCGCGACTGTCGTGGACAACGCCGTCAATCTGAAAGACTCACAGTTGGAGGTTCTCGAATCCGTGGTCAACCTGAAGAAGACAAACGAGCAACTGAAGGTTCTGGTGTCTGTGGGGGGCGCCGGGAACGCGAGCGGGTTCGACCAGATGGTGCTGAATCACGCCAATCGCAAAATATTCATCCGCTCGGTGGTGGATTTGGTGAAGAGTTACGGCGTCGATGGGGTGGATCTGGACTGGGAGTTCCCCAACCAGGACCCGGTTCATGACAAAAACCAAAAGATTCACTTCACTCAGCTTCTGGAGGAGCTCAGGAGCGCCATCAACAAGCAGCATCGGCACAAGTTTATTCTGACGGTTGCGGTCGCCGCACCGGTTTTCCTAATTGACAATAGTTACAAAGTTCCCTATTTGAACCAGTTAATTGCTTTAATGTGAGCGTGTCCAGATTAATTAATTGGCATGTTGTAGGTGGGTCGATTTTGTTAATGTCATGACTTACGATTACCACTTTTACACCAAACTGACACCATTTACTGGCTTGAATGCACCTTTATACGAGTCCTACACAGACAAGGGTTACTTTTCGTCCCTCAACATCAACTACTCGGCTCACTATTGGCTCTCCAAGGGTATGAGTAGGGAAAAAATTGTTATAGGTTTGCCCACTTACGGACACACTTTTCGGTAGCACTCGCCCCGATTCGTTGCAACATTTTAACAGTACATTTGCAGGCTGACAAACCCCCACAACAAAGGTCTCTACGCCCCAGCTCGGGGCTACGGCAAACTAGGAGGCGGCGGCTTTGTTGACTACACGCAAATTTGTAAATTCCTTAATCTGAATCAGATTACTCCAGTTTTCGATATGGACTCGAGAAGTCCCTACGCCGCAAAATCCACTGAGTGGGTCTCATTTGATAATGAGCAAAGTCTCTCGTTTAAAGTGAGTTGTTGCGTTTTTGTCAATTGAGCGTTAATGAGAGATTTCAGGCCGAGTATGTGCGCGACTACCAATTTGGAGGCGTCATGATATACTCGCTGAACGCAGACGACCACATGGGGGTCTGCAAAATCGATCCGAATGTACGTAATCAACCCTTTCCCTTAGTTAAGAAAGTCCACGAAGTACTTGATATGAATTATTCGCTATTTTAATGGGACCTGAGACAACAACGAGTAATAATAATGGCTGTTTAACAGTGATAATACCAAGTATTATAATATTTTTATAAATAATAAAGTCTCGATAATCATGTTTGAGGTTATGTTTGATGTGTTGGCTACCCTGACAAACGTCATTCTAAATATTTTTGGGGCTGCAAATTCAAAGTTAATTTAAAATTTACACAAATGGGACTGGAATAGCAGTTCAGGTGTTGTCGTGATGGTATAATACTGTATAATGGTCACAACTAAAATGGCGTTTTGAGGTTATGTAATAAAAAAAGGTGTCTGCAAAATCTCTGTGGTATGTCTCAAAATCTGCGTCGAGAGGTCCTGAAGGCCTTCAAGTCGCTTCACAAAGCTAGGAGGCACGTTTTTGAAGGTGATGATAATGCGCTGACCAAAGCCCGCACGCAAATAAACCAAGAGTACAAGAAATGTAAAGTGGTGACTGATCCTGAGGCAATTCGTGAATTGGTGGCGCACTCGAGGGCTGTAGAGAGTGAATTGATATCTACCGTGATTCAAGCGAAAGAGGTACAACCTGGTAAATATGAAGTGCGCTTGAGGGACAAAATCGTCAAGTTGGACAACGTCCCCTTCAAGGACTGCGCGCAGTAGTGTAATCACAGTAATCGAGTTTATCGAGTTTATCGAGTAATCTATATCTTGTAATTGTTATGATTAATAAAAATTTCCAAAATTAGATTTTGGGGTTTAGGTTATGGCAAACGCGATGCGCAATTGTTCTAGTAGGCCTTGGTTTGTGTCAGTGAGTCATGTGTCAAGCGCTGCCAACAGTTTTTTTGTTTGGTGTATTTTTAGTAACTTTTCTGTCAAATCAGCCCAAAACAGTCTTTGTGTATTTACACAAAATTGTGGTGGTGTCCGGGGGTGTTTATTTATTTTCTTTGCGTAAGTCCCAACTGAGACGCTATCTCGAGACGAACCTGTCGCGTTTTTGTAATTTTTAGCGTCCGCAGGTACATCGAACTCTTGCCCTCTTGACCCACCGACGGGGCATCACAAACTGATATATGTGGTGATGTCGCCAGCTTCGAGGATGTGTTGACACGAGAACCGACGCGACATGAACACGGCGGTCTGTGTGCTGGTCCTGGTCGCATCGACAATAGTGGGTGAGTGTATATAAAAATTTATTTACAAAGTCAGATACAGCCGTTGCCCCAACAAGCGCACCACGGCACTTTCCCGTTCAGGGGTATGTTCGAAATGTTGGACATTTTCCTCGTTTTGATGGTCTCGCAACTGCTCAAACTGTTCGTCCGTTCCCTCTCCGAATGCGCACCGAAATCGTCGTACGCCACCCCGAACCGGTGCTCCATCGACCTGTCCGTGCAGACGGAGAAGGAGCGCTCGCGGTGTGCCCGGTCCATGCTGGTGATGGTCCCCCTGCGGCTCTTCATCCTGTCGCTCTTCCGGTGCTTCTTGTGCTTCTTCTCGTCCTTGACGTGGACGTGCTTGCGGTCGGGGCTGACCGACGCGCTCTTCCGCTGCTTCTTCTCCTCGACCTTCTTCCGCTCGGACCCCGTCTTGCTGTCGGAGCTCGTCGGCGTCTTGGGCTCAGCGTCCGTCGTCGACTTCCTCGACTCGAGACTCGGCGTCTTCTGGTGCTTGGGCTCCAACGGGTTGCTGAATTTGATGTCGAAGATCGAGTGCTTCTTCTCGGTGGTTTTAACCGACTTGTCGCGTTTGCCCTTGAAGTGTATGGACACTTTGCGTCTGATGCTGAGCTTGGGGGATTTTTTCTCGTCTTCCGGTTTGTCCGGTTTCGGCGGCTCCACTTTGGTCGTCTGGAATTTCAGATTTTCTTCGTTCTCGCTCGAGATCAAATCGGACGAAGTCAGGTCGAGCAGGTTGGTTTTGGAGCCTCCCAAATTCGGAGTCTTCTCGAAATTGTCCGGATTGTAGCGCGCGTTGAAAAAGTCCGAGTTTGCGTCGCCGATGGGGCCGAAGAAGAAGGGGTTGTGCTCGCAGGTCGTGGACGTCACGGGGGGCGACGTCAAAGGCCTCAACTCCTCCTGCACAGACAGTTTTTCTGCCGACTTCGAATGCAAACTCTCAAAACTGTTTTGGATGTTTCTGTACTTGTCAAACCCGAGCAGGGGCATCGGATTCGGCATCAGTACCACGTTCAGCTCACTCTTGTACGGTTTCTGCTGCGCCACCTCCAAGTTCACCTGGTCGTTGGTTATCTTCAAGATATCTTGCGAGATGGTTTCGATATCGTTCAGCAACTCTTCTAAATTGCCGCCGTTGCTGAAAGTACTCCTACTGGGAGTACCGTTGAACGCGTGGTTGTCAGTCTTGACGATCAGATCCGTCGATGTCTTGTCCATAGCCGGTACTTCTTCGGGTTTCGGCACCAGGACCATGTTCTGGTAGAAACTGGTCGCATTAGTACTCACGACTTTTTCGCTGGTGTAGAATTGCTCGTCGCAGCTTTTGCTGATCTTAATCGGCGAGAAGAAGTTCTTCGGGGGCGGCGTCGGCAACGTGCTGGCTTTTCCATAAGGCGGGTAGCTCTGGTCGGGTTTGATTATGTTGTCACAGTTCCATTGGTCGTTGGGTATCGAGGCTCTGTTGGAGGTCTTGTCGGAGTTCTCGGTGCTGTTCTCTTCAGGCACCACCGACAGATGGTCGAACTCGGCGTGGAGGTTCTTCATGTTGGTTTTCTGCACGTTCTGCAGGTTCTGAGACGTCTCCACTTCTTCGGAGCCTTCGGTGCAGGAACTGCAACTTTCCTAAGATTGTGAGGTCGACGGATTGGTCTCGGCGGGGTCAGGTCTTACCGAATCGCTGGTGCTGCAAGTCGTCGACGACGACGAGAAGTCGTACTCCTTCTCCTTGAGGAGTTTGTCCAGTTTGTCGTATTCGTCGCGCAAGCACCAGATCTCCTTCTTCAGCATTTCGTTCTCCCGTTTCAGCTTCTTGATGTCGTACTGGCCTTGAACGAAAAATGGAAGTTTGAAACGATTTTTTTCAAAAATATTTTTTCCCGCCAAAAATCTCCAAATCTATTTTTAACCGGGACAAAAATTGTTTTTGGTTTTTTTACTGTTGCAATTAGAGCTGTTAGATTTTGTTTGTGTTATGCACTCAAAAAGTTGAAGTAATTGACCATCGCTAATGAAATCAACGTCAAACAAAACGATAATTTGTTTGTTATTGTTGGTTCTGTGTTTACGTTCAAAAATATTCATGACTTGGTTGTATTCCGAGTAACGAAACAATTTTTATAATGTTTGTTGTGGTAAGTATATCGCATGTCCCAAAAAAAAAGTTTTTCAAATTTGAAACTTCAGATTTCTTTTATACAGGGTGTGTCAGAATTCCACCGAGAAACTTTCGGGGCTAGTTCTACGATCAAAAATAAGCATAAAACTCTTAATACATGTGGGGTCAAAAACGCTTAGTTTGCGAGATAATCAACAAAAAAGTAAAATTTGAACAAGGGGGTCGAAATTTTGACAATTTTTGTAAATTGTACATAGCTCCTTGAATAATAATAATGGGCTTTTTGTACATATTTTTATCTTAAAAAATAAATATACTAATAATTTTCTTTTTATCTTGAAAAATACACCAGCTGGGCTAGAACCTGACAGATTGCAGATTAACGCCCTCATAGTGTAGGCGATGCAACTCTTTGACAAACAATCAATCCTCTTTGAGTCCTGTTTTCCTTCGGGAGATCTCTCACGTCCTATTTATTATGATTGGAGGCGCTTGTCCAAACCAGCACTTCGCGTCGGCGATCGACGTGAAATTTCTGTGTTGATCGCGATTTTTTTTTAATGCACCCAGATAAGCAAAGCAAACGCAGCAAACGTGTTTGCGGTCTCGTAGTTTGGTGTTTTGCGTTGAAACAATCGTTTCGTCGCAAAGATTACGCGATTGTGGTAAAAATTCGCGACCTTCCATGGAAGTAATTGCGATAAGTGGCGTTCGGATGAATGCAGCAGATATAAAAGATTTTTTTGTTGTTGTTTTATCGGCGATATAATTTCGGTGCTAGTTGCTAACGTTACACGCGATATAAAACACTTTAACTATTACAGTTCTAAATCTGAACCGAATCTAAAATTAGGAAAAAGTCCAAGGGAATTGTGGCGATTGATTGGAGATAAACAGTTCGTTGGGTGTCTTGGAGAATTGGTTTTGATCGAATCATTCTGGTCGTGGGGTCGGGTGTTCAATTTTTACAAAAAAAAAAAAAATCAAATTGTCAAGGGATGAATGTCTGGAAAATAATTTGTTTATTTTATTTTGTTTGCTTCTTCTGCTGTAGTGTACAATGAGTCGTTGACGCGATCTCACTTGTTTTTTTCCTGGGGTATTTGCATAAAAAAAACTAAGTCATGGAAGGTTTATTCAACTCGGTAACTACGAGTACTTCCGATTCGAATTCCAGACTTTGTTATTAATTTGGAACACTTACATATTTTTACATTTTAAAAATGCCGAATAGAATAGGATTCAGTTTGTTATTTTCAGACAATGCAAAGAATGAATTTTAATACATATTGTCTTGGATTAAAAAAATACGGTACGACCACAAAACTAATTTAGAAATTTTAAAGTAGATTATATTTCTATAAATGTAGTACATAATCGAAAACATTCCTTTGTAGTTAGACATACTAAAAGTGTTTCAAGGTTAAATGAAAACAGCTTTTCATTTAAAACATATTTTTCTCTTCTAAAATTAAAAAAAGGAAATTGTATTTTTTAAAAAGCAACATTTTTGTGAAATATTTTTTTCTACTCCTATTTGACAATACTGAATTATTAAAGTGTTTTTCATTGGATAACAGCATTCATTACCCACGGCCGATTGTCGTAGAAATAGTATATTATTCTACTCGCGGATAATGGCTACTACTCGCACGGATGAATTACGCCACTCGCCTGCGGCTCGTGACACAAAATCATCCTCACGGGTAATAGCCATCATTATGCGTTCATTGAATAATTATACAATTTCTTTGTTCTGAAATATATAAAAAAAAATAGTGTCCACTGGAATAATAAATGACAGCAATAATAAATCTAGGAAATAATGTTGTAGACATTGCTTAGCGTAATTAATAAATTTCACGAGTAGGATTTTGTTAAGAGCGTCCGCTTATGTTCTTGATTGTTGTTACCCAAGAAGAATTTTTTTAAAATAAGCTGTACAAAACTGTGACGAACATTTTGCAAAAAAAAAAACATTCAAGTCGAGGCATTTTTCCAGAAGTTGGCATGAACGAAAGAAAATTCCAGTCGGTGCATTTTTGCAAACGTTAGTAAGAGAAAGTTCCTGTTTGGGTTCTACGTTTTGTTTTGTCACAAGATCACGTTTTTACCGGCATAATGCGGTGTAGTGAGATTGCCCACCTTATTTCCATTTTGTGTCGTCACCACACGTCTTAACAAAAGATCGTAGACTTCATTTCTTCCAGAATGTGGTTTTCTCGAGGTGGATAATGTTTCATAGTACCGATTTAATACCCCACCTATAGCGTTCTTCGAGCGCTTTTTAGTTCTTTGCAACAAAATGTCTGAGACCTTGTGTGTTTGTAACTCTGTTTCTCGGATAGAATTTACACCTCGTAGATGTTTACAGACTTTGGTTTATCAACTTTTACGAATTGCTTTCGAGACAGCTCTTGTAAGGGAAGTTAGGGGAGAAATATATTCGGCACTCTTAAGTACTCCCCATGGAGTTGAAAACTTCGTTGCTGGGATGGAGAAAGATGCGGGTCGATAAATTAATTGAAACGGAAACTTGTTAGTTGTTAAGCACATTGTTCCATTAACACGCGAGAAATTCGTTTGGTATTGTTGAAAGAATAAATCACAAAAATAAGTAGCTTGCAGAGATATTCATGTTTATGAGCAGTGACTTTAATGTCTTTAATTCTTTGCAATTTGAATTGGTGTTTATATTGGTTAATGCAGTGAATGAATTGGGCAACAAAACATTCCAATTGGACTCCTATTGGAGATACAATGAAGGTTTGAATAAGATGGTGACAGTTTTAGTCCTTTTTGCAATTGGCCCTGAATTGGTTTAAATTTTCCTGAAGAGAAGATAACATTTGATACTTTTTAAAACTAAAACATTCGAACAGCGTTTTAAATGGGAATCCTGCTATTCATTGGTGAAGTACCGAGTGACTATAAATGATTGAAAGAAAATAGTGGATTGGCAACACTGATGTAGTTGGTAGTGCAAGTCTTCTCGTGCATCATCTGTCAGTCATTTTTATTTAGGTTAGGTTAAGTCACGAAGTACATTGTCGATTTAGATTTTTTTGACGTTTGTTTCAATTTTAAAAATTACGTGTGCCATGCCAACGATGTTGCCAACTAAAGATTTCAAATGTGTTACCAACATAACAAAATAATTTTCAATCATTTAAAGTCACTCGGTATTTGATTTTCTAATGGAATGGAGAAGAATTATAAATAATAATTAAATGCAAATTGAATGATTTGTAGATGTAAACGAAGCATAAAGAAGAGATTTTGACTGAAAATAAATTATACGAGTATGTTTGATTTTTTTATTTTAAGGTTTTGTTTGTTATTTGTGGAGTTTAGGCTGATTTATAAGTAGGTATAGTAAAAATAATTGGATTTTATATACTACCGGTCATGACTCCAAAATTTAAATAAAATATTTCATTTTAAATCATTGTAATGTGCAAAACCTTTCAACAGCGAATTAATCAGTAGTAGTAAAGTAATTAGTTTAGTCTTGTGAAGGATACATTTTCCTACGCTACTGTAATACTCGAAAAAATCTAGCCTCTTAAAATTTTACATACTTCATAACGAGGGTTTCATAACAAATTATGAAAAAAGCTTTGAATCTCTAGAAATGACGTTTAGTAAAAAAAAAAGAAGCAACGAATTCTCTAGTTGAGAGAAAACCTTGTGTTCATTGTGGCAACTTCGAAATGAAATCACCATAAAACTACCAGAAAATTTAATAAATTGAAAGAAAACCTGCTTCAGTATCATTAGAACAAAGAAGACTTCATTTTTTGGGAAAGGTGGTTTCGAAAGAATACTTTTTTAGGCACCCTTAATAAAAACGGTAATTTTACAATCTCACAACCAGACGAAAAGTTACTCTTTTTCGGACGCTGACCGTGGCGTCATCTGTTGGTCTGTTTAGTAAGTTAGCAACGAAACCGACAAAACCGATAATTGTCCTGTGACCATAAATTATGTAAATAAGTAATTGTATTGCAAATCGTAAATTTCTAGTTTTATTGACAAGCTGAAAAAAAATACTAAAAAAAAAATGGTAATATACATGGTGATTCTGAAATAAAAACTCGGTAATTGGTGATGATGAGAGGAAGTCAGACAAAACATTTTTCTTATAAAAGTTTTTTCGTTTTCGAGATACAAATGATTGAAAATTTGGTCAAAATTGCTAGTACGCTGCTGAGATAAAGGTGATTACCTGATTATCTTGGTAGTTTAGCAACAATAATAATCAAAGGTGCCCGTCAGTCACAAACTTTAATGTTTACCTATGACATTACTCCTGTCGATCATTTCCATAGAAACATTTACAAAGCAGTGTGCTTGCACCTACGACTTTATTGTGAAGTTGATGTAACAATGGTTGCTAATGAAGTGAACAAATTCGGACAAATTTTTCCTATTCATAGGCGTCGAAAATACAAGGAACGTAGAATTATTGTGTGTAAAGGATACTCCACATTTTTTTCTAAACTTATTTCAGAATCACCCTGTATATTGATAAATTTATCAAGATTTGAAACACGTAGATACAAAATAAATTTGTAATTTTTTTTCGTGCGGTCGTCTAAAAAATCTAATGTGCACCTCTGTCAAAAAGTACCTTTTGTCCTCGTCGTTTCAAGCCTCGGATGCGCCTCGGCCAGAAAACTCAGACTCGGGCACTTTTTGGCCTTGATACACAAATAACTATTAGAACATCTAAAATAGAGAGAAGGGTTGGAGTGGGAAAGCAACATCATAATTGAGCAATCCCACAAGGTAGAGATAAAAACAAAGACATTTGTACAAGTTAGTCAGCAATGCATTGTTTCTGCTATTGGTGATACTGTTAGTGATGCTTTAAGAATATTTTGGTGGCAACATTGGAGAGCTAATCAAAATTGAGGAAACGAAGAACATATAAATGAAAAATAAATTTTTCAAGAATGGAACAATGACAAACATTCAACTCGTTTCAGATGATTTTGTTTGAAAGATTTAGAGGAGCAAAAATAGTTTTTCTTCAAACGTCCGTAAAATATGACATTGCACTGCTGCATTGATAATGCTAAAGTGTCACTTCATTGTCATGGCATCTAACGAGCTGACCAGCGTCCGTGAAGTTATTATCTCCGCTGAGGAGCGTCCGTGAAGTTATTATCTCCGCTGAGGGCGTCCGTGAAGTTATTATCTCCGCTGATGAGCGGCTGTAAAGTAAACTAGCTAAATCATTTGAAATTCCTACCTGGTTTCTTAACATGTCTTAAATAATTTGTTATGAAGGTTTGAAGAAAAAATAGTATATGTTATTCGGAGCAAAAATGGTTTTATAAAACTTCATTTTTGCTCCTAATAACATAATATACAATTATCCTCGATATTCTCCAGAGCTTTTACCCGTTGAAAATCTATAGAATGAATTGGACAGGAAAGTTTGACAAACTACTAGCGCCAGCTTCAGGTATTTGTAACAGAAGTTCCAACATTAAATATGGACAGAATGTCCAAAGATGACCACTTTGATCAAAAATTCGATTGATAATAAAATTCCAGTTTCTCAAAAAAAAAAAAATGTCTTATTTTATTATTCCAGTGAGTTGCCAAATTACTAAGATATTGTTGAGTAAAACATATCGGGTGTTCAGTTAAATGTATCTTCAAAGTTGGCGTTGAAGAATCGATTGTGAACGCACCACTCGTCACTATGGACAGCAAAAAAAAAATCCAAAAAGTGAGGTTGGATTTAAATAGCCGATCTGTGATTTGTAATCCGTGGTTCGTTCACAATCGACTCTTCAAACCCTACTTGAAGGATAAATTTAAATGAACACCCTACACAAATGCAGTAGATAACATACTTATATGTATAGGGTATGTACGAGTATTCCCTCTGTAAAACAGTATGTGGAGGTGCACCACCCTGTTAAAACCTATAGTTACGAAGATCTGTAATTTTTCTTATGAAAACCCAAACGATAGCGGACAAAATATTGCAAGGAAATTAAAAAATCAAATATTTACGCAAAAATTACTTAGTTTAACAATCGCTTTAGTAGCGTTGATGCAAACACTTCGATCTACTCGTAAATCGTTGCAATTCTGATCTTTAATTAAACCACATGTTTTCCACCGAGTTTAAATCCGGAAATTGTGAAGGCCAACACCCAACATTCATTTTTTCTCCTCCGAATCGATTTTCAACAAGTTAGATAAAAGTTTTACACACTATTTGCCCCAGCAGGGTAGAAACATGTTTTTTCTCCAAGAAAAAAATCAAAGTAATAGTAAGAAAGTCGTAAATGTCGTACTAAAATAGACTGTTCTAAGTGGACGTGACAAATAAAATATGTATAAATATTTATTCCCAGTTCCTACCTTGTAGGTTTAATGAATGTTCTAAAGGTATTTTTTTTAGTACTTTAACAATTAAGACATTTTGTGGAAGAGATCGATGTTGAGAAATTTGTTTATTTGTTAACTTGTCCATGAAATTGTTAGTTTTTTTTTCAGCAAAACAACCCTTCTTTTAGTCGATTTACTGACTGACATTCTGCAAAAATCTGTTCTTAGATTTTTTTAATTCAATCGTAATCAAGAGCGTTTTACGTTCATTACCATCATTCAGTACTTTTTCTCACCTTGTACAAGACATTGACCCATTTCGTAAAATAAACGCCTAAAAAATAATAAAAACGAGAAGTTTTATTGTATTAATGAGTCGACGATCGAAAAACATAATTCCAGAAGATTTGATTCGATTCCAAACTGTTCTGTCATTTTATGGTGTTTTTATGTTTGAATAACGGTAAAATTTGAGCGATTTTACAACACTTCTGGCGCATTCCTGCAACAACTTAACTACCGCATCAAGAACGTGTTCGCCTCTTTCCTGGAACGACTATTTTCAACGAGAAACTTCCAAAAAAGCGACGTTGCTCTTTGACAGTACCTCTCTCGATCTCCGCATTGATGTTGATGGTCCTCAACCGGAGTTCCTCGTTCTCGTAGATCATCCCTCTGGAAGATTTCCTGTCCAACCTGTGGAACAAACAAAAATTCTTCAGTCTCAAGTGTTTGTGGTCGTTGACGTTAAAAGAGCGAACCAATCTGTCAGTTTTGGTGTTAGTTGGTTAGAAATGGCAAGGGAACAAGCTCGCAAACCTACTGACCTGGAAAGCTTGGCAACCCTGGAAAAATTAACAGATTAAGATAAGAGCTAGAGGGCGGCGTCTTTTTGGGCATCGGTGCCTGTGGTTTTGGCGGCGGGTGTCGTCGCGTCGCGTCCACCTTCTTACCTTCTGTTCGGCTTGACATTGTTGTCTCTTCGTCTCGTTCTCAGCATGGTCGTCGATTTCGACATCGTTCCTTTTGTGTTGACCGTTCAGAAGCATCGAAGACGGCCGTTTAGTTTAACGTCGCACCCGGCGACACAATAAATAAACACTCCACAAGCGAACATCTCCGAAGGTTTATTTAATTGTCACTGTTTTTACCTTCTTTCTCGTCCTTCTCTTCGTTTAGTGTTTACGCTCGTATAACGGCATGTTTGTTTACCCGTCCAGATGAATATTAGCACGTGTTGAAGTATTGGTTACACGCGGGAACCCGTAAATTTCGATTATTTCCACAGATTTGTCCGGGGTTGGGCGCGATCAATCGATTGTTCGCGATCGACCAAAAACTGTCCCCGCGTCTGCTTCCTATTCGCGCGAATCGTCACGTGGCTCGTCGATCGTTCGACCGCAGCGGGCGAGAATCGACGAGGGTGTCACCCCCGGAACGCGCGGCCAATCGCAGCGGTCGCCGCGTTTCCCACCCTCCAATAGCGTCGGAGCACAGCGGAATCGACGGACGCGGTCACGTTGGAGCAACGGCGAACGTTTTTTGCGACAACGTCGACATGACTAACAGTTTTGTGCGGAATCGGTGGCGATCTTGCGACGTCGCGGACGCGTCCGACGTTCGCCTCTCTCTCTGGTGCACTGGGGGGCGTCGCGACGCCCCGCGATAACAACAACTGTTTATAATCTGGCGAGATCTAAATTTATCGGCGACTTATTTCGAGAATGTCGATGTGTGTTGGGTGGTGGGCGTGACGCGGGTTCGCAGTTCCTCGCAGGAAACCACCGACGGTTGTGAAGTTTCGCCGATCGCACAGGTGAAACATGAGACGGGGGTGGGAGGCGGGGCGAGGTCGCGGGACGGGTGGCGGCGGGTTGATCGGTTTTTTGACGCACCGCGAAACAGCGTGACCTAATAAAATCCAGTCGGTGAAGAAATCGAGTGGGATTCTACGAAAATAAATAATTAATGAGTGTCAGGTTGTGCACCTGTAGAAGTAATCAAAAATATTTTGACTTTCTGAAGGATCAGCGGACGGTTTTTTTCGACTTTATGGGAAAGAATCATTTGCTGATGAAGAACAGGTGGTTTTGACAAGATTGCTTGAAACATAACATGAAAAAGTTACACGAGTATAAGATAGGTAGAAATGTAGGTGTGTTGAGGCACTCGTGTCATTGCCGCACTCGTACGTACGTACGTCAACATTTACACTCGTGCGAAATGCCTCACTTTTCGTGCTCGCTTTGTAAACTGCTGCTGACAAACAAGCTTCACCGCATTATTTAGATGGGCAAAAAAAAAATAGAAGAAGATTATAAAAGTATGAAATATTAAAAAGAAAATTAAAGATTTGTCTTTTGCTTCGTGACGATCTTTTTTCAGAATTTTCTTTGCACTCTCGTTTTCAGTCTTAATCAATTTATTTCATTACGATGAACCTTTCACTCGTAATGAAACAGTGAAGTCGTTTAAAAATGGTCTAGGTACACAACTTGCCGAAAAGAGCTTTTGGGGACTCGTGTCATTGCCGCACTCGTGCGTCAACATTCTCACTCGTGCAAAAAGTATTACTTTCCATGTTTCTTACGTGAACTACTAGTGACAAACGGCCTTATAGATCAGTTTCGCAACATAATTTTGGTAGATAAAAATTAAAAACAAAATAAGAAATGCTATTTATTTGGAATTGGATAAACCGTTGTTAAAATAATTTTTTAGTATTGTAGAGAAAAACTAGGAAAGACTGTATAAGATAATACGTACAAAAAAAAAATAAGAAGACTTTTTCTTTGTCCTTTTTCTTCTAATAGCGCATAAACAATTCTATTTTTATTTGTTATTCTACTGTTTGTTCTTCAAATTTGTTTTATTTTCTTTGTTGATCTATATGTTACAGCTTCGTTTTTCGTAGATGTAATTTTTAGAATTTGATAAATCGTAGACATGTTTTCCATGGGTTTGTGTCGTATAAGAATCAAGTAAAAAACGTTGTTTTTGTTGGGTGAACGTATTTTTAATCTTTATTACAATAACCTTGTCGCTCGTAATAAATGTCAGTGATGTAAATAAATAACTGAATCATTAAAAAATGTGCCATTTTCTGTGGTGGTGGTAAAAACACAACTCACGGGAAAGTGTTTCGGGCGCACGTGTTATTACCGCACTCGTGCGTCAACCTTCTTAATCGCAAAAATGTGTTACTTTTCATGCTCGTTACGTAAAATATTATTGACAAACGATCTAAGAAAAACGATTCGTTACATAATTTTGGTGGATAAAAATTCGAAAAATAAATGGTACCTATTTGGAAGTGGAGAATGAGTTAATAAAATAATCGGATTATTTGAATTGTCGTTTATTGTAGAGAAAAAGTGAGAAGAACTGTATAAAGTGTTAAAAGAAAATGGAAAAAAATAATTAAATATTTTCTCAATGATCTTTTTTTTCCTTCTTTTCTATCTTTATTATTATGTAAGTGTTTCTCATATTCTTTTTTCTTTTGTTCAGTAGATATTCATTTTTTAACTTTATATGTTGGTCATTTGTTTTCTTGAACTGTCAAGATTACCTTCAAGTCTTTTGCTTTTTAATTATCCCTTCAAAATTTTTTTCGCACTCCTTTTTGAATGAAAATCCTGTAATGGTATCTGTTATTGAATATCTTATCAGATTCTTCTTCTAATGCCCCAGGAACTATACTACTGTTCTTTAATTTTTTAAAATTTGTTTTGTTGACCTGTCACTTTTCTACCTGTTAATTTTCAGAATATTTTAACAATCGTTGAAATATTTTTCAAGAAATGAGCTGTATAATGATTAACTGAAATAGTTATTTGTGTATCAAGGCCATAAAGTGCATCTTTTTTGTCCGAGTTTTCTAGCCGAGCGAGGACAAAAGGCACTTTTTGGCAGAGGTGCACATTCAATTTTTTAGGCGACCGTACGAACTACAAAGCAAAAGACATCATTGGAAAAATTACAAATTTATTTTGTATCTACCTTTTTCAAATAGATAAATTTATTAATACAATTACTTATTCACATAATTTATGATAACAGCACAATTATTATCGGGTTTGTCCGTTGCGTTGCTAACTTACTAAACAGATCAACAGATGGCGCCACGGTCGGCGTCCGAAAAACAGTTACTTTTCGTCCGCTTGTGAGTGCGTAAAATTACCGTTTTCATGTGTCTTCTGAATCTCGTGTCATTGCCGTACTCGTGCGTCAACATTCCGACCCGTGCAAAATGTGTTACTTTTCATGCGCGTTACGTAAATTTATTTGGAATCGAAAAGAGTGATTAAAATAATTTGGTTGTATGAGTTGTGTATTGTAGAGCAAGTCGGAAGAACTGCATGAAATGGTAAAAAGAAAATGAAAGACTTTCTTTGTCTCTTTTTTTCTTCTAGCGCAAAAACAATTCTACTTTTATTTGTTATAAATAATTAAAAGATTAAACAAATGGAATGTGTCTATTTGGAAATTGAAAAAAGAATTAATAAAATAATTTCGTTATATGAATTGTGTTTTATTATTTGTTATTTAGTGTTTCTCACATTCTCTTTTCTTTTATTCAATAGATATTTACTGTTTTTGAAATGATATATTTCTTATTTTTCAGATTTTTCTTTGCTTTCTCTTTAATTAATCTACTACATATTCTTCTTTTTCATTTGCTTTGCTGATCTGACGTTACAAATTCATTTTTATTGTTTTCTACAGGCTTATTATAAATCTTAGGTGTGCCGCTTTATATACATACATTCCTATATTACAACTGACAGATTTTCGGCAGTAAAAACTACCGCCTTCTGCGATACTAGTCTGTCTCATGTTACGAGGCTAGCGGCACATCCAACATTTGTGTGGTTTTCTACGCCAACTACGATGCTATCATTATTTATAATAACCCTGTATAATTTTACAAGGCGTAAGACGTAGGTACGAAAACATTGTTTCTGTTGGATAAAAATATTCTTAATATTTATATAAATGTAGCATTTTATCGAGATTTAAATATTTACGTCGAACAAACAATGAGATTAAATCTGTTTTACTTCTTTACTTTTGGGAATCAGAACGCGTCACTTCGTATGATTTATGACACCGCAGAAATTTACTTTTTTTAGCAACCTTATTATTAAATGGAACATTCTGTACATTTTTACATTTTTAAAATTTGGCAAAGATCCCACACATTGCAAAGTTCAACGTTGCAACACTGTCAACACAGCCGATCTGTTACAATTTTTTTTAACTATCTATAAAGCCGAGTAATATAAAATGAAATTATGAGGCACCTGCTAATAAACAAAATAAAAATATTTTCTAGGGTATAAAAAAATTATGACGGACAAATCAATTTTATAAAATTTTAATGTTCATAGGTCTTTTAAAAAAAATATATTTCGATGTTTGATACATACTGTATATTGGGAAACTAGCACCAATAATTTTATTTAATTTCGTAAAAATTGTGTGAAAGAGAATCGTGCATTAATTTTCAGTTTAAATAAATCCGATGTGATGTTTTGACAAGGTGTGAATGTTTCCTTTCTCGAGGAAACACCATCAACGAAACAATTAATAATATTTTTCTACGAAACAGAAAACCGTTTCGAAACCGCACCAAGTGGCATTGAACAATCACCAACATCCATAATCCCCCCAGAAAAATTTCTGTTTATCCGGAGAAATAATTAACACGGAAATAAAATATCTTTTATTTATAATATACGCGTAAATATTAACTTGTAAATATTGATACATACATCTATCAGAAATAGAAATTACACTATACGTAAATAATTTTCGTGTATTTGCTTTATCAGGTATTAATAGTTTCTTCACCTGACTCAGCCTCGTAAAATGACGTTTCGAATATGCCGAGAGGTCGAAATAACTCGTCTAAAAGTAAACAATAAAATAAAACAAGCGAAACGTCCAGAGACGCTGACCATTTGATTTTTTTTTTACATTTTGCGTTGAGATCGCTTCCGCCACATCAGTCGCACGTCTTTTGCGAAAGATCAATCAGCACTCGAGTTTTTTTTTCCGACAGGCGGTTCCTGCCACCTACGTCTTCATGTCACTGTTGATGCGCTTTTGATTGTTTTGGTTCCACTCTTTCAACTTGAAGATCTTTTAGATCTAAAAGAAAATGTTTTCTTTGGTTTCGCAACCACTTGTCAGGTCCAGTGGTCGAAGATAGGTTAGGTTGTTAGTCACGTGAAGAAAGGTGTCATAACAGTATTCGTTTTAATTTGTTTGTTTGTGATACTCAGAGGAGTTGGGGAGTTTCAAATGAAAAATGGTTAAAAAATAAATTGGAAATACTCTTGGTTCGGTTTGTTTTCAATGTTTTGCACTGGTGCGAAATTACATGACTAACTAGAACTGGACGGTTAAAGCGATTCATTTGAGTAATTAGCTCATGGGTCCCCCTCTTGATGCACGTTGTCTCGAAGAAGAGCATCGTCTTTTTATCCAGCTTGGTTTTACGGTCCGTAGTCTTTTTTGTGGAGAGAGAAGAGACGAGTGAACGAAACGAATAAGTTTAGAGCGTGAACGAAAGGAAGTAATTTCGCCCGGCGTCACCTGTTACGTGACACGGACGGACCCCGCTCATTGGCCGACCAATGAGTACCCCGAACAAAACCGGGACACAACGCTGTCCGGCATCAATAGTTAAGCCGGTTAAAACATCCAACTTTATATTAACCGATCAAATAGGTTGTGTTCTTTAACTACTTAACCAACTTAACCACTTTAAATAACTAAAGCAGTTAAACCACACAGCCTGATACTGACAGATAAAAGACCCTCAGTATGTTACACCAAACGTATTATTAACCTCTTACGTTGAGAAATATTATTTCCGTATTTTTTTATTTTTTTATTTTAGAACATTTGTTTCATTTTTCTTTTTTTTTTTTCTCCGGGAATGTATGTCTTAGTGACACACAATTAATTGTTTATGAACGAACCTATGCGCTCGTTACTCTTTGGTAGTCTGCCAGGAGTTTATTTCTCTCAACTCCAAGTGAAATATCTTCATCTTTGCCAAATGAGACTACTTTCGATAAGTTGTCCGTACATACTTCGTTTCATAAGGTTATCTGGTCTGGTTGGGGTGATTTGCGATTAGGTTTTGTTTCATGAGGTTGTCGTAAAGTAAGTTTGAATGTAATAGTAAATGTAGATCAGTTACATCATAGGAGATTAATTATTCAGTGTATTTCCTGCACAGTTTTAAATTTTAAATTAATAGAGTGCTACACATTTATTTTTGCACCTGTCTGACATTGAAAGCTTGACTTGACTTTGTGTTCACAGTTTGTGAATATTTGACAGTTTGCAATTAGTATTTCAAGAATTTAAACGAGGTGGCAAATTAAAATTCCAGAGCCATCTGCGATCCTACATTCTTTTATAGACAGTCTGTATACTCTATCAAATCATAATTGTAGAACATTCTCGTATTTGTATATTTTTAAAAATAAAACTTTCAAAAGCGATACTATGTATTATCATTGTTATCTTTTAATAATAATTTTTCTCGATTGTTGAAGTGAGTCAATCATTCCTATCTACTTACAAATATGAAATCACCCTTTTTGCATTCCACAGCGATAATACTTATTTTCAATACAAGTGAGCAAAGTAGTGCATTTAATCACGAGTACGGAAGTTGGGCGTCTGAGCCGAAGGCGAGGACGGAAACCGTATGACTGATTAAATGCACGTTTGCTCATGCGTGTTGAATCTGATTTTTTCCATCATCATAAAATAGAGTCGCGGAATCGAAATTTCGGGCACCATTTTTTTGTCAATTTTTGAATTGTGTGTTATTAAATCATCGCTTTCCGCTTATTATGCCCCAAATCACTATTTTTTAATGTAAATATGTAAATCAAAATGACAAAAACATGACAAGAGTAAAAAATGACGTTATATTAACGTAAACTGTGTACATACCCTATCATTGTGATTGGTTTACTGATTTTAATTTAATTTAATCAGTGATACCAACACACAATGCATTTAGCATGAATTTTCCCAGAAGTTTACCCCAAGCAATTTCACGTTTTTTCGTCAATTGAAATCTAAATAACAGGTTACAATATTCGGAAAGTATTTTAAAAACAGATTAAAAAAACTTTCAGTACAACGTATTTGGCGCCCTCTATCCACAAACTCTTAAAACATTCACTTTGCTCACTAGTGAGAAAATATTATTTACTCACTAGTGATTCAATTGCCATCTTTGCTAACTATTTTCAGTGAGCAAAAACCACTAAAATCCAATGATCATGGAAAAAAGAATTTTCCGATGATTGCCATTCAACAGTTCTCTTTTCTTTTTTCCTTCTTTTGTCATCATAATTAAAGTTGAATATGTCTGGCATAAGCATCTAGTCTTTAAGTCTTTCATGATTCTCGACGCGCAAACGTATTTAGAGCAAGAGAAAGTCCATGAATATGAGTTTTGTTGAGGATTTTTATTTGTCTTTTTTCAAAGCAAACAAAATAAATTCTTGATTGTTCTCAAGACAACATATAAATCACAGGTTATCGATTTAATAAACATGTTACATGTAGTTGATCAATTATAAACATTTTGTTTTTGTTTTTTTTTTTAAATTGCGTAATATATTACCAAGGTTAACAACGTTGTTTATTGTCTCACGGTACACCTCTTGTATGTTATATTTTCAAAATATTTATAGTATATGTTAAATTTATACTGGATTTTCCACCTGAATGAGATACGCAAGCGAATATTACGATAAAAAAAAAATGTTTCATGTCTCTCTCTTTCCTACTCTACTTATATTGTAGGTACTTATTTCACACCTGATTCTCGATTATTTATTGTATGTTTTCTTCTAAACTACATCAGTTTATTCCCCTCCTACTATAGAAAGCGCGTTAGAAAATAACTATCCACTCCATGTCTTTGAATTAAATTAAAACATAAATGGATTGTAACGATCGTTCAAAAAAATGTGTGATCAAGCAGGCTGTGGTGTTCTCTCTTGTTTATAAACGCAGGTCGTCTTTTTAGTTACTACATAACCACACTTCGATCAACATTTTATTATAAATGAAATCATTAATATAAAGCAAAAATCATCATGTAGTAGTACCAATAAGGAAACTAAACAAAATTCAAAGGATAATTCTAAAAACTGACAAGAAGTGATTCACACTACCGCTTGTGACATTTGTCATCTACGGTTTGACTTTTGACAGTTGATGAAGCTCCGCCATACGTTAATGGAAACAATAGCAAGCTCCAAGCTAGTTGACCACAAATGTTTTTGAACACCTTTTATATTTAGCAAAACCCTAACGTGCCAAATCAGTAATAAAATCTGTTGATGTCGTCTGAGACTTTCTCTAAACTACAAATTTATCATAAACATTCGTAACATCGTAGTTGGCCGTGATCTACCGCGTCTTCTGGATTTTTGACAGTTTGGGGTTTTTATTGTTTATTACTTTTCAAATTGTAAATTACTGTGTCTTGTTAAGGCAACAAAAGAGTCTTTGGCAAGACCACCGCATGGAAGAAGACATTTTGGAAAATGACAAAATTGTCGGATTGTATCGGGTGTTCATTAAAATTTCCCGTCAAAATTGGAGTTGAAGAGTCGATTGTGAACGCACCACTCGTAGTCTGCACAAACAACGCAAAAAGTGAGGTTAGATTTAAACAGCTGATCCGTAATCCATGGTGCGTTCACAATCGACTCTTCAACGCCTACTTTGAGGATAAATTTAAACACCCTATACTTTTGCGTGGACATTTTTTCCAAATACATATTTAATTTAATTTCGATTTCAGTGTTCGGCAATGACAACGAGTACGAAGAGTACGATGACGATGACATCATCACGGCTCTCAACACCTCGACAAACTCCACCCTGGTCTTCACCAGACCGATGGAGAACGTGACCGCCGACCCCGGCGCCAAGCTCGTCAAACTCGTCTGCGAAGTGCAAAACCTCGACCCCAACAATACCAAAGTGACGTTCACGTGGCGCAAGAACAACGCTCCCGTCGACAAGAACAAGCACGTCAACGTGAAAACACTCAAGGTACGTCCGCCCGCGCGATCCTCGCACTTGTTCAAACGTGAATCTCGCAGCCGAAGAACCACAAGCAGCGTTCGGTCTTGAAGATCAACAACGTGGACCTCTTCGACAAGGGCTTCTACGACTGCACGGCCTCGAACGGCGTCGACCGGATACGCTCGGAGGCGGTGCTCGACGTGGCGGCCGACGGCGGTCGCGGGGGCAGCACCGTCGGCGGCAACACGCTCCGCTTCGATCTCGAGATCACGTCGAGTACGCCGAACGCTGCGGCCTCCGCGGTCTTCGACGCCACCCTGGGGAAACAGACGGAAGGGGTCGTCACCAGCAACAAGTACGAGAAGACTTTCGATCTGACGTCCACGGGGAGGGTGATCGAGAGGGTGCGCCACAATTTCAGCGAGCCCCTGTGTCAAGCGTACACGGGGGAGACGTGCAAGGCCTACATGGCGAACGAGTACGTGTTCGTGCAGCCGCCGTACAGCCAGAGCGACATCGAGAAGATGTTGAGGGACGCTTTTTTGGTCATCTCGCAGTCCAAGTGAGTCAGTCGAGAGTCGCGTCACTGTTATTGTTATCATTTGTCTTTTTAGCGACATCTCGTCTAGTTGTAACAAATTCGCCCGGCCTAGTCTCTGCTATTCGGCGTTCCCGTTGTGCGCCGACCCGCGCCAGGTCCACACCTACCAGAGCGCCATCCTCGCGAACAACAAAGCGACCTTCGACCCCCACCTGTTCAAGGACATCCGGAACAAACTGGGAAGCTCGTTGAGGCGCATCTGCAAAGAGGACTGTCTCCTGTTGGAGACCGAGCTGTGCAGCAAAGAATACGCCATCGCGAAGCGACATCCTGTGATCGGTAAAACACTCGAATTGGAAGAGTGCGAGTTCCTACCCAACGAAACGGAGGCGAGCTCCAGGAATTGTCTGGAGTTGGGGGTGTACCACGAGAGCGTCAACAAAGGTACAGATTTTGTTCGTGTTTTGTCTTGGAGGAAATAAAAATAATTTTCTAAGATGACACGTGCTACTGGGACGACGGAGAGTTGTACAGAGGTGTGCAGAATGTCAGTAACGTGGGGAATAAGTGTCTGCGGTGGGCCACGCAGTTCCACATACAGTTGTCGGAGCATCCAGAACTGACAGGTCACAATTACTGCAGGTACGAATCAAAATGGTAACAGGTTCGCGTTGACAGTTCAGAATGACAGTAGAGGACGCTGCGGTAGTACTGGCGTACTATTCCGGACATGGAATCTTGGCCACAACTGACATTTAACAGACAAAAATATGTGAACTGGCATTTATTGAATATAACCCAACTTTTGACTCGGTAATGCCATTTCCCTGCTTTTTTGATGTCACAAGAAAAACTTCAAAGTGATTTTTATTAATTGTCATTCATTAATGACACTAATGATTGGTTTACATCATTTTTTTTTAGAAATGTCAAAAAAATGTTGGCCAAGAATCCGTGTCCGGAATAGTACACTAACTGACGTCAGATGTATGTTTAATGACTTTTTGAGGGTTTCGCGTCAAGGATATTTTCGCTTTTTGCAATTTGAGGCAACTGCTCTTGATTAATCTAGTGCATCGATATTATGACAGCACGACAGCAGAAACTAAATTAAAAATGGTGCTCTCTGCTCTATTTTTTGTTTGGTTGGCTATAGCGAAACATGCGGAGCGGTTGGCAATGTTTGTTATTCGAAAGTGTCAAAAATGTTAATTGCAGCAACCACAAAAGAATCTTATTGATATTTGTTTTTGTAATGATTAAGTGAAGAAGTAATGTCTTACGTTGTTTTGTGGTAAAAACTAGTTATTTTAGTCAAAAAATGGTGCTGTGCTAATTTTTGTTTGGTTGAAAATGTTTGTTAATCGAAAGTGTCAAAAATGTCAATTCCAGCAATCTCAAAAGAATCTTATTGTTTCTTTTTGCAAGGATTAAGTGAAACAGTAACGTCTTGTGTTGTTTTGTGATAATGTAAAATTGTTTCGTTCAAGCCGACTGGAGTAAAATCTAAACCACCTAACCTCACATTTTGGTTTTGGTAAGGTATGGAGGGTTTGAGAAGTTTTTGCTTTGTGCGTTTTGGATTAAACGCTGGAACGCTGCTAGATAAAGCGACTTGATATTATGAGGTCACAAGGTTGGTAGAACTGGAATGCTTATAGTGGGTTGGCTCGTTGAAAATTGGGAGGCGGGGGGGAAAAATACTCGTGACGTAAAATCAACCCAGAAATTTTGAGTGTTCGAATAGAACCCAAGGTTTATAAGCTCCGTGGGGTGGTTTTTTGGGTTTTATTCTAGTGAGGGAACACCTAATGCGTGATCGACAGACTCTGTCGTAAAAGTTAAAAGTCATTATGACAAAAAAATTGAAAGTATCAGTTCTACCAACCTTGCATCAGCACTGCTACAGCGCCCTCTACATTTGTACAGTTTACATAACAATTTTCACAAATAAAATTGGAGCGTGTCTGTTTTTTCGATATTTAAACAAAAACAAAAGACATTTTCATAGTTTTTAGAATGTTTTCATATCTTATTCTCTGTTTAAATTGACTTTACGCAGATTATTTTATTTGCCTGATTCCTTTTAATTCTAAATTAATTTGTTAGGTTACCAATTCATTTTTTAAACACATTTAAATTTGTTTCAATTTACTGTAGCTACTTATTTTTCTTTTATAACACTTCAGCAGTTGGTACAGGACAGCTCGAGCAGAGAGTTAAATAATAAATAAACCTCCGGAGATTCTTTCAGTTAAAAATTACAAAAAAAAAGCAAAACGATAGGCTGAAACTAGTTAATGTTTATGAAATTTTAGAAATCCAGATGGCGTCGAGTCGCAGCCATTTTGTTACGTAGACGGCAACCCAGTCAGGAGAGAGATTTGCAGTGTCACACAGTGTAGTGAGTCTTTATTACGTCACTTGTTGCTGTTAAGATCTGCTTTGACATTGTTTTTGTTACTTTTGCATACACGTATTAGCAAAAATAGATCTTTAGTAATCTTTATCTTTTCTTTTTTTAACTTTTTACAAATTTCCTTCAATTTTCTCTGTTTCACCCTCCAATTTTAAGCTAATCTTGTTTCTATTCACGCTTTTTTTTCCTATGTAAACCTTTTTGTCTTCCAATTACTTAACACAACACCAGTTCATTATCTCTTTTCTTGTTTCTGTGACCGTGTAGCTGAAGTTTTCCTTTTTCTTCCCATTTTTAACTATTTAGTTATGATTTTCTTTATTAGTTCTTGTCCTCTGTTTTCCTTCTTTTTCCTATGATATTCCTATCTAAACCTTCTTAGTTTCTCTTTTTAATTACATTTTTTTTTCTATTAACAGAGCTTATTACTGAGTAGGTGTTAAACTTTTTAATTTTTTTTTATTTATTATTTTTATTTGTATGCTTTAGTTTTCTTCATTTCATTTATCTTTAATGGGAGCAATCTCCTCTCTTTAATAATTATAATATCTCCATAGATTCGTTTTCTTTCCTACATTCATTCATTTTTGTATTTTTTTCCTCAAATTTGTTTTTTCGTAATCTGTTTTTGTCTGATTTATTTATTGTCATATTTTTTGTTTTCCAAGAAATTTATCCCACATTGTTTTCCATTTCGTCCTGTTTTAACTATTATGTTTTTTGGTCAATTAATTTTAATTTTCACATTTTTTTCTTTACTTCCCACTGCTTCCCGCTTGTATATTTTTCTCTTTTTCTTTCTCCGCTTCTGTTCTCTGTGAATTGTGTCTCCATCGAAAGCACCTAACAAAAAAATATCTTTTGAAGCTCACGTGATCTGGATGTACGTCATCGTGATCTTCGCGATGATCTCTGCCGTGGGTGGCGTCCTCTTCGGGGTGTTGTGCTGTCGAAAGAAGAGCAAGACCAGAAACTTACAAAACGTCAGTGGTTCTCTCCTAGTGTTGAAAATATTTCTCAGTAGATCAAATTCCAGATGAGCATTCCCTCCGCCGACAAGAACATCTACGGCAACCACGGCCCGAACTCCCCCATGGAGATGAACAACCTGCTGCCCCCCAACATCCCGCCGCAGCGCAGCCACCACCCGTCGAAGAACGGCTACCAGAACGTCCCCCAATATACGTACAAAGAAGTGGCGTTCGTCGAGGAGTTGGGCGAAGGGGCCTTCGGTAAAGTGTACAAGGGCGAGCTCAAGACCAAAACTGGAAAGATCTTCGTGGCTGTGAAGTCGCTCAAGGAAAACGCGAGCGCCAAGACTCAGGCGGACTTCCAGCGGGAGATCGAGCTGATATCTGAATTGAAACATCCGAATATCATCTGTCTGTTGGGGGTGGTGGTGAAGCAAGAGCCGATGTGTATGCTCTTCGAGTTTATGTCAGAGGTGAGGGATGAGTCGTACGTGTGTGGTTGTGGTCTAGAGAAGGTAGTTTTAGGGTGATCTGCACGAGTTCCTCATCGCCAATTCGCCGAGTGAAGGGAAGAGTCTGACTCAGAACCAGTTCTTACATATCGCCATACAGATCGCTCAAGGGATGGAGTACTTATCGGACAACCACTACGTCCACAGAGATCTGGCAGCTAGAAATTGTCTGGTGTCCAAAGATTTGGTCGTCAAGATCAGCGATTTCGGCCTGAGCAGGGACATGTACAGCTGTGATTATTATCGGTGAGTGGGCTGGTTTTCTTTTATTTCCGTTGCTGAGTACTGTAGACGGAGCGATAAGAAAGAGAAGAAACGGAGGGTTTTGTATGAGGAGAGGTGTAACACAAGGGCGCGCGCTGTGGCTCACGATTTTCAAGTATTATGAAATAACGGTAATGGCGTGTTTATCGTGATGTTAATAATATTCGAAACAAAAGAAACGTAATGACAAGATCAAGGTGAGTAATTACGGAGAGGGAAAAATAAAAGTAACAGACATAATCTAAGTGTCACAGTGATTGGAAGGAGGAGTCAGGGTTATGAAACAAAACAAAAAATGGATTCGTGGTTAAAAAAAATGCATGGAAGTGCATTGCACAGTAAATAATTTTGTTTGTCAGGTTCCGCAACCTTAGATTCTTATAAAAATATCTATTTATTGATACGTTTCAAGGATAAATACGTTCTCTTACAGCACACAAAGAAGAACTATTTAACTGTTAAAAAAACAGTTAAATCTTAAATAACAGACAAAGAGGGTTGAAAAAATGTGATCTGGTGCCGGCTTTTTCTTTCCTTTAACGTATGGCGTAGCTTCATCAATGGTCAAACTATAAATGTCAAATGTCATTTATTTCGCCAACACTCGGTAATGTGAATTGTTTCTTTTGCAGAAACAATTCTTTTTAGAACGAGAGTTTTTTTTCGGGCTTGTATTATGGTTTTTGCTGTAAATTAATGATTTGAATTACAATAAATGATGGTCAAAGTGAGCTTAGATTTTGTGAATTTTTCTTAGTGAATTGTAATGTTGCTGCTGGTTTAGGTGATGTATCTGAAGGAAATGCCAAAGTAAGTACTAAAAAGTGAAAGAGACAAAAAATCAAGACCCGCTTGACCACCGGTTTTTTTTTTTTGAACGCTCGTTATCTAATGCTGTGATAATTATGTACCCAAAAAGGAATAAAAAACATCACTTTTATATTTTGCATCCTTAACACAGTCATTACAACACTCAAACGGGTTTCGAAAAGAAGTTCTTTTCGATACCGGTTTCAGGAATATTTACTTAATTTTTTTATGTTGGCAGCGAGGAAATTATACAGTGAGCGGCAAAAGTATGGAATAAATTCATCAAAAATTAAACATTTTTTTTTTCAAAAAAATCTTTGGACGGATCAATTTTAGTTTATAAAAAAACATATTTTCATACGAAATAAAATTCCAAGCAGTCATTTGTTTTCCAGTGATGACGTCATCGACGTCTTGTTTTATAACCCATTTTGTGGCACTTTTTGCTCCTCGCTGCGCTCGTCGTGCTCTAAAAAACGCGTGCGATAAAATGGTGTCTTACAAAACTTGTACAATAAATTTCCATTTTCGACGGCTGCTAAAAATCTGTATTATATTTAAGTATGTTTAGTGGGTAAAACATCCTGTTTGTAGTAATAGTGAAAAAAGTAAAATGCGTTAATAGAAGTGCCGCAGCGTATCATTATTTCACGTTGTATAAATAAATGCACCGAAATAGCCGCATCATAAAATTGCATTGAAAACAATTCACGTTGTCTCGCGAACTTGGCTTTACAAACTTCAAGTTTTAGATTTGTTTTTTGATCTTGATTGATTTTTTAGTTCCAGATCGTCGTAGAAAAAATATTGTATGGAACTCCTACGTAAATTATTATCTATCTTTCAGGAATGGTAAGTTTGTCGTCGCGAGCAAGTGCGGCAATCTCATGAGTACTACTCGTATTACTTATGCACTTGTCACATACTCGTACATTGCTATTTCATGAGTACAACGTATCATGATCAACAAATTAACAAAAATGACAATTTAAAAAAAAATAATTCTAGGCTTAAATACAGATATAGGAGCTATAGTAGGTTGTTCCGTAATAAATGTCAGTTTTTCAATATTCTGAGACATTTTTTAAAGACTTCTTTGAATCTGTTTCAGTAATTTTTATCATTTTAATCATGCAATAATTTAAGAAGTTTTTACAATATATGTACATACTCGTAATTTCTTGTAAATCCCAATTGCTATAGACTAAATGATTATGTGTATACTTACATACTTTTAAAGCATAACGTTACTTGACGTGCGACACATTTATATTTATTTCTTATATCCAAAAGGCAACACTGCTTCTTTGAAGGGGACAGTTATTTTCGCGACCCTGGTAAGGCAAACCGCTCGGCGTGCTTTGGGGTAATTCCGCTTCCAAGTAAAGTCGCAATCAGCATAACGGAAAACGTAAAAAAGAAATTGAAAAATCCCAAAAATAATGATAATGATGGCTGAGGAAGATTTTGTGTCACGAGCCGCAGGTGAGTGGCGTAATTCATCCGAGCGAGTAGTGGACATTATCCTCGAATAGAATACTATACTTTTTCTACGAGTATGAAGAGAAATTGATAAATAAGTTTCACTTGTATACTTGATATCATTGCATTAAAATTTGCGACTGAACTTCATAAACTAGTTGCTATGATATTTGCAGTGAATTATGAAATTATTATTCAACGCGCCTTGGATAATGAATCCTGTTATCCAATGAAAAACACTTTAATAGTTACAGTATTATCTAATAGGAGTAGAAAGAGCTAGTTTTTTGTTGCGGTGAAATTGCACATATGTATTTTTTTCTGAACGGTGGAAAACCTTCAAGAAATAATTTGTGCTTATTGCAAAGATGGATATTGAGATATTGTTCGTTTACTAACTTAAAGAAAACGTAGATCATTGCGACATTTTTTTTTTTGTTAGCAGATGAGACCGTTGAAGTTGAAGGCGGCGTACTAGGCGATATTGTCAGTTTCATCACAAAGATTAGCCGTTCAAAATGGATCGGTTTTAGTGATTTTACTTACGAAATATTTCCAATCACAATCGAGGAAAAATCATTAAATTGCAAGATATAGATCCAATAAAAAAGCGACGAGAAAATTATTACCTGTTCTGGTGTTAATGTACCAGCAACCAGTTAGTTTTCTAAATTTAAAAAATACGTTCCAAATGTCAGAAGGTTATTTAAACATTTTCTTTGTGGTATTTATAAAACTGCATAATTTGAAGGAGCGTCAGGGCCATACAGAGGAACTGCTGTTGCACAATCTTCTAATCATTCTTGTAGCATTGACATCCTTAAATAAGTTTTTGTTTGGTTTAAGCAATAAAAAGTTGTTTCAGCTGAGGCACAACCACAGGGAGCGTAAGGAGATTTCCTAAACCAACAAAATTTAGAAAACAAATTATTTTTAACGTAATATTTGAAACACCTGGGTTCTCGCTGCTTTATAGCATGTTTTAAATAAATATTTTTAGAAGAAAATATTACTTGACGCATCACGCGAATTACTAATCTGTAAATCTGATTTTATGTCGTTTTCATATTCAAGAAATAAAAGATGTCACTTTCAGCAATTTAATTTTAAAAATTCTTGTAACCCATTAATACAAGACTTCTAAATATTTCTAACATCGTAGTTGGCCATGATATACGTATAGATTTATCACCTCTTCTGGATCTGTAAATTTGACATTTGACAGCTCGCACTTGTCACATTTCAGTCTTCATTCTTTATTATTTGTGAATGTGTAAAATACAGCGTTTTGGGTTAGTTAAGTGGTTAAGACGACAAAAAAATCTCGGACATTAACTAGTTATCATTTGTTATAATTTTCTTATCTCATATTATATTTCTTGAAGCCCTTTGTTTTTGATCAAGCAATTAATTACATCAATTGTTTCAATAGTATTGGTACACTATGTATTATTGCAAGCGGCGAATTTTTCGAATACACTGTGTTAGAAACAGTTTTTATTACTCTGTAATATCGACTGAGTTTACAAAAAAATGCTGTTTTAAATTTTTCTTTAAAAAAAAACTACTGTTTAAAAAATGGTCACGGTTCATGACCTTGACAATTATATTCTTCACAGCGCCAACGGCTGAACGGTGAACTAATCGAATTGCAAAATCCTCCCATAATGGTACTATGTATACTTTTTTATGATTTACTTTTTTAGTCGGCCGTGACAGTGTTATTATAAACACATTTACTTTTTTTTTGTTGGTACTAATCAAATTGCATAATTTTCGTTTCAGGGTCCAATCGAAATCGCTGCTTCCGGTGCGGTGGATGCCCCCCGAGTCGATCCTCTACGGCAAGTTCACCACCGAGAGCGACGTCTGGTCGTACGGCGTCGTCCTCTGGGAGATCTACAGCTACGGCCTGCAGCCCTACTACGGCTACAACAACCAGGAAGTGATCAACATGATCCGCTCCCGCAAACTGCTGCCTTGTCCCGACGCCTGCCCCAGCTACTGCTACTCCCTGATGGTGGAGTGCTGGGCGGAGCTGTCCATCCGCAGACCCAGCTTCGGCGAGATCAGCCACCGCCTACGCGTCTGGAAGCAGAACGGGAACTCGAACGGTGCCTACTTCAAACCGGCCGAAAGCCACAAGCTCGGCCACGGGTCCAAGTCCAGTCACGCCTCCGACTCGCCCACCGTCTGTCCCGACGCCCAGGACAGCGGGCCGGCCACGTGGGAGCGCAAGCGGCTCACCGAGAGCCAGAGCAGTCTGACCTCGAGGTCCTCCAGCCTAGGGAACAAGACGCAAAGCACGAGTCTGAGCAACGAGCACTCGCGCAACAAGAGGAGTCACAGGAGGAAGGAGGACTCGCTCGACAGGGGGGTCCACCCCAAGAACACGGTCGTCAGCTCGAACGGCGACAACTTCGAGATCAAGATTTCACACTGAGAGATTTAAGCACACGTTGGAAATGTTTTCTTGTCTTTTTATAGTATTGTTTTGAGGCTCGCGCGGCCGCTCCGAGTACAACAATCTTGCCCTCATCTTCATTTCGTCGCTCATCCCACATATCTGTCACCTTTCGTTGTTCCTACTCTCCCAAATCTTTCGTCTAGGTCGAGGCGTCGTGTACATAAGTCAATCCAAGCCAAATTTTTATATTACGACTAATTTTAAAGAGATTTAGTATTTATCCGATTATTTTTATTACGCCATCTATTGTGTGATGTCGAAATGTAACGTTGTTCAAGTGTCTGTGTGTGTTTATAAAATATATGGAATTTTTTACTCGCCGTTTATTAATAACTTATTAACAATTTTAGTATTTACAAGACTCTATAACAACTGAATTAATCGATTTAGTGGAGGGTGAGGCGCCGGACCTAGCCCAGTCTGTTCTTCAAGTGGACTTTCTTCTTGTCGTCGAGCTTCATCACGTAAAACTCCCTGTCAACATCGATAAATCTAGCGAGTCTGTTACCGTCGAACTGGTCGTCAGTACCGGGTGGATGCATCCGCATCTAGGGAAAGTAGAGTCAGTTGTTCGTGACGTCAAATCACTTCACCACCCACAAGCGCCCCAAGCAGCGCCCTCTTCCGTTACGTTTGTTACATACCCATCTTCTGTCTTCGTCGCGCCGATTAATTACAACGGGACATTACACCATTACCAACCACTACAAACTAAATAAATACTAAATCACTGGATCGGGTTAATCAAGCGGGTGGGTTAATACTAAGCTGTGTTATTGGATTATGAGCGTCGTTATTCCTCAGCCTTTTTGAGCCGTTTCTGAAAAAAATCCGTCTTTAATACACATCTTGTTACGGATTAGCCGATCCGAAAGCGCAATTACCATGATCCTGTATTTCTCCTTGCAGGCGTAGCTCGACTCGTCGATGTCTTGGTAGCAATCGCTCTTGTAGTCGTCGGGCAGGGGCTCCCCCTCGAACTCGCACAGTTTTTTCAAAGGTCTCGCCCTGCAAACGCCCGTCAATTTGTTTCCACCGCACATTCGCAACACACTTACTTGACTATCAGCTTGTCGAAACCTGTGGGCTTGTGGATGGGGCAGTAGAAGACCTCGGGGGTGTTCTTGTCAAAGACTATGTTCCTCATCATGTCTTTGGCGGCGGCGAGGCCCAGCAGGGCCACAAGCGACACCAGCACGAGTGACGTTTGCATTTCTGCAATGACCAAATTGAGAGACACCCACAGACCACAAACTGTTACTTTCACCGTTACTTCCGCTTGAAACAATTGAAAATTATTACTTGTTACTTACTTTTGATTGTTCTTGCAGAGATTCAAACAGCTGGAGCGTCAGAGTTTGTTGTATTAGTCACGACAACAAAGACACTAATGAGGACCCAGTCAGATGAAGAAATCGCGTTGGCCGCGAAAAGGTGAAAGACAAACAACTGTTGCTTGCTGTCATAAAATGAGTCATAAAAACTTGCCCACTGGTTTTACAAGTCCCCCCGAAGAGTTGGTCCAAAATTTGGCGAAATTTTGACTCAATTCTATTTTTTTTTGCGAAGAGTTCGAATTTATGACTCCAGTATTATGACCCCAGTCGCCTCCCAACAGGTAAACGCATCAAGTCACAGGTGGCTTTACACTTTACAGTCGCCCGACTTAATGGTCGTAGATGCGCGCGACCCATCATTTCGACTGACCACTTGGGCGACTTCTTTCCTTGTAATTTTTCATGCGTTAGATCACAAACATTCAAAATTAATCAAGGAAGGTCGCGCTATTAATATACACCTGCTACGCCCCACTGGTTTCCATTTTTTCCCGAAAACCTGGTAAGTTTTTTACTTTTCATTCATAATCCCCCGGTCAAGACCTCGTGGGTTGAGATCCTGTCATGTCGCTACGCCCCTGCCCCCGTCAGCCTGGCCCACTCCTGACGGCTACACGACTCACGTCGGGCCCCCTTTCTCATCAAAGCCATTAATTATAGGCAAATTGATGATTTATTGCATAAAAATTACCAATTTAATTGCGTGCGCATGCGCGCTGTCAAACAAACCAAACACGTGACTTCTCACTTCTGTCAAATTGAGAAATCGTTGTTTACCGTTCGTTTTGGAATTATTAAAATATTTATCGTACGGTCTGTTTATTTTCGGTGAGGATGGACGAAGAGAAGCAGAATTTGGAGCAAGAACTGGATAGTCTGAGCCACGAGGATTTGTGCGAGATCACGCAGAGCAGCTTGAGGAGGTTGATCGCGGCGGATCCGCTCCTGCAGGACTTGCCGGGGGATGTAACCACCGAGGAGGTGCTCTCGCAGATTGCCGTGGCCCAGGGGAAGTCGATTACTGTGGTGGTGTTGAGGCATTTCGAGACCTCGTTGAGTGTGGTGGTGAGTAGAAAAAGTGAGGTTATGTTGCATGTTGGGGGTGAGGATTTTGGGTGGTTTGTTTGATTTAAACTTGACGAGATGTTGGGATTTGCACTGATTGCGTTAAGTGACGATTTGAGCGCAATCGACACTTATCAGATGAGATAAGCCGTTTCATTGAAGATTTGATATTTTATTTATGAATCTGAAGGGGGTCACAAATCAGCGTACAAAGTTCATTTTTTGGTATCTGAACCTGACCCAGTTTTGGGGGTTTTATTTGCAACGTGGTAAGTCACAGATTGCTTAGTTAAATTTGTTGTGTATTGTAACTGTGCAGTTACGTAGGTGAGGGACACAGTCATATAACTTTGGAAACATTTTCAATTTTGAGTACACGTTGTGGAGGCAACGAAAGAATAACACTGAAAATTGAGTAGATACGTAACATGATAAGAATCAGACACAAATTTATAATTTGGTGTGCGTCAAGGAAGTATTCCTCGACCTCTTTTATTCTTTATGTATGTATTTCGCGTGTCTTTTTGTTAATATATTTCATGAATGTGTCGTGTTCGGTCACAAAATAAATAGACAATAAACTGCGAAGGTTTTTTTGCTTGACTTTCGTTTGAAATATTCTTTTTTCATTTAATTATCGATTGTTACATGACTTTTTAGTGTTACATCTAAATCGAATTGAAAGAAACTAGTTTTTATCAAACTGTCAATAAGGAATATACTTAGTTCTAAGAAAAACATACCTTCGAGCTTATCTTGACTAATCAAATAATAAAATATCTTCATCGATATGCAAAATGCTGTGGAAAGAGTGAGAGATTTTTGACTTGTTATTACGAGAGTTCACCAATTTGGATAACTTCTCATTGTGAGAATTTTTCTGAAAAGCCTTCCTTTAGGATTCAAGAGATTTCAAATACTGCTCCCACAGCATTTATGTTCTAATAAACCAAAAGTGCGCCAATTTTTTTATATTCTTACTAAGCATCTAAGAATCCTGCTTCCACTTCCAGGACCTTCCTCGGTCTTTCGCTGTCACTGTCGTGGTTGACCAAAAAGAAGTAGATTTAAATCGAACTTGTAAACACGTGTTGCCACGAAAGACTAATAGATACAACTTTTTGTGTGCGAAAGCAATTTATTTTCGTTAATGCTAAAGAAAATAAACGATTTCGAAAAATTTTTGTAAAGAAAAGTTGCTCATGGTTAAACTCTTCATTGATTTCCGCGGCACACTGTATATCTAATCGACACGTTATCAATCAAACAAAAAACAATCTGATCGGTGATAATCTGCTGCTTGGTTTTTTTACCACTTAACTGTGATTTAGACTATCTATAATTATTTTTTGTACTTGCAACGTTTCCAACATCCAACACTCGCTCCGAAACGAATGCTTCCCGGTCGACTCGAATGTAAAAATTGCAAAAAACACTGCCCCTTTGAGGCATTAAAAAAAAATCTGTCTTGATAATAATAAAATTTAGTTCATAAAATACAACTTCCCCGGGTTTTCCTCCATTAAAAAATTACGGAAAGATTTATAATCGTTGAAAATTGTTCCTACAAAATTCACAAATTATTGCAAAAATTGAAATATCAAGTGAAGCAATTGTTTCCAATAACCAAAGATCACTGCCTACTTGGTTTTATGTTCGTTTATGTTTAATGTATTAAAACAAAAACATTTAATTTAATTTTCGTACAAAAAATATTGTACGAACCACTTGCGTGAAGATATCTTCCGTTCATTCGCGCATTAATAAATGCGCTCATGCGGGAACATCGTCTTCCCGCACTTGGTTCGTAAATAACTATTACACATACCGAATGTTGTGGACATACTTTCAACTAACGAGACATTTTTCATACACTTTTTCAACTAATGGTTTTTTTTGTGGATAATTCGCGTTCTTTCGGCATAATGGAAATTTTGCTTTTAATTTGGTAGTAAAGCTGTCTGCTGTAATAGGTTATGTTTTTTTTTTTTAAGTTTGAGGTTATAAATATCGCCAATGCCTAGTGCATTGTTGTCAGTTTTACGAGTTTGCAATAGAAAAATACTCAGACATCGCCGGAAATTCAGTAACATCGTATCAAACAGTGTATCCAACGTTAAAAAAATAAATCATGTCCTGAATTATCAAGTTTGAACCCATTTCTTACGAGGAAGTGTTGGAAACTTTCCGGTAGGTGCAGATGGTTTTTGTCTGAACACATTGAACCTAACTATGTATATCTCGCCCAAAAATTTTTTTTTTTTTGTATCCAAACAATGATTGTACATATCTTTTTTTTTTCTTGCAAAAAGAAGTTCATGACAATTATGTTTACATTTCGACCATAAAAAAGTACCGCTCCGTACACGCTTCGGGTTTTGTACTTATTCATCATACCATAACAAAAAATGATCTCACAGCCTGTGACTAAAATAAAATTAGTTTATCGAGTTGATTCATAGTGAGTTTATTAAAGTTTAAAAATATTTACAATAGTGTTAATGATAAACGGAAATTCGTTCTGAAGAATTTTTAGACAAACTCGTGAACTCGGTTGTATTTGTGAACCATTTTCCATCGATTTTAATTTGCAACCAGCGCAGCGCGGCGGGAAAGGTGGTCATTATAGGCCATTGTAACTGCAATTTTTTTCCTGTGTTATTATTGTTATTATTATATAAAAGAGTGAGCGGCGAAATTGCCGGTGAACTACATCTGAGTATTAGAAAGTTAAAGAAACTTTGTTGTTCTCTTTCTGAAGCTCTTGCGGTTTCTTCTGTCGAATTCAATAATGTAACTAGTTCGTGGAAGTTTAGCAGCTCAAAATAAATTGTAATCACGTTTTGATTTCCCCACCATTGTCATAATTAATATGTGATGTCATCTAGACTGCAGACGTTGCACATTTTTCTTCAGTTGTCATCATGGCATTTCTCGTTGTTTACAAGTTTGAGTAGTTGCTCAAGAATGAGAAAAGTAATAAAATAGGCGTAGTTTCACAACCGTCTTTGACTGTTCATTTTTGAGTCGAATATTGTGGTGCCCGTGTGGCGTGGCGTCAACTAACCTCCTTCAGATTGATGAACAATTTTGAATCCTCAAATGACAATTTCATTCCCTAATGTTCCTCGAAGACCACAACATTGCAATTAAGCTGTTTCGTCCTCTCCACAAGTTTTTGACGATTCTTAACTGAATCGATCAACAAAGCATTATCAAGCATTAGTTAGCAGGTATTGAGGAAACTGTTTTCTATTGGATTATTATTATATTTCCTACTGGAAGAACATCATTTTTGTTTTTATGTACAATTGATTTTTATCAAAGTGGTAACACTTCTGTGAACCGATTTTATCCAAATTTTCCCAAAGCATGTGTTTCGGTAAAAGAAACAGATGATTATAGTTTGAAAGAAACGTCATATTGTCCTAGCGCAGGGAGTGGTGATGTGGGATGTAATATGCCATGGTACCGCGTCATCTTTGGTCTTCATTTCGGGCAAATTGGACGCCGCAAATTACATAACTAACGTGCCTATTGCTGTTCCTTATCTTCGAGAACTGGTGAACCCCATTTTGTAACACTATAATGCGGGCTCTCATACGGCAAGAGCTGCAACACAGTTCTTGGAAGAAGCTAAGGTTGACATCATTCCGTAGCCAGCTCGATCTCACGATTTGCCCCCAATTTATTTTATTGGAGGCATGCCTCAAGATGTATAGTGTGTAGAAAACAGAAGCGGTTCGACACCATAATGATTTTCTTTTTGTTTTATTTACGTGATCTCTTTTCAAGGATTTCAGTTGGCCGAAATGGGGTAGTTAAGAGGATATCACAGCGATAATATAAAACCAAAGAATCTATCTCCTAAGGTTGGGGAGAGAAGCAATCAGTAAAAAAAATACATAAAGTCATTGTGGATTGAAACGCTCCTTGTGGTCCTCGTACATTCATTTATTACATTCTTTCGGCTCGTGAAACAGGAGCAGCACATTCAACTCGTTCTGCGCACTCGTCTCAGTCTCAGTTTCCTTCCTTCGAACGTGAATTCAAATTTCACTTTTCCGTCCACGTGTTGTGGCATCGTTTTTAGCGTTATTATGTCACAATCGTGCGAGGAACGCAAGTCCGATAAGAGCAACAAAAGCGAGAGCACAGTTCAAGTATAAAACCATTATATTACCTCACCGAAGCAAAAACTCAGTTCATCATAAACCGCTTTGATGTGCGTGTTTGTGTTTTCTGCTGAGCCTCCAAAAACATCAAAGTCTCCAATCCGAATCCGGTTCTTTGACGACGGGACGGCAGTGTACACAGTCGTGTGTTGTGAAATTTTTGTGTGAAAAAAAAATGTGTCGTACCGATCGTTCTACATCGATCGTTTAATCGATCTGATGGGGTTCAAGGTTGAGTGAGCATTGATGTACGGTTCGTTAACTTCTCATTAAATAAGAATTACCTATCTGTCGTTTTTAATTTGGTCATTGGTCAAGCGTTTGATCGGCAATTTGGTGTTTTGTTGGGGCGCGTGCCAATAAATCCGTTCGGTGATTAATTTAAGCGTACCTACCGGATATCGATGTATTTTGGTACGGAAGAATTACCACCGGAGTGTGAGGTCACGTAGTTTCCTTTATTGAACAGAAAATATTTTCCGTTTCTATTTTTGAACGTTTTCTGTTAATATTCCGCCGGGTCTTTGTTGTTGGCTTGATTGTTTGCTAAGTTGTTTTCGACTCGCCCAACCTGATTTACAACATAATTAGAATTACACATTCAACATTTTTCTCTGATGTGCCTAATTTTTTTTGTCGTCCAACCTTGACTATTTATTACATATTTTTAACATATTCATTAGAACTTTGGTCACATGTTTAACATATTAACTAACTTTTTTTTATAATGTACGATTTTTATTACCAACGAGTGTGTCATTTTGAATGTTACTGTAAGTACAGGTGTTTTACATGACGATTTTGGTTCAGAGACAAGTCAAAAATTAACAATATTTTTATTAAAAAAAAAAAAAACTCATGATCACATTTTTATTATTATTTTGAACGAGTTATTGAAACAAATCGATTAAAAAAACATGATTGAAACAGCATAAACAATTTTATTTTAAGTCATTTGTCAAACAAATGATGGTGTTCTTTATCAGTTTGCGGATAACCCATTAACATTCTTTTAATAAGACTAATCACAGAAGTAATTTGTATGTCGGAACGAAGAGGTGACCTAGGCGGTTATCGGAAAATTTCGTCTTCGAAATCGTGTTTATTATGATTATTTTGTTTTTATCAGTGGTGTGTCGTCGGTGAGTTTTAAAAACTTTTATTTTAAAAGAGAAACGTTCTAACAGGTTTTCTAATAAATTCGTGGCGTAAATAAATCCTTGCAATTTAAATGATAATGTCGTTGAGAGATATTGATAGTGGTGTACTGGAATGTGTGTGGCCTTAAAAAAGAAATTAAAGTTAATCGAACGCAAATTTAAAAAAATTAAACATGGAAGTGCAATAAGACGAAGAGTTTACATACTGTTTCGACACTGACGTTTGTAATATTTTTGTGTCCGCCATGTAAGTTGCCAATTTTTTTATTTGTAAACTACGCCATCTGTAAAATAATATGTAATATGTAGTAACCCTTGACGGTTAATTAAAACAGAAATTTCTAATGGGATTGTGAACATTTTGGCTTTCCGAAAGGATTAATACCCAAGCAAGACTTTTACCTTTATTGCAAACACGTTGGCAAAACTGTTTTACATTGAAATTATACACAGAGAAGATTTTCGGCTTTGTCCAAGTTAAGGTAAACATATCGGTATAAATGTATAAGTTAGTTCTTTGTTTGACCGTTGACATCTGTCAAAATCTTCAGAATGTACAATAAATTTTTGTAAAGTGTTGTAGCTAGTGTAAGAAAAAATGCCAGGAGTGAGAGGCAAGTTTAAGATATATTCTAACCTCTGAAACTGGAAATTTCGTCAGCGCCGACGACCAACTGAGGAACTAATCTTATAGTGCAAATTTTTTTCTTGTCGCTGTCGAAGTGTGGCAAATATCAAATACATATCTCAAATGAATTAAATTCATTTGAGGTTAAATTATCTGCACAACTTTGAAAATCAGACTATATAAATTTTCTATAGTCTGATTTTGAAAGTTGTGCAGATATTTTAACTGAGGTAATGCATGTTAAAAAAGGCAAAATAACCCAACTTGCCTTATACAAATGTTAATTGGTTTACAAGAGAATCAAAGGAATCAGTTTGTTTGGGAACCGCTGAAAATTTTCAAATTTGGCAGGTAGTTTTGACGTACAGTTCGAGACACGGAATTTCGGGCACACTGCCAATATACTGTCAAAAAATAGGCATTACTTTATTAACCTCAATTTTACCGTTTTTGATTTACATTCGAGTGACGTGAACAGAAAATAAATTTCAAAATTTGAGTTTTGAATGTCACGTTGACAGTAAAGAGTGATTTACATCGCAAGTTTTTGAAGTGACAGAAAAATGATGCCCGAAATTCCGTGTCCCTAACTGTAAATACTTTTTTTTTGTCATTCGAGGTTATGTTTGGTTTTTTATCGTTAATTTTTTTTAAGTTTCGTCATGAATGTTTGATAAAATTTGTCGAGTGATGATAAAATAGTGCGTGCAACTTATTCCGAAAACAACAAAGTAAAAAGACTGTACATATTACGAGTAAAAGCATAAATGAGACATGAAAGAAGTTGCTCAAAATGCCTGCCATCGTTTACAATGCAAGCTTCAGCACGACGTGCCCAAGAAAACCAAAATAGATTCACAATGCCTCTGTTTTGACGAATTTCCCGAGTGGCGTTTTGAACCCGCAGCCAAACTACAAACTGGGAAACTCCCAGGGGATTTGCAAGACGCCGCCGAGTACTTGCTCGTAGTTGGTTTTTAATTTCGTGAAGGATTTCTTCTGGAACTAAAATGCGATCTTCTCGTTGGCGGCTAAGATCGTGCTTTTTTTCGAAACGCCCGAAATCGCGAAGATGCTGCACAACGTTTATAAATGTTCGTGCATTGGGAAGTATCTTTTGAGGAAACCTTTCACCGTAAATTTGTCGTGCTAGCTTTGAATATCTATGGGCCATGGATCAAAACCATATGGGTTTTTTCCAGGTTGGTGAAAGCCATTTGTGATCTAAATTGAGGTTAAGATTGAGGTTCATGTCAAAGTGACTTAATTTTGAATTAAATGACAACAAAAAAGTATAGTATGATTTTCTTTAACCCATTTTTTCATAAAATTTAGTGGTTCCACAACGTTTTTTGAAAAACTTTTAGCCCCTGTATTAAAATTATTAAATTTTTGACGTTACACTCGAGGGAACCAAACCAATTAAAATCTGAAAGACTCAGATCAGGTGAAAAAGGAAGATGATTCCATAAATTTTCTTGTAATGACTGTTCTGCTTCGTGTGGTCAACCATCATCGTTGGTTGGTAGACGGAACTTATTCTGTTGAAACCATTTTGGAACGCTTTTTCTCAAAATTGAGCCAACAAGTTCGAATTCGTAGTCGTTTATCCTGGTACCGATCAGTAGAAAACAGTTTCATCTGAATCCGTGACCATTAGCAGAACTAGAACCACCGTGGTGCTTCTCATCTTCTTAAAACAAAAATTATCCTTGGTCTCTTCGCGAATTCATCTAAAGAGAAATCCAAACTTCGGAAATGCTTAAATGACATTCGTAAATTCTTCAGATGCATTTTCGTAATCTGTAAAGGACCCAGTGCGAGCTTGGTTTCAGGATTATAATTTGTCTGGAAAAAATCCTTACAACCATTAAGATAACTTGTTTTCTTTTCTTCCTCTTTTTCTTTCATTCTTGTTTTTCTCCTCTTTTTCTTTGCTTTCCACTGCTGCATTGTCCTTATCTGTATGTAACCACCCGATTTTCTCTTGTTTTCGGTGTAGACACATCGAAAGGTATTTCCTTTTTGTTTTTCTCTTTTTCTCCTCTTCCTCTTTTTCTTTCCTTTCCACTTTTTGTTTCCACTGCTGCATTGCCCGTATATGTATACGGGGTGAGTCGGGAGGAATATAATATAAAATAAACTCATATGTTCTTATCCTTATGTTTGCAATTTTGATTATTTATTATTACGCTATAACTTGAAAACAAATGAAAATCGGATATGAGTTTATTTTACATTATTTCCACGTATGCATGCACTCATGAAGTTTCGGCCATTCCTCCCGACTCACCCTGTATATCCACCCGATTTTTTGTCGTTTTCGGAGAAGTACTTCGTTACCAATTGTTGTAGACACATCGAAAAGTCGTAGAAACTTTGTAAAAGCTCGTTGGTCATTGATGCTTAATGATAATGTTATAATCAACACTCAATTTGTCAGGATTCAAAAAACAAACTCAGACCTCTTAATAATTCACTATATTAAGGACTCTTGCAAATCAGTACAAGTTACCAGATCTTAGGTCAAAACAAGAGTGTCTAAAAACTAACTAAAATCGCATTTATACATCCCCTTTCTTACATCTGGCATCCATCTATCACCTCACTCACCCAACGCCCACACCAAATACACAAACCACATGCACCCGCAAAAGACCACAACGGTCATATCAGTCCCAGCAAATTTACACACTAACCATAAAACATATGTCAACTGTTTCTAACACCCATGGGAAACGCAGAGGGCTGTCTTAGGTCTGTCGGCAAGTGCGACTAATGGACATTTGCCCTCGTTTCGCATAAGTGAAAACTACCACGGTCCTAACAAAACAAAAAAAAAAGGAACTTATGTCTAATTAATCCATTTTTCAACATCTGTAACATTCGGCCTTTCCTGACCAGTTCTCGTCCTCGAGAACAAAGGACCATCCACACTACACAACACACACGCAATAGACATAGTACATTCAATATTCTATACCAAATACAAGTTATTCTCTAAACCTAACACCCAATATCAACGACTCTATGAATTAATTATCCTAGGTCGGTAACACAACAACTTACCTAACTTAAAACATGACTAAAAGAAAGAACTCTCATATAACTAACCTATACAATTACATCCTACAAACAGTTTACAATCTTAAACACGATCCACAAGACAGATTGTTTTATGAGACCGAACACTTTGTTGCGCCACTGGCCCTCCCCCAGAGAGACCACCATCCTGTCCTCGACCTGGTCTACCTTGTTGCCGTCTAGGACGACGGGGACGTCGCCGATTCCGTCTTTGATGCTGCTCAATCGAAGTCTTCGCTTGTCGTAGTTGACCAGGAACTTGAGGCGGTACCACCCGTCGAATGAGAACCTCTTCCTCTTCGCGATGAATCCGACAACCATTGTCCACTTCACTAACGATGACCGGAACCGTATTCACTTTTCTGCATAAAGTACCGTCGACACAAGTCTCGCCACGTGCCATTTTACTATCTTCCTTCACAGTTACGTCCTTTCCACTTATATTTAACTTCGGAAGTACGGCTTCATCAATTTCATCGGCCTTCACAACACACCTCGAAACCAGACCACAGTCCAGACTAACAATTTGACGCACCCTGCCTTCTCCACATGGGTCGGTGTTGATCTTATTTGTTCTTAGGACCACATGGCCTAAAAAATTCTCAGGGATTACCGAAGCGTCCTTGGCCCATAAGACCACCTTCTCTGGAGTAGAATTCACGGTCGCTGTTGTGTCCTTTTCTACTCTGATTTCATCTTTCGTTTTAATTATCCTTATGTGTGGCTGTTCGGTGAACGGATGACCAACAAGTAAAGGGATCTTTTGCGTCTCCCTAGGTACCACATAAAAATTAACGTCAGCACCAACCCCATCTATCTCGAGATGCACATTAGTTGTACCCAGGGTCGTAGTGACCGCACCACCGTACCCGACTATTTGACGCTTATCGGACCAATCGCACATCAAATTAAGTTTTGGCACCAAGTCGTCCCTCATGACACACACCGTACTGCCAAGATCAAGGTAACTCTTCACGACTTCACCATTGACAACAGCATCTTTGTAATATTTCAAGTTGGTGTCACTGGTGTCACTGGTGCTATACACATGCTGTATCACAAGTGGTTGCCTTCTTTGGGGACACTCTGGTGATTTATGCCCCGGCTGGTTACACGTAAAACACGTAATCTGTGGTCTTGACGGACACGAATTTGCAAAGTGGCCCACTTCTTTGCAACGAAAACATATCTTTGTCGACTGGAGTTGAGACGACGGCGATGGCGACGGGTTCGTCTCATGCTTTGGGTTCCCGGGATTTTCGGATCGATTTTGCACACCACGTTCACGCTCGCGATCACGTCTGTCTCGGTCACCGGCACTACATAGTCTTTCAAAATCCATAATGTCATGCAACAAATCGTCACTATCCACATGAAACTTCGCAAAAAGTCCTTGCACAATATTTCTATTTGCCAGTCCCGTAATAATTTGCTCTTTCGTTTCAGAAAATGAGAAATTTAACTTTTTGCACAACTTGTACTTTTCATGGAAGTACGCACTCACTGACTCGCCATTTTTCTGCTGCCGTTTTTCCATTGCGCGCCAACAGTCCGTTAAACTCGCACTTACACCGAAAGTCTTACTAAACTTGGTCACAAAGTCGTCCCAAGTCTTAATGTCTCCGCGATGAGCAACATACCAATTTTTAGCTGCACCCACCAGGTGACTTCTTGCTGTTTCCAGCCTAAACTCCTCTGGCCACAAATGTAACTCCGCCATGGAGATAATTTGATCTAACCATCCCGTACCGTCTTCGATCTCGGCTTCTCCTTTATAGTACCCAATAGACTTTGTCAAATCCGGCATGATTTGATATTGAGTATGCCGTACCCTCGTTTCTTCACTGCTGTCTCTTCTGGAATTACTCTCACTTCTGTTCGTTATCATTTGCAACATTTGAGCATTTTGTTGCATCAGCTGATTCATCGTGTTCAGCATTGCTCCAATCTCTGTTCCTGCAACACCTTGTCCTCCGGCACGACGTTCAGGTTCTCCATTCGGAGAATCTAGTCGTTCCATCCGCTGAATAAGGGGCTGATCATCATCACTATCGGACTCGTAATTTCTTCTCGACATGATGATTCAAAAAAATTCGTACGCACAACTCGCACTCGACTTACCCGACTCAGTAACAAACTACTTCGCCCACAACTCGGGACGCGAAATCACTTCACGCGACCCCACACAAGAAAATATGGTTGTGAAATCACTTCACACAACCACCACAATTAAACTGTGCCGATTACCCCACTGTAATCGTATACGCACCACTCAGGTCGCGAAATCACTTCACACAACCCTACAGACTTCACTATACCTCAGAGTTCACTCAGGCAGAATCACACATACCTGAGTATCCCACTTCTGATAATAAAAATTAATTGTTATAATCAACACTCAATTTGTCAGGATTCAAAAAACAAACTCAGACCTCTTAATAATTCACTATATTAAGGACTCTTGCAAATCAGTACAAGTTACCAGATCTTAGGTCAAAACAAGAGTGTCTAAAAACTAACTAAAATCGCATTTATACATCCCCTTTCTTACATCTGGCATCCATCTATCACCTCACTCACCCAACGCCCACACCAAATACACAAACCACATGCACCCGCAAAAGACCACAACGGTCATATCAGTCCCAGCAAATTTACACACTAACCATAAAACATATGTCAACTGTTTCTAACACCCATGGGAAACGCAGAGGGCTGTCTTAGGTCTGTCGGCAAGTGCGACTAATGGACATTTGCCCTCGTTTCGCATAAGTGAAAACTACCACGGTCCTAACAAAACAAAAAAAAAAGGAACTTATGTCTAATTAATCCATTTTTCAACATCTGTAACAATAATAGCACTGTCAACTGTCTTCAAAGTGCTGCACAATTGATTTCTACCAATTTTCTGGCGGTGTCAAGTCTGGAAAACGTGCAGGTTTTGAACTACCCCAATGCCACAATCTTGTTTCATGTAGTGACCGTTACAGCGTTTCTTTTTTTTTTTTTTGACGTGATTCTCATTTTCCTGCATGCGTTATTGTTATCGTCAAATTATGGAGCCCAATTAAAAATAAAACGTGTCGATATCTTAATTGTGCCAATAAGAAATATGTTATTGTAGCTATTAAACTTGTTCAATAACAAAATTATAAAATATACAGGGTGTATCTGAAATACGTGTGTTAATTTTAACCAGTGGAAGAACTCGCCAATTTATGAAACTTTTCTCTATAACATTTTGCAAAATTCGCATTTTTTTCAAGATTTTTTTGCCCCCTAATTTTTACCAAACGAGTTGTTTTGTGTGATTAACTGGTCTCTATTTTTTCTAACCTTGAAGATTTAAATTTTATTGATTTAATTTTTTTCTAAACAATATTACCTAACTTTTTTTGACAAAACTCCGTTTCTATAACAACAGAAAATTTTCGCCCTGACTCATTGGCGGCGGGTATACGCTTTGTTGGCTAATTTATTCCAAATTTTAATTTGTAACGTTTTTTCGTAAAAAATTCAAATAGAAAAAACGTTTCATTTAACAAGCTCTGCTACGTGTTAAAATTAAGACCCGTATTTCAGATACACCCTGTATATCGATGTTTGCTCACGACTTGCCCCCGTATTCGTTTTATTTCGTCACACTCTGGTGTGTGTTCAAGACGATCACGTTTTTACCCAGAACGTGAAAATATGTTAGATCAAGGAAGTAGTACGTTGAATAATTTCGCGGTAACGCTTACAACTTCCAAATCGTACGATTAATCGAAAGGTGGCTTATCTTGTTTGTTGTTGTGATGATGGATATCATCGAATGCAAGATGTTGGAGGTCAGATTAGTCATCCTCGTGCTTGTCGACTTTTACGATCAACAAGTCAACAAAGAATGTTGCAAGTTATTGTCGTTGATTTAATAAAAAACGATCGGGTGATGTTGATTTTCCCGGCGCGAGCCGCTCCCAAATGTCGCTTCTAAATTAACGACGAACTTGCAGATCCCCCAGTCGGGAACGACGGTCCGCGATCTGAAGCGCGCCATCCAGCGCAACTTCACCCTGCGACAGCAGCGCCTCCGCAGCAAGACGAAGATATCGTGGCGGTACGTCTGGCGGACGTACGACCTCCTCCATTGGGGCAAGCCGATGGGCAAGGACGGGGAGTTGGTCAGCGCTTACGGTGTGGTCAACAAGTCGGAGATACGTTTCGGGAAGAAGTTGCGCGGCAAGGCCGAGACATGTTAGGACGGGGATGGTCTCGGTCGACAGACTCATCTTCGGACAGTTGTTGGTGTTGGTGGTGCACGGACGGTACCCCTGGTTGGAGCAGGTCACCAGGCAGGAACAGTTGACGGCGGGGTGCGACAGGTACGGCATGACCGGCAAAGGGGTCGACTACGACCAGCTCGACCACGTGCTCGTGGACCACAAGCACAAGCTGCTCTACTGCTACGTACCGAAGGTGAGTGGAGTGTTCGGCTGTAGTGAGTAAAATTTTGTAACCGTGTTGTTAGAAATGTAGAGTTTTTGGATTGCACACTTCTAGTTTGTTAGGTTAAGTTGTTTTCAATACAGTTAATTAATTAATTAATTGTTCAGTCAATACCAAGTCCTTAACAGTAAATAAATAGATGCTGAAATTTTCCTTTATTCTAATGGACATAAGATATCACTATCAAAACATTGTACAAATATGTCCTTTAGTCACGTGAACCTTAAACTTTTCTGCATCGGACTATGTATCTTATTTGTCTCATTAATATACAGGGTGTGTCAGAATTCCAGGGCTAATTCTATGATCAAAAATAAGCATACAATTCTTAATACATGTGGGGTCAAAAACGCTTACTTTGCGAGATAATCAACAAAAAACATAAAAACAAATATGATCTGAATCCATTGGATTTTATAACATCATCTGTGCTTTGAACAGGGGAGGCGAAATTTTGGCAATTTTTGTAAATTGTACATAGCTTCTTTTTGTTTTTGTACGTTTCATTAATAAATTCCATCCGATTGCTTTTGTGTTGGTGGTAAAACTTTTTAGTCGATTATCTCGCAAACTAAGCGTTTTTGACCCCATATGTATTGAGAGTTTTATGCTTATTATTGATCATAGAATCAGCCCTGAAGGTTTTTCGGTGAAATTCTGACACACCCTGTATATTTTATCTCGAAGTGGCCGAAAATCGCGTCTTTATGTTGAAGAAACGGGTGAAGTGGCTTTTTTCTCACAATTTATTTATAAATAATTACACGAATTATTTAATAACTAAATTATCCCTATAAAAAAGCGAAATGACGAAATATTTAACCGGTGCTACTATGGTGTAAGACGAGTCGCCCATGTGCACGGATAACAGATGTTAAAATCAAAAATACACCCTTGTATATCATATTTTATAAAAAGTACGTCAGTATTTTATAAAATATGATATACAGGGTGTACTTTTTAAATGTGCCGAAATTTTACCTAGGAAATTACGTCATTTTATTTTTTGACATAGAATTTTTTAAATATTTTTTCCGATTTCTACATGAAGCCTAGTAGCTCGTGGTTAAAATTATTCCGTGTATTTCGATTACACCCTGTATATTCGTATTCCTGAACGAATATTTGCCATGTACTCGTTTAGCGAACACGAACATTGTCCAGGATCAGTCAACCAGTACGAGTACAGATCAAAGGTAACGAATAATCGCCACGAACTTGTTTTGACAGATGTAAATTGTTGCGGTGGGGCTTCAGATTTTTTTTTTCCACCAGAAATCTGACAGTTTGCGGTCGTGTGGGTCAATTTACGAATTGGCCATGATCATGTGCTGTAGACTTTTTACAATACATTTTTCCTAACATCGTGTTGAACTCTATTGTGTAAAGGTTAATTCTTTCAAGTATGTACCCTGATGAATGTAATATTTATTATGGTTCTGTTATTGTGTTTGGTACAAGGACGGATTGAAAGATATGCTCAGCGCTGCACAGTCCATGTTGTAGTAATTATTTAATACAGGGTGTTTCAAAACGAAAGCACCAACTACTAGCAGTTGTAGAGAATACAGTGAGAACGTAAAAAAAAATTGAATTTTTTTCCCAGTTTCAATTAAAAGTTACAGCGTGTTAAAGTTAGAAAATTTTAATCAAAAATGTTCTTGAAAATTTTTTTTTTTTGTTCCAATCATATTAGACAAAGTATTCATTCAATTGCAATAATGAAATTATTTTTCTTTTGGTCCATTTGTTTTTTTAAAAACCGAAATTCAAAATTTTTGTTACACAACTTTTGAATAAATCTTAAGTCAATTAATCATGTGTATATGTCAACAAAAAAAATTAAAAATTTGGAAAAATAAAGAAAAACAAAAAAGCATCAGGAGAATATTTGTATTATTTTTTTCACGTTCCTCTCGCTCTACTTTATACGATTAGAAGTAGTTGGTGCAGTCGTTTTGATTCACCCTGTATACTAACTGACAAAAATGTTACCAGTCAAAGATTTGCTTTGTGATAAAAAGGAAGTGATTAGATTTTTGGAGAAAAAAAATCTTGGTAGATTTTTTTTTATCGTTGCTTGTAAGTCTAGCAAGTGTCCTTAATTTACTTGACGAAAGTAAAAGAAATGGTTTGCGTGATTTCGCGAGCACGAAAAGAGAAGGTGAAGATGTATTTAAAAAAAAAAAAATTGTAAAAGAATACATATGAAGATGATGGTCAAAGAGAAAGAGAGTACCACGCAAGATTTTCTCGTTAGTCAGAAACCATGCATCGTCGGTGAAAAGAAGCTTGTAATTCCCAGTAGAGGGGGAAACATTCGTTATTTAGAGTTAAAAAGTCTTTCTTTTGCATATCGTATTGAAAGTGGCACTTTTTTACACGCAAAATTGTAGTGAAAGTACCACTTTTTTACACGAAAAATCGTAGTGGAAGTAGTGGAAGCATGCCTATTTTTTTTTTGTAATTTTTCATAAATACTTTTGGACAAAATTTCTTAACGTACATCGATATGCAAAATAATAGTGTGTACAACACATTATAAAAGTCTCTTTTTTTCACTCATTTGCTTGATTAACTCGTTAATCAGTCTGCAAATTCGTGAAAAAAAGTATGACTTTCATAACTACATAGTTGTACAAATAACTATTTTGAATGAGAATTTTATCATTTCTTTTAATTATTGAGATTAGTGTTAAGCTGTGGAACTCAGTTTTGAAAAGTATGTGCCAAAAGTTATCTTGAAATGTTAAGGTAGTCCGTTAATTTAGTGGAGAAAAGAATAGTTAATGTTTGGTAGTAAACAGTTCACTCACTGTGAATTTTTAAAGACATGACAGACAAAAATTTTAATTTCGATACAAAATGTCGGTAATAGAGAATTGTCCGGAGGCAAATTTATTCAGATTTTTTGAATACATTGAAGGATCAATGTCCTTCCCACTCCATTTTCAAAACTTGACTTGCGGATTTCGAGAAAGCAAGAGCGGAGGTCATAGATGAACACCTTGTTGGGAGACCCATTTTCAGAAAATATGGATTCTGTGCATATGATGAAAAAAGTATCTGTCAAGTGGCTTCCTTAATGCTTCAACGCCGAAAACAACTGAGAGTGTTGCTTTATAACCATTTTAAGGAAGAATTTTTTGGATCGCATCGGATCCACAAACAAAATAACAAAAACACTCTACCCAAAAAAAAAGATGGAATAATTATGACAGGCTATGGTGAAACTGTGACAGAAGAAATATCCCAAAAAAGTTTCTTGCAAGATAACGTACGATCGACTAGCAAAAAAACTGGTACATGGTGTTGCTTTAGACACTTCCAAAACTCAATCAAAAATGTGACTTGGAAGTGTCTATAGTAACATACTGCACCAGTTTTTTTTGCTAGTCGATAGTAGTACCTGCTCGTAAATAAGTGTCATACGTTTTCGTTGTAAAAAAATAACTAACAAAGTTTTGAATTAATCGAGCATCCCTCATTCATATTCGCCAGATTTGAGACCTTCGAGTTATCATCTGAAATGTATTCACGTTGTTGGCATAATGGGAGGCCATGGAAATTTTGCATTTAATTTGGTAGTATAGCTATGTTTTTCTAAGTTTGAGGTTATAAATAGCATCAATGTCTAGTGCATTGTTGTCAGTTTTAAGAAGAATACTCCTACATCGCGGGAAATTCAGCAACATGTTATGTTCATTTTAATAGGTCCGCATATCTGACACTAGTGACGGAAATTAAACAGTGTGTCCAACGTTAAGAAAATAAATCATGGCCTCCCATTATGCCAAAACAACGTGAACGGTGTTTATTTCCACAACTCAAAGTACTCGAAAGGGAAGACATTTTCTTCAAATGAAATGGTAATTCAGTGGTGCGGAAGAGTGTTTCGCAAACGATACAAATCGAAAAGATTTTTAAATATCAGAAAGAAGGACGAAATACGAAATAACCGTTACAACACCGTTGTGAAACAAGAACCACCAATACATCTCCTTTTAGGAGAAAGAAAATAATAAGGTTACGCACCGTGGGTACCAGGTGTGGGTGCGGGCATTTTTAATTATTATAAACTGTTCAAGTCAAACCGTTGACTCTTCTAAGATGATCAAAGCTGCGACACACGTTTTCGATTATTTTGTTTTTCAGAGCCACCCTTGACCAGAACTTTTTTTTAAATATACGGTGTTGTAATTCTAATATGGGAAATGAACATTATCATTTTTTCTTGAAAATTCAATTGTAATGGATAATAAAGAAATTAATCAACAAAAAATGATGTAGTAATTTATTTGAGAAAAAACGAACTTGAAGAGGCGGCTGTGAAAAACAATTTCTGTAAATGTGCCGCGTAGCTTAATAAACTGTCATCTGTCGATTTTGAGATTTACGTAAAATTTATTACAACAATGATTTTCACTCGAGAACAGAAAATATTTATGAGAGCTATTTTTGAAATGGGAACGAAGAAAATGATAAGATTTGCCACACACAACTTCATGTTTGTTGCAATTTAGATAAAAACGTCTTCTCGGTTAGTATGTTGAAGCTATGCCGCACGTTTTCAGAAACTTTATTTCCATATTGTAGAACCGATTAAATTGCAAACGACTCTTTTTCATTGTTCTATTTTAAACCCAGCAAAACTAATATGGACCAGCTGCAGATATCATTGGTAAATTCGTACAGCAAATGCGTTCTCCGAGTTTATTTGATCTAAATGAAATCGTAACGAGCGTTAGAAAAACTCGTGGCCGAGCACGCCACGCTTTTATCTCCTTTTTACAAACAAGTCGTTTTTTTACTTATTGAATCATTAATTCAAAAAAGCATCGTCTTGCAGTAAAAGAAAACAACAGCAAAATCCTAGATGTAAGCAAAATGTTTTTCCGCCAAATAAATAATCGCTGCCTGTTTGACAACTGACAAAGCTGCGACATGGAAATAATCCAAATATGTACCAGGTCATGTGACTGCGAATTTTTTGAACATACGTTACCACATATTCAAAGATTCACAGACAAATTGTCAAATCAAAAACGTATCAGATTAAAAAAAAAATCAAAGTAGGCGAGAAATATAAATTGTCCAATAGTTTTTCTTATGTACAGTCGCGAGCATTAAATTTTGGTCATCAAGGTCATTTTGAAATTTCCCGCTACTGTCACAAATTAAAATTTTTATCTGCTTAATTAGGGCCAATGGCAATAAAACGTCAATCAAAAAAAAAAAAAATTGTCAAAGTTTTATATTAAGTATTCTGAGATTTCAAAAAAAGTTGACAAGACAAGACAAATCGTATTTTTTGTTCGACAATGTCAGAATTTGAGAATTTTCTCCTATGTGAACGGATTTTGATAAATTTGACAACTTGTCAAAAGGTCACGTCAAGCTAATTCATGGCAAAAAAAGCCCAAATTACACACGAACTCGTTAAATAAACTACTATTATTTATTAGAAGTTATGCGTGTTTCACATTAGAGTACTTTCCATTGTGTCAAAGAATTGACGTTGACGACCAGAATTTATTGCTCGCGACTGTAGATTTGTCAACCAGAATCCTAGGATTTAGGGATATTCGTTACTAGGTTGCCATAATTTGGTTAGGTTGGAAACTGTGTGGTTTTTGGTGACAAACAAAAGATTTCGTAACCATGTCAAAAACCAAGGCAAATTGTTTTGTAAGGTTGGTATTAAATGACGCTTAACAAAATGAGCGTTTAATCATTATTAATCGTTTACGAATCAGCAGTATCGAATTTGATTCTTTAATTTTAGGTGGCATCAAAATACTTTCGTCGAAGTCGCCCATTTTGACAAAATTATAGCAGAAACAGAAAAAACTTATGGATCAACAATGAACCGACGTTTTAAATTTTAATAATCTAGTAATCGGCGCGGAAAGTGCTACCAACCCAATAGTTAAAAAGTTACTAATGTGAAATTATTTCGTTTTTTCATTTTATTTTTATATAATTTCGTCAGTTCTCCTCTTTTTTTTTATCGATGACAAAAATGGTTCCGCCGAAATTGCCAGCAACCCGTTTTGCAACTAACCTCCGCCTCTTCCGTTCGCAGGTGGCCTGCACCAACTGGAAGCGCATCCTGATGGTGCTGACGGGCCTGTCCTCCAGCTCGAACCTGGTGGACATCCCCGGGTCGCTCGCGCACGCCGACATCTCCACCCTGCGCCTCTCCCAGCTCGAAGACGGCGACATCCGCCACTGCCTCGACCACTACACGACCTTCGTCATGGTCCGACACCCGTTCGAACGACTGCTCTCTGCGTACCGCAACAAATTCGAAAACACGTACACGAAATACTTTCAAGTGAGTATTGTCGCTCTGGTGTTTTGGAAAACGCGACGTCGGAAACTGTTGCAGCTCAGGTACGGCAAGAGCATCATCAAGAAGTACAGAGCGAACGCCACCGACAGCGACCTCCAGACCGGCGTCAACGTCACCTTCAGGGAGTTCGTCTTGTACATTTTGGACGGCGGCGCCGGCGACAACGAGCACTGGGCGCCGGTGTACGACCTGTGCCACCCGTGCTCGCTCAACTACAGTTTCATAGGGCGGTACGAGACCCTGGCGGAGGACGCCAGAGCGCTGCTGGACATGATCGGAGCGCCCTCCGTCGCGTTTCCGTACAGCAAACCGGCCAACACGTCGTACAGGCTCAGGACGTACTTCCAGCAGCTGTCGATGAAGGACATCAGAGAACTGTACAAGATGTACGAGCACGACTTCAGACTGTTCGGGTACACCCTGGAAGATCTGTTGGGCTTCGATTTACCCTAATTTATTTCCAATTATATAATTTGTACAAATAAAAATGTAAGAAGACAATCAAAAAATATACGAATGATCACAATAAATGCCACAACAATTCTACTCGATGACCTACCACGACGCACTTTTTCTATGTGATTACGGTGGGTTCGTCGCGACCGGTGAACTCCTTCAGGCGGGACAGCTCCAGACCGACCTCCACGACCGGTTTCAGCATGTCCTGGACAAAACGATTTCAATCCTGGATCGCCACAGCTCTGTTATACTCACTTGTGCGTCCGACGTGACGTTGCTCTTTTCGTAACTGTCGGCGTAGAGACGTATGGTAGCGCCAGTGCTGCCAGTCCCTGACAATCTGTAGATCACCCTAGATCCGTCCTCGAACAGAATTCGAATTCCCTAGATCAGAACGCGCTAAATTGAGACAATCCGACGTGATCCCGTCACTTACTTGGTTCTTCGTGACGCTTTTGTCGATGGGGTCGACGTACGAGAAATTGTCGGCCTGTTTCACTTTGTACGTTTTACCCCCTGCGCTGTACTCTTTGCCGACGAACTTCGGGTCGGCGATGGTCTCCTCGAGGTGCGCCATCATCTTGCCGGCGTCGTTGCTGTCGCACTCTTCGTAGTCGTACCTGGTGAAGTAGTTTCGACCGTAAGTCTTCCAGTGCTCCGTCAGGATGTCCTCGATGCTCATGTTCTTGTGGGCGATGATCGACAGCCACGCCAGTACCGCCCAAATCCCGTCCTTTTCTCTGATGTGGTCCGAGCCGGTCCTTGAAAAGAAAAACTAATTATCGAAAATGATTCGTACTTCGTTTTGATTTACGCAGAACTGTCGATCGTGTGGGGACGAGTTCCGTCATGTTGACTTTCAATTCGCGATAGATTTTAGCAGAATTTTCAACGGGAAAATGCAAACGTCGCTTAAATGAAATTGTAACTTGCATTGTTAATTCCACGTTTCTTCACCGCTATTTTTACTTTGGAAAAATCGGTGACCCAACCATATGTAATTAGTCCGCAATAAAAATAGTTTGATTGCTTTTATTGATATTGATGACACTCTTGTAATTGGCCAATAAAGAAATTACGTAGTTTCGTTGGTTAAGAAATGTCACTTTACTAATCCACATAATGTTTTGTCGGAAACGAACCCAACTTAAAGAAACCTATGTTCTTTTTGTACTTTATTTAGAAAGGTGTTTTTTCAAATTTTTTTAACAGTATAACGGAACACAAAAAATGATGCATTCTTGGGATTTGCTAATTTAATATAAATTATCTGAAATGCATTACATAAAGCGTCCGATTTATCAATCAAGTTTGGGTCATTTTCGAAGAAACCAAAATTAAAATTATGAATTCTACGCCAACATGTACGGAGTGATCAAAAAGAAAATAAATCAAGAGTGCTACTTCATCTTTTGTTTTATCGAAACGTTTGTCTTAGTTCGAGTCATACGCATAATTATACTTGCTATGCAATCGTTTTATTGGTTGCCTACCTCGAAAAATTATTATTAATTAATTAATACATTATCTTCAATGGTAACAATATATTGTACAACTAGTTATGAAAGTCATACTTTTTTTCATGAATTTGCAGTTTGATAAACGAGGACGTCGCCCGAGTTAATCAGGCAAATGAGTGAAAAAAAGCGACTTTCATAACCTATTGTACACATTTTTTTGCATATTGTTGTAAATTGAGAAATTTGACCTAAAAGGATTTATCCAAATTTAAAAAAAAACAAAAAAAAAAAAACAGAAATACATAGTAGGTACTCTTTGACAATGAATTGAATAAAATGATTTTTAAAAAGTACTAGATACTTTCATTACGATTTTTCGTTAAAAAAAAGTCAACTTTCCTAACAGATATGCAAAAAATAGTTACTTGTGGAACTATGTAGTTATGAAAGTCATACTTTTTTTCATGAATTTGCAGTTTCATTAACGAGGGCGTAGCCCGAGTTAATCAAGTAAATGAGTGAAAAAAAGACTTTCATAACGTGTTGTACACAATTACGTCACAAATTGTCTACGCCCATGCATCGAACACTTATTTCCATAGAATTGAGCTACGACATGACCGATAATAATTTACAACGGCTGCTCTGATTTGTTTTCTTTTTGATCACATTGTATATAGCATACAGTGCGTTATGGAAATCTCTGTAAATCAAAACATTAATGAATTGCTTGCACAAAAGTCTTCACAAAGGCGTGTTTACAGGTTCCAAAATGTACTTAACAATTATTACAACTTAATAACAATTTTTTTTTTGCAGTGCTTACGTAAAGTAACGAGTCACCGTCTCTGAGAAATCATTTGTTTGTTTATTTTTGTCACTAAAAATAATTCATTACACATTTTTTTTTACTGTGCATGTGCATAAATAATCAGAATCTCGTGCATACAATATTTACAGATCATATCGAGCTTTACATTTCTCTTTGTATTTTTTCTGGATAAGGCTTAAATCGCCAATAACACCACCAGACGAATTAACTAAGTGGTGAATTAATTAAACCCAAATAAAATAATAAAATATTCATAACAATAATCTCTACTCAAACCGTAGACGTTGTTAGATGTCCTTGATTTTTTTAACTCTATAATTATCAAGTATTTATTAACTGTAACCTTCAATTATATCTGTGATGCCATCCGGTGCACGAGTACTTACTTTAATTTTTTTGCTCAATATTTACTCAACATTGTTTGTATTTCTCTCGAGTAAGAATAATAAAAAAGAGAAGAATTAAACACACAAAAGAGAAAAATGAATCGGAGATAATGCATGACTTACACTAGACCAGCCAAATCGCAGTGCTGACTTGAGTCGCATCGAAATTCTTTGGACAAAACTTGTTAGTACAGTACGATGCAAAAATTGATTACACAAACAAGAATAATGCTCGTCACGGCGCCAGCAAAAACAATCATTTTCGCACCGTCAGTTAACGCCACGCCACGAGGGCACCGCGGTCCCATGTCGATTTTTTTCCCGAGGCGCCACACCCAATACGAAATAAAAAAAACTGGTCGGGTGCAATGGGATAATTAAATCGAACGGTCTTGTAACCAAATACTGATCTGACATTGAAAATTCCAAAATGTGTTGTTTATTTCTGCATCTGAACTGGTACATATTTGGTATCTTTAAATGAGAATAAGAATAAAATAGCTAACTAAATATGTTGCAGTGAAGGTTTATTGAAATTACTGTTTATTTTAGAATTAACACGCTAAATAGTATATCAAGGCCGCGAAATCGTTCTTTAACGTACCGAGAGAAAAATTGCGGCCGAGTAAGACAATCTCGAGGGTGTATCAAATATTAAAATGGCATTTACTTTAACGGCCGTCGTTAAAAGCGACGGCCGCGAAATTGGATTTCGCGGCCTGTATTAGGTACGCCAAGTGATTGTTTCGCGTACGGTTGCACAAAAAAATATTTCCTTAACTAGATTTAAATGAAAACTTGGAATTTTGAGCGAGAAATACGACAATTTCCTCATCTTAAAGTACTATAAAAAGCAACACTGTTATGTACGTATGTTTGTATCCTTTGTCCGCTTCTAACTAAAAAATTACTGAACAAATTTTGATCGAGTCTTCACTAACAGTTGAAGAGTTTTCCTAATTAAGATTAAATAAAAAAACCACTTTGAAAGGTGGCTGAATAATAACGAAAACAATAGATTTTCTAGCAAACACTCGGGAGAGATTTCAGATATTTGACACACTTTGACAGCGTGATTAAATTCCACAACAAAGAAATCGGAAGTCCTGCAAGTTATCTTTTAAAAATTAAATTCAAATCAAGATCAGCAGCCAATATTTTATAAATATACAACAAATCTTGAATGACTATAATTTTTGTTGAAAAAAATCCACCACAACTTCAAAAACATTGCAAAAAAGTATTTGCAATAAAAGCGCTTTCGCTATCCATATCTGTTAACGCGGAGTTAATTGCTAATCCATTGCTTATCAGTTCGTCATTCCCCAGATAACCTCTTTTATAATCACATTTACAAGTTATCCGTCGAATTATTGGATCACCATATCTAAATCCTATCTAATCACTAAATTCCTTAGATTAATGATCTCATAATTCAACCGAAGTAAAAAAAAAACCTAAACGAACATAAACCGTTGGCTCTATACACTCCCGAATAATTTGACACTAGAAGCTGAGCCGAGTGTACACCGACAAAATCGTTTAAATTCAAATGAAGAAACGTCTGTAAGCTTTGCAGAAATCGAAAAGTTGTTTTCTATGTTAACAACAGCACATCGTTGACGTTTCTTTGACATTTTCGCGAAAAATCTGCGTACCAGTGGCGTCGCGTTTAGCAATAAAGCTGATAAATTACATATTCTATAATAATAAAATGTAAAATTATAATTCCAACGTCTAAAATTATATGATTTATTATAAAGTAGCGTTTGAGACCACAAACTGTCTACGCCCATGCATTGAACGCTTATTTGTATTGAATTTCGCTACGACATGACCGACAATTTCCAACACCTACTACTATGATTTGTTTTCTTTTTGATCACTTTGTACATGGTGTGTACACTTCGAAACTTTCTGGTACTGAAAATTTGCAAAACTTTTTCTATGAAGTTTTTTTTTTACAAAAAAATTCTCTTTCGATTAATGATGACGTAACTTAACCGAAGTAACAAAAAATATTCTCAATCAATCATAAACTTTTGCCCTTGTACGCTCCTGAACACTTTGACACTAGACATTGAGCCGACTGTACATCGCCAACATCATTTAAATTTCAATGACGATTTGTCTGTCTACTTTTGTACGCCACTGTACCTCTTTCTTCCGGGCAGAAATAATTGACCAACATTGCGTAACGATTGCGCAAATAGTGTTAAACAAAATCCATAACGAAAAAAATCCCGAAACGTGACTTGCGTCACGCAAAAAATTCGAACGTCATCCGTGAACGCACTTCAGAAGTCGGTCATTAACGAAACAATATAAATAAACTACGACGAGCAATGAAAAAAAATTCCCAATCAATCTATTTTTACATCACCCCGAAACCCGATCGATCAAACGGATCATTGAAATTATCTGGCACGTGTCAAATGTCAATTTGCGTCGTTTCCGGCACTCACCCGAAACTCTCCTCCCCGCAGAGCGACAACCGCCCCGCGTCCATCAGATTCCCGAAGTACTTCCACCCGGTCGGGACCTCGAACATCTCCTTGCCCAGCTTCGCCGCCACCCTGTCGACGGCCGCCCCCGTCGGCATCGACCTGGCGAAGCCGTGCACCCCATTGGACTTGAAGTACGGAATGCACTCGAGGTTGTTGGCGATGACGGCTAGACTGTCACTGGGGGTGACGAAAAACGCCCTCTTCCCGATTATCATGTTCCGATCCTGCATCATTCAAAATTAAATATTTTCACACCGATCCATCGAGCGTGCTGAATTACCCCGTCGCCGTCGAAAGCGGCCCCGAGATCGTACGTGGCGTCGGCCTTCACCTTGTCGACCAGATCTTTGGCATAAGTGAGGTTAGGGTCGGGGTGGATCTCTCCGAAATTGTCGAGCGGGATGATGCGACGCACGTTGGTGTCGGGGTTGGCCCCCAGCTCCTCGACGAAGATTCTCGTCACGTACACACCGGTGACTGGGCGTGAAACATTAAGTCGGGCGTGACAAAGTGAGGTTATGTCGACCTACCTCCGTTCATCGAGTCGATCAAAACCTGGAACGGGGGCCTGTTCGCGGTGCCCTTGATCAGCTCCCTCAGTTTCTCGAAGTCGAAGATTTGTTTCATGAGAGTGACGTAGTTCTCCGACGAGTCGATCACCTCCACGACGAAGTCTCGTCCGTCCACTTGGAAAGTTTGCACGCCGGTTTGAGCAAAATCGCAGTCCAGATCCGGCGTGAATTTGTATTGTTTAATCTGTCGCGTGAGGTCGTATACGGCGTCGGTGAAACTGTCCGGCGCCGGGCCCCCGTTGTCTATGTTGAATTTGATGCCGAAATCGTTCCTGATGCCGCCGGGGTTGTGCGACGCGGTCAGCACGATCCCACCTAGGACTTTATGCGTGCGGATTAGAGACGAGACGGCGGGGGTCGACAAGATGCCCCTTTGCCCGATTATCAATTTGGCCACCTTCAAATCTACTGTTAACACACCCTCGACCAAAAAAACTCCTTTACTCACCCCATTCGCCGCCGCGATCCTGATAATTATGTTGATGGCTTGTTTGGAGAAGTACCTGCCGTCCCCGCCCACGATCAGGGTGGAGCCCTGCAGCTTGTCCCCCAAAGCGTCCAAAATGCACTGGATAAAGTTCTCGGTGTAGTTCTTCTCCATGAACACCTTTACCTTCTTCCGGAGGCCGCTGGTACCGGGTTTTTGGCCCTCAAAGGGCGTCGTGGGTACGACGATCGACGACAGAGTCATTGCGGACCTACAACTGCGAAGTTTTCATTGAAAATGTGACCGTTCAAGTGTTGAAGGTTAGGGAAGCTGCTGACGAATATCAACAGGGAAATTGACTCGTACCTACTGTTTTCTCAACTCACGTGGATAATTTGCACTCAAACAGTAATCTCTCTGTAATCACACTGTAAATCTTTATGATTTCTCGAAATTTGAACTTTCAATGTCAAACAGGTCAAGATGGCTGCGCATGCGCGTGCTTGACGTTTAACCGAACAAGCGGGAGATTTGAATTGTGACGTTGACAGGGACAGGGCCGGATCAGGTTCTTGATAAACTTGTCAGGGTCGAGGACACCCCAACAAAAATCAGACCAAGTGGTTTAATGGGGATAATTAATTGTCTCAATTAGTAGACTTGCTTTCGTGTGTCTTTTTTGTGAATACCTAAATGTTTTTACCAACGTTAATACTAGTTTAGTTTTTAAAACGCAAAACGGGATTGTTCGAGCAAATGAAAAAATATGTAATTTTATTTATTCCAGTTTACCTATATAGTTCATTAACTTTGTTGGTTAAAACAAAAACTGTTTAAAAAAAATACAGCCCCAAATGAAAAACAGAAACCCCTAATCACACTTTTGAGGTTAAATTTGACAACACTGGCGGCTACAAAGTTTCATAGACTATAAAAAATAGTAGGCTGCTACGCACAGGAAAGAAAAAAAAAATGTGACAGACCACTTTTGACCGGATTTTTATTTGAACATCTGATAGTTATAATTTATAATATACAGAGGTGCTATAAATGTTTCTAGTATGCTATAAAAATTTGCCACCTACAACACATGCTGTGCCGGTCCTGTTCAAAATTTGTTGTGATTAATGAGTTGCCTAAAAGTAAGGGGCTTCTCCATGACGTTATTTAAAATAAAAACATTGCTCCGCACGAGATAGTTTTGAAGAGGATTCTTTTGCCACCTTAACTAACTCGGCACACTTTGAAAAATGATGAATGACAAATGTCAAATTTATAAATTTGGAAGACGTGTCTACAATGTCAAAAACAAAAAAAAATCTGTAATAACCTGTATCTGTCTAGGTTCTGAACTGCCTATTTGATTATAGTTTGTTTCAATTCTAAATTTCCACCACTTGTTGAATTATGTTGGCAAAATAAAAATATTTCTAAATTGAAGAAATGGGGATTATTATAACAAAAGTTGGCAATATAATTATTTTATAAACATGATTCGAAAATATAGTGTATTAAAAAACAAGTTTCATAAGACCAGTCTTGAAGCACGAATTCAAGTTTAAAAAACGAGTGGCGTATCCACGAGTTATTTTAAAGAATGAGTGCTTCAAGGTTTTCTGAACCGAATTTTTTATGCTATTTTTTGTAATTTGCCCTTTTTAAGCCGTTTTTAAACAAAAATGTTCACTTTAGTCGATTTAGGGATTTTTGTGGCTGTTGTTAGTCTTAATTTTAAAAGTGAAAAATTTGATTTAGTCGCCTTTTGTTTTATCCAAATTCTGTCACAAAACACGAATAGATAATCAAGATATCCGCTGGACACTTCCTGTTCTTGACACATTTTCTAAATTAAACTAACATGCATGACAAGATAATTCCGCATCAAGCTTTGCCAACCTAAAAATTTTCGTAAAATGTTCCGTGAAATAATGGCTATAATAAACTAGGCAAAAATGAATAGAGAATTTTTCCATTTTTGAATTTTTTATAAATATACTTTAAAATTTATAATGAAATGTGTTAGAAATATACAGGGTGTCGCAAAATTACCGTATTCCAAGTCGGGGGTCTTGTAGGGAAAAATCTCAGGAATCTCGAAAAAATAAAATAAAAAATATAGGGGGGGTCTTTACAAAGATATATGGGTCTGAAGGTTCAAACTTTTCATCATGTTTTCTTCAAATAAAAAATATAAATGGTTGACATTCATTTTGAAATATGGTGAGGATGATTATGTAAAATATTAAAATATAAATAAAAAGACATTTGTTGAAAAAACAGCTTTATCTCAAAAAATAAAAGTTTTATTTTTCCAATTCTTATTCAAAAGGGAAGTACAACATAGCTAGAATATTAATAAATCAGCTACTTTTGAACAAATATTGGCAACTTTGATATTTTTTTCAAAGTGACAGCAATTTTTTTTTTTAACATTTTTACTTGGTCATCAGGATGTCCCCTACTAAGCCCCGAACTCGAAATACGATAATTTTAAGACACCCTGTGTAAATATACACATTAAATGTAATGTTTCAAGTAGTGTTTAAGAATACGTGGGAGGATTGGGGCAATTATTTTGCTTTCCAAGAAAAATTGTGGAATTCCCTATTCATTTTTGCCTAGTTTAATAGTTATTTATTGTACAGGGTGTTAGGTAAATGTCCTACCAAACTTTAATCACGAGCTACTGGCTTCATGTAGAACTCGGAAAAAATATTTAAAAAATTCTGTCAAAAAATAAATTGACATTTAATTTTTGAAGTAACCTCTAGGAAATATGCTTTAAAACAAGAAAACCGCATTGGCGTACGTTTTATAAAATATGATATACAAGGTGTATTTTAAAAATATGCCGAAATTTTACCTACGAGGTTGTGGGACAACGTAGAAGACTAAAAGCAGTTAAAAAAAATTGTACCTCAAAAATTAAATGTCAATTTATTTTTTGACAGAATTTTTTAAATATTTTTTCCGAGTTCTACATGAAGCCAGTAGCTCGAGGTTAAAGTTTGGCAGGACATTTACCTAACACCCTGTATAAGTGTTTTAAATAGCATTTTATTCACGCAAGAATGTTTAAACGCGAGAGCTTGCTCGAGCGTTTAATTTTCTTAAGTGAATAAAATGCATTTAAAACACGCATGCAATAGGTACAACGTTTTATCCACAATCACACTCATTTAGAATCAGAATCGCCGAAATTTTATCTGATGTCATCCAAAATTAATTTGACATTTCACTCTGACAGCGGCTGTCACCTCAAAAATCATTGAAATTTCATTTTGAGTGTTTTATGACGTGTTTTATGACTTATAAAACACTAAAGTTTTATAGACCACATTAAAGGTTGCCAAGCAATTGAATTATGACCTTATAATAAAGTGATTGTGGATAAATAATAATAAAAGGTTTCGAAGAAATAAATAGGTTGGCACCGTTCTTTTCCTTTATTTTAAAATCTTGAGTTGTAAAAACAGAAATTGAGAGACACAGAAAATGATAACCTCACAAATACAACCTGACGACATTTTACCCAAACAATGTTGCCGGTTGTATTTCTAACGTACAATGCAGTGTTGGTAGAAATTTAGAGTTGAGGCAGACTATAATTTATTATAGTGGATTATGGTGTTAATTCCTCCATAAGGACACGAGCGGGAATTGAAACAGACTCTACAGAGTGTCCCACCTAAGACTTTCGGGTCTTATATCTCTATTATTTATGGACAGATTGTTGTGAAATTTGAAAGATAGGTATCTGGGTAATAAAATGCTCGATTAATAAAAAATGTAATTTTAAAACATTTTCCTTTATTTGAATCTATACACAGAACTAGTGTCCGATTGTTAAACGTTATAAAACATGTATCTACACACTGTACATACAGTGTGAATATAAAGTTTGGAGCAAAATTCATAATAGCATTATGTGACGTTTTTCGGAAAATCGCTCGGACAGGGCGATTTTATTTCAAAAAATGCCATCATGTGACGTGCAACTTGTTTAAATGACTTCATTGGTTTCTGCGCAGTGACGTCATCACCAATTTTTTTTTTGTGTGGGTTTATTTAAAATAGAAGATTTACTTTAATAAACGAAATGATTTAGAAGATTTACGGCAGAGAACTTGCTCTGAAATGGAACAAATAAACCCCGACATTATTGAGCGCAGTGTACAAAGTGTCAGTGAGTGCTAATTATAATTGCGAATATCGTATGTTACCTACTCAAGTTCAGATTATCTGAAACGAGAGGCAACTTCTGCAACTGATCACGTAGTTTCTATGTGGCATGCATGTGATTACTCTTAGGCTTAAGTAAACAGGGTATAGAAAAAATGTTTCAGGAGATCATTCTTAAATACAGGGCTTTCATAAATGATTCATGCATCAGGTGTGCGGTGACTCCATTTATTAAAATGAGGACACAGTCTTCTTATGTCACGAATTGTTTATGAAATCCCTGTAGGTATATTTATGTGAATAAGACGTAATAGCTAAACACAAACAAAACCTAAAAAATAAAAAGTCTCTTGTTTATTACCTATCTCTAGACACCTTGTTTTTGAACGCGCAGAACACAAATTACCTACAATTTTTGAACGCACTATATTTTATTGTTGTTGTCTTCAAATACTTCTTATTGTGATTCATACTTGCAAATTATACATTATATTATGACTTACGAGAAAACATTACAGTGACAGTGGTTCGAAGGTTTCTAAATAAGAGCTTCTTGAATCATAATTTAAATTCTTACACAACTCTGATAAAACTTTTGTTAGTCATAAAAACTGTTTACAAAACAGATTTTTTATATTCAATTTAACATCACTCTTGAAGTATTAAGATAAGTGTAACTTGCTATTTTCTTTTTTTTTATACACATTATGAAGCCCCGATGTTTTACAAGATTTAATAAAATTGTAAAAATACGATGTTGTAATGATTTTAAACGTTAACTTTCAATTATGTTTCTTTTTCTATTTTGCACCTTTAACACAGTTATTATAACACTCAAACCGGTTTCGAAAAGAAGTTCTTTTCTATACCGGTTCCAGGAACATTTACATTTTTTTTTATGTTGGCAGTGACTGATAGTGATTATTTCACACTTTAAATTCAAATCTTGAATTGTTCGTCTAGTTATCAGTGTTACCAACCTTTTATATTTGCCAAATATAATTTTCCTAGCATTATGTTTTGAACCTTTTTTTAAATTTAAATTTAAAATAGTCAAAATAGAAAAAAATATTATATTACACTACACTCGTTTTATAACCCATTTTGTCGCACTTGTTTACTTTATAGCAGTCCTCGCTGCACTCGTCGTGCTCTAAAAATGCGACAAAATGGTCTTATAAAACTTGAATAAATAAATTACTATTTTGCTGCTTACATCTATCAATGATAAAAAATTTAAATCATTGCATTGAATTCTTACAGAAACGCCAATAAAGAAGATTCTTCTATTTCTCGGCTATAATGTAACAAGTGGTATAGTTTGTCCAGCGAGAGATTGGTTGACATAAAAATCACTAAATAGTACCTAGCGCACGTAAAATTTTAAAATATATCCTTCAAGCAGTAACATTTTTGCCCTGAAATTACGTTCTAGTTAATGTATTCTACTGCATTTTGTAGTGTTGGGTTACACGTCTACAATTTAAAATATCCCAATCTCTCGCTGGACGAAGTATATCATCGATGAGTGAAACCGTGCTGCTCCGATTTCACGAGTCATATCATCACGTCACGAGTTTACATTTGATGAGAAAATATACTGAATGAATAACAATTAAATCTATAAACAAACGCCACAAGCTTTGCTCAGCGATATTTCCCCAAACTTAGCACACCTTTTTCCAGTTTATAATTGAGCAATTTCAAAAAACAGTTTGACTGTCAAATTTGACAATTATTGTCGTTACCGTTAGAAACGAACCAAAACAAGGTGATTGGTCTTTTGTTTCATATTATCGCTGTGTTATCATCTCTCACTACCCAATTTCAACCAACTAAAATCGTTGAAAGGGGATCACGTGATATACATTATACGAGTAGGTATTCTCTAAATTTATTATTATTATTATTATCATATTTATTTATATATATTTTGAATACAAAATAATAGTTATTTGAGGAAAACAACATTTGAAAAAAAAACAAAGAAGTTTCTTAGCGTTGGTGAATCAGCGATTGGTGTGAGTTTTGGTTTTAAGCTACAAAATGAAATAAAACTCGGGGAAGTAAAGTAAATTAATCTGCATTGTGTGTATTTTTGTGTCGGTGATAGTGGTTTCAACCTTGATAACGAAATTATCGCAGCAAGCATTAATTTAAAACAGTCGTTGTTTTGTAGATAATTTCGTCGAGTAAATTTATAATTGTGTGTTATTATAGTTTCCTCACAACTACACTGCGGACATTTCAATTTTGAAATCTTTATTTACAGCCTAAAAAAATATCAACGAAGTGACAACCGACCAAATGAAGCTTCAAGTCGTCCGTTCTTGGTCATGCAAATTTTTTTTGTTATTTCCTTACTAAACTGAAACCCTTCTACGTCATCACTTTCTTTCCTTCTTTCTTTTTCTGTTTTAACTTAATATTTTCATTTAACATTTTTATATTTCCACCTGTTTTGTCCGCTTTCTTTCTAGAAAAGTATATTTGTCCCACATTTCTTACGAGAGGTCAACTTTTGTGGCCTTGCATATGGATATGCATCAACATTTGATCGGTGTCTGTTTTAGTGAAGATCTTGTTGGTCGATGAACTCTTCAAAAACGAATTCATCTGGTGTGAATGTTTGGACATATTTTGTCAGAGTGGCTGCAAAGCTTTCGAAGTTAGTAAATCTAACTATAGGGCTTTAATCTGACTCCGAAGACCCGACTAATAAAACTATAATATTCACCAAATGCAGGGAGCGGCATTATGTGGTTGTATTACGATTAAATCTGAATTTACTAAAAACGCTCCCTGCAGATGAGGGATTGAATATTCGTTCGGAGTTTCTACCTAATTTGACAAGAATGATGAATGAGACAAAAATTACCCTTATCGTCTGGCTTTTAGAGTCAATTTAATGTCCTATATACACGAAATTTATGTAGGTACAAGTAGAAAAATACAATTAAAAAAATAATCGTTTTTTTTTGTATTTTTATTGGACACAGTAAAAATATTTTTTTGTTCGACACTGTCGAGAATTTTCTCCTATGTGAACGGATTTGGATAAATGTGACGATTTAGAGCCTTTAGCCTTTAGCCTCGTTCTTGTGTAAATTGGGCTTTTTTTGGCACTCGTGGGCCTTTAAAACGCTCGTTTCACTCCCGTTTTAGACTGGCCCAGTCATGCCAAAAAAAGCGCAATTTACACACGAACTCGTTAAATAAACTACTATTAAGTTTATCAAACCTTCCAGCATTAATGTTGTCTCTTTATAAAAATGTCAATATTAAAATGAAATAAATTACATCATTTCTACTGTAAAACCAGGGTTGGCATGTTTAAAACATTATGTTTTAATCTACAGTTTAAAACAGTGTTTTAAACATGTTGTATAAAAAACACACGTTTGTTTAAAACTGTTTAAAACACGTTTTAAACATGTTTTTTAATCCATGTGTTTTAAAACAAAAAAAAAGACAAGAATTCAACTTTTCTTAGTCACGTTCATTTATTCAGATTATTCACATTTCCAATACAAATTGGGCTTTTTTTGGAATGAGTGGTCCAGTTTAAAACGCTCGTTTCACTCGCGTTTAAAAGGTCCACGAGTACCAAAAAAAACCTAATTTACACACGAACTCGTTAAATAAACTACTATTACACCACTAGAGATAACACGAGAGAATAATAAGAAATCTAATTTCGGTAATTTTGCAGTTTGCATTGCTATAACTGCGCAGTGCGCATGCCCAGTGGTCGAGTGTAAAAGTACAGCAACATAATAAAGATTTCAACCGGTTTAATGCTGTTTTATTCGTGTTTAAAATTGGTTTAAAACATGTTTTTTTTAACGAAGTTTAAAACATGTTTTAAACAAAAAAAAACTGTTTAAAATAAAAAAAACTGTATTTTTTGTTTTAAATAAAAAAAACATGTTTTTTGCCAACCCTGTGTAAAACTAAACCCAAGACTATCAAACAATATGATTGTAACAATAGTTTTTATCCACAATCACCTAATAATTGAAGTTTTATCCACACGTATGAACCGTCTAAAGTACCATTTTATCCACTAGTAGAATAATGAAATTACTTTATTCCACTAGTGGGATAATGAAAAATACAATCTTAAATCAATCACATTTTATTTATATTAATAGACATTTCGTTCTTTGTATTATCATATTTCACTTCGTTTCCATTAATAATATATATTTTTTAAATTACTCGTAATTTCAATGATTTTTGACATGACACTGTCAGAGCGAAATGTCAAATCATTTTTTGATAAAATCAGATGAAATTCCAGCAATTCTGATTCTAAATTAGTGTGATTGTGGATAAAACGTTGCATTGCTTCGTGTTTTAGTCGTGTTTTATCCACTTAAGAAAATTGAACGCTCGACTATCGTCTCGCGTTTAAACATTCTTGCGTGGATAAAACGCTACCTAAAACACTTATCTTATACAATAAATAACTATAAATTTATTTTAAGGAATCAGGTCTACCATTTATTTACTAAACACTCCAGACATTCTAGTTTAAATAATTCATTGTTCTTGGTTCTCTTTTTAACTAACTGCTCATAATAATTAAACACACACGCCACTACGCCAGTGATTACTAAACTACACATTAATTAATTAAGAATTCATATTCGAGTAGGTCAAGAACCACGCTAGTCATTTTGTTAATTAATTTTGTTCGTTTGAAATATTTAAAAATAGGTTTAGTGTTGTCCTCTACTCCGTTGGTCTAAAAGAGGTTTCTATCTAGAATACTCGTATTTTATTTAAATTTAATATTTCTTGACTGTAGTACAACCTTAAGGTGTGATTTTTCTTATCGAGATTCGGACCTCGCTGTTAAGCTTTAGGTTCTACCGTGTGAGCAACAAGTACTGATTGAGTTGGCAATAAATTCTGGTGATTTTTGGTGACTTTTATGTCATGTTCCAACGAGAAAACCATTTTATTAATAAAAGATTACAAAAACCAAGACGTTTAAATTTGAAATGTATACCAGGTGTCAATATTGTTAATAAAACAAACCGAAATAGGTACAATTCAGTCTTGAAAATTTTATGTAAAATTTTTTTTTGCCAACTGTAACAGTTATTGTTGCTCACCCTGTATTACTTGTTCTTTGAAACAGAAAAAATATGGAGAACACAAAAGAAACAATTCTGATTACCTGAAATCTGAATTTTACACCTTCCTATACTGTAAGCGCACAGTTTTATACAGGGTGTAACAGTAAAAAGTGCATTTATTTTAACTGGTAATAAGACCTTTTCTAAATTTTTTTTTTTTCGAAAACAAATTCTGAAGGGTTTTAAAAATTAGGTAACGATTTTTTCCGGAAATGGTCTTGGAAACAACATTTTCCTGCTTATTTACGCGCAGGAAAATTGAATTTTCCGGACTAGTACTGCAAAGACTTTACAAGACGCAAAATAAATTTTTTCGATGTTTTTTACTTTGTAACTATAGTTGCCAACAAAATTGACAAACTTGATTTTTGTGGAATTTGTAAAAAAATTTTCTAAAACTTGTAAATTTCGCCCGGAAAAATTTAATACAAAACACGTCAGTAAAATCTCTTACTTGACTCGGAGCTTTAAAATACTCCGCACAAAGTGCTACGCGGCCTGCCGAATGACAGATTTCCACTGTATTCGTCCTTGCTGATTGGTATAGTGTGGACCCGCCTTTAGTTTACGGAAGCTCCTCTCGATAACACTTGAAAGTTTTTCCACTTTTGACTGACACTCTAGACTTGATGGTTAAAAAACAAAAAATCATATCCAAAAAATCTACATTCATTAAATACATTCACCTTGTTTTTTGGCATAATAGTAGGCCATGGAAATTTTGCATTTAATTTGGTAGTAAAGGTGTCTGTTGAATTCGGCTATGCTTTTCTAAGTTTGAGGTTATAAATAGCGTCAATGTCAAGTGCATTGTTGTCAGTTTTACTAGTTTGCAATAGAAAAATACTTAGACATCGCAGGAAATTCAGCAACATTTTGATAGGTCCTAATGTCAGGCACTTTAGTGATGGAAATCAAACAGTGTATCCAACGTTAAAAAAATTAATCGTGGCCTCCCATTATGCCAAAACAACGGGAACGATGTTTATACAATTGGCACGTCTTTTGTTAGATTTAATTTTGTTTGAATGCCCTGAAAATTTTGCAGCCGACCATTACTATGATGACGTTTACCAAGTTGTGAGGAAAACTGTTGAATTGTTTGGAGAGCGTGGCAGTGTGAAAAAATGTAGTAGGTACATAATGCAAGGACAATTACAGAAGCAACTCCATCATCTATCCAGAAATATTAGAAAACAAATAAAGAGACAAGTCAAGACATACGTTTTATTGTTCACAGCCTACTTTCATTAATTTTAATTAATGGTGTTGGATTTGTTTTGTTTTGGTTGCATCTGTTGCATCTGTCTATTGGATGGCTTCTACACAAATATCTTTCCACACACAGCTTTCCGGTCTCTCGGGAATTCCTTCGACATTAACCATAAACCAAGCATTCGTTCTTTACGCAATTGAAACGTCGCTGAACCAATTCTAAATATTTTTTTAATTGTCGGGCGAAATTCAGTAAGAATCAGCGACCCCACGAAAATTGGCAAAAATCCGGACAGCCCCCGGTGCGCCGCCGCTTAATGCGCCACCCCCACAACCGCCTACTCCCCCTTCTCTCCACGTCATCGAATTTTTTTTTCGTTTCAATCTAAAACCACATGTTGATTCTGCTTTCACATGTGGCATCGCGCTGCTCTCTCTCTCCGCCGCCCCCACGCATAACCCCATCCTCGTCGCGAGCCGGAATTCTCACGTTACTCGATCCGCCGCCGCTCGATTCTCGCCCTTGTCGCGCCTCGCCGTAAAGACGGTGTCGGGCGCTTCGCTTTTTTCCGTCGGCGGCGGCTTCTGCTGCGTTCCGAAGAGGAATTTTTCAGTGGCGAGCGGTGTCGCCGCAAGTGGACGCGTTCCGGGCGCGATCGCGGCGCCGCCAACTATCGAGAGCGGAAGCCGATTGGCGGCGGAAGCGGCGGTCAACCAGCGACTTTCTTCCTCTTCGCAGAAGATATCGGAATGGTGGACACGGGTCCTCCGACCGCACAAGAGTTATCACGTGATGGAACGAGAGGACGCTTCTTCCGGTGGCGGTTTTTCCCTCTGTTATCAGCCCACCCGAAATATTTCCTAATATTTCTGCGACAATTCGCGCCAGTTTATTTTTCTTTTCGAGCGATAGTGAGTTGGTAGTTCGTCGAAAAGTGTGCTGGCCGCAGCTTTCGTGATAACGAGACGTTATCGCTATCGCACAGGACACACCACCAGAAAGACAGGAAAAGACCCCTCCTCACTTTTCCATATAAAAGAGAAAAATCACTTTGTCCTGATTTATTTCGATCGCGGTTGTGGTGTCGCTGTGAATTACGATTTTTCTTTTCGACGGACAACTTGTTGCCGCAGGGCTCGTCATGGGGTAGCTAGCGTGTTTTTGACAGCCAGCTGCCTTTTGAAGGGCTATATGGCATCGGTTTTGGCCGACTCCCTTGTTGTCCACACCCCGGTAAGTTCAACACTTCTGTATGAATCGCGTTTAAAAGAAACGAATATAATGGTAGTGGTGGTGGTGGTTTTAACAATAACATTAAGAATAATAACACGTGTTCAATTGAAAAGTTCATCGAATTGGCTTTGATCTTTGTCGCTATCTTTGTCTGACCAACTTAATTTACGATGTTGTTGTCTCTTAAAAAATAAAGTCAAAGCCAATTCGATGAACTTTTCAATTGAACACCTGTTACTTTTCCGAAGAAAAATCAACAGACACTGTCTACATCAAACAGTTTAAACAAAAGAAAGAAAACCTTGGAAACACAAAAGTAAAATTTTTCGGATTAGGTATAGATTTTTCTTTAGCGGGGAAACCCAGGAATAAGACTTTTGCGATTATAGATTTCTCTTGTACCTGCAAAATATTTTCCAAAAAGTATTTAGCCTCAGCTTCAGTAACATTAAAATTGTATTTTAAAATATCTTCCATAAATTTTGTCATCCATCCAAAATGTTTTCACGTCATATTTTCTATTATAACGATTTTTATATTGTTAACATTATCAGAAACTACCAATATTACTTATTTTGCTACTTCCCAATCTGCAACGATTCTGTTTATTGTTGCTATGATTAATAATACATATGTCCAGTGCAGTAGAATTTTTTGTATTCACAGATGGTCAACAATTGTTCGTCAAATAAATTTCTGGAAATTATTTCGTAATTGACGAGTCATTGATGCATTCTTCGTACCGTGAAGAGACTTAGTGTCATAGATTTTTTTCTCTACAAAATCCCGTCAATCTACGACGGTACACATACAGGTGCATATTTCCTATAGATTACTTCGCATTGGCGTACATTTTATAAAACATGATATACAGGGTGTATTTTTAAAATGTGCCGAAATTTTACCTACGAGGTTGTTTGACAACGTAGAAGACTAAAAGCAATTAAAAAAAATTGTAGCTCAAAAAATAAATGTCATTTTATTTTTTGACAGAATTTTTTAAAATTTTTTTCCGAGTTTTACATGAAGCCAGTAGCTTGTGATAAAAATATCTGCACAACTTTCAAAATCACCCTGTACAACCACTTGTTTTTTAATTGTAACACTACAAAAAGTAAGTAATCAAAGAGTAAACAAATCAAGAGTGCTACCTTATCTTTTGTTTTATCGAAACGTTTGTTTTACTTTGAAGTATATATAAGTATAATTACTAATTATACCTACTTGCTGTGCACATTCGTTTTATTGGTTGCCTATTCACCCCGTTTCGTAAGCTTCACCGAAATCGAAAAGTTGTTTTCTAGGTTAACAACAACGTTGACGTTTCTTTAACATTTTAACGAAATAAAATGAAAAGTATTTAGAATATAGAAAAACTGAAGAAAATCCCAAGCAAAACAACTAATACGTCGAACTCATAACTGACGCTAAGATTTAATAATTTGACATTTGACTGTTGACATCTGCTTTGACGGCCTCAACGGCATAGTTCGAAGCAATAAAATTACAGAACGGCACAATTCCACAGGACTCTTGATACATGTTCTTTTAGAGAGACTTGTACCTACAGTGTGGAATAAAATTATTTTCATCTAGTTACCTTTGCATTACCCTTGTAAAAAAGAGACCTAACCTTAAAATCTACAGGTGTCTTAAAATTAGCGAATTCCGAATTCAGGGCGTAGTAGGGAAGGACCCAGTGGAGCTCGCAACATAGTTAGAAAAAAAAATCGCTAAGCACTTTAATTTTGTTCAATACATAGCAGCCTTCATATCCACAGTGACAAAATACTATTCTAGGTACGTTGCCGTTCCACTTTTAAGAAAAATTACAAACATTTAAGATTTTTTTACTCCAAAGTAAAGCTTTTTTTCAAAAAATAGTTTTACGTTATTATTTTCCACAATTATCTACACCATAAAAAACACTGCACTTTTAGCCTTTATTTGAAGAAAACGCACTTGAAAGAGTGCACCTTCACACCAATGTATCTTTGTGGGGGAAGTCCCGATTTTTTTTTTTAATTCCATATTTGGATACAACGCTCTGAATTCGGAATTCGCGAATTTTGAGACACCTGTATATCCAAATTCCAAATGTGATTTATTGCGAAGGGATGATATGAAAGCAAAGTTGAGATTGAATTTAAAAAGGAGCTAACAAAAGCAAGTCACAGCTAGTGTTGAAAGTGGCCACCAAAGTTTGTTAATTCAATTTAGTAAATTGTAACAATTGTCAATTCGATTGATTTATTTACATGTGCAAAAATTCCAAAGCAAACTAGATAAAAATCATTTTATTCCACACTGTATATGGTTGACTGTGTTATACAGGTGTCCCCAAAAAAGAAGTCGAGTCCACAACTCCCTTATTTATAGGAGGATTTTAACTATTTATACCCAATAAGGAGGTCGGGTAATGGAATAGAGTAACCAATAGGGAGGGCGCATTTCGTTGCAGGATTTTGTAAATGGCGCGCGCAACCGCCTACCAGGAAAAAATAAACTATAGTAGACCGATTTCCACTACCGTCAGTATCGCCACCTATCGGCGATACTAGTCTCACTCATATTATGAGGCTTGCGGCACATTCAACTACGTCACCAACGCCTACTGCGATGGGACAATAATTTATAATGACCCTGTACAAACGTCCTGCACAAATACGAGTAAATCTTGTCAATTTTACCGAAGCTAATTTTAAACCTTCCCGTGTTTTTGACGATGTTTTAAAAAAATTTCATCAACAACGAAAGATGTAGGTAACTTGTGAGTCAAGAAACGATTACCATTATGCTTTGTTATAATAACTTATAAAAAAAATGTGCATTTGAATAAACAAGAAAATTGTTAATTAAAAGCTGTCAAACTAGAGAGGAAAGTGGTTCTTTTTCCACTCGAACTCGGAGTTTGACTCACGAGCGTAACGAGTGGGGCAGTGGAGCGAGACTGAAAAAAGAATTTTCCTCTCATCTTGGACACAATATTTTTTTCTACATGTTTCAAATTTTTTTCTCTCTTTTTCGTCTCGTTGGCAAATGGGCTTGCGCCACAAAGGAACAATTTGCAGGTTAACAGTTTAACAGTGTTGCCAATGTACTCTACTTGCAGCTACAAATAATGTACAATAAGAAACGTACAAAATATGTTACACAAACAGGATACGACTATAAACTCCATTCAAAATTCAAAAAAACCCCACCTGTTGCTTTAGGTTGGTAAAATTTAAAAAACCCTAGGTAGATATTTTTTCATACTATGTTGGTAGGTAACTATAAATTATGACATTCATTTGATTCAAAATAAAATTCAATTGCTTTGAATTCCGTTCATATTGTTTTATTAGCAGCACGTTTCATTTATTTATTGATTCTTATTATTTTTACTTAAGCATGCCCAGAAAAACAAGACATTTAATAAACACTTAACCTCAAAATTACAATTCTCACTAAATTTTACACTAAACAGCGTTGCCGATAGTAATTCTCAAAAAATTTGTGTCATAACCTAGAAACAAATTTTATAAACTCATACAAGGATCTTGTCTATTTCGTTCGGCCCCATATGTTTAACATTTTCCATAAGTTATTGTTTTCCAATACTCTGTATAAGCTGTATATAAATATAAGATTACGTAATATAAGCAAACATCAAATATCATGATTCAGCTTCTTCATGACCAGTTTCACCTGAAATATTGTGGGTTATATTAATGCAATTAAAATAAAGAATTAATTACCTTGAAGGAATAAGGCATTTTCCGTCGATTCCTCCTTGGAAGTATCATTTTCTGTAAAAGACACTTAATATTGACGCAATTTAAATATCAGATCAGTTACCTCGAACCGTGAGCTTTTTTATCTTGGATTCTAGATCCGGTGATTTCATATAGATGGCAAAATCGCGGTCTTTGGTCATTTTTTCTTTAATCTCAGCTTCAGCCAATCGTGGATCAGCTCCGGATTCAATTAACAATCGGAAAGATCGCAAATCGGAATTTTTCAAAGCCATAGACAAAAGCGTTTGGCCATTTTCATGTTTTTGATTGACATCTGCGCCTTGTTCTATGAAATATCTTACCAGATTTACCTTTTCCAATTCTAACGACCATTCAAGTAAAGTATTTGCAAGAGTTGCGTTTACTTTGAGACCTTTTTCAATCATGCGATTGAGTATTTCAAAATTTTGTTTTTCCTGCCATACTTTTACAGGAAGATTACCATATCTATCAGCCAAATTTACGTCGGCACCACCTTCTATTAGAAATTTTGCAACATCCCAATTTTCTTTCCGAATAGCTATATATAAGGGTGTTGCTGCATCATTTCAAAATTAAATTTTTCGACATACACTTCTACAGGAAGATTACCATATGAATCGGCGAAATTTACGTCGGCACCACTTTCTATTAGAAATTTTACAATATCCCAATGTTCTCTCCAAGCGGCTGTAGTTAAGGGTGTTTCTGCATCGTTTCAAAATTAATTTTTCTACACAAACTTCTACAGAAAATTTACTTTGTTTACTAAGCAAATTTACGTTGGCACCACTTTCTATTAGAAATTGTACAACCTGTCGATGTCCTTTCCAAGCGGCAAGAGTTAAGGGTGTTTCTGAATCATTTCAAAATTAAATTTTTTGACAAACTCTTTTACAGAAAGATTACCATATTCATCGGCCAAATTTACGTCAGCACCACTTTCTGTTAGAAATCTTACACTATCCCAATTTTCTTCCCGAATAGCTCTATTTAAGGGTGTTCCTGTATCATTTCAAAATTAAGTTTTTCGATACACACTTCTACAGAAACTTTACCGCATTCATCGACCAAATTTACGTCGGCACCGCTTTTTATTAGAATTCTTGCAATATTCAAATATCCTCGCATAATAGCTTTAGTTAAGGGAGTTTCTGGAGACACCACATTAAGAGGAGCTCCCCTTTTTACTAATAACTGTACTAGATCTAAGTAGTCTGAATCAATGGCATGTAATAAAGCTGTATGAATTGTCAATTCAGCCCCGTGATCCAAGAGGAGATTTATTATGTTTATATTTTTCTTGTTCACTGCCCAGTATAAAGGTGTTTTGCCATTTTTATCCGGTTTACAGGTATTTGCACCCAAAGTTATTAATTTCTCGCTAATTTAATGAAACCCCTAACGCATGCGTATTGGTAAGGATCGTCCTGGGTTATTTAGCCTCTCGTATTATGTCTTGCTGTCAAATGTCAAATACGGACGAACGGCATGTCGACTTCTTGATTCAAACGTGACGTCACTGCATATATTTCTGAAATGAACTATACCCTGTATTTTAAAAGAGTCAAGAAACGATTACCGTTATTTCTTAAAAATGTGCGTTTTTATATGCATTTAAATAAACAAGAAAGTTATTAATTAAGAGTTATTATGAAAGATAAATTAAGAGGATGTTGCAAGAAAATAAGTCTTATAATAATGTTTAAAAATAAGTTACACAAACAGAATATTTTAGAAGTAGGTACATAATTCACGTTGTCAATTGTCAAAAATGTTGTGCTATAACCGTAGAGGGGCTATAACCTAAAACCAAATTTTATAAATTCTTGCAGAAATCGTGTCTATTTTGTTCGGTCCCACATGTTTAACATTTTCCATAAATATAAGCAAACGTAAAATATCAGGATTGTCGTCGAAATGGAGCTTCTTCGTGACCAGTTCCACCTGAAAAATTGTCTATTTATTTATGGAACTAAAATAATGTATTAATTACTTTGGAAAAATGGGGCACTTTTCGTCGATTTCCCCTTGGGAGCATCATTTTCTGTAAAAGATTTTTTTTAATATTGACACAATATATCAAATATCACCTCAGTTACCTCGAATCGTGAGCTTTTCTATCTTGGAATCTAGATCCAGTGAATTCATATAAATGTTAAAGTCGGCGTCTTTGGTCATTTTTTCATTAATCTCAGCTTCAGCCAATCGTGGATCAGCTCCTGATTCAATTAACAATCGAAAAGATCGTAAATCGGAATTTTTCAAAGCCATAGACAAAAGCGTTTCACCATTTTGATATTTTTGATTGACATCTGCTCCTTGTTCTATGAAATATTTTACCAGATTTACATTTTCTAATTCTAACGACCATACAAAGGAAGTATTTGCAAAGGTTGCGTGTACTTTGAGACCTTTTTCAACTATGTAATTGAGTATTTCAAAATTAAGTTTTTCCACGCGCACTCCAGGAAGATTTTTATCAGCCAAATTTAATTGGGCACCACTTTCCATTAGAAATTTTACAATATTCCAATGCTCTCCACGAGCGGCTGTAATTAAGGGTGTTCCTGCATCATTTCAGAATTAATTTTTTTGATACACATTTCTACAGGAAGGTTACCATATTCACTAGTCAAATTTACATCGGCACCACTTTTTATTAGATATTTTGCCATATCCAAATTTCCTCGCGAAATAGCTCCACTTAAATGAGTTGCTCCAGACACCACATTAAGAGGAGCTCCTCTTTCTACCAATAACTGTACCATATCTAAGTAGCCTGAATCAATGGCATGAAATAAAGCTGTATGAATTGTCAATTCAGCCCCGTGATCCAAGAGGAGATTTATTATGTTTATGTTTTTCTTGTTCACTGCCCAGTATAAAGGTGTTTTGCCATTTTTATCCGGTTTACAGGTATTTGCACCCAAAGTTATTAATTTCTCGCTAATTTAATGAAACCCCATTATGATACTGATGATCAAAGGAGTCCATTCTCCTACATTGGGATTTACACCTTTTTCGAGCAAAAATTGGACAAGGGAAAGATTATTATTTTTTACTACGAACTTGAGTGCTGTTGATCTAAATCGCATCTCTGGTACACGAAACAGAGTTTTACTCATGTCAAAACCTTCGTTCAACATTTGGGTAAGAAAACTGGTATCATTGTTGACTAGAGCATTGTATAATGGCCTCTAAAATATAAGAACGTATTCAACAAACTGGAAATAAACAAAACGGCTTTCAAAATGTCAAATAGAAGTTCTAAAAATGCAGCTATAATGAAACAATTTTCAAAATTTGGCAGTCAGATTAATTTACACATTTATTTTTACCTTTTTACTTTTGTACAACTAACTCTATTTTCTAGAAATTTTAACACATTCACTACCATGACATATTTTCAAATAAACGTACCTAGTACCTTAAGTATATGTAAAAAAAATTTCATCATATACGGGGTGACTGACGAAAAACCTTTGATGCTGTATCTTGCTTATTTTTTATCCGATTTGAATGAATCACATCAAACGAAATAATTTTCAAAACATTTCAATGCTAACTAAATTAAAAAAAAAATGAGTCTAGTTTTTGACAGATGAACTTGTTTTTTTCAAATAGTACTGTACATTTTTTTTTATTCAGTATTGCAGAGATTTGTTTTTTGAATATAAAAATGCAAAGAGCTACAGGATTATTCACGTAAGATGACGAGCCTGACCAGGTAAAAATGCAACCCAAAAGACAATTCACACAGCAATCTCGATCCCTGTTACATTATCCGGCATTATCATAATGCACATAAAACGTAGACAGCTTTTAAGGTCAGCTTAATGAATGTCAAGTTCTGACAGAAAAATACCGTGCGATCGAATAAAAAAAAAATCGCAAAAATGGCGGTTTGAACCAATCAAAGCATCAGAATAGCACAATCCAAGTAACTCGATTTTTTTTTTATTCGATCGCACGTTACCTCTCTTGATTTAATAACAATAATAAGCAATTAAAATCACAAAAGTAATGGGTAAGTAGGATCATATTGGTTCTGTCATCGTTCAAAAATCTTTTCAAATACTAAAACATAATGCTTAGTAAAGTGTATTTTGGGTTGCATTTTTACCTGGTCAGGCTCGTCATCTTACGTGAATGACTCTGTGTAGGTACCCATTATATAACAAAAACCAACAAATTAAAGAGTTAATAAAAAACAATTTAAAAATGACGTGACAAAAGTGAACAAGAGAAAAATTTGTTCTAAATGCTCGAAATGACTAAGCTAGTGAGCTGTGAAATTTGTCAATCACGTCATTTGTCAAAACAGTGTGATGATAATAATAATAATAAACGAAAGGATAGAATACAATCAGTTTAGGAGTTCACATGATAGGAGCAAATTTTCACTTGTAAGAAATACCGGGTGACTTAATGATTGAGAGGAATTTAGTGGATTGGTACGCCTGGTCATTTGTCAAAGAATTGTCTGTTGATTCGCTTTCTAGGATTCTGGAAATAAATAAGAAATTTTTTTTTTGGCTTTTGAACTGTCATATTTGAATCTGATAGTCAAGTGTACCAACATAAAATCGTAAATTAAAAGTCATCCGGTACTGCCAAAATATATTTGCGTAGAAAGTTCATCCCCAGAACGGAATGCCGTAAAATAATAAAAAAAATTCTTTGATTCTCAAACAGTGCAAGTAATTGAATCTTTTAGGTAAATTAATAAGCTTTTGATAAAAGAATTTTAAAAAAGAGAAACAAAATCAAATGTGAGTGTAGTCGAATTCTTATCATTTATTTATCTAAACGAAATTTCTGATAACAACTAATCTTTATTGAAGATCGGAGACTTTTGAATCCTTTTCAATATCGATAATTCTGGGAATCACATAATTTGTTATAAAAGTGATAAATACACCGTTAGTAATATTTATGTAGAAAAATATTTTCCTACCGATTCTTCTTCATTTATAGTTGCTATACACGGATCGATCACAAAACGATATACAGAGTGATCACAAAAAAACGCCCCAGCTTATATCTTTCTTATTTGACATCCGATTTCAACGAGTAATACATCAAATTAAAGGGTTTAAAAAGTACTATAAACTGAATATAAAATGTTGCAACCCTCCCTTGCAAGGGTCTAGGGTCAACTTTATTTTTTTTAATGGCAACATACGATTTTTTTGGTACAGTTAAATTCATTATGTTTTTCTGAGTTCAAAAATATAGCACACCCTGTATATTTAAATCTCATTCTAATTTCTAATTCTAATAGGAATAAGTAGAACTTTATTCGTAACAGGCTATGAATTACTTATGAAGACATTTTTGTAGTCATGGAAACAATATTTATTAACTAATACAAACAATAAAAACAACAATAATTTTTTTTCAACTGATCTGTTCAAATTGAGCACCATTTTGTTCGAGACCCTTCGCGTGGCATTGAGAAGGCTTTCAGGTGGCGTTTCTCTGCAAGTAGTAATTTCTATTATTTCCGAAATATGCTTGCAACATATCCACAATTTCATTATTGTTCATTTTATTTCACAACACGAAATTGGAGAAAAAAATTAAACAAAAATCACGACAAATAAAGTTTATTTTCAAAATAAATGTTTATTTTTTTTGTGTTTCCATGGCTACAAGAATATCTTAAGTAATTCATGGCCTGTTACGAATAAAGTTCTACTTATTCCTAATAATTTGTAATTGAATTTTATTTATTTCTTATGTTAGAATAACATTTAAATATACAGGGTGTGCTATATTTTTTAACTTAGAAAAACATAATGAATCTAACTGTATCAAAAAAATTATAGGTTGCTATTTAAAAAATTTAAGTTGACCCTTGATCCTTGTAAGATAGGGTTGCTAAGGGCAACATTTTATATCCAGTTTATAGTACTTTTTGAACCCTTTAATTTGATGTACCGCTTGTTGATATCGGATTTCAAATAAGAAAGATAAGCTGGGGCGTTTTTTTGTGATCACTCTGTATGTATTTCAAACTTTGTTAGGTAAATTAGTAAGACACTCAAAATGTACCAAACTAAACACAAACAAACAGAATTGTGCCAGATAACGAAAACAGATAAGAAAATTTAAAACTGCGCAAATTAATGTGTTCACGTGCTCAAAGTTCACAGTTTCTACTTGTAAGTTTGCTATTTAATGCAATAATCTAGGATTATACTTATTTATTTAAGAATGCAGTAGATGTCGCTTTGAATGGAGAACGTTTCACACTGACGAACGCGAAAAATTTGAAAACATACATTGCAAGCAAAATGACCAAAAAAAAGTCATAAAAGAACTTACAGTAGTGGTATTCTAATAACAAAATTGTAGTTTAATGATGCGTTTGAAACAAAAGCTCGATAAGTTTGACACTAATAAGTTAATAAACAAAAAATTGATTAAATATCAAAATTTGACAGTAGTTATCAAAAATCGAGCATTGCCTTGGTCTAAACGAAGGTCCAAACTTTTCTCTCATTTTGATCAATCATCAATCAACCACGGGAAAATAGTCCCTATGCTATTCTATACTCCATACTTAAATGGAATAGCGACTGGAATGGCCTAAGTGACGAAATTGTGAACGCATCTAACTCCAACATCTTCAAAAACAAACTTGATGCACATTTCGATGACGAAGCAAATGCGATCAATAATAACAATAATAACAATGAACGTGTTCTGTTCAACAGAATAAGCCACCTTCAAGAAAATAAAGCTAAAATAAAACTAAAACATCAAAACCTAACCTCATAAATTCTGCCAGTCTATTTACCTCTAAAAGCGGACGCATTTGCAATTTGGATAGAAAAATACAGATTTTTGGTCTTTATAAACTGGTCACTGATTAGTTGCGATATGATATAACGAACATAAAGAACGCAACCTCGACTTCTAAGCGCGAACAAAACATCAATGTCTGAAGTGACAGTTATTAATAACGAATTAATATTAAAAATTAGGTATCGGTTTCAAAAAAGCGGCACAATTTTTTTTTTCCAAAGCTGACTTGACCAGACAATTTTTATAGGTACCCTGTAGATATCACCGAATTCCTACAATTAGAAACTGTGAACTTTGAGCACGTGAACACATTGACTTGCGCAATTTTAATTCTTAGATATTATCTGTTTTCGTTATCTGAGACAATTTTGTTAATTAGTTTGATATATTTCGGGTGTGTCTTACTAATTTAGCCAAGAAAGTTTGAGATACATATACTGTTTTGATGTTGTCATGGACCCCAAAGAGAAGAAAAGAACACTTCCTCTTTCACAGGTATTTACCACTTTTATAAAAAAATATGTGATCTAGAATAACCGATATTGAAAATCATTAAATTTTTTATTATTTTATCTTACAGGTTGATTTGAGCTACTCTGCACCATTCGTTGTTAGGATGACAGAAAACAAATATTATGCACGGGTGAGATAAAGTACTCACAAATGAGTATATCTTCCGTGTTATAGTCGGCACGGAGATATGGTGATAATGTATTCAGTCCCCATAACGAGGAGGCTGGCAACGTCTAAGTAGTTTATTAGGGATAAGTGCTTGGACAAGATATTTTGCCTGTAAAGACTGCCTGAAGAACGCCAGGTAGTGCTGACCGTCTAAAGCGTTTTCTTTGTAATGGTTATAAACCAAATTCGCTAACAGTGACAATCGTTATTGAAGTTAAGTACGGGACTGAATACATTATCACTATATCTCCGTGCCGACTATAGCTGCCAAACAATTATCTGCCTTCCACTTTAGGAACACATACCTACTCTTTCTCGTATTGTATTTTCAATTTGGTTGTAGGTCGTAAAATTTTATGGTACTTTAAGTTAAAGATCTTGCAGGGCTTATAAATCCTAGTTTACCACTAGCAGGTAATATTTTAAGTAGGGTTGTATTGTACATTTTATATATTTGCATTGTACGGCAAACGGCACGCGCCGCTTCCCAACCTTTTCAAACCCAACCATTGTGCCCGTTAATCGCTCATAATATGCAATAAAATTTTACGACCTACAACCAAATTGAGAATACAATACATATGTTTCGACTTTACCTAAATGGATATTTTCCGGTAAAACATCCATTTTTATAATTTTTTTACAAAATGTGAAAAAACGACATTGTTTATTTCATAACTATAACAACCATTGGTAACTGCGAAAACTGATACATATACAAGCATACTATTATATTTTTATAGGCGAATATTTCACTTGAATGAAACTTCATTTCTTGGATTTTTTGCAATAGTTGCACCATAAAACGTCGTATATCACACGTGATCGAAATACCATTATGAAACTCGTGAGAAGTGTCCCACTCGTGCGCAAGCGCACTCGTTGGTCAAAATTCTCACTCTCGTATGATGATGCATCACTTATCTTATAAGTTATAATACACTTCTGGAAAAAATTAAGGGACCACCAATAAAAATTAAAATTACTTTATGATAATCTCCTTAATTTTAATAAAATTCACACACATCATAGTCAAGTGTATTTTACATTATTTAATTGGTATGATGTACGTCAAAAAAATATACAAATTCAACTTAATCTAGCCAAAAAACTAAAAACAGTCAAAATTGCGAAAAACAATAAATTAAGAAATGTAATTTTAAAAAAGCATTAACGTAAACTAATAACTTGTGTTCCCGCCTCTGGTTGCTATACACTCTTGCATCCTTCTTGGCATAGTTACTCTTAATGAGGTTTTGAATGTTCTGTTATGGTATTTGATGCCACTCTTGTACAGGGTCATTATAAATGATTGTCCCATCGCACTTGGCGTTGAAAAGCCACACAAATTTTGAATGTGCCGCCTGCTTCACAACGTTAGACAAACTAGTAGACAGATTTTCACAATCGCCGGTAGCGCCACCTATCGGCGATGCTAGTCTCACTCATGTTATCAAGCTTGCGGCACATTCAACTACATCACCAACGCTCGCCAACGCCTACTAAACTCCGTACTCTGATAGATTGCACGTTTTTTGACAGAAGACAGACACAGAAACTGGTTTCGCGGGAATTAATCTGCAGGGATACAACGGTTTTCTACATAACGTAAAACAATTGAGATGGAGAGTTTAGTATTTTTCACTGCTTTATGTTTTGGAACTAGAATTTAAAAACGTGCAATCTATCACCGTATGGAGTATACGATGGTAAACTTCGTCCAGCGAGAGATTAGGAGATTTTAAAGTCTATTAAAATAACCCAACACTACAAAATGCACTAGAATACATTAATTAGAGCATAATTTCAGGGCAAAAATGTTACTGCTTGAAGGATATATTTCAAATTTTATGTGCCCTAGCTACTCCTTGCTCTACGTAGAATTTAGCGACTTTTATGTCAACCAATCTCTCGCTGGACAAACTGTAATGACCCTGTATAAGCAAGTTTTACAGCTCTTCAAGATTAATGGGAGGTACATGAACACTTCTAACTCGTCGGTTCATGTGATCCCACAGGTGCTCAATGGGATTTAGATCAGGGCTTTTCGCTGGCCATTCTAGACTGTCAATATTTGCATCTCTCAAAGCAATTGTTACAATATGAGCAATGTGTGGTCTTGTGTTATCGTGCATAAAAATAAAGTTCGGACCAAAATTTTCAGCATATGGCTGTACTATTGCGGGCAAAAAAGTGGGACATCAAATTTCTGTCAGTTTTGAAAAATTCGATATAGTTCAAGCTTTATTGTCATTTTTTTTTGACACTATTCCAGCTGACAGTTTAAAAATTTATTTTATACTCCTATTTTCCTTTTCCAAATGCCCTCTTTTTTTGATAAAGGTAGATTTTGATTGGAACTTTGCATTAAATAAATATTCACTACGTGCTTACTTACAATCGTTCCCTACAACCTACAAAACCTAATGACAACGTCAATTAATTCAAAGTAGGGTTAGAATCAGGTAAGGGTTGTTTCACATTTTAAAAGTCAAGACAATGACGTTGATGTCCCACTTTTTTTGCCCGCAATAGTGCATGAGGTACAATAATATCGTCCCTATATCTTGCTGCCGTCATTGATCCATTTCGCACTATAACTAATTGTGTACGATCATTGAAACTTATTCCGCCCCATACCATCAAATTTATCAATTCCACGAATGTTGTGCACGTACTATGGCGGCCAAAAAATTTTGGCCGTCACTTTCTTGACATTCAAGTAAAGTGTAAATAAACCTTTAGGAATCGTAACCCCACTTTCGATTCTTGTCATTTTGACAATCAATTTAAACTGTTTGAAGCTCAGATATTCCAAAAATCCGACATGAATGAACAAAATTAGAGCAATCGTACATAGATAACCTGAGGTAAACGTTCTGTGTAGTAGAAATGACAAAATTATTTTGAGTTTTGAAATTTACCACCCAAAAAATAACGTTCATATAATCATGATGACAATAAAGTACGGATTACACTTTTTTTTTTGAATTGACAGACAATGACGGCCAAAATTTTTTGGCCGGCATAGTACCTCTCACCAAGTCTTTGCAAAACGAGAACACGACAATCGTTATTGGAAATGTGAAACGGGACTCATTAGTGAATAGAACTGAGTCCCAGTGTCTTTCATTCCATAACTGGTGGTTTAAAAAGAAAGACAAACGATTTCTTTTATGTAAGGTTGTAAAAATTGGACCAGCTGCAGGTTTTCTGGCAACCAGATTGACTTCTTTCAACATCCTTCTTACAGTTTTTGTTGAAATTTCTTTTCGAGTATCCAAACGAAGCCAACGAAGGTCATTTTTTAACTCCCGAGAGGTTACAAAACGCTTCCTTAAAGCCTGCAGTTCTATGTATGTAGTGATCTTCCCTGGCGGTTGTTTTTCTTTTAGCACCTTGTCCTCTTCTTCTGTTAAAACTGCCAGTGATCCTATGCTTGCAGCAGCTCTTTGTACCACAGATTTGTTTTGTTGGTATTTAAAATTTGAGCAACTTCCCTCCGCGAATACCCTTCGCGGAGAAGAATAATGATTTAAGACACTTCCTCAACTCTAAGATGCCGCCTAGGTATACTTTTGGTTTAATATGTGACGGAAAACAGATTTTGTACTTTTGTAATGATAAAATCAATGCTTTAGTACAGTAAAACAACTCAAAATAGTATCTCTAACAAGTATTTTTTGTTGACATTCGTTTTTTGAAAACAAGTGTTTATTTCTTTATGGCATACTATAAAAATGATGATGATGTAATATACACTTAACTATGGCGTGTGTGAATTTTGTTAAGATCAGTGAGACTTTCATTAAGTAATTTTAATTTTTATTGGTGGTCCCTTAATTTTGTCCAGAAGTGTATAATATACTATTACGACATTCCTTTCAGAGATGAACTTTATATATAAAAATATCTGAAAGCATCTTTTGCAAGTGACAATTTGCTCAGGCTCATATGCTCATGTGAACTCCTAAACTGATTGTATTCTATCCTTTGTAATTCTCATAATGTTGAATTTTATAATATTAAATATAGTTGTTTCAAAATTAGTATAAGAAACGCTGTTTAGGGTTGTCACGTCACGAGTGTATTGTTTTTGTTTATGTTATTGTGTTTGGTTAAATTGTTATTTTATTATTGTTCTTCCACTGTTAAATGGTATTTGCCATTAATAAACAACTGTCTAAATGTCAATTACCTAATTCGCTCTGTGATAAAAACGCGCCAAATGTTGTTGCAAGTGCTTCACTGCAATCCAATGGTGCTAGAGAGGTTAGAAAGCGCAAAAAACGGACTATGGAAATGAATATTTTTATTATACGCGAATATTTTCGGATCGCCAAACTACAGGATGTTGTGAGTACTTACAGACTTGATTTATTTAAAGCGTTCCAAAGTAAGTACCCCCAGTTTCCTGTTACTATTCAAAATTTAGCTGACCAAAGAAGAGCCATTATGAAGAAAAACTATATCCCTTCAGCAATTTTAGAAAAGTTCAAAAATGATGTTAAGTTAGAATTGTCAATTAATTATTCCGAAAATAATGAAGTTTCTAATAATTTACTCCAAAATTCTGTTGAACCGCAAAGTTTACAAAGATTATCTAATCATAATGACTCTCTTTCTGTTCAATTCTCGATTCACCAAGCAACACCATACAAACCGACATACATAATTTAGACTTGAGTTATAATGATATACATGTTATTAATAAAAATTTTTACTACCATCAAAATTTTAAAGAACAAATTGAGGATGAATTCAATAGAACTCTTAACGAATTTGAACACAGAGAACCATTTAATAGACCACTATTACCTAAACAACAAAGTTCCAAAAAATTCTTTGCAATGATTGAAATTTTAAATCAATTCATTTTACCTGAATTTGTAAATAACACAAGTTTTAAAAAATTACACTGTATTATACAGTGAGCGGCAAAAGTATGGAATAAATTCATTAAAAATTAAAAAAAAAAAATTCAAAAAAATTTCTGGACAGGTCGATTTTAGTTTATAAAAATACATATTTTAATAAAAAATAAAATTCCAAGCAGTCATTTGTTTTCGAGTTATGACGTCATCGATAGTTTTTTAAAATAGAAACCCCCTATTTTTTTCTTGATTCTGATAGCCCTTTTAATTGTCTAAATGACAGTATGTATAAAAATTTTGTTATTTTACATAAGGAAATTTTTGAGAAAAAAAATAATAAAGTTGGAAAAAATAAATTTTATAATGAACAAAAACAAGTCACAAAATCAAGTAGGTAAATCAAACAGTCAAATGTTACTGTCAATTTCATTCGCATGTGTTATTTGTTTTACAAAACGTTTTCGAAAATTACTCATTTAACAGAAACAACGTATAGAAATTTTTATTTTGATTGGATGCGATAGATAAAACTAAAATAGGGGGAATTTCTTCATAAACTTGCTTATTGTCAACAAGCTGGGGGATGGCAATTCGAACATTTAATTACATAATTTTAAGTACTTACTAACACGGTTTTTGATTTGTTTTTGTTCGTCGTTATAAAATTTATTTTTTCCAGCTTTATTTTTTTTTCTCAAAAATTTTCTTATGTAAGATAACAAAATTTTTATACTGGCGTTTAGACAATTAAAAGGGCTATCAGAATCAAGAAAAAAATAGGGGGTTTCTATTTAAAAAAACTGTCGATGACGTCATAACTCGAAAACAAATGACTGCTTGGAATTTTGTTTTGTATTAAAATATGTATTTTTATAAACTAAAATTGACCTGTCCAAAGATTTTTTTGAAAAAAAAAATTGTTTAATTTTAAATGAATTTATTCCATACTTTTGCCGCTCACTGTATACAGGCTGATTCACGTAGCCCGTTCATTAGAAACTTTTTGATTTCCCCAAATCATATTAATATGAAATTCAAAAAGGTATATTATTATACTCATGTCACATCGTGAGGAAGTTCCTTAACATTGACACAGAACATAATACACAACAAAGTCAAAATGCGGAGGCGAGACGCCGGTAATTATGTTGATAAGCACTGCACTATTACTTGATAGTAATATCCGTAATTGTGTATGTACTCCGGCAAAATTGCCGTGCCGCCGGGTGGAGGTGGGATACGAAAAATGACTATATCATTCATTACTTTATAAACCAATAAGAATCTTTGATTTTCTTTAGTTGCCATGTATTACAGCGGTTATTGTAGTAACCAGGGCGATTTCGAATACACGAACCTTTGTATATTCGAATATATATATACCAACCTTTGTATTTTCGCTCGCCGCCTTAACTTACAAAATTTTTTGCGCTAACCGTCACATTAACGTCACATTAAATCGCTCTGCTACTGAATGCGCCCAGTTAGTTTCGGGAACCTGTTTATTTGTTTATTTATTTATTTTATTCATGATATAGTCTACCCGTATACAACTCGAGGATGGAAAATTCTCGATTACTCGACGTGTTGCCGGAAACACCACTCGATCTACGATCTCGTGATGTTTCTTTTTGGCAGGGCTTCTAATTGGGCGTCAAGCCTGTTAGCCGTCAACAATAATAATAATAATAATAATAATAATAATAACACGTCTCGTATAATCGAGAATTTTCAATCCTCTCGTTGTATAATATATGAAAATTGGTAGTTGACTATAATCGACTACTCCAAGTTCAAATGAAATATTTTCAAAATGGTGGCACTTCCGGAAATACCGGAAATCGACGCCATCTTTATTTTTCTAAATGGAAAGGTCTCATTTTGACTTCACATTTCGATTCTACGTTAAATTTTGAGTTTAGAACGTCTTTTTGTCAACATTTATCTGTCATCGTTTTTGACCTACGTCATCGTTTTTTGCAAAAAAGCGAGGTTGCAGGGCTTCATTAACAAATTTATAACTCTTGAACCATTGGAAATAAATAATTGATTTTTTTTAGTTGAATTCCTAAAGACCTAGCCGATCTTTTCCCCCATTAGTAAAATTTTTTTAATGTTTCATACGCCTACTGAAATTTTTCAAAATAAAATCACTTTTAACACGTCCATCATTCATCTATTTTTTATACAACTGGTTTGCATTGCATTAAAAAACGCAGTCGTGTTTTTGATGTTTATTTTAATTTAAAAAGTTCCTTTGTTGCACCCGTTCGTGCAATAAAGGGTAGCTTTTTACACTTATATCTTAAATGACTATAAATAACAACCGAATACATTGTTTAAAATATAACGAATATAATAAAACATTAATAGAAATTAAAGACACTTTATTACAGAAGTTAAATATTTATTCTAAACGACTAAAAAGATAGGTACAAAAACAATAAACAGCGGAAATTTGAAAACAAACTATTTAGAAATAATGAGAAGTTGTTTTACGAAAATTTAACAGATAATAAAACTCAAAATAATAATGGTATACCAAATATAAATGAAATTAAAGAATTCTGGTCAAACGTATGGTCAAACGAAGTTCAATTTAATAATCAGGCAGAATGGATTCCTCATTTAGAAAATGAGATACCAGATAGTAATAATTCACATCATATTCAAATTAGCCTTAAAATTTTAGTAAAAAATATTACTAGTTCACATAATTGGAAATCCCCTGGAGGTGACCAAATTCATAACATTTGGTTAAAAAAATTTACTTGTATTCATTAATGCTTACTTGATCACTTTAACGGATTTATTAGGGAACCTAACACATTTCCAGAGTTTTTGGCCCATGGTATAACATATCTGAAACCAAAAGATTCCGATACAAAAAATTCATCAAAATATAGGCCAATCACATGTCTGCCTACAATTTATAAAATTATGACATCTTGCATTAAAGTAATAATTTACGACCATTGTCAAAAATTAAATATACTTAATGAAGAACAAAAAGGTTGTGTTAAGGAGTGTTTTGGTTGTAACTTGTAACGGATAGCTTAGCTCGTTTCACACAACCCCGGCAAAAGTTAATTTGGCCGAGAGCCGTTGCAGAGCTATGACGATGTACCACCAGTCATGTCCATGTTCGCGGAACACGAGCCGTCACTGCGTGCTAATCAAGCGAGAAGTGTGGATAGGGGCCGACAGTATATGCCACCTTTGTCATCATACCTCAACCCCCAAATTGAAGAGACTGTGAAAGAAAACCCGTTAACAAGTACCCAGCAGTTGGACAGACGTCGTCGTCATGATACGGTGAGTGCAAGAGTGCAAAAAGGGTCAATGTGCACTTCCACCGGCTTATGTGTGTAAATTATCTCTTATATGCACTTTGGCCGGTAAATGTGTACAGTGTCCTAGTACTTCTGTTGAAGTTAATCGGTATATTATAGGTCTGTACAACGTATGTAATTACTAATTAGATATGAAATATGATTTATTAAAAAACAACAAATTAAAATAGAAAATAAACTAAACATAAGGAACAACAATACATGGTGTTTTCGAAGTTGAGGGGTTCCTTGTAACACGAGATACTATACATTATTCTTAAAATTTTTAGCCTAAATCTTCTTAGTAAAATGTTTGTATTAACGTGTATTAACGTGTGTATTTCTCCGCTGTACTAGATTAATAACTGACGTGGCCCAGCATGGTTTCTTTCTGGAAATAGCTGTGCGTAGAAAAAAAAATATAATACTCTCTGGACGCCGCAGCTGCATTCTGATAACGTGATAACATTGCCCATATACATTAGCAACATATCTGTGAGCTCATTATTTTCGTAATGATAAAGCCATTCCGACTAATTAGGTGACAACTCTGACAGTATTTTTGATTAACGTTCATGCTCATTTGATTTTTTTTTGTCGACTGTAATTACACGAGAGGTCTTTTTTTGTCCGGATAAAATTGATTTTTTTTACGATAATTTGGTTGCTTGGTAAATTGACGACACAAACCACCCGATAAAAAAACGAGTCCGAAGGACGAGTTTTTTTATCTGGTGGTTTGTGGAGTCAATTTACCAAAAAGAAACCAAATTAGAGTTTAAAAAATGAAATTTTATCCTGGACGAAAAAAACCTCGAGCGTAATTCGATGAGATAATTTAATGAATAATAATAGGTAGGTAATTATGAAAAATTGAATTGGCCATTTTGCACGTCAATTTATTACAAGCTGTGTCAATGTTTAAAATTGTTGGTTCGTTATCATAACAACAAACAATAATCAGGTTCGAAAAAGTTTGCCATGGAAGTTTAAGCACATTTTATCCAGATGCAAAGTTAGGGCTAACTTTATCCGATGTCAAAGTGACAAATACATCGCGGCTTATGGGATTTTTTATACATGAATTAAATTATCAATTCTAATTTCTAACAAATCAGCGCAAATTTGAGCAGGACCGGTTTCAAAAATTTCAAAAAAATGAACTTATTTTATCTTCATTGCCGTACACATTTTACTAAGGTGATTTTGGCCAAAACTCTTTAGAACAACGCATCCTATCACATGTTAAAAGGAACGCCTCAACTTCAAAAACACCCTGTATACATTTTTTTAAAGAAAACCAAATTGCTAGTTAGTCTTTATTGCGACAGGGATTGCTACCGTGGGATTTAGAATTACATAGTACCAGTGAAGCTTTACACTGGCACTTCTTTGTTACGCATTTTCCCCTTCAACTGCATTTTTTAAAACGTGCACATTACATTTGTCCCTCATTGTTATTCAAACTAAAACATCTACCAATTGCACTGTTATGTCGTTTCAACCTAGACCTAATCTCACACCGGCGGGTATCCACATTCACCGGTTATTCTCGCTTGGTCTTAGCGTTCTTAGTAAATTTATATCCACATTTACCATCCGCCTTTGGTAAATGTGCATACAATCCATGTGCGAAAACGATGACTGAAAAAGATTGCTATGCACATTTACCAACGAAACCGGTCATCATGAACGTTTACCGGTAAATGTGTACATTCGCCCCCCTACGCACTTTTTCCGTAACAGTTACCCATTGCTCATAAATGGGGTAGATGTTAAAAAATTATACTGCGCCAAAAAATTGTCGCAACACTAAACATATTTTTGCATTACTTAAAAATGGCAGAAGTAATTGAAGCAAAAATGATATACATATAATAACTTATTATTATGTTAATATTATGTCAATATTATGTTAGGACGTTTACGTTTGTGTAGATATCTTTTCTCATCATGAAACAAACAATATTTTCGAAATTCGATGTGTTACGACAATTTTTTGGCGCAGTGGATATGCTCACTCAGGTTTGTAGTGTTTTTAGAGCCATTTCGTTTCCTGTATATTTTTTTTCATTTGGGTCATCAATAGCAAAGTTATAGCGTGGGATGATTTTTTAAGACAGCCTGTATACATACATATACTATTTTATCTTCAAGCGGATCACAAAAAAAATCGGACACGAACTCATTTATTTATTTTTCTTTTCCTGCAATGACAATCTTCAAATTTGCAATTTTCAAATTTTAAGGCACCAGTAATTTCTACTTCCCTTGTTATTGGTACTTGAAGTTTCGATAATATTAGGAAAGTCTATTATCCGTTCATCTGACATCCGCAGTGTCAGTGTCATTTTTTATCCAAATTGGTCGAATGTACGGTCGGTGGACAAACAACAGCAACATTACTAAAAAATGTTGCAGGCAACTTGTTGCCAATTATTGCCTTGGTGTAAGGCCGACTTTAGGCTCATTGTTGCCTGTCAAATCGAGTGAGCGATATAACCTAAGTTTCCAACAATTCAGAAATCACAATAAATGTGAATAGTAGATTAATTTTCCTTTGTTGTATTTGAATGTTTTCAATTTGACTAATTAAACTATTATAAAATGTGTTGCTGTTTTCCATTTGATGATTTGGGTACCTCATTTAAAATTGTCACAAAATAAAATAAATCCTCATCGTCTCGTAAGCAATCTCCTAGTCACACTTAAATGGCTAACAACCACACGCAAGATAGGTTTCACTTTCGTTTACAATGAGTACGTTTACACGGGCTGCTAACGCCGATTTTATTTAACCTTAACGTTTCGTAATTTTTACTAATTTTGTATTAGGGTTTATCGTGCGGGCGGTAAAACTTGAATCATGTAGTAGGTAGGTACACCGTACAAACATATTTCATGTCAAACACCAATGTCCAATTTTTTGCAAATTTTGTAATAAAAATAATTGGAGATTTGAAAAATCACTCGTTTCTATATGGTAAAATTGTCACTTATAATTACACGAGAGCTTTTTTTTTGTCGAAATAAACTTGACATTTCAATGAGAATTTTGTTGTCTGGCAATTTAACCAAGAACACGTCCGTAGGACGAGTAATTTTTTCTGGCAGTTTTTTGAGTTTAATTGCCAAACAACAAAACTCGAATTATAAATGTCAAGTTTACTTCGACCCAAAAAAAAAGCTTGAGTGTAATTCGGTAAGACAATTTAATGAATACGTAAATTACAATGATGCAGACCTACTAGAATCAGACGCTTTCAAACGTTAGATTCCGTTTTGTCGCTGGAAAAGTTAGGGCAAACTTTTTTCGCTGTCATAATGACAAAAACACCTCTGCTTATGGGATTTTTAGTGTATGAATTAAATTGTTAAAGCAAAAAGTTTTCGTGAAAGTGAAAAATTTATCCGATAAAAAAATTAGGTCTTGTTATTTTACCTGCGAAAAAATTATTAACCAGTAGGAGAGAAATTCTACTTCTGGGTTCGATTCAGGAGTAACCCCTTCTAATACTAGTACCTAGTGAAAAAAGATTTTTATCCACATTCCGCTCAAATGATTACAGCACGCGCCTTCGACTTGTGCTGCAACCTTCATTTTCCTAGATAAAAACCTTCTTTACTTGCTCATGTAATAATACATATACTATATTCTGATTGTTAAATTTTGAAAACATTGTGTCATTATATCGGGTGTTTTTTTTTTTAATTTCATGTCGTAGTAAGCGTTGATGAGTCGATTGTGAACGCACCACTCGTATAAAACGTAAGATTTTAAACAGCTGATCCGTGATCCGTAACCTGTATAGTGCGTTCACAATTGACTCTTCAACGCCTACTATGAGGTGAAATTTAAAAAAACCCGATAGCTGCATTTTTGTAACTATTATCTTTCATTTTGCAACCCGTATTGTTTATTTCCAGTTTGTTGAATATTATGTTGTTATGTTTTAGACCCGATTATACAATGCTTTATTGAAATGTGATACCACTGTTCTTACCCAAATGTTGAAAGAAGGTTATAACATGAGTGAAATTGTGTTTGCTGTACCAAAGCTGCCTAGTGATCTGTTAGCAGAACAGTATACATCACTCGAGTTCGTAGTATTCAAGAATGATCTGGTCCTTGCCCGGTTTTTGCTCGAAAAAGGTGTAAATCCCAACGTAGAAGGACCAAATGGAGATACTCCTTTGATCATCAGTATCAAAGCCGAGTTTCTTCAAATGTGCGAGAGTTTACTAGTTGCGGGTGCAAATACCTGTAAACCGGATACAAATGGCAAAACTCCTTTATATTGGGCAGTGGATAAAAAAAACCAAAAGATAATAAATCAGCTGTTGGATCACGGGGCTGAATTGACAATTCATACAGCTTTATTACATGCTATTGATTTAGGCTATTTAGATGTGGTACAGTTATTGGTAGAAAGAGGGGCTCCCCTTAATGTAGTGTCTTCAGGAACTCCCTTAATTCGTGCTATTGAGCGAAGTCATTCGGATATTACAAAATATCTAATAAAAAGAGGTGCTGACACAAATTTGGCTGATAAATATGGTAATCTTCCTCTAAACTTGTGCATGGGAAAACGTAATTTTGAAATATTCAATTGCATGATTGCAAATGGCCTCAAAGTAGACGCAACACTTGCAAGCAGTTTACTTGTATGTTCATTAGAAATGGAACAGGTAGATACAGTGGAATATTTTATAAAGCAAGGAGCAGATGTCAACCAAAAAAATAAAAATGGTCAAACGCTTTTGTCTACCGCTTTGAAAAATTCCGATTTACGATCTTTCCGATTGTTAATTGAATCCGGAGCTGATCCCCGATTGGCTGAAGCTGAGATTAAAAAAAAAATGGCTAAAGACGACGACTTTGCCATTTATATGAATTCACTGAATCTAGAATCCAAAATAAAAAAGGTCACGATTCGAGGTAACTGAACTGATATTTAAACTGCATCAATATTAAAAAAAATATCTTTTACAGAAAATGGTGCTCCCAAGGGAGAATCGACGGAAAATGCTTCATCGCTCCAAGGTAATCAATACTTTATTTTAATTGCATTAATATATCCCACAATATTCCAGGTGCAACTGGTCATGAAGAAGCTCCACTTCATGTGAATAAGCATATATAAGATTTGCTTTTAGATTATATCAAAATTATTGAGAATTGACAATGTGAATTATGTACTATTAAAATATCCCGTTTGTGTAACTTATTTTTAGACATCATAAACTTCTTCACAAAGTTAATGCACTACCTTAAAATTTCGAAATACCTACAAATTTTAATTCCAGAACCGTCAGATTTGGACACCTTTAACAATCCAGGAATCCTTTACTGCTTGAACAATTTTATCACTGACACTTTTAACAATTTTCTAAACTTTAATAAAAATATTAAACTTCATGACTGCAAAAAAAACTTAATAACGGGTGCATACTCTCAATCAGGCCCCATATTGTTGCTCCCTAATCGATATCTTCCCATATTTCCATCTCTCGCTGTCTTACCTTGTGAAGGTTAGCTGGAGGGGGCATTTGCTCATGCAAACATCGTCCCATATTATCCTACAGATGTTCCCTTGGATTCAGGTCTGGACTTCTTGCTGGTTAGTTCATAACCTGAATACCAACGTCCGGAAGGTACTCTCTCACTATTCTGGCAGTATGAGATTTTGCGTTCTCCTGCAACAGAATGAAATCACCCCCAAAATAAGGGACAAATGGGACACGTGAGGTTCCAAAATGTCTGTAATGTGATTACGACTATTCAGGGATCGACGATTTACAACGTGCAAGCCTGTGGTGGCCGTCAGAGAAATGCCACCCTAAACCATCAGAGATCAACCACCAAATCGAATCAATTGCCTGATGTTACATGCGCTCCATACACGCTCCGGAAATCCTCAGGGGAAAAACTGTGCAGTCCTGGCCTTCCGTATTTCCTGAGTACGTGTGGCAGAAAACTGCGGGGACTTGGCGGACTGTTCAGGCGACCGGATGAGAATAAAAAACAACGATTCTGAATAACTGTGCAGGTCAAAGTAGCAGACCGATCGGAGTGTGTGTGGCATTGCATCAGTTCAGTTTGGTTGAGGCCGTCTTTCAGACAACGGAAGCCGAAAATTTCTGTAAGAGTTTATCAAGATTTAATAGTCGGAATCATACTTTTGGCAGGTGAAAAGTAAACTCTATCATGATTGAGTGAAAAAGAAAGCTGTCTATACGCAAGCGATTTTTGTTATTGACATGTCAATTATTTCTTGGTACTGTAATGATTAGAATAGGTTCGCTCAATTAAGAATTTTTATTTTAAATATTTAATTTCAACAAAACGTTCATAACAACCATTCATTGGGGGCGGAATTTTTGTTGGTTATAATTTTATGTTTCTCGATGCCTTTGTCGGCACAGTAATCCCTAAAAGTGGCATATAATAGCATATTATATCATAAAGAGTAGAAGTGAGTCTTTTTGTGGCAAGCCCAGAGACTGAAGACAGAGACGCAGTCGAGCTATTTATTATACAAGTGTTTAATAAGCAGTGTCCGGACGAAATAGTACCGCACAAGTCGACCAGTACAACTTTGCGTAATACCCCACTCACATATAAACACGATTCAGCTGGTTCGTTTTCAATAACAGGGAACCAGCTGAATCGTGTTTATGTGCGAGCGAGGGATTACGCAAAGTTGTACTGGTTGACTTGTCCGGTACTATTTCGTCCGGACCCTGCTAATAAGGCAAATAAGTCACCAAAGAAATGTTTAGTCACGAGAGCTTGCTCGAGTGGGCTAATATTTCTTGAGTGACTTATTTGCTGTTAAGGCACGAGTAATACATAGTCTTATCCAACACCGAATAATGTTGAAGAAGTCACAGCCAAAAAAAGAGTTGTTCTAATTTTAATTCTAATTTTATGTATGTATTACATTTTTTTATGTTCAATAAACTGTTCAATTCTCTCTAAACTGTTTAATTTTATAAAAACAGTTTAATTAAGGGTTCATAAGTCCACTAGGGTTTCATAGACCTCATAATATATTCAAAATCGGCATTATTACGACTTCATAATAAACAGGTGTTGGATAAAAGTATTCATATTTCAATAAATTTATAGTTCTAGTTTATAGTACTGTTGGACATATTGCTTAGACTTATTCCAGATGACGGTAAGACAGACCTAGCGAAGCCAGAGTGCAATATCTTCAATATCTTCTAATATTAGGTATTACAAAAAATTATGTACAAAATTCGTGTCTAAAGCTTCTTTTTTGCACTTGTGAGCTTTAAATAACTCGCCAACGACTCGTTATATAAACTAGGTACCGCTAATACCAGAACGACAAAAGCCGTGATTCAAGATTAACTGATAAGTGATGATAAGCCTATCATTCAAAATATCTCCTATTATGAAACTTGTCGTTACTTCTATATCAATGAATTCTTATAATTAGAAACTGAGAACTTTCAGCACGTGAACACATTAACTTGCGCAGTTTTAATTTTTATTATCTGTTTTGGTTATCTCAGACAATTCTGTTGTTTAGTTTGGTATATTTCGGGTGTGGTTTACTAATTTACCCAACAAAGTTTGAGAATTATTGTTTTGTGATGGATCTGTCTATGGTAACATATCATTCAGCAGAGTGGGTAGGAAAATAGTTTTCAACATACATATCATCAGTGCTGTATTTACCACTTTTGTAAAAAAATTATGTGATATCCAGAATGATCGATATTGAAAATGATTCAAAAGTTCACGATCTTGAAAAAGACAAGAAATTTCATTTAGATAAATATGTACCAGATAAAAAATTCGAAATTTGAATTTTCTGTTTTAAACTCTTTTTTCTTCAAATCTTGCAGTGCCAAACTACTTTTTACTTTTTCATTTAAGTCAAGCTAAAAGTATTTATATTCCAAGTCTGATTGCTTTTTAACAATTTTTGAGAATTTTATACATACACATTCTTTCTGCTCCTGCAAACTTGAGATACCTAAGTGCAGCAGTTATTCAAGAATGGGAAGAAATAAACCAAGCTGTCACTCAGCACCTTTTTGAAGGAATTGCCATGACGAATAGAAGCTGTAATTCAAGCTCGACGAGGCACTATACGATATTGAGATTTCCCAATAAACTATTTATTTGTTAATTTGTTGTTGGAAAATAAGTGTGTAGCCGTGATGGCGTACTAATATTTATGTCAAGTTTTGTGGCATTCTTCTTTGCATATGGATGGTCTGGCCACAATATCGTTGATCATACTTTTATCAACAAATAGTAAGAAAAAACTCCCACGAAGTTCAATCTAAATACATGTTAGTGACTCTCTAATAGATTCAGTCATCCCGCTGGTAACAGAAAAATTAAAATTTAGATTGGCTGGCCGAGTATCGTCCATTTTGGTCTTCTTTTCTGCTAATGCTTCTTCATCTACCTCTTCGATTTTGAAAGTTGTTTCATTATAGCTGCATTTTTAGAATTGTTATTTTACATTTTGCAATCCTTATTGTTCATTTCCAGTTTGTTAAATATGTTCATATGTTTTAGCACCGATTATACAATGCTCTATTGAACAGTGATTCCACTGTTCTTACCCAAATGTTGAGAGAAGGTTATAACATGAGTAAAATTATGTTTGGTGTACAAGTACAATGGTGCTTAGGTAAATATACACCACTCGAGTTCGTAGTGTGCAAGAATAATCTTCCCCTTGTCCAGTTTTTGCTGGAGAAAGGTGTAAATCCCAACGTAGAAGGACCAGATGGAGATACTCCTTTGATTATCAGTATCCAAACGGGGTTTCATCAAATTAGCGAGAAATTAATAATTTTGGGTGCAAATACCTGTAAACCGGATAAAAATGGCAAAACACCTTTATACTGGGCAGTGAACAAGAAAAACATAAACATAATAAATCTCCTCTTGGATCACGGGGCTGAATTGACAATTCATACAGCTTTATTTCATGCCATTGATTCAGGCTACTTAGATATGGTACAGTTATTGGTAGAAAGAGGAGCTCCTCTTAATGTGGTGTCCAGATCAACTCACTTAAGTAGAGCTATTGCGCGAGGAAATTTGGATATTGCAAAATATCTAATAAAAAGTGGTGCCGATGTAAATTTGACTAGTGAATATGGTAACCTTCCTGTAGAAATGTGTATAAAAAAACTTAATTCTGAAATGATGCAGGAACACCCTTAATTACAGCCGCTCGTGGAGAGCATTGGAATATTGTAAAATTTCTAATGGAAAGTGGTGCCCAATTAAATTTGGCTGATAAAAATCTTCCTGGAGTGCGCGTGGAAAAACTTAATTTTGAAATACTCAATTACATAGTTGAAAAAGGTCTCAAAGTACACGCAACCTTTGCAAATACTTCCTTTGTATGGTCGTTAGAATTAGAAAATGTAAATCTGGTAAAATATTTCATAGAACAAGGAGCAGATGTCAATCAAAAATATCAAAATGGTGAAACGCTTTTGTCTATGGCTTTGAAAAATTCCGATTTACGATCTTTTCGATTGTTAATTGAATCAGGAGCTGATCCACGATTGGCTGAAGCTGAGATTAATGAAAAAATGACCAAAGACGCCGACTTTAACATTTATATGAATTCACTGGATCTAGATTCCAAGATAGAAAAGCTCACGATTCGAGGTAACTGAGGTGATATTTGATATATTGTGTCAATATTAAAAAAAATCTTTTACAGAAAATGATGCTCCCAAGGGGAAATCGACGAAAAGTGCCCCATTTTTCCAAAGTAATTAATACATTATTTTAGTTCCATAAATAAATAGACAATTTTTCAGGTGGAACTGGTCACGAAGAAGCTCCACTTCGACGACAATCCTGATATTTTACGTTTGCTTATATTTATGGAAAATGTTAAACATGTGGGACCGAACAAAATAGACACGATTTCTGCAAGAATTTATAAAATTTGGTTTTAGGTTATAGCCCCTCTACGGTTATAGCACAACATTTTTGACAATTGACAACGTGAATTATGTACTTCTAAAATATTCTGTTTGTGTAACTTATTTTTAAACATTATTATAAGACTTATTTTCTTGCAACATCCTCTTAATTTATCTTTCATAATAACTCTTAATTAATAACTTTCTTGTTTATTTAAATGCATATAAAAACGCACATTTTTAAGAAATAACGGTAATCGTTTCTTGACTCTTTTAAAATACAGGGTATAGTTCATTTCAGAAATATATGCAGTGACGTCACGTTTGAATCAAGAAGTCGACATGCCGTTCGTCCGTATTTGACATTTGACAGCAAGACATAATACGAGAGGCTAAATAACCCAGGACGATCCTTACCAATACGCATGCGTTAGTAACTTGGGTGCTTTGTTGTTACATGTACCGCATGGTATTGGTAAGTAGTGTACCGTGTGCTGCGCGTATGGCAAAGAACAGTAGATGAGTAGAACATAAACTAAAGATATAATTATGTTTTTAGAATCTTTTAATAGGTCTATTATCGTATTCAATTTGGAGTCGTTTATGGCTATCTATTAAAGCACTCGTAGTTTAATTGATCTCTAAGAAAATTTTTATCAATATTTCAGTGTATTATTGTCATTTACACCAAAAAACTTCCAATATTAATGTTCAAACTCTACTTTTTAACATATGTTGCAGATGTAGTTGCATCCGTTACTTTGAATTACCAATTACATAATACAAAATTCCCTAGAATTTGAAAATTTAATTTTTAATTTTTTTATTTAAAAATTTTAAAAAATCTAAAAAATAACAAAAAACTCGCCTACGGGTCGTTTTCTAGACCTGGGATTCGTGCGCCAAATCAACCCTTATAAAACTCGTCCAAACATTTCATCACAGTTTTTTTAGCAGCACATTTAAAATCGTTTCCTCGGAAACGCATACATTTAGTAGAGTTACCTTCAGGAAGGCGTGTGTCATTGGTTATCTTAAAATCGATTTCATTTCAAAACTAATATACTTTTCACGTTCGTTGTTGTAGAATCCTTGTTGGATTAAATATTAAAAGTCACAGTTAGCAGCTGACGCGCGAGTTGTGGGACATTCTGTATAAATGAGTTTACTACATAAAAAAGGTCTTTTATTGTATTGTTTCTTATTAGATACACAAGTGTTGTTCTAATTTTTCAACAATATTTTCTAAGTCCGTGAACGTCAAATTTAAATAACACGCAAAATTATAGGACTTGCGCACAAGTATGGAATGGCCTGGGTCATTTAGCCTCTCGTGACATAATGAGTTGTTTATGTTACCGCCATTGTCAAGAAATTATAGTATTTTCTAGTGTTGGGCATAATCGATATATTTTGATAATCGAATAAATCGAAATAATCGCTTTTAATAATCAAAATATCATTCGACTCTCCTATTATGGATGATGCGCATGCACAGTGTTGTGCATTTATTTCGAATTTCTTACGCCGCGTCGAGTCAGACGCACGTCGATAGTTCTATGTTACTCTAATCGTACGGTTGGAAGTGAGATACATAGAGCGACCATCTTAATAGCGCACCTAGCAGAGCCAATGAACTTGTTTGACATGTCTTGAAAGGAGATAGCTGCATACACGTAGTTCGTGTTATAAACTGATACAACTGCATATATTTTAGAAATAGACTATATTTCACGACTGATAATAAAAGCTGGATATTTTAATTTCAGTAGCCAGCTTTTTTCGGAAATGTATTTTGGGTTGCATTTTCAATTCCATCGGGCTCACTGTCACTCGTGAAATACCTACTCTGTATTTGTGACCAAGTCACATATTTCTTTCTTGTTGATATAAAATTTTTACAACCTTGTCAAAAAGACTCGAAAGTTTAAAATTATTCTCTGTCAAATTGACACAATAATTGTTAGAGGTAGAGTAAACAGGTAATAAAGTGGAAATAACAAGTAAAAATCTAAAAAAATTACAAGTGTTCAATTGAAATGTTCATCAAGTTGGCTTCGACTTTATTTTTGAAAAGACAACATCGTAAATTAAGTTAGTTAGACAAAGATAGCGACAAAGATCAAAGCCAATTTGATGAACTTTTCAATTGAACACGTGTTATCTTCTTCTTTGTAGAAGAAATTGACCTTTTCGTTACACTAAATAGCAGCATCCAAAAACATTCGATTTATCTCAATAATCTGCAAATGTTTCATTTTTTTCCTATCCATGGAACTAATAAAGAACAATCAAGCTAGACTCTTATTGTAATGTCAATAATAGCGTCAATAAAAATTGATATCCGAAATAAAACAAATATTAATTATAAATAATGGCCCAAGGATGGAGTCTTGTGGAATACCATATACGATTAGGTATTTTTTTCGATGACCTGTACTCTCTTGAACCTAGCTCTTTGGAGTCATTTCCTTTGAAGTGAGCTTGACCGAGCTGAATACTTTTCTTGGTTGAAAAAATACAAACCCACGTTTCGCAAGTACCATTTTCTAGACCCATTCTTTATCCTCGTCTGCACCGGAACCAGAAATTAAAATTCTGGACGCGGCAGGATCTCGCTCCACTTAGTTCGCAACGAAACACGCAAACGGTAAAAAATAATTTTTTATTCATGTCCCAAACCGCATTCGCCTCGCTGTACAAACTCTTTTCGTAAACATAAACACTTCGTTGCACTGATATTTAAACAATCAGAGCGACGTTTGATGAAACAGTCAACAAGATCACCCGGACCCCCGTAGGCAATTACTACGCGTTTTGAAATTGAGATCGGTTAAAAAATCAGTCGAAACTTTCGGTTTTATGTCAATGATATTTCATTGACGATCAAGGTGTTGGACGTTTCGTAACGCAGTTCAAATTTGCACAGCGCCTGACGTTGCAGAAGAAAGAAAAAAGTGCGCGATTGAAGTCCGGGATGGTAAGATGGGTAAGATGGTTTCTTTTTGTAAATGTGTAAACGGAAAAGTTCGGCCAAACCTCAACAGAATGTGACCGTGAACTGGTTACGAATGCGTCGGTTTTGTGGCCTCAACAATTGTGTAACTCGCGGGATACTGATTTGGATTTGAATAATTTACAAGAAAAATTTTGTAAATAAATGTTACTTTGATGGTTACGACTATAAAACTGTGCGTTGAATAGGTAATTAATGAAGTAATCAAATTTTGAACATCAATTTTTCACATTCTGTTACTGTTTAGTATTTTGAATTAAAGCGAAAGTAGAAAAATTTCATGGGATTTTTTTTTCCGCCAAAATTTTTCACTCCAGCGACCGTTAATAAATAGTTATTAGTATACAAGACGATAAAATTGTATTTTATCTTCGAGAGCTTTTTTTAGTCCAGATGCTAATTAGGTACACTCGAAAAGATAATTAAATTTTATCGTCGTGTACAATATTCAATTTCTTTCTATAGCATTTGTATTTTATTATTGAAACTTTTTTTTAATCATTTCTAATCGTGTCAGGTTTTAAAATCTCGTATGAGCGTTGTTAATAAAAAAAATTAATTACTTTATCTACCCTTGCTGTTAAAGTAGCACTTTATCCACCCATGCGGTTAAAATGCTACTTGACCTTTTGATTTGAATAGATAAAAGCACACTTTAACATCTGCTATAGAAACAAATTATTTTATACAAATTTATGTTAAAACCGGTGGGATGATCTCACAATCGTAGATAAAATGTTGTACCTAAGACATACGTCTTTATTGCACTCACATCCTTTAAAATACTCGCTCGTACTTCGCTCGTATTTTAAACCCGTTCGTACAATAAGGATAACTTTTTACACTTAATCTTAAATAACTGTTAAAACAAATCGTTCAAAAATCGGTCACTGTTTATTGACCTCAGATCTATTCGCAAAGTTTTGGTAGGTAATGTTCCTTTCACTGGGAACGGATTTTGACTGCAAGCTAAGTAATTTTTTGTCCAAGTTGATTGCACCTGCACGATCTGAACCTACTAATTTTTAATTATCGACGGAACTGCAAAAAAAGTCTTAAGTGAAATCTTTAAAACGAGAATTTTTTTCTACCTCATAATTTAAAACAATTTAAATACTGTAACCACCAAATTTGGAATGTCTTGTAATTTCTGAAAACACTGTACTGCCAGTACAAGAACCCAGTGCTCTGAACGTATCAGGTAACTATAAATGATTGCAACAAATTTAATAGGTTGGCATCCCTGAATCTGAGCAATTGGTAAGCCTCGTCACTGTTAATGTGTCATTTTTGAGGTTAGGGTTTTTGATGTTTGGTGTTGCTGTGAAAAATGAATATTGCAAAAAAGATTTTGCAAAAAAATGGGGAAAACAAGTTTTACTAACGTGAATTAATTGGCATTTTGCAATTCGCTTTGAAAATAAGTCATTACAATAAACGTGTCAGTAGTAAAATCCATTTTAAAAAATAAAGTGTGATTATGACAACTTTGTTTTGTGACTTTTGATTTCACATATTTGAATTTAAAAATAGGTACCTATGCCAACATAAAACTTACAATATGTTGCCAACATAACACCAAAAAAAATCACAAACACTTACAGTCACTTGGTAGATATAATTTGTTTACATAAAATGCATTCACGTTGTTTTGGCATAATGAGAGGTCATGGAAATTTTTCATTCAATTTGTTACGGTGTGATCAAGAATGACTGAATCCGTTGGTAACAATGAAATTTGGCAAATTTGAAATTTACCATGAAAGGTTCATTTTCGTAATAGCATAAACGTAACTGACATAACGTGAACGGTGTTTATCGAAGATCCACCAGCGCTGCATTTTACATAGGATGCACACGTGGCAACACTGCCGAATTTTGGTCTTGCAGAAAATTAAAAGTTATAATACATTCATTTTTGTTTTAGACCAGAGTAGGCTATTTTAATGTTTTTAAATATTGGTATCGTGGCTATGTCAAAATAACAAAATCAAAATTGTTCGAACTGCCAGTGTCAAATTTGACATTATTATTAAGTGTTAAGGGGAAGAATACGCTCAGCTGAAACACTAGTTTTATGCAAAGTTTGGTAATGTTTTAAGGCCGATAAAATAAACATTACACATTTGAAATTTCATAAATATGTTGTCTTGATATTGTATTATGTGTAGACAACTTTGAAATAAAAATTTTAGTGTCATATTCCGAATTATAATTAATTTAAAACGGGCTTTTTCCATTGGTATTATTTTATTATGCAAGAGTTTAAAAAAAAAAAAATTTCATCTACACATCCACGTGTGCTTTGAGAAAAGGATAATGCAAAAAAAAATTGATTGTATTCAGAAATCAATGAAAAAAACCTTTTCGAATGACATAATGTTTCTGGGTTTGGAGGAAGCGATTCAATGCATATACTAGCTGCATCTCTCTGTCGCTGTCGCGCTTTCACACACATCTGTTTCTAGTGGCTTTAGTAATATAATTAACAATGATCTGTACATTAGGTACTAACATCGATTATAAAAATCTAATGTAGGCAAAGTAGCTATATTTTGGTGCCCTGATGCCCAAAAAGTGGATGCAGAAATTGACGCAGAGGATATGCAGAAATTGAAGGACAAATTTCTACTTCAACTGCGGCAGAATCATGATCAAATAAAAAACATCGAAGAGTCAACTAGAACGCAAAGAGATTCTTCCGCATGGTATGAACAAAGAAGTGTTAGATTGACAGCTTCTAATTTTGGGCGTGTCTGTAACATGCGAGCTTCAACGAATCGTTCCAATTTTGTAAAAGAACTTTTAGTACCAAACTTTTCTGGAAATAAATTTACAAAATATGGAATTGATAACGAGATAAATTCGTTCAGAGCCATAAAGCAAGTTCTTACATCTACAATAGGTAATGTGCCAACAAGTATCATATTTTTATACAAACATATTTTTACAGATATTAACAGTGACCAAATGGGCGCACTCGAATTCCCGTCTGACTTATTTCTTGTCATAAAGTAATGCAAGAATTCCCGTCAGGTAATTATCAACTGATCTAATCCATAACTCGAGTTCCCGTCAAGGGTAAAAGAGCGCTTCAATCCCTTACTTACCTACCCCTCTGGCCGTTGCCAGGTACCATTGTTGTTTACCATTAGGTACGTGGACCAAAAAAAAATTTTTTAAATTTTAAAAAGTTACAAATACTCTTTGATCAACAATTATATACTTAGATAAGGGGCGGCTGTGACTTTGACAGTGTCAGATTTTTCGTATCTGTGCTAAGTCAGCTAATAAACGTCAAACAACTGTCACTATTAACCAAATTTTAATGCAAAAATGGTTTTTACTTCAGAACATAGAAGATTCATCATTGAATCTTACTTTCGTAATTCGTAACAGTGCTTTCAATAACCAAGATTTTTTTCTGACGGGAATTCGAGTCTAGAATTTGTGGTGCATTTTTGCCTTGACGGGAATTCGTGTGCAGGATTAAAGGGCCTATGTCCAAGCCCAGGTATAAAATATTATGCTGACGGGAACTCGTGTGCACCGGACCAAATTAAAGATTGTGGTTTATTTATCAGCGAACAACATCCATTTTTAGCGGCTAGTCCAGATGGAATGATTGGGGATTTTGGGCTTATTGAAATCAAATGCCCGTATACCGCAAGAGAGTTAACACCTGAGGAAGCTATTATATCGAAAAAAATCAAATTTGCCAAACTGGAAAACGGCAGTTTGAAGTTGAAACGGACTCATGCATATTACTTCCAAGTTCAGGGACAGCTTTTAATAACAAACCGATCTTTATGTTATTTTGTAATATGGACACCGAAGGTAATGATTTTTGAAAAAATTGAAGCAGACGCCGACTTTTTCGCCCAAACGATGCTACCAAAATTAAAGTGTTTTTATTTTGAACATCTGTTGCCTGCGTTGATACAACGAGGTGATTTGTCATAAAAAAAATTCGTGGATTAGGCCTACGGGGGATACCACATTAAAAAAAAAACGCGCCTAGTACTCTACCTCCGAGGTGGTGTGGAAAGGAGTTTTTACAAGTTCGATCGGCCAAAATATAGTTCTTATTTATTAGATTTATTTTTGATTATTTCGTTCATAAAAAAATCTGACCAATTACAGCGCCGTATCTAGACGATTATTTTAAATACAGGATTATTGCAGTTTGAAGTAAATGCTTTCATGCTAAATATAACTATGTACTAACTATACATAAAATCTATCGATATACAATCAATTATAAGGTCTGATCCTATTTTGGCCCCATACTTTAATCTCCATCGTGTTGCAGGGTGCACGTGTACTCAATCGCCCATGTGCATCACAAGATGTTTTTCAAACCGACGCGACGTAGACAAATTTTATACGGGATACCGGATGTTGTGTGGAACACTACATTTGAAAATTAGAATGTGACACTCGCCGCTAGCGTATTCTTCCCCTTAAGGTAAATTAGTTTTAAATTTGTGCAATATTTACATTTATCACTAAATACACATACGAGTATATACACATATTATACATGATGTATATTGTCATTCAGCCACAGTCTTACCATACAACTCGCCAAATTTCCATAGCCTACTCTGGTCTAAAACAAAAGTGAATGCACTGTAGGTCAAGTTAATGCGAACACTGTCAAATGCAGCGTTGTCAACACTTTTACCTTAAAGTCCCTAGATATATCTAGGGACTTTATTTTACCTCTTTCTAACTATCAACCGGTTCAGATCTTAAGGATGAACTGGAGTAACAATCTCAGCAAAAAGTTGCGGAATTCTTATTATGCTATGAAACGTTTATAACGAGATATCAATATTTGAAAAAAAAGTTTTTAATTTTTGGAAACGAATTGTAATCAGTTGCAAGTAAATTTTGTCTTTATTTTCTTGATATTTAGATAATTACTTACATGTGATTTTACAATCTTTTGACTAAGGCTGTACGTAAAAGTAAACAGAAGCACACTGAATTCAATTTTCATTGCATTTCTGTTAAAGTTCTTAACGTAACTGTGGTAAAACGTGCGATATGAGTGTAATATTGCATACCGACGTCAATTATATGCGTTTTGTTCACTTTTTATTGAAATTAAAACAGGTACATAACCTCAAAAACCGTGTTTTTCCACATATAATTAGCGATTAATTGGAAAATCCTCAACCAACTTTTTTTGTAAATTCATTAGAACATTCTACGATATCGATACTTCATGTGTGAAAAATTTAAGAAAAATTGGCCATTTTGAAATATGTTTTTTTTTCAATTTATATACGAGCATTGATCGATTTCTCATAAGAATGCGTGTAAAATATCCCGAAACTTTAAAAGGTAATAACTTTAAAATTCCTCGATCAATTTTTTTTTAATTTGGCACAGTACTTTAGCATGGATAGAAGGACTCTAGTACCAATTTTGAGCCATTTTCGCCATTTTTCAATGTTACTCCAGTTCATCCTTAAACTGCCTCAATATTTAAAAATATCTTTTACAGAAAATGGTGCTTCCAAGGGGTTATCGACAATTAAAAATTGTTTTATTTTTTTTTCAGTCAGCTATGAACCAAACGATAATTTTTAATACATCGTTAGATTCAGAAAAAAAAACTTTATCAGACTAAGCCTAAAAAACTACATGTGTCCATTAAAAAAAAAAAAGTTGACTATAGTAAGCTACTGAAAATATCGCAAAAAAAAAATTATTTTATGGCTGCTTCGTAGCGCATGAAAAACCATATCTTCGGTTTTTTTGTTCATTGAAATCGGATAATAAATAAAAAAGTTATAGGTTGAGGCGTTTTTTATCAAACAGCCTGTATAAGATTTGCTTTTAGATTATAACAAAATTATTGAGAATTGACAATGTGAATTATGTACTACTAAAATATCCCGTTTGTGTAACTTATTTTTACACATCATAAACTTCTTCACAAAGTTACGCACTACCTTAGAATTTCGAAATACATACCTACCAATTTTAATTCCAGAACCATCAGATTTGGGTACCTTTAACAATCCAGGAATCCTTAACTGCTTGAACAATTTTATCACTGACACTTTTAACAATTTTCCAAACTTTAATAAAAATATTAAACTTGAGGACTGCAAAAAAAAATTAAAAACGGGTACATACTCTCAATCAGGCCCCTTATTGTTGCTCCCTAATCGATATCTTCCCATATTTCCATCTCTCGCTGTCTTACCTTGTGAAGGTTAGCTGTAGGAGGCATTTGCTCTTGCAAACATCTTCCCATATTATCCTACAATGTTCCCTTGGATTCAGGTCTGGACTTCTTGTTGGCCAGTTCCATACTGCCACTATTCTGGCAGTATGAGATTTTGCGTTCTTTTGCATCAGAATGAAATCATCCCCAAAATAAGGTACAAATGTAATGCAATTACGACTATTCAGGGACCGACGATTTACAACGTGCAAGCCTGTGGTGGCCGTCAGAGAAATGCCACCCTAAATCGTCAGAGATCAATCATCATAATCGAATCAACTGCCTGATGTTACATGCGCTCCGTACACGCTCCGGAAATCCTCAGAGAAAAAACTGTGCAGTCCTGGCCTTCCGTATTTCCTGAGTAGGTGTGGTAGAAAACTGCGGGGACTTGGCGGACTGTTCAGGCGGCCGGATGAGAATTAAAAAAAAACGATTCTGAATAACTGTGCAGGTCAAAGTAGCAGACCGATCGGATTGTGTGTGGCATTGCATCAGTTCAATTTGGTTGAGGCCGACTTTCAGACAACGTAAGCCGAAAATTTCTGGAAGAGTTTATCAAGATTTAATAGTCGAAACCATAATTTTGGCAGGTTAAAAGTAAACTCTATCATGATAGGGTGAAAAAGAAAGCTGTCTATACGCAAGCGTTTTTTGTGGTAAAAGCCATAAAATTATATCAACTGTTTCTCAATTGACATGTTAATTATTTCATGGTACTGTAGTGGTTCGAATAGATTCGCTCAATTAAGAATTTTTATTTTAAATATTAAATTTCAACAAAACGTTCATAACAACCATTCATTGGGGGCGGAATTTTTGTTGGTTATAATTTTATGTTTCTCGATGCCTTTGTCGGCACAATAATCCCTAAAAGTGGCATATAATAGTATATTATATCATAAAGAGTTGTCTTCGACCACCCACGTTTTCTTTCATATTTTAATGGGGGTTTATGACCGCTACCCTTGCAGCTTCTTTAGGGGCTGCACAAAACTTGTATTGTAAAGCGTCACTTCTACTTGAGCAGCTAAACGTTCAAGACGCCTTGTAGTTGTCACAAATTCGTAATATGTAAATCTATTTTTTGTTAAGTTTAAATCCGTTTACATTATTTAATAACATCATTATAATCGTACCGATCGAAGCGTACGATACAACACAGCAAGCAAGTAGGCATATGACCATATGAGATCACAAGTTCTTGAACTTGGGATCTAAACTGTAATTTTCTAAGGGGACTCAATTTTTGGACATGGGGCAAAATGCTTTCGAAAAAACACCTATCTTTATCCAAAGGCTTCTCGATAGGTGCTTTCTCCTTGTTCTGTAGGAGGCGCAACTTCTCCGTCTCTACATTTAAAAGAGCTTGCCCTATCAAATCATTAGACTTTTTCCTTTTTCTGCCGGAAGTGAAACAGTAGGTTGTTCATTAGAAATTGGCGATTGCGGCGTGGGCTCCCAATCAAAATAAACTGGCGATTGGGACTCCAGTCCCTGAATCTCATCTATATCGGCCGAACTTGGGATAGGTGCACCTTCGCTCTCAGGTGAATCATGCACATCTTCCAAACTGTCTATACCTAACGAAGTGGTTGGCAAATTAGATGTAGATCTCCGGGAGGTGAACTGATCTTTTAAAAAGAGCAAGCTTTGAAAGTACGGCCACTTGGGGGTTATCACAATCCCCCCCTCGTCTCCAGATTTGGGTTTTGGACATTTTGCCAACGCCTTTCTGAAAGTGTCCCTCAGATACTTTATTTATTTTTACAGCATCTCCTACAAACAATTGTATTAAATAATTGCATTATTTAGGTACTGTTACGATTTAAATCGCCGCGCGATTGTAAATCTTCGCGATTTTTCTAGAATGTTCCGGAAGGTGCCGGATCTACCCACCAGCAAGTCCGGAGCAGTGGTGACACCCCAATTTTTACAGGCCGTAGCTTCTCAAAGTTTTCGGTTGTATTTTGTCACTCCGTCGAACTAATTGAGCGTTTGTATTTAACTATAGTCAAATTTCCATTGTCACTCATTATTTCGACGGGTGAAAAGTTCTATCAAATTCATTTATTTGTATATCGCGTTTAGGATTTATAATTTGTTCCACTGTTAAAGTTGCAGTTTTGTCATAAGGCGCGTCATTTCATTAATCGTACTAACTTAAGAAAAAAATTTCTTATCAAGTCCGTCGGGTTTTTATATTCACGAACGATTATCAATCCGTGAGTGACCTCGCCAGGAATTGTGTATCGCGCTCACCGAACATTTTTTTGCGCGTGGTTCTTCACCGGTCCGTACCGGAGAAAAACATCTTAACTTCAATTTTTTTTTTTTTGGAGCGAAGGAAGACTTGGAGGACCTCCCCGCTTATGCGGGCGGCGTAGCCGAATAGCGACGTTACGTAGGACCAGTCGGCCTTCCTCCTTCGCTAAAGAAGGGAATTTTTTTTTACTGTTTCGCCGGTACTCGTTCGTTGAATATCTGGGACCCGGAGGACCCTCCGAGGAGTTAGGTTATTTTGTACAATTTTGTACACGCCATAAGGCTAGTCAGGCTTCGTTGTTTTCTTTTTCATTTATATCATTATTTTCATTGTTTGACATCTGAATAAACGATTAGTTGGAAGATTGTGTATCATTTCCCGTACTCCGGGCTGTTCTCACCAAAATTTTCAGCTTCAGTCGGCGTTTCTCGTGGTTCGCATTGTAAACCGAGTCGAAGCCACGACCCCTGAACATTCCGGATTTGTAACCGGTAACAGGGTTGCCCAGTTTCGGGAGCGTAATTTATAACGTAACAGTACCTAATAATACTGTTTTTATTTTTTAGTAACACGATATTGTTTCTTTTCGTCATAGATACAGATTGTGAAAAACAACTCATATCTCCCTTGGGATTTGTCAAATTTTTTTGCCCTCCACATTGTCGGCAACAAACTCATGAGAACGAAACTATAGCAACCACATATTCACGCAATCTTCCCTGCTAAATATTTTTAATAAAATTTTAACTTTTAAGTAGAGAGACTAAAAAATAAAATATTGTATGCACCACGGGAGATATTCATGTTTTTCCCCTCGGTTGACTTATTCAAAATGATTGTGAATAAGTATTGCAACTATGTACGAAAATGTATGTGGCAACTGTGTGAATGGGATAGAGTTGACATTTGTATGACATTTCATAAGCGTGTATTTGATTTTTTAAATTCCATTACACATTGATTTGACAAATTTCAAAATTGCGCGACTATAAACTGTCAAAGAAATGTCAATTCTATCCTACCCACAGTTGCCACATAAATTTTCGTACATAGCTGCCAGATTTATCCACAATTATTTTGAATCACCCAATATTTACATTTCGATTTCGATTGCAAGATCGATGTTCAAGTAAACAATCCGATTGGTTTGATTCCCAATTTCACAATCAGCTGTCAAATGACTTTTGTGCATGTAGGCAAATATGCAAATTGGAATAGAAATAAAACAACTACTACATTGGTTGGACAGATCGCGAAACAACACAAAAGTAAAAGCAAATGTAATTTTATTTTAATTTACTGGATTGCGTTTTTCCAGATTTTTCTTCAAATCTTCCAGATTTTTTTTTCAATTGAATTGAAAAGCAAATATGTAGGTCCTGCTGTCAGTGCATATAAAAATTATAATTTTTGAAATTTGTCCGAATTTTCCGACTTTCCTTTGTAATTGTCCCGAATTTTTTTTCCGAAAACTTATCCAAAACCCTAACAAACAAAACCAAAAAAGAATTACGCATAGCCATCGTTCGAATCCTAAGTTATGGTCTTGAGTTCATACAAAAAAGTACTTTCAGTTTTCCCCGAATTATTTTAAGTAATTTAGTTTTTTCAGATTTTTCCCCAAATCTTCCAGATTTTTTTTTTCTATTGAAAACATTCAATTCAGTCATTTCTAGCCCGGGGCATATCGAACAAAAAAAAAAATTAATCAAATATGTCGTTCCTATCGTCAGTTTGTTACGATCGAAAATGCATACAAAAATTATAACTTTTGCAATTTTCCAATTTTCCGGGCAACTTTTCCAATTTTTTTTTTCTTTTTAAACCACCCCTGTATTAAAGCGAACAAAAGAAAAAAATAAATATTCAAATCGGTCAAGCCGTTTTTAAGTTTTAGCGAGACTAACGAACGGCGATTCATTTTTATATACTTAATAGAAATAAACTTTATAATTATTGGTATTTAAATATTTCTTACAATTATCTAGAAATGCTGATAATACCAGAGTCAATTTGCTGCCGGCAATGTGTGTTACCAACTGAAAAAAGTTCCTAGATTTCGGATGTGTTACTCGTAATAGCTTATTAACGCATTCAAAACGAATGCGTTAACAGCTTTGTTAAAACAGCAAATTAGAAAATAGTATATTATGCACCGAGGGAGTGAAGTGGATGATTTTTACCCGAGGTGCAATTTGTAGCCCGAGGGTTCTACAAAGCACTGAGGGTAAAAATCATTCACTCCCGGGGTCCATATACTATTTTTTGCACGACTCACCGATTTTAGTAGAAAAAAACCGAAAATTTGTAAATTATCACTGTCAAGCTAAATTGAAGAGTCATGTTGACAGTTAAAAATATTTTTTAACCTTTCGGCTTATTTCAATTAAAATTTTTGAATCCTGCAAATAATAGTATTGCACCTCGGGAATGCATGATTGTTACCGTCGTTGCTTTGTAGGACCCTCGGGCTTCGTCTTCGGGCTACAAACTGCATCTCGAGTGAAAAATAGTATATTATGCACCGAGGGAGTGAAGTGGATGATTTTTCCGAGGTGCAATTTGTAGCCCGAGGGTTCTACAAACCACTGATGGTAAAAATCATTCACTACCGAGGTCCATATACTATTTTTTGCATGACTCATCGATTTTAATATAAAAAAGCCGAAAATTTGTAAATTATCACTGTCAAGCTAAATTGAAGTGTCATGTTGACAGTTAAAAATAATTTTTAACCTCTCGGCTTTTTTCAATTAAAATTTTTGAATCGTGCAAATAATAGTATCTGCACCTCGGGATTGCATGATTGTTACCGTCGTTGCTTTGTAGGACCCTCGGACTTCGCCTTTGGGCTTCATACTGCACCTCGAGTGAAAAGAAAAATGAATTCGAAATAAATATGAACCATAAAAGGTTGAATAGGCTATGGTTTTTTGCCCAAGGGGAAAAAAGAGCCACTTTACTCCATACAATCAGGGAGTAAAGTTGCTCATTATATACAGGTCGTGCAAAAAATCTTGTATGTACTGCTACGATTTAAATCGCCGCGCGCTTTGAAATCTTCACGAAGGTTCTAGAACGTGCTAGAACCCCATCGCACCACTGGAATCGTATCCGTTTCCGCCAAAAACCCTAAGCGGAGAGAGGGGGTGTTCTGTGGTCTTTGGTCTATTCGTCTATTTCTATTCTAGTGGGTAGTCTGTGCAACGAGGAAGGAGGTTAACCACCTTGATCTGAAGATAATTGTGTTGTCTAGTTTGGTATATTACTAATTTACCCAACAAAGTTTGAGATAATATATTGTTTTGTGAGTGAGCAACAATGGCTTATCATCAATGGGTAGGATAATATTTTTCTGCATATATGTACTCGCAAATGGTGTTTTTTAAAGATGGCGTCGAAGTTGGCGTTGGCGTCTTAAAAAAGACTGATTTTTTTCAAACTGCATATTAAAAACACGCAAAAAGTGGAGATAGATTTAAACAGCTGATCGGAGTGCGTAATCCGGTGGTGCGTTCACAATCGACTCTTCAACGCCAACTTCGACACAAATTTTTTAAAAAACACCCGTTATATTACTAATGCCGTATTTAACACTTATAAAAAATTATGTGATTCGACTATACTCGTAGTCTTTGCCAAAATTCTAAAACCACCACCTGTTGAATTAAGTTCCCAATAAAAACAACGTTGCCGATTGTGTTTTCCAGGTAAATTACGGTGTTGGTGGTTTTATAATTTTGGGGCAATGTTGCAGTTTAAGGTCCTACTACTGCGCAGCCCTATTGCGCACGGAGAGCACTCCGTGTTCCGTACAATACTTACTTCTCCATATGTACTTACACCGTTGCCAGATTTATTAAAGGTTCAACATTATATTGCTCGTAGCAGAGAATTATGGTGGGTTGCGTAATGACAGAATTTTATCCCTTTTGTTCACATTTTTGTTCATGTTGTGTCTTACAGTTTAATTTGTTTTTGCAAAAACTACAACAGTCACCCCGTAGAGACGTTTCTTCTGAATCAAATGCACTTTTTAGCTCATCTTAAAACGAAAAATTGAACAAAAACATGTGGATTTTTTTTAATGAAGCGATTTTTTTTAAAACTGGGCTTATTACAAACAAGACAACAAACAAATCAACAAATTGCACCAAAACGTGCATGATCTAGAAAAGTCTGTTCAATCTTTAATAAATCTGGCAACGGTGTAAGTACATCAACAGAAGTAAATATTGTGGGGCACGGAGCGCGCATTATTAGGACCTTAAACTGCAACATTACCAGAGATGTCGCTGTTTTTACAAAAAAATTGAAGATCGAAAAAATATATTTAATTAAATGGCAACATCCAATTCAATATTTCGTGCAACTGTCATTATTTTTAACAATTTATTGTCAATGTCATTTCAAAATTTGGTTAGACTGTTTTAAATTAAAAAACTTTCCCTGCCTAATTATGCCCACGTCAAGAAAAGTGTTAAAAAATTTAAAAAAAACGGCAATTGTCAGAATAAAATTGATACATTTACAATTTTTCATAGTGTGAAACCTCTTTACAAGAGATAGGTTAGAATTATGGTCAAAATTCAATGACATTTTTAAAAATTATTTGACAGGTATTGTCAAGTAGACAATTAATTAACAAATGAACAAAACCAAATTTACATCAGGGAAATTTTCATTTCCCGCTTTTTTTGCAACCAACTGTATCATAAAATGGTATTATCCTGCTGGAGAAGGTGGCTCCACTGGTAGAACAGCAGCTGTAAGAGTGGAGGGTCATTACTCATTAGCGTGCAACATATCCTAATCGGCTACAATCAACATTTAGCTAAATTTTTTAAGACATAGTTACGTAAAAAAAATAGTTTTTCTTCAAACGTCCGTAAATTATGATATTATCCTGCTGCATTGATAATGCTAAAGTGTCACTTCATTGTCATGGCATCTAACGAGCTGACGACCTGGTTTTTTAACATGTCTTAAATAATTTGTTATACCGGGTGATTCAGATTGGTATTCGCGCCCCTATATCTTTTTTATTTTAAGAAAAAAATATAGTAAACCATATATATTTGTAAATCGCTTATGAAACTACAATAGATGACGTTGTCAAATCTTCTCTACGATGACATATGTTAAAGTTAAGACAGTCAACTTTTTTTTTTAAATGATACATTATACATTTCTTAGTCTATTCTTGTAAAGCTTTTTTTTTCTACATTTGAATGTGTAAAAAAAGTTGACACTTGCAATAGGAAAAAATCGAGAAAAAAAATATATGATTTAATTTATTCGAAAGTGTTATTTTATAAAAAGAGCTAGTTAGCCATGGAGACAATTGAATTTTGACATTAATAGCGTCAATTATTAACGTACCTACATTTAAATAAATAGCTATGTTATAACCTACATTTACCGCTTTGAATGCATACACGATGAAAATATGTACCTAGTTGAATTTTGATAGTGCATGAATGACGTGATGAGTCTTGGGAATCGTATTCGAATTATTCGAATATTTGAATAGGTGACTATGTAAAATTCGAATAAGTGTAAATTCTAATATTCGAATAAAGTAAATTCAGGATGGATCGGGTATTTCACTGTCAAATAATTTTATTTTTTGGCTATGTAATTCTTAAAATAGTGAGATGCAGGGAACCAACATAACGCGAATTTAGCATAGTAAATTCAGTATGGATTTGGTATTTTGTCCGAGTCTCAGTTTTCTCGCCGAGGCGCACCCGAGGCTTGAAAACAAACAAGGTCAAATCATTTTATTTTTTGGCTACGTGGTTGTCTTGTAAATAGTGACATGCAGGGAACCAACATAATGTGAATTTACAAATGTTTGGCTTACTTGTTCTTTTTAGAAAATAACGCTTTCGAATAAATTAAATCATATTTTATTATTTTTCTCGATTTTTTTTCTGATGTAACTGTTAACTTTTTTATACATTCAAATGTAGAAAAAAAAACTTTACAAGAATAGGCTAAGAAATGTATAGTGTACTATTTAAAAAAAAAAAGTTGACTGTCTTAACTTTGACATATGTCATCGTAGAGAAGATTTGACAACATCATCTATTGTAGTTTCACAAGCGATTTACAAATATATATGGTTTGCTATACTTTTTTCTTAAAACAAAAAAGATATAGGGCCGCGAATACCAAACTGAATCACCCGGTATATGAAGGTTTGAAGAAAAAATAGTATATCACTGCGTTCGGCAGCCAATCTACCAGCCGCAGCACATAAAACTTCATTTTTGCTCCTCATAACATAATATATGTACTATTTTCCAGCAATTCCATTTAATTTTTTTTGTAATTTGCCTCCATTTTGATTCTCTAATACACATATTAACGAACGCGACGTCATCATCTGGGATGTCCTTATAGCCATTATTTCACGGAACATTTTACGAAAATTTTTAGGTTGGCATAGCTTGATCCGTCATGCATGTCAGTTTAAATTACAAAATGTGCAAAGAATTATTTATCAGGATTTATCAGGCAACAAATTCGCGACCGTATTTTTGGCAATTTCACGTATTTCAGCGGGCGTACATGAAAGATTATCTTCCATATTCGTGTTTTGTGACAGAATTTGGATAAAACAAAAGGCGACTTTGAAGACTTGATCAAATTTTCACTTTTAAAATTAAGACATTACCAACCGCCACAAAAATCCCTAAATCGAGAAAAGTAAACATTTTTGTTTGAAAACGGCTTAAAAAGGGCAAATTACAAAAAATAGTATAAAAAACTCGTTTCATAAGACCTTGAAGCACTCATTCTTTAAAATAACTCGTGGCTACGCCACTCGTTTTTTAATCTTTAATTCGTGCTTCAAGACTGGTCTTATGAAACTTGTCTTTTAATATACTATTTTTTAATTTCCATCTTTTGGGCAAATGTGGAAAAGTGAATCCAATTTTCGTAGCCACTCTGTACATCTAATTTAGATTCTCTTTTTTAAAACTCTTATCAAAATCTTATTACCTAAACGATTCTTTGACTTTTGCTGTTTGAGAATCAAAGAAAAATCCTAAAACTAGTAACCATTTAACTGCTAACACTTTTGAATTTTTCACAACATTGTGAAGTATTGAGTGATTCAAAATTATTGTGGATAAGTATGGAAACTATGTACTAACGGAAATTTATGTGGTAACTGTGTGGGTGGAGTAGAGTTGACATTTGTATGACATTTCATATGCGTGCATTGATTTTTTTTTTATAACATTGCACATTAACTTGACAATTTTCAAAATTGCGCGACTATGTCAACTCTACCCTACCCACACAGTTGCCACATAAATTTTTGTACATAGTTGACATACTTATCCACAATAATTTTGAATCACCCAATATTTATGCTGAAGATCAGTGGCAAAAGTTAGGTTAGGACCAGGTTAAGAAGTGACATGTTAATCTGAAATAAAAATCCAACTGTGTTCCATCCATTAGGTGTGCTCTAATACCTTCATTTATTCCGCTTATAGCAGAAAAATAAAAATTTAGATTTGCTGGCCCAGTATCGTTAGTGTCTGATTTAATTTGAATTTGGACTTCTTTTTCTGCTAAAGCATCTCTATCCACCTCTTCAAGTACCGTACCTATGTTTCTCATCTCCACTTTCTGAGCAATTCTCGCTTGGAGAAGGAGAATATTTCTCAAAACCTGGACCTTCATAACCACTTCGGCTTTGAAAGTGTTCATCGGATGAATTAGAACAAGCCAAATTAATTTTCTTAATTTAAATCAAGTAATCAATTTTTATAGGTTTTTGTATAGTTTAAAAACGGACTTTTTCTGTCATTTTGACAAACGTTATTATAAGACAGGTTATGTCTTAATTTTTAGATAATTCCATTTGAATATTACATTAATATTTGGTCGTGGCACCGTATGCATTGATAACCGCATTTATTCTACGTGGCATAAACTGCTCTAAATTCCCACTTTTCTTGTTCAAAAACTTTTGGTAGTGGCATTTTTGAATAAATTAAGTGTCACAGTATGACGTTAATAAACGCCAGAACAACAAAATTACACAGGCAATTAATAGGTGTACGCGATTTTTTTGAATATAACAGTACATTCGATGTTAGGAGGCAGTTCATTTGATCCAGGTTAAAACAAAGTTAGCAATGGTGAAAACAGTAACTTTTTGGTAATTTTGTGTTTACAAATTTATCGAGGCAGGCCTATCTTCTTTAACCTAGAATCTGGTATTGCGTTTTATTCCGTTCGTTTTATTTTTTGTGTGTATTTTAAGGACTTTAGACGTTTCCAGTGTTGTTTTTGATACCTACTATACAGGGTTATTCACGTAAGATGACCAGGTAAAAATACAACCCAAAATATATCGAGTGTTCAAATGAAATCCTGGGCTGGGAAGGCGTTGGAAACCGTCAATTGTTGTGCTTTTTTAAAGCGTAGATTAATTGGAGCATGTTGACAGCTAACCTAAAATTTAGAGCCAAAAAAATCTTTCTTTTTTTCTTTCTGTACAATGTTTTACATTAAAAATAGAATAACTTAACGATTCCTATTCTTGAAGCAAATATCTAAGGGCACCCTTTGCTGAAAACAAACATGTTCAAGTATGTTGCGATTAAACATAAACAAATGTCATTCGTGTCAAACGGCGGGAAATTCAAACTTTACACTGTTCTAAACGGTTTAATTTTTCCAACGCCTACTCAGCCCAGGATTTCATTTGAACGCGCGATACTTTACAAAGCATTCATTGTGTTTCGGTATTTAAAAATTAAATCAGGAATCCAAGTAGGTATTCTATTACATAATTTGAAAGATAAATCTGTCATTGCATTTTTCGTTCATATTTAGTATTTGAAAAGATTTTCGAACGATGACAGAACCGATATGATCCCACTTACCCATTACTTTTGTGATTTTAATTTCTTATTATTGTTATTAAATCAAATCATATTTTGCTGAGAAAGGCATTTTTCTGTCAGAAATTGAAATTCATCGGGCTGACATTAAAAGCTGTCTATGTTTTATGCGCATTGTGATAATGACGGATAATGTAATAGGGATCGAGATTGCTTTGTGAATTGTCTTTTGGGTTGCATTTTTACCTGATCAGGCTCGTCATCTTACGTGAATAACCCTGTATAATAATTATAACTACAAAATTAAATTATGATCAAAAATTAGGGTTCATAACAAAATGATTTAAGATTGCTTTAACAGTTGTTTATTTGAATTTATTTGCATTAAATGTGCTCTGAACGCGTTAGCAGGTGCAGGTGCTTTTGGTGGGCTGAAAATTATGGATTCCTGCAAAACTACTTAAAAAAAATTTTTTTTTGTTATACGTACTTAATTTAACAAAGAATAATAGTAGATAGTTTATTTGACGAGTTTGTGTGTAAATTGGGCCTTTTTTGGCACGCGACTGAAACGAGCGTTTTAAAGGCCCAAGAGTGCCAAAAAAGGCCCAATTTACACACGAACGAGTTAAATACAACGTTTTTTTTGTTCGACGAGCCCCTTAAATGCTTCAAATCGCTTAAAACCTTTAAAATTAGCTTGACGTTTCGTTTTGACAAGTTGTGACATTTATCAAAATCCGTTCACATAGGAGAAAATTCTCAAATTCTGACAGTGTCGAACAAAAAATATTTTATACCGTTCAGTTTGGGACGAGATTATCTCGGATACTTCTTCTGTCACAAACTGCACCACTTCTTTAGATAACCTAAATCTTTCTTTAAACTCTACATCTCTACATTTCGTAAAATGATTTTCACGGACTCTAGGATGTTGCACTAACTGATAGAGTTCGAAGAAATCTTCGTCGTCGGTTAATTCGCCAAGATACTGAACGTTTTCCATCACCGTTTACTTTCTCTCGCAATACTTTAATACCCACGATCTATTGAACTGGCGTTAAACCGACTCGAACTTCACAATTATAAATTATAAAACCACTTTCGTACAACGTCAAAACAGCGCTGAAAGTCGTTCAAAATTGAACTTGAGTTGAACCATGGTGGTAGTTACAACGGGGCCTTAATAACCATCAAATAACTAGTGCCTCATACCAAGGTGACAACACTTTGACAATTGTTTTAAAGAAAAAATGAACTTTAGTCTCAGAACGGCAGTGCGGCAACTTGCAAACACTTTGTCGGTGCGGGATTTCCCAATTTTCACTTAAACATTTTTGCTTTACACCATTTTACTCGTTGATATATGGACATTTTTATTCAAAGTTTAAACCGTCGAGCTAAAGCTCTCGGGCCTAACCAGAATAAAAATGCCCAAATTCAACTCGTAAAGTTGTCCAAGCAAAAAGTTTTCGTGAAATTGAAAAATTTATCCGATAAAAAAAATTAGGTCTTGCTATTTTACCTGCGAAAAAATTATTAACCAGTAGGAGAGAAATTCTACTTCTGGATTTGATTCAGGAGTGACCGCTTCTAATAGTAGTACCTTCCTAGTGGAAAAAGGTTTTTATCCACTCAAATGATTCACTTTATTTTCGTGGATAAAAACCTTCTTTTTTACTTGCTCATGAAATAATATGTATACTATATTCTGATTGTTAAATTTTGACAAAATTGTGTCATTATAGCTACATTTTTGTAACTATTATCTTACATTTTGCAACCCGTATTGTTTATTTCCAGTTTGTTGAATATGTTCATGTTTTAGAACCGATTATTCTATGCTCTATTGAACAGTGATACCACTGTTCTTACCCAAATGTTGAGAGAAGGTTATGACATGAGTAAAGTTGTGTTACGTTCATCACTGTCGTCCAATAAATGTACACCACTCGAGTTCGTAGTGTCCTGGAATAATCTTCCCTTTGTCAAGTTTTTGCTGGAGAAAGGTGTAAATCCCAACGTAGAAGGACCAAATGGAGATACTCCTTTGATCATCAGTATCAAAGCCGAGTTTCCTCAAATGTGCGAGAGTTTACTAGTTGCGGGTGCAAATACCTGTAAACCGGATAAAAATGGCAAAACTCCTTTATATTGGGCAGTGGACAAAAAAAACCAAAAGATAATAAATCAGCTGTTGGATCACGGGGCTGAATTGACAATTCATACAGCTTTATTTCATGCCATTGATTTAGGCTATTTAGATGTGGTACAGTTATTGGCAGAAAGGGGAGCTCCCCTTAATGTAGTGTCTTCAGGAACTCCCTTAATTCGTGCTATTGAGCGAAGTCATTCGGATATTACAAAATATCTAATAAAAAAAGGTGCCGACATAAATTTGGCTGATAAAAATGGTAATCTTCCTCTAAACTTGTGCATGGAAAAACGTAATTTTGAAATACTCAATTGCATGATTGCAAATGGCCTCAAAGTAGACGCAACACTTGCAAGCAGTTTACTTGTATGTTCATTAGAAATGGAACAGGTAGATGCAGTGGAATATTTTATAAAGCAAGGAGCAGATGTCAACCAAAAAAATAAAAATGGTCAAACGCTTTTGTCTACCGCTTTGAAAAATTCCGATTTACGATCTTTCCGATTGTTAATTGAATCCGGAGCTGATCCCCGATTGGCTGAAGCTGAGATTAAAGAAAAGATGGCTAAAGACGACGACTTTGCCATTTATATGAATTCACTGAATCTAGAATCCAAAATAAAAAAGGTCACGATTCGAGGTAACTGAACTGATATTTAAACTGCATCAATATTAAAAAAAATATCTTTTACAGAAAATGGTGCTCCCAAGGGAGAATCGACGGAAAATGCTTCATCGCTCCAAGGTAATCAATTCTTTATTTTAATTGCATTAATATATCCCACAATATTCCAGGTGCAACTGGTCATGAAGAAGCTCCACTTCATGTGAATAAGCATATATAAGATTTGCTTTTAGATTATAACAAAATTATTGAGAATTGACAATGTGAATTATGTACTACTAAAATATCCCGTTTGTGTAACTTATTTTTAGACATCATAAACTTCTTCACAAAGTTAATGCACTACCTTAAAATTTCGAAATACCTACAAATTTTAATTCCAGAACCGTCAGATTTGGACACCTTTAACAATCCAGGAATCCTTTACTGCTTGAACAATTTTATCACTGACACTTTTAACAATTTTCTAAACTTTAATAAAAATATTAAACTTCATGACTGCAAAAAAAACTTAATAACGGGTGCATACTCTCAATCAGGCCCCATATTGTTGCTCCCTAATCGATATCTTCCCATATTTCCATCTCTCGCTGTCTTACCTTGTGAAGGTTAGCTGGAGGGGGCATTTGCTCTTGCAAACATCGTCCCATATTATCCTACAGATGTTCCCTTGGATTCAGGTATGGACTTCTTGCTGGTTAGTTCATAACCTGAATACCAACGTCCGGAAGGTACTCTCTCACTATTCTGGCAGTATGAGATTTTGCGTTCTCCTGCAACAGAATGAAATCACCCCCAAAATAAGGGACAAATGGGACACGTGAGGTTCCAAAATGTCTGTAATGTAATTACGACTATTCAGGGATCGACGATTTACAACGTGCAAGCCTGTGGTGGCCGTCAGAGAAATGCCACCCTAAACCATCAGAGATCAACCACCAAATCGAATCAATTGCCTGATGTTACATGCGCTCCATACACGCTCCGGAAATCCTCAGGGGAAAAACTGTGCAGTCCTGGCCTTCCGTATTTCCTGAGTACGTGTGGTAGAAACTGCGGGGACTTGGCGGACTGTTCAGGCGGCCGGATGAGAATAAAAAACAACGATTCTGAATAACTGTGCAGGTCAAAGTAGCAGACCGATCGGAGTGTGTGTGGCATTGCATCGGTTCAGCTTGGTTGAGGCCGTCTTTCGGACAACGTAAGCCGAAAATTTCTGGAAGAGTTTATCAAGATTTAATAGTCGGAATCATACTTTTGGCAGGTGAAAAGTAAACTCTATCATGATTGAGTGAAAAAGAAAGCTGTCTATACGCAAGCGATTTTTGTTATTGACATGGTAATTATTTCTTGGTACTGTAATGATTAGAATAGGTTCGCTCAATTAAGAATTTTTATTTTAAATATTTAATTTCAACAAAACGTTCGTAACAACCATTCACTGGGGGCGGAATTTTTGTTGGTTATAATTTTATGTTTCTCCTTGCCTTTGTCGGCACAGTAATCCCTAAAAGTGGCATATAATAGCATATTATATCATAAAGAGTAGAAGTGAGTCTTTTTGTGGCAAGCCCAGAGACTGAAGACAGAGACGCAGTCGAGGTATTTATTATACAAGTGTCTAATAAGCAGTGTCCGGACGAAATAGTACCGCACAAGTCGACCAGTACAACTTTGCGTAATACCCCACTCACATATAAACACGATTCAGCTGGTTCGTTTTCAATAACAGGGAACCAGCTGAATCGTGTTTATGTGCGAGCGAGGGATTACGCAAAGTTGTACTGGTTGACTTGTCCGGTACTATTTCGTCCGGACCCTGCTAATAAGGCAAATAAGTCACCAAAGAAATGTTTAGTCACGAGAGCTTGCTCGAGTGGGCTAATATTTCTTGAGTGACTTATTTGCTGTTAAGGCACGAGTAATACATAGTTTTATCCAACACCGAATAATGTTGAAGAAGTCACAGCCAAAAAAAGAGTTGTTCTAATTTTAATTCTAATTTTATGTATGTATTACATTTTTTTATGTTCAATAAACTGTTCAATTCTCTCTAAACTGTTTAATTTTATAAAAACAGTTTAATTAAGGGTTCATAAGTCCACTAGGGTTTCATAGACCTCATAATATATTCAAAATCGGCATTATTACGACTTCATAATAAACAGGTGTTGGATAAAAGTATTCATATTTCAATAAATTTATAGTTTTAGTTTATAGTACTGTTGGACATATTGCTTAGACTTATTCCAGATGACGGTAAGACAGACCTAGCGAAGCCAGAGTGCAATATCTTCAATATCTTCTAATATTAGGTATTACAAAAAATTATGTACAAAATTCGTGTCTAAAGCTTCTTTTTTGCACTTGTGAGCTTTAAATAACTCGCCAACGACTCGTTATATAAACTAGGTACCGCTAATACCAGAACGACAAAAACCGTGATTCAAGATTAACTGATAAATGATGATAAGCATATCAATCAAAATACCTCCTATTATGAAACTTGTCGTTACTTCTATATCATTGAATTCTTATAATTAGAAACTGAGAACTTTGAGCACGTGAACACATTAACTTGCGCAGTTTTGATTTTTATTATCTGTTTTGGTTATCTGAGACAATTCTGTTGTTTAGTTTGGTATATTTCGGGTGTTTTACTAATTTACCCAACAAAGTTTGAGATATATTATTTTGTGATGGATCCGTCTATGGTAACATTGGATAACAAAAATGAGGTTAGAAAATATTTTTCAACATACATATTTACCAATGCTGTATTTATTACTTTTGTAAAAAATTATGTGATAACCAGAATTATCGATATTGAAAATGATTCAAAAGTTCCCGATCTTGAATAAAGACAACAAGAAATTTCATTTAGATAAATACAAGATAAAAAATTCGAAATTTGAATTTTCTGTTTTACACTCTTTTTTCTTCAAACCTTACAGTGCTAAATTACTTTTTCATTTAAGACAAGCTAAAAATATATAACAAATAAATATTTTTAACAATTTTTGAGAATTTTCTACACATTGTTTCTGCTCCTGCACACTTGAGATACCTAAGTGCAGCAGTCATTCAAGAATGGGAAGAAATAAATCAAGCTGTCATTCAACACCTTTTTGAAGGAATTGCCATGACGAATGGAAGCTGTAATTCAAGCTCGAGGAGACACTATACGATATTGAGATTTCCCAATAAATTTTTTATTTGTTAATTTGTTGTTGGAAAATAAGTGTATAGCCGTGATGGTGTACTAATATTTATGTCAAGTTTGTGGCATTCTTCTTTGCATATGAATGGTCTGGCCACAATATCATTGATCTAATAGATTCAGTCATCCCGCTGGTAACGGAAAAATTAAAATTTAGATTTGCTGGCCGAGCATCGTCCATTTTGGTCTTCTTTTCTGCTAATGCTTCTTTATCTACCTCTTCGAGTTCTAAATGTCAGATTTTGAAAATTGTTTCATTATAGCTGCATTTTTAGAACTTTTATCTTACATTTTGCAACCCGTATTGTTTATTTCCAGTTTGTTTAATATGTTGTTATGTTTTAGAACCGATTACACTGTGCTCTAGTGAACAGTGATACCACTGTTCTCACCCAAATGTTGAGAGAAGGTTATAACATGAGTAAAATTGTGTTTGGTTTCTCACACTGGTCCGTTAAATATACACCACTCGAGTTCGTAGTGTGCTGGAATAATCTTCCCCTTGTCCTGTTTTTGCTCGAAAAAGGTGTAAATCCCAATGTAGGAAGAAAGAATCCTTTGATCATCAGTATCAAAAGGGGGTTTTATCAAATTAGCGAGAAATTAATAATTTTGGGTGCAAATACCTGCAAACCGGATAAAAATGGCAAAACTCCTTTATATTGGGCAGTGGACACAAAAAACAAAAAGATAATAAATCTCCTGTTGGATCACGGTGCTGAATTGACAATTCATACAGCTTTATTACATGCCATTGATTTAGGCTATTTAGATGTGGTACAGTTATTGGTAGAAAGGGGAGCTCCCCTTAATGTAGTGTCTTCAGGAACTCCCTTAATTCGTGCTATTGAGCGAAGTCATTCGGATATTACAAAATATCTAATAAAAAGAGGTGCCGACATAAATTTAGCTGATAAAAATGGTAATCTTCCTCTAAAAGTGTGCATGGAAAAACGTAATTTTGAAATACTCAATAGCATGATTGAAAAAGGCGTCAAAGTAGACGCAACACTTGCAAACAGTTTACTTGTATGTTCATTAGAATTGGAACAGGTAGATATGGTAGAATATTTTATAAAGCAAGGAGCAGATGTCAACCAAAAAAATAAAAATGGTCAAACGCTTTTGTCTACCGCTTTGAAAAATTCCGATTTGCGATCTTTCCGATTGTTAATTGAATCCGGAGCTGATCAACGATTAGCTGAAGCTGAGATTAAAGAAAAAATGGCTAAAGACGACGACTTTGCCGTTTATATGAATTCACTGGATCTAGATTCCAAGATAGAAAAGCTCACGATTCGAGGTAACTGATGTGATATTTGATATATTGTGTCAATATTAAAAAAAATCTTTTACAGAAAATGATGCTCCCAAGGGGAAATCGACGAAAAGTGCCCCATTTTTCCAAAGTAATTAATACATTATTTTAGTTCCATAAATATAATAGACAATTTTTCAGGTGGAACCGGTCATGAAGAAGCTCCACTTCGACGACAACCCTGATATTTTACGTTTGCTTATATTTATGGAAAATGTTAAACATGTGGGACCGAACAAAATAGACACGATTTCTACAAGAATTTCTAAATTTGGTTTTAGGTTATAGCCCCTCTACGGTTATAGCACAACATTTTTGACAATTGACAACGTGAATTATGTACTTACTTCTAAAATATTCTGTTTATGTAACTTATTTTTAAACATTATTCTAAGACTTATTTTCTTGCAACATCTTCTTAATTTATCTTTCATAATAACTCTTAATTAATAACTTTCTTGTTTATTTAAATGCATATAAAAACGCACATTTTTAAGAAATAACGGTAATCGTTTCTTGACTCTTTCAAAATACAGGGTATTTCACGACTGATAATAAAAGCTGGATATTTTAATTTCAGTGGCCAGCTTTTTTCGGAAATGTATTGTGGGTTGCATTTTCAATTCCATCGGGCTCACTGTCACTCGTGAAATGCCTACTCTGTATTTGTGACCAAGTCACATATTTCTTTCTTGTTGATATAAAAATTTTACAACCTTATCAAAAAGACTCGAAAGTTTAAAATTATTCTCTGTCAAATTGACACAATAATTGTTAGAGGTAGAGTAATCAGGTAATAAAGTAAAAATAACAAGTAAAAATGTAAAAAAATAACAAGTGTTCAATTGAAATGTTCATCAAGTTGGCTTCGACTTTATTTTTTAAAAGACAACAACATCGTAATTTAAGTTAGTTAGACAAAGATAGCAACAAAGATCAAAGCCAATTTGATGAACTTTTCAATTGAACACGTGTTATCTTCTTCTTTGTAGAAGAAATTGATCTTTTCGTTACACTAAATAGCAGCATCTAAAAACATTCGATTTATCTCAATAATCTGCAAATGTTTCATTTTTTTCCTATCCATGGAACTAATAAAGAACAAGCTAGACTCTTATTGTAATGTCAGTAAAAATTGATACCCGAAATAAAAGAAATATTAATTATAAACAATGGCCCAAGGATGGAGTCTTGTGGAATACTATATGATACGATTAGGTATTTTTTTCGATGACCTGTACTCTCTTGAACCTAGGTCTTTGGAGTCATTTCCTTTGCAGTGAGCTTGACCGAGCTGAATACCTACTTTTCTTGGTTGAAAAAATACAAAAAACGCGTTCCGCAAGTACCATTTTCTAGACCCATTCTGTATCCTCGTCTGCACCGGAACCAGAAATTAAAATTCTGGACGCGGCAGGATCTCGCTCCACTTAGTTCGCAACGAAACACGCAAACGGTAAAAAATAATTTTTTATTCATGTCCCAAACCGCATTCGCCTCGCTGTACAAACTCTTTTCGTAAACATAAACACTTCGTTGCACCGATATTTAAACAATCAGAGCGACGTTTGATGAAACAGTCAACAAGATCACCCGGACCCCCGCAGGCAATTACTACGCGTTTTGAAATTGAGATCGGTTAAAAAATCAGTCGAAACTTTCGGTTTTATGTCAATGATATTTCATTGACGATCAAGGTGTTGGACGTTTCGTAACGCAGTTCAAATTTGCACAGCGCCTGACGTTGCAGAAGAAAGAAAAAAGTGCGCGATTGAAGTCCGGGAAATGTTGAACAAGTGCCTCAGGTAAGATGGTTTCTTTTTGTAAATGTGTAAACGGAAAAATTCGGCCAAACCTCAACAGAATGTGACCGTGAACTGGTTACGAATGCGTCGGTTTTGTGGCCTCAACAATTGTGTAACTCGCGGGATACTGATTTGGATTTGAATAATTTACAAGAAAAATTTTGTAAATAAATGTAAATAAATGATGGTTACGACTATAAAACTGTGCGTTGAATAGGTAATTAATGAAGTAATCAAATTTTGAACATCAATTTTTCACATTCTGTTACTGTTTAGTAGTTTGAATTAAAGCGAAAGTAAAAAAATTTCATGGGATTTTTTTTCCGCCAAAATTTTTCACTCCAGCGACCGTTAATAAATAGTTATTAGTATACAAGACGATAAAATTGTATTTTATCTTCGAGAGCTTTTTTTAGTCCAGATGCTAATTAGGTACACTCGAAAAGATAATTAAATTTTATCGTCGTGTACAATATTCAATTTCTTTCTATAGCATTTGTATTTTATTATTGAAACTTTTTTTTAATCATTTCTAATCGTGTCAGGTTTTAAAATCTCGTATGAGCGTTGTTAATAAAAAAAAATAATTACTTTATCTACCCTTGCTGTTAAAGTAGCACTTTATCCACCCATGCGGTTAAAATGCCACTTGACCTTTTGATTTGAATAGATAAAAGCACACTTTAACATCTGCTATAGAAACAAATTATTTTATACAAATTTATGTTAAAACCGGTGCGATGATCTCACAATCGTAGATAAAATGTTGTAATACGTAATACGTCTTTATTGCACTCACATCCTTTAAAATACTCGCTCGTACTTCGCTCGTATTTTAAACCCGTTCGTACAATAAGGATAACTTTTTACACTTAATCTTAAATAACTGTTAAAACAAATCGTTCAAAAATCGGTCACTGTTTATTGACCTCAGATCTATTCGCAAAGTTTTGGTAGGTAATGTTCCTTTCACTGGGAACGGATTTTGACTGCAAGCTAAGTAATTTTTTGTCCAAGTTGATTGCACCTGCACGATCTGAACCTACTAATTTTTAATTATCGACGGAACTGCAAAAAAAGTCTTAAGTGAAATCTTTAAAACGAGAATTTTTTTCTACCTCATAATTTAAAACAATTTAAATACTGTAACCACCAAATTTGGAATGTCTTGTAATTTCTGAAAACACTGTACTGCCAGTACAAGAACCCAGTGCTCTGAACGTATCAGGTAACTATAAATGATTGCAACAAATTTAATAGGTTGGCATCCCTGAATCTGAGCAATTGGTAAGCCTCGTCACTGTTAATGTGTCATTTTTGAGGTTAGGGTTTTTGATGTTTGGTGTTGCTGTGAAAAATGAATATTGCAAAAAAGATTTTGCAAAAAAATGGGGAAAACAAGTTTTACTAACGTGAATTAATTGGCATTTTGCAATTCGCTTTGAAAATAAGTCATTACAATAAACGTGTCAGTAGTAAAATCCATTTTAAAAAATAAAGTGTGATTATGACAACTTTGTTTTGTGACTTTTGATTTCACATATTTGAATTTAAAAATAGGTACCTATGCCAACATAAAACTTACAATATGTTGCCAACATAACACCAAAAAAAATCACAAACACTTACAGTCACTTGGTAGATATAATTTGTTTACATAAAATGCATTCACGTTGTTTTGGCATAATGAGAGGTCATGGAAATTTTTCATTCAATTTGGTACGGTGTGATCAAGAATGACTGAATCCGTTGGTAACAATGAAATTTGGCAAATTTGAAATTTACCATGAAAGGTTCATTTTCGTAATAGCATAAACGTAACTGACATAACGTGAACGGTGTTTATCGAAGATCCACCAGCGCTGCATTTTACATAGGATGCACACGTGGCAACACTGCCGAATTTTGGTCTTGCAGAAAATTAAAAGTTATAATACATTCATTTTTGTTTTAGACCAGAGTAGGCTATTTTAATGTTTTTAAATATTGGTATCGTGGCTATGTCAAAATAACAAAATCAAAATTGTTCGAACTGCCAGTGTCAAATTTGACATTATTATTAAGTGTTAAGGGGAAGAATACGCTCAGCTGAAACACTAGTTTTATGCAAAGTTTGGTAATGTTTTAAGGCCGATAAAATAAACATTACACATTTGAAATTTCATAAATATGTTGTCTTGATATTGTATTATGTGTAGACAACTTTGAAATAAAAATTTTAGTGTCATATTCCGAATTATAATTAATTTAAAACGGGCTTTTTCCATTGGTATTATTTTATTATGCAAGAGTTTAAAAAAAAAAAAAATTTCATCTACACATCCACGTGTGCTTTGAGAAAAGGATAATGCAAAAAAAAATTGATTGTATTCAGAAATCAATGAAAAAAACCTTTTCGAATGACATAATGTTTCTGGGTTTGGAGGAAGCGATTCAATGCATATACTAGCTGCATCTCTCTGTCGCTGTCGCGCTTTCACACACATCTGTTTCTAGTGGCTTTAGTAATATAATTAACAATGATCTGTACATTAGGTACTAACATCGATTATAAAAATCTAATGTAGGCAAAGTAGCTATATTTTGGTGCCCTGATGCCCAAAAAGTGGATGCAGAAATTGACGCAGAGGATATGCAGAAATTGAAGGACAAATTTCTACTTCAACTGCGGCAGAATCATGATCAAATAAAAAACATCGAAGAGTCAACTAGAACGCAAAGAGATTCTTCCGCATGGTATGAACAAAGAAGTGTTAGATTGACAGCTTCTAATTTTGGGCGTGTCTGTAACATGCGAGCTTCAACGAATCGTTCCAATTTTGTAAAAGAACTTTTAGTACCAAACTTTTCTGGAAATAAATTTACAAAATATGGAATTGATAACGAGATAAATTCGTTCAGAGCCATAAAGCAAGTTCTTACATCTACAATAGGTAATGTGCCAACAAGTATCATATTTTTATACAAACATATTTTTACAGATATTAACAGTGACCAAATGGGCGCACTCGAATTCCCGTCTGACTTATTTCTTGTCATAAAGTAATGCAAGAATTCCCGTCAGGTAATTATCAACTGATCTAATCCATAACTCGAGTTCCCGTCAAGGGTAAAAGAGCGCTTCAATCCCTTACTTACCTACCCCTCTGGCCGTTGCCAGGTACCATTGTTGTTTACCATTAGGTACGTGGACCAAAAAAAAATTTTTTAAATTTTAAAAAGTTACAAATACTCTTTGATCAACAATTATATACTTAGATAAGGGGCGGCTGTGACTTTGACAGTGTCAGATTTTTCGTATCTGTGCTAAGTCAGCTAATAAACGTCAAACAACTGTCACTATTAACCAAATTTTAATGCAAAAATGGTTTTTACTTCAGAACATAGAAGATTCATCATTGAATCTTACTTTCGTAATTCGTAACAGTGCTTTCAATAACCAAGATTTTTTTCTGACGGGAATTCGAGTCTAGAATTTGTGGTGCATTTTTGCCTTGACGGGAATTCGTGTGCAGGATTAAAGGGCCTATGTCCAAGCCCAGGTATAAAATATTATGCTGACGGGAACTCGTGTGCACCGGACCAAATTAAAGATTGTGGTTTATTTATCAGCGAACAACATCCATTTTTAGCGGCTAGTCCAGATGGAATGATTGGGGATTTTGGGCTTATTGAAATCAAATGCCCGTATACCGCAAGAGAGTTAACACCTGAGGAAGCTATTATATCGAAAAAAATCAAATTTGCCAAACTGGAAAACGGCAGTTTGAAGTTGAAACGGACTCATGCATATTACTTCCAAGTTCAGGGACAGCTTTTAATAACAAACCGATCTTTATGTTATTTTGTAATATGGACACCGAAGGTAATGATTTTTGAAAAAATTGAAGCAGACGCCGACTTTTTCGCCCAAACGATGCTACCAAAATTAAAGTGTTTTTATTTTGAACATCTGTTGCCTGCGTTGATACAACGAGGTGATTTGTCATAAAAAAAATTCGTGGATTAGGCCTACGGGGGATACCACATTAAAAAAAAAACGCGCCTAGTACTCTACCTCCGAGGTGGTGTGGAAAGGAGTTTTTACAAGTTCGATCGGCCAAAATATAGTTCTTATTTATTAGATTTATTTTTGATTATTTCGTTCATAAAAAAATCTGACCAATTACAGCGCCGTATCTAGACGATTATTTTAAATACAGGATTATTGCAGTTTGAAGTAAATGCTTTCATGCTAAATATAACTATGTACTAACTATACATAAAATCTATCGATATACAATCAATTATAAGGTCTGATCCTATTTTGGCCCCATACTTTAATCTCCATCGTGTTGCAGGGTGCACGTGTACTCAATCGCCCATGTGCATCACAAGATGTTTTTCAAACCGACGCGACGTAGACAAATTTTATACGGGATACCGGATGTTGTGTGGAACACTACATTTGAAAATTAGAATGTGACACTCGCCGCTAGCGTATTCTTCCCCTTAAGGTAAATTAGTTTTAAATTTGTGCAATATTTACATTTATCACTAAATACACATACGAGTATATACACATATTATACATGATGTATATTGTCATTGAGCCACAGTCTTACCATACAACTCGCCAAATTTCCATAGCCTACTCTGGTCTAAAACAAAAGTGAATGCACTGTAGGTCAAGTTAATGCGAACACTGTCAAATGCAGCGTTGTCAACACTTTTACCTTAAAGTCCCTAGATATATCTAGGGACTTTATTTTACCTCTTTCTAACTATCAACCGGTTCAGATCTTAAGGATGAACTGGAGTAACAATCTCAGCAAAAAGTTGCGGAATTCTTATTATGCTATGAAACGTTTATAACGAGATATCAATATTTGAAAAAAAAGTTTTTAATTTTTGGAAACGAATTGTAATCAGTTGCAAGTAAATTTTGTCTTTATTTTCTTGATATTTAGATAATTACTTACATGTGATTTTACAATCTTTTGACTAAGGCTGTACGTAAAAGTAAACAGAAGCACACTGAATTCAATTTTCATTGCATTTCTGTTAAAGTTCTTAACGTAACTGTGGTAAAACGTGCGATATGAGTGTAATATTGCATACCGACGTCAATTATATGCATTTTGTTCACTTTTTATTGAAATTAAAACAGGTACATAACCTCAAAAACCGTGTTTTTCCACATATAATTAGCGATTAATTGGAAAATCCTCAACCAACTTTTTTTGTAAATTCATTAGAACATTCTACGATATCGATACTTCATGTGTGAAAAATTTAAGAAAAATTGGCCATTTTGAAATATGTTTTTTTTTCAATTTATATACGAGCATTGATCGATTTCTCATAAGAATGCGTGTAAAATATCCCGAAACTTTAAAAGGTAATAACTTTAAAATTCCTCGATCAATTTTTTTTTAATTTGGCACAGTACTTTAGCATGGATAGAAGGACTCTAGTACCAATTTTGAGCCATTTTCGCCATTTTTCAATGTTACTCCAGTTCATCCTTAAACTGCCTCAATATTTAAAAATATCTTTTACAGAAAATGGTGCTTCCAAGGGGTTATCGACAATTAAAAATTGTTTTATTTTTTTTTCAGTCAGCTATGAACCAAACGATAATTTTTAATACATCGTTAGATTCAGAAAAAAAAACTTTATCAGACTAAGCCTAAAAAACTACATGTGTCCATTTAAAAAAAAAAGTTGACTATAGTAAGCTACTGAAAATATCGCAAAAAAAAAATTATTTTATGGCTGCTTCGTAGCGCATGAAAAACCATATCTTCGGTTTTTTTGTTCATTGAAATCGGATAATAAATAAAAAAGTTATAGGTTGAGGCGTTTTTTATCAAACAGCCTGTATAAGATTTGCTTTTAGATTATAACAAAATTATTGAGAATTGACAATGTGAATTATGTACTACTAAAATATCCCGTTTGTGTAACTTATTTTTACACATCATAAACTTCTTCACAAAGTTACGCACTACCTTAGAATTTCGAAATACATACCTACCAATTTTAATTCCAGAACCATCAGATTTGGGTACCTTTAACAATCCAGGAATCCTTAACTGCTTGAACAATTTTATCACTGACACTTTTAACAATTTTCCAAACTTTAATAAAAATATTAAACTTGAGGACTGCAAAAAAAAATTAAAAACGGGTACATACTCTCAATCAGGCCCCTTATTGTTGCTCCCTAATCGATATCTTCCCATATTTCCATCTCTCGCTGTCTTACCTTGTGAAGGTTAGCTGTAGGAGGCATTTGCTCTTGCAAACATCTTCCCATATTATCCTACAATGTTCCCTTGGATTCAGGTCTGGACTTCTTGTTGGCCAGTTCCATACTGCCACTATTCTGGCAGTATGAGATTTTGCGTTCTTTTGCATCAGAATGAAATCATCCCCAAAATAAGGTACAAATGTAATGCAATTACGACTATTCAGGGACCGACGATTTACAACGTGCAAGCCTGTGGTGGCCGTCAGAGAAATGCCACCCTAAATCGTCAGAGATCAATCATCATAATCGAATCAACTGCCTGATGTTACATGCGCTCCGTACACGCTCCGGAAATCCTCAGAGAAAAAACTGTGCAGTCCTGGCCTTCCGTATTTCCTGAGTAGGTGTGGTAGAAAACTGCGGGGACTTGGCGGACTGTTCAGGCGGCCGGATGAGAATTAAAAAAAAACGATTCTGAATAACTGTGCAGGTCAAAGTAGCAGACCGATCGGATTGTGTGTGGCATTGCATCAGTTCAATTTGGTTGAGGCCGACTTTCAGACAACGTAAGCCGAAAATTTCTGGAAGAGTTTATCAAGATTTAATAGTCGAAACCATAATTTTGGCAGGTTAAAAGTAAACTCTATCATGATAGGGTGAAAAAGAAAGCTGTCTATACGCAAGCGTTTTTTGTGGTAAAAGCCATAAAATTATATCAACTGTTTCTCAATTGACATGTTAATTATTTCATGGTACTGTAGTGGTTCGAATAGATTCGCTCAATTAAGAATTTTTATTTTAAATATTAAATTTCAACAAAACGTTCATAACAACCATTCATTGGGGGCGGAATTTTTGTTGGTTATAATTTTATGTTTCTCGATGCCTTTGTCGGCACAATAATCCCTAAAAGTGGCATATAATAGTATATTATATCATAAAGAGTTGTCTTCGACCACCCACGTTTTCTTTCATATTTTAATGGGGGTTTATGACCGCTACCCTTGCAGCTTCTTTAGGGGCTGCACAAAACTTGTATTGTAAAGCGTCACTTCTACTTGAGCAGCTAAACGTTCAAGACGCCTTGTAGTTGTCACAAATTCGTAATATGTAAATCTATTTTTTGTTAAGTTTAAATCCGTTTACATTATTTAATAACATCATTATAATCGTACCGATCGAAGCGTACGATACAACACAGCAAGCAAGTAGGCATATGACCATATGAGATCACAAGTTCTTGAACTTGGGATCTAAACTGTAATTTTCTAAGGGGACTCAATTTTTGGACATGGGGCAAAATGCTTTCGAAAAAACACCTATCTTTATCCAAAGGCTTCTCGATAGGTGCTTTCTCCTTGTTCTGTAGGAGGCGCAACTTCTCCGTCTCTACATTTAAAAGAGCTTGCCCTATCAAATCATTAGACTTTTTCCTTTTTCTGCCGGAAGTGAAACAGTAGGTTGTTCATTAGAAATTGGCGATTGCGGCGTGGGCTCCCAATCAAAATAAACTGGCGATTGGGACTCCAGTCCCTGAATCTCATCTATATCGGCCGAACTTGGGATAGGTGCACCTTCGCTCTCAGGTGAATCATGCACATCTTCCAAACTGTCTATACCTAACGAAGTGGTTGGCAAATTAGATGTAGATCTCCGGGAGGTGAACTGATCTTTTAAAAAGAGCAAGCTTTGAAAGTACGGCCACTTGGGGGTTATCACAATCCCCCCCTCGTCTCCAGATTTGGGTTTTGGACATTTTGCCAACGCCTTTCTGAAAGTGTCCCTCAGATACTTTATTTATTTTTACAGCATCTCCTACAAACAATTGTATTAAATAATTGCATTATTTAGGTACTGTTACGATTTAAATCGCCGCGCGATTGTAAATCTTCGCGATTTTTCTAGAATGTTCCGGAAGGTGCCGGATCTACCCACCAGCAAGTCCGGAGCAGTGGTGACACCCCAATTTTTACAGGCCGTAGCTTCTCAAAGTTTTCGGTTGTATTTTGTCACTCCGTCGAACTAATTGAGCGTTTGTATTTAACTATAGTCAAATTTCCATTGTCACTCATTATTTCGACGGGTGAAAAGTTCTATCAAATTCATTTATTTGTATATCGCGTTTAGGATTTATAATTTGTTCCACTGTTAAAGTTGCAGTTTTGTCATAAGGCGCGTCATTTCATTAATCGTACTAACTTAAGAAAAAAATTTCTTATCAAGTCCGTCGGGTTTTTATATTCACGAACGATTATCAATCCGTGAGTGACCTCGCCAGGAATTGTGTATCGCGCTCACCGAACATTTTTTTGCGCGTGGTTCTTCACCGGTCCGTACCGGAGAAAAACATCTTAACTTCAATTTTTTTTTTTTTTTGGAGCGAAGGAAGACTTGGAGGACCTCCCCGCTTATGCGGGCGGCGTAGCCGAATAGCGACGTTACGTAGGACCAGTCGGCCTTCGTCCTTCGCTAAAGAAGGGAATTTTTTTTTACTGTTTCGCCGGTACTCGTTCGTTGAATATCTGGGACCCGGAGGACCCTCCGAGGAGTTAGGTTATTTTGTACAATTTTGTACACGCCATAAGGCTAGTCAGGCTTCGTTGTTTTCTTTTTCATTTATATCATTATTTTCATTGTTTGACATCTGAATAAACGATTAGTTGGAAGATTGTGTATCATTTCCCGTACTCCGGGCTGTTCTCACCAAAATTTTCAGCTTCAGTCGGCGTTTCTCGTGGTTCGCATTGTAAACCGAGTCGAAGCCACGACCCCTGAACATTCCGGATTTGTAACCGGTAACAGGGTTGCCCAGTTTCGGGAGCGTAATTTATAACGTAACAGTACCTAATAATACTGTTTTTATTTTTTAGTAACACGATATTGTTTCTTTTCGTCATAGATACAGATTGTGAAAAACAACTCATATCTCCCTTGGGATTTGTCAAATTTTTTTGCCCTCCACATTGTCGGCAACAAACTCATGAGAACGAAACTATAGCAACCACATATTCACGCAATCTTCCCTGCTAAATATTTTTAATAAAATTTTAACTTTTAAGTAGAGAGACTAAAAAATAAAATATTGTATGCACCACGGGAGATATTCATGTTTTTCCCCTCGGTTGACTTATTCAAAATGATTGTGAATAAGTATTGCAACTATGTACGAAAATGTATGTGGCAACTGTGTGAATGGGATAGAGTTGACATTTGTATGACATTTCATAAGCGTGTATTTGATTTGTTAAATTCCATTACACATTGATTTGACAAATTTCAAAATTGCGCGACTATAAACTGTCAAAGAAATGTCAATTCTATCCTACCCACAGTTGCCACATAAATTTTCGTACATAGCTGCCAGATTTATCCACAATTATTTTGTATCACCCAATATTTACATTTCGATTTCGATTGCAAGATCGATGTTCAAGTAAACAATCCGATTGGTTTGATTCCCAATTTCACAATCAGCTGTCAAATGACTTTTGTGCATGTAGGCAAATATGCAAATTGGAATAGAAATAAAACAACTACTACATTTGTTGGACAGATCGCGAAACAACACAAAAGTAAAAGCAAATGTAATTTTATTTTAATTTACTGGATTGCGTTTTTCCAGATTTTTCTTCAAATCTTCCAGTTTTTTTTTTCAATTGAATTGAAAAGCAAATATGTAGGTCCTGCTGTCAGTTATGATCGACAGTGCATATAAAAATTATAATTTTTGAAATTTGTCCGAATTTTCCGACTTTCCTTTGTAATTGTCCCGAATTTTTTTTCCGAAAACTTATCCAAAACCCTAACAAACAAAACCAAAAAAGAATTACGCATAGCCATCGTTCGAATCCTAAGTTATGGTCTTGAGTTCATACAAAAAAGTACTTTCAGTTTTCCCCGAATTATTTTAAGTAATTTAGTTTTTTCAGATTTTTCCCCAAATCTTCCAGATTTTTTTTTTCTATTGAAAACATTCAATTCAGTCATTTCTAGCCCGGGGCATATCGAACAAAAAAAAAAATTAATCAAATATGTCGTTCCTATCGTCAGTTTGTTACGATCGAAAATGCATACAAAAATTATAACTTTTGCAATTTTCCAATTTTCCGGGCAACTTTTCCAATTTTTTTTTTCTTTTTAAACCACCCCTGTATTAAAGCGAACAAAAGAAAAAAATAAATATTCAAATCGGTCAAGCCGTTTTTAAGTTTTAGCGAGACTAACGAACGGCGATTCATTTTTATATACTTAATAGAAATAAACTTTATAATTATTGGTATTTAAATATTTCTTACAATTATCTAGAAATGCTGATAATACCAGAGTCAATTTGCTGCCGGCAATGTGTGTTACCAACTGAAAAAAGTTCCTAGATTTCGGATGTGTTACTCGTAATAGCTTATTAACGCATTCAAAACGAATGCGTTAACAGCTTTGTTAAAACAGCAAATTAGAAAATAGTATATTATGCACCGAGGGAGTGAAGTGGATGATTTTTACCCGAGGTGCAATTTGTAGCCCGAGGGTTCTACAAAGCACTGAGGGTAAAAATCATTCACTCCCGGGGTCCATATACTATTTTTTGCACGACTCACCGATTTTAGTAGAAAAAAGCCGAAAATTTGTAAATTATCACTGTCAAGCTAAATTGAAGAGTCATGTTGACAGTTAAAAATATTTTTTAACCTTTCGGCTTATTTCAATTAAAATTTTTGAATCCTGCAAATAATAGTATTGCACCTCGGGAATGCATGATTGTTACCGTCGTTGCTTTGTAGGACCCTCGGGCTTCGTCTTCGGGCTACAAACTGCATCTCGAGTGAAAAATAGTATATTATGCACCGAGGGAGTGAAGTGGATGATTTTTCCGAGGTGCAATTTGTAGCCCGAGGGTTCTACAAACCACTGATGGTAAAAATCATTCACTACCGAGGTCCATATACTATTTTTTGCATGACTCATCGATTTTAATATAAAAAAGCCGAAAATTTGTAAATTATCACTGTCAAGCTAAATTGAAGTGTCATGTTGACAGTTAAAAATAATTTTTAACCTCTCGGCTTTTTTCAATTAAAATTTTTGAATCGTGCAAATAATAGTATCTGCACCTCGGGATTGCATGATTGTTACCGTCGTTGCTTTGTAGGACCCTCGGACTTCGCCTTTGGGCTTCATACTGCACCTCGAGTGAAAAGAAAAATGAATTCGAAATAAATATGAACCATAAAAGGTTGAATAGGCTATGGTTTTTTGCCCAAGGGGAAAAAAGAGCCACTTTACTCCATACAATCAGGGAGTAAAGTTGCTCATTATATACAGGTCGTGCAAAAAATCTTGTATGTACTGCTACGATTTAAATCGCCGCGCGCTTTGAAATCTTCACGAAGGTTCTAGAACGTGCTAGAACCCCATCGCACCACTGGAATCGTATCCGTTTCCGCCAAAAACCCTAAGCGGAGAGAGGGGGTGTTCTGTGGTCTTTGGTCTATTCGTCTATTTCTATTCTAGTGGGTAGTCTGTGCAACGAGGAAGGAGGTTAACCACCTTGATCTGAAGATAATTGTGTTGTCTAGTTTGGTATATTACTAATTTACCCAACAAAGTTTGAGATAATATATTGTTTTGTGAGTGAGCAACAATGGCTTATCATCAATGGGTAGGATAATATTTTTCTGCATATATGTACTCGCAAATGGTGTTTTTTAAAGATGGCGTCGAAGTTGGCGTTGGCGTCTTAAAAAAGACTGATTTTTTTCAAACTGCATATTAAAAACACGCAAAAAGTGGAGATAGATTTAAACAGCTGATCGGAGTGCGTAATCCGGTGGTGCGTTCACAATCGACTCTTCAACGCCAACTTCGACACAAATTTTTTAAAAAACACCCGTTATATTACTAATGCCGTATTTAACACTTATAAAAAATTATGTGATTCGACTATACTCGTAGTCTTTGCCAAAATTCTAAAACCACCACCTGTTGAATTAAGTTCCCAATAAAAACAACGTTGCCGATTGTGTTTTCCAGGTAAATTACGGTGTTGGTGGTTTTATAATTTTTGGGGTAATGTTGCAGTTTAAGGTCCTACTACTGCGCAGCCCTATTGCGCACGGAGAGCACTCCGTGTTCCGTACAATACTTACTTCTCCATATGTACTTACACCGTTGCCAGATTTATTAAAGGTTCAACATTATATTGCTCGTAGCAGAGAATTATGGTGGGTTGCGTAATGACAGAATTTTATCCCTTTCGTTCACATTTTTGTTCATGTTGTGTCTTACAGTTTAATTTGTTTTTGCAAAAACTACAACAGTCACCCCGTAGAGACGTTTCTTCTGAATCAAGTGCACTTTTTAGCTCATCTTAAAACGAAAAATTGAACAAAAACATGTGGATTTTTTTTAATGAAGCGATTTTTTTTAAAACTGGGCTTATTACAAACAAGACAACAAACAAATCAACAAATTGCACCAAAACGTGCATGATCTAGAAAAGTCTGTTCAATCTTTAATAAATCTGGCAACGGTGTAAGTACATCAACAGAAGTAAATATTGTGGGGCACGGAGCGCGCATTATTAGGACCTTAAACTGCAACATTACCAGAGATGTCGCTGTTTTTACAAAAAAATTGAAGATCGAAAAAATATATTTAATTAAATGGCAACATCCAATTCAATATTTCGTGCAACTGTCATTATTTTTAACAATTTATTGTCAATGTCATTTCAAAATTTGGTTAGACTGTTTTAAATTAAAAAACTTTCCCTGCCTAATTATGCCCACGTCAAGAAAAGTGTTAAAAAATTAAAAAAAAACGGCAATTGTCAGAATAAAATTGATACATTTACAATTTTTCATAGTGTGAAACCTCTTTACAAGAGATAGGTTAGAATTATGGTCAAAATTCAATGACATTTTTAAAAATTATTTGACAGGTATTGTCAAGTAGACAATTAATTAACAAATGAACAAAACCAAATTTACATTAGGGAAATTTTCATTTCCCGCTTTTTTTGCAACCAACTGTATCATAAAATGGTATTATCCTGCTGGAGAAGGTGGCTCCACTGGTAGAACAGCAGCTGTAAGAGTGGAGGGTCATTACTCATTAGCGTGCAACATATCCTAATCGGCTACAATCAACATTTAGCTAAATTTTTTAAGACATAGTTACGTAAAAAAAATAGTTTTTCTTCAAACGTCCGTAAATTATGATATTATCCTGCTGCATTGATAATGCTAAAGTGTCACTTCATTGTCATGGCATCTAACGAGCTGACGACCTGGTTTTTTAACATGTCTTAAATAATTTGTTATACCGGGTGATTCAGATTGGTATTCGCGCCCCTATATCTTTTTTATTTTAAGAAAAAAATATAATAAACCATATATATTTGTAAATCGCCTATGAAACTACAATAGATGACGTTGTCAAATCTTCTCTACGATGACATATGTTAAAGTTAAGACAGTCAACTTTTTTTTTTAAATGATACATTATACATTTCTTAGTCTATTCTTGTAAAGCTTTTTTTTTCTACATTTGAATGTGTAAAAAAAGTTGACACTTGCAATAGGAAAAAATCGAGAAAAAAAAAATATATGATTTAATTTATTCGAAAGTGTTATTTTATAAAAAGAGCTAGTTAGCCATGGAGACAATTGAATTTTGACATTAATAGCGTCAATTATTAACGTACCTACATTTAAATAAATAGCTATGTTATAACCTACATTTACCGCTTTGAATGCATACACGATGAAAATATGTACCTAGTTGAATTTTGATAGTGCATGAATGACGTGATGAGTCTTGGGAATCGTATTCGAATTATTCGAATATTTGAATAGGTGACTATGTAAAATTCGAATAAGTGTAAATTCTAATATTCGAATAAAGTAAATTCAGGATGGATCGGGTATTTCACTGTCAAATAATTTTATTTTTTGGCTATGTAATTCTTAAAATAGTGAGATGCAGGGAACCAACATAACGCGAATTTAGCATAGTAAATTCAGTATGGATTTGGTATTTTGTCCGAGTCTCAGTTTTCTCGCCGAGGCGCACCCGAGGCTTGAAAACAAACAAGGTCAAATCATTTTATTTTTTGGCTACGTGGTTGTCTTGTAAATAGTGACATGCAGGGAACCAACATAATGTGAATTTACAAATGTTTGGCTTACTTGTTCTTTTTAGAAAATAACGCTTTCGAATAAATTAAATCATATTTTATTATTTTTCTCGATTTTTTTTCTGATGTAACTGTTAACTTTTTTATACATTCAAATGTAGAAAAAAAAACTTTACAAGAATAGGCTAAGAAATGTATAGTGTACTATTTAAAAAAAAAAAGTTGACTGTCTTAACTTTGACATATGTCATCGTAGAGAAGATTTGACAACATCATCTATTGTAGTTTCACAAGCGATTTACAAATATATATGGTTTGCTATACTTTTTTCTTAAAACAAAAAAGATATAGGGCCGCGAATACCAAACTGAATCACCCGGTATATGAAGGTTTGAAGAAAAAATAGTATATCACTGCGTTCGGCAGCCAATCTACCAGCCGCAGCACATAAAACTTCATTTTTGCTCCTCATAACATAATATATGTACTATTTTCCAGCAATTCCATTTAATTTTGTTTGTAATTTGCCTCCATTTTGATTCTCTAATACACATATTAACGAACGCGACGTCATCATCTGGGATGTCCTTATAGCCATTATTTCACGGAACATTTTACGAAAATTTTTAGGTTGGCATAGCTTGATCCGTCATGCATGTCAGTTTAAATTACAAAATGTGCAAAGAATTATTTATCAGGATTTATCAGGCAACAAATTCGCGACCGTATTTTTGGCAATTTCACGTATTTCAGCGGGCGTACATGAAAGATTATCTTCCATATTCGTGTTTTGTGACAGAATTTGGATAAAACAAAAGGCGACTTTGAAGACTTGATCAAATTTTCACTTTTAAAATTAAGACATTACCAACCGCCACAAAAATCCCTAAATCGAGAAAAGTAAACATTTTTGTTTGAAAACGGCTTAAAAAGGGCAAATTACAAAAAATAGTATAAAAAACTCGTTTCATAAGACCTTGAAGCACTCATTCTTTAAAATAACTCGTGGCTACGCCACTCGTTTTTTAATCTTTAATTCGTGCTTCAAGACTGGTCTTATGAAACTTGTCTTTTAATATACTATTTTTTAATTTCCATCTTTTGGGCAAATGTGGAAAAGTGAATCCAATTTTCGTAGCCACTCTGTACATCTAATTTAGATTCTCTTTTTTAAAACTCTTATCAAAATCTTATTACCTAAACGATTCTTTGACTTTTGCTGTTTGAGAATCAAAGAAAAATCCTAAAACTAGTAACCATTTAACTGCTAACACTTTTGAATTTTTCACAACATTGTGAAGTATTGAGTGATTCAAAATTATTGTGGATAAGTATGGAAACTATGTACTAACGGAAATTTATGTGGTAACTGTGTGGGTGGAGTAGAGTTGACATTTGTATGACATTTCATATGCGTGCATTGATTTTTTTTTTATAACATTGCACATTAACTTGACAATTTTCAAAATTGCGCGACTATGTCAACTCTACCCTACCCACACAGTTGCCACATAAATTTTTGTACATAGTTGACATACTTATCCACAATAATTTTGAATCACCCAATATTTATGCTGAAGATCAGTGGCAAAAGTTAGGTTAGGACCAGGTTAAGAAGTGACATGTTAATCTGAAATAAAAATCCAACTGTGTTCCATCCATTAGGTGTGCTCTAATACCTTCATTTATTCCGCTTATAGCAGAAAAATAAAAATTTAGATTTGCTGGCCCAGTATCGTTAGTGTCTGATTTAATTTGAATTTGGACTTCTTTTTCTGCTAAAGCATCTCTATCCACCTCTTCAAGTACCGTACCTATGTTTCTCATCTCCACTTTCTGAGCAATTCTCGCTTGGAAAAGGAGAATATTTCTCAAAACCTGGACCTTCATAACCACTTCGGCTTTGAAAGTGTTCATCGGATGAATTAGAACAAGCCAAATTAATTTTCTTAATTTAAATCAAGTAATCAATTTTTATAGGTTTTTGTATAGTTTAAAAACGGACTTTTTCTGTCATTTTGACAAACGTTATTATAAGACAGGTTATGTCTTAATTTTTAGATAATTCCATTTGAATATTACATTAATATTTGGTCGTGGCACCGTATGCATTGATAACCGCATTTATTCTACGTGACATAAACTGCTCTAAATTCCCACTTTTCTTGTTCAAAAACTTTTGGTAGTGGCATTTTTGAATAAATTAAGTGTCACAGTATGACGTTAATAAACGCCAGAACAACAAAATTACACAGGCAATTAATAGGTGTACGCGATTTTTTTGAATATAACAGTACATTCGATGTTAGGAGGCAGTTCATTTGATCCAGGTTAAAACAAAGTTAGCAATGGTGAAAACAGTAACTTTTTGGTAATTTTGTGTTTACAAATTTATCGAGGCAGGCCTATCTTCTTTAACCTAGAATCTGGTATTGCGTTTTATTCCGTTCGTTTTATTTTTTGTGTGTATTTTAAGGACTTTAGACGTTTCCAGTGTTGTTTTTGATACCTACTATACAGGGTTATTCACGTAAGATGACCAGGTAAAAATACAACCCAAAATATATCGAGTGTTCAAATGAAATCCTGGGCTGGGAAGGCGTTGGAAACCGTCAATTGTTGTGCTTTTTTAAAGCGTAGATTAATTGGAGCATGTTGACAGCTAACCTAAAATTTAGAGCCAAAAAAATCTTTCTTTTTTTCTTTCTGTACAATGTTTTACATTAAAAATAGAATAACTTAACGATTCCTATTCTTGAAGCAAATATCTAAGGGCACCCTTTGCTGAAAACAAACATGTTCAAGTATGTTGCGATTAAACATAAACAAATGTCATTCGTGTCAAACGGCGGGAAATTCAAACTTTACACTGTTCTAAACGGTTTAATTTTTCCAACGCCTACTCAGCCCAGGATTTCATTTGAACGCGCGATACTTTACAAAGCATTCATTGTGTTTCGGTATTTAAAAATTAAATCAGGAATCCAAGTAGGTATTCTATTACATAATTTGAAAGATAAATCTGTCATTGCATTTTTCGTTCATATTTAGTATTTGAAAAGATTTTCGAACGATGACAGAACCGATATGATCCCACTTACCCATTACTTTTGTGATTTTAATTTCTTATTATTGTTATTAAATCAAATCATATTTTGCTGAGAAAGGCATTTTTCTGTCAGAAATTGAAATTCATCGGGCTGACATTAAAAGCTGTCTATGTTTTATGCGCATTGTGATAATGACGGATAATGTAATAGGGATCGAGATTGCTTTGTGAATTGTCTTTTGGGTTGCATTTTTACCTGATCAGGCTCGTCATCTTACGTGAATAACCCTGTATAATAATTATAACTACAAAATTAAATTATGATCAAAAATTAGGGTTCATAACAAAATGATTTAAGATTGCTTTAACAGTTGTTTATTTGAATTTATTTGCATTAAATGTGCTCTGAACGCGTTAGCAGGTGCAGGTGCTTTTGGTGGGCTGAAAATTATGGATTCCTGCAAAACTACTTAAAAAAAATTTTTTTTTGTTATACGTACTTAATTTAACAAAGAATAATAGTAGATAGTTTATTTGACGAGTTTGTGTGTAAATTGGGCCTTTTTTGGCACGCGACTGAAACGAGCGTTTTAAAGGCCCAAGAGTGCCAAAAAAGGCCCAATTTACACACGAACGAGTTAAATACAACGTTTTTTTTGTTCGACGAGCCCCTTAAATGCTTCAAATCGCTTAAAACCTTTAAAATTAGCTTGACGTTTCGTTTTGACAAGTTGTGACATTTATCAAAATCCGTTCACATAGGAGAAAATTCTCAAATTCTGACAGTGTCGAACAAAAAATATTTTATACCGTTCAGTTTGGGACGAGATTATCTCGGATACTTCTTCTGTCACAAACTGCACCACTTCTTTAGATAACCTAAATCTTTCTTTAAACTCTACATCTCTACATTTCGTAAAATGATTTTCACGGACTCTAGGATGTTGCACTAACTGATAGAGTTCGAAGAAATCTTCGTCGTCGGTTAATTCGCCAAGATACTGAACGTTTTCCATCACCGTTTACTTTCTCTCGCAATACTTTAATACCCACGATCTATTGAACTGGCGTTAAACCGACTCGAACTTCACAATTATAAATTATAAAACCACTTTCGTACAACGTCAAAACAGCGCTGAAAGTCGTTCAAAATTGAACTTGAGTTGAACCATGGTGGTAGTTACAACGGGGCCTTAATAACCATCAAATAACTAGTGCCTCATACCAAGGTGACAACACTTTGACAATTGTTTTAAAGAAAAAATGAACTTTAGTCTCAGAACGGCAGTGCGGCAACTTGCAAACACTTTGTCGGTGCGGGATTTCCCAATTTTCACTTAAACATTTTTGCTTTACACCATTTTACTCGTTGATATATGGACATTTTTATTCAAAGTTTAAACCGTCGAGCTAAAGCTCTCGGGCCTAACCAGAATAAAAATGCCCAAATTCAACTCGTAAAGTTGTCCAAGCAAAAAGTTTTCGTGAAATTGAAAAATTTATCCGATAAAAAAAATTAGGTCTTGCTATTTTACCTGCGAAAAAATTATTAACCAGTAGGAGAGAAATTCTACTTCTGGATTTGATTCAGGAGTGACCGCTTCTAATAGTAGTACCTTCCTAGTGGAAAAAGGTTTTTATCCACTCAAATGATTCACTTTATTTTCGTGGATAAAAACCTTCTTTTTTACTTGCTCATGAAATAATATGTATACTATATTCTGATTGTTAAATTTTGACAAAATTGTGTCATTATAGCTACATTTTTGTAACTATTATCTTACATTTTGCAACCCGTATTGTTTATTTCCAGTTTGTTGAATATGTTCATGTTTTAGAACCGATTATTCTATGCTCTATTGAACAGTGATACCACTGTTCTTACCCAAATGTTGAGAGAAGGTTATGACATGAGTAAAGTTGTGTTACGTTCATCACTGTCGTCCAATAAATGTACACCACTCGAGTTCGTAGTGTCCTGGAATAATCTTCCCTTTGTCAAGTTTTTGCTGGAGAAAGGTGTAAATCCCAACGTAGAAGGACCAAATGGAGATACTCCTTTGATCATCAGTATCAAAGCCGAGTTTCCTCAAATGTGCGAGAGTTTACTAGTTGCGGGTGCAAATACCTGTAAACCGGATAAAAATGGCAAAACTCCTTTATATTGGGCAGTGGACAAAAAAAACCAAAAGATAATAAATCAGCTGTTGGATCACGGGGCTGAATTGACAATTCATACAGCTTTATTTCATGCCATTGATTTAGGCTATTTAGATGTGGTACAGTTATTGGCAGAAAGGGGAGCTCCCCTTAATGTAGTGTCTTCAGGAACTCCCTTAATTCGTGCTATTGAGCGAAGTCATTCGGATATTACAAAATATCTAATAAAAAAAGGTGCCGACATAAATTTGGCTGATAAAAATGGTAATCTTCCTCTAAACTTGTGCATGGAAAAACGTAATTTTGAAATACTCAATTGCATGATTGCAAATGGCCTCAAAGTAGACGCAACACTTGCAAGCAGTTTACTTGTATGTTCATTAGAAATGGAACAGGTAGATGCAGTGGAATATTTTATAAAGCAAGGAGCAGATGTCAACCAAAAAAATAAAAATGGTCAAACGCTTTTGTCTACCGCTTTGAAAAATTCCGATTTACGATCTTTCCGATTGTTAATTGAATCCGGAGCTGATCCCCGATTGGCTGAAGCTGAGATTAAAGAAAAAATGGCTAAAGACGACGACTTTGCCATTTATATGAATTCACTGAATCTAGAATCCAAAATAAAAAAGGTCACGATTCGAGGTAATTGAACTGATATTTAAAC